>NW_027635330.1:0-1242500 GCF_949748355.1 Melanostigma gelatinosum | reverse complement strand
AATCAGATCAACTTCAAATTTGGTCGGTACAGTCTAAAGACCTTTGTGATGAAAAGTTACTCAAAGCTTGTTATTTAGTGAAAAGCTGTTGCCGTGGCGACGGAATTTCGATCCTTCGCCATAAACGAATAAACTGATGTAACTCGACTCCACATCATCAGATCTTTACCAGATTTCACGTGTTTGATTAGACTCCAGGCCTGAAGACATATGCAGGCCAATTTTGAATCATAGTCATAGCTACTGGTAACAGGAAGTTAAAGTCTTGATACTTAGGCTTGTTTCTCTTAGTAGGTAAATCAAATCAATATCAAATTTGTTCCACACAAATAGTTCATAATGCCAGATCATGAAGCTTTTGATGTTTCGTCGAACGCCGTTGCCGTGGCGATGCAGTCTTCGCCGTTAACAACGAAGGTCATTTTGAGAGGCTAAAAATGCTCGAAACATAAGCAAACTTGGCATACACATTTAAAGCCCAAAATGTAGTTGTATAATATGATTTTATTGGTTCAGAGTGGCAAATCGGCTCAATAGCGCCCCCTACAAAATTTCAACGAAGCAGCCCTCGCAGTACGTTTCACCTAGATGTATGAAATTTGGTAGGAACATGTATCACATATGAACTTAAATAAAAGTATATTGGGGCCATGCTCTGAACCTGCATGCAGTGTCTGACGGTCACGGAACTGAATGACAGCATCAACCAGAGTCCTCGCGCCGTCCGACGGTCGCGGACGTTCTCGGCCGCGCAGGCCGGAGTCCCGCCGGCACCCCGACGTGCATGCACCCCGACGTGCATATTGCGAGGGCCCGCTCATCGCTGCTCGCAGCTTTAATTAGGGCCCGAGCACCGACGTAGTCGGAGCGGAGGACCTATTGAAACCGCAATGTTTATTATTAGGGCCCGAGCACCGACGTAGTCGGAGCGGAGGACCTATTGAATTTCGAATGTTTATTATTAGGGCCCGAGCACCGACGTAGTCGGAGCGGAGGACCTATTGAATTTCGAATGTTTATTAGGGCCCGAGCACCGACGTAGTCGGAGCGGAGGACCTATTGAAACCGTAATGTTTATTAGGGCCCGAGCACCGACGTAGTCGGAGCGGAGGACCTATTGAATTTCTAATGTTTATTATTATTATTATTAGGGCCCGAGCACCGACGTAGTCGGAGTGGAGGACCTATTGAATTTCGAATGTTTATTATTAGGGCCCGAGCACCGACGTAGTCGGAGCGGAGGACCTATTGAATTTCGAATGTTTATTATTAGGGCCCGAGCACCGACGTAGTCGGAGCGGAGGACCTATTGAAACCGTAATGTTTATTATTAGGGCCCGAGCACCGACGTAGTCGGAGCGGAGGACCTATTGAATTTCGAATGTTTATTATTATTAGGGCCCGAGCACCGACGTAGTCGGAGCGGAGGACCTATTGAAACCGTAATGTTTATTAGGGCCCGAGCACCGACGTAGTCGGAGCGGAGGACCTATTGAATTTCGAATGTTTATTAGGGCCCGAGCACCGACGTAGTCGGAGCGGAGGACCTATTGAATTTCGAATGTTTATTAGGGCCCGAGCACCGACGTAGTCGGAGCGGAGGACCTATTGAATTTCGAATGTTTATTATTATTATTCTTATTATTTTATGTGTTTCGTCGCAAAAAGGAGGTGCTTGGGATATTGGGAATGTTGTGAAATTTGGCACGCAAGCCAGAATTTGCGAAAATTGCAGTCTGATTGGGGTGTCCAGCTGCAGTATGAAATATTGGCTCGCTAGCGCCCCCTATTGAGTAGCCCCGACATCAGGATTCACCCAGCTGTATGAAAGTTGGTAGTTATGTGGAACGTGATGAGACGCACCAAAAATCCTCTTGGCCGTTTTCTCTAAACCAAACAGGAAGTCGGCCATTTTTGCTTTTATGACGTTTTTTGACCGTTTCAAGGCGTCATACTTTAACGAACTCCTCCCAGAGATTTGACCCGATTGACTTCAGATTCGGCGAGTCTGCTCTTGAGACCTTGACAGTGAAAAGTTACTCAAAGATCAAAAAGTTATCGAACTATGTGGCCGTGGCGTGGCGTCAAAGAAACACCATTCGCCACGAAACAGGAAGTTGTTGTAACTCGGCCGTACATTGTCGAATCTGCTCAAAGTCTCTCATATGTCATAACATCCTGACCCGGAACACATCTGTATGATAATTTTGAATCAAACTGATAGCGCCACCTAGTGGCAACCGGAAGTTGTACGCTGCGTACTTTGACATCCTGCTCCTAACAGATTAATCAGATCCCTCTCAAATGTTGTCATACAAGCCTTAAGACCTTGATAATGCTTCATTGTGAAAATTGTAAGAAGTTACTGAAGGGCGGCGACGTGGCGGCTCGGCGAATTTCGATCCTTCGCCATGAACGAATAAACTGATGTATCTCGACTCCACATCATCAGATCTTTACCAGATTTCACATGCTTGATTAGACTCCAGGCCTGAAGACATCTGCAGGCCAATTTCGAATCATAGTCATAGCGCCACCTACTGGTAACAGGAAGTTAAAGTCTTTATACTTTGGCTTGTTTCTCTTAGTAGGTAAATCAAATCAATATCAAATTTGTTCCACACAAATACAAGAAGTTCATAATGCCAGATCATGAAGCTTTTGATGTTTCGTCGAACGCCGTTGCCGTGGCGATGCAGTCTTCGCCGTGAACAACGAAGGTCATTTTGAGAGGCTAAAAATGCTCGAAACATAAGCAAACTTGGCAAGTAGATTACAAGGCCGAAATGTAGTTACAGAATCTGATTTTATTGGTTCAGAGTGGCAAATCGGCTCAATAGCGCCCCCTACAAAATTTCGACGAAGCAGCCCTCGCAGTACGTTTGACCTAGATGTATGAAATATGGTAGGAACATGTATCGCATATGGACTTCAATAAAAGTCTCTTGGGGCTATGCTCTAAACCCAACCGGAAGTCACCTACTTTGCATTTCTTCTGAATTTCTAGTGTCGTTTTTGTCATTTCCAGCCGCTGCACTTTAACGAACTCCTCCTAGGGAATTAATCAGATCAACTTCAAATGTGGTCGGTACAGTCTAAAGACCTTTGTGATGAAAAGTTACTCAAAGGTTGTTGTTTCGTGAAAAGCTGTTGCCGTGGCGACGGAATTTCGATCCTTCGCCATAAACGAATAAACTGATGTAACTCGACTCCACATCATCAGATCTTTACCAGATTTCACGTGTTTGATTAGACTCCAGGCCTGAAGACATATGCAGGCCAATTTTGAATCATAGTCATAGCGCCACCTACTGGTAACAGGAAGTTAAAGTCTTGATACTATGGCTTGTTTCTCTTAGTAGGTAAATCAAATCAATATCAAATTTGTTCCACACAAATAGTTCATAATGCCAGATCATGAAGCTTTTGATGTTTCGTCGAACGCCGTTGCCGTGGCGATGCAGTCTTCGCCGTTAACAACGAAGGTCATTTTGAGAGGCTAAAAATGCTCGAAACATAAGCAAACTTGGCATACACATTTAAAGCCCAAAATGTAGTTGTATAATATGATTTTATTGGTTCAGAGTGGCAAATCGGCTCAATAGCGCCCCCTACAAAATTTCAACGAAGCAGCCCTCGCAGTACGTTTCACCTAGATGTATGAAATTTGGTAGGAACATGTATCACATATGGACTTAAATAAAAGTATATTGGGGCCATGCTCTGAACCTGCATGCAGTGTCTGACGGTCACGGAACTGAATGACAGCATCAACCAGAGTCCTCGCGCCGTCCGACGGTCGCGGACGTTCTCGGCCACGCAGGCCGGAGTCCCGCCGGCACCCCGACGTGCATGCACCCCGACGTGCATATAGCGAGGGCCCGCCCATCGCTGCTCGCAGCTTTAATTATTCTTATTATTATTATTATTATTATTTTATGTGTTTCGTCGCAAAAAGGAGGTGCTTGGGATATTGGGAATGTTGTGAAATTTGGCACGCAAGCCAGAATTTGCGAAAATTGCAGTCTGATTGGGGTGTCCAGCTGCAGTATGAAATATTGGCTCGCTAGCGCCCCCTATTGAGTAGCCCCGACATCAGGATTCACCCAGCTGTATGAAAGTTGGTAGTTATGTGGAACGTGATGAGACGCACCAAAAATCCTCTTGGCCGTTTTCTCTAAACCAAACAGGAAGTCGGCCATTTTTGCTTTTATGACGTTTTTTGACCGTTTCAAGGCGTCATACTTTAACGAACTCCTCCCAGAGATTTGACCCGATTGACTTCAGATTCGGCGAGTCTGCTCTTGAGACCTTGACAGTGAAAAGTTACTCAAAGATCAAAAAGTTATCGAACTATGTGGCCGTGGCGTGGCGTCAAAGAAACACCATTCGCCACGAAACAGGAAGTTGTTGTAACTCGGCCGTACATTGTCGAATCTGCTCAAAATCTCTCATATGTCATAACATCCTGACCCGGAACACATCTATATGATCATTTAGAATCATAGTGATAGCGCCACCTAGTGGCAACCGGAAGTTGTACGCTGCGTACTTTGACATCCTGCTCCTAACAGATTAATCAGATCCCTCTCAAATGTTGTCATACAAGCCTTAAGACCTTGATAATGCTTCATTGTGAAAATTGTAAGAAGTTACTGAAGGGCGGCGACGTGGCGGCTCGGCGAATTTCGATCCTTCGCCATGAACGAATAAACTGATGTATCTCGACTCCACATCATCAGATCTTTACCAGATTTCACATGCTTGATTAGACTCCAGGCCTGAAGACATCTGCAGGCCAATTTCGAATCATAGTCATAGCGCCACCTACTGGTAACAGGAAGTTAAAGTCTTTATACTTTGGCTTGTTTCTCTTAGTAGGTAAATCAAATCAATATCAAATTTGTTCCACACAAATACAAGAAGTTCATAATGCCAGATCATGAAGCTTTTGATGTTTCGTCGAACGCCGTTGCCGTGGTGATGCAGTCTTCGCCGTTAACAACGAAGGTCATTTTGAGAGGCTAAAAATGCTCGAAACATAAGCAAACTTGGCATACACATTTAAAGCCCAAAATGTAGTTGTATAATATGATTTTATTGGTTCAGAGTGGCAAATCGGCTCAATAGCGCCCCCTACAAAATTTCAACGAAGCAGCCCTCGCAGTACGTTTGACCTAGATGTATGAAATGTGGTAGGAACATGTATCGCATATGGACTTCAATAAAAGTCTCTTGGGGCTATGCTCTAAACCCAACCGGAAGTCAGCCATTTTGCATTTTTTATGAATTTCTCATGTCGTTTTTGTCATTTCCAGGCGCTGCACTTTAACGAACTCCTCCTTGGGAATTCATCAGATCAACTTCAAATTTGGTCGGTAAAGTCTAAAGACCTTTGTGATGAAAAGTTACTCAAAGCTTGTTGTTTCGTGAAAAGCTGTTGCCGTGGCGACGGAATTTCGATCCTTCGCCATAAACGAATGAACTGATGTAACTCGACTCCACATCATCAGATCTTTACCAGATTTCACGTGTTTGATTAGACTCCAGGCCTGAAGACATATGCAGGCCAATTTTGAATCATAGTCATAGCGCCACCTACTGGTAACAGGAAGTTAAAGTCTTGATACTTTGGCTTGTTTCTCTTAGTAGGTAAATCAAATCAATATCAAATTTGTTCCACACAAATAGTTCATAATGCCAGATCATGAAGCTTTTGATGTTTCGTCGAACGCCGTTGCCGTGGCGATGTAGTCTTCGCCGTTAACAACGAAGGTAATTTTCAGAGGCTAAAAATGCTCGAAACATAAGCAAACTTGGCATACACATTTAAAGCCCAAAATGTAGTTGTATAATATGATTTTATTGGTTCAGAGTGGCAAATCGGCTCAATAGCGCCCCCTACAAAATTTCAACGAAGCAGCCCTCGCAGTACGTTTCACCTAGATGTATAAAATTTGGTAGGAACATGTATCACATATGGACTTAAATAAAAGTATATTGGGGCCATGATCTGAACCTGCATGCAGTTTCTGACGGTCACAGAACTGAATGGCAGCATCAACCAGAGTCCTCGCGCCGTCCGACGGTCGCGGACGTTCTCGGCCGCGCAGGCCGGAGTCCCGCCGGCACTCCGACGTGCATGCACCCCGACGTGCATATAGCGAGGGCCCGCTCATCGCTGCTCGCAGCTTTAATTAGGGCCCGAGCACCGACGTAGTCGGAGCGGAGGACCTATTGAAACCGTAATGTTTATTATTATTATTCTTATTCTTAGTCTTTCGTCGCAAAAAGGAGGTGCTTGGGATATTGGGAATGTTGTGAAATTTGGCACGCAAGCCAGAATTTGCGAAAATTGCAGTCTGATTGGGGTGTCCAGCTGCGTTATGAAATATTGGCTCGCTAGCGCCCCCTATTGAGTAGCCCCAACATCAGGTTTCACCCAGCTGTATGAAAGTTGGTAGGTATGTGGAACGTGATGAGACGCACCAAAAATCCTCTTGGAAGTTTTCTCTAAACCAAACAGGAAGTCGGCCATTTTTGCATTTATGACGTTTTTTGACCGTTTCAAGGCGCCATACTTTAACGAACTCCTCCCAGAGATTTGACCCGATTGACTTCAGATTCGGCTAGTCTGCTCTTGAGACCTTGGTAGTGAAAAGTTACTCAAAGATCAAAAAGTTATCAAACTATGTGGCCGTGGCGTGGCGTCAAAGAAACACCATTCGCCACGAAACAGGAAGTTGTTGTAACTCGGCCGTACATTGTCGAATCTGCTCAAAATCTCTCATATGTCATAACATCCTGACCCGGAACACATCTATATGATAATTTAGAATCATAGTGATAGCGCCACCTAGTGGCAACCGGAAGTTGTACGCTGCGTACTTTGACATCCTGCTCCTCACAGATTAATCAGATCCCTCTCAAATGTTGTCAAACAAGCCTTAACACCTTGATAATGCTTCGTTGTGAAGATTGTAAGAAGTTACTGAAGGGCGGCGACGTGGCGGCTCGGCGAATTTCGATCCTTCGCCATGAACGAATAAACTGATGTAACTCGACTCCACATCATCAGATCTTTACCAGATGTCATGTGTTTGATTAGACTCCAGGCCTGACGACATCTGCAGGCCACTTTTGAATCATAGTCATAGCGCCACCTACTGGTAACAGGAAGTTAAAGTCTTTATACTTTGGCTTGTTTCTCTTAGTAGGTTAATCAAATCAATATCAAATTTGTTCCACACAAATAGAAGAAGTTCATAATGCCAGATCATGAAGCTTTTGATGTTTCGTCGAACGCCGTTGCCGTGGCGATGCAGTCTTCGCCGTTAACAACGAAGGTCATTTTGAGAGGCTAAAAATGCTCGAAACATAAGCAAACTTGGCAAGTAGATTACAAGGCCGAAATGTAGTTAGGGAATATGATTTTATTGGTTCAGAGTGGCAAATCGGCTCAATAGCGCCCCCTACAAAATTTCGACGAAGCAGCCCTCGCAGTACGTTTGACCTAGATGTATGAAATGTGGTAGGAACATGTATCGCATATGGACTTCAATAAAAGTCTCTTGGGGCTATGCTCTAAACCCAACCGGAAGTCAGCCATTTTGCATTTTTTATGAATTTCTCATGTCGTTTTTGTCATTTCCAGGCGCTGCACTTTAACGAACTCCTCCTAGGGAATTCATCAGATCAACTTCAAATTTGGTCGGTACAGTCTAAAGACCTTTGTGATGAAAAGTTACTCAAAGCTTGTTGTTTCGTGAAAAGCTGTTGCCGTGGCGTCGGAATTTCGATCCTTCGCCATGAACGAATAAACTGATGTAACTCGACTCCACATCATCAGATCTTTACCAGATTTCACATGTTTGATTAGACTCCAGGCCTGAAGACATCTGCAGGCCAATTTTGAATCATAGTCATAGCGCCACCTACTGGTAACAGGAAGTTAAAGTCTTGATACTTTGGCTTGTTTCTCTTAGTAGGTAAATCAAATCAATATCAAATTTGTTCCACACAAATAGTTCATAATGCCAGATCATGAAGCTTTTGATGTTTCGTCGAACGCCGTTGCCGTGGCGATGCAGTCTTCGCCGTTAACAACGAAGGTCATTTTGAGAGGCTAAAAATGCTCGAAACATCAGCAAACTTGGCATACACATTTAAAGCCCAAAATGTAGTTGTATAATATGATTTTATTGGTTCAGAGTGGCAAATCGGCTCAATAGCGCCCCCTACAAAATTTCAACGAAGCAGCCCTCGCAGTACGTTTCACCTAGATGTATGAAATTTGGTAGGAACATGTATCACATATGGACTTAAATAAAAGTATATTGGGGCCATGCTCTGAACCTGCATGCAGTGTCTGACGGTCACAGAACTGAATGGCAGCATCAACCAGAGTCCTCGCGCCGTCCGACGGTCGCGGACGTTCTCGGCCGCGCAGGCCGGAGTCCCGCCGGCACTCCGACGTGCATGCACCCCGACGTGCATATAGCGAGGGCCCGCTCATCGCTGCTCGCAGCTTTAATTATTCTTATTATTCTTATTTTTAGTGTTTCGTCGCAAAAAGGAGGTGCTTGGGATATTGGGAATGTTGTGAAATTTGGCACGCAAGCCAGAATTTGCGAAAATTGCAGTCTGATTGGGGTGTCCAGCTGCGGTATGAAATATTGGCTCGCTAGCGCCCCCTATTGAGTAGCCCCAACATCAGGTTTCACCCAGCTGTATGAAATTTGGTCGGTATGTGGAACGTGATGAGACGCACAAAAAATCCTCTTGGCCGTTTTCTCTAAACCAAACAGGAAGTCGGCCATTTTTACTTTTATGACGTTTTTTGACCGTTTCAAGGCGTCATACTTTAACGAACTCCTCCCAGAGATTTGACCCGATTGACTTCAGATTCGGCTAGTCTGCTCTTGAGACCTTGACAGTGAAAAGTTACTCAAAGATCAAAAAGTTATCGAACTATGTGGCCGTGGCGTGGCGTCAAAGAAACACCATTCGCCACGAAACAGGAAGTTGTTGTAACTCGGCCGTACATTGTCGAATCTGCTCCAAATCTCTCATATGTCATAACATCCTGACCCGGAACACATCTATATGATAATTTTGAATCATAGTGATAGCGCCACCTAGTGGCAACCGGAAGTTGTACGCTGCGTACTTTGACATCCTGCTCCTCACAGATTAATCAGATCCCTCTCAAATGTTGTCAAACAAGCCTTAAGACCTTGATAATGCTTCATTGTGAAGATTGTAAGAAGTTACTGAAGGGCGGCGACATGGCGGCTCGGCGAATTTCGATCCTTCGCCATGAACGAATAAACTGATGTATCTCGACTCCACATCATCAGATCTTTACCAGATTTCACATGCTTGATTAGACTCCAGGCCTGAAGACATCTGCAGGCCAATTTTGAATCATAGTCATAGCGCCACCTACTGGTAACAGGAAGTTAAAGTCTTTATACTTTGGCTTGTTTCTCTTAGTAGGTAAATCAAATCAATATCAAATTTGTTCCACACAAATACAAGAAGTTCATAATGCCAGATCATGAAGCTTTTGATGTTTCGTCGAACACCGTTGCCGTGGCGATGCAGTCTTCGCCGTTAACAACGAAGGTCATTTTGAGAGGCTAAAAATGCTCGAAACATAAGCAAACTTGGCAAGTAGATTACAAGGCCGAAATGTAGTTACAGAATATGATTTTATTGGTTCAGAGTGGCAAATCGGCTCAATAGCGCCCCCTACAAAATTTCGACGAAGCAGCCCTCGCAGTACGTTTGACCTAGATGTATGAAATGTGGTAGGAACATGTATCGCATATGGACTTCAATAAAAGTCTCTTGGGGCTATGCTCTAAACCCAACCGGAAGTCAGCCATTTTGCATTTTTTCATGAATTTCTCATGTCGTTTTTGTCATTTCCAGGCGCTACACTTTAACGAACTCCTCCTAGGGAATTCATCAGATCAACTTCAAATTTGGTCGGTACAGTCTAAAGACCTTTGTGATGAAAAGTTACTCAAAGCTTGTTGTTTCGTGAAAAGCTGTTGCCGTGGCGACGGAATTTCGATCCTTCGCCATGAACGAATAAACTGATGTAACTCGACTCCACATCATCAGATCTTTACCAGATTTCACGTGTTTGATTAGACTCCAGGCCTGAAGACATCTGCAGGCCAATTTTGAATCATAGTCATAGCGCCACCTACTGGTAACAGGAAGTTAAAGTCTTGATACTTTGACTTGTTTCTCTTAGTAGGTAAATTAAATCAATATCAAATTTGTTCCACCCAAATAGTTCATAATGCCAGATCATGAAGCTTTTGATGTTTCGTCGAACGCCGTTGCCGTGGCGATGCAGTCTTCGCCGTTAACAACGAAGGTCATTTTGAGAGGCTAAAAATGCTCGAAACATAAGCAAACTTGGCATACACATTTAAAGCCCAAAATGTAGTTGTATAATATGATTTTATTGGTTCAGAGTGGCAAATCGGCTCAATAGCGCCACCTACAAAATTTCAACGAAGCAGCCCTCGCAGTACGTTTCACCTAGATGTATGAAATTTGGTAGGAACATGTATCACATATGGACTTCAATAAAAGTCTCTTGGGGCCATGCTCTAAACCTGCATGCAGTGTCTGACGGTCACAGAACTGAATGGCAGCATCAGCCAGAGTCCTCGCGCCGTCCGACGGTCGCGGACGTTCTCGGCCGCGCAGGCCGGAGTCCCGCCGGCACCCCGACGTGCATATTGCGAGGGCCCGCCCATCGCTGCTCGCAGCTTTAATTAGGGCCCGAGCACCGACGTAGTCGGAGCGGAGGACCTATTGAAACCGTAATGTGAAACCGTAATGTTTATTATTAGGGCCCGAGCACCGACGTAGTCGGAGCGGAGGACCTATTGAATTTCGAATGTTTATTATTATTCTTATTATTATTTTATGTGTTTCGTCGCAAAAAGGAGGTGCTTGGGATATTGGGAATGTTGTGAAATTTGGCAGGCAAGCCAGAATTTGCGAAAATTGCAGTCTGATTGTGGTGTCCAGCTGTGGTATGAAATATTGGCTCGCTAGCGCCCCCTATTGAGTAGCCCCAACATCAGGTTTCACCCAGCTGTATGAAAGTTGGTAGGTATGTGGAACGTGATGAGACGCACAAAACATCCTCTTGGAAGTTTTCTCTAAACCAAACAGGAAGTCGGCCATTTTTGCATTTATGACGTTTTTTGACCGTTTCAAGGCGTCATACTTTAACGAACTCCTCCCAGAGATTTGACCCGATTGACTTCAGATTCGGCTAGTCTGCTCTTGAGACCTTGGCAGTGAAAAGTTAGTCAAAGATCAAAAAGTTATCGAACTATGTGGCCGTGGCGTGGCGTCAAAGAAACACCATTCGCCACGAAACAGGAAGTTGTTGTAACTCGGCCGTACATTGTCGAATCTGCTCAAAATCTCTCATATGTCATAACATCCTGACCCGGAACACATCTATATGATAATTTAGAATCATAGTGATAGCGCCACCTAGTGGCAACCGGAAGTTGTACGCTGCGTACTTTGACATCCTGCTCCTCACAGATTAATCAGATCCCTCTCAAATGTTGTCAAACAAGCCTTAAGACCTTGATAATGCTTCATTGTGAAGATTGTAAGAAGTTACTGAAGGACGGCGACGTGGCGGCTCGGCGAATTTCGATCCTTCGCCATGAACGAATAAACTGATGTAACTCGACTCCACATCATCAGATCTTTACCAGATTTCACGTGTTTGATTAGACTCCAGGCCTGAAGACATATGCAGACCAATTTTGAATCATAGTCATAGCGCCACCTACTGGTAACAGGAAGTTAAAGTCTTGATACTTTGGCTTGTTTCTCTTAGTAGGTAAATCAAATCAATATCAAATTTGTTCCACACAAATACAAGAAGTTCATAATGCCAGATCATGAAGCTTTTGATGTTTCCTCGAACGCCGTTGCCGTGGCGATGCAGTCTTCGCCGTTAACAACGAAGGTCATTTTGAGAGGCTAAAAATGCTCGAAACATAAGCAAACTTGGCGTACACATTTAAAGCCCAAAATGTAGTTGTATAATATGATTTTATTGGTTCAGAGTGGCAAATCGGCTCAATAGCGCCCCCTACAAAATTTCAACGAAGCATCCCTCGCAGTACGTTTCACCTAGATGTATGAAATTTGGTAGGAACATGTATCACATATGGACTTACATAAAAGTATATTGGGGCCATGCTCTGAACCTGCATGCAGTGTCTGACGGTCACGGAACTGAATGACAGCATCAACCAGAGTCCTCGCGCCGTCCGACGGTCGCGGACATTCTCGGCCGCGCAGGCCGGAGTCCCGCCGGCACCCCGACGTGCATGCACCCCGACGTGCATATAGCGAGGGCCCGCTCATCGCTGCTCGCAGCTTTAATTAGGGCCCGAGCACCGACGTAGTCGGAGCGGAGGACCTATTGAATTTCGAATGTTTATTATTCTTATTCTTATTCTTATTATTATTTTACCAGTTTGATGGCAAAAAGGAGGTGCTTGGGATATTGGGAAGTCTGTGAAATTTGGCACGCAAGCCAGAATTTGCGAAAATTGCAGTCTGATTGGGGTGTCCAGCTGCGGTATGAAATATTGGCTCGCTAGCGCCCCCTATTGAGTAGCCCCAACATCAGGATTCACCCAGCTGTATGAAATTTGGTAGGTATGTGGAACGTGATGAGACGCACAAAAAATCCTCTTGGCCGTTTTCTCTAAACCAAACAGGAAGTCGGCCATTTTTGCTTTTATGACGTTTTTTGACCGTTTCAAGGCGTCATACTTTAACGAACTCCTCCCAGAGATTTGACCCGATTGACTTCAGATTCGGCGAGTCTGCTCTTGAGACCTTGGCAGTGAAAAGTTACTCAAAGATCAAAAAGTTATCGAACTATGTGGCCGTGGCGTGGCGTCAAAGAAACACCATTCGCCACGAAACAGGAAGTTGTTGTAACTTGGCCGTACATTGTCGAATCTGCTCCAAATCTCTCATATGTCATAACATCCTGACCCGGAACACATCTATATGATAATTTAGAATCATAGTGATAGCGCCACCTAGTGGCAACCGGAAGTTGTAGGCTGCGTACTTTGACATCCTGCTCCTCACAGATTAATCAGATCCCTCTCAAATGTTGTCAAACAAGCCTTAAGACCTTGATAATGCTTCGTTGTGAAGATTGTAAGAAGTTACTGAAGGGCGACGACGTGGCGGCTCGGCGAATTTCGATCCTTCGCCATGAACGAATAAACTGATGTATCTCGACTCCACATCATCAGATCTTTCCCAGATTTCACGTGTTTGATTAGACTCCAGGCCTGAAGACATCTGCAGGCCAATTTTGAATCATAGTCATAGCGCCACCTACTGGTAACAGGAAGTTAAAGTCTTTATACTTTGGCTTGTTTCTCTTAGTAGGTAAATCAAATCAATATCAAATTTCTTCCACACAAATAGTTCATAATGCCAGATCATGAAGCTTTTGATGTTTCGTCGAACGCCGTTGCCGTGGCGATGCAGTCTTCGCCGTTAACAACGAAGGTCATTTTGAGAGGCTAAAAATGCTCGAAACATAAGCAAACTTGGCAAGCAGATTACAAGGCCGAAATGTAGTTACGGAATATGATTTTATTGGTTCAGAGTGGCAAATCGGCTCAATAGCGCCCCCTACAAAATTTCGACGAAGCAGCCCTCGCAGTACGTTTGACCTAGATGTATGAAATTTGGTGGGAACATGTATCACATATGGACTTAAATAAAAGTATATTGGGGCCATGCTCTAAACCTGCATGCAGTGTCTGACGGTCACAGAACTAAATGGCAGCATCAGCCAGAGTCCTCGCGCCGTCCGACGGTCGCGGACGTTCTCGGCCGCGCAGGCCGGAGTCCCGCCGGCACCCCGACGTGCATATTGCGAGGGCCCGCCCATCGCTGCTCGCAGCTTTAATTATTATTATTATTCTTATTATTATTTTACCAGTTTGATGGCAAAAAGGAGGTGCTTGGGATATTGGGAATGTTGTGAAATTTGGCACGCAAGCCAGAATTTGCGAAAATTGCAGTCTGATTGGGGTGTCCAGCTGCAGTATGAAATATTGGCTCGCTAGCGCCCCCTATTGAGTAGCCCCGACATCAGGATTCACCCAGCTGTATGAAAGTTGGTAGTTATGTGGAACGTGATGAGACGCACCAAAAATCCTCTTGGCCGTTTTCTCTAAACCAAACAGGAAGTCGGCCATTTTTGCTTTTATGACGTTTTTTGACCGTTTCAAGGCGTCATACTTTAACGAACTCCTCCCAGAGATTTGACCCGATTGACTTCAGATTCGGCGAGTCTGCTCTTGAGACCTTGACAGTGAAAAGTTACTCAAAGATCAAAAAGTTATCGAACTATGTGGCCGTGGCGTGGCGTCAAAGAAACACCATTCGCCACGAAACAGGAAGTTGTTGTAACTCGGCCGTACATTGTCGAATCTGCTCAAAATCTCTCATATGTCATAACATCCTGACCCGGAACACATCTATATGATAATTTAGAATCATAGTGATAGCGCCACCTAGTGGCAACCGGAAGTTGTACGCTGCGTACTTTGACATCCTGCTCCTCACAGATTAATCAGATCCCTCTCAAATGTTGTCAAACAAGCCTTAAGACCTTGATAATGCTTCGTTGTGAAGATTGTAAGAAGTTACTGAAGGGCGGCGACGTGGCGGCTCGGCGAATTTCGATCCTTCGCCATGAACGAATAAACTGATGTAACTCGACTCCACATCATCAGATCTTTGCCAGATTTCACGTGTTTGATTAGACTCCAGGCCTGAAGACATATCCAGGCCAATTTTGAATCATAGTCATAGCGCCACCTACTGGTAACAGGAAGTTAAAGTCTTTATACTTTGGCTTGTTTCTCTTAGTAGGTAAATCAAATCAATATCAAATTTCTTCCACACAAATACAAGAAGTTCATAATGCCAGATCATGAAGCTTTTGATGTTTCGTCGAACGCCGTTGCCGTGGCGATGCAGTCTTCGCCGTTAACAACGAAGGTCATTTTGAGAGGCTAAAAATGCTCGAAACATAAGCAAACTTGGCAAGTAGATTACAAGGCCGAAATGTAGTTACAGAATCAGATTTTATTGGTTCAGAGTGCCAAATCGGCTCAATAGCGCCCCCTACAAAATTTCGACGAAGCAGCCCTCGCAGTATGTTTGACCTAGATGTATGAACTGTGGTAGGAACATGTATCGCATATGGACTTCAATAAAAGTCTCTTGGGGCTATGCTCTAAACCCAACCGGAAGTCAGCCATTTTGTATTTCTTATGAATTTCTCATGTCGTTTTTGTCATTTCCAGGCCCTGCACTTTAACGAACTCCTCCTAGGGAATTCATCAGATCAACTTCAAATTTGGTCGGTACAGTCTAAAGACCTTTGTGATGAAAAGTTACTCAAAGCTTGTTGTTTCGTGAAAAGCTGTTGCCGTGGCGACGGAATTTCGATCCTTCGCCATGAACGAATAAACTGATGTAACTCGACTCCACATCATCAGATCTTTACCAGATTTCACGTGTTTGATTAGACTCCAGGCCTGAAGACATATGCAGGCCAATTTTGAATCATAGTCATAGCGCCACCTACTGGTAACAGGAAGTTAAAGTCTTGATACTTTGGCTTGTTTCTCTTAGTAGGTAAATCAAATCAATATCAAATTTGTTCCACACAAATAGTTCATAATGCCAGATCATGAAGCTTTGATGTTTCGTCGAACGCCGTTGCCGTGGCGATGCAGTCTTCGCCGTTAACAACGAAGGTCATTTTGGGAGGCTAAAAATGCTCGAAACATAAGCAAACTTGGCATACACATTTAAAGGCCAAAATGTAGTTGTATAATATGATTTTATTGGTTCAGAGTGGCAAATCGACTCAATAGCGCCCCCTACAAAATTTCAACGAAGCAGCCCTCGCAGTACGTTTCACCTAGATGTATGAAATTTGGTAGGAACATGTATCACATATGGACTTAAATAAAAGTATATTGGGGCCATGCTCTGAACCTGCATGCAGTGTCTGACGGTCACGGAACTGAATGGCAGCATCAACCAGAGTCCTCGCGCCGTCCGACGGTCGCGGACGTTCTCGGCCGCGCAGGCCGGAGTCCCGCCGCCACCCCGACGTGCATGCACCCCGACGTGCATATTGCGAGGGCCCGCCCATCGCTGCTCGCAGCTTTAATTATTATTAGGGCCCGAGCACCGACGTAGTCGGAGCGGAGGACCTATTGAAACCGTAATGTTTATTAGGGCCCGAGCACCGACGTAGTCGGAGCGGAGGACCTATTGAAACCGCAATGTTTATTATTAGGGCCCGAGCACCGACGTAGTCGGAGCGGAGGACCTATTGAATTTCGAATGTTTATTATTCTTATTATTAGGGCCCGAGCACCGACGTAGTCGGAGCGGAGGACCTATTGAAACCGCAATGTTTATTATTAGGGCCCGAGCACCGACGTAGTCGGAGCGGAGGACCTATTGAAACCGTAATGTTTATTATTAGGGCCCGAGCACCGACGTAGTCGGAGCGGAGGACCTATTGAAACCGTAATGTTTATTATTATTAGGGCCCGAGCACCGACGTAGTCGGAGCGGAGGACCTATTGAAACCGCAATGTTTATTATTAGGGCCCGAGCACCGACGTAGTCGGAGCGGAGGACCTATTGAAACCGTAATGTTTATTATTAGGGCCCGAGCACCGACGTAGTCGGAGCGGAGGACCTATTGAATTTCGAATGTTTATTATTAGGGCCCGAGCACCGACGTAGTCGGAGCGGAGGACCTATTGAAACCGCAATGTTTATTATTATTCTTATTAGGGCCCGAGCACCGACGTAGTCGGAGCGGAGGACCTATTGAATTTCGAATGTTTATTATTATTATTAGGGCCCGAGCACCGACGTAGTCGGAGCGGAGGACCTATTGAATTTCGAATGTTTATTATTATTAGGGCCCGAGCACCGACGTAGTCGGAGCGGAGGACCTATTGAATTTCGAATGTTTATTATTATTAGGGCCCGAGCACCGACGTAGTCGGAGCGGAGGACCTATTGAATTTCGAATGTTTATTAGGGCCCGAGCACCGACGTAGTCGGAGCGGAGGACCTATTGAATTTCGAATGTTTATTATTAGGGCCCGAGCACCGACGTAGTCGGAGCGGAGGACCTATTGAAACCGTAATGTTTATTATTCTTATTCTTATTTTTAGTGTTTCGTCGCAAAAAGGAGGTGCTTGGGATATTGGGAAGTCTGTGAAATTTGGCACGCAAGCCAGAATTTGCGAAAATTGCAGTCTGATTGGGGTGTCCAGCTGCAGTATAAAATATTGGCTCGCTAGCGCCCCCTATTGAGTAGCCCCAACATCAGGTTTCACCCAGCTGTATGAAAGTTGGTAGGTATGTGGAACGTGATGAGACGCACAAAAAATCCTCTTGGAAGTTTTCTCTAAACCAAACAGGAAGTCGGCCATTTTTACTTTTATGACGTTTTTTGTCCGTTTCAAGGCGTCATACTTTAACGAACTCCTCCCAGAGATTTGACCCGATTGACTTCAGATTCGGCTAGTCTGCTCTTGAGACCTTGGCAGTGAAAAGTTACTCAAAGATCAAAAAGTTATCGAACAATGTGGCCGTGGCGTGGCGTCAAAGAAACACCATTCGCCACGAAACAGGAAGTTGTTGTAACTCGGCCGTACATTGTCAAATCTGTTCAGAATCTCTCATATGTCATAACATCCTGACCCGGAACACATCTATATGATAATTTAGAATCATAGTGATAGCGCCACCTAGTGGCAACCGGAAGTTGTACGCTGCATACTTTGACATCCTGCTCCTCACAGATTAATCGGATCCCTCTCAAATGTTGTCAAACAAGCCTTAAGACCTTGATAATGCTTCATTGTGAAGATTGTAAGAAGTTACTGAAGGGCGGCGACGTGGCGGCTGGGCGAATTTCGATCCTTCGCCATGAACGAATGAACTGATGTAACTCGACTCCACATCATCAGATCCTTACCAGATTTCACGTGTTTGATTAGACTCCAGGCCTGAAGACATCTGCAGGCCAATTTTGAATCATAGTCATAGCGCCACCTACTGGTAACAGGAAGTTAAAGTCTTTATACTTTGGCTTGTTTCTCTTAGTAGGTAAATCAAATCAATATCAAATTTGTTCCACACAAAGACAAGAAGTTCATAATGCCAGATCATGAAGCTTTTGATGTTTCGTCGAACGCCGTTGCCGTGGCGATGCAGTCTTCGCCGTTAACAACGAAGGTCATTTTGAGAGGCTAAAAATGCTCGAAACATAAGCAAACTTGGCAAGTAGATTACAAGGCCGAAATGTAGTTACAGAATCTGATTTTATTGGTTCAGAGTGCCAAATCGGCTCAATAGCGCCCCCTACAAAATTTCGACGAAGCAGCCCTCGCAGTACGTTTGACCTAGATGTATGAACTGTGGTAGGAACATGTATCGCATATGGACTTCAATAAAAGTCTCTTCGGGCTATGCTCTAAACCCAACCGGAAGTCAGCCATTTTGCATTTTTTATGAATTTCTCATGTCGTTTTTGTCATTTCCAGGCGCTGCACTTTAACGAACTCCTCCTAGGGAATTAATCAGATCAACTTCAAATTTGGTCGGTACAGTCTAAAGACCTTTGTGATGAAAGTTACTCAAAGCTTGTTGTTTCGTGAAAAGCTGTTGCCGTGGCGACGCATCCTTCGCCGTTAACAACGAAGGTCATTTTGAGAGGCTAAAAATGCTCGAAACATAACCAAACTTGGCAAGTAGATTACAAGGCCGAAATGTAGTTATGGAATATGATTTTATTGGTTCAGAGTGGCAAATCGGCTCAATAGCGCCCCCTACAAAATTTCAACGAAGCAGCCCTCGCAGTACGTTTCACCTAGATGTATAAAATTTGGTAGGAACATGTATCACATATGGACTTAAATAAAAGTCTCTTGGGGCCATGCTCTGAACCTGCATGCAGTGTCTGACGGTCACAGAACTGAATGACAGCATCAACCAGAGTCCTCGCGCCGTCCGACGGTCGCTGACGTTCTCGGCCGCGCAGGCCGGAGTCCCGCCGGCACCCCGACGTGCATGCACCCCGACGTGCATATTGCGAGGGCCCGCTCATCGCTGCTCGCAGCTTTAATTATTATTAGGGCCCGAGCACCGACGTAGTCGGAGCGGAGGACCTATTGAAACCGCTATGTTTATTATTATTAGGGCCCGAGCACCGACGTAGTCGGAGCGGAGGACCTATTGAATTTCGAATGTTTATTATTCTTATTCTTATTAGGGCCCGAGCACCGACGTAGTCGGAGCGGAGGACCTATTGAAACCGTAATGTTTATTAGGGCCCGAGCACCGACGTAGTCGGAGCGGAGGACCTATTGAATTTCGAATGTTTATTAGGGCCCGAGCACCGACGTAGTCGGAGCGGAGGACCTATTGAATTTCGAATGTTTATTCTTCTTATTCTTATTCTTAGTCTTTCGTCGCAAAAAGGAGGTGCTTGGGATATTGGGAATGTTGTGAAATTTGGCACGCAAGCCAGAATTTGCGAAAATTGCAGTCTGATTGGGGTGTCCAGCTGCGGTATGAAATATTGGCTCGCTAGCGCCCCCTATTGAGTAGCCCCAACATCAGGATTCACCCAGCTGTATGAAAGTTGGTAGGTATGTGGAACGTGATGAGACGCACCAAAAATCCTCTTGGCCGTTTTCTCTAAACCAAACAGGAAGTCGGCCATTTTTGCTTTTATGACGTTTTTTGACCGTTTCAAGGCGTCATACTTTAACGAACTCCTCCCAGAGATTTGACCCGATTGACTTCAGATTCGGCTAGTCTGCTCTTGAGACCTTGGCAGTGAAAAGTTACTCAAAGATCAAAAAGTTATCGAACTATGTGGCCGTGGCGTGGCGTCAAAGAAACACCATTCGCCACGAAACAGGAAGTTGTTGTAACTCGGCCGTACATTGTCGAATCTGCTCAAAATCTCTCATATGTCATAACATCCTGACCCGGAACACTTCTATATGATAATTTTGAATCAAACTGATAGCGCCACCTAGTGGCAACCGGAAGTTGTACGCTGCATACTTTGACATCCTGCTCCTCACAGATTAATCAGATCCCTCTCAAATGTTGTCAAACAAGCCTTAAGACCTTGATAATGCTTCATTGTGAAGATTATAAGAAGTTACTGAAGGGCGGCGACGTGGCGGCTCGGCGAATTTCGATCCTTCGCCATGAACGAATAAACTGATGTAACTTGACTCCACATCATCAGATCTTTACCAGATTTCACATGTTTGATTAGACTCCAGGCATGAAGACATCTGCAGGCCAATTTTGAATCATAGTCATAGCGCCACCTACTGGTAACAGGAAGTTAAAGTCTTTATACTTTGGCTTGTTTCTCTTAGTAGGTAAATCAAATCAATATCAAATTTGTTCCACACAAATAGAAGAAGTTCATAATGCCAGATCATGAAGCTTTTGATGTTTCGTCGAACGCCGTTGCCGTGGCGATGCAGTCTTCGCCGTTAACAACGAAGGTCATTTTGAGAGGCTAAAAATGCTCGAAACATAAGCAAACTTGGCAGGTAGATTACAAGGCCGAAATGTAGTTATAGAATATGATTTTATTGGTTCAGAGTGGCAAATCGGCTCAATAGCGCCCCCTACAAAATTTCGACAAAGCAGCCCTCGCAGTACGTTTGACCTAGATGTATGAAATGTGGTAAGAACATGTATCGCATATGGACTTCAATAAAAGTCTCTTGGGGCTATGCTCTAAACCCAACCGGAAGTCAGCCATTTTGCATTTTTTATGAATTTCTCATGTCGTTTTTGTCATTTCCAGGCACTGCACTTTAACGAACTCCTCCTAGGGAATTCATCAGATCAACTTCAAATTTGGTCGGTACAGTCTAAAGACCTTTGTGATGAAAAGTTACTCAAAGCTTGTTGTTTCGTGAAAATCTGTTGCCGTGGCGACGCATCCTTCGCCGTTAACAACGAAGGTCATTTTGAGAGGCTAAAAATGCTCGAAACATAACCAAACTTGGCAAGTAGATTACAAGGCCGAAATGTAGTTATGGAATATGATTTTATTGGTTCAGAGTGGCAAATCGGCTCAATAGCGCCCCCTACAAAATTTCAACGAAGCAGCCCTCGCAGTACGTTTCACCTAGATGTATGAAATTTGGTAGGAACATGTATCACATATGGACTTAAATAAAAGTATCTTGGTGCCATGCTCTGAACCTGCATGCAGTGTCTGATGGTCACGGAACTGAATGACAGCATCAACCAGAGTCCTCGCGCCGTCCGACGGTCGCTGACGTTCTCGGCCGCGCAGGCCGGAGTCCCGCCGGCACCCCGACGTGCATATTGCGAGGGCCCGCTCATCGCTGCTCGCAGCTTTAATTAGGGCCCGAGCACCGACGTAGTCGGAGCGGAGGACCTATTGAAACCGTAATGTTTATTCTTATTAGGGCCCGAGCACCGACGTAGTCGGAGCGGAGGACCTATTGAATTTCGAATGTTTATTATTATTATTATTAGGGCCCGAGCACCGACGTAGTCGGAGCGGAGGACCTATTGAATTTCGAATGTTTATTAGGGCCCGAGCACCGACGTAGTCGGAGCGGAGGACCTATTGAATTTCGAATGTTTATTATTAGGGCCCGAGCACCGACGTAGTCGGAGCGGAGGACCTATTGAAACCGCTATGTTTATTATTAGGGCCCGAGCACCGACGTAGTCGGAGCGGAGGACCTATTGAATTTCGAATGTTTATTATTATTATTATTCTTCTTCTTCCACTTTCATGGCAAAAAGGAGGTGCTTGGGATATTGGGAATGTTGTGAAATTTGGCACGCAAGCCAGAATTTGCGAAAATTGCAGTCTGATTGGGGTGTCCAGCTGCAGTATGAAATATTGGCTCGGTAGCGCCCCCTATTGAGTAGCCCCAACATCAGGATTCACCCAGCTGTATGAAAGTTGGTAGTTATGTGGAACGTGATGAGACGCACCAAAAATCCTCTTGGCCGTTTTCTCTAAACCAAACAGGAAGTCGGCCATTTTTGCTTTTATGACGTTTTTTGACCGTTTCAAGGCGTCATACTTTAACGAACTCCTCCCAGAGATTTGACCCGATTGACTTCAGATTCGGCTAGTCTGCTCTTGAGACCTTGGCAGTGAAAAGTTACTCAAAGATCAAAAAGTTATCGAACTATGTGGCCGTGGCGTGGCGTCAAAGAAACACCATTCGCCACGAAACAGGAAGTTGTTGTAACTCGGCCGTACATTGTCGAATCTGCTCCAAATCTCTCATATGTCATAACATCCTGACCCGGAACACATCTATATGATAATTTAGAATCATAGTGATAGCGCCACCTAGTGGCAACCGGAAGTTGTACGCTGCGTACTTTGACATCCTGCTCCTCACAGATTAATCAGATCCCTCTCAAATGTTGTCAAACAAGCCTTAAGACCTTGATAATGCTTCGTTGTGAAGATTGTAAGAAGTTACTGAAGGGCGGCGACGTGGCGGCTCGGCGAATTTCGATCCTTCGCCATGAACGAATAAACTGATGTAACTCGACTCCACATCATCAGATCTTTACCAGATGTCATGTGTTTGATTAGACTCCAGGCCTGACGACATCTGCAGTCCAATTTTGAATCATAGTCATAGCGCCACCTACTGGTAACAGGAAGTTAAAGTCTTTATACTTTGGCTTGTTTCTCTTAGTAGGTAAATCAAATCAATATCAAATTTCTTCCACACACATACAAGAAGTTCATAATGCCAGATCACGAAGCTTTTGATGTTACGTCGAACGCCGTTGCCGTGGCGATGCAGTCTTCGCCGTTAACAACGAAGGTCATTTTGACAGGCTAAAAATGCTCGAAACATAAGCAAACTTGGCAAGTAGATTACAAGGCCGAAATGTAGTTAGGGAATTTGATTTTATTGGTTCAGAGTGGCAAATCGGCTCAATAGCGCCCCCTACAAAATTTCGACGAAGGAGCCCTCGCAGTACGTTTGACCTAGATGTATGAAATTTGGTGGGAACATGTATCACATATGGACTTAAATAAAAGTATATTGGGGCCATGCTCTAAACCTGCATGCAGTGTCTGACGGTCACAGAACTAAATGGCAGCATCAGCCAGAGTCCTCGCGCCGTCCGACGGTCGCGGACGTTCTCGGCCGCGCAGGCCGGAGTCCCGCCGGCACCCCGACGTGCATATTGCGAGGGCCCGCCCATCGCTGCTCGCAGCTTTAATTATTCTTATTATTTTATGTGTTTCGTCGCAAAAAGGAGGTGCTTGGGATATTGGGAAGTTTGTGAAATTTGGCACGCAAGCCAGAATTTGCGAAAATTGCAGTCTGATTGGGGTGTCCAGCTGCGGTATGAAATATTGGCTCGCTAGCGCCCCCTATTGAGTAGCCCCGACATCAGGTTTCACCCAGCTGTATGAAAGTTGGTAGGTATGTGGAACGTGATGAGACGCACAAAAAATCCTCTTGGACGTTTTCTCTAAACCAAACAGGAAGTCGGCCATTTTTACTTTTATGACGTTTTTTGACCGTTTCAAGGCGTCATACTTTAACGAACTCCTCCCAGAGATTTGACCCGATTGACTTCAGATTCGGCTAGTCTGCTCTTGAGACCTTGGCAGTGAAAAGTTACTCAAAGATCAAAAAGTTATCGAACTATGTGGCCGTGGCGTGGCGTCAAAGAAACACCATTCGCCACGAAACAGGAAGTTGTTGTAACTCGGCCGTACATTGTCGAATCTGCTCAAAGTCTCTCATATGTCATAACATCCTGACCCGGAACACATCTATATGATAATTTTGAATCAAACTGATAGCGCCACCTAGTGGCAACCGGAAGTTGTACGCTGCGTACTTTGACATCCTGCTCCTAACAGATTAATCAGATCCCTCTCAAATGTTGTCATACAAGCCTTAAGACCTTGATAATGCTTCATTGTGAAAATTGTAAGAAGTTACTGAAGGGCGGCGACGTGGCGGCTCGGCGAATTTCGATCCTTCGCCATGAACGAATAAACTGATGTATCTCGACTCCACATCATCAGATCTTTACCAGATTTCACATGCTTGATTAGACTCCAGGCCTGAAGACATCTGCAGGCCAATTTCGAATCATAGTCATAGCGCCACCTACTGGTAACAGGAAGTTAAAGTCTTTATACTTTGGCTTGTTTCTCTTAGTAGGTAAATCAAATCAATATCAAATTTGTTCCACACAAATACAAGAAGTTCATAATGCCAGATCATGAAGCTTTTGATGTTTCGTCGAACGCCGTTGCCGTGGCGATGCAGTCTTCGCCGTGAACAATGAAGGTCATTTTGAGAGGCTAAAAATGCTCGAAACATAAGCAAACTTGGCAAGTAGATTACAAGGCCGAAATGTAGTTATAGAATATGATTTTATTGGTTCAGAGTGGCAAATCGGCTCAATAGCGCCCCCTACAAAATTTCAACGAAGCAGCCCTCGCAGTACGTTTGGCCTAGATGTATGAAATGTGGTAGGAACATGTATCGCATATGGACTTCAATAAAAGTCTCTTGGGGCTATGCTCTAAACCCAACCGGAAGTCAGCCATTTTGCATTTTTTATGAATTTCTCATGTCGTTTTTGTCATTTCCAGGCGCTGCACTTTAACGAACTCCTCCTAGGGAATTCATCAGATCAACTTCAAATTTGGTCGGTACAGTCTAAAGACCTTTGTGATGAAAAGTTACTCAAAGCTTGTTGTTTCGTGAAAAGCTGTTGCCGTGGCGACGGAATTTCGATCCTTCGCCATAAACGAATAAACTGATGTAACTCGACTCCACATCATCAGATCTTTACCAGATTTCACGTGTTTGATTAGACTCCAGGCCTGAAGACATCTGCAGGCCAATTTTGAATCATAGTCATAGCGCCACCTACTGGTAACAGGAAGTTAAAGTCTTGATACTTTGGCTTGTTTCTCTTAGTAGGTAAATCAAATCAATATCAAATTTGTTCCACACAAATAGTTCATAATGCCAGATCATGAAGCTTTTGATGTTTCGTCGAACGCCGTTGCCGTGGCGATGCAGTCTTCGCCGTTAACAACGAAGGTCATTTTGAGAGGCTAAAAATGCTCGAAACATAAGCAAACTTGGCATACACATTTAAAGCCCAAAATGTAGTTGTATAATATGATGTTATTGGTTCAGAGTGGCAAATCGGCTCAATAGCGCCCCCTACAAAATTTCAACGAAGCAGCCCTCGCAGTACGTTTCACCTAGATGTATGAAATTTGGTAGGAACATGTATCACATATGGACTTAAATAAAAGTATATTGGGGCCATGCTCTGAACCTGCATGCAGTGTCTGACGGTCACGGAACTGAATGACAGCATCAACCAGAGTCCTCGCGCCGTCCGACGGTCGCGGACGTTCTCGGCCGCGCAGGCCGGAGTCCCGCCGCCACCCCGACGTGCATGCACCCCGACGTGCATATTGCGAGGGCCCGCCCATCGCTGCTCGCAGCTTTAATTATTCTTCTTATTCTTATTCTTCCACTTTCATGGCAAAAAGGAGGTGCTTGGGATATTGGGAATTTTGTGAAATTTGGCACGCAAGCCAGAATTTGCGAAAATTGCAGTCTGATTGGGGTGTCCAGCTGCGGTATGAAATATTGGCTCGCTAGCGCCCCCTATTGAGTAGCCCCAACATCAGGATTCACCCAGCTGTATGAAAGTTAGTAGGTATGTGGAACGTGATGAGACGCACAAAAAATCCTCTTGGCCGTTTTCTCTAAACCAAACAGGAAGTCGGCCATTTTTACTTTTATGACGTTTTTTGTCCGTTTCAAGGCGTCATACTTTAACGAACTCCTCCCAGAGATTTGACCCGATTGACTTCAGATTCGGCTAGTCTGCTCTTGAGACCTTGGCAGTGAAAAGTTACTCAAAGATCAAAAAGTTATCGAACGATGTGGCCGTGGCGTGGCGTCAAAGAAACACTATTCGCCACGAAACAGGAAGTTGTTGTAACTCGGCCGTACATTGTCGAATCTGCTCCAAATCTCTCATATGTCATAACATCCTGACCCGGAACACATCTGTATGATAATTTAGAATCATAGTGATAGCGCCACCTAGTGGCAACCGGAAGTTGTACGCTGCATACTTTGACATCCTGCTCCTCACAGATTCATCAGATCCCTCTCAAATCTTGTCAAACAAGCCTTAAGACCTTGATAATGCTTCATTGTGAAGATTGTAAGAAGTTACTGAAGGGCGGCGACGTGGCGGCTCTGCGAATTTCGATCCTTCGCCATGAACGAATAAACTGATGGAACTCGACTCCACATCATCAGATCTTTGCTAGATTTCACGTGTTTGATTAGACTCCAGGCCTGAAGACATCTGCAGGCCAATTTTGAATCATAGTCATAGCGCCACCTACTGGTAACAGGAAGTTATAGTCTTTATACTTTGGCTTGTTTCTCTTAGTAGGTAAATCAAATCAATATCAAATTTGTTCCACACAAATACAAGAAGTTCATAATGCCAGATCATGAAGCTTTTGATGTTTCGTCGAATGCCGTTGCCGTGGCGATGCAGTCTTCGCCGTTAACAACGAAGGTCATTTTGAGAGGCTAAAAATGCTCGAAACATAAGCAAACTTGGCAAGTAGATTACAAGGCCGAAATGTAGTTATAGAATATGATTTTATTGGTTCAGAGTGGCAAATCGGCTTAATAGCGCCCCCTACAAAATTTCAACGAAGCAGCCCTCGCAGTACGTTTGACCTAGATGTATGAAATGTGGTAGGAACATGTATCGCATATGGACTTCAATAAAAGTCTCTTGGGGCTTTGCTCTAAACCCAACCGGAAGTCAGCCATTTTGCATTTTTTATGAATTTCTCATGTCGTTTTTGTCATTTCCAGGCGCTGCACTTTAACGAACTCCTCCTAGGGAATTCATCAGATCAACTTCAAATTTGGTCGGTACAGTCTAAAGACCTTTGTGATGAAAAGTTACTCAAAGCTTGTTGTTTCGTGAAAAGCTGTTGCCGTGGCGACGGAATTTCGATCCTTCGCCATAAACGAATAAACTGATGTAACTCGACTCCACATCATCAGATCTTTACCAGATTTCACGTGTTTGATTAGACTCCAGGCCTGAAGACATATGCAGGCCAATTTTGAATCATAGTCATAGCGCCACCTACTGGTAACAGGAAGTTAAAGTCTTGATACTTTGGCTTGTTTCTCTTAGTAGGTAAATCAAATCAATATCAAATTTGTTCCACACAAATAGTTCATAATGCCAGATCATGAAGCTTTTGATGTTTCGTCGAACGCCGTTGCCATGGCGATGCAGTCTTCGCCGTTAACAACGAAGGTCATTTTGAGAGGCTAAAAATGCTCGAAACATAAGCAAACTTGGCAAGTAGATTACAAGGCCGAAATGTAGTTACGGAATATGATTTTATTGGTTCAGAGTGGCAAATCGGCTCAATAGCGCCCCCTACAAAATTTCAACGAAGCAGCCCTCGCAGTACGTTTCACCTAGATGTATGAAATTTGGTAGGAACATGTATCACATATGGACTTAAATAAAAGTATATTGGGGCCATGCTCTGAACCTGCATGCAGTGTCTGACGGTCACGGAACTGAATGACAGCATCAACCAGAGTCCTCGCGCCGTCCGACGGTCGCGGACGTTCTCGGCCGCGCAGGCCGGAGTCCCGCCGGCACCCCGACGTGCATGCACCCCGACGTGCATATTGCTAGGGCCCGCTCATCGCTGCTCGCAGCTTTAATTAGGGCCCGAGCACCGACGTAGTCGGAGCGGAGGACCTATTGAAACCGTAATGTTTATTATTAGGGCCCGAGCACCGACGTAGTCGGAGCGGAGGACCTATTGAATTTCGAATGTTTATTATTCTTATTCTTATTCTTATTCTAAGTGTTTCGTCGCAAAAAGGAGGTGCTTGGGATATTGGGAATGTTGTGAAATTTGGCGCGCAAGCCAGAATTTGCGAAAATTGCAGTCTGATTGGGGTGTCCAGCTGCGGTATGAAATATTGGCTCGCTAGCGCCCCCTATTGAGTAGCCCCAACATCAGGATTCACCCAGCTGTATGAAATTTGGTCGGTATGTGGAACGTGATGAGACGCACAAAAAATCCTCTTGGCCGTTTTGTCTAAACCAAACAGGAAGTCGGCCATTTTTGCTTTTATGACGTTTTTTGACCGTTTCAAGGCGTCATACTTTAACGAACTCCTCCCAGAGATTTGACCCGATTGATTTCAGATTCGGCTAGTCTGCTCTTGAGACCTTGGCAGTGAAAAGTTACTCAAAGATCAAAAAGTTATCGAACTATGTGGCCGTGGCGTGGCGTCAAAGAAACACCATTCGCCACGAAACAGGAAGTTGTTGTAACTCGGCCGTACATTGTCGAATCTGCTCAAAATCTCTCATATGTCATAACATCCTGACCCGGAACACATCTATATGATAATTTAGAATCATAGTGATAGCGCCACCTAGTGGCAACCGGAAGTTGTACGCTGCGTACTTTGACATCCTGCTCCTCAGAGATTAATCAGATCCCTCTCAAATGTTGTCAAACAAGCCTTAAGACCTTGATAATGCTTCGTTGTGAAGATTGTAAGAAGTTACTGAAGGGCGGCGACGTGGCGGCTCGGCGAATTTCGATCCTTCGCCATGAACGAATAAACTGATGTAACTCGACTCCACATCATCAGATCTTTACCAGATTTCACGTGTTTGATTAGACTCCAGGCCTGAAGACATCTGCAGGCCAATTTTGAATCATAGTCATAGCGCCACCTACTGGTAACAGGAAGTTAAAGTCTTTATACTTTGGCTTGTTTCTCTTAGTAGGTAAATCAAATCAATATCAAATTTCTTCCACACAAATAGTTCATAATGCCAGATCATGAAGCTTTTGATGTTTCGTCGAACGCCGTTGCCGTGGCGATGCAGTCTTCGCCGTTAACAACGAAGGTCATTTTGAGAGGCTAAAAATGCTCGAAACATAAGCAAACTTGGCAAGTAGATTACAAGGCCGAAATGTAGTTACGGAATATGATTTTATTGGTTCAGAGTGGCAAATCGGCTCAATAGCGCCCCCTACAAAATTTCAACGAAGCAGCCCTCGCAGTACGTTTCACCTAGATGTATGAAATTTGGTAGGAACATGTATCACATATGGACTTAAATAAAAGTATATTGGGGCCATGCTCTGAACCTGCATGCAGTGTCTGACGGTCACGGAACTGAATGACAGCATCAACCAGAGTCCTCGCGGCGTCCGACGGTCGCGGACGTTCTCGGCCGCGCAGGCCGGAGTCCCGCCGGCACCCCGACGTGCATGCACCCCGACGTGCATATTGCGAGGGCCCGCCCATCGCTGCTCGCAGCTTTAATTATTATTCTTATTCTTATTCTTAGTCTTTCGTCGCAAAAAGGAGGTGCTTGGGATATTGGGAATGTTGTGAAATTTGGCACGCAAGCCAGAATTTGCGAAAATTGCAGTCTGATTGGGGTGTCCAGCTGCGGTATGAAATATTGGCTCGCTAGCGCCCCCTATTGAGTAGCCCCAACATCAGGATTCACCCAGCTGTATGAAATTTGGTAGGTATGTGGAACGTGATGAGACGCACAAAAAATCCTCTTGACCGTTTTCTCTAAACCAAACAGGAAGTCGGCCATTTATGCTTTTATGACGTTTTTTGACCGTTTCAAGGCGTCATACTTTAACGAACTCCTCCCAGAGATTTGACCCGATTGACTTCAGATTCGGCTAGTCTGCTCTTGAGACCTTGGCAGTGAAAAGTTACTCAAAGATCAAAAAGTTATCGAACTATGTGGCCGTGGCGTGGCGTCAAAGAAACACCATTCGCCACGAAACAGGACGTTGTTGTAACTCGGCCGTACATTGTCGAATCTGCTCAAAATCTCTCATATGTCATAACATCCTGACCCGGAACACATCTATATGATAATTTTGAATCAAACTGATAGCGCCACCTACTGGCAACCGGAAGTTGTACGCTGCGTACTTTGACATCCTGCTCCTCACAGATTAATCAGATCCCTCTCAAATGTTGTCAAACAAGCCTTAAGACCTTGATAATGCTTCGTTGTGAAGATTGTAAGAAGTTACTGAAGGGCGGCGACGTGGCGGCTCGGCGAATTTCGATCCTTCGCCATGAACGAATAAACTGATGTATCTCGACTCCACATCATCAGATCTTTACCAGATTTCACATGCTTGATTAGACTCCAGGCCTGAAGACACCTGCAGGCCAATTTTGAATCATAGTCATAGCGCCACCTACTGGTAACAGGAAGTTAAAGTCTTGATACTTTGGCTTGTTTCTCTCAGTAGGTAAATCAAATCAATAGCAAATTTGTTCCACACAAATACAAGAAGTTCATAATGCCAGATCATGAAGTTTTTGATGTTTCGTCGAACGCCGTTGCCGTGGCGATGCAGTCTTCGCCGTTAACAACGAAGGTCATTTTGAGAGGCTAAAAATGCTCGAAACATAAGCAAACTTGGCAAGTAGATTACAAGGCCGAAATGTAGTTAGGGAATATGATTTTATTGGTTCAGAGTGGCAAATCGGCTCAATAGCGCCCCTACAAAATTTCGACGAAGCAGCCCTCGCAGTACGTTTGACCTAGATGTATGAAATTTGGTGGGAACATGTATCACATATGGACTTAAATAACAGTATATTGGGGCCATGCTCTAAACCTGCATGCAGTGTCTGACGGTCACAGAACTAAATGGCAGCATCAGCCAGAGTCCTCGCGCCGTCCGACGGTCGCAGACGTTCTCGGCCGCGCAGGCCGGAGTCCCGCCGGCACCCCGACGTGCATATTGCGAGGGCCCGCTCATCGCTGCTCGCAGCTTTAATTATTAGGGCCCGAGCACCGACGTAGTCGGAGCGGAGGACCTATTGAAACCGTAATGTTTATTATTAGGGCCCGAGCACCGACGTAGTCGGAGCGGAGGACCTATTGAAACCGTAATGTTTATTAGGGCCCGAGCACCGACGTAGTCGGAGCGGAGGACCTATTGAAACCGTAATGTTTATTAGGGCCCGAGCACCGACGTAGTCGGAGCGGAGGACCTATTGAAACCGTAATGTTTATTCTTCTTATTATTATTCTTATTTTTAGTGTTTCGTCGCAAAAAGGAGGTGCTTGGGATATTGGGAATGTTGTGAAATTTGGCACGCAAGCCAGAATTTGCGAAAATTGCAGTCTGATTGGGGTGTCCAGCTGCAGTATGAAATATTGGCTCGCTAGCGCCCCCTATTGAGTAGCCCCAACATCAGGATTCACCCAGCTGTATGAAAGTTGGTAGTTATGTGGAACGTGATGAGACGCACCAAAAATCCTCTTGGCCGTTTTCTCTAAACCAAACAGGAAGTCGGCCATTTTTGCTTTTATGACGTTTTTTGACCGTTTCAAGGCGTCATACTTTAACGAACTCCTCCCAGAGATTTGACCCGATTGACTTCAGATTCGGCGAGTCTGCTCTTGAGACCTTGGCAGTGAAAAGTTACTCAAAGATCAAAAAGTTATCGAACTATGTGGCCGTGGCGTGGCGTCAAAGAAACACCATTCGCCACGAAACAGGAAGTTGTTGTAACTTGGCCGTACATTGTCGAATCTGCTCCAAATCTCTCATATGTCATAACATCCTGACCCGGAACACATCTATATGATAATTTTGAATCATAGTGATAGCGCCACCTAGTGGCAACCGGAAGTTGTAGGCTGCGTACTTTGACATCCTGCTCCTCACAGATTAATCAGATCCCTCTCAAATGTTGTCAAACAAGCCTTAGGACCTTGATAATGCTTCGTTGTGAAGATTGTAAGAAGTTACTGAAGGGCGGCGACGTGGCGGCTCAGCGAATTTCGATCCTTCGCCATGAACGAATAAACTGATGTATCTCGACTCCACATCATCAGATCTTTCACAGATTTCACGTGTTTGATTAGACTCCAGGCCTGAAGACATCTGCAGGCCAATTTTGAATCATAGTCATAGCGCCACCTACTGGTAACAGGAAGTTAAAGTCTTTATACTTTGGCTTGTTTCTCTTAGTAGGTAAATCAAATCAATATCAAATTTGTTCCACACAAATAGAAGAAGTTCATAATGCCAGATCATGAAGCTTTTGATGTTTCGTCGAACGCCGTTGCCGTGGCGATGCAGTCTTCGCCTTTAACAACGAAGGTCATTTTGAGAGGCTAAAAATGCTCGAAACATAAGCAAACTTGGCAAGTAGATTACAAGGCCGAAATGTAGTTACGGAATATGATTTTATTGGTTCAGAGTGCCAAATCGGCTCAATAGCGCCCCCTACAAAATTTCGACGAAGCAGCCCTCGCAGTACGTTTGACCTAGATGTATGAAATGTGGTAGGAACATGTATCGCATATGGACTTCAATAAAAGTCTCTTGGGGCTATGCTCTAAACCCAACCGGAAGTCAGCCATTTTGCATTTTTTATGAATTTCTCATGTCGTTTTTGTCATTTCCAGCCGCTGCACTTTAACGAACTCCTCCTAGGGAATTCATCAGATCAACTTCAAATTTGGTCGGTACAGTCTAAAGACCTTTGTGATGAAAAGTTACTCAAAGCTTGTTGTTTCGTGAAAAGCTGTTGCCGTGGCGACGGAATTTCGATCCTTCGCCATGAACGAATGAACTGATGTAACTCGACTCCACATCATCAGATCTTTACCAGATTTCACGTGTTTGATTAGACTCCAGGCCTGAAGACATATGCAGGCCAATTTTGAATCATAGTCATAGCGCCACCTACTGGTAACAGGAAGTTAAAGTCTTGATACTTTGGCTTGTTTCTCTTAGTAGGTAAATCAAATCAATATCAAATTTGTTCCACACAAATAGTTCATAATGCCAGATCATGAAGCTTTTGATGTTTCGTCGAACGCCGTTGCCGTGGCGATGCAGTCTTCGCCGTTAACAACGAAGGTCATTTTGAGAGGCTAAAAATGCTCGAAACATAAGCAAACTTGGCATACACATTTAAAGCCCAAAATGTAGTTGTATAATATGATTTTATTGGTTCAGAGTGGCAAATCGGCTCAATAGCGCCCCCTACAAAATTTCAACGAAGCAGCCCTCGCAGTACGTTTCACCTAGATGTATGAAATTTGGTAGGAACATGTATCACATATGGACTTAAATAAAAGTATATTGGGGCCATGCTCTGAACCTGCATGCAGTGTCTGACGGTCACGGAACTGAATGAGCATCAACCAGAGTCCTCGCGCCGTCCGACGATCGCGGACGTTCTCGGCCGCGCAGGCCGGAGTCCCGCCGGCACCCCGACGTGCATGCACCCCGACGTGCATATTGCGAGGGCCCGCTCATCGCTGCTCGCAGCTTTAATTATTCTTATTTTTAGTGTTTCATCGCAAAAAGGAGGTGCTTGGGATATTGGGAAGTCTGTGAAATTTGGCACGCAAGCCAGAATTTGCGAAAATTGCAGTCTGATTGGGGTGTCCAGCTGCGGTATGAAATATTGGCTCGCTAGCGCCCCCTATTGAGTAGCCCCAACATCAGGTTTCACCCAGCTGTATGAAAGTTGGTAGGTATGTGGAACGTGATGAGACGCACCAAAAATCCTCTTGGAAGTTTTCTCTAAACCAAACAGGAAGTCGGCCATTTTTGCATTTATGACGTTTTTTGACCGTTTCAAGGCGTCATACTTTAACGAACTCCTCCCAGAGATTTGACCCGATTGACTTCAGATTCGGCTAGTCTGCTCTTGAGACCTTGGCAGTGAAAAGTTACTCAAAGATCAAAAAGTTATCGAACTATGTGGCCGTGGCGTGGCGTCAAAGAAACACTATTCGCCATGAAACAGGAAGTTGTTGTAACTCGGCCGTACATTGTCGAATCTGCTCCAAATCTGTCATATGTCATAACATCCTGACCGGGAACACATCTGTATGATAATTTAGAATCATAGTGATAGCGCCACCTAGTGGCAACCGGAAGTTGTACGCTGCGTACTTTGACATCCTGCTCCTCACAGATTCATCAGATCCCTCTCAAATCTTGTCAAACAAGCCTTAAGACCTTGATAATGCTTCATTGTGAAGATTGCAAGAAGTTACTGAAGGGCGGCGACGTGGCGGCTCGGCGAATTTCGATCCTTCGCCATGAACGAATAAACTGATGTATCTCGACTCCACATCATCAGATCTTTACCAGATTCCACATGCTTGATTAGACTCCAGGCCTGAAGACATCTGCAGGCCAATTTTGAATCATAGTCATAGCGCCACCTACTGGTAACAGGAAGTTAAAGTCTTTATACTTTGGCTTGTTTCTCTTAGTAGGTAAATCAAATCAATATCAAATTTCTTCCACACAAATACAAGAAGTTCATAATGCCAGATCATGAAGATTTTGATGTTTCGTCGAACGCCGTTGCCGTGGCGATGCAGTCTTCGCCGTGAACAACGAAGGTCATTTTGAGAGGCTAAAAATGCTCGAAACATAAGCAAACTTGGCAAGTAGATTACAAGGCCGAAATGTAGTTATGGAATATGATTTTATTGGTTCAGAGTGGCAAATCGGCTCAATAGCGCCCCCTACAAAATTTCAACGAAGCAGCCCTCGCAGTACGTTTGACCTAGATGTATGAAATGTGGTAGGAACATGTATCGCATATGGACTTCAATAAAAGTCTCTTGGGGCTATGCTCTAAACCCAACCGGAAGTCAGCCATTTTGTATTTTTTATGAATTTCTCATGTCGTTTTTGTCATTTCCAGGCGCTGCACTTTAACGAACTCCTCCTAGGGAATTCATCAGATCAACGTCAAATTTGGTCGGTGCAGTCTAAAGACCTTTGTGATGAAAAGTTACTCAAAGCTTGTTGTTTCGTGAAAAGCTGTTGCCGTGGCGACGGAATTTCGATCCTTCGCCATGAACGAATAAACTGATGTAACTCGACTCCACATCATCAGATCTTTACCAGATTTCACATGTTTGATTAGACTCCAGGCCTGAAGACATATGCAGGCCAATTTTGAATCATAGTCATAGCGCCACCTACTGGTAACAGGAAGTTAAAGTCTTGATACTTTGGCTTGTTTCTCTTAGTAGGTAAATCAAATCAATATCAAATTTGTTCCACACAAATAGTTCATAATGCCAGATCATGAAGCTTTTGATGTTTCGTCGAACGCCGTTGCCGTGGCGATGCAGTCTTCGCCGTTAACAACGAAGGTCATTTTGAGAGGCTAAAAATGCTCGAAACATAAGCAAACTTGGCATACACATTTAAAGCCCAAAATGTAGTTGTATAATATGATTTTATTGGTTCAGAGTGGCAAATCGGCTCAATAGCGCCCCCTACAAAATTTCAACGAAGCAGCCCTCGCAGTACGTTTCACCTAGATGTATGAAATTTGGTAGGAACATGTATCACATATGGACTTAAATAAAAGTATATTGGGGCCATGCTCTGAACCTGCATGCAGTGTCTGATGGTCACGGAACTGAATGACAGCATCAACCAGAGTCCTCGCGCCGTCCGACGGTCGCGTACGTTCTCGGCCGCGCAGGCCGGAGTCCCGCCGGCACCCCGACGTGCATGCACCCCGACGTGCATATTGCGAGGGCCCGCTCATCGCTGCTCGCAGCTTTAATTATTCTTCTTCTTCTTATTTTTAGTGTTTCGGCGCAAAAAGGAGGTGCTTGGGATATTGGGAAGTCTGAGAAATTTGGCACGCAAGCCAGAATTTGCGAAAATTGCAGTCTGATTGGGGTATCCAGCTGCGGTATGAAATATTGGCTCGCTAGCGCCCCCTATTGAGTAGCCCCAACATCAGGATTCACCCAGCTGTATGAAAGTTGGTAGTTATGTGGAACGTGATGAGACGCACCAAACATCCTCTTGGAAGTTTTCTCTAAACCAAACAGGAAGTCGGCCATTTCTACTTTTATGACGTTTTTTGACCGTTTCAAGGCGTCATACTTTAACGAACTCCTCCCAGAGATTTAACCCGATTGACTTCAGATTCAGCTAGTCTGCTCTTGAGACCTTGGTAGTGAAAAGTTACTCAAAGATCAAAAAGTTATCGAACGATGTGGCCGTGGCGTGGCGTCAAAGAAACACCATTCGCCACGAAACAGGAAGTTGTTGTAACTCGGCCGTACATTGTCGAATCTGCTCAAAATCTCTCATATGTCATAACATCCTGACCAGGAACACATCTATATGATAATTGTGAATCAAACTGATAGCGCCACCTAGTGGCAACCGGAAGTTGTACGCTGCGTACTTTGACATCCTGCTCCTCACAGATTAATCAGATCCCTCTCAAATGTTGTCAAACAAGCCTTAAGACCTTGATAATGCTTCGTTGTGAAGATTGTAAGAAGTTACTGAAGGGCGGCGACGTGGCGGCTCGGCGAATTTCGATCCTTCGCCATGAACGAATAAACTGATGTAACTCGATTCCACATCATCAGATCCTTACCAGATTTCACGTGTTTGATTAGACTCCAGGCATGAAGACATCTGCAGGCCAATATTGAATCATAGTCATAGCGCCACCTACTGGTAACAGGAAGTTAAAGTCTTTATACTTTGGCTTGTTTCTCTTAGTAGGTAAATCAAATCAATATCAAATTTGTTCCACACAAATAGAAGAAGTTCATAATGCCAGATCATGAAGCTTTTGATGTTTCGTCGAACGCCGTTGCCGTGGCGATGCAGTGTTCGCCGTTAACAACGAAGGTCATTTTGAGAGGCTAAAAATGCTCGAAACATAAGCAAACTTGGCATACACATTTAAAGCCCAAAATGTAGTTGTATAATATGATTTTATTGGTTCAGAGTGGCAAATCGGCTCAATAGCGCCCCCTACAAAATTTCAACGAAGCAGCCCTCGCAGTACGTTTGACCTAGATGTATGAAATGTGGTAGAAACATGTATCACATATGGACTGAAATAAAAGTCTCTTGGGGTCATGCTCTAAACCCAACCGGAAGTCAGCCATTTTGCATTTTTTATGAATTTCTCATGTCGTTTTTGTCATTTCCAGGCGCTGCACTTTAACAAACTCCTCCTAGGGAATTCATCAGATCAACTTCAAATTTGGTCGGTACAGTCTAAAGACCTTTGTGATGAAAAGTTACTCAAAGCTTGTTGTTTCGTGAAAAGCTGTTGCCGTGGCGACGGAATTTCGATCCTTCGCCATGAACGAATAAACTGATGTAACTCGACTCCACATCATCAGATCTTTACCAGATTTCACGTGTTTGATTAGACTCCAGGCCTGAAGACATCTGTAGGCCAATTTTGAATCATAGTCATAGCGCCACCTACTGGTAACAGGAAGTTAAAGTCTTGATACTTTGGCTTGTTTCTCTTAGTAGGTCAATCAAATCAATATCAAATTTGTTCCACACAAATAGTTCATAATGCCAGATCATGAAGCTTTTGATGTTTCGTCGAACGCCGTTGCCGTGGCGATGCAGTCTTCGCCGTTAACAACGAAGGTCATTTTGAGAGGCTAAAAATGCTCGAAACATAAGCAAACTTGGCAAGTAGATTACAAGGCCGAAATGTAGTTACAGAATATGATTTTATTGGTTCAGAGTGGCAAATCGGCTCAATAGCGCCCCCTACAAAATTTCGACGAAGCAGCCCTCGCAGTACGTTTGACCTAGATGTATGAAATTTGGTGGGAACATGTATCACATATGGACTTAAATAAAAGTATATTGGGGCCATGCTCTAAACCTGCATGCAGTGTCTGACGGTCACAGAACTAAATGGCAGCATCAGCCAGAGTCCTCGCGCCGTCCGACGGTCGCAGATGTTCTCGGCCGCGCAGGCCGGAGTCCCGCCGGCACCCCGACGTGCATATTGCGAGGGCCCGCTCATCGCTGCTCGCAGCTTTAATTAGGGCCCGAGCACCGACGTAGTCGGAGCGGAGGACCTATTGAATTTCGAATGTTTATTATTATTATTATTATTCTTATTATTATTTTACCAGTTTGATGGCAAAAAGGAGGTGCTTGGGATATTGGGAATGTTGTGAAATTTGGCACGCAAGCCAGAATTTGCGAAAATTGCAGTCTGATTGGGGTGTCCAGCTGCAGTATAAAATATTGGCTCGCTAGCGCCCCCTATTGAGTAGCCCCAACATCAGGATTCACCCAGCTGTATGAAATTTGGTCGGTATGTGGAACGTGATGAGACGCACAAAAAATCCTCTTGGCCGTTTTGTCTAAACCAAACAGGAAGTCGGCCATTTTTGCTTTTATGACGTTTTTTGACCGTTTCAAGGCGTCATACTTTAACGAACTCCTCCCAGAGATTTGACCCGATTGACTTCAGATTCGGCTAGTCTGCTCTTGAGACCTTGGCAGTGAAAAGTTACTCAAAGATCAAAAAGTTATCGAACGATGTGGCCGTGGCGTGGCGTCAAAGAAACACCATTCGCCACGAAACAGGAAGTTGTTGTAACTCGGCCGTACATTGTCGAATCTGCTCCAAATCTCTCATATGTCATAACATCCTGACCCGGAACACATCTGTATGATAATTTAGAATCATAGTGATAGCGCCACCTAGTGGCAACCGGAAGTTGTACGCTGCGTACTTTGACATCCTGCTCCTCACAGATTAATCAGATCCCTCTCAAATCTTGTCAAACAAGCCTTAAGACCTTGATAATGCTTCATTGTGAAGATTGTAAGAAGTTACTGAAGGGCGGCGACGTGGCGGCTCGGCGAATTTCGATCCTTCGCCATGAACGAATAAACTGATGTATCTCGACTCCACATCATCAGATCTTTCCCAGATTTCACATGCTTGATTAGACTCCAGGCCTGAAGACATCTGCAGGCCAATTTTGAATCATAGTCATAGCGCCACCTACTGGTAACAGGAAGTTAAAGTCTTGATACTTTGGCTTGTTTCTCTCAGTAGGTAAATCAAATCAATATCAAATTTGTTCCACACAAATACAAGAAGTTCATAATGCCAGATCATGAAGTTTTTGATGTTTCGTCGAACGCCGTTGCCGTGGCGATGCAGTCTTCGCCGTTAACAACGAAGGTCATTTTGACAGGCTAAAAATGCTCGAAACATAAGCAAACTTGGCAAGTAGATTACAAGGCCGAAATGTAGTTAGGGAATATGATTTTATTGGTTCAGAGTGGCAAATCGGCTGAATAGCGCCCCCTACTAAATTTCGACGAAGGAGCCCTCGCAGTACGTTTGACCTAGATGTATGAAATTTGGTGGGAACATGTATCACATATGGACTTAAATAAAAGTATATTGGGGCCATGCTCTAAACCTGCATGCAGTGTCTGACGGTCACAGAACTAAATGGCAGCATCAGCCAGAGTCCTCGCGCCGTCCGACGGTCGCGGACGTTCTCGGCCGCGCAGGCCGGAGTCCCGCCGGCACCCCGACGTGCATATTGCGAGGGCCCGCCCATCGCTGCTCGCAGCTTTAATTATTCTTCTTATTCTTATTCTTCCACTTTCATGGCAAAAAGGAGGTGCTTGGGATATTGGGAATTTTGTGAAATTTGGCACGCAAGCCAGAATTTGCGAAAATTGCAGTCTGATTGGGGTGTCCAGCTGCAGTATGAAATATTGGCTCGCTAGCGCCCCCTATTGAGTAGCCCCAACATCAGGATTCACCCAGCTGTATGAAAGTTGGTAGTTATGTGGAACGTGATGAGACGCACCAAAAATCCTCTTGGCCGTTTTCTCTAAACCAAACAGGAAGTCGGCCATTTTTGCTTTTATGACGTTTTTTGACCGTTTCAAGGCGTCATACTTTAACGAACTCCTCCCAGAGATTTGACCCGATTGACTTCAGATTCGGCTAGTCTGCTCTTGAGACCTTGGCAGTGAAAAGTTACTCAAAGATCAAAAAGTTATCGAACTATGTGGCCGTGGCGTGGCGTCAAAGAAACACCATTCGCCACGAAACAGGAAGTTGTTGTAACTCGGCCGTACATTGTCGAATCTGCTCAAAATCTCTCATATGTCATAACATCCTGACCCGGAACACATCTGTATGATAATTTTGAATCAAACTGATAGCGCCACCTAGTGGCAACCGGAAGTTGCACGCTTCGTACTTTGACATCCTGCTCCTCACAGATTCATCAGATCCCTCTCAAATCTTGTCAAACAAGCCTTAAGACCTTGATAATGCTTCATTGTGAAGATTGTAAGAAGTTACTGAAGGGCGGCGACGTGGCGGCTCGGCGAATTTCGATCCTTCGCCATGAACGAATAAACTGATGTATCTCGACTCCACATCATCAGATCTTTACCAGATTTCACATGCTTGATTAGACTCCAGGCCTGAAGACATCTGCAGGCCAATTTTGAATCTTAGTCATAGCGCCACCTACTGGTAACAGGAAGTTAAAGTCTTGATACTTTGGCTTGTTTCTCTCAGTAGGTAAATCAAATCAATATCAAATTTGTTCCACACAAATACAAGAAGTTCATAATGCCAGATCATGAAGTTTTTGATGTTTCGTCGAACGCCGTTGCCGTGGCGATGCAGTCTTCGCCGTTAACAACGAAGGTCATTTTGACAGGCTAAACATGCTCGAAACATAAGCAAACTTGGCAAGTAGATTACAAGGCCGAAATGTAGTTAGGGAATATGATTTTATTGGTTCAGAGTGGCAAATCGGCTCAATAGCGCCCCCTACAAAATTTCGACGAAGGAGCCCTCGCAGTACGTTTGACCTAGATGTATGAAATTTGGTGGGAACATGTATCACATATGGACTTAAATAAAAGTATATTGGGGCCATGCTCTAAACCTGCATGCAGTGTCTGACGGTCACAGAACTAAATGGCAGCATCAGCCAGAGTCCTCGCGCCGTCCGACGGTCGCGGACATTCTCGGCCGCGCAGGCCGGAGACCCGCCGGCACCCCGACGTGCATATTGCGAGGGCCCGCCCATCGCTGCTCGCAGCTTTAATTAGGGCCCGAGCACCGACGTAGTCGGAGCGGAGGACCTATTGAAACCGTAATGTTTATTATTATTATTATTATTCTTATTATTATTTTATGTGTTTCGTCGCAAAAAGGAGGTGCTTGGGATATTGGGAAGTTTGTGAAATTTGGCAAGCAAGCCAGAATTTGCGAAAATTGCAGTCTGATTGGGGTGCCCAGCTGCGGTATGAAATATTGGCTCGCTAGCGCCCCCTATTGAGTAGCCCCAACATCAGGTTTCACCCAGCTGTATGAAAGTTGGTAGGTATGTGGAACGTGATGAGACGCACAAAAACTCCTCTTGGCCGTTTTCTCTAAACCAAACAGGAAGTCGGCCATTTTTGCTTTTATGACGTTTTTTGACCGTTTCAAGGCGTCATACTTTAACGAACTCCTCCCAGAGATTTGACCCGATTGACTTCAGATTCGGCTAGTCTGCTCTTGAGACCTTGGCAGTGAAAAGTTACTCAAAGATCAAAAAGTTATCAAACTATGTGGCCGTGGCGTGGCGTCAAAGAAACACCATTCGCCACGAAACAGGAAGTTGTTGTAACTCGGCCGTACATTGTCGAATCTGCTCAAAATCTCTCATATGTCATAACATCCTGACCCGGAACACATCTATATGATAATTTAGAATCATAGTGATAGCGCCACCTAGTGGCAACCGGAAGTTGTACGCTGCGTACTTTGACATCCTGCTCCTCACAGATTAATCAGATCCCTCTCAAATGTTGTCATACAAGCCTTAAGACCTTGATAATGCTTCATTGTGAAAATTGTAAGAAGTTACTGAAGGGCAGCGACGTGGCGGCTCGGCGAATTTCGATCCTTCGCCATGAACGAATAAACTGATGTATCTCGACTCCACATCATCAGATCTTTACCAGATTTCACATGCTTGATTAGACTCCAGGCCTGAAGACATCTGCAGGCCAATTTCGAATCATAGTCATAGCGCCACCTACTGGTAACAGGAAGTTAAAGTCTTTATACTTTGGCTTGTTTCTCTTAGTAGGTAAATCAAATCAATATCAAATTTGTTCCACACAAATACAAGAAGTTCATAATGCCAGATCATGAAGCTTTTGATGTTTCGTCGAACGCCGTTGCCGTGGCGATGCAGTCTTCGCCGTGAACAACGAAGGTCATTTTGAGAGGCTACAAATGCTCGAAACATAAGCAAACTTGGCAAGTAGATTCCAAGGCCGAAATGTAGTTATAGAATATGATTTTATTGGTTCAGAGTGGCAAATCGGCTCAATAGCGCCCCCTACAAAATTTCGACGAAGCAGCCCTCGCAGTACGTTTGACCTAGATGTATGAAATGTGGTAGGAACATGTATCGCATATGGACTTCAATAAAAGTCTCTTGGGGCTATGCTCTAAACCCAACCGGAAGTCAGCCATTTTGCATTTTTTATGAATTTCTCATGTCGTTTTTGTCATTTCCAGGCGCTGCACTTTAACGAACTCCTCCTAGGGAATTCATCAGATCAACTTCAAATTTGGTCGGTACAGTCTAAAGACCTTTGTGATGAAAAGTTACTCAAAGCTTGTTGTTTCGTGAAAAGCTGTTGCCGTGGCGACGGAATTTCGATCCTTCGCCATGAACGAATAAACTGATGTAACTCGACTCCACATCATCAGATCTTTACCAGATTTCACGTGTTTGATTAGACTCCAGGCCTGAAGACATCTGCAGGCCAATTTTGAATCATAGTCATAGCGCCACCTACTGGTAACAGGAAGTTAAAGTCTTTATACTTTGGCTTGTTTCTCTTAGTAGGTAAATCAAATCAATATCAAATTTGTTCCACACAAATACAAGAAGTTCATAATGCCAGATCATGAAGCTTTTGATGTTTCCTCGAACGCCGTTGCCGTGGCGATGCAGTCTTCGCCGTTAACAACGAAGGTCATTTTGAGAGGCTAAAAATGCTCGAAACATAAGCAAACTTGGCGTACACATTTAAAGCCCAAAATGTAGTTGTATAATATGATTTTATTGGTTCAGAGTGGCAAATCGGCTCAATAGCGCCCCCTACAAAATTTCAACGAAGCATCCCTCGCAGTACGTTTCACCTAGATGTATGAAATTTGGTAGGAACATGTATCACATATGGACTTACATAAAAGTATATTGGGGCCATGCTCTGAACCTGCATGCAGTGTCTGACGGTCACGGAACTGAATGGCAGCATCAACCAGAGTCCTCGTGCCGTCCGACGGTCGCGGACGTTCTCGGCCGCGCAGGCCGGAGTCCCGCCGGCACCCCGACGTGCATGCACCCCGACGTGCATATTGCGAGGGCCCGCTCATCGCTGCTCGCAGCTTTAATTAGGGCCCGAGCACCGACGTAGTCGGAGCGGAGGACCTATTGAATTTCGAATGTTTATTATTATTATTATTATTATTCTTATTTTTAGTGTTTCGTCGCAAAAAGGAGGTGCTTGGGATATTGGGAAGTCTGTGAAATTTGGCACGCAAGCCAGAATTTGCGAAAATTGCAGTCTGATTGGGGTGTCCAGCTACGGTATGAAATATTGGCTCGCTAGCGCCCCCTATTGAGTAGCCCCAACATCAGGATTCACCCAGCTGTATGAAATTTGGTCGGTATGTGGAACGTGATGAGACGCACAAAAAATCCTCTTGGCCGTTTTGTCTAAACCAAACAGGAAGTCGGCCATTTTTGCTTTTATGACGTTTTTTGACCGTTTCAAGGCGTCATACTTTAACGAACTCCTCCCAGAGATTTGACCCGATTGACTTCAGATTCGGCTAGTCTGCTCTTGAGACCTTGGCAGTGAAAAGTTACTCAAAGATCAAAAAGTTATCGAACTATGTGGCCGTGGCGTGGCGTCAAAGAAACACCATTCGCCACGAAACAGGAAGTTGTTGTAACTCGGCCGTACATTGTCGAATCTGCTCCAAATCTCTCATATGTCATAACATCCTGACCCGGAACACATCTATATGATAATTTAGAATCATAGTGATAGCGCCACCTAGTGGCAACCGGAAGTTGTACGCTGCGTACTTTGACATCCTGCTCCTCACAGATTCATCAGATCCCTCTCAAATCTTGTCAAACAAGCCTTAAGACCTTGATAATGCTTCGTTGTGAAGATTGTAAGAAGTTACTGAAGGGCGGCGACGTGGCGGCTCGGCGAATTTCGATCCTTCGCCATGAACGAATAAACTGATGTAACTCGACTCCACATCATCAGATCTTTACCAGATTTCACGTGTTTGATTAGACTCCAGGCATGAAGACATCTGCAGGCCAATTTTGAATCATAGTCATAGCGCCACCTACTGGTAACAGGAAGTTAAAGTCTTGATACTTTGGCTTGTTTCTCTCAGTAGGTAAATCAAATCAATATCAAATTTCTTCCACACAAATACAAGAAGTTCATAATGCCAGATCATGAAGCTTTTGATGTTCCGTCGAACGCCGTTGCCGTGGCGATGCAGTGTTCGCCGTTAACAACGAAGGTCATTTTGAGAGGCTAAAAATGCTCGAAACATAAGCAAACTTGGCATACACATTTAAAGCCCAAAATGTAGTTGTATAATATGATTTTATTGGTTCAGAGTGGCAAATCGGCTCAATAGCGCCCCCTACAAAATTTCAACGAAGCAGCCCTCGCAGTACGTTTGACCTAGATGTATGAAATGTGGTAGGAACATGTATCGCATATGGACTTCAATAAAAGTCTCTTGGGGCTATGCTCTAAACCCAACCGGAAGTCAGCCATTTTGCATTTTTTATGAATTTCTCATGTCGTTTTTGTCATTTCCAGGCGCTGCACTTTAACGAACTCCTCCTAGGGAATTCATCAGATCAACTTCAAATTTTGTCGGTACAGTCTAAAGACCTTTGTGATGAAAAGTTACTCAAAGCTTGTTGTTTCGTGAAAAGCTGTTGCCGTGGCGACGGAATTTTGATCCTTCGCCATAAACGAATAAACTGATGTAACTCGACTCCACATCATCAGATCTTTACCAGATTTCACGTGTTTGATTAGACTCCAGGCCTGAAGACATATGCAGGCCAATTTTGAATCATAGTCATAGCGCCACCTACTGGTAACAGGAAGTTAAAGTCTTGATACTTTGGCTTGTTTCTCTTAGTAGGTAAATCAAATCAATATCAAATTTGTTCCACACAAATAGTTCATAATGCCAGATCATGAAGCTTTTGATGTTTCGTCGAACGCCGTTGCCGTGGCGATGCAGTCTTCGCCGTTAACAACGAAGGTCATTTTGAGAGGCTAAAAATGCTCGAAACATAAGCAAACTTGGCAAGTAGATTACAAGGCCGAAATGTAGTTACAGAATATGATTTTATTGGTTCAGAGTGGCAAATCGGCTCAATAGCGCCCCCTACAAAATTTCAACGAAGCAGCCCTCGCAGTACGTTTCACCTAGATGTATGAAATTTGGTAGGAACATGTATCACATATGGACTTCAATAAAAGTCTCTTGGGGCCATGCTCTAAACCTGCATGCAGTGTCTGACGGTCACAGAACTGAATGGCAGCATCAGCCAGAGTCCTCGCGCCGTCCGACGCTCGCGGACGTTCTCGTCCGCGCAGGCCGGAGTCCCGCCGGCACCCCGACGTGCATATTGCGAGGGCCCGCCCATCGCTGCTCGCAGCTTTAATTATTATTATTATTCTTATTCTTAGTCTTTCGTCGCAAAAAGGAGGTGCTTGGGATATTGGGAATGTTGTGAAATTTGGCATGCAAGCCAGAATTTGCGAAAATTGCAGTCTGATTGGGGTGTCCAGCTGCGGTATGAAATATTGGCTCGCTAGCGCCCCCTATTGAGTAGCCCCAACGTCAGGATTCACCCAGCTGTATGAAATTTGGTAGGTATGTGGAACGTGATGAGACGCACAAAAAATCCTCTTGGCCGTTTTCTCTAAACCAAACAGGAAGTCGGCCATTTTTGCTTTTATGACGTTTTTTGACCGTTTCAAGGCGTCATACTTTAACGAACTCCTCCCAGAGATTTGACCCGATTGACTTCAGATTCGGCTAGTCTGCTCTTGAGACCTTGGCAGTGAAAAGTTACTCAAAGATCAAAAAGTTATCGAACTATGTGGCCGTGGCGTGGCGTCAAAGAAACACCATTCGCCACGAAACAGGAAGTTGTTGTAACTCGGCCGTACATTGTCGAATCTGCACCAAATCTCTCATATGTCATAACATCCTGACCCGGAACACATCTGTATGATAATTTAGAATCATAGTGATAGCGCCACCTAGTGGCAACCGGAAGTTGTACGCTGCGTACTTTGACATCCTGCTCCTCACAGATTAATCAGATCCCTCTCAAATGTTGTCAAACAAGCCTTAAGACCTTGATAATGCTTCGTTGTGAAGATTGTAAGAAGTTACTGAAGGGCGGCGACGTGGCGGCTCGGCGAATTTCGATCCTTCGCCATGAACGAATAAACTGATGTATCTCGACTCCACATCATCAGATCTTTACCAGATTTCACATGCTTGATTAGACTCCAGGCCTGAAGACATCTGCAGGCCAATTTTGAATCATAGTCATAGCGCCACCTACTGGTAACAGGAAGTTAAAGTCTTGATACTTTGGCTTGTTTCTCTCAGTAGGTAAATCAAATCAATATCAAATTTGTTCCACACAAATACAAGAAGTTCATAATGCCAGATCATGAAGTTTTTGATGTTTCGTCGAACGCCGTTGCCGTGGCGATGCAGTCTTCGCCGTTAACAACGAAGGTCATTTTGACAGGCTAAAAATGCTCGAAACATAAGCAAACTTGGCAAGTAGATTACAAGGCCGAAATGTAGTTAGGGAATATGATTTTATTGGTTCAGAGTGGCAAATCGGCTCAATAGCGCCCCCTACAAAATTTCGACGAAGCAGCCCTCGCAGTACGTTTGACCTAGATGTATGAAATTTGGTGGGAACATGTATCACATATGGACTTAAATAACAGTATATTGGGGCCATGCTCTAAACCTGCATGCAGTGTCTGACGGTCACAGAACTAAATGGCAGCATCAGCCAGAGTCCTCGCGCCGTCCGACGGTCGCAGACGTTCTCGGCCGCGCAGGCCGGAGTCCCGCCGGCACCCCGACGTGCATATTGCGAGGGCCCGCCCATCGCTGCTCGCAGCTTTAATTATTCTTATTATTATTTTATGTGTTTCGTCGCAAAAAGGAGGTGCTTGGGATATTGGGAATGTTGTGAAATTTGGCAGGCAAGCCAGAATTTGCGAAAATTGCAGTCTGATTGTGGTGTCCAGCTGTGGTATGAAATATTGGCTCGCTAGCGCCCCCTATTGAGTAGCCCCAACATCAGGTTTCACCCAGCTGTATGAAAGTTGGTAGGTATGTGGAACGTGATGAGACGCACAAAACATCCTCTTGGAAGTTTTCTCTAAACCAAACAGGAAGTCGGCCATTTTTGCATTTATGACGTTTTTTGACCGTTTCAAGGCGTCATACTTTAACGAACTCCTCCCAGAGATTTGACCCGATTGACTTCAGATTCGGCTAGTCTGCTCTTGAGACCTTGGCAGTGAAAAGTTACTCAAAGATCAAAAAGTTATCGAACTATGTGGCCGTGGCGTGGCGTCAAAGAAACACCATTCGCCACGAAACAGGAAGTTGTTGTAACTCGGCCGTACATTGTCGAATCTGCTCCAAATCTCTCATATGTCATAACATCCTGACCCGGAACACATCTGTATGATAATTTAGAATCATAGTGATAGCGCCACCTAGTGGCAACCGGAAGTTGTACGCTGCGTACTTTGACATCCTGCTCCTCACAGATTCATCAGATCCCTCTCAAATCGTGTCAAACAAGCCTTAAGACCTTGATAATGCTTCATTGTGAAGATTGTAAGAAGTTACTGAAGGGCGGCGACGTGGCGGCTCGGCGAATTTCGATCCTTCGCCATGAACGAATAAACTGATGTAACTCGACTCCACATCATTAGATCTTTACCAGATTTCACGTGTTTGATTAGACTCCAGGCCTGAAGACATCTGCAGGCCAATTTTGAATCATAGTCATAGCGCCACCTACTGGTAACAGGAAGTTATAGTCTTTATACTTTGGCTTGTTTCTCTTAGTAGGTAAATCAAATCAATATCAAATTTGTTCCACACAAATACAAGAAGTTCATAATGCCAGATCATGAAGCTTTTGATGTTTCGTCGAATGCCGTTGCCGTGGCGATGCAGTCTTCGCCGTTAACAACGAAGGTCATTTTGAGAGGCTAAAAATGCTCGAAACATAAGCAAACTTGGCAAGTAGATTACAAGGCCGAAATGTAGTTATAGAATATGATTTTATTGGTTCAGAGTGGCAAATCGGCTTAATAGCGCCCCCTACAATATTTCAACGAAGCAGCCCTCGCAGTACGTTTGACCTAGATGTATGAAATGTGGTAGGAACATGTATCGCATATGGACTTCAATAAAAGTCTCTTGGGGCTTTGCTCTAAACCCAACCGGAAGTCAGCCATTTTGCATTTTTTATGAATTTCTCATGTCGTTTTTGTCATTTCCAGGCGCTGCACTTTAACGAACTCCTCCTAGGGAATTCATCAGATCAACTTCAAATTTTGTCGGTACAGTCTAAAGACCTTTGTGATGAAAAGTTACTCAAAGCTTGTTGTTTCGTGAAAAGCTGTTGCCGTGGCGACGCAATTTCGATCCTTCGCCATAAACGAATAAACTGATGTAACTCGACTCCACATCATCAGATCTTTACCAGATTTCACGTGTTTGATTAGACTCCAGGCCTGAAGACATATGCAGGCCAATTTTGAATCATAGTCATAGCGCCACCTACTGGTAACAGGAAGTTAAAGTCTTGATACTTTGGCTTGTTTCTCTTAGTAGGTAAATCAAATCAATATCAAATTTGTTCCACACAAATAGTTCATAATGCCAGATCATGAAGCTTTTGATGTTTCGTCGAACGCCGTTGCCGTGGCGATGCAGTCTTCGCCGTTAACAACGAAGGTCATTTTGAGAGGCTACAAATGCTCGAAACATAAGCAAACTTGGCATACACATTTAAAGCCCAAAATGTAGTTGTATAATATGATTTTATTGGTTCAGAGTGGCAAATCGGCTCAATAGCGCCCCCTACAAAATTTCAACCAAGCAGCCCTCGCAGTACGTTTCACCTAGATGTATGAAATTTGGTAGGAACATGTATCACATATGGACTTCAGTAAAAGTCTCTTGGGGCCATGCTCTGAACCTGCATGCAGTGTCTGACGGTCACGGAACTGAATGACAGCATCAACCAGAGTCCTCGCGCCGTCCGACGGTCGCGGACGTTCTCGGCCGCGCAGGCCGGAGTCCCGCCGCCACCCCGACGTGCATGCACCCCGACGTGCATATTGCGAGGGCCCGCCCATCGCTGCTCGCAGCTTTAATTAGGGCCCGAGCACCGACGTAGTCGGAGCGGAGGACCTATTGAAACCGTAATTAGGGCCCGAGCACCGACGTAGTCGGAGCGGAGGACCTATTGAATTTCGAATGTTTATTATTCTTATTCTTATTATTATTTTACCAGTTTGATGGCAAAAAGGAGGTGCTTGGGATATTGGGAAGTCTGTGAAATTTGGCACGCAAGCCAGAATTTGCGAAAATTGCAGTCTGATTGGGGTGTCCAGCTGCGGTATGAAATATTGGCTCGCTAGCGCCCCCTATTGAGTAGCCCCAACATCAGGATTCACCCAGCTGTATGAAATTTGGTAGGTATGTGGAACGTGATGAGACGCACAAAAAATCCTCTTGGCCGTTTTCTCTAAACCAAACAGGAAGTCGGCCATTTTTGCTTTTATGACGTTTTTTGACCGTTTCAAGGCGTCATACTTTAACGAACTCCTCCCAGAGATTTGACCCGATTGACTTCAGATTCGGCGAGTCTGCTCTTGAGACCTTGGCAGTGAAAAGTTACTCAAAGATCAAAAAGTTATCGAACTATGTGGCCGTGGCGTGGCGTCAAAGAAACACCATTCGCCACGAAACAGGAAGTTGTTGCAACTTGGCCGTACATTGTCGAATCTGCTCCAAATCTCTCATATGTCATAACATCCTGACCCGGAACACATCTGTATGATAATTTAGAATCATAGTGATAGCGCCACCTAGTGGCAACCGGAAGTTGTACGCTGCGTACTTTGACATCCTGCTCCTCACAGATTAATCAGATCCCTCTCAAATGTTGTCAAACAAGCCTTAAGACCTTGATAATGCTTCATTGTGAAGATTGTAAGAAGTTACTGAAGGGCGGCGACGTGGCGGCTCGGCGAATTTCGATCCTTCGCCATGAACGAATAAACTGATGTAACTCGACTCCACATCATCAGATCTTTACCAGATTTCACGTGTTTGATTAGACTCCAGGCCTGAAGACATCTGCAGGCCAATTTTGAATCATAGTCATAGCGCCACCTACTGGTAACAGGAAGTTAAAGTCTTTATACTTTGGCTTGTTTCTCTTAGTAGGTAAATCAAATCAATATCAAATTTGTTCCACACAAATAGAAGAAGTTCATAATGCCAGATCATGAAGCTTTTGATGTTTCGTCGAACGCCGTTGCCGTGGCGATGCAGTCTTCGCCGTTAACAACGAAGGTCATTTTGAGAGGCTAAAAATGCTCGAAACATAAGCAAACTTGGCAAGTAGATTACAAGGCCGAAATGTAGTTACAGAATCTGATTTTATTGGTTCAGAGTGCCAAATCGGCTCAATAGCGCCCCCTACAAAATTTCGACGAAGCAGCCCTCGCAGTACGTTTGACCTAGATGTATGAAATGTGGTAGGAACATGTATCGCATATGGACTTCAATAAAAGTCTCTTGGGGCTATGCTCTAAACCCAACCGGAAGTCAGCCATTTTGCATTTTTTATGAATTTCTCATGTCGTTTTTGTCATTTCCAGGCGCTGCACTTTAACGAACTCCTCCTAGGGAATTCATCAGATCAACTTCAAATTTGGTCGGTACAGTCTAAAGACCTTTGTGATGAAAAGTTACTCAAAGCTTGTTGTTTCGTGAAAAGCTGTTGCCGTGGCAACGGAATTTCGATCCTTCGCCATGAACGAATAAACTGATGTAACTCGACTCCACATCATCAGATCTTTACCAGATTTCACGTGTTTGATTAGACTCCAGGCCTGAAGACATCTGCAGGCCAATTTTGAATCATAGTCATAGCGCCACCTACTGGTAACAGGAAGTTAAAGTCTTGATACTTTGGCTTGTTTCTCTTAGTAGGTAAATCAAATCAATATCAAATTTGTTCCACACAAATAGTTCATAATGCCAGATCATGAAGCTTTTGATGTTTCGTCGAACGCCGGTGCCGTGGCGATGCAGTCTTCGCCGTTAACAACGAAGGTCATTTTGAGAGGCTAAAAATGCTCGAAACATAAGCAAACTTGGCATACACATTTAAAGCCCAAAATGTAGTTGTATAATATGATTTTATTGGTTCAGAGTGGCAAATCGGCTCAATAGCGCCCCCTACAACATTTCAACGAAGCAGCCCTCGCAGTACGTTTCACCTAGATGTATGAAATTTGGTAGGAACATGTATCACATATGGACTTAAATAAAAGTATATTGGGGCCATGCTCTGAACCTGCATGCAGTGTCTGACGGTCACAGAACTGAATGGCAGCATCAACCAGAGTCCTCGCGCCGTCCGACGGTCGCGGACGTTCTCGGCCGCGCAGGCCGGAGTCCCGCCGGCACTCCGACGTGCATGCACCCCGACGTGCATATTGCGAGGGCCCGCTCATCGCTGCTCGCAGCTTTAATGTTTATTCTTCTTCTTATTCTTAGTCTTTCGTCGCAAAAAGGAGGTGCTTGGGATATTGGGAAGTCTGTGAAATTTGGCACGCAAGCCAGAATTTGCGAAAATTGCAGTCTGATTGGGGTGTCCAGCTGCGGTATGAAATATTGGCTCGCTAGCGCCCCCTATTGAGTAGCCCCAACATCAGGTTTCACCCAGCTGTATGAAAGTTGGTAGTTATGTGGACCGTGATGAGACGCACCAAAAATCCTCTTGGAAGTTTTCTCTAAACCAAACAGGAAGTCGGCCATTTTTACTTTTATGACGTTTTTTGACCGTTTCAAGGCGTCATACTTTAACGAACTCCTCCCAGAGATTTGACCCGATTGACTTCAGATTCGGCTAGTCTGCTCTTGAGACCTTGGCAGTGAAAAGTTACTCAAAGATCAAAAAGTTATCGAACTATGTGGCCGTGGCGTGGCGTCAAAGAAACACCATTCGCCACGAAACAGGAAGTTGTTGTAACTCGGCCGTACATTGTCGAATCTGCTCAAAATCTCTCATATGTCATAACATCCTGACCCGGAACACATCTGTATGATAATTTAGAATCATAGTGATAGCGCCACCTAGTGGCAACCGGAAGTTGTACGCTGCGTACTTTGACATCCTGCTCCTCACAGATTAATCAGATCCCTCTCAAATGTTGTCAAACAAGCCTTAAGACCTTAATAATGCTTCGTTGTGAAGATTGTAAGAAGTTACTGAAGGGCGGCGACGTGGCAGCTCGGCGAATTTCGATCCTTCGCCATGAACGAATAAACTGATGTATCTCGACTCCACATCATCAGATCTTTACCAGATTTCACATGCTTGATTAGACTCCAGGCCTGAAGACATCTGCAGGCCAATTTTGAATCATAGTCATAGCGCCACCTACTGGTAACAGGAAGTTAAAGTCTTGATACTTTGGCTTGTTTCTCTCAGTAGGTAAATCAAATCAATATCAAATTTGTTCCACACAAATACAAGAAGTTCATAATGCCAGATCATGAAGTTTTTGATGTTTCGTCGAACGCCGTTGCCGTGGCGATGCAGTCTTCGCCGTTAACAACGAAGGTCATTTTGACAGGCTAAACATGCTCGAAACATAAGCAAACTTGGCAAGTAGATTACAAGGCCGAAATGTAGTTAGGGAATATGATTTTATTGGTTCAGAGTGGCAAATCGGCTCAATAGCGCCCCCTACAAAATTTCGACGAAGGAGCCCTCGCAGTACGTTTGACCTAGATGTATGAAATTTGGTGGGAACATGTATCACATATGGACTTAAATAAAAGTATATTGGGGCCATGCTCTAAACCTGCATGCAGTGTCTGACGGTCACAGAACTAAATGGCAGCATCAGCCAGAGTCCTCGCGCCGTCCGACGGTCGCGGACGTTCTCGGCCGCGCAGGCCGGAGTCCCGCCGGCACCCCGACGTGCATGCACCCCGACGTGCATATTGCGAGGGCCCGCTCATCGCTGCTCGCAGCTTTAATTATTATTATTAGGGCCCGAGCACCGACGTAGTCGGAGCGGAGGACCTATTGAATTTCGAATGTTTATTATTCTTCTTCTTCTTCCGCTTTCATGGCAAAAAGGAGGTGCTTGGGATATTGGGAATGTTGTGAAATTTGGCACGCAAGCCAGAATTTGCGAAAATTGCAGTCTGATTGGGGTGTCCAGCTGCAGTATGAAATATTGGCTCGCTAGCGCCCCCTATTGAGTAGCCCCGACATCAGGATTCACCCAGCTGTATGAAAGTTGGTAGTTATGTGGAACGTGATGAGACGCACCAAAAATCCTCTTGGCCGTTTTCTCTAAACCAAACAGGAAGTCGGCCATTTTTGCTTTTATGACGTTTTTTGACCGTTTCAAGGCGTCATACTTTAACGAACTCCTCCCAGAGATTTGACCCGATTGACTTCAGATTCGGCTAGTCTGCTCTTGAGACCTTGGCAGTGAAAAGTTACTCAAAGATCAAAAAGTTATCGAACTATGTGGCCGTGGCGTGGCGTCAAAGAAACACCATTCGCCACGAAACAGGAAGTTGTTGTAACTCGGCCGTACATTGTCGAATCTGCTCAAAATCTCTCATATGTCATAACATCCTGACCCGGAACACATCTATATGATAATTTTGAATCAAACTGATAGCGCCACCTAGTGGCAACCGGAAGTTGTACGCTGCGTACTTTGACATCCTGCTCCTCACAGATGAATCAGATCCCTCTCAAATGTTGTCATACAAGCCTTAAGACCTTGATAATGCTTCATTGTGAAGATTGTAAGAAGTTACTGAAGGGCGACGACGTGGCGGCTCGGCGAATTTCGATCCTTCGCCATGAACGAATAAACTGATGTATCTCGACTCCACATCATCAGATCTTTACCAGATTTCACATGCTTGATTAGACTCCAGGCCTGAAGACAACTGCAGGCCAATGTTGAATCATAGTCATAGCGCCACCTACTGGTAACAGGAAGTTAAAGTCTTTATACTTTGGCTTGTTTCTCTTAGTAGGTAAATCAAATCAATATCAAATTTGTTCCACACAAATACAAGAAGTTCATAATGCCAGATCATGAAGCTTTTGATGTTTCGTCGAACGCCGTTGCCGTGGCGATGCAGTCTTCGCCGTTAACAACGAAGGTCATTTTGAGAGGCTAAAAATGCTCGAAACATAAGCGAACTTGGCAAGTAGATTACAAGGCCGAAATGTAGTTAGGGAATATGATTTTATTGGTTCAGAGTGGCAAATCGGCTCAATAGCGCCCCCTACAAAATTTCGACGAAGCAGCCCTCGCAGTACGTTTGACCTAGATGTATGAAATGTGGTAGGAACATGTATCACATATGGACGTAAATAAAAGTCTCTTGGCGCCATGCTCTAAACCCAACCGGAAGTCAGCCATTTTGCATTTCTTATGAATTTCTAGTGTCGTTTTTGTCATTTCCAGGCGCTGTACTTTAACGAACTCCTCCTAGGGAATTCATCAGATCAACTTCAAATTTGGTCGGTACAGTCTAAAGACCTTTGTGATGAAAAGTTACTCAAAGCTTGTTGTTTCGTGAAAAGCTGTTGCCGTGGCGACGGAATTTCGATCCTTCGCCATGAACGAATAAACTGATGTAACTCGACTCCACATCATCAGATATTTACCAGATGTCACATGTTTGATTAGACTCCAGGCCTGAAGACATATGCAGGCCAATTTTGAATCATAGTCATAGCGCCACCTACTGGTAACAGGAAGTTAAAGTCTTGATACTTTGGCTTGTTTCTCTTAGTAGGTAAATCAAATCAATATCAAATTTGTTCCACACAAATAGTTCATAATGCCAGATCATGAAGCTTTTGATGTTTCGTCGAACGCCGTTGCCGTGGCGATGCAGTCTCCGCCGTTAACAACGAAGGTCATTTTGAGAGGCTAAAAATGCTCGAAACATAACCAAACTTGGCATACACATTTAAAGCCCAAAATGTAGTTGTATAATACGATCTCATTGGTTCAGAGTGGCAAATCGGCTCAATAGCGCCCCCTACAAAATTTCAACGAAGCAGCCCTCGCAGTACGTTTCACCTAGATGTATGAAATTTGGTAGGAACATGTATCACATATGGACTTAAATAAAAGTATATTGGGGCCATGCTCTGAACCTGCATGCAGTGTCTGACGGTCACGGAACTGAATGACAGCATCAACCAGAGTCCTCGCGCCGTCCGACGGTCGCGGACGTTCTCGGCCGCGCAGGCCGGAGTCCCGCCGGCACCCCGACGTGCATGCACCCCGACGTGCATATTGCGAGGGCCCGCCCATCGCTGCTCGCAGCTTTAATTAGGGCCCGAGCACCGACGTAGTCGGAGCGGAGGACCTATTGAATTTCGAATGTTTATTAGGGCCCGAGCACCGACGTAGTCGGAGCGGAGGACCTATTGAAACCGTAATGTTTATTCTTATTATTCTTATTCTTATTTTTAGTGTTTCGTCGCAAAAAGGAGGTGCTTGGGATATTGGGAAGTCTGTGAAATTTGGCACGCAAGCCAGAATTTGCGAAAATTGCAGTCTGATTGGGGTGTCCAGCTGCGGTATGAAATATTGGCTCGCTAGCGCCCCCTATTGAGTAGCCCCAACATCAGGTTTCACCCAGCTGTATGAAAGTTGGTAGGTATGTGGAACGTGATGAGACGCACCACAAATCCTCTTGGAAGTTTTCTCTAAACCAAACAGGAAGTCGGCCATTTTTGCTTTTATGACGTTTTTTGACCGTTTCAAGGCGTCATACTTTAACGAACTCCTCCCAGAGATTTGACCCGATTGACTTCAGATTCGGCGAGTCTGCTCTTGAGACCTTGACAGTGAAAAGTTACTCAAAGATCAAAAAGTTATCGAACTATGTGGCCGTGGCGTGGCGTCAAAGAAACACCATTCGCCACGAAACAGGAAGTTGTTGTAACTTGGCCGTACATTGTCGAATCTGCTCCAAATCTCTCATATGTCATAAGATCCTGACCCGGAACACATCTATATGATAATTTAGAATCATAGTGATAGCGCCACCTGGTGGCAACCGGAAGTTGTAGGCTGCGTACTTTGACATCCTGCTCCTCACAGATTAATCAGATCCCTCTCAAATGTTGTCAAACAAGCCTTAAGACCTTGATAATGCTTTGTTGTGAAGATTGTAAGAAGTTACTGAAGGGCGGCGACGTGGCGGCTCGGCGAATTTCGATCCTTCGCCATGAACGAATAAACTGATGTATCTCGACTCCACATCATCAGATCTTTCCCAGATTTCACGTGTTTGATTAGACTCCAGGCCTGAAGACATCTGCAGGCCAATTTTGAATCATAGTCATAGCGCCACCTACTGGTAACAGGAAGTTAAAGTCTTTATACTTTGGCTTGTTTCTCTTAGTAGGTAAATCAAATCAATATCAAATTTCATCCACACAAATACAAGAAGTTCATAATGCCAGATCATGAAGCTTTTGATGTTTCGTTGAACGCCGTTGCCGTGGCGATGCAGTCTTCGCCGTTAACAACGAAGGTCATTTTGAGAGGCTAAAAATGCTCGAAACATAAGCAAATTTGGCAAGCAGATTACAAGGCCGAAATGTAGTTACAGAATATGATTTTATTGGTTCAGAGTGGCAAATCGGCTCAATAGCGCCCCCTACAATATTTCGACGAAGCAGCCCTCGCAGTACGTTTGACCTAGATGTATGAAATGTGGTAGGAACATGTATCGCATATGGACTTCAATAAAAGTCTCTTGGGGCAATGCTCTAAACCCAACCGGAAGTCAGCCATTTTGCATTTTTTATGAATTTCTCATGTCGTTTTTGTCATTTCCAGGCGCTGCACTTTAACGAACTCCTAGGGAATTCATCAGATCAACTTCAAATTTGGTCGGTACAGTCTAAAGACCTTTGTGATGAAAAGTTACTCAAAGCTTGTTGTTTCGTGAAAAGCTGTTGCCGTGGCGACGGAATTTCGATCCTTCGCCATGAACGAATAAACTGATGTAACTCGACTCCACATCATCAGATCTTTACCAGATTTATGCAGCATAGATTCGGTTTTATAAATGAGCTTAATTTGTGACACGTTTTGGTTCTAATGTAGTTTCTACAATGTTTTTTATTAGCGAGGGAATACATGTTTAATTTGAAATTCTGTACTCAGTTATAGTCATGGTTTAAATGTTCAAGAACATACTGTATCTGTTTCAAAATGCTGTTTTAATGCAGGAAAAGAAACCAGAGATTATATATGAATGCATTTTATTTATATAGCGCTTTTCACAGACAATAATATCACAAAGTGCTTAACAGAGCAGACATTTAAAAGCATAAAAACAACAATGTCAATAAAGTATGTACACAGAAAAGTAAAAACGGCCCAAACACTGAACTTATTGAAAGGGTTTGTGGGCACACCATGAGAAAAAGACTTTTCTGATCTAAATATGTGCAAACTAAGATGCTTGGAGAGCAGAAATTAGATGAAAGTGGTTGTCAAGCCACTGTCAGTGGGCATTAGTATAAATGATCTGTCCAGAGCTTCTTCGTGAGAATCAGGTTGAACGTTATAATGAATGAGTCACACTACAATCTAAAGTTACAGAAGAGCTTAAAATGAAAACAGTTTTAAATTAAAGTGTTCAAGTAACAGCAAATGGCACTACTGTTTTGTTAACTTTCATGTCAGTCCAAATACAATCAGCAGGACACTGCAGGGAGTTGAACCCCATCCCAGTAAACTGAGAGTACCACTTACCAGTGCCTTTTGCTTTTTTGGTCTAGACAGAAGGTCAAGCAAAACCTACATTAACAGCATATGAGTGGCAATATTTAATATTACAGAATTCTTGTGAATCACTTGGATTTCAAATGCTCATAAGTAATCGCAATTTTTGATTAAGTGCTTAAAGAGCAAAGTACATGTTAATGTGTTATATTTTAAATGCTATGCAGCATAGATTCGGTTTTATAAATGAGCTTAATGTTTAACATGTTTAATTTAACATAGTCATGGTTTAAATATTCAAGAACATACTGTATCCGTTTCAAAATGCTGTTTTAATGCAGGAAAAGAAACCAGAGATTATATATGAATGAATTTTATATATAGTGCTTTTCACAGACAATAATATCACAAAGCGCTTAACAGAGCAGACATTTAAAAGCATAAAAACAACAATGTCAATAAAGTATATACACAGAAAAGTAAAAACTAAAAAATGAAAGAAATAAAAATGTAAAACATATTTTAAGAGCAGGTCTAGGACATGGGTTTACTTTGTACACAAACGCCAGCCTAAACAGGTGGGGTTTGAGCTGGTTTTTAAATGTAGTCACAGTATCTGCGAGGCAGATACAGACAGAATGAACATCATAACAGAGTTATAACGCATTCAATGTATATGACAGAACCATGGCAGGTCCAGGCTCCAGATATAACCACGATCCTTTGAAACCTGTGAGGCGAGAAAGCACAAAGACTCCGGGGAAGAAGCAAAGTCAGTAATGTGCGTTCATGGTATCGGTAATAGAGTGAATAATATGAATAATAAAAATGATATCAGCAGTGGGAGTCAACAGGGCCATGGTGGGAGGAAGGACCAGGGTCCACATAAAACCACGATCCATGGAACCTGTGAGGCGAAAAAGCACAAAGACTCCGGGGAAGAAGCAAAGTCAGTAATGTGCATGAATGAGACATGAATTCATACAGAATGCGAGAGAGAAGAGAAGCTCAGTGTATCCTAGGAAGTCCCCCAGTAGTCTAAGCCTATAGCAGCTTATTTAGGGGCTGGTCCAAGGCAAACCTGAGCCAGCCCAAACTATAAGCACTATCACAAAGGAACGTCTTAAGGCTACTCTTAAATATGGTGAGTGTGTCTGCCCCCCCAGACTGAAATTGTTAGAATGTATTCATTTTTTCTTAGTGAGCAGCTTTATGTGAAAAAGAGCATACAATTGCATCGTGATCACTGAAATATGCTGGCAGTACTATAGTTTGTGTATCATACTGTGTTGTTTTAATGTACACATGGTCAATTAATGTGCCTTTCCCAGTAGTGGGCTGAGAGACAACTTGAATGTACCCTTTATCTGTCATAAAATCATAAATGATTGAGGATTTCAAAATGTTGTCATTGAAATCTCCCATTACAGCAATTGTATCACTAAGTGGATCCAAGGACTCAAGTAGATTGTTTAAATGTGCTTTAAACAATGGCATGGGATATGATGGCGGGCGATAGATGACTGCTATCAATATGTTGTAAGTAACACAGTTGTATACCAGACATTCTAAATTGACATGTGGTAGATTAATAATGTTGTATGTCAACTTGTCTGCACTATACATGCCAACACCGCCATGATGCTGGTTTTGCAAGGCAATCAATGACGGATTGTCACTAGTATATGATGCACTTCGAGGACAGCTATCAAAATGAAAACCATCAATGTTGATTGACTGTGTAGAGGGAGCAGCAGGTAGCCATGTTTCTGTAACAGCAATACAGTGAAGGTTCAAACGTTGTGTAAATACTGTTAAATCTGCCACATGGCGAGGCAAGCTTTGCACGTTCATCAAAAACACATTAAAAGCACGATCAGGTAATTTCTGCTGTGTCATATTGTCAGTTAAATATGGTTCCATGCGTTGAAGTGCATGTTGAATATTTTCCTTACAATAAATAGCTTTCTCCTCGAAATCTTGAATTACTAACCCTGACAGATTTCTCACACGACTCAGTGCCACATATGCTTGTCCAGCGGCAAAGATTTTCTTCAGGGAAACCACAGCTTTATCAACTGTAATACCCTGTACCTTATGCACTGTACACGCCCAAGCCAGTTTTAGTGGAAATTGTCGTCGCAATCCTCCATTACTACTGACCTTATCTTCTTCAGGTTTGATACCTGTGGAAGTCGTGGATTGTGTTGAGAATGATGCACTTTGTTTTCTGCATTGTGCGCCAACTAGTTTATCATCAAATTCAACATAGATCATTTGAGGAAAAGTGCTGTTACTTGAAGTTATTATATCAGTTATGGTGCCACATACACCGTTAACAAGACCATCCATAACATCAACATTCTTTGTAAGCATTACTCGAGCATTTTTCCCCAAAAGCAGTTTTTCAGTTAAACATGTATGATATACTTTAGCATGATGTTTTCTTTTCAACTGTCGTTTGCCGGTTTTTTTATTATTTTCATAATCCTGGGCATTTATTTCAATATAATCTGGACAGAATTTGAATAACTGTTTCACATTGTGCTCATTCACTTGCATATTTGTCGGGAAAATGTGTAAATCTTGGGAATCCTCACCTGTTTCACATTGTTTTAGGACCGTAAGGTCCCCTGGTGACATTGGGCTGTCTTTTGATCGTGTTCTTAAGCGGTTTAATAGCTGTGCAAAAGCTTGATCTTTTTGCCTCACAATTGTTTTTAACTCCACAATTTTGAAATTGTTGGACCATAAGTTATCAGATGCAAAATCAATACAAAGTGGTTTCCCTTTCACAGGAGGCAGTTGGAAGAAATCACCAACAGCTATTACACAAACTTTTCCAAATGTGGAGAAGTCTCCAGTTTGTTTGATTTGACGCAGTCGACCATGAACGTATGTGAGTAGTTTGTTGTCAACCATGGAAATCTCATCTATAATTACTATCTGCAGAGAACGATATTTTACTCGTAATGTGTTCAGTTTCTCCTCCCCTAAAGGTGTGTATGGTAACTGAATATTAGTTCCAATGCTAAATGTACTGTGAATGGTTGCTGCATGTAAATTGTATGCAGCAATCCCAGTTGGAGCAGTTAACAATACACAAACGTCATCAGGATGTTCACAGGTTGGTGACAGTAAGCGTGTTGCTTCGTATTGGATAGCCTTGATTACATGACTTTTGCCTGTTCCTGCGCCCCCTGTAATGAAAACGGTAAGCGGTGGTGGATTCTCTCCCTTGACTTTCTTTAAACACCAGTTCCTTACATCATTAAATATTGCCATTTGTAGTTCATTCAATGATCGAATCAATGCTAAACCTTCTTCTCTACTCAGTGTGTTGTTTTTTTCTAGACGTGCACCTGCTTGTTGACTCATTGATAGATCTGGAATATGTTCTGGTTCTTCTTCGGCTACCTGTTCCTGCGCTTTCATTTCTTCCTCACATTCTAAGCGCTCAAGCTCTTGTTCGGGGCACATCTGACACCAGGCATCCTCTAAGATACCTTCATTTTCAATCGTGGCTTGGACTCTATCTAACACATCAGCATCAATTTCAAAGGCACTGCTATTCCTCTCAACAATTGTTTTCACAGAAAGTTTGGAGCCATCAGTATATTTGATGTTACCAGTCATATAAAACTGTTCAAATGTTTCAAATGTTGTGGGTTTTAGCTGGGCGTCAACTCGATGTGGTACAAATAACTGAAGTCTACTCTGATAAAACTGTTCTGGAGACTTTGTTTCAGAAAAATGCGCAAAACGTATAACTGCAGCTGGTGATCGTGTTCTTTTGGTTATGTAGCCTAAGTTGTTGCTCAAACCAATTTTTGTTTGAGAGTTTTCGTTTTTAGACACCGGTCTATATTCTGATGCAAATGTTGCCAAACACATGTTATTAAAGGTGTCATCTTTTGGCCGATTCTTATATCGGTCACCTATACCAGGCATCCACATATCTTCTGATGTCAGCTCTTGGTGTTGCGCCTTTTCCTTCAACACATTTAATGGCAAACTCATTTTAACCACATTATCACCTGTTGGGACAAACACAACTTTTCTGGAACATTCTTTAAGATGCAAATTCATAACTCTATAGGCTGCCTCTTGAGCACAAACATCTCTATTATACAAGTATACACGGCCTAATTTAGTCAATGCTTCTTTAGCATCAACATTCCCTTGTGTGGAGGCTTCTTTTTGCGCATTTCCCAACAATAGTCCAACTTCTCGTTCAGATTTAGAAATGTATGAAATAATATACACAAGGCATGCGTATGGATCACAAACATATTGTAAGTCCAAATTTGCATTCCAACATTTTAAGAGTGACTTATTATATTGATTGATCCATATCTCATCAACTGCCCTCTTCAGCACAACATGTGTATTTTTCCCCATACATTTGTAGGCAGCTTCAAAAGTATCCTGATTCAAACCTAGGCTGTCAAACAATTTATTCACATCATCATGTTTCACTGACTCATCTGAGAGAGCAGTTTTTAATTTTGACATCAACTCTTTCGCATCAACCCTTTTGACACACTGACACTGTGGCAAGTCATTTGCATTCATTTCATCACAGTTGCATGCTGTTGAGCCATCATCTTTAGGTGAAATGCGAGATATGAACGTGCGATTAGAAGGTGGTCTTGGAAAAGCAAATCGACAAGCAGTATTCTTTTTTCGACACGTTTTGGAATGTCTTTTGGAATGCTGCTGCACAGATGTTACAATGTCTAACAAGACGTCATCATCTGATGGTAATCCACATGTGATATACTTGTCAATAAACTGAATCACCTCTTCATCTGTGTTTTTATCTATTTGAGGCGCATTCTCGATCCAGAATAAACAATGCACATGTGGTGAACCACGTTGTTGAAATTCAACACGATAAAAATAGTCTGTCATCTTTCCTATTGGATGTAATGGAGACCTAAGTACTTCCTTCAAATAGATATGCCAGCGATAATCAAACATCCGTGCTGCAGTAACAGGATTACAACGCAAGAGCTCACACTTGTCGGCCCACTGTAAATCTTCTGCAGTTTGCGGTCTACCCTGTTGTTTCAATAAACTAGAAATGAGATTTGGCCATCGCATATCTGCGGATGAAAATGAACCAAACCACGTTGGGAGACCTATTTGTCGAACACATGCCACCAAATCTTTTTGAGCTCCCTGCCAAAATGCTGGAGTACCACGAATAGGTCTAAGGAATCGATACCCTTCATCAAACTGCAATAGTTTTCTCAAAGAGTCTTGATCTTTAAACACATCATTCGATACTTTTTGTGAATTACAACCCCCTTTGCCCTTGCGTAAAGCTATGGATACACTTGATAAAACCTGATAGACTTCTGATACATACTGAGCATAAAAGATGTACTCACAACTTCGGGCAAACCTACCATCTGCATGTAATATTCTTGCGTTAAAATACTTAGCCAATGTCAATTTCGTTATCCTATCTTTATGATATGTATTATTTCCTTGTGGAAACAACACTGGGAAGCATTTTGCTTCATTTGAGGGATCTGTAAGCAATTTTACAGGATTATTGCCTTCAGCTGGAGCAATATTTAAGATATTATCCAAATATTGATCTAGCATTTCTTGACCAATATCAATTGGCATAAGACAAGTGTCGGAATGAATACCATACCGTTGTCCATCATAGAGCTCATCGTCATTACCATCTGCAGTGTCACCAGTTTCTGTATTTGAAGCACTCTCTTTATCTTCTACATCAGCATTTTCTTCCCTACAAAATGCATTCAGCCACTCCTCGTTAAATTTTACATCTTTATAATGAATGTTACTTTTTATCAAAAAGAGCAAGGCTTGTCTTACATGCATGGTATCAACAAATTTATACTCATAATGTCCTTTATATGTTAGCTTACGTTTCAATTTCACACGTAACAGAGATCCATCATCCGAGTGAGGAAGCAAGTTAGTGGTTTGAACTACGTTGGCTGGAACACATGTTACTGGTCCATGTACACCATTTTGTCCACCTTTGGGTAATGCCAAGACTTTCATAAATGGAATCTGAAGTGCTATTAGATGTTGTTCTAAATTGTTTAGACAAGCTAATTCTGTGGGAATTGGATCTATTGTCAAATTGTTAGCATTACATTGAGCTGGTACTTCACCTTTTTTAAGTTTAGAATGGCAAGTGAAGCATATCCACGGGTGTCCCATAGCAGTCTCCAAAAGTTGGCAAGGTGGTGCACAGTGATCATTACATTTGTGAACAAAATCATAGCTGATGCATTTGTCTGCATTAAGCAATATTTTTTTGTTCTTTCTATAAGCATCTCTCTTACAATGCAAAACCTGACGTTCAAACAGTAATCTATGGCAAACACTACACACAAAATCGGGGCCATTTCTAACATGGGATGTAAACTGCTCCATCACAAAGTCAAAGTCCTTCGACTTCTCTTTTTTGTTTTGCCTCTTCAATGCAATACCTTTAATGACACTTTCCTTGAATTTAGGATTGTGATGGTAGTTAGTCTTACTCAATAGTTTCTTTTTCTCTTTATGCAAATCATCTACTTTGTATTTAGTCTTACTCAACAGTTTCATTTTATCTTTATGCAAATCGTCTACTTTGTATTTAGTCTTACTCAACAGTTTCATTTTATCTTTATGCAAATCGTCTACTTTGTACTTAGTCTTACTCAATAGTTTCTTTTTCTCTTTATGCAAATCATCTACTTTGTACTTAGTCTTACTCAACAGTTTAATTTTCTCTTTATGCAAATCATCTACTTTGTACTTAGTCTTACTCAATAGTTTCTTTTTCTCTTTATGACAAGTATCCAGTTTGTATTTACTCTTACTTTGTTGTTTAATTTCTTCCATGTACATAATATATTGTTTCTTGGAAACACTTTTAGTACTTTGTTGATACAATGCATTAGTCTCATAATGCATTTTCATAAGGAATTTGGTTTTCTTATTTAAATACTTCGAGGGAGATAAACTACATGGCTGTTCTTCAACATTCTCCTTTACATGAGAGACTGCAGATGCAGCTTGAGGTTTTCTTCTACACATGTACGGTGTGTCTGGTACAATCTTTTCTTGACAAACATTCAAGCAATTATGGTCAGGATGAACAATATGGTCAGAATCAACAACAGTTGTACAGCAGGGGTCATTCTGCAATGTTTCCAATGGACTACACGGTTTTGTCTTCTGTGATCTAGTTCTGTACCCTTTGTCAAATGAAATATTGTTTTTGCATAAGCCATAACACGATTGCAGTCCAGGCCGATGAACACAAACTACATTTTCATAATGGTTGCCAGCAAGATTTTCTAAATATATGCAATGTTTGGAGAAAAGGTTGCTGGTGCAACTATATTTCAGCCACCTTCCATCAAGAAATGTAAATATGTTTACTCCTAATTTATCTGCTGCTGCTTGTATTTCAACTTCCGTAGCCCAGGTCTTAACTTTTCGCATTTGAGTAATAGTTAAGTACTGTGACACTGAATGATACACGCGCCTCAAATTCTTCACATAGTGGGCAGCATTCATTTCCAACTGTCTAACAATAGCTCGTCGAACTGTGAGATGATTCTTTTGTGTTCCACTTACAGCTTGAGAGACAGCTCGAAAGAAACAATTACCATCAGCCAATATGCTTTCATTTTTGCATGGGACTCCTAATAGACCAACACGTGTAGGTTCCGCTGTGTGTGTTTTTTCATGTTGTATTCTTAAGCGTGTGCACAAAGCTTGTGACACACGTTCACAAATTGGTGTAAAGTCCAGATTGTTATTTTCAACTTCAGTAACAAATTCAACATCCGAGTTAACTTCGGAAACATGTGTTTTATCTAAATCAATCTCAGCAGCAATATTCTCATCAGACGTTGTACCACTCGGTGTTACTTTTAAACGCTTGTTACGCTTGTTACTTCTACTAATGTTGATGTTCAGTTCATCTTCAAGTATCACCAAATCCAAATCCTGAGTTACAAATGTTTTAGAATCTTGACACAACACTGTTGGTTTTGCAACAAGACTACTCACCTGGGGAAGTTCTGGTACATGTGAAGAACCCAACCCAAGCTCATGAGTAGCTAAGCCTATGACAGAATCTATTTGCATCTCTGATGTACTTACGGGCAGACTGTTGGGTTTTGCAGGACTCTCAATGACACAAACACCACTTATTTCAAAAGGCTTTTGATGACCACCAAGCCCTTCAGACAGATGGCAAATGTGCTCGTATACATCGTCCATTGAAGCGAAATACAGAACAACACTCTTTCCCTCTCCATCAACCATGCCACTAGCATTGCGTGCATGCGAGTCAACCATTGCATACTGTCCATTTCCCTTAATGATTGAGCACGTACTGCCACACAACGTCAGAAGACATGTGGTGTATTTGGACAAGATCTGCACCAGTCCACTATGAAGTGTGCTGATGGTATGATTTTCAATCAGGTCACCTTCAACCACATTTACATATCCTGACACAAAGTCGTTAGCATAACTAAATTGAAAATGATGTCCATCAATAAGTCTCTGCTTAGGCAAGTCATTGACACACAACAAAGCAGACGATCCGCTGATCGCCTCGCTTTCTCTCAAACGTGTGTACAACTGGTCACCTGAAAGCAACACCGAGTCCAGATCTGTTGTCTGCCATGAGAAGACACTCTCTCTACTATGTTTTGCTAAACTTACCAACGCAATTGCCATGCACTGAACTCCTCCAAATGTAAACCTCTTATCCCCCTGGTGAAATGATCCCATTACAGTGTTACCAAGCCTGACAGAACTGCCTGCCTCAACATCAGTTGCAACATTCATGTCACCACTGCTGTCAAGATCACAACTGACAGAATGTGTGTCTACACTCTCTGTAAACCCAGTAGCACACTCCATGTCAGTATCAGTTTGGTACTGAACTGAAAGGCTATGAATACCCCACCACCCAGCGTTTAAAGACCTCTTTAGATCCCTAATGTGATACATCAGGTCTGCCATGCACGTGTTGAAAACGGCCACAGGCGTGCCATAAGTAGATGCAAACCCGGACGTGGCGTCACGTACGCCACAATCAACTACGACAAAAAACTTGCCGTGTTGAAGAACAGTAATAACTGCACCGTCGAGGTTCAAAAGACACATTTGATCTCTATTGAGTAGTTCTTCCATTTTTCGCGACAGCACAGTCTCACAGGTATTGTACTCAGGCTTGCCCACATCAACTGCCCAGCTAATGCCAAACACAGCACTCTGTTTTAGCACCGTGCACAGTTGTTCCTCTGCTCCACTACTTTCATGGCTTGCCGTTTCCAATTTCATACTTTCTACACGTATGCTATCAACCTCTGACCCCTTCCATGTGCATACAGGAGTAATCACATGTTTGATTGCAGCAACAACACTACGTGCAAGACCTGTGTTCGCATTAGACTGCCCATCTGCTTTGCAGAACACAGTCCCAGCCACAACAGCCGCTTGCCGTTTGTTTGCACAGATGCACTCATTAGGATTAGAACCAGTCTGACCTTTGATGTTTCTTTGTGTGCAGCCCTTAAGGTGGTCACTCTCTCTCACATCCACTTGCAGAGCCCTGGAAGGTGATGTTGGCGTTGAGGAGAGTTCCACAGCCTGGGGGATCGGCAGACAAAGAACATTTAAAAACATGTACTTGCTTAAAAACTGATTTCAGTGTAATTGAACTGCATTTTCAATTAAAGCTGCGAGCAGCGATGGGCGGGCCCTCGCAATATGCACGTCGGGGTGCCGGCGGGACTCCGGCCTGCGCGGCCGAGAACGTCCGCGACCGTCGGACGGCGCGAGGACTCTGGCTGATGCTGCCATTTAGTTCTGTGACCGTCAGACACTGCATGCAGGTTTAGAGCATGGCCCCAATATACTTTTATTTAAGTCCATATGTGATACATGTTCCCACCAAATTTCATACATCTAGGTCAAACGTACTGCGAGGGCTCCTTCGTCGAAATTTTGTAGGGGGCGCTATTGAGCCGATTTGCCACTCTGAACCAATAAAATCATATTCCCTAACTACATTTCGGCCTTGTAATCTACTTGCCAAGTTTGCTTATGTTTCGAGCATGTTTAGCCTGTCAAAATGACCTTCGTTGTTAACGGCGAAGACTGCATCGCCACGGCAACGGCGTTCGACGAAACATCAAAAACTTCATGATCTGGCATTATGAACTTCTTGTATTTGTGTGGAACAAATTTGATATTGATTTGATTTACCTACTGAGAGAAACAAGCCAAAGTATCAAGACTTTAACTTCCTGTTACCAGTAGGTGGCGCTATGACTATGATTCAAAATTGGCCTGCAGATGTCTTCAGGCCTGGAGTCTAATCAAGCATGTGAAATCTGGTAAAGATCTGATGATGTGGAGTCGAGATACATCAGTTTATTCGTTCATGGCGAAGGATCGAAATTCGCCGAGCCGCCACGTCGCCGCCCTTCAGTAACTTCTTACAATCTTCACAACGAAGCATTATCAAGGTCTTAAGGCTTGTTTGACAACATTTGAGAGGGATCTGATTAATCTGTGAGGAGCAGGATGTCAAAGTACGCAGCGTACAACTTCCGGTTGCCACTAGGTGGCGCTATCACTATGATTCAAAATGATCATATAGATGTGTTCCGGGTCAGGATGTTATGACATATGAGAGATTTGGAGCAGATTCGACAATGTACGGCCGAGTTACAACAACTTCCTGTTTCGTGGCGAATGGTGTTTCTTTGACGCCACGCCACGGCCACATAGTTCGATAACTTTTTGATCTTTGAGTAACTTTTCACTGCCAAGGTCTCAAGAGCAGACTAGCCGAATCTGAAGTCAATCGGGTCAAATCTCTGGGAGGAGTTCGTTAAAGTATGACGCCTTGAAACGGTCAAAAAACGTCATAAAAGCAAAAATGGCCGACTTCCTGTTTGGTTTAGAGAAAACGGCCAAGAGGATTTTTGGTGCGTCTCATCACGTTCCACATAACTACCAACTTTCATACAGCTGGGTGAATCCTGATGTTGGGGCTACTCAATAGGGGGCGCTAGCGAGCCAATATTTCATACTGCAGCTGGACACCCCAATCAGACTGCAATTTTCGCAAATTCTGGCTTGCGTGCCAAATTTCACAGACTTCCCAATATCCCAAGCACCTCCTTTTTGCGACGAAACACTAAAAATAAGAATAATAAGAATAATTAAAGCTGCGAGCAGCGATGAGCGGGCCCTCGCAATATGCATGTCGGGGTGCATGCACGTCGGGGTGCCGGCGGGACTCCGGCCTGCGCGGCCGAGAACGTCCGCGACCGTCGGACGCCGCGAGGACTCTGGTTGATGCTGTCATTCAGTTCCGTGACCGTCAGACACTGCATGCAGGTTCAGAGCATGGCCCCAATATACTTTTATTTAAGTCCATATGTGATACATGTTCCGACCAAATTTCATACATCTAGGTGAAACGTACTGCGAGGGCTGCTTCGTTGAAATTTTGTAGGGGGCGCTATTGAGCCGATTTGCCACTCTGAACCAATAAAATCATATTATACAACTACATTTTGGGCTTTAAATGTGTATGCCAAGTTTGCTTATGTTTCGAGCATTTTTAGCCTCTCAAAATGACCTTCGTTGTTAACGGCGAAGACTGCATCGCCATGGCAACGGCGTTCGACGAAACATCAAAAGCTTCATGATCTGGCATTATGAACTATTTGTGTGGAACAAATTTGATATTGATTTGATTTACCTACTAAGAGAAACAAGCCAAAGTATCAAGACTTTAACTTCCTGTTACCAGTAGGTGGCGCTATGACTATGATTCAAAATTGGCCTGCATATGTCTTCAGGCCTGGAGTCTAATCAAACACGTGAAATCTGGTAAAGATCTGATGATGTGGAGTCGAGTTACATCAGTTTATTCGTTCATGGCGAAGGATCGAAATTCCGTCGCCACGGCAACAGCTTTTCACGAAATAACAAGCTTTGAGTAACTTTTCATCACAAAGGTCTTTAGACTGTACCGACCAAATTTGAAGTTGATCTGATGAATTCCCTAGGAGGAGTTCGTTAAAGTGCAGCGCCTGGAAATGACAAAAACGACATGTGAAATTCATAAAAAATGCAAAATGGCTGACTTCCGGTTGGGTTTAGAGCATAGCCCCAAGAGACTTTTATTGAAGTCCATATGCGATACATGTTCCTACCACATTTCATACATCTAGGTCAAACGTACTGCGAGGGCTGCTTCGTCGAAATTTTGTAGGGGGCGCTATTGAGCCGATTTGCCACTCTGAACCAATAAAATCAGATTCTGTAACTACATTTCGGCCTTGTAATCTACTTGCCAAGTTTGCTTATGTTTCGAGCATTTTTAGCCTCTCAAAATGACCTTCGTTGTTCACGGCGAAGACTGCATCGCCACGGCAACGGCGTTCGACGAAACATCAAAAGCTTCATGATCTGGCATTATGAACTTCTTGTATTTGTGTGGAACAAATTTGATATTGATTTGATTTACCTACTAAGAGAAACAAGCCAAAGTATAAAGACTTTAACTTCCTGTTACCAGTAGGTGGCGCTATGACTATGATTCGAAATTGGCCTGCAGATGTCTTCAGGCCTGGAGTCTAATCAAGCATGTGAAATCTGGTAAAGATCTGATGATGTGGAGTCGAGATACATCAGTTTATTCGTTCATGGCGAAGGATCGAAATTCGCCGAGCCGCCACGTCGACGCCCTTCAGTAACTTCTTACAATTTTCACAATGAAGCATTATCAAGGTCTTAAGGCTTGTATGACAACATTTGAGAGGGATCTGATTAATCTGTTAGGAGCAGGATGTCAAAGTACGCAGCGTACAACTTCCGGTTGCCACTAGGTGGCGCTATCAGTTTGATTCAAAATTATCATACAGATGTGTTCCGGGTCAGGATGTTATGACATATGAGAGACTTTGAGCAGATTCGACAATGTACGGCCGAGTTACAACAACTTCCTGTTTCGTGGCGAATGGTGTTTCTTTGACGCCACGCCACGGCCACATAGTTCGATAACTTTTTGATCTTTGAGTAACTTTTCACTGTCAAGGTCTCAAGAGCAGACTCGCCGAATCTGAAGTCAATCGGGTCAAATCTCTGGGAGGAGTTCGTTAAAGTATGACGCCTTGAAACGGTCAAAAAACGTCATAAAAGCAAAAATGGCCGACTTCCTGTTTGGTTTAGAGAAAACGGCCAAGAGGATTTTTGGTGCGTCTCATCACGTTCCACATAACTACCAACTTTCATACAGCTGGGTGAATCCTGATGTCGGGGCTACTCAATAGGGGGCGCTAGCGAGCCAATATTTCATACTGCAGCTGGACACCCCAATCAGACTGCAATTTTCGCAAATTCTGGCTTGCGTGCCAAATTTCACAACATTCCCAATATCCCAAGCACCTCCTTTTTGCGACGAAACACATAAAATAATAAGAATAATAATAATAAACATTCGAAATTCAATAGGTCCTCCGCTCCGACTACGTCGGTGCTCGGGCCCTAATTAAAGCTGCGAGCAGCGATGGGCGGGCCCTCGCAATATGCACGTCGGGGTGCATGCACGTCGGGGTGGCGGCGGGACTCCGGCCTGCGCGGCCGAGAACGTCCGCGACCGTCGGACGGCGCGAGGACTCTGGTTGATGCTGCCATTCAGTTCTGTGACCGTCAGACACTGCATGCAGGTTCAGAGCATGGCCCCAATATACTTTTATTTAAGTCCATATGTGATACATGTTCCTACCAAATTTCATACATCTAGGTGAAACGTACTGCGAGGGCTGCTTCGTTGAAATTTTGTAGGGGGCGCTATTGAGCCGATTTGCCACTCTGAACCAATAAAATCATATTATACAACTACATTTTGGGCTTTAAATGTGTATGCCAAGTTTGCTTATGTTTCGAGCATTTGTAGCCTCTCAAAATTACCTTCGTTGTTAACGGCGAAGAATGCGTCGCCACGGTAACAGTTTTTCACGAAACAACAAGCTTTGAGTAACTTTTCATCACAAAGGTCTTTAGACTGTACCGACCAAATTTGAAGTTGATCTGATGAATTCCCTAGGAGGAGTTCGTTAAAGTGCAGCGCCTGGAAATGACAAAAACGACATGAGAAATTCATAAAAAATGCAAAATGGCTGACTTCCGGTTGGGTTTAGAGCATAGCCCCAAGAGACTTTTATTGAAGTCCATATGCGATACATGTTCCTACCACATTTCATACATCTAGGTCAAACGTACTGCGAGGGCTGCTTCGTCGGAATTTTGTAGGGGGCGCTATTGAGCTGATTTGCCACTCTGAACCAATAAAATCATATTTTATAACTACATTTCTGCCTTTTAATCTACTTGCCAAATTTGCTTATGTTTCGAGCATTTTTAGCCTCTCAAAATGACCTTCGTTGTTCACGGCGAAGACTGCATCGCCACGGCAACGGCGTTCGACGAAACATCAAAAGCTTCATGATCTGGCATTATGAACTTCTTGTATTTGTGTGGAACAAATTTGATATTGATTTGATTTACCTACTAAGAGAAACAAGCCAAAGTATAAAGACTTTAACTTCCTGTTACCAGTAGGTGGCGCTATGACTATGATTCAAAATTGGCCTGCAGATGTCTTCAGGCCTGGAGTCTAATCAAGCATGTGAAATCTGGTAAAGATCTGATGATGTGGAGTCGAGATACATCAGTTTATTCGTTCATGGCGAAGGATCGAAATTCGCCGAGCCGCCACGTCGCCGCCCTTCAGTAACTTCTTACAATCTTCACAACGAAGCATTATCAAGGTCTTAAGGATTGTTTGACAACATTTGAGAGGGATCTGATGAATCTGTGAGGAGCAGGATGTCAAAGTACGCAGCGTACAACTTCCGGTTGCCACTAGGTGGCGCTATCACTATGATTCTAAATTATCATATAGATGTGTTCCGGGTCAGGATGTTATGACATATGAGAGATTTGGAGCAGATTCGACAATGTACGGCCGAGTTACAACAACTTCCTGTTTCGTGGCGAATGGTGTTTCTTTGACGCCACGCCACGGCCACATAGTTCGATAACTTTTTGATCTTTGAGTAACTTTTCACTGCCAAGGTCTCAAGAGCAGACTAGCCGAATCTGAAGTCAATCGGGTCAAATCTCTGGGAGGAGTTCGTTAAAGTATGACGCCTTGAAACGGTAAAAAAACGTCATAAATGCAAATATGGCCGACTTCCTGTTTGGTTTAGAGAAAACTTCCAAGAGGATTTTTGGTGCGTCTCATCACGTTCCACATACCTACCAACTTACATACAGCTGGGTGAAACCTGATGTTGGGGCTACTCAATAGGGGGCGCTAGCGAGCCAATATTTCATACCGTAGCTGGACACCCCAATCAGACTGCAATTTTCGCAAATTCTGGCTTGCGTGCCAAATTTCACAGACTTCCCAATATCCCAAGCACCTCCTTTTTGCGACGAAACACTAAAAATAAGAATAAGAATAAGAATTAAAGCTGCGAGCAGCGATGGGCGGGCCCTCGCAATATGCACGTCGGGGTGCCGGCGGGACTCCGGCCTGCGCGGCCGAGAACGTCCGCGACCGTCGGACGGCGCGAGGACTCTGGCTGATGCTGCCATTTAGTTCTGTGACCGTCAGACACTGCATGCAGGTTTAGAGCATGGCCCCAATATACTTTTATTTAAGTCCATATGTGATACATGTTCCCACCAAATTTCATACATCTAGGTCAAACGTACTGCGAGGGCTGCTTCGTCGAAATTTTGTAGGGGGCGCTATTGAGCCGATTTGCCACTCTGAACCAATAAAATCATATTCCCTAACTACATTTCGGCCTTGTAATCTACTTGCCAAGTTTGCTTATGTTTCGAGCATTTTTAGCCTCTCAAAATGACCTTCGTTGTTAACGGCGAACACTGCATCGCCACGGCAACGGCGTTCAACGAAACATTAAAAGCTTCATGATCTGGCATTATGAACTTCTTGTATTTGTGTGGAACAAATTTGATATTGATGTGATTTACCTACTAAGAGAAACAAGCCAAAGTATAAAGACTTTAACTTCCTGTTACCAGTAGGTGGCGCTATGACTATGATTCAAAATTGGCCTGCAGATGTCTTCAGGCCTGGAGTCTAATCAAACACGTGAAATCTGGTAAAGATCTGATGATGTGGAGTCAAGATACATCAGTTTATTCGTTCATGGCGAAGGATCGAAATTCGCCGAGCCGCCACGTCGCCGCCCTTCAGTAACTTCTTACAATCTTCACAACGAAGCATTATCAAGGTCTTAAGGCTTGTTTGACAACATTTGAGAGGGATCTGATTAATCTCTGAGGAGCAGGATGTCAAAGTACGCAGCGTACAACTTCCGGTTGCCACTAGGTGGCGCTATCACTATGATTCTAAATTATCATATAGATGTGTTCCGGGTCAGGATGTTATGACATATGAGAGATTTTGAGCAGATTCGACAATGTACGGCCGAGTTACAACAACTTCCTGTTTCGTGGCGAATGGTGTTTCTTTGACGCCACGCCACGGCCACATAGTTCGATAACTTTTTGATCTTTGAGTAACTTTTCACTGCCAAGGTCTCAAGAGCAGACTAGCCGAATCTGAAATCAATCGGGTCAAATCTCTGGGAGGAGTTCGTTAAAGTATGACGCCTTGAAACGGTCAAAAAACGTCATAAAAGCAAAAATGGCCGACTTCCTGTTTGGTTTAGACAAAACGGCCAAGAGGATTTTTTGTGCGTCTCATCACGTTCCACATACCGACCAAATTTCATACAGCTGGGTGAATCCTGATGTTGGGGCTACTCAATAGGGGGCGCTAGCGAGCCAATATTTCATACCGCAGCTGGACACCCCAATCAGACTGCAATTTTCGCAAATTCTGGCTTGCGCGCCAAATTTCACAACATTCCCAATATCCCAAGCACCTCCTTTTTGCGACGAAACACTTAGAATAAGAATAAGAATAAGAATAATAAACATTCGAAATTCAATAGGTCCTCCGCTCCGACTACGTCGGTGCTCGGGCCCTAATTAAAGCTGCGAGCAGCGATGAGCGGGCCCTCGCAATATGCACGTCGGGGTGCATGCACGTCGGGGTGCCGGCGGGACTCCGGCCTGCGCGGCCGAGAACGTCCGCGACCGTCGGACGGCGCGAGGACTCTGGTTGATGCTGTCATTCAGTTCCGTGACCGTCAGACACTGCATGCAGGTTCAGAGCATGGCCCCAATATACTTTTATTTAAGTCCATATGTGATACATGTTCCTACCAAATTTCATACATCTAGGTGAAACGTACTGCGAGGGCTGCTTCGTTGAAATTTTGTAGGGGGCGCTATTGAGCCGATTTGACACTCTGAACCAATAAAATCATATTATACAACTACATTTTGGGCTTTAAATGTGTATGCCAAGTTTGCTTATGTTTCGAGCATTTTTAGCATCTCAAAATGACCTTCGTTGTTAACGGCGAAGACTGCATCGCCACGGCAACGGCGTTCGACGAAACATCAAAAGCTTCATGATCTGGCATTATGAACTATTTGTGTGGAACAAATTTGATATTGATTTGATTTACCTACTAAGAGAAACAAGCCAAAGTATCAAGACTTTAACTTCCTGTTACCAGTAGGTGGCGCTATGACTATTATTCAAAATTGGCCTGCATATGTCTTCAGGCCTGGAGTCTAATCAAACACGTGAAATCTGGTAAAGATCTGATGATGTGGAGTCGAGTTACATAAGTTTATTCGTTCATGGCGAAGGATCGAAATTCCGTTGCCACGGCAACAGCTTTTCACGAAACAACAAGCTTTGAGTAACTTTTCATCACAAAGGTCTTTAGACTGTACCGACCAAATTTTAAGTTGATCTGATTAATTCCCTAGGAGGAGTTCGTTAAAGTGCAGCGCCTGGAAATGACAAAAACGACACTAGAAATTCATAAAAAATGCAAAATGGCTGACTTCCGGTTGGGTTTAGAGCATAACCCCAAGAGACTTTTATTGAAGTCCATATGTGATACATATTCCTACCACATTTCATACATCTAGGTCAAACGTACTGCGAGGGCTGCTTCGTAGAAATTTTGTAGGGGGCGCTATTGAGCCGATGTGGCACTCTGAACCAATAAAATCAGATTCCGTAACTACATTTCGGCCTTGTAATCTACTTGCCAAGTTTGCTTATGTTTCGAGCATTTTTAGCCTGTCAAAATGACCTTCGTTGTTAACGGCGAAGACTGCATCGCCACGGCAACGGCGTTCGACGAAACATCAAAAGCTTCATGATCTGGCATTATGAACTTCTTGTATTTGTGTGGAAGAAATTTGATATTGATTTGATTTACCTACTAAGAGAAACAAGCCAAAGTATAAAGACTTTAACTTCCTGTTACCAGTAGGTGGCGCTATGACTATGATTCAAAATTGGCCTGGATATGTCTTCAGGCCTGGAGTCTAATCAAACACGTGAAATCTGGCAAAGATCTGATGATGTGGAGTCGAGTTACATCAGTTTATTCGTTCATGGCGAAGGATCGAAATTCGCCGAGCCGCCACGTCGCCGCCCTTCAGTAACTTCTTACAATCTTCACAACGAAGCATTATCAAGGTCTTAAGGCTTGTTTGACAACATTTGAGAGGGATCTGATTAATCTGTGAGGAGCAGGATGTCAGAGTACGCAGCGTACAACTTCCGGTTGCCACTAGGTGGCGCTATCACTATGATTCTAAATGATCATATAGATGTGTTCCGGGTCAGGATGTTATGACATATGAGAGATTTTGAGCAGATTCGACAATGTACGGCCGAGTTACAACAACTTCCTGTTTCGTGGCGAATGGTGTTTCTTTGACGCCACGCCACGGCCACATAGTTCGATAACTTTTTGATCTTTGAGTAACTTTTCACTGCCAAGGTCTCAAGAGCAGACTAGCCGAATCTGAAGTCAATCGGGTCAAATCTCTGGGAGGAGTTCGTTAAAGTATGACGCCTTGAAACGGTCAAAAAACGTCATAAAAGTAAAAATGGCCGACTTCCTGTTTGGTTTAGAGAAAACGTCCAAGAGGATTTTTTGTGCGTCTCATCACGTTCCACATACCTACCAACTTTCATACAGCTGGGTGAAACCTGATGTCGGGGCTACTCAATAGGGGGCGCTAGCGAGCCAATATTTCATACCGCAGCTGGACACCCCAATCAGACTGCAATTTTCGCAAATTCTGGCTTGCGTGCCAAATTTCACAAACTTCCCAATATCCCAAGCACCTCCTTTTTGCGACGAAACACATAAAATAATAAGAATAATAATAATAATAATAAACATAGCGGTTTCAATAGGTCCTCCGCTCCGACTACGTCGGTGCTCGGGCCCTAATAATAATAAACATTCGAAATTCAATAGGTCCTCCGCTCCGACTACGTCGGTGCTCGGGCCCTAATTAAAGCTGCGAGCAGCGATGGGCGGGCCCTCGCAATATGCACGTCGGGGTGCCGGCGGGACTCCGGCCTGCGCGGACGAGAACGTCCGCGAGCGTCGGACGGCGCGAGGACTCTGGCTGATGCTGCCATTCAGTTCTGTGACCGTCAGACACTGCATGCAGGTTTAGAGCATGGCCCCAAGAGACTTTTATTGAAGTCCATATGTGATACATGTTCCTACCAAATTTCATACATCTAGGTGAAACGTACTGCGAGGGCTGCTTCGTTGAAATTTTGTAGGGGGCGCTATTGAGCCGATTTGCCACTCTGAACCAATAAAATCATATTCTGTAACTACATTTCGGCCTTGTAATCTACTTGCCAAGTTTGCTTATGTTTCGAGCATTTTTAGCCTCTCAAAATGACCTTCGTTGTTAACGGCGAAGACTGCATCGCCACGGCAACGGCGTTCGACGAAACATCAAAAGCTTCATGATCTGGCATTATGAACTATTTGTGTGGAACAAATTTGATATTGATTTGATTTACCTACTAAGAGAAACAAGCCAAAGTATCAAGACTTTAACTTCCTGTTACCAGTAGGTGGCGCTATGACTATGATTCAAAATTGGCCTGCATATGTCTTCAGGCCTGGAGTCTAATCAAACACGTGAAATCTGGTAAAGATCTGATGATGTGGAGTCGAGTTACATCAGTTTATTCGTTTATGGCGAAGGATCAAAATTCCGTCGCCACGGCAACAGCTTTTCACGAAACAACAAGCTTTGAGTAACTTTTCATCACAAAGGTCTTTAGACTGTACCGACAAAATTTGAAGTTGATCTGATGAATTCCCTAGGAGGAGTTCGTTAAAGTGCAGCGCCTGGAAATGACAAAAACGACATGAGAAATTCATAAAAAATGCAAAATGGCTGACTTCCGGTTGGGTTTAGAGCATAGCCCCAAGAGACTTTTATTGAAGTCCATATGCGATACATGTTCCTACCACATTTCATACATCTAGGTCAAACGTACTGCGAGGGCTGCTTCGTTGAAATTTTGTAGGGGGCGCTATTGAGCCGATTTGCCACTCTGAACCAATAAAATCATATTATACAACTACATTTTGGGCTTTAAATGTGTATGCCAAGTTTGCTTATGTTTCGAGCATTTTTAGCCTCTCAAAATGACCTTCGTTGTTAACGGCGAACACTGCATCGCCACGGCAACGGCGTTCGACGGAACATCAAAAGCTTCATGATCTGGCATTATGAACTTCTTGTATTTGTGTGGAAGAAATTTGATATTGATTTGATTTACCTACTGAGAGAAACAAGCCAAAGTATCAAGACTTTAACTTCCTGTTACCAGTAGGTGGCGCTATGACTATGATTCAAAATTGGCCTGCAGATGTCTTCATGCCTGGAGTCTAATCAAACACGTGAAATCTGGTAAAGATCTGATGATGTGGAGTCGAGTTACATCAGTTTATTCGTTCATGGCGAAGGATCGAAATTCGCCGAGCCGCCACGTCGCCGCCCTTCAGTAACTTCTTACAATCTTCACAACGAAGCATTATCAAGGTCTTAAGGCTTGTTTGACAAGATTTGAGAGGGATCTGATGAATCTGTGAGGAGCAGGATGTCAAAGTACGCAGCGTACAACTTCCGGTTGCCACTAGGTGGCGCTATCACTATGATTCTAAATTATCATATAGATGTGTTCCGGGTCAGGATGTTATGACATATGAGAGATTTGGAGCAGATTCGACAATGTACGGCCGAGTTACAACAACTTCCTGTTTCGTGGCGAATGGTGTTTCTTTGACGCCACGCCACGGCCACATAGTTCGATAACTTTTTGATCTTTGAGTAACTTTTCACTGCCAAGGTCTCAAGAGCAGACTAGCCGAATCTGAAGTCAATCGGGTCAAATCTCTGGGAGGAGTTCGTTAAAGTATGACGCCTTGAAACGGTCAAAAAACGTCATAAAAGCAAAAATGGCCGACTTCCTGTTTGGTTTAGACAAAACGGCCAAGAGGATTTTTTGTGCGTCTCATCACGTTCCACATACCGACCAAATTTCATACAGCTGGGTGAATCCTGATGTTGGGGCTACTCAATAGGGGGCGCTAGCGAGCCAATATTTCATACCGTAGCTGGACACCCCAATCAGACTGCAATTTTCGCAAATTCTGGCTTGCGTGCCAAATTTCACAGACTTCCCAATATCCCAAGCACCTCCTTTTTGCGACGAAACACTAAAAATAAGAATAATAATAATAATAATTAAAGCTGCGAGCAGCGATGGGCGGGCCCTCGCAATATGCACGTCGGGGTGCCGGCGGGACTCCGGCCTGCGCGGACGAGAACGTCCGCGAGCGTCGGACGGCGCGAGGACTCTGGCTGATGCTGCCATTCAGTTCTGTGACCGTCAGACACTGCATGCAGGTTTAGAGCATGGCCCCAAGAGACTTTTATTGAAGTCCATATGTGATACATGTTCCTACCAAATTTCATACATCTAGGTGAAACGTACTGCGAGGGCTGCTTCGTTGAAATTTTGTAGGGGGCGCTATTGAGCCGATTTGCCACTCTGAACCAATAAAATCATATTCTGTAACTACATTTCGGCCTTGTAATCTACTTGCCAAGTTTGCTTATGTTTCGAGCATTTTTAGCCTCTCAAAATGACCTTCGTTGTTAACGGCGAAGACTGCATCGCCACGGCAACGGCGTTCGACGAAACATCAAAAGCTTCATGATCTGGCATTATGAACTATTTGTGTGGAACAAATTTGATATTGATTTGATTTACCTACTAAGAGAAACAAGCCAAAGTATCAAGACTTTAACTTCCTGTTACCAGTAGGTGGCGCTATGACTATGATTCAAAATTGGCCTGCATATGTCTTCAGGCCTGGAGTCTAATCAAACACGTGAAATCTGGTAAAGATCTGATGATGTGGAGTCGAGTTACATCAGTTTATTCGTTTATGGCGAAGGATCAAAATTCCGTCGCCACGGCAACAGCTTTTCACGAAACAACAAGCTTTGAGTAACTTTTCATCACAAAGGTCTTTAGACTGTACCGACAAAATTTGAAGTTGATCTGATGAATTCCCTAGGAGGAGTTCGTTAAAGTGCAGCGCCTGGAAATGACAAAAACGACATGAGAAATTCATAAAAAATGCAAAATGGCTGACTTCCGGTTGGGTTTAGAGCATAGCCCCAAGAGACTTTTATTGAAGTCCATATGCGATACATGTTCCTACCACATTTCATACATCTAGGTCAAACGTACTGCGAGGGCTGCTTCGTTGAAATTTTGTAGGGGGCGCTATTGAGCCGATTTGCCACTCTGAACCAATAAAATCATATTATACAACTACATTTTGGGCTTTAAATGTGTATGCCAAGTTTGCTTATGTTTCGAGCATTTTTAGCCTCTCAAAATGACCTTCGTTGTTAACGGCGAACACTGCATCGCCACGGCAACGGCGTTCGACGGAACATCAAAAGCTTCATGATCTGGCATTATGAACTTCTTGTATTTGTGTGGAAGAAATTTGATATTGATTTGATTTACCTACTGAGAGAAACAAGCCAAAGTATCAAGACTTTAACTTCCTGTTACCAGTAGGTGGCGCTATGACTATGATTCAAAATTGGCCTGCAGATGTCTTCATGCCTGGAGTCTAATCAAACACGTGAAATCTGGTAAAGATCTGATGATGTGGAGTCGAGTTACATCAGTTTATTCGTTCATGGCGAAGGATCGAAATTCGCCGAGCCGCCACGTCGCCGCCCTTCAGTAACTTCTTACAATCTTCACAACGAAGCATTATCAAGGTCTTAAGGCTTGTTTGACAAGATTTGAGAGGGATCTGATGAATCTGTGAGGAGCAGGATGTCAAAGTACGCAGCGTACAACTTCCGGTTGCCACTAGGTGGCGCTATCACTATGATTCTAAATTATCATATAGATGTGTTCCGGGTCAGGATGTTATGACATATGAGAGATTTGGAGCAGATTCGACAATGTACGGCCGAGTTACAACAACTTCCTGTTTCGTGGCGAATGGTGTTTCTTTGACGCCACGCCACGGCCACATAGTTCGATAACTTTTTGATCTTTGAGTAACTTTTCACTGCCAAGGTCTCAAGAGCAGACTAGCCGAATCTGAAGTCAATCGGGTCAAATCTCTGGGAGGAGTTCGTTAAAGTATGACGCCTTGAAACGGTCAAAAAACGTCATAAAAGCAAAAATGGCCGACTTCCTGTTTGGTTTAGACAAAACGGCCAAGAGGATTTTTTGTGCGTCTCATCACGTTCCACATACCGACCAAATTTCATACAGCTGGGTGAATCCTGATGTTGGGGCTACTCAATAGGGGGCGCTAGCGAGCCAATATTTCATACCGTAGCTGGACACCCCAATCAGACTGCAATTTTCGCAAATTCTGGCTTGCGTGCCAAATTTCACAGACTTCCCAATATCCCAAGCACCTCCTTTTTGCGACGAAACACTAAAAATAAGAATAATAATAATAATAATAATAAACATTCGAAATTCAATAGGTCCTCCGCTCCGACTACGTCGGTGCTCGGGCCCTAATAATAAACATTCGAAATTCAATAGGTCCTCCGCTCCGACTACGTCGGTGCTCGGGCCCTAATAAACATTCGAAATTCAATAGGTCCTCCGCTCCGACTACGTCGGTGCTCGGGCCCTAATAACATGTTATATTAGCTCATTTCAATACAAGTATGAAGAACACCCACCTCTGCATTCACAGCCACTGGCAGTGATGTTGCCGTTGAGGAGAGTTCCACAGCCTGGTCCTGGGGAATCGGCACCTTCATAAAGAGATCATAAAGAGAAAAAGAACATTTAAAAACATGTACTTGCTTAAAAACTGATTTCAGTGTAATCTAACTGCATTTTCACTAACATGTTCTGTTACATCATGTAATTTTGTAGCTGATTGTGTAGCCACTGTATAGCGTTAACATGGTAGCATATAATGGTCAAAGGAGACACGTGTTTAAAAAGTATGAAGAACACCCACCTCTGCATTCACATCCACTGGCAGTGATGTTGGCATTGAGGACAGTTCCACAGCCTGGTCCTGGGGGATCGGCACCTTATAAAGGGACAAAGAACATTTAAAAGCATGTACTTGCTTAAAAACTGATTTCAGTGTAATCTAACTGCATTTTCAATAACATGTTCTATTAGCTCATTTCAATATAAGTATGAACACCCACCTCTGCATTCACAGCCACCGTCTCTGATGGCTCCACAGGGATGTTTGCAACACTAGGCGTGTCCACCTACAAAATAATGCCACAGTTAACTTTCAGCACAGTGCAATGTACAAATGCAGAAATGTCTTTACTTGCATACACTGCATAAAATTCAATTTCACAACAGACAGATATGGTATACACAAAAACACACCTGCTGCTCTGTCACCGTCTTGCCTGAAACTGCCTTCTGGAGAAGTCCCATGCGTCGTTCCTAAATTGAGATAAACAAACATTTGTAAGCACAACTTGCAACATTTTGGTATGGAAATAATGCGATGGCACAACAGCATCCATGGCATCCAAGATGGCACTGCTGAACCTCCAGAGACGTACAGAACATTCTTTGACAACCTGAAATATACAGCAGAAGAAATATTATGGACACCGTGCTACACAAACCCTATCCATACTATTATGATCATAAATATTTCCGTGTTTTTCAGCAAATAAATGAAACTTCACAAACCTGCTGATGAACAAGCCTCCTCTTGGGTGCGTCGCAAGACTGTTCTGGTTTCCCCAAATGATGTCTCTGTAATGACAAAAGCATTCCTCATATTAAACACGTGTCTCTTTTGACCATTACATGCTAACGCTATACACGTGTCTGCACAATCAGCTACAAAATGACAGTCTGCAATCATTTACCTTCTTGCCACATCCAGCAAATGTCCACTCAGAAGGGTCTGGTCGGCGTGGCACGTGGCGGACCTCTCCCTTCACGACCACCTTCGGCGAGATCCTGCGAGCAGGAGGCGATGTCTTTGGAGAAACATCTGGCTTCTTGGTAGAAACAGGATCCAGCACCTTCCTCAGCAGGTGGTCATGTGCAGCCGAAAAGAACGCCTTTGCCAAGATGGGCATCCCGTCAGAGTCACTCAAATGCACCTACAAAGCAATAACAGAGAAATGACTTAACACACACAACCTCCGAATCAATATAAATCTGCCATGAATTGATTGCTATAATCTATAAACAAAAATACATCACACTTCTGCACATGTCAACCTATTTTACTTACGCTGTCTTTGTACCACAGCTGGAGGTCGTTCATAGGAAACTGCTCAGCAACAGACCAGTACCGGACACCTTAACATGAGAAGAAAATGCCAGAGTTACCAAAAAGGCCTAAATGATTTTCAACAGTCTTTTTTGACAGAAAACAAGATGTAGACAAAACAATTATGCAGTGCACAGATGTGATCTCTTTTCTGATATTTCTACCATTATGACTTTTTGGAAGACATGGCCTTGGACATTGATTCCATTTACTAACAAAATATGATTGTAATGGAATATATGAATCGTGATTTATGCAAATCAAACAAACAAAATAAATCATAGAAAATCTAAATATCAACTCGCAAACATGTAACTATTCATAAGTGACATTTCATGAAACACACCTGCAGATACAGCCTTAATACGGTACTGATTTCGCAAGTGCTCCTGGACATCCACCGGTACGTTGAGCCTTGGAGGAAAATCCACCACCACCACCTAAAAATAAACAACAGATGTTCATAAGTTATTTTATCCAAACACGATAACATCACAACTTATACACAAACATCATTTCTAGTAGAAAAGATATCTTACCTCATCCCATTTCTCGCAAACACTACCAAGGAGCAGGGCGAACTCTTCACCAGCCTCGATGACGGTTCTACTGGAAGTGAGGTTGTTGGATGGGGCCAAAACACAGACAACATCAGGTGTACGATCCAACGCAGCATTCCGCACCTCAGCCCGCAAGTCCTTCGCGGCGGCCCCGGGCGTAGACATCACACCATAAGAAAATGCTGCTGGCATCTCCACGAAACCATCTGCAATGCCTCGCAGATGTGAGTCGCCTACAAGAAGGACAAACTAAACACAAAATGGCATTTTTAGAATGACAAACAAATAATCATACAGAAATCCACACCGTTCTTGATGATTTGTCAACGCAAATATACCTTCTTGTCTGGAGAGTGCTCTATAAAGACCAACTTGTGTTGCTTCCCGGTCACGGTGGAAGTTGGCCATTTCTTCGCTGGATTGCGAAATCCCGTTCCATCAACTATTGAATAGACAAGGAAAACAAAATAAACACTATGAAACATAATACTACATAATACATTGAAACACAACAGTGCACATTCCAGACATGTAAAAATAAAATACAGCTTACACATAGAACAGCAATTATGAAAAGCAGTTGCCAACATACCAGAAGAAACGGAGGGTCTTTGAGGGTTCATTTCCAAGGGACGACGCATCTCTGCAATCTTCTTGGCTGCCTGAGATCGGCGGTAAGATCGTCCACGAGGCATCTGAAAGTATATTAGTTCATTGATAAGTCATGACATCACAAGATGTTGCTGTTCAGCATTACAAAATGCCACATGCTAGGAAAGCTTATTTCTAATACATCCATGATTATAACATCAATGGCCGTGCAGAGAGACAGACACAGAGACAGAGAGAGAGCTTTATTTTTAAGTACATAGGCTAATGTGTAGCCTACGCAAAAAATGCCATGAGGCGCATGTGCCTCATGGCACATGCGCACGTGTGCCATGAGGCCTTCACTGACCTCTGTAAATGCAAGAACTAATCTTAGAAAACATCGTAGAACACTTTCCGTAATCACCACAACACCTAACATAACAGGTTAACATTATATGTCACTAAGTCCGTTACACTATTAAAACATCTTAGCTAACCAGACTGTTGTACAAATGTTACTTCATAACAAAGTTCTCGTGAAACTGCCGACACATAACGCACCACTGCTACAGACTGGACGCAAAGTTACGTAACACCACAGAACTGAAACTTACCTTGGCAGAGAAAGAAAGTCGTTTGGAGATCAACCTTCGTAGAGTCCTTTCGGGTCTTGAAGATGTGATCCAGTGGTCTTCTGATAACAGAACAGTGAGCCTTCTAGTTGAAACTAAAAAGCGATTCCTGCGTAGCATGTGAAGCATTTTATCCTAAAAAATAAGTGGGCGTATCAATGACGTCAATGACCGTAGCGTTATTCTGCCAATGACTTCTTGGCGATATCCACAAGGGGCGTTACTACACTCTTGTCACAGGTCTGACCAAAACGTTTGTCCCACGCAGATTTGAGCAGTTGTAGTCGACATACACAGAAATAAGTTTTGGTTTCAAAACGGAGTTGTAACACAAACACGATCTCAGGGTGTTTCAGCATTGTTTGAGAAATTATCTCAGTCCTGAATACAACGCCTGAAAACAAATATCACGTGACTCTTCATGCATCCTGCCCAGACGTAAACAGGAAGTACAATGGCAGTTAAAACTGGAATACGCATGCGCATGGAATACACGAGGCTTCTGCTGACGACAAACTCTCTGTAAGTACTTGTAACAACTTTATTCCATTATTGCAAACCGAAATATTATTACCATACCATTAATATCATGTTATGATCATCATGTCAGGTCAGCATCGTTCCGTTACGTGTTTCTTCAGTTGTATTGTTCATGATACGGGTGCAATCACGTTAACGTTAAATAAACACACACGTCTCCGTTGTATCACGTCACGTATCGTCATTAATGCATGTAGTTCATAGGTAGGTTCATTCATGTCCGAATTTGTTGTGTTTTTGCGGACGAAATCATGTAAACACGAACGTGCATTTAAATATGATTTAACGTTTACTGCTGTACGTCGCTGAATATAATGAAGGCTGACCAGCGGCCCGTTAACGTGAGATATAACGTTACTCTGGACGTTACTTTACGGACACTTAAGCCAGTGGACCTGTTCACAGCAGCAGAGGATCTGGATGAAGACAGAGCTGGAATCCACGGGTCTCTGGCCAGGCTCCTTTCCTGTGCGCAACCTCATGAAGATGGTGTCATTGTGGCGTCTCCCTCCCCAGCCAGAATGAATCCACAGCATCTCTGATCTACACTGGCTGCACCAACTCATCTGAAGGTTTCACAAGTAGATGGTAAATACATCCAACATTTAAACACATCTGTCATATTCACTGTGCTCATATCTGTTATAAACCATTGATTATGTTTTGTGATCCTTCTCTCCTTACAGCCGCCGCTGTAACTGTAAGGAGACCAGTGCCTGTTCCTCAGGAGCTCACGTGTCTGCTGCCAGAAGGAGCGGGTCGTCCAGCAACAGAGGCGACTGTCACAGTCCCTGGTGTGTGTTATTTGACCTGTATTTGCATCTTAAAAATATACTTCATGTAGTGTTCATCAAAACTCAGGCAGGTGTCCTTTCTCTAAACACTGACCTGATGCATCAAGTGGATATGTTTTGCTGAACATAATATTATGCATTGGTCCTCTACATCCCCTAGTCTAATGAGCAGACTTATAAACGCACTGTTACAACTCCTTCATAGTGTCATATTGCTTTTCGGAGAATTATGATGATAAGTTCATAGTAGATGCAAAAGTATACTGATGTACAATATATTATGTTGAACATTGTTGCTCCTGAATGGATCACAGCCAACCCAATTATGTTCAACACAGCTCATGTCCTTGGTCATGGTGCCACAGCGCTTAAAAGAATACACTTCATAATTCTCACAATTCTGACCCTTTGCTTTTTTATTAACAGCATTTACTTGTACTTTTACTTCCAATGAACAGGTTATGATGTACATTTAATATCAGAAAATTCCTTTTGATACTTAAGTACTTTTGTACTTAAGTACAATAAATATCAGATACTTTAAGACTTTTACTCAAGTAGTATTCTAATAGGTGACTTTTTACTTTTACTGGAGTAGTTTTCCAGTAAGGTATCTTTACTTTTACTCAAGTATAGCTTTTGAGTACTTTATACACCACTGTGAGTAAGTAAGATTTGAATGCAGGAATTTTACTTAAAGAGTATTTACACCATGTGGTCGTATTAATACATATTTGTTTACTGAAGTACAAGATGTGTAGACCTTCTTCATCACTGTTAAAAAAATGTGGGAACAGAAAGAGGTTTTTCACCAAAAACGTTCTGCCATCAACCGACAACCATGGGACCATGACTTCTTATCCCACATGAAGCATGACTTGAACCGTTCTGTCTCATGTTTAGGTGTTCTGCTTGTTGTCCTCGTGACTATGAATTGATACCAGTCATGATGAGGGTACGTATCACTCTTCGTTTTCTTATTTGGATAAAAATAAACAATATGTATGTATGAAACTGCTGTGTTACTAACACCTGAATGCATGTGTTTGAAGTGTGCCATGTTGCTTCACCTGCCTAGGTTACATAACAATGACACACACTGAATATTAACCCATTGAAAGACAAACACACGTGTATGAATGAAGTATATTCTTTATATATTAATGTGAGAAACAGTCTGTCATTGGATACGGCTGAGATAGGTGACGTAGCAACAGAGCAACAGAGGCGACTGTCACAGTCCCTGGTGTGTGTTATTTGACCTGTATTTGCATCTTAAAAATATACTTCATGTAGTATTCATCAAAACTGCAGCACTCCAGTGTCCAGCTTGCTGAGTTTCACAGACTACAGTGTAGCTGTCATGTTACATCCTTGCTTCATCCTACTGTCAATAATAATGACAACATGTTTAATATTCTCTGTAGTGTCAGAGGCCCCCCTGATTTCTCCTGAGACGTCTGCAGAGCCCGCTCAACTGTCACCAGCACAGAGAGATCAAAGTTAGTATTAGAAGGTTTTTCATGTCAAAAGATTAAATCAAGACGCAACCAGAATCGTACTAATTTGCTCCGTTTATTCTTGTCTGACTAGGTGAGCCATCACCCAGGACGTTAGCTGTCCCCACCCGTCCTCCTCCACAGCTCCCTGGCTACGAGCATGAAGTCAGCCAGTGGACCTGTTCACAGCAGCAGAGGATCTGGATGAAGACAGAGCTGGAATCCACGGGTCTCTGGCCAGGCTCCTTTCCTGTGCGCAACCTCATGAAAATGGTGTCATTGTGGCGTCTCCCTCCCCAGCCAGAATGAATCGACAGCATCTCTGATCTTCCTCCTCCAAAGTACTTTCAGCGGACATTCTCGGCCGCGCAGGCCGGAGTCCCGCCGGCACCCCGACGTGCATGCACCCCGACGTGCATATTGCGAGGGCCCGCTCATCGCTGCTCGCAGCTTTAATTAGGGCCCGAGCACCGACGTAGTCGGAGCGGAGGACCTATTGAATTTCGAATGTTTATTATTATTATTATTAGGGCCCGAGCACCGACGTAGTCGGAGCGGAGGACCTATTGAATTTCGAATGTTTATTATTATTCTTATTAGGGCCCGAGCACCGACGTAGTCGGAGCGGAGGACCTATTGAAACCGTAATGTTTATTCTTCTTATTATTATTCTTAGTCTTTCGTCGCAAAAAGGAGGTGCTTGGGATATTGGGAATGTTGTGAAATTTGGCACGCAAGCCAGAATTTGCGAAAATTGCAGTCTGATTGGGGTGTCCAGCTGCGGTATGAAATATTGGCTCGCTAGCGCCCCCTATTGAGTAGCCCCAACATCAGGTTTCACCCAGCTGTATGAAAGTTGGTAGGTATGTGGAACGTGATGAGACGCACAAAAAATCCTCTTGGACGTTTTCTCTAAACCAAACAGGAAGTCGGCCATTTTTACTTTTATGACGTTTTTTGGCCGTTTCAAGGCGTCATACTTTAACGAACTCCTCCCAGAGATTTGGCCCGATTGACTTCAGATTCGGCTAGTCTGCTCTTGAGACCTTGGCAGTGAAAAGTTACTCAAAGATCAAAAAGTTATCGAACTATGTGGCCGTGGCGTGGCGTCAAAGAAACACTATTCGCCACGAAACAGGAAGTTGTTGTAACTCGGCCGTACATTGTCGAATCTGCTCCAAATCTCTCATATGTCATAACATCCTGACCCGGAACACATCTGTATGATAATTTAGAATCATAGTGATAGCGCCACCTAGTGGCAACCGGAAGTTGTACGCTGCGTACTTTGACATCCTGCTCCTAACAGATTAATCAGATCCCTCTCAAATGTTGTCATACAAGCCTTAAGACCTTGATAATGCTTCATTGTGAAAATTGTAAGAAGTTACTGAAGGGCGGCGACGTGGCGGCTCGGCGAATTTCGATCCTTCGCCATGAACGAATAAACTGATGTATCTCGACTCCACATCATCAGATCTTTACCAGATTTCACATGCTTGATTAGACTCCAGGCCTGAAGACATCTGCAGGCCAATTTCGAATCATAGTCATAGCGCCACCTACTGGTAACAGGAAGTTAAAGTCTTTATACTTTGGCTTGTTTCTCTTAGTAGGTAAATCAAATCAATATCAAATTTGTTCCACACAAATACAAGAAGTTCATAATGCCAGATCATGAAGCTTTTGATGTTTCGTCGAACGCCGTTGCCGTGGCGATGCAGTCTTCGCCGTTAACAACGAAGGTCATTTTGAGAGGCTAAAAATGCTCGAAACATAAGCAAACTTGGCAAGTAGATTACAAGGCCGAAATGTAGTTACAGAATCTGATTTTATTGGTTCAGAGTGCCAAATCGGCTCAATAGCGCCCCCTACAAAATTTCGACGAAGCAGCCCTCGCAGTACGTTTGACCTAGATGTATGAAATGTGGTAGGAACATGTATCGCATATGGACTTCAATAAAAGTCTCTTGGGGCTATGCTCTAAACCCAACCGGAAGTCAGCCATTTTGCATTTTTTATGAATTTCTCATGTCGTTTTTGTCATTTCCAGGCGCTGCACTTTAACGAACTCCTCCTAGGGAATTCATCAGATCAACTTCAAATTTGGTCGGTACAGTCTAAAGACCTTTGTGATGAAAAGTTACTCAAAGCTTGTTGTTTCGTGAAAAGCTGTTGCCGTGGCGACGGAATTTCGATCCTTCGCCATAAACGAATAAACTGATGTAACTCGACTCCACATCATCAGATCTTTACCAGATTTCACGTGTTTGATTAGACTCCAGGCCTGAAGACATATGCAGGCCAATTTTGAATCATAGTCATAGCGCCACCTACTGGTAACAGGAAGTTAAAGTCTTGATACTTTGGCTTGTTTCTCTCAGTAGGTAAATCAAATCAATATCAAATTTGTTCCACACAAATACAAGAAGTTCATAATGCCAGATCATGAAGTTTTTGATGTTTCGTTGAACGCCGTTGCCGTGGCGATGCAGTCTTCGCCGTGAACAACGAAGGTCATTTTGAGAGGCTAAAAATGCTCGAAACATAAGCAAACTTGACATACACATTTAAAGCCCAAAATGTAGTTGTATAATATGATTTTATTGGTTCAGAGTGGCAAATCGGCTCAATAGCGCCCCCTACAAAATTTCAACGAAGCAGCCCTCGCAGTACGTTTCACCTAGATGTATGAAATTTGGTAAGAACATGTATCACATATGGACTTCAATAAAAGTCTCTTGGGGCCATGCTCTGAACCTGCATGCAGTGTCTGACGGTCACGGAACTGAATGACAGCATCAACCAGAGTCCTCGCGCCGTCCGACGGTCGCTGACGTTCTCGGCCGCGCAGGCCGGAGTCCCGCCGGCACCCCGACGTGCATGCACCCCGACGTGCATATTGCGAGGGCCCGCTCATCGCTGCTCGCAGCTTTAATTCTTATTATTATTTTACCAGTTTGATGGCAAAAAGGAGGTGCTTGGGATATTGGGAAGTCTGTGAAATTTGGCACGCAAGCCAGAATTTGCGAAAATTGCAGTCTGATTGGGGTGTCCAGCTGCGGTATGAAATATTGGCTCGCTAGCGCCCCCTATTGAGTAGCCCCAACATCAGGTTTCACCCAGCTGTATGAAAGTTGGTAGTTATGTGGACCGTGATGAGACGCACCAAAAATCCTCTTGGAAGTTTTCTCTAAACCAAACAGGAAGTCGGCCATTTTTACTTTTATGACGTTATTTGACCGTTTCAAGGCGTCATACTTTAACGAACTCCTCCCAGAGATTTGACCCGATTGACTTCAGATTCGGCTAGTCTGCTCTTGAGACCTTGGCAGTGAAAAGTTACTCAAAGATCAAAAAGTTATCGAACTATGTGGCCGTGGCGTGGCGTCAAAGAAACACCATTCGCCACGAAACAGGAAGTTGTTGTAACTCGGCCGTACATTGTCGAATCTGCTCCAAATCTCTCATATGTCATAACATCCTGACCCGGAACACATCTGTATGATAATTTAGAATCATAGTGATAGCGCCACCTAGTGGCAACCGGAAGTTGTACGCTGCGTACTTTGACATCCTGCTCCTCACAGATTAATCAGATCCCTCTCAAATCTTGTCAAACAAGCCTTAAGACCTTGATAATGCTTCATTGTGAAGATTGTAAGAAGTTACTGAAGGGCGGCGACGTGGCGGCTCGGCGAATTTCGATCCTTCGCCATGAACGAATAAACTGATGTATCTCGACTCCACATCATCAGATCTTTCCCAGATTTCACATGCTTGATTAGACTCCAGGCCTGAAGACATCTGCAGGCCAATTTTGAATCATAGTCATAGCGCCACCTACTGGTAACAGGAAGTTAAAGTCTTGATACTTTGGCTTGTTTCTCTCAGTAGGTAAATCAAATCAATATCAAATTTGTTCCACACAAATACAAGAAGTTCATAATGCCAGATCATGAAGTTTTTGATGTTTCGTCGAACGCCGTTGCCGTGGCGATGCAGTCTTCGCCGTTAACAACGAAGGTCATTTTGACAGGCTAAAAATGCTCGAAACATAAGCAAACTTGGCAAGTAGATTACAAGGCCGAAATGTAGTTAGGGAATATGATTTTATTGGTTCAGAGTGGCAAATCGGCTCAATAGCGCCCCCTACAAAATTTCGACGAAGCAGCCCTCGCAGTACGTTTGACCTAGATGTATGAAATGTGGTAGGAACATGTATCACATATGGACTTAAATAAAAGTATATTGGGGCCATGCTCTAAACCTGCATGCAGTGTCTGACGGTCACAGAACTAAATGGCAGCATCAGCCAGAGTCCTCGCGCCGTCCGACGGTCGCGGACGTTCTCGGCCGCGCAGGCCGGAGTCCCGCCGGCACCCCGACGTGCATATTGCGAGGGCCCGCCCATCGCTGCTCGCAGCTTTAATTATTATTATTATTCTTCTTCTTCCACTTTCATGGCAAAAAGGAGGTGCTTGGGATATTGGGAAGTCTGTGAAATTTGGCACGCAAGCCAGGATTTGCGAAAATTGCAGTCTGATTGGGGTGTCCAGCTGCGGTATGAAATATTGGCTCGCTAGCGCCCCCTATTGAGTAGCCCCAACATCAGGTTTCACCCAGCTGTATGAAAGTTGGTAGGTATGTGGAACGTGATGAGACGCACCAAAAATCCTCTTGGAAGTTTTCTCTAAACCAAACAGGAAGTCGGCCATTTTTGCATTTATGACGTTTTTTGACCGTTTCAAGGCGTCATACTTTAACGAACTCCTCCCAGAGATTTGACCCGATTGACTTCAGATTCGGCTAGTCTGCTCTTGAGACCTTGGCAGTGAAAAGTTACTCAAAGATCAAAAAGTTATCGAACTATGTGGCCGTGGCGTGGCGTCAAAGAAACACCATTCGCCACAAAACAGGAAGTTGTTGTAACTCGGCCGTACATTGTCGAATCTGCTCAAAATGTCTCAGATGTCATAACATCCTGACCCGGAACACATCTATATGATAATTTTGAATCAAAGTGATAGCGCCACCTAGTGGCAACCGGAAGTTGTACGCTGCGTACTTTGACATCCTGCTCCTCACAGATGAATCAGATCCCTCTCAAATCTTGTCAAACAAGCCTTAAGACCTTGATAATGCTTCATTGTGAATATTGTAAGAAGTTACTGAAGGACGGCGACGTGGCGGCTCGGCGAATTTCGATCCTTCGCCATGAACGAATAAACTGATGTAACTCGACTCCACATCATCAGATCTTTACCAGATTTCACGTGTTTGATTAGACTCCAGGCCTGAAGACATATGCAGGCCAATTTTGAATCATAGTCATAGCGCCACCTACTGGTAACAGGAAGTTAAAGTCTTGATACTTTGGCTTGTTTCTCTTAGTAGGTAAATCAAATCAATATCAAATTTGTTCCACACAAATACAAGAAGTTCATAATGCCAGATCATGAAGCTTTTGATGTTTCGTCGAACGCCGTTGCCGTGGCGATGCAGTCTTCGCCGTTAACAACGAAGGTCATTTTGAGAGGCTAAAAATGCTCGAAACATAAGCAAACTTGGCATACACATTTAAAGCCCAAAATGTAGTTGTATAATATGATGTTATTGGTTCAGAGTGGCAAATCGGCTCAATAGCGCCCCCTACAAAATTTCAACGAAGCAGCCCTCGCAGTACGTTTCACCTAGATGTATGAAATTTGGTAGGAACATGTATCACATATGGACTTAAATAAAAGTATATTGGGGCCATGCTCTGAACCTGCATGCAGTGTCTGACGGTCACGGAACTGAATGACAGCATCAACCAGAGTCCTCGCGCCGTCCGACGGTCGCGGACGTTCTCGGCCGCGCAGGCCGGAGTCCCGCCGCCACCCCGACGTGCATGCACCCCGACGTGCATATTGCGAGGGCCCGCTCATCGCTGCTCGCAGCTTTAATTATTCTTATTATTATTATTTTATGTGTTTCGTCGCAAAAAGGAGGTGCTTGGGATATTGGGAATGTTGTGAAATTTGGCACGCAAGCCAGAATTTGCGAAAATTGCAGTCTGATTGGGGTGTCCAGCTGCGGTATGAAATATTGGCTCGCTAGCGCCCCCTATTGAGTAGCCCCAACATCAGGATTCACCCAGCTGTATGAAATTTGGTCGGTATGTGGAACGTGATGAGACGCACAAAAAATCCTCTTGGCCGTTTTCTCTAAACCAAACAGGAAGTCGGCCATTTTTGCTTTTATGACGTTTTTTGACCGTTTCAAGGCGTCATACTTTAACGAACTCCTCCCAGAGATTTGACCCGATTGACTTCAGATTCGGCGAGTCTGCTCTTGAGACCTTGGCAGTGAAAAGTTACTCAAAGATCAAAAAGTTATCGAACTATGTGGCCGTGGCGTGGCGTCAAAGAAACACCATTCGCCACGAAACAGGAAGTTGTTGTAACTCGGCCGTACATTGTCGAATCTGCTCCAAATCTCTCATATGTCATAACATCCTGACCCGGAACACATCTGTATGATAATTTAGAATCATAGTGATAGCGCCACCTAGTGGCAACCGGAAGTTGTACGCTGCGTACTTTGACATCCTGCTCCTCACAGATTAATCAGATCCCTCTCAAATGTTGTCAAACAAGCCTTAAGACCTTGATAATGGTTCATTGTGAAGATTGTAAGAAGTTACTGAAGGGCGGCGATGTGGCGGCTCGGCGAATTTCGATCCTTCGCCATGACCGAATAAACTGATGTATCTCGACTCCACATCATCAGATCTTTACCAGATTTCACGTGTTTGATTAGACTCCAGGCCTGAAGACAACTGCAGGCCAATTTTGAATCATAGTCATAGCGCCACCTACTGGTAACAGGAAGTTAAATGTCTTTATACTTTGGCTTGTTTCTCTTAGTAGGTAAATCAAATCAATATCAAATTTGTTCCACACAAATACAATAAGTTCATAATGCCAGATCATGAAGCTTTGGATGTTTCGTCAAACGCCGTTGCCGTGGCGATGCAGTCTTCGCCGTTAACAACGAAGGTCATTTTGAGAGGCTAAAAATGCTCGAAACATAAGCAAACTTGGCATACACATTTAAAGCCCAAAATGTAGTTGTATAATATGATTTAATTGGTTCAGAGTGGCAAATCGGCTCAATAGCGCCCCCTACAAAATTTCGACGAAGCAGCCCTCGCAGTACGTTTGACCTAGATGTATGAAATGTGGTAGGAACATGTATCGCATATGGACTTCAATAAAAGTCTCTTGGGGCTATGCTCTAAACCCAACCGGAAGTCAGCCATTTTGCATTTTTTCTGTATTTCTAGTGTCGTTTTTGTCATTTCCAGGCGCTGCACTTTAACGAACTCCTCCTAGGGAATTCATCAGATCAACTTCAAATTTGGTCGGTACAGTCTAAAGACCTTTGTGATGAAAAGTTACTCAAAGCTTGTTGTTTCGTGAAAAGCTGTTGCCGTGGCGACGCATTCTTCGCCGTTAACAACGAAGGTCATTTTGAGAGGCTAAAAATGCTCGAAACATAAGCAAACTTGGCAAGCAGATTACAAGCCCGAAATGTAGTTATAGAATATGATTTCATTGGTTCAGAGTGGCAAATCGGCTCAATAGCGCCCCCTACAAAATTTCAAAGACGCAGCCCTCGCAGTACATTTCACCTAGATGTATGAAATTTGGTAGGGACATGTATCACATATGGACTTAAATAAAAGTATATTGGGGCCATGCTCTAAACCTGCATGCAGTGTCTGACGGTCACAGAACTGAATGGCAGCATCGGCCAGAGTCCTCGCGGCGTCCGACGGTCGCGGACGTTCTCGGCCGCGCAGGCCGGAGTCCCGCCGGCACCCCGACGTGCATATTGCGAGGGCCCGCCCATCGCTGCTCGCAGCTTTAATTAGGGCCCGAGCACCGACGTAGTCGGAGCGGAGGACCTATTGAAACCGTAATGTTTATTATTAGGGCCCGAGCACCGACGTAGTCGGAGCGGAGGACCTATTGAATTTCGAATGTTTATTATTATTCTTATTAGGGCCCGAGCACCGACGTAGTCGGAGCGGAGGACCTATTGAAACCGTAATGTTTATTATTATTATTATTATTCTTATTATTATTTTATGTGTTTCGTCGCAAAAAGGAGGTGCTTGGGATATTGGGAAGTTTGTGAAATTTGGCAAGCAAGCCAGAATTTGCGAAAATTGCAGTCTGATTGGGGTGCCCAGCTGCAGTATGAAATATTGGCTCGCTAGCGCCCCCTATTGAGTAGCCCCGACATCAGGATTCACCCAGCTGTATGAAAGTTGGTAGTTATGTGGAACGTGATGAGACGCACCAAAAATCCTCTTGGCCGTTTTCTCTAAACCAAACAGGAAGTCAGCCATTTTTACTTTTATGACGTTTTTTGACCGTTTCAAGGCGTCATACTTTAACGAACTCCTCCCAGAGATTTGACCCGATTGACTTCAGATTCGGCTAGTCTTCTCTTGAGACCTTGGCAGTGAAAAGTTACTCAAAGATCAAAAAGTTATCGAACTATGTGGCCGTGGCGTGGCGTCAAAGAAACACCATTCGCCACGAAACAGGAAGTTGTTGTAACTCGGCCGTACATTGTCGAATCTGCTCAAAATCTCTCATATGTCATAACATCCTGACCCGGAACACATCTATATGATAATTTAGAATCATAGTGATAGCGCCACCTAGTGGCAACCGGAAGTTGTACGCTGCGTACTTTGACATCCTGCTCCTCACAGATTAATCAGATCCCTCTCAAATGTTGTCAAACAAGCCTTAAGACCTTGATAATGCTTCGTTGTGAAGATTGTAAGAAGTTACTGAAGGGCGGCGACGTGGCGGCTCGGCGAATTTCGATCCTTCGCCATGAACGAATAAACTGATGTAACTCGACTCCACATCATCAGATCTTTACCAGATGTCATGTGTTTGATTAGACTCCAGGCCTGAAGACATCTGCAGGCCAATTTTGAATCATAGTCATAGCGCCACCTACTGGTAACAGGAAGTTAAAGTCTTTATACTTTGGCTTGTTTCTCTTAGTAGGTAAATCAAATCAATATCAAATTTGTTCCACACAAATACAAGAAGTTCATAATACCAGATCATGAAGCTTTTGATGTTTCGTCGAACGCCGTTGCCGTGGCGATGCAGTCTTCGCCGTGAACAACGAAGGTCATTTTGAGAGGCTAAAAATGCTCGAAACATAACCAAACTTGGCAAGTAGATTACAAGGCCGAAATGTAGTTATAGAATATGATTTTATTGGTTCAGAGTGGCAAATCGGCTCAATAGCGCCCCCTACAAAATTTCAACGAAGCAGCCCTCGCAGTACGTTTGACCTAGATGTATGAAATGTGGTAGTAACATGTATCGCATATGGACTTCAATAAAAGTCTCTTGGGGCTATGCTCTAAACCCAACCGGAAGTCAGCCATTTTGCATTTTTTATGAATTTCTCATGTCGTTTTTGTCATTTCCAGGCGCTGCACTTTAACGAACTCCTCCTAGGGAATTCATCAGATCAACTTCAAATTTGGTCGGTACAGTCTAAAGACCTTTGTGATGAAAAGTTACTCAAAGCTTGTTGTTTCGTGAAAAGCTGTTGCCGTGGCGACGGAATTTCGATCCTTCGCCATAAACGAATAAACTGATGTAACTCGACTCAACATCATCAGATCTTTACCAGATTTCACGTGTTTGATTAGACTCCAGGCCTGAAGACATATGCAGGCCAATTTTGAATCATAGTCATAGCGCCACCTACTGGTAACAGGAAGTTAAAGTCTTGATACTTTGGCTTGTTTCTCTTAGTAGGTAAATCAAATCAATATCAAATTTGTTCCACACAAATAGTTCATAATGCCAGATCATGAAGCTTTTGATGTTTCGTCGAACGCCGTTGCCGTGGCGATGCAGTCTTCGCCATCAACAACGAAGGTCATTTTGAGAGGCTACAAATGCTCGAAACATAAGCAAACTTGGCAAGCAGATTACAAGCCCGAAATGTAGTAATAGAATATATTTTCTTGGTTCAGAGTGGCAAATCGGCTCAATAGCGCCCCCTACAAAATTTCAACGAAGCAGCCCTCGCAGTACGTTTCACATAGATGTATGAAATTTGGTAGGAACATGTATCACATATGGACTTAAATAAAAGTATATTGGGGCCATGCTCTGAACGTGCATGCAGTGTCTGACGGTCACGGAACTGAATGACAGCATCAACCAGAGTCCTCGCGCCGTCCGACGGTCGCGGACGTTCTCGGCCGCGCAGGCCGGAGTCCCGCCGCCACCCCGACGTGCATGCACCCCGACGTGCATATTGCGAGGGCCCGCCCATCGCTGCTCGCAGCTTTAATTATTATTATTATTATTATTTTATGTGTTTCGTCGCAAAAAGGAGGTGCTTGGGATATTGGGAAGTTTGTGAAATTTGGCACGCAAGCCAGAATTTGCGAAAATTGCAGTCTGATTGGGGTGTCCAGCTGCGGTATGAAATATTGGCTCGCTAGCGCCCCCTATTGAGTAGCCCCGACATCAGGTTTCACCCAGCTGTATGAAAGTTGGTAGGTATGTGGAACGTGATGAGACGCACAACAAATCCTCTTGGACGTTTTCTCTAAACCAAACAGGAAGTCGGCCATTTTTACTTTTATGACGTTTTGTGACCGTTTCAAGGCGTCATACTTTAACGAACTCCTCCCAGAGATTTGCCCCGATTGACTTCAGATTCGGCTAGTCTGCTCTTGAGACCTTGGCAGTGAAAAGTTACTCAAAGATCAAAAAGTTATCGAACTATGTGGCCGTGGCGTGGCGTCAAAGAAACACCATTCGCCACGAAACAGGAAGTTGTTGTAACTCGGCCGTACATTGTCGAATCTGCTCAAAGTCTCTCATATGTCATAACATCCTGACCCGGAACACATCTATATGATAATTTTGAATCAAACTGATAGCGCCACCTAGTGGCAACCGGAAGTTGTACGCTGCGTACTTTGACATCCTGCTCCTAACAGATTAATCAGATCCCTCTCAAATGTTGTCATACAAGCCTTAAGACCTTGATAATGCTTCATTGTGAAAATTGTAAGAAGTTACTGAAGGGCGGCGACGTGGCGGCTCGGCGAATTTCCATCCTTCGCCATGAACGAATAAACTGATGTATCTCGACTCCACATCATCAGATCTTTACCAGATTTCACATGCTTGATTAGACTCCAGGCCTGAAGACATCTGCAGGCCAATTTCGAATCATAGTCATAGCGCCACCTACTGGTAACAGGAAGTTAAAGTCTTTATACTTTGGCTTGTTTCTCTTAGTAGGTAAATCAAATCAATATCAAATTTGTTCCACACAAATACAAGAAGTTCATAATGCCAGATCATGAAGTTTTTGATGTTTCGTCGAACGCCGTTGCCGTGGCGATACAATCTTCGCCGTTAACAACGAAGGTCATTTTGACAGGCTAAAATTGCTCGAAACATAAGCAAACTCGGCAAGTAGATTACAAGGCCGAAATGTAGTTAGGGAATATGATTTTATTGGTTCAGAGTGGCAAATCGGCTCAATAGCGCCCCCTACAAAATTTCGACGAAGCAGCCCTCGCAGTACGTTTGACCTAGATGTATGAAATGTGGTGGGAACATGTATCACATATGGACTTAAATAAAAGTATATTGGGGCCATGCTCTAAACCTGCATGCAGTGTCTGACGGTCACAGAACTAAATGGCAGCATCAGCCAGAGTCCTCGCGCCGTCCGACGGTCGCGGACGTTCTCGGCCACGCAGGCCGGAGTCCCGCCGGCACCCCGACGTGCATATTGCGAGGGCCCGCCCATCGCTGCTCGCAGCTTTAATTATTATTATTATTCTTATTATTATTTTATGTGTTTCGTCGCAAAAAGGAGGTGCTTGGGATATTGGGAAGTTTGTGAAATTTGGCAAGCAAGCCAGAATTTGCGAAAATTGCAGTCTGATTGGGGTGCCCAGCTGCGGTATGAAATATTGGCTCGCTAGCGCCCCCTATTGAGTAGCCCCAACATCAGGTTTCACCCAGCTGTATGAAAGTTGGTAGGTATGTGGAACGTGATGAGACGCACCAAAAATCCTCTTGGCCGTTTTCTCTAAACCAAACAGGAAGTCGGCCATTTTTGCTTTTATGACGTTTTTTGACCGTTTCAAGGCGTCATACTTTAACGAACTCCTCCCAGAGATTTGACCCGATTGACTTCAGATTCGGCGAGTCTGCTCTTGAGACCTTGACAGTGAAAAGTTACTCAAAGATCAAAAAGTTATCGAACTATGTGGCCGTGGCGTGGCGTCAAAGAAACACCATTCGCCACGAAACAGGAAGTTGTTGTAACTTGGCCGTACATTGTCGAATCTGCTCCAAATCTCTCATATGTCATAAGATCCTGACCCGGAACACATCTATATGATAATTTCGAATCATAGTGATAGCGCCACCTAGTGGCAACCGGAAGTTGTACGCTGCGTACTTTGACATCCTGCTCCTAACAGATTAATCAGATCCCTCTCAAATGTTGTCATACAAGCCTTAAGACCTTGATAATGCTTCATTGTGAAAATTGTAAGAAGTTACTGAAGGGCGGCGACGTGGCGGCTCGGCGAATTTCGATCCTTCGCCATGAACGAATAAACTGATGTATCTCGACTCCACATCATCAGATCTTTACCAGATTTCACATGCTTGATTAGACTCCAGGCCTGAAGACATCTGCAGGCCAATTTCGAATCATAGTCATAGCGCCACCTACTGGTAACAGGAAGTTAAAGTCTTTATACTTTGGCTTGTTTCTCTTAGTAGGTAAATCAAATCAATATCAAATTTGTTCCACACAAATACAAGAAGTTCATAATGCCAGATCATGAAGCTTTTGATGTTTCGTCGAACGCCGTTGCCGTGGCGATGCAGTCTTCGCCGTGAACAACGAAGGTCATTTTGAGAGGCTAAAAATGCTCGAAACATAAGCAAACTTGGCAAGTAGATTCCAAGGCCGAAATGTAGTTATAGAATATGATTTTATTGGTTCAGAGTGGCAAATCGGCTCAATAGCGCCCCCTACAAAATTTTGACGAAGCAGCCCTCGCAGTACGTTTGACCTAGATGTATGAAATGTGGTAGGAACATGTATCGCATATGGACTTCAATAAAAGTCTCTTGGGGCTATGCTCTAAACCCAACCGGAAGTCAGCCATTTTGCATTTTTTATGAATTTCTAGTGTCGTTTTTGTCATTTCCAGGCGCTGCACTTTAACGAACTCCTCCTAGGGAATTAATCAGATCAACTTCAAATTTGGTCGGTACAGTCTAAAGACCTTTGTGATGAAAAGTTACTCAAAGCTTGTTGTTTCGTGAAAAGCTGTTGCCGTGGCGACGGCATTTCGATCCTTCGCCATGAACGAATAAACTGATGTAACTCGACTCCACATCATCAGATCTTTACCAGATTTCACGTGTTTGATTAGACTCCAGGCCTGAAGACATCTGCAGGCCAATTTTGACTCATAGTCATAGCGCCACCTACTGGTAACAGGAAGTTAAAGTCTTGATACTTTGGCTTGTTTCTCTTAGTAGGTAAATCAAATCAATATCAAATTTGTTCCACACAAATAGTTCATAATGCCAGATCATGAAGCTTTTGATGTTTCGTCGAACGCCGTTGCCGTGGCGATGCAGTCTTCGCCGTTAACAACGAAGGTAATTTTGAGAGGCTAAAAATGCTCGAAACATAAGCAAACTTGGCATACACATTTAAAGCCCAAAATGTAGTTGTATAATATGATTTTATTGGTTCAGAGTGGCAAATCGGCTCAATAGCGCCCCCTACAACATTTCAACGAAGCAGCCCTCGCAGTACGTTTCACCTAGATGTATGAAATTTGGTAGGAACATGTATCACATATGGACTTAAATAAAAGTATATTGGGGCCATGCTCTGAACCTGCATGCAGTGTCTGACGGTCACGGAACTGAATGACAGCATCAACCAGAGTCCTCGCGCCGTCCGACGGTCGCGGACGTACTCGGCCGCGCAGGCCGGAGTCCCGCCGGCACCCCGACGTGCATGCACCCCGACGTGCATATTGCGAGGGCCCGCCCATCGCTGCTCGCAGCTTTAATTATTCTTCTTATTCTAAGTGTTTCGTCGCAAAAAGGAGGTGCTTGGGATATTGGGAATGTTGTGAAATTTGGCACGCAAGCCAGAATTTGCGAAAATTGCAGTCTGATTGGGGTGCTCAGCTGCGGTATGAAATATTGGCTCGCTAGCGCCCCCTATTGAGTAGCCCCGACATCAGGATTCACCCAGCTGTATGAAATTTGGTCGGTATGTGGAACGTGATGAGACGCACAAAAACTCCTCTTGGAAGTTTTCTCTAAACCAAACAGGAAGTCGGCCATTTTTGCATTTATGACGTTTTTTGACCGTTTCAAGGCGTCATACTTTAACGAACTCCTCCCAGAGATTTGACCCGATTGACTTCAGATTCGGCTAGTCTGCTCTTGAGACCTTGGCAGTGAAAAGTTACTCAAAGATCAAAAAGTTATCGAACTATGTGGCCGTGGCGTGGCGTCAAAGAAACACCATTCGCCACGAAACAGGAAGTTGTTGTAACTCGGCCGTACATTGTCGAATCTGCTCAAAATCTCTCAGATGTCATACCATCCTGACCCGGAACACATCTATATGATAATTTTGAATCAAAGTGATAGCGCCACCTAGTGGCAACCGGAAGTTGTACGCTGCGTACTTTGACATCCTGCTCCTCACAGATTAATCAGATCCCTCTCAAATGTTGTCATACAAGCCTTAAGACCTTGATAATGCTTCATTGTGATGATTGTAAGAAGTTACTGAAGGGCGGCGACGTGGCGGCTCGGCGAATTTCGATCCTTCGCCATGAACGAATAAACTGATGTATCTCGACTCCACATCATCAAATCTTTACCAGATTTCACGTGCTTGATTAGACTCCAGGCCTGAAGACATCTGCAGGCCAATTTTGAATCATAGTCATAGCGCCACCTACTGGTAACAGGAAGTTAAAGTCTTTATACTTTGGCTTGTTTCTCTTAGTAGGTAAATCAAATCAATATCAAATTTGTTCCACACAAATAGAAGAAGTTCATAATGCCAGATCATGAAGCTTTTGATGTTTCGTCGAACGCCGTTGCCGTGGCGATGCAGTCTTCGCCGTTAACAACGAAGGTCATTTTGAGAGGCTAAAAATGCTCGAAACATAAGCAAACTTGGCAAGTACATTACAAGGCCGAAATGTAGTTACAGAATCTGATTTTATTGGTTCAGAGTGCCAAATCGGCTCAATAGCGCCCCCTACAAAATTTTGATGAAGCAGCCCTCGCAGTACGTTTGACCTAGATGTATGAAATGTGGTAGGAACATGTATCGCATATGGACTTCAATAAAAGTCTCTTGGGGCTATGCTCTAAACCCAACCGGAAGTCAGCCATTTTGCCTTTTTTATGAATTTCTCATGTCGTTTTTGTCATTTCCAGCCGCTGCACTTTAACGAACTCCTCCTAGGGAATTCATCAGATCAACTTCAAATTTGGTCGGTACAGTCTAAAGACCTTTGTGATGAAAAGTTACTCAAAGCTTGTTGTTTCGTGAAAAGCTGTTGCCGTGGCGACGGAATTTCGATCCTTCGCCATGAACGAATAAACTGATGTAACTCGACTCCACATCATCAGATCTTTACCAGATTTCACGTGTTTGATTAGACTCCAGGCCTGAAGACATATGCAGGCCAATTTTGAATCATAGTCATAGCGCCACCTACTGGTAACAGGAAGTTAAAGTCTTGATACTTTGGCTTGTTTCTCTTAGTAGGTAAATCAAATCAATATCAAATTTGTTCCACACAAATAGTTCATAATGCCAGATCATGAAGCTTTTGATGTTTCGCCGAACGCCGTTGCCGTGGCGATGTAGTCTTCGCCGTTAACAACGAAGGTAATTTTGAGAGGCTAAAAATGCTCGAAACATAAGCAAACTTGGCATACACATTTAAAGCCCAAAATGTAGTTGTATAATATGATTTTATTGGTTCAGAGTGGCAAATCGGCTCAATAGCGCCCCCTACAAAATTTCAACGAAGCAGCCCTCGCAGTACGTTTCACCTAGATGTATAAAATTTGGTAGGAACATGTATCACATATGGACTTAAATAAAAGTATATTGGGGCCATGCTCTGAACCTGCATGCAGTGTCTGACGGTCACGGAACTGAATGACAGCATCAACCAGAGTCCTCGCGCCGTCCGACGGTCGCGGACGTTCTCGGCCGCGCAGGCCAGAGTCCCGCCGGCACCCCGACGTGCATGCACCCCGACGTGCATATTGCGAGGGCCCGCCCATCGCTGCTCGCAGCTTTAATTAGGGCCCGAGCACCGACGTAGTCGGAGCGGAGGACCTATTGAAACCGCTATGTTTATTATTAGGGCCCGAGCACCGACGTAGTCGGAGCGGAGGACCTATTGAAACCGTAATGTTTATTATTATTATTATTAGGGCCCGAGCACCGACGTAGTCGGAGCGGAGGACCTATTGAATTTCGAATGTTTATTATTATTCTTATTATTATTATTATTATTATTATTTTATGTGTTTCGTCGCAAAAAGGAGGTGCTTGGGATATTGGGAAGTTTGTGAAATTTGGCAAGCAAGCCAGAATTTGCGAAAATTGCAGTCTGATTGGGGTGCCCAGCTGCGGTATGAAATATTGGCTCGCTAGCGCCCCCTATTGAGTAGCCCCAACATCAGGTTTCACCCAGCTGTATGAAAGTTGGTAGGTATGTGGAACGTGATGACACGCACAAATAATCCTCTTGGCCGTTTTCTCTAAACCAAACAGGAAGTCGGCCATTTTTGCTTTTATGACGTTTTTTGACCGTTTCAAGGCGTCATACTTTAACGAACTCCTCCCAGAGATTTGACCCGATTGACTTCAGATTCGGCTAGTCTGCTCTTGAGACCTTGGCAGTGAAAAGTTACTCAAAGATCAAAAAGTTATCGAACTATGTGGCCGTGGCGTGGCGTCAAAGAAACACCATTCGCCACGAAACAGGAAGTTGTTGTAACTCGGCCGTACATTGTCGAATCTGCTCAAAATCTCTCATATGTCATAACATCCTGACCCGGAACACATCTATATGATCATTTTGAATCAAACTGATAGCACCACCTAGTGGCAACCGGAAGTTGTACGCTGCGTACTTTGACATCCTGCTCCTCACAGATTAATCAGATCCCTCTCAAATGTTGTCAAACAAGCCTTAAGACCTTGATAATGCTTCGTTGTGAAGATTGTAAGAAGTTACTGAAGGGCGGCGACGTGGCGGCTCGGCGAATTTCGATCCTTCGCCATGAACGAATAAACTGATGTAACTCGACTCCACATCATCAGATCTTTACCAGATTTCACATGCTTGATTAGATTCCAGGCCTGAAGACATCTGCAGGCCAATTTTGAATCATAGTCATAGCGCCACCTACTGGTAACAGGAAGTTAAAGTCTTGATACTTTGGCTTGTTTCTCTCAGTAGGTAAATCAAATCAATATCAAATTTCTTCCACACAAATACAAGAAGTTCATAATGCCAGATCATGAAGCTTTTGATGTTTCGTCGAACGCCGTTGCCGTGGCGATGCAGTCTTCGCCGTTCACAACGAAGGTCATTTTGAGAAGCTAAAAATGCTCGAAACATAAGCAAACTTGGCATACACATTTAAAGCCCAAAATGTAGTTGTATAATATGATTTTATTGGTTCAGAGTGGCAAATCGGCTCAATAGCGCCCCCTACAAAATTTCAACGAAGCAGCCCTCGCAGTACGTTTCACCTAGATGTATGAAATTTGGTAGGAACATGTATCACATATGGACTTAAATAAAAGTATATTGGGGCCATGCTCTGAACCTGCATGCAGTGTCTGACGGTCACGGAACTGAATGACAGCATCAACCAGAGTCCTCGCGCCGTCCGACGGTCACGGACGTTCTCGGCCGCGCAGGCCGGAGTCCCGCCGCCACCCCGACGTGCATGCACCCCGACGTGCATATTGCGAGGGCCCGCCCATCGCTGCTCGCAGCTTTAATTAGGGCCCGAGCACCGACGTAGTCGGAGCGGAGGACCTATTGAATTTCGAATGTTTATTATTCTTATTATTATTATTATTATTATTATTTTATGTGTTTCGTCGCAAAAAGGAGGTGCTTGGGATATTGGGAATGTTGTGAAATTTGGCAAGCAAGCCAGAATTTGCGAAAATTGCAGTCTGCTTGGGGTGTCCAGCTGCAGTATGAAATATTGGCTCGCTAGCGCCCCCTATTGAGTAGCCCCGACATCAGGATTCACCCAGCTGTATGAAAGTTGGTAGTTATGTGGAACGTGATGAGACGCACCAAAAATCCTCTTGGCCGTTTTCTCTAAACCAAACAGGAAGTCGGCCATTTTTGCGTTTATGACGTTTTTTGACCGTTTCAAGGCGTCATACTTTAACGAACTCCTCCCAGAGATTTGACCCGATTGACTTCAGATTCGGCGAGTCTGCTCTTGAGACCTTGACAGTGAAAAGTTACTCAAAGATCAAAAAGTTATCGAACTATGTGGCCGTGGCGTGGCGTCAAAGAAACACCATTCGCCACGAAACAGGAAGTTGTTGTAACTTGGCCGTACATTGTCGAATCTGCTCCAAATCTCTCATATGTCATAAGATCCTGACCCGGAACACATCTATATGATAATTTAGAATCATAGTGATAGCGCCACCTAGTGGCAACCGGAAGTTGTACGCTGCGTACTTTGACATCCTGCTCCTCACAGATTAATCAGATCCCTCTCAAATGTTGTCAAACAAGCCTTAAGACCTTGATAATGCTTCATTGTGAAGATTGTAAGAAGTTACTGAAGGGCGGCGACGTGGCGGCTCGGCGAATTTCGATCCTTCGCCATGAACGAATAAACTGATGTAACTCGACTCCACATCATCAGATCTTTACCAGATTTCACGTGTTTGATTAGACTCCAGGCCTGAAGACATCTGCAGGCCAATTTTGAATCATAGTCATAGCGCCACCTACTGCTAACAGGAAGTTAAAGTCTTTATACTTTGGCTTGTTTCTCTTAGTAGGTAAATCAAATCAATATCAAATTTGTTCCACACAAATACAAGAAGTTCATAATACCAGATCATGAAGCTTTTGATGTTTCGTCGAACGCCGTTGCCGTGGCGATGCAGTCTTCGCCGTGAACAACGAAGTTCATTTTGAGAGGCTAAAAATGCTCGAAACATAAGCAAACTTGGCATACACATTTAAAGCACAAAATGTAGTTGTATAATATGATTTTATTGGTTCAGAGTGGCAAATCGGCTCAATAGCGCCCCCTACAAAATTTCAGCGAAGCAGCCCTCGCAGTACGTTTCACCTAGATGTATGAAATTTGGTAGGAACATGTATCACATATGGACTTAAATAAAAGTATATTGGGGCCATGCTCTGAACCTGCATGCAGTGTCTGACGGTCACGGAACTGAATGACAGCATCAACCAGAGTCCTCGCGCCGTCCGACGGTCGCGGACGTTCTCGCCGCGCAGGCCGGAGTCCCGCCGGCACCCCGACGTGCATGCACCCCGACGTGCATATTGCGAGGGCCCGCCCATCGCTGCTCGCAGCTTTAATTCTTATTATTATTTTATGTGTTTCGTCGCAAAAAGGAGGTGCTTGGGATATTGGGAAGTTTGTGAAATTTGGCAAGCAAGCCAGAATTTGCGAAAATTGCAGTCTGATTGGGGTGCCCAGCTGCGGTATGAAATATTGGCTCGCTAGCGCCCCCTATTGAGTAGCCCCAACATCAGGTTTCACCCAGCTGTATGAAAGTTGGTAGGTATGTGGAACGTGATGAGACGCACAAAAAATCCTCTTGGCCGTTTTCTCTAAACCAAACAGGAAGTCGGCCATTTTTGCTTTTATGACGTTTTTTGACCGTTTCAAGGCGTCATACTTTAACGAACTCCTCCCAGAGATTTGACCCGATTGACTTCAGATTCGGCTAGTCTGCTCTTGAGACCTTGGCAGTGAAAAGTTACTCAAAGATCAAAAAGTTATCGAACTATGTGGCCGTGGCGTGGCGTCAAAGAAACACCATTCGCCACGAAACAGGAAGTTGTTGTAACTCGGCCGTACATTGTCGAATCTGCTCCAAATCTCTCATATGTCATAACATCCTGACCCGGAACACATCTGTATGATAATTTAGAATCATAGTGATAGCGCCACCTAGTGGCAACCGGAAGTTGTACGCTGCGTACTTTGACATCCTGCTCCTCACAGATTAATCAGATCCCTCTCAAATGTTGTCAAACAAGCCTTAAGACCTTGATAATGCTTCATTGTGAAGATTGTAAGAAGTTACTGAAGGGCGGCGACGTGGCGGCTCGGCGAATTTCGATCCTTCGCCATGAACGAATAAACTGATGTAACTCGACTCCACATCATCAGATCTTTACCAGATTTCACGTGTTTGATTAGACTCCAGGCCTGAAGACATCTGCAGGCCAATTTTGAATCATAGTCATAGCGCCACCTACTGGTAACAGGAAGTTAAAGTCGTTATACTTTGGCTTGTTTCTCTTAGTAGGTAAATCAAATCAATATCAAATTTGTTCCACACAAATACAAGAAGTTCATAATGCCAGATCATGAAGCTTTTGATGTTTCGTCGAACGCCGTTGCCGTGGCGATGCAGTCTTCGCCGTTAACAACTAAGGTCATTTTGAGAGGCTAAAAATGCTCGAAACATAAGCAAACTTGGCAAGTAGATTACAAGGCCGAAATGTAGTTACAGAATATGATTTTATTGGTTCAGAGTGGCAAATCGGCTCAATAGCGCCCCCTACAAAATTTCGACGAAGCAGCCCTCGCAGTACGTTTGACCTAGATGTATGAAATGTGGTAGGAACATGTATCGCATATGGACTTCAATAAAAGTCTCTTGGGGCTATGCTCTAAACCCAACCGGAAGTCAGCCATTTTGTATTTTTTATGAATTTCTCATGTCGTTTTTGTCATTTCCAGGCCCTGCACTTTAACGAACTCCTCCTAGGGAATTCATCAGATCAACTTCAAATTTGGTCGGTACAGTCTAAAGACCTTTGTGATGAAAAGTTACTCAAAGCTTGTTGTTTCGTGAAAAGCTGTTGCCGTGGCTACGCATTATTCGCCGTTAACAACGAAGGTCATTTTGAGAGGCTAAAAATGCTCGAAACATAAGCAAACTTGGCAAGTAGATTACAAGGCCGAAATGTAGTTAGGGAATATGATTGTATTGGTTCAGAGTGGCACATCGGCTCAATAGCGCCCCCTACAAAATTTCAACGAAGCAGCCCTCGCAGTACATTTCACCTAGATGTATGAAATTTGGTAGGAACATGTATCACATATGGACTTAAATAAAAGTATATTGGGGCCATGCTCTAAACCTGCATGCAGTGTCTGACGGTCACAGAACTGAATGGCAGCATCGGCCAGAGTCCTCGCGGCGTCCGACGGTCGCGGACGTTCTCGGCCGCGCAGGCCGGAGTCCCGCCGGTACCCCGACGTGCATGCACCCCGACGTGCATATTGCGAGGGCCCGCTCATCGCTGCTCGCAGCTTTAATTCTTATTAGGGCCCGAGCACCGACGTAGTCGGAGCGGAGGACCTATTGAATTTCGAATGTTTATTATTCTTATTATTATTATTATTATTATTTTATGTGTTTCGTCGCAAAAAGGAGGTGCTTGGGATATTGGGAATGTTGTGAAATTTGGCACGCAAGCCAGAATTTGCGAAAATTGCAGTCTGATTGGGGTGTCCAGCTGCAGTATGAAATATTGGCTCGCTAGCGCCCCCTATTGAGTAGCCCCGACATCAGGATTCACCCAGCTGTATGAAAGTTGGTAGTTATGTGGAACGTGATGAGACGCACCAAAAATCCTCTTGGCCGTTTTCTCTAAACCAAACAGGAAGTCGGCCATTTTTGCTTTTATGACGTTTTTTGACCGTTTCAAGGCGTCATACTTTAACGAACTCCTCCCAGAGATTTGACCCGATTGACTTCAGATTCGGCGAGTCTGCTCTTGAGACCTTGACAGTGAAAAGTTACTCAAAGATCAAAAAGTTATCGAACTATGTGGCCGTGGCGTGGCGTCAAAGAAACACCATTCGCCACGAAACAGGAAGTTGTTGTAACTCGGCCGTACATTGTCGAATCTGCTCAAAATCTCTCATATGTCATAACATCCTGACCCGGAACACATCTATATGATCATTTAGAATCATAGTGATAGCGCCACCTAGTGGCAACCGGAAGTTGTACGCTGCGTACTTTGACATCCTGCTCCTAACAGATTAATCAGATCCCTCTCAAATGTTGTCATACAAGCCTTAAGACCTTGATAATGCTTCATTGTGAAAATTGTAAGAAGTTACTGAAGGGCGGCGACGTGGCGGCTCGGCGAATTTCGATCCTTCGCCATGAACGAATAAACTGATGTATCTCGACTCCACATCATCAGATCTTTACCAGATTTCACATGCTTGATTAGACTCCAGGCCTGAAGACATCTGCAGGCCAATTTCGAATCATAGTCATAGCGCCACCTACTGGTAACAGGAAGTTAAAGTCTTTATACTTTGGCTTGTTTCTCTTAGTAGGTAAATCAAATCAATATCAAATTTGTTCCACACAAATACAAGAAGTTCATAATGCCAGATCATGAAGCTTTTGATGTTTCGTCGAACGCCGTTGCCGTGGTGATGCAGTCTTCGCCGTTAACAACGAAGGTCATTTTGAGAGGCTAAAAATGCTCGAAACATAAGCAAACTTGGCATACACATTTAAAGCCCAAAATGTAGTTGTATAATATGATTTTATTGGTTCAGAGTGGCAAATCGGCTCAATAGCGCCCCCTACAAAATTTCAACGAAGCAGCCCTCGCAGTACGTTTGACCTAGATGTATGAAATGTGGTAGGAACATGTATCGCATATGGACTTCAATAAAAGTCTCTTGGGGCTATGCTCTAAACCCAACCGGAAGTCAGCCATTTTGCATTTTTTATGAATTTCTCATGTCGTTTTTGTCATTTCCAGGCGCTGCACTTTAACGAACTCCTCCTTGGGAATTCATCAGATCAACTTCAAATTTGGTCGGTAAAGTCTAAAGACCTTTGTGATGAAAAGTTACTCAAAGCTTGTTGTTTCGTGAAAAGCTGTTGCCGTGGCGACGGAATTTCGATCCTTCGCCATAAACGAATGAACTGATGTAACTCGACTCCACATCATCAGATCTTTACCAGATTTCACGTGTTTGATTAGACTCCAGGCCTGAAGACATATGCAGGCCAATTTTGAATCATAGTCATAGCGCCACCTACTGGTAACAGGAAGTTAAAGTCTTGATACTTTGGCTTGTTTCTCTTAGTAGGTAAATCAAATCAATATCAAATTTGTTCCACACAAATAGTTCATAATGCCAGATCATGAAGCTTTTGATGTTTCGTCGAACGCCGTTGCCGTGGCGATGTAGTCTTCGCCGTTAACAACGAAGGTAATTTTCAGAGGCTAAAAATGCTCGAAACATAAGCAAACTTGGCATACACATTTAAAGCCCAAAATGTAGTTGTATAATATGATTTTATTGGTTCAGAGTGGCAAATCGGCTCAATAGCGCCCCCTACAAAATTTCAACGAAGCAGCCCTCGCAGTACGTTTCACCTAGATGTATAAAATTTGGTAGGAACATGTATCACATATGGACTTAAATAAAAGTATATTGGGGCCATGATCTGAACCTGCATGCAGTTTCTGACGGTCACAGAACTGAATGGCAGCATCAACCAGAGTCCTCGCGCCGTCCGACGGTCGCGGACGTTCTCGGCCGCGCAGGCCGGAGTCCCGCCGGCACTCCGACGTGCATGCACCCCGACGTGCATATAGCGAGGGCCCGCTCATCGCTGCTCGCAGCTTTAATTATTTTATGTGTTTCGTCGCAAAAAGGAGGTGCTTGGGATATTGGGAAGTTTGTGAAATTTGGCAAGCAAGCCAGAATTTGCGAAAATTGCAGTCTGATTGGGGTGCCCAGCTGCGGTATGAAATATTGGCTCGCTAGCGCCCCCTATTGAGTAGCCCCAACATCAGGTTTCACCCAGCTGTATGAAAGTTGGTAGGTATGTGGAACGTGATGAGACGCACAAAAAATCCTCTTGGCCGTTTTCTCTAAACCAAACAGGAAGTCGGCCATTTTTGCTTTTATGACGTTTTTTGACCGTTTCAAGGCGTCATACTTTAACGAACTCCTCCCAGAGATTTGACCCGATTGACTTCAGATTCGGCTAGTCTGCTCTTGAGACCTTGACAGTGAAAAGTTACTCAAAGATCAAAAAGTTATCAAACTATGTGGCCGTGGCGTGGCGTCAAAGAAACACCATTCGCCACGAAACAGGAAGTTGTTGTAACTCGGCCGTACATTGTCGAATCTGCTCAAAATCTCTCATATGTCATAACATCCTGACCCGGAACACATCTATATGATAATTTAGAATCATAGTGATAGCGCCACCTAGTGGCAACCGGAAGTTGTACGCTGCGTACTTTGACATCCTGCTCCTCACAGATTAATCAGATCCCTCTCAAATGTTGTGAGAGAAGTCTTAAGACCTTGATAATGCTTCGTTGTGAAGATTGTAAGAAGTTACTGAAGGGCGGCGACGTGGCGGCTCGGCGAATTTCGATCCTTCGCCATGAACGAATAAACTGATGTATCTCGACTCCACATTATCAGATCTTTACCAGATTTCACATGCTTGATTAGACTCCAGGCCTGAAGACATCTGCAGGCCAATTTCGAATCATAGTCATAGCGCCACCTACTGGTAACAGGAAGTTAAAGTCTTTATACTTTGGCTTGTTTCTCTTAGTAGGTAAATCAAATCAATATCAAATTTGTTCCACACAAATATAAGAAGTTCATAATACCAGATCATGAAGCTTTTGATGTTTCGTCGAACGCCGTTGCCGTGGCGATGCAGTCTTCGCCGTGGACAACGAAGGTCATTTTGAGAGGCTAAAAATGCTCGAAACATAAGCAAACTTGGCAAGTAGATTACAAGGCCGAAATGTAGTTATAGAATATGATTTTATTGGTTCAGAGTGGCAAATCGGCTCAATAGCGCCCCCTACAAAATTTCAACGAAGCAGCCCTCGCAGTACGTTTGACCTAGATGTATGAAATGTGGTAGGAACATGTATCGCATATGGACTTCAATAAAAGTCTCTTGGGGCTATGCTCTAAACCCAACCGGAAGTCAGCCATTTTGCATTTTTTATGAATTTCTCATGTCGTTTTTGTCATTTCCAGGCGCTGCACTTTAACGAACTCCTCCTAGGGAATTCATCAGATCAACTTCAAATTTGGTCGGTACAGTCTAAAGACCTTTGTGATGAAAAGTTACTCAAAGCTTGTTGTTTCGTGAAAAGCTGTTGCCGTGGCGACGGAATTTCGATCCTTCGCCATAAATGAATAAACTGATGTAACTCGACTCCACATCATCAGATCTTTACCAGATTTCACGTGTTTGATTAGACTCCAGGCCTGAAGACATATGCAGGCCAATTTTGAATCATAGTCATAGCGCCACCTACTGGTAACAGGAAGTTAAAGTCTTGATACTTTGGCTTGTTTCTCTTAGTAGGTAAATCAAATCAATATCAAATTTGTTCCACACAAATAGTTCATAATGCCAGATCATGAAGCTTTTGATGTTTCGTCGAACGCCGTTGCCGTGGCGATGCAGTCTTCGCCGTTAACAACGAAGGTCATTTTGAGAGGCTAAAAATGCTCGAAACATAAGCAAACGTGGCATACACATTTAAAGCCCAAAATGTAGTTGTATAATATGATGTTATTGGTTCAGAGTGGCAAATCGGCTCAATAGCGCCCCCTACAAAATTTCAACGAAGCAGCCCTCGCAGTACGTTTCACCTAGATGTATGAAATTTGGTAGGAACATGTATCACATATGGACTTAAATAAAAGTATATTGGGGCCATGCTCTGAACCTGCATGCAGTGTCTGACGGTCACGGAACTGAATGACAGCATCAACCAGAGTCCTCGCGCCGTCCAACGGTCGCGGACGTTCTCGGCCGCGCAGGCCGGAGTCCCGCCGGCACTCCGACGTGCATGCACCCCGACGTGCATATAGCGAGGGCCCGCTCATCGCTGCTCGCAGCTTTAATTAGGGCCCGAGCACCGACGTAGTCGGAGCGGAGGACCTATTGAAACCGTAATGTTTATTCTTATTAGGGCCCGAGCACCGACGTAGTCGGAGCGGAGGACCTATTGAAACCGTAATGTTTATTCTTATTAGGGTCCGAGCACCGACGTAGTCGGAGCGGAGGACCTATTGAATTTCGAATGTTTATTATTCTTATTAGGGCCCGAGCACCGACGTAGTCGGAGCGGAGGACCTATTGAATTTCGAATGTTTATTATTATTATTATTATTATTATTATTTTTAGTGTTTCGTCGCAAAAAGGAGGTGCTTGGGATATTGGGAAGTCTGTGAAATTTTTCATGCAAGCCAGAATTTGCGAAAATTGCAGTCTGATTGGGGTGTCCAGCTACGGTATGAAATATTGGCTCGCTAGCGCCCCCTATTGAGTAGCCCCAACATCAGGATTCACCCAGCTGTATGAAATTTGGTCGGTATGTGGAACGTGATGAGACGCACAAAAAATCCTCTTGGCCGTTTTGTCTAAACCAAACAGGAAGTCGGCCATTTTTGCTTTTATGACGTTTTTTGACCGTTTCAAGGCGTCATACTTTAACGAACTCCTCCCAGAGATTTGACCCGATTGACTTCAGATTCGGCTAGTCTGCTCTTGAGACCTTGGCAGTGAAAAGTTACTCAAAGATCAAAAAGTTATCGAACGATGTGGCCGTGGCGTGGCGTCAAAGAAACACCATTCGCCACGAAACAGGAAGTTGTTGTAACTCGGCCGTACATTGTCGAATCTGCTCAAAATCTCTCATATGTCATAACATCCTGACCCGGAACACATCTATATGATAATTTAGAATCATAGTGATAGCGCCACCTAGTGGCAACCGGAAGTTGTACGCTGTGTACTTTGACATCCTGCTCCTCACAGATTAATCAGATCCCTCTCAAATGTTGTCAAACAAGCCTTAAGACCTTGATAATGCTTCGTTGTGAAGATTGTAAGAAGTTACTGAAGGGCGGCGACGTGGCGGCTCGGCGAATTTCAATCCTTCGCCATGAACGAATAAACTGATGTAACTCGACTCCACATCATCAGATCTTTACCAGATTTCACGTGTTTGATTAGACTCCAGGCCTGAAGACATCTGCAGGCCAATTTTGAATCATAGTCATAGCGCCACCTACTGGTAACAGGAAGTTAAAGTCTTTATACTTTGGCTTGTTTCTCTTAGTAGGTAAATCAAATCAATATCAAATTTCTTCCACACAAATACAAGAAGTTCATAATGCCAGATTACGAAGCTTTTGATGTTACGTCGAACGCCGTTGCCGTGGCGATGCAGTCTTCGCCGTTAACAACGAAGGTCATTTTGAGAGGCTAAAAATGCTCGAAACATAAGCAAACTTGGCAAGTAGATTACAAGGCCGAAATGTAGTTATGGAATATGATTTTATTGGTTCAGAGTGGCAAATCGGCTCAATAGCGCCCCCTACAAAATTTCAACGAAGCAGCCCTCGCAGTACGTTTGACCTAGATGTATGAAATGTGGTAGGAACATGTATCGCATATGGACTTCAATAAAAGTCTCTTGGGGCTATGCTCTAAACCCAACCGGAAGTCAGCTACTTTGCATTTCTTCTGAATTTCTAGTGTCGTTTTTGTCATTTCCAGGCGCTGCACTTTAACGAACTCCTCCTAGGGAATTAATCAGATCAACTTCAAATTTGGTCAGTACAGTCTAAAGACCTTTGTGATGAAAAGTTACTCAAAGCTTGTTGTTTCGTGAAAAGCTGTTGCCGTGGCAACGGAATTTCGATCCTTCGCCATGAACGAATAAACTGATGTAACTCGACTCCACATCATCAGATCTTTACCAGATTTCACGTGTTTGATTAGACTCCAGGCCTGAAGACATCTGCAGGCCAATTTTGAATCATAGTCATAGCGCCACCTACTGGTAACAGGAAGTTAAAGTCTTGATACTTTGGCTTGTTTCTCTTAGTAGGTAAATCAAATCAATATCAAATTTGTTCCACACAAATAGTTCATAATGCCAGATCATGAAGCTTTTGATGTTTCGTGGAACGCCGTTGCCGTGGCGATGCAGTCTTCGCCGTTAACAACGAAGGTCATTTTGAGAGGCTAAAAATGCTCGAAACATAAGCAAACTTGGCATACACATTTAAATCCCAAAATGTAGTTGTATAATATGATTTTATTGGTTCAGAGTGGCAAATCGGCTCAATAGCGCCCCCTACAAAATTTCAACGAAGCAGCCCTCGCAGTACGTTTCACCTAGATGTATGAAATTTGGTAGGAACATGTATCACATATGGACTTAAATAAAAGTATATTGGGGCCATGCTCTGAACGTGCATGCAGTGTCTGACGGTCACGGAACTGAATGACAGCATCAACCAGAGTCCTCGCGCCGTCCGACGTTCGCGGACGTTCTCGGCCGCGCAGGCCGGAGTCCCGCCGGCACCCCGACGTGCATATTGCGAGGGCCCGCCCATCGCTGCTCGCAGCTTTAATTAGGGCCCGAGCACCGACGTAGTCGGAGCGGAGGACCTATTGAATTTCGAATGTTTATTATTCTTATTATTCTTATTTTTAGTGTTTCGTCGCAAAAAGGAGGTGCTTGGGATATTGGGAATGTTGTGAAATTTGGCACGCAAGCCAGAATTTGCGAAAATTGCAGTCTGATTGGGGTGTCCAGCTGCAGTATGAAATATTGGCTCGCTAGCGCCCCCTATTGAGTAGCCCCGACATCAGGATTCACCCAGCTGTATGAAAGTTGGTAGTTATGTGGAACGTGATGAGACGCACCAAAAATCCTCTTGGCCGTTTTCTCTAAACCAAACAGGAAGTCGGCCATTTTTGCTTTTATGACGTTTTTTGACCGTTTCAAGGCGTCATACTTTAACGAACTCCTCCCAGAGATTTGACCCGATTGACTTCAGATTCGGCTAGTCTGCTCTTGAGACCTTGGCAGTGAAAAGTTACTCAAAGATCAAAAAGTTATCGAACTATGTGGCCGTGGCGTGGCGTCAAAGAAACACCATTCGCCACGAAACAGGAAGTTGTTGTAACTCGGCCGTACATTGTCGAATCTGCTCCAAATCTCTCATATGTCATAACATCCTGACCCGGAACACATCTGTATGATAATTTAGACTCATAGTGATAGCGCCACCTAGTGGCAACCGGAAGTTGTACGCTGCGTACTTTGACATCCTGCTCCTCACAGATTAATCAGATCCCTCTCAAATGTTGTCATACAAGCCTTAAGACCTTGATAATGCTTCATTGTGAAGATTGTAAGAAGTTACTGAAGGGCGGCGACGTGGCGGCTCGGCGAATTTCGATCCTTCGCCATGAACGAATAAACTGATGTATCTCGACTCCACATCATCAGATCTTTACCAGATTTCACATGCTTGATTAGACTCCAGGCCTGAAGACATCTGCAGGCCAATTTCGAATCATAGTCATAGCGCCACCTACTGGTAACAGGAAGTTAAAGTCTTTATACTTTGGCTTGTTTCTCTTAGTAGGTAAATCAAATCAATATCAAATTTGTTCCACACAAATACAAGAAGTTCATAATGCCAGATCATGAAGCTTTTGATGTTTCGTCGAACGCCGTTGCCGTGGCGATGCAGTCTTCGCCGTGAACAACGAAGGTCATTTTGAGAGGCTAAAAATGCTTGAAACATAACCTAACTTGGCAAGTAGATTACAAGGCCGAAATGTAGTTATGGAATATGATTTTATTGGTTCAGAGTGGCAAATCGGCTCAATAGCGCCCCCTACAAAATTTCAACGAAGCAGCCCTCGCAGTACGTTTGACCTAGATGTATGAAATGTGGTAGGAACATGTATCGCATATGGACTTCAATAAAAGTCTCTTGGGGCTATGCTCTAAACCCAACCGGAAGTCAGCCATTTTGCATTTTTTATGAATTTCTCATGTCGTTTTTGTCATTTCCAGGCGCTGCACTTTAACGAACTCCTCCTAGGGAATTCATCAGATCAACTTCAAATTTGCTCGGTACAGTCTAAAGACCTTTGTGATGAAAAGTTACTCAAAGCTTGTTGTTTCGTGAAAAGCTGTTGCCGTGGCGACGGAATTTCGATCCTTCGCCATGAACGAATAAACTGATGTAACTCGACTCCACATCATCAGATCTTTACCAGATTTCACGTGTTTGATTAGACTCCAGGCCTGAAGACATATGCAGGCCAATTTTGAATCATAGTCATAGCGCCACCTACTGGTAACAGGAAGTTAAAGTCTTGATACTTTGGCTTGTTTCTCTTAGTAGGTAAATCAAATCAATATCAAATGTGTTCCACACAAATAGTTCATAATGCCAGATGATGAAGCTTTTGATGTGTCGTCGAACGCCGTTGCCGTGGCGATATAGTCTTCGCCGTTAACAACGAAGGTCATTTTGAGAGGCTAAAAATGCTCGAAACATAAGCAAACTTGGCATACACATTTAAAGCCCAAAATGTAGTTGTATAATATGATTTTATTGGTTCAGAGTGGCAAATCGGCTCAATAGCGCCCCCTACAAAATTTCAACGAAGCAGCCCTCGCAGTACGTTTCACCTAGATGTATAAAATTTGGTAGGAACATGTATCACATATGGACTTAAATAAAAGTATATTGGGGCCATGCTCTGAACCTGCATGCAGTGTCTGACGGTCACAGAACTGAATGGCAGCATCAACCAGAGTCCTCGCGCCGTCCGACGGTCGCGGACGTTCTCGGCCGCGCAGGCCGGAGTCCCGCCGGCACTCCGACGTGCATGCACCCCGACGTGCATATAGCGAGGGCCCGCTCATCGCTGCTCGCAGCTTTAATTAGGGCCCGAGCACCGACGTAGTCGGAGCGGAGGACCTATTGAATTTCGAATGTTTATTATTATTCTTATTATTATTCTTATTATTATTATTATTATTTTATGTGTTTCGTCGCAAAAAGGAGGTGCTTGGGATATTGGGAAGTTTGTGAAATTTGGCAAGCAAGCCAGAATTTGCGAAAATTGCAGTCTGATTGGGGTGCCCAGCTGCGGTATGAAATATTGGCTCGCTAGCGCCCCCTATTGAGTAGCCCCAACATCAGGTTTCACCCAGCTGTATGAAAGTTGGTAGGTATGTGGAACGTGATGAGACGCACAAAAAATCCTCTTGGCCGTTTTCTCTAAACCAAACAGGAAGTCGGCCATTTTTGCTTTTATGACGTTTTTTGACCGTTTCAAGGCGTCATACTTTAACGAACTCCTCCCAGAGATTTGACCCGATTGACTTCAGATTCGGCTAGTCTGCTCTTGAGACCTTGGCAGTGAAAAGTTACTCAAAGATCAAAAAGTTATCGAACTATGTGGCCGTGGCGTGGCGTCAAAGAAACACCATTCGCCACGAAACAGGAAGTTGTTGTAACTCGGCCGTACATTGTCGAATCTGCTCAAAATCTCTCATATGTCATAACATCCTGACCCGGAACACATCTATATGATAATTTTGAATCAAACTGATAGCGCCACCTAGTGGCAACCGGAAGTTGTATGCTGCGTACTTTGACATCCTGCTCCTCACAGATTAATCAGATCCCTCTCAAATGTTGTCAAACAAGCCTTAAGACCTTGATAATGCTTCGTTGTGAAGATTGTAAGAAGTTACTGAAGGGCGGCGACGTGGCGGCTCGGCGAATTTCGATCCTTCGCCATGAACGAATAAACTGATGTATCTCGACTCCACATCATCAGATCTTTACCAGATTTCACATGCTTGATTAGACTCCAGGCCTGAAGACATCTGCAGGCCAGTTTTGAATCATAGTCATAGCGCCACCTACTGGTAACAGGAAGTTAAAGTCTTGATACTTTGGCTTGTTTCTCTCAGTAGGTAAATCAAATCAATATCAAATTTGTTCCACACAAATACAAGAAGTTCATAATGCCAGATCATGAAGTTTTTGATGTTTCGTCGAACGCCGTTGCCGTGGCGATGCAGTCTTCGCCGTTAACAACGAAGGTCATTTTGACAGGCTAAACATGCTCGAAACATAAGCAAACTTGGCAAGTAGATTACAAGGCCGAAATGTAGTTAGGGAATATGATTTTATTGGTTCAGAGTGGCAATTCGGCTCAATAGCGCCCCCTACAAAATTTCGACGAAGCAGCCCTCGCAGTACGTTTGACCTAGATGTATGAAATGTGGTAGGAACATGTATCACATATGGACTTAAATAAAAGTATATTGGGGCCATGCTCTAAACCTGCATGCAGTGTCTGACGGTCACAGAACTAAATGGCAGCATCAGCCAGAGTCCTCGCGCCGTCCGACGGTCGCGGACGTTCTTGGCCGCGCAGGCCGGAGTCCCGCCCGCACCCCGACGTGCATATTGCGAGGGCCCGCCCATCGCTGCTCGCAGCTTTAATTATTCTTATTTTTAGTGTTTCGTCGCAAAAAGGAGGTGCTTGGGATATTGGGAATGTTGTGAAATTTGGCACGCAAGCCAGAATTTGCGAAAATTGCAGTCTGATTGGGGTGTCCAGCTGCGGTATGAAATATTGGCTCGCTAGCGCCCCCTATTGAGTAGCCCCAACATCAGGATTCACCCAGCTGTATGAAATTTGGTCGGTATGTGGAACGTGATGAGACGCACAAAAAATCCTCTTGGCCGTTTTGTCTAAACCAAACAGGAAGTCGGCCATTTTTGCTTTTATGACGTTTTTTGACCGTTTCAAGGCGTCATACTTTAACGAACTCCTCCCAGAGATTTGACCCGATTGACTTCAGATTCGGCTAGTCTGCTCTTGAGACCTTGGCAGTGAAAAGTTACTCAAAGATCAAAAAGTTATCGAACTATGTGGCCGTGGCGTGGCGTCAAAGAAACACCATTCGCCACGAAACAGGAAGTTGTTGTAACTCGGCTGTACATTGTCGAATCTGCTCAAAATCTCTCATATGTCATAACATCCTGACCCGGAACACATCTATATGATAATTTAGAATCATAGTGATAGCGCCACCTAGTGGCAACCGGAAGTTGTACGCTGCGTACTTTGACATCCTGCTCCTCACAGATTAATCAGATCCCTCTCAAATGTTGTCAAACAAGCCTTAAGACCTTGATAATGCTTCGTTGTGAAGATTGCAAGAAGTTACTGAAGGGCGGCGACGTGGCGGCTCGGCGAATTTCGATCCTTCGCCATGAACGAATAAACTGATGTATCTCGACTCCACATCATCAGATCTTTACCAGATTGCACATGCTTGATTAGACTCCAGGCCTGAAGACATCTGCAGGCCAATTTTGAATCATAGTCATAGCGCCACCTACTGGTAACAGGAAGTTAAAGTCTTTATACTTTGGCTTGTTTCTCTTAGTAGGTAAATCAAATCAATATCAAATTTCTTCCACACAAATACAAGAAGTTCATAATGCCAGATCATGAAGATTTTGATGTTTCGTCGAACGCCGTTGCCGTGGCGATGCAGTCTTCGCCGTGAACAACGAAGGTCATTTTGAGAGGCTAAAAATGCTCGAAACATAAGCAAACTTGGCATACACATTTAAAGCCCAAAATGTAGTTGTATAATATGATTTTATTGGTTCAGAGTGGCAAATCGGCTCAATAGCGCCCCCTACAAAATTTCGACGAAGCAGCCCTCGCAGTACGTTTGACCTAGATGTATGAAATGTTGTAGGAACATGTATCGCATATGGACTTCAATAAAAGTCTCTTGGGGCTATGCTCTAAACCCAACCGGAAGTCAGCCATTTTGCATTTTTTATGAATTTCTCATGTCGTTTTTGTCATTTCCAGGCGCTGCACTTTAACGAACTCCTCCTAGGGAATTCATCAGATCAACTTCAAATTTGGTCGGTACAGTCTAAAGACCTTTGTGATGAAAAGTTACTCAAAGCTTGTTGTTTCGTCAAAAGCTGTTGCCGTGGCGACGCATTCTTCGCCGTTAACAACGAAGGTCATTTTGAGAGGCTAAAAATGCTCGAAACATAAGCAAACTTGGCAAGTAGATTACAAGGCCGAAATGTAGTTAGGGAATATGATTGTATTGGTTCAGAGTCGCAAATCGGCTCAATAGCGCCCCCTACAAAATTTCAACGAAGCAGCCCTCGCAATATGTTTGACCTAGATGTATGAAATGTGGTAGGAACATGTATCACATATGGACTGAAATAAAAGTATGTTGGGGCCATGCTCTGAACCTGCATGCAGTGTCTGACGGTCACAGAACTGAATGGCAGCATCAACCAGAGTCCTCGCGACGTCCGACGGTCGCGGACGTTCTCGGCCGCGCAGGCCGGAGTCCCGCCGGCACCCCGACGTGCATGCACCCCGACGTGCATATTGCGAGGGCCCGCCCATCGCTGCTCGCAGCTTTAATTAGGGCCCGAGCACCGACGTAGTCGGAGCGGAGGACCTATTGAAACCGTAATGTTTATTCTTATTAGGGCCCGAGCACCGACGTAGTCGGAGCGGAGGACCTATTGAAACCGCTATGTTTATTATTATTATTATTATTCTTATTATTTTATGTGTTTCGTCGCAAAAAGGAGGTGCTTGGGATATTGGGAAGTTTGTGAAATTTGGCACGCAAGCCAGAATTTGCGAAAATTGCAGTCTGATTGGGGTGTCCAGCTGCGGTATGAAATATTGGCTCGCTAGCGCCCCCTATTGAGTAGCCCCGACATCAGGTTTCACCCAGCTGTATGAAAGTTGGTAGGTATGTGGAACGTGATGAGACGCACAAAAACTCCTCTTGGACGTTTTCTCTAAACCAAACAGGAAGTCGGCCATTTTTACTTTTATGACGTTTTTTGACCGTTTCAAGGCGTCATACTTTAACGAACTCCTCCCAGAGATTTGATCCGATTGACTTCAGATTCGGCTAGTCTGCTCTTGAGACCTTGGCAGTGAAAAGTTACTCAAAGATCAAAAAGTTATCGAACTATGTGGCCGTGGCGTGGCGTCAAAGAAACACCATTCGCCACGAAACAGGAAGTTGTTGTAACTCGGCCGTACATTGTCGAATCTGCTCAAAGTCTCTCATATGTCATAACATCCTGACCCGGAACACATCTATATGATAATTTTGAATCAAACTGATAGCGCCACCTAGTGGCAACCGGAAGTTGTACGCTGCGTACTTTGACATCCTGCTCCTAACAGATTAATCAGATCCCTCTCAAATGTTGTCATACAAGCCTTAAGACCTTGATAATGCTTCATTGTGAAAATTGTAAGAAGTTACTGAAGGGCGGCGACGTGGCGGCTCGGCGAATTTCGATCCTTCGCCATGAACGAATAAACTGATGTATCTCGACTCCACATCATCAGATCTTTACCAGATTTCACATGCTTGATTAGACTCCAGGCCTGAAGACATCTGCAGGCCAATTTCGAATCATAGTCATAGCGCCACCTACTGGTAACAGGAAGTTAAAGTCTTTATACTTTGGCTTGTTTCTCTTAGTAGGTAAATCAAATCAATATCAAATTTGTTCCACACAAATACAAGAAGTTCATAATGCCAGATCATGAAGCTTTTGATGTTTCGTCGAACGCCGTTGCCGTGGCGATGCAGTCTTCGCCGTGAACAACGAAGGTCATTTTGAGAGGCTAAAAATGCTCGAAACATAAGCAAACTTGGCAAGTAGATTCCAAGGCCGAAATGTAGTTATAGAATATGATTTTATTGGTTCAGAGTGGCAAATCGGCTCAATAGCGCCCCCTACAAAATTTCGACGAAGCAGCCCTCGCAGTACGTTTGACCTAGATGTATGAAATGTGGTAGGAACATGTATCGCATATGGACTTCAATAAAAGTCTCTTGGGGCTATGCTCTAAACCCAACCGGAAGTCAGCCATTTTGCATTTTTTATGAATTTCTCATGTCGTTTTTGTCATTTCCAGGCGCTGCACTTTAACGAACTCCTCCTAGGGAATTCATCAGATCAACTTCAAATTTGGTCGGTACAGTCTAAAGACCTTTGTGATGAAAAGTTACTCAAAGCTTGTTGTTTCGTGAAAAGCCGTTGCCGTGGCGACGCATTCATCGCCGTTAACAACGAAGGTCATTTTGAGAGGCTAAAAATGCTCGAAACATAGCCAAACTTGGCAAGTAGATTACAAGGCCGAAATGTAGTTATGGAATATGATTTTATTGGTTCAGAGTGGCAAATCGGCTCAATAGCGCCCCCTACACAATTTCAACGAAGCAGCCCTCGCAGTACGTTTCATCTAGATGTATGAAATTTGGTTAGGAAAATGTATCACATATGGACTTCAATAAAAGTCTCTTGGGGCTATGCTCTAAACCCAACCGGAAGTCAGCTACTTTGCATTTCTTATGAATTTCTAGTGTCGTTTTTGTCATTTCCAGGCGCTGGACTTTAACGAACTCCTCCTAGGGAATTAATCAGATCAACTTCAAATTTGGTCGGTACAGTCTAAAGACCTTTGTGACGAAAAATTACTCAAAGCTTGTTGTTTCGTGAAAAGCTGTTGCCGTGGCGACGCATTCTTCACCATGAAATATTAAGGTGTTTTGAGGGGCTAAAAATGCTCAAAACATAAGCATACTTGCCAAGCCCGAAATGTAGTTATAGAATATGATTTTATTGGTTCAGAGTGGCAAATCGGCTCAATAGCGCCCCCTACAAAATTTCAATGAAGCAGCCCTCGCAGTACGTTTCACCTAGCTGTATGAAATTTGGTAGGTATGTGGAACGTGATGAGACGCACAAAAAAAATCCTCTTGGAAGTTTTCTCTAAACCAAACAGGAAGTCGGACATTCTTACTTTTATGACGTTTTTTGAGTGTTTCAAGGCATCCTACTTTAACGAACTCCTCCCAGAGATTTGACCCGATTGACTTCAGATTCAGCGAGTCTGCTCTTGAGACCTTGGCAGTTAAACGTTACTCAAAGATGAAAAAGTTATCGAACTATGTGGCCGTGGCGTGGCGTCAAAAAAACACCATTTGCCGCGAAACAGGAAGTTGTTGTAACTCGGCTGTACATTGTCTAATCTGCTCCAAAGTTCTCATATGTCATAACATCCTGACCCGGAACACATCTATATGATAATTTTGAATCATAGTGATAGCGCCACCTAGTGGCAACCGGAAGTTGTACGCTGCATACTTTGACATCCTGCTCCTCACAGATTAATCAGATCCCTCTCAAATGTTGTCAAACAAGCCTTAAGACCTTGATAATGCTTCATTGTGAAGATTGTAAGAAGTTACTGAAGGGTGGCGCCGTGGCGGCTCAACGAATTTCGATCCTTCGCCATGAACAAATAAACTGATGTAACTCGACTCCACATCATCAGATCTTTACCAGATTTCACGTGTTTGATTAGACTCCAGGCCTGAAGACATCTGCAGGCCAATTTTGAATCATAGTCACAGGGTTTGTGGGCACACCATGAGAAAAGGACTTCTCTGATCTAAATATGTGCAAACTAAGATGCTTGGAGAGCAGAAATTAGATTAAAGTGGTTGTCAAGTCAGTGGGCATCAGTATAAATGATCTGTCCAGAGCTTCTTCGTGAGAATCAGGTTGAACGTTATAATGAATGCTTCACACTACAATCTAAAGTTACATAACAGCTTAAAATGAAAACAGTGTTAAATTGAAGTGTTCAAGTAAAAGTAAATGGCACCGTTTTGTTAACTTTCATGTAAGTCCAAACACAATCAGCAGGACACTGCAGGGAGTTGAACCCCATCCCAGTAAACTGGGAGTACCACTTACCAGTGCCTTTTGCTTTTTGGTCTAGACAGAAGGTCAAGCAAAACCTACATTAACAACAGCATATGAGTGGCAATATTTAATATTACAGAATTCTTGTGAATCACTTGGATTTCAAATGCTCATAAGTAATCGCATTTTTGATTAAGTGCTTAAAGAGCAAAGTACATGTTAATGTGTTATATTTTAAATGCTATGCAGCATAGATTCGGTTTTATAAATGAGCTTAATGTTTAATTTAACTCAGTTATAGTCATGGTTTAAATGTTCAAGAACATACTGTATCTGTTTCAAAATGCTGTTTTAATGCAGGAAAAGAAACCAGAGATTATATATGAATTTTATTTATATAGCGTTTTTCACAGACAAAAATATCACAAAGTGCTTAACAGAGCAGACATTTAAAAGCATAAAAACAACAATGTCAATAAAGTATATACACAGAGAAAAGTAAAAACGGCCCAAACACTGAACTTATTGAAAGGCTTGATCTAAATATGTGCAAACTAAGATGCTTGGAGAGCAGAAATTAGATGAAAGTGGTTGTCAAGCCACTGTCAGTGGGCATTAGTATAAATGATCTGTCCAGAGCTTCTTCGTGAGAATCAGGTTGAACGTTATAATGAATGAGTCACACTACAATCTAAAGTTACAGAAGAGCTTAAAATGAAAACAGTTTTAAATTAAAGTGTTTAAGTAAAAGTATATGGCACTACTGTTTTGTTAACTTTCATGTAAGTCCAAATACAATCAGCAGGACACTGCAGGGAGTTGAACCCCATCCCAGTAAACTGAGAGTACCACTTACCAGTGCCTTTTGCTTTTTGGTCTAGACAGAAGGTCAAGCAAAACCTACATTAACAACAGCATATGAGTGGCAATATTTAATATTACAGAATTCTTGTGAATCACTTGGATTTCAAATGCTCATAAGTAATCGCATTTTTGATTAAGTGCTTAAAGAGCAAAGTACATGTTAATGTGTTATATTTTAAATGCTATGCAGCATAGAGTTGGTTTTATAAATGAGCTTAATGTTTAATTTAACTCAGTTATAGTCATGGTTTAAATCTTCAAGAACATACTGTATCCGTTTCAAAATGCTGTTTTAATGCAGGAAAAGAAACCAGAGAATATATATATATATATATATATATATATATATATATATATATATATATATATATATATATATATATATATATATATATATATATATATATATATATATATATATATATATATATATATATATATATATATATATATATATATATATATAGTGATTTTCACAGACAATAATATCACAAAGTGCTTAACAGAGCAGACATCTAAAAGCATAAAAAACAACAATGTCAATAAAGTATATACACAGAGAAAAGTAAAAATATAAAAAATAAAAATGTAAAACATATTTTAAGAGCAGGTCTAGGACATGGGTTTACTTTGTACACAAACGCCAGCCTAAACAGGTGGGTTTTGAGCTGGTTTTTAAATGTAGTCACAGTATCTGCGAGGCAGATACAGACAGAATGAACATCATAACAGAGTTATAACGCATTCAATGCATATGACAGAACCATGGCAGGTCCAGGGTCCAGATATAACCACGATCCTTTGAAACCTGTGAGGCGAGAAAGCACAAAGACTCCGGGGAAGAAGCAAAGTCAGTAATGTGCGTTCATGGTATCGGTAATAGAGTGAATAATATGAATAATAAAAATGATATCAGCAGTGGGAGTCAACAGGGCCATGGTGGGAGGAAGGACCAGGGTCCACATAAAACCACGATCCATGGAACCTGTGAGGCGAAAAAGCACAAAGACTCCGGGGAAGAAGCAAAGTCAGTAATGTGCATGAATGAGACATGAATTCATACAGAATGCGAGAGAGAAGAGAAGCTCAGTGTATCCTAGGAAGTCCCCCAGTAGTCTAAGCCTATAGCAGCTTATTTAGGGGCTGGTCCAAGGCAAACCTGAGCCAGCCCAAACTATAAACCTGAGCCAGCCCCAACTATAAACACTATCACAAAGGAAAGTCTTAAGCCTACTTTTAAATATGGTGAGTGTGTCTGAAACAGTTAGAATGTATTCATTTTTTCTTAGTGAGCAGCTTTATGTGAAAAAGAGCATACAATTGCATCGTGATCACTGAAATATGCTGGCAGTACTATAGTTTGTGTATCATACTGTGTTGTTTTAATGTACACATGGTCAATTAATGTGCCTTTCCCAGTAGTGGGCTGAGAGACAACTTGAATGTACCCTTTATCTGTCATAAAATCATAAATGATTGAGGATTTCAAAATGTTGTCATTGAAATCTCCCATTACAGCAATTGTATCACTAAGTGGATCCAAGGACTCAAGTAGATTGTTTAAATGTGCTTTAAACAATGGCATGGGATATGATGGCGGGCGATAGATGACTGCTATCAATATGTTGTAAGTAACACAGTTGTATACCAGACATTCTAAATTGACATGTGGTAGATTAATAATGTTGTATGTCAACTTGTCTGCACTATACATGCCAACACCGCCATGATGCTGGTTTTGCAAGGCAATCAATGACGGATTGTCACTAGTATATGATGCACTTCGAGGACAGCTATCAAAATGAAAACCATCAATGTTGATTGCCTGTGTAGAGGGAGCAGCAGGTAGCCATGTTTCTGTAACAGCAATACAGTGAAGGTTCAAACGTTGTGTAAATACTGTTAAATCTGCCACATGGCGAGGCAAGCTTTGCACGTTCATCAAAAACACATTAAAAGCACGATCAGGTAATTTCTGCTGTGTCATATTGTCAGTTAAATATGGTTCCATGCGTTGAAGTGCATGTTGAATATTTTCCTTACAATAAATAGCTTTCTCCTCGAAATCTTGAATTACTAACCCTGACAGATTTCTCACACGACTCAGTGCCACATATGCTTGTCCAGCGGCAAAGATTTTCTTCAGGGAAACCACAGCTTTATCAACTGTAATACCCTGTACCTTATGCACTGTACACGCCCAAGCCAGTTTTAGTGGAAATTGTCGTCGCAATCCTCCATTACTACTGACCTTATCTTCTTCAGGTTTGATACCTGTGGAAGTCGTGGATTGTGTTGAGAATGATGCACTTTGTTTTCTGCACTGTGCGCCAACTAGTTTATCATCAAATTCAACATAGATCATTTGAGGAAAAGTGCTGTTACTTGAAGTTATTATATCAGTTATGGTGCCACATACACCGTTAACAAGACCATCCATAACATCAACATTCTTTGTAAGCATTACTCGAGCATTTTTCCCCAAAAGCAGTTTTTCAGTTAAACATGTATGATATACTTTAGCATGATGTTTTCTTTTCAACTGTCGTTTGCCGGTTTTTTTATTATTTTCATAATCCTGGGCATTTATTTCAATATAATCTGGACAGAATTTGAATAACTGTTTCACATTGTGCTCATTCACTTGCATATTTGTCGGGAAAATGTGTAAATCTTGGGAATCCTCACCTGTTTCACATTGTTTTAGGACCGTAAGGTCCCCTGGTGACATTGGGCTGTCTTTTGATCGTGTTCTTAAGCGGTTTAATAGCTGTGCAAAAGCTTGATCTTTTTGCCTCACAATTGTTTTTAACTCCACAATTTTGAAATTGTTGGACCATAAGTTATCAGATGCAAAATCAATACAAAGTGGTTTCCCTTTCACAGGAGGCAGTTGGAAGAAATCACCAACAGCTATTACACAAACTTTTCCAAATGTGGAGAAGTCTCCAGTTTGTTTGATTTGACGCAGTCGACCATGAACGTATGTGAGTAGTTTGTTGTCAACCATGGAAATCTCATCTATAATTACTATCTGCAGAGAACGATATTTTACTCGTAATGTGTTCAGTTTCTCCTCCCCTAAAGGTGTGTATGGTAACTGAATATTAGTTCCAATGCTAAATGTACTGTGAATGGTTGCTGCATGTAAATTGTATGCAGCAATCCCAGTTGGAGCAGTTAACAATACACAAATGTCATCAGGATGTTCACAGGTTGGTGACAGTAAGCGTGTTGCTTCGTATTGGATAGCCTTGATTACATGACTTTTGCCTGTTCCTGCGCCCCCTGTAATGAAAACGGTAAGCGGTGGTGGATTCTCTCCCTTGACTTTCTTTAAACACCAGTTCCTTACATCATTAAATATTGCCATTTGTAGTTCATTCAATGATCGAATCAATGCTAAACCTTCTTCTCTACTCAGTGTGTTGTTTTTTTCTAGACGTGCACCTGCTTGTTGACTCATTGATAGATCTGGAATATGTTCTGGTTCTTCTTCGGCTACCTGTTCCTGCTCTTTCATTTCTTCCTCACATTCTAAGCGCTCAAGCTCTTGTTCGGGGCACATCTGACACCAGGCATCCTCTAAGATACCTTCATTTTCAATCGTGGCTTGGACTCTATCTAACACATCAGCATCAATTTCAAAGGCACTGCTATTCCTCTCAACAATTGTTTTCACAGAAAGTTTGGAGCCATCAGTATATTTGATGTTACCAGTCATATAAAACTGTTCAAATGTTTCAAATGTTGTGGGTTTTAGCTGGGCGTCAACTCGATGTGGTACAAATAACTGAAGTCTACTCTGATAAAACTGTTCTGGAGACTTTGTTTCAGAAAAATGCGCAAAACGTATAACTGCAGCTGGTGATCGTGTTCTTTTGGCTATGTATCCTAAGTTGTTGCTCAAACCAATTTTTGTTTGAGAGTTTTCGTTTTTATATACCGGTCTATATTCTGATGCAAATGTTGCCAAACACATGTTATTAAAGGTGTCATCTTTTGGCCGATTCTTATATCGGTCACCTATACCAGGCATCCACATATCTTCTGATGTCAGCTCTTGGTGTTGCGCCTTTTCCTTCAACACATTTAATGGCAAACTCATTTTAACCACATTATCACCTGTTGGGACAAACACAACTTTTCTGGAACATTCTTTAAGATGCAAATTCATAACTCTATAGGCTGCCTCTTGAGCACAAACATCTCTATTATACAAGTATACACGGCCTAATTTAGTCAATGCTTCTTTAGCATCAACATTCCCTTGTGTGGAGGCTTCTTTTTGCGCATTTCCCAACAATAGTCCAACTTCTCGTTCAGATTTAGAAATGTATGAAATAATATACACAAGGCATGCGTATGGATCACAAACATATTGTAAGTCCAAATTTGCATTCCAACATTTTAAGAGCGACTTATTATATTGATTGATCCATATCTCATCAACTGCCCTCTTCAGCACAACATGTGTATTTTTCCCCATACATTTGTAGGCAGCTTCAAAAGTATCCTGATTCAAACCTAGACTGTCAAACAATTTATTCACATCATCATGTTTCACTGACTCATCTGAGAGAGCAGTTTTTAATTTTGACATCAACTCTTTCGCATCAACCCTTTTGACACACTGACACTGTGTCAAGTCATTTGCATTCATTTCATCACAGTTGCATGCTGTTGAGCCATCATCTTTAGGTGAAATGCGAGATATGAACGTGCGATTAGAAGGTGGTCTTGGAAAAGCAAATCGACAAGCAGTATTCTTTTTTCGACACGTTTTGGAATGTCTTTTGGAATGCTGCTGCACAGATGTTACAATGTCTAACAAGACTTCATCATCTGATGGTAATCCACATGTGATATACTTGTCAATAAACTGAATCACCTCTTCATCTGTGTTTTTATCTATTTGAGGCGCATTCTCGATCCAGAATAAACAATGCACATGTGGTGAACCACGTTGTTGAAATTCAACACGATAAAAATAGTCTGTCATCTTTCCTATTGGATGTAATGGAGACCTAAGTACTTCCTTCAAATAGATATGCCAGCGATAATCAAACATCCGTGCTGCAGTAACAGGATTACAACGCAAGAGCTCACACTTGTCAGCCCACTGTAAATCTTCTGCAGTTTGCGTTCTACCCTGTTGTTTCAATAAACTAGAAATGAGATTTGGCCATCGCATATCTGCGGATGAAAATGAACCAAACCACGTTGGGAGACCTATTTGTCGAACACATGCCACCAAATCTTTTTGAGCTCCCTGCCAAAATGCTGGAGTACCACGAATAGGTCTAAGGAATCGATACCCTTCATCAAACTGCAATAGTTTTCTCAAAGAGTCCTGATCTTTAAACACATCATTCGATACTTTTTGTGAATTACAACCCCCTTTGCCCTTGCGTAAAGCTATGGATACACTTGATAAAACCTGATAGACTTCTGATACATACTGAGCATAAAAGATGTACTCACAACTTCGGGCAAACCTACCATCTGCATGGAATATTCTTGCGTTAAAATACTTAGCCAATGTCAATTTCGTTATCCTATCTTTATGATATGTATTATTTCCTTGTGGAAACAACACTGGGAAGCATTTTGCTTCGTTTGAGGGATCTGTAAGCAATTTTACAGGATTATTGCCTTCAGCTGGAGCAATATTTAAGATATTATCCAAATATTGATCTAGCATTTCTTGACCAATATCAATTGGCATAAGACAAGTGTCGGAATGAATACCATACCGTTGTCCATCATAGAGCTCATCGTCATTACCATCTGCAGTGTCACCAGTTTCTGTATTTGAAGCACTCTCTTTATCTTCTACATCAGCATTTTCTTCCCTACAAAATGCATTCAGCCACTCCTCGTTAAATTTTACATCTTTATAATGAATGTTACTTTTTCTCAAAAAAAGCAAGGCTTGTCTTACATGCATGGTATCAACAAATTTATACTCATAATGTCCTTTATATGTTAGCTTACGTTTCAATTTGACACGTAACAGCGATCCATCATCTGAGTGAGGAAGCAAGTTAGTGGTTTGAACTACATTGGCTGGAACACATGTTACTGGTCCATGTACACCATTTTGTCCACCTTTGGGTAATGCCAAGACTTTCATAAATGGAATCTGAAGTGCTATTAGATGTTGTTCTAAATTGTTTAGACAAGCTAATTCTGTGGGAATTGGATCTATTGTCAAATTGTTAACATTACATTGAGCTGGTACTTCACCTTTTTTAAGTTTAGAATGGCAAGTGAAGCATATCCACGGGTGTCCCATAGCGGTCTCCAAAAGTTGGCAAGATGGTGCACAGTGATCATTACATTTGTGAACAAAATCATAGCTGATGCATTTGTCTGCATTAAGCAATATTTTTTTGTTCTTTCTATAATCATCTCTCTTACAATGCAAAACCTGACGTTCAAACAGTAATCTATGGCAAACACTACACACAAAATCTGGGCCATTTCTAACATGGGATGTAAACTGCTCCATCACAAAGTCAAAGTCCTTCGACTTCTCTTTTTTCTTTTGCCTCTTCAATGCAATACCTTTCATGACACTTTCCTTGAATTTAGGATTGTGATGGTATTTCTCTTTACTGCTCGTTTTAACCGTTTCACGGTGCAAATCATCTACTTTGTACTTAGTCGTACTCAATAGTTTCATTTTCTCTTTATGCAAATCATCTACTTTGTACTTAGTCGTACTCAATAGTTTCATTTTCTCTTTATGCAAATCATCTACTTTGTACTTAGTCGTACTCAATAGTTTCATTTTCTCTTTATGCAAATCATCTACTTTGTACTTAGTCGTACTCAATAGTTTCATTTTCTCTTTATGCAAATCATCTACTTTGTACTTAGTCGTACTCAATAGTTTCTTTTTCTCTTTATGAAAGTCATCTACTTTGTACTTAGTCTTACTCAATAGTTTCATTTTATCTTGATGACGAGTATCCAGTTTGTATTTACGCTTACTTTGTTGTTTAATGTCTTCCATGTGCATCATATATTTTTTCTTGGAAACACTTTTAGTACTTTGTTGATACAATGCATTAGCCTCATAATACATTTTCACAAGGAAACTGTTTTTCTTCTTTAAATACTTTGACGGAGATAAACTACATGGCTGTTCTTCAACATTCTCCTTTACATGTGAGACTGCAGATGCATCTTGAGGTTTTCTTCTACACATGTACGGTGTGTCTGGTACAATCTTTTCTTGACAAACATTCAAGCAATTATGGTCAGGATGAACAATATGATCAGAATCAACAACAGTTGTACAGCAGGTGTCATTCTGCAATGTTTCCAATGGACTACACGGTTTTGTCTTCTGTGATCTAGTTCTGTACCCTTTGTCAAATGAAATATTGTTTTTGCATAAGCCATAACACGATTGCAGTCCAGGTCGATGAACACAAACTACATTTTCATAATGATTGCCAGCAAGATTTTCTAAATATATGCAATGTTTGGAGAAAAGGTTGCTGGTGCAACTATATTTTAGCCACCTTCCATCAAGAAATGTAAATATGTTTACTCCTAATTTATCTGCTGCTGCTTGTATTTCAACTTCCGTAGCCCAGGTCTTAACTTTTCGCATTTGAGTAATAGTTAAGTACTGTGACACTGAATGATACACGTTCCTCAAATTATTCACATAGTGGGCAGCATTCATTTCCAACTGTCTAACAATAGCTCGTCGAACTGTGAGATGATTCTTTTGTGTTCCACTTACAGCTTGAGAGACAGCTCGAAAGAAACAATTACCATCAGCCAATATGCTTTCATTTTTGCATGGGACTCCTAATAGACCAACACGTGTAGGTTCCGCTGTGTGTGTTTTTTCATGTTGTATTCTTAAGCGTGTGCACAAAGCTTGTGACACACGTTCACAAATTGGTGTAAAGTCCAGATTGTTATTTTCAACTTCAGTAACAAATTCAACATCCGAGTTAACTTCGGAAACATGTGTTTTATCTAAATCAATCTCAGCAGCAATATTCTCATCAGACGTTGTACCACTCGGTGTTACTTTTAAACGCTTGTTACGCTTGTTACTTCTACCAATGTTGATGTTCAGTTCATCTTCAAGTATCACCAAATCCAAATCCTGAGTTACAAATGTTTTAGAATCTTGACACAACACTGTTGGTTTTGCAACAAGACTACTCACCTGGGGAAGTTCTGGTACATGTGAAGAACCCAACCCAAGCTCATGAGTAGCTAAGCCTATGACAGAATCTATTTGCATCTCTGATGTACTTACGGGCAGACTGTTGGGTTTTGCAGGACTCTCAATGACACAAACACCACTTATTTCAAAAGGCTTTTGATGACCACCAAGCCCTTCAGACAGATGGCAAATGTGCTCGTATACATCGTCCATTGAAGCGAAATACAGAACAACACTCTTTCCCTCTCCATCAACCATGCCACTAGCATTGCGTGCATGCGAGTCAACCATTGCATACTGTCCATTTCCCTTAATGATTGAGCACGTACTGCCACACAACGTCAGAAGACATGTGGTGTATTTGGACAAGATCTGCACCAGTCCACTATGAAGTGTGCTGATGGTATGATTTTCAATCAGGTCACCTTCAACCACATTTACATATCCTGACACAAAGTCGTTAGCATAACTAAATTGAAAATGATGTCCATCAATAAGTCTCTGCTTAGGCAAGTCATTGACACACAACAAAGCAGACGATCCGCTGATCGCCTCGCTTTCTCTCAAACGTGTGTACAACTGGTCACCTGAAAGCAACACCGAGTCCAGATCTGTTGTCTGCCATGAGAAGACACTCTCTCTACTATGTTTTGCTAAACTTACCAACGCAATTGCCATGCACTGAACTCCTCCAAATGTAAACCTCTTATCCCCCTGGTGAAATGATCCCATTACAGTGTTACCAAGCCTGACAGAACTGCCTGCCTCAACATCAGTTGCAACATTCATGTCACCACTGCTGTCAAGATCACAACTGACAGAATGTGTGTCTACACTCTCTGTAAACCCAGTAGCACACTCCATGTCAGTATCAGTTTGGTACTGAACTGAAAGGCTATGAATACCCCACCACCCAGCGTTTAAAGACCTCTTTAGATCCCTAATGTGATACATCAGGTCTGCCATGCACGTGTTGAAAACGGCCACAGGCGTGCCATAAGTAGATGCAAACCCGGACGTGGCGTCACGTACGCCACAATCAACTACGACAAAAAACTTGCCGTGTTGAAGAACAGTAATAACTGCACCGTCGAGGTTCAAAAGACACATTTGATCTCTATTGAGTAGTTCTTCCATTTTTCGCGACAGCACAGTCTCACAGGTATTGTACTCAGGCTTGCCCACATCAACTGCCCAGCTAATGCCAAACACAGCACTCTGTTTTAGCACCGTGCACAGTTGTTCCTCTGCTCCACTACTTTCATGGCTTGCCGTTTCCAATTTCATACTTTCTACACGTATGCTATCAACCTCTGACCCCTTCCATGTGCATACAGGAGTAATCACATGTTTGATTGCAGCAACAACACTACGTGCAAGACCTGTGTTCGCATTAGACTGCCCATCTGCTTTGCAGAACACAGTCCCAGCCACAACAGCCGCTTGCCGTTTGTTTGCACAGATGCACTCATTAGGATTAGAACCAGTCTGACCTTTGATGTTTCTTTGTGTGCAGCCCTTAAGGTGGTCACTCTCTCTCACATCCACTTGCAGAGCCCTGGAAGGTGATGTTGGCGTTGAGGAGAGTTCCACAGCCTGGGGGATCGGCAGACAAAGAACATTTAAAAACATGTACTTGCTTAAAAACTGATTTCAGTGTAATTGAACTGCATTTTCAATAACATGTTATATTAGCTCATTTCAATACAAGTATGAAGAACACCCACCTCTGCATTCACAGCCACTGGCAGTGATGTTGCCGTTGAGGAGAGTTCCACAGCCTGGTCCTGGGGAATCGGCACCTTCATAAAGAGATCATAAAGAGAAAAAGAACATTTAAAAACATGTACTTGCTTAAAAACTGATTTCAGTGTAATCTAACTGCATTTTCACTAACATGTTCTGTTACATCATGTAATTTTGTAGCTGATTGTGTAGCCACTGTATAGCGTTAACATGGTAGCATATAATGGTCAAATGAGACACGTGTTTGAAAAGTATGAAGAACACCCACCTCTGCATTCACATCCACTGGCAGTGATGTTGGCATTGAGGACAGTTCCACAGCCTGGTCCTGGGGGATCGGCACCTTATAAAGGGACAAAGAACATTTAAAAGCATGTACTTGCTTAAAAACTGATTTCAGTGTAATCTAACTGCATTTTCAATAACATGTTCTATTAGCTCATTTCAATATAAGTATGAACACCCACCTCTGCATTCACAGCCACCGTCTCTGATGGCTCCACAGGGATGTTTGCAACACTAGGCGTGTCCACCTACAAAATAATGCCACAGTTAACTTTCAGCACAGTGCAATGTACAAATGCAGAAATGTCTTTACTTGCATACACTGCATAAAATTCAATTTCACAACAGACAGATATGGTATACACAAAAACACACCTGCTGCTCTGTCACCGTCTTGCCTGAAACTGCCTTCTGGAGAAGTCCCATGCGTCGTTCCTAAATTGAGATAAACAAACATTTGTAAGCACAACTTGCAACATTTTGGTATGGAAATATAATCATTTCTGACTTTTAAAATGATATAGATAGACAGAGGACATGTAGTTGCAAGTTACCTTTCTGCATTGTGAAACAACTGGTGGGCATGCGGCTGGGGATGCAGCTGGACTTGGAAAATGCGATGGCACAACAGCATCCATGGCATCCAAGATGGCACTGCTGAACCTCCAGAGACGTACAGAACATTCTTTGACAACCTGAAATATACAGCAGAAGAAATATTATGGACACCTTGCTACACAAACCCTATCCATACGATTATGATCATAAATATTGCCGTGTTTTTCAGCAAATAAATGAAACTTCACAAACCTGCTGATGAACAAGCCTCCTCTTGGGTGCTTCGCAAGACTGTTCTGGTTTCCCCAAATGATGTCTCTGTAATGACAAAAGCATTCCTCATATTAAACACGTGTCTCTTTTGACCATTACATGCTAACGCTATACACGTGTCTGCACAATCAGCTACAAAATAACAGTCTGCAATCATTTACCTTATTGCCACATCCAGCAAATGTCCACTCAGAAGGGTCTGGGCGGCGTGGCACGTGGCGGACCTCTCCCTTCACGACCACCTTCGGCGAGATCCTGCGAGCAGGAGGCGATGTCTTTGGAGAAACATCTGGCTTCTTGGTAGAAACAGGATCCAGCACCTTCCTCAGCAGGTGGTCATGTGCAGCCGAAAAGAACGCCTTTGCCAAGATGGGCATCCCGTCAGAGTCACTCAAATGCACCTACAAAGCAATAACAGAGAAATGACTTAACACACACAACCTACGAATCAATATAAATCTGCCATGAATTGATTGCTATAATCTATAAACAAAAATACATCACACTTCTGCACATGTCAACCTATTTTACTTACGCTGTCTTTGTACCACAGCTGGAGGTCGTTCATAGGAAACTGCTCAGCAACAGACCAGTACCGGACACCTTAACATGAGAAGAAAAAGCCAGAGTTACCAAAAAGGCCTAAATGATTTTCAACAGTCTTTTTTGACAGAAAACAAGATGTAGACAAAACAATTATGCAGTGCACAGATGTGATCTCTTTTCTGATATTTCTACCATTATGACTTTTTGGAAGACATAGCCTTGACATTGATGCCATTTACTAACAAAATATGATTGTAATGGAATATATGAATCGTGATTTATGCAAATCAAACAAACAAAATAAATCATAGAAAATCTAAATATCAACTCGCAAACATGTAACTATTCATAAGTGACATTTCATGAAACACACCTGCAGATACAGCCTTAATACGGTACTGATTTCGCAAGTGCTCCTGGACATCCACCGGTACGTTGAGCCTTGGAGGAAAATCCACCACCACCACCTAAAAATAAACAGATGTTCATAAGTTATTTTATCCAAACACGATACCAAACATCACAACTTATACACAAACATCATTTCTAGTAGAAAAGATATCTTACCTCATCCCATTTCTCGCAAACACTACCAAGGAGCAGGGCGAACTCTTCACCAGCCTCGATGACGGTTCTACTGGAAGTGAGGTTGTTGGATGGGGCCAAAACACAGACAACATCAGGTGTACGATCCAACGCAGCATTCCGCACCTCAGCCCGCAAGTCCTTCGCGGCGGCCCCGGGCGTAGACATCACACCATAAGAAAATGCTGCTGGCATCTCCACGAAACCATCTGCAATGCCTCGCAGATGTGAGTCGCCTACAAGAAGGACAAACTAAACACAAAATGGCATTTTTAGAATGACAAACAAATAATCATACAGAAATCCACAACGCTCTTGATGATTTGTCAACGCAAATATACCTTCTTGTCTGGAGAGTGCTCTATAAAGACCAACTTGTGTTGCTTCCCGGTCACGGTGGAAGTTGGCCATTTCTTCGCTGGATTGCGAAATCCCGTTCCATCAACTATTGAATAGACAAGGAAAACAAAATAAACACTATGAAACATAATACTACATAATACATTGAAACACAACAGTGCACATTCCAGACATGTAAAAATAAAATACAGCTTACACATAGAACAGCAATTATGAAAAGCAGTTGCCAACATACCAGAAGAAATGGAGGGTCTTTGAGGGTTCATTTCCAAGGGACGACGCATCTCTGCAATCTTCTTGGCTGCCTGAGATCGGCGGTAAGATCGTCCACGAGGCATCTGAAAGTATATTAGTTCATTGATTAGTCATGACATCACAAGATGTTGCTGTTCAGCATTACAAAATGCCACATGCTAGGAAAGCTTATTTCTAATACATCCATGATTATAACATCTGGCCGTGCAGAGAGACAGAGACACAGAGACAGAGAGAGACACACAGCCATAATAATAACGCGTTAAATTGCCCAGCACACGTTATTTTACTTGTGGTACTTTATTTTTAAGTACATAGGCTAATGTGGGCAGTAGCCTACACAAAAAAACAGTCAACAAGGCCCCATGCGCACGTGTGCCATGAGGCCTTCACTGACCTCGGTAAATGCAAGAACTAATCTTAGAAAACATCGTAGAACACTTTCCGTAATCACCACAACACCTAACATAACAGGTTAACATTATATGTCACTAAGTCCGTTACACTATTAAAACATCTTAGCTAACCAGACTGTTGTACAAATGTTACTTCATAACAAAGTTCTCGTGAAACTGCCGACACATAACGCACCACTGCTACAGACTGGACGCAAAGTTACGTAACACCACAGAACTGAAACTTACCTTGGCAGAGAAAGAAAGTCGTTTGGAGATCAACCTTCGTAGAGTCCTTTCGGGTCTTGAAGATGTGATCCAGTGGTCTTCTGATAACAGAACAGTGAGCCTTCTAGTTGAAACTAAAAAGCGCTTCCTGCGTAGCACGCGAAGCATTTTATCCTAAAAAATAAGTGGGCGTATCAATGACGTCAATGACCGTAGCGTTATTCTGCCAATGACTTCTTGGCGATATCCACAAGGGGCGTTACTACACTTATTGTCACAGGTCTGACCAAAACGTTTGTCCCACGCAGATTTGAGCAGTTGTAGTCGACATACACAGAAATAAGTTTTGGTTTCAAAACGGAGTTGTAACACAAACACGATCTCAGGGTGTTTCAGCATTGTTTGAGAAATTATCTCAGTCCTGAATACAACGCCTGAAAACAAATATCACGTGACTCTTCATGCATCCTGCCCAGACGTAAACAGGAAGTACAATGGCAGTTAAAACTGGAATACGCATGCGCATGGAATACACGAGGCTTCTGCTGACGACAAACTCTCTGTAAGTACTTGTAACAACTTTATTCCATTATTGCAAACCGAAATATTATTACCATACCATTAATATCATGTTATGATCATCATGTCAGGTCAGCATCGTTCCGTTACGTGTTTCTTCAGTTGTATTGTTCATGATACGGGTGCAATCACGTTAACGTTAAATAAACACACACGTATCTGTTGTATCACGTCACGTATCGTCATTAATGCATGTAGTTCATAGCTAGGTTCATTCATGTCCGAATTTGTTGTGTTTTTGCGGACGAAATCATGTAAACACGAACGTGCATTTAAATATGATTTAACGTTTACTGCTGTACGTCGCTGAATATAATGAAGGCTGACCAGCGGCCCGTTAACGTGAGATATAACGTTACTCTGGACGTTACTTTACGGACACTTAAGATAAGATAATCCTTTATTGGACCTGTTCACAGCAGCAGAGGATCTGGATGAAGACAGAGCTGGAATCCACGGGTCTCTGGCCAGGCTCCTTTCCTGTGCGCAACCTCATGAAGATGGTGTCATTGTGGCGTCTCCCTCCCCAGCCAGAATGAATCCACAGCATCTCTGATCTACACTGGCTGCACCAACTCATCTGAAGGTTTCACAAGTAGATGGTAAATACATCCAACATTTAAACACATCTGTCATATTCACTGTGCTCATATCTGTTATAAACCATTGATTATGTTTTGTGATCCTTCTCTCCTTGCAGCCGCCGCTGTAACTGTAAGGAGACCAGTGCCTGTTCCTCAGGAGCTCACGTGTCTGCTGCCAGAAGGAGCGGGTCGTCCAGCAACAGAGGCGACTGTCACAGTCCCTGGTGTGTGTTATTTGACCTGTATTTGCATCTTAAAAATATACTTCATGTAGTGTTCATCAAAACTCAGGCAGGTGTCCTTTCTCTAAACACTGACCTGATGCATCAAGTGGATATGTTTTGCTGAACATAATATTATGCATTGGTCCTCTACATCCTCTAGTCTAATGAGCAGACTTATAAACGCACTGTTACAACTCCTTCATAGTGTCATATTGCTTTTCGGAGAATTATGATGATAAGTTCATAGTAGATGCAAAAGTATACTTATGTACAATATATTATGTTGAACATTGTTGCTCCTGAATGGATCACAGCCAACCCAATTATGTTCAACACAGCTCCATGTCCTTGGTCATGGTGCCACAGCGCTTAAAAGAATACACTTCATAATTCTCACAATTCTGACCCTTTGCTTTTTTATTAACAGCATTTACTTGTACTTTTACTTCCAATGAACAGGTTATGATGTACATTTAATATCAGAAAATTACTTTTGATACTTAAGTACTTTTGTACTTAAGTACAATAAATATCAGATACTTTAAGACTTTTACTCAAGTAGTATTCTAATAGGTGACTTTTTACTTTTACTGGAGTAGTTTTCCAGTAAGGTATCTTTACTTTTACTCAAGTATAGCTTTTGAGTACTTTATACACCACTGTGAGTAAGTAAGATTTGAATGCAGGAATTTTACTTAGAGTATTTACACCATGTGGTCGTATTAATACATATTTGTTTACTGAAGTACAAGATGTGTAGACCTTCTTCATCACTGTTAAAAAAATGTGGGAACAGAAAGAGGTTTTTCACCAAAAACGTTCTGCCATCAACCGACAACCATGGGACCATGACTTCTTATCCCACATGAAGCATGACTTGAACCGTTCTGTCTCATGTTTAGGTGTTCTGCTTGTTGTCCTCGTGACTATGAATTGATACCAGTCATGATGAGGGTACGTATCACTCTTCGTTTTCTTATTTGGATAAAAATAAACAATATGTATGTATGAAACTGCTGTGTTACTAACACCTGAATGCATGTGTTTGAAGTGTGCCATGTTGCTTCACCTGCCTAGGTTACATAACAATGACACACACTGAATATTAACCCATTGAAAGACAAACACACGTGTATGAATGAAGTATATTCTTTATATATTAATGTGAGAAACAGTCTGTCATTGGATACGGCTGAGATAGGTGACGTAGCGACAGAGCAACAGAGGCGACTGTCACAGTCCCTGGTGTGTGTTATTTGACCTGTATTTGCATCTTAAAAATATACTTCATGTAGTGTTCATCAAAACTCAGGCAGGCGTCCTTTCTCAAAACACTGACCTGATGCATCAAGTGGATATGTTTTGCTGAACATAATATTATGCATTGGCCCTCTACATCCTCTAGTCTAATGAGCAGACTTATAAACGCACTGTTACAACTCCTTCATTGTGTCATATTGCTTTTCGGAGAATTATGATGATAAGTTCATAGTAGATGCAAAAGTATACTTATGTACAATATATTATGTTGAACATTGTTGCTCCTGGATGGATCACAGCAACCCAATTATGTTCAACACAGCTCCATGTCCTTGGTCATGGTGCCACAGCACTTAAAATAATAAACTTCATCATTCTCACAATTCTGACCCTTTGCTTTTTTATTAACAGCATTTACTTGTACTTTTACTTCCAATGAACAGGTTATGATGTTCATTTAATGTTCAGGTTATGATGTACATTTAATATCAGAAAATTACTTTTGATACTTAAGTACTTTTGTACTTAAGTACAATAAATATCAGATACTTTAAGACTTTTACTCAAGTAGTATTCTAATAGGTGACTTTTTACTTTTACTGGAGTAGTTTTCCAGTAAGGTATCTTTACTTCTACTCAAGTATAGCTTTTGAGTACTTTATACACCACTGATAGTTATGTACATTAACTGCGCCACGTGTGTTTGACAGCATTAGTTACTAACGTTAGTTACTTGGCAGATAAGGATATCAGACAAAATGTACTCAACTAATAAATGCTGTGTTATTTCAGATTAAACTACCAGCAGTATATAACGTCATTAAAGTGATGAACACATGCTTTTTTGTACTTTTACTTAAGTCAGACTTTGAGTAAGTAAGATTTGAATGCAGGAATTTTACTTAGAGTATTTACACCATGTGGTGGTATTAATACATATTTGTTTACTGAAGTACAAGATGTGTAGACCTTCTCCATCACTGTTAAAAAAATGTGAGAACAGAAAGAGGTTTTTCACCAAAAACGTTCTGCCATCAACGACAACCATGGGACCATGACTTCTTATCCCACATGAAGCATGACTTGAACCGTTCTGTCTCATGTTTAGGTGTTCTGCTTGTTGTCCTCGTGACTATGAATTGATACCAGTCATGATGAGGGTACGTATCACTCTTTGTTTTCTTATTTGGATAAAAATAAACAATATGTATGTATGAAACTGCTGTGTTACTAACACCTGAATGCATGTGTTTGAAGTGTGCCATGTTGCTTCACCTGCCTAGGTTACATAACAATGACACACACTGAATATTAACCCATTGAAAGACAAACACGTGTATGAATGAAGTATATTCTTTATATATTAATGTGAGAAACAGTCGATACGGCTGAGATAGGTGACGTAGCGACAGAGCAACAGAGGCGACTGTCACAGTCCCTGGTGTGTGTTATTTGACCTGTATTTGCATCTTAAAAATATACTTCATGTAGTATTCATCAAAACTGCAGCACTCCAGTGTCCAGCTTGCTGAGTTTCACAGACTACAGTGTAGCTGTCATGTTACATCCTTGCTTCATCCTACTGTCAATAATAATGATTACATGTTTAATATTCTCGATAGTGTCAGAGGCCCCCCTGATTTCTCCTGAGACGTCTGCAGAGCCCGCTCAACTGTCACCAGCACAGAGAGATCAAAGTTAGTATTAGAAGGTTTTTCATGTCAAAAGATTAAATCAAGACGCAACCAGAATCGTACTAATTTGCTCCATTTATTCTTGTCTGACTAGGTGAGCCATCACCCAGGACGTTAGCTGTCCCCACCCGTCCTCCTCCACAGCTCCCTGGCTACGTGCATGAAGTCAGCCAGTGGACCTGTTCACAGCAGCAGAGGATCTGGATGAAGACAGAGCTGGAATCCACGGGTCTCTGGCCAGGCTGCTTTCCTGTGCGCAACCTCATGAAGATGGTGTCATTGTGGCGTCTCCCTCCCCAGCCAGAATGAATCGACAGCATCTCTGATCTACACTGGCTGCACCAACTCATCTGAAGGGTTCACAAGTAGATGTATGAAATTTGGTAGGAGCATGTATCACATATGGACTTCAATAAAAGTCTGTTGGGGCTATGCTCTAAACCCAACCGGAAGTCAGCCATTTTGCATTTTTTATGAATTTCTCATGTCGTTTTTGTCATTTCCAGGTGCTGCACTTTAACGAACTCCTCCTAGGGAATTCATCAGATCAACTTCAAATGTGGTCGGTACAGTCTAAAGACCTTTGTGATGAAAAGTTACTCAAAGCTTGTTGTTTCGTGAAAAGCTGTTGCCGTGGCGACGGCATTTCGATCCTTCGCCATGAACGAATAAACTGATGTAACTCGACTCCACATCATCAGATCTTTACCAGATTTCACGTGTTTGATTAGACTCCAGGCCTGAAGACATCTGCAGGCCAATTTTGAATCATAGTCATAGCGCCACCTACTGGTAACAGGAAGTTAAAGTCTTGATACTTTGGCTTGTTTCTCTTAGTAGGTAAATCAAATCAATATCAAATTTGTTCCACACAAATAGTTCATAATGCCAGATCATGAAGCTTTGATGTTTCGTCGAACGCCGTTGCCGTGGCGATGCAGTCTTCGCCGTTAACAACGAAGGTCATTTTGACAGGCTAAAAATGCTCGAAACATAAGCAAACTTGGCAAGTAGATTACAAGGCCGAAATGTAGTTACAGAATATGATTTTATTGGTTCAGAGTGGCAAATCGGCTCAATAGCGCCCCCTACAAAATTTCGACGAAGCAGCCCTCGCAGTACGTTTGACCTAGATGTATGATATGTGGTAGGAACATGTATCGCATATGGACTTCAATAAAAGTCTCTTGGGGCTATGCTCTAAACCTGCATGCAGTGTCTGACGGTCACGGAACTGAATGGCAGCATCAACCAGAGTCCTCGCGCCGTCCGACGGTCGCGGACGTTCTCGGCCGCGCAGGCCGGAGTCCCGCCGCCACCCCGACGTGCATGCACCCCGACGTGCATATTGCGAGGGCCCGCCCATCGCTGCTCGCAGCTTTAATTATTATTATTATTATTATTTTATGTGTTTCGTCGCAAAAAGGAGGTGCTTGGGATATTGGGAATGTTGTGAAATTTGGCACGCAAGCCAGAATTTGCGAAAATTGCAGTCTGATTGGGGTGTCCAGCTGCAGTATGAAATATTGGCTCGCTAGCGCCCCCTATTGAGTAGCCCCGACATCAGGATTCACCCAGCTGTATGAAAGTTGGTAGTTATGTGGAACGTGATGAGACGCACCAAAAATCCTCTTGGCCGTTTTCTCTAAACCAAACAGGAAGTCGGCCATTTTTGCGTTTATGACGTTTTTTGACCGTTTCAAGGCGTCATACTTTAACGAACTCCTCCCAGAGATTTGACCCGATTGACTTCAGATTCGGCGAGTCTGCTCTTGAGACCTTGACAGTGAAAAGTTACTCAAAGATCAAAAAGTTATCGAACTATGTGGCCGTGGCGTGGCGTCAAAGAAACACCATTCGCCACGAAACAGGAAGTTGTTGTAACTCGGCCGTACATTGTCGAATCTGCTCCAAATCTCTCATATGTCATAACATCCTGACCCGGAACACATCTATATGATAATTTAGAATCATAGTGATAGCGCCACCTAGTGGCAACCGGAAGTTGTACGCTGCGTACTTTGACATCCTGCTCCTCACAGATTAATCAGATCCCTCTCAAATGTTGTCAAACAAGCCTTAAGACCTTGATAATGCTTCGTTGTGAAGATTGTAAGAAGTTACTGAAGGGCGGCGACGTGGCGGCTCGGCGAATTTCGATCCTTCGCCATGAACGAATAAACTGATGTATCTCGACTCCACATCATCAGATCTTTACCAGATTTCACATGCTTGATTAGACTCCAGGCCTGAAGACATCTGCAGGCCAATTTTGAATCATAGTCATAGCGCCACCTACTGGTAACAGGAAGTTAAAGTCTTGATACTTTGGCTTGTTTCTCTCAGTAGGTAAATCAAATCAATATCAAATGTGTTCCACACAAATACAAGAAGTTCATAATGCCAGAACATGAAGTTTTTGATGTTTCGTCGAACGCCGTTGCCGTGGCGATGCAGTCTTCGCCGTTAACAACGAAGGTCATTTTGACAGGCTAAAAATGCTCGAAACATAAGCAAACTTGGCAAGTAGATTACAAGGCCGAAATGTAGTTAGAGAATATGATTTTATTGGTTCAGAGTGGCAAATCGGCTCAATAGCGCCCCCTACAAAATTTCGACGAAGGAGCCCTCGCAGTACGTTTGACCTAGATGTATGAAATTTGGTGGGAACATGTATCACATATGGACTTAAATAAAAGTATATTGGGGCCATGCTCTAAACCTGCATGCAGTGTCTGACGGTCACAGAACTAAATGGCAGCATCAGCCAGAGTCCTCGCGCCGTCCGACGGTCGCGGACGTTCTCGGCCGCGCAGGCCGGAGCCCCGCCGGCACCCCGACGTGCATATTGCGAGGGCCCGCCCATCGCTGCTCGCAGCTTTAATTATTCTTATTAGGGCCCGAGCACCGACGTAGTCGGAGCGGAGGACCTATTGAATTTCGAATGTTTATTATTATTATTCTTATTATTTTATGTGTTTCGTCGCAAAAAGGAGGTGCTTGGGATATTGGGAATGTTGTGAAATTTGGCACGCAAGCCAGAATTTGCGAAAATTGCAGTCTGATTGGGGTGTCCAGCTGCAGTATGAAATATTGGCTCGCTAGCGCCCCCTATTGAGTAGCCCCGACATCAGGATTCACCCAGCTGTATGAAAGTTGGTAGTTATGTGGAACGTGATGAGACGCACCAAAAATCCTCTTGGCCGTTTTCTCTAAACCAAACAGGAAGTCGGCCATTTTTGCTTTTATGACGTTTTTTGACCGTTTCAAGGCGTCATACTTTAACGAACTCCTCCCAGAGATTTGACCCGATTGACTTCAGATTCGGCGAGTCTGCTCTTGAGACCTTGACAGTGAAAAGTTACTCAAAGATCAAAAAGTTATCGAACTATGTGGCCGTGGCGTGGCGTCAAAGAAACACCATTCGCCACGAAACAGGAAGTTGTTGTAACTCGGCCGTACATTGTCGAATCTGCTCAAAGTCTCTCATATGTCATAACATCCTGACCCGGAACACATCTGTATGATAATTTTGAATCAAACTGATAGCGCCACCTAGTGGCAACCGGAAGTTGTACGCTGCGTACTTTGACATCCTGCTCCTAACAGATTAATCAGATCCCTCTCAAATGTTGTCATACAAGCCTTAAGACCTTGATAATGCTTCATTGTGAAAATTGTAAGAAGTTACTGAAGGGCGGCGACGTGGCGGCTCGGCGAATTTCGATCCTTCGCCATGAACGAATAAACTGATGTATCTCGACTCCACATCATCAGATCTTTACCAGATTTCACATGCTTGATTAGACTCCAGGCCTGAAGACATCTGCAGGCCAATTTCGAATCATAGTCATAGCGCCACCTACTGGTAACAGGAAGTTAAAGTCTTTATACTTTGGCTTGTTTCTCTTAGTAGGTAAATCAAATCAATATCAAATTTGTTCCACACAAATACAAGAAGTTCATAATGCCAGATCATGAAGCTTTTGATGTTTCGTCGAACGCCGTTGCCGTGGCGATGCAGTCTTCGCCGTGAACAACGAAGGTCATTTTGAGAGGCTAAAAATGCTCGAAACATAAGCAAACTTGGCAAGTAGATTACAAGGCCGAAATGTAGTTACAGAATCTGATTTTATTGGTTCAGAGTGGCAAATCGGCTCAATAGCGCCCCCTACAAAATTTCGACGAAGCAGCCCTCGCAGTACGTTTGACCTAGATGTATGAAATGTGGTAGGAACATGTATCGCATATGGACTTCAATAAAAGTCTCTTGGGGCTATGCTCTAAACCCAACCGGAAGTCAGCCATTTTGCATTTTTTATGAATTTCTCATGTCGTTTTTGTCATTTCCAGGCGCTGCACTTTAACGAACTCCTCCAGATTAATCAGATCCCTCTCAAATGTTGTCATACAAGCCTTAAGACCTTGATAATGCTTCATTGTGAAAATTGTAAGAAGTTACTGAAGGGCGGCGACGTGGCGGCTCGGCGAATTTCGATCCTTCGCCATGAACGAATAAACTGATGTATCTCGACTCCACATCATCAGATCTTTACCAGATTTCACATGCTTGATTAGACTCCAGGCCTGAAGACATCTGCAGGCCAATTTCGAATCATAGTCATAGCGCCACCTACTGGTAACAGGAAGTTAAAGTCTTTATACTTTGGCTTGTTTCTCTTAGTAGGTAAATCAAATCAATATCAAATTTGTTCCACACAAATACAAGAAGTTCATAATGCCAGATCATGAAGCTTTTGATGTTTCGTCGAACGCCGTTGCCGTGGCGATGCAGTCTTCGCCGTGAACAACGAAGGTCATTTTGAGAGGCTAAAAATGCTCGAAACATAAGCAAACTTGGCAAGTAGATTACAAGGCCGAAATGTAGTTACAGAATCTGATTTTATTGGTTCAGAGTGGCAAATCGGCTCAATAGCGCCCCCTACAAAATTTCGACGAAGCAGCCCTCGCAGTACGTTTGACCTAGATGTATGAAATGTGGTAGGAACATGTATCGCATATGGACTTCAATAAAAGTCTCTTGGGGCTATGCTCTAAACCCAACCGGAAGTCAGCCATTTTGCATTTTTTATGAATTTCTCATGTCGTTTTTGTCATTTCCAGGCGCTGCACTTTAACGAACTCCTCCTAGGGAATTCATCAGATCAACTTCAAATTTGGTCGGTACAGTCTAAAGACCTTTGTGATGAAAAGTTACTCAAAGCTTGTTGTTTCGTGAAAAGCTGTTGCCGTGGCGACGCATTCTTCGCCGTTAACAACGAAGGTCATTTTGAGAGGCTAAAAATGCTCGAAACATAAGCAAACTTGGCATACACATTTAAAGCCCAAAATGTAGTTGTATAATATGATTTTATTGGTTCAGAGTGGCAAATCGGCTCAATAGCGCCCCCTACAAAATTTCAACGAAGCAGCCCTCGCAGTACGTTTCACCTAGATGTATGAAATTTGGTAGGAACATGTATCACATATGGACTTAAATAAAAGTATTTTGGGGCCATGCTCTAAACCTGCATGCAGTGTCTGACGGTCACAGAACTGAATGGCAGCATCGGCCAGAGTCCTCGCGGCGTCCGACGGTCGCGGACGTTCTCGGCCGCGCAGGCCGGAGTCCCGCCGGCACCCCGACGTGCATGCACCCCGACGTGCATATTGCGAGGGCCCGCCCATCGCTGCTCGCAGCTTTAATTAGGGCCCGAGCACCGACGTAGTCGGAGCGGAGGACCTATTGAATTTCGAATGTTTATTATTCTTCTTCTTCTTCTTCTTCTTCTTCTTCTTATTTTTAGTGTTTCGTCGCAAAAAGGAGGTGCTTGGGATATTGGGAATGTTGTGAAATTTGGCACGCAAGCCAGAATTTGCGAAAATTGCAGTCTGATTGGGGTGTCCAGCTGCAGTATGAAATATTGGCTCGCTAGCGCCCCCTATTGAGTAGCCCCGACATCAGGATTCACCCAGCTGTATGAAAGTTGGTAGTTATGTGGAACGTGATGAGACGCACCAAAAATCCTCTTGGCCGTTTTCTCTAAACCAAACAGGAAGTCGGCCATTTTTGCTTTTATGACGTTTTTTGACCGTTTCAAGGCGTCATACTTTAACGAACTCCTCCCAGAGATTTGACCCGATTGACTTCAGATTCGGCGAGTCTGCTCTTGAGACCTTGACAGTGAAAAGTTACTCAAAGATCAAAAAGTTATCGAACTATGTGGCCGTGGCGTGGCGTCAAAGAAACACCATTCGCCACGAAACAGGAAGTTGTTGTAACTTGGCCGTACATTGTCGAATCTGCTCCAAATCTCTCATATGTCATAACATCCTGACCCGGAACACATCTATATGATAATTTAGAATCATAGTGATAGCGCCACCTAGTGGCAACCGGAAGTTGTACGCTGCGTACTTTGACATCCTGCTCCTCACAGATTAATCAGATCCCTCTCAAATGTTGTCAAACAAGCCTTAAGACCTTGATAATGCTTCATTGTGAAGATTGTAAGAAGTTACTGAAGGGCGGCGACGTGGCGGCTCGGCGAATTTCGATCCTTCGCCATGAACGAATAAACTGATGTAACTCGACTCCACATCATCAGATCTTTACCAGATTTCACGTGTTTGATTAGACTCCAGGCCTGAAGACATATGCAGGCCAATTTTGAATCATAGTCATAGCGCCACCTACTGGTAACAGGAAGTTAAAGTCTTGATACTTTGGCTTGTTTCTCTTAGTAGGTAAATCAAATCAACATCAAATTTGTTCCACACAAATAGTTCATAATGCCAGATCATGAAGCTTTTGATGTTTCGTCGAACGCCGTTGCCGTGGCGATGTAGTCTTCGCCGTTAACAACGAAGGTCATTTTGAGAGGCTAAAAATGCTCGAAACATAAGCAAACTTGGCATACACATTTAAAGGCCAAAATGTAGTTGTATAATATGATTTTATTGGTTCAGAGTGGCAAATCGGCTCAATAGCGCCCCCTACAAAATTTCAACGAAGCAGCCCTCGCAGTACGTTTCACCTAGATGTATGAAATGTGGTAGAAACATGTATCACATATGGACTGAAATAAAAGTATATTGGGGCCATGCTCTAAACCCAACCGGAAGTCAGCCATTTTGCATTTTTTATGAATTTCTCATGTCGTTTTTGTCATTTCCAGGCGCTGCACTTTAACGAACTCCTCCTAGGGAATTCATCAGATCAACTTCAAATTTGGTCGGTACAGTCTAAAGACCTTTGTGATGAAAAGTTACTCAAAGCTTGTTGTTTCGTGAAAAGCTGTTGCCGTGGCGACGGAATTTCGATCCTTCGCCATGAACGAATAAACTGATGTAACTCGACTCCACATCATCAGATCTTTACCAGATTTCACATGTTTGATTAGACTCCAGGCCTGAAGACATCTGTAGGCCAATTTTGAATCATAGTCATAGCGCCACCTACTGGTAACAGGAAGTTAAAGTCTTGATACTTTGGCTTGTTTCTCTTAGTAGGTCAATCAAATCAATATCAAATTTGTTCCACACAAATAGTTCATAATGCCAGATCATGAAGCTTTTGATGTTTCGTCGAACGCCGTTGCCGTGGCGATGCAGTCTTCGCCGTTAACAACGAAGGTCATTTTGAGAGGCTAAAAATGCTCGAAACATAAGCGAACTTGGCAAGTAGATTACAAGGCCGAAATGTAGTTAGGGAATATGATTTTATTGGTTCAGAGTGGCAAATCGGCTCAATAGCGCCCCCTACAAAATTTCGACGAAGCAGCCCTCGCAGTACGTTTGACCTAGATGTATGAAATTTGGTGGGAACATGTATCACATATGGACTTAAATAAAAGTATATTGGGGCCATGCTCTAAACCTGCATGCAGTGTCTGACGGTCACAGAACTAAATGGCAGCATCAGCCAGAGTCCTCGCGCCGTCCGACGGTCGCGGACGTTCTCGGCCGCGCAGGCCGGAGTCCCGCCGGCACCCCGACGTGCATATTGCGAGGGCCCGCCCATCGCTGCTCGCAGCTTTAATTATTCTTATTTTTAGTGTTTCGTCGCAAAAAGGAGGTGCTTGGGATATTGGGAATGTTGTGAAATTTGGCACGCAAGCCAGAATTTGCGAAAATTGCAGTCTGATTGGGGTGTCCAGCTGCAGTATGAAATATTGGCTCGCTAGCGCCCCCTATTGAGTAGCCCCAACATCAGGATTCACCCAGCTGTATGAAAGTTGGTAGTTATGTGGAACGTGATGAGACGCACCAAAAATCCTCTTGGCCGTTTTCTCTAAACCAAACAGGAAGTCGGCCATTTTTGCTTTTATGACGTTTTTTGACCGTTTCAAGGCGTCATACTTTAACGAACTCCTCCCAGAGATTTGACCCGATTGACTTCAGATTCGGCTAGTCTGCTCTTGAGACCTTGACAGTGAAAAGTTACTCAAAGATCAAAAAGTTATCGAACTATGTGGCCGTGGCATGGCGTCAAAGAAACACCATTCGCCACGAAACAGGAAGTTGTTGTAACTCGGCCGTACATTGTCGAATCTGCTCCAAATCTCTCATATGTCATAACATCCTGACCCGGAACACATCTGTATGATAATTTAGACTCATAGTGATAGCGCCACCTAGTGGCAACCGGAAGTTGTACGCTGCGTACTTTGACATCCTGCTCCTCACAGATTCATCAGATCCCTCTCAAATCTTGTAAAACAAGCCTTAAGACCTTGATAATGCTTCATTGTGAAGATTGTAAGAAGTTACTGAAGGGCGGCGACGTGGCGGCTCGGCGAATTTCGATCCTTCGCCATGAACGAATAAACTGATGTAACTCGACTCCACATCATTAGATCTTTACCAGATTTCACGTGTTTGATTAGACTCCAGGCCTGAAGACATCTGCAGGCCAATTTTGAATCATAGTCATAGCGCCACCTACTGGTAACAGGAAGTTAAAGTCTTTATACTTTGGCTTGTTTCTCTTAGTTGGTAAATCAAATCAATATCAAACTTCTTCCACACAAATACAAGAAGTTCATAATGCCAGATCATGAAGCTTTTGATGTTTCGTCAAACGCCGTTGCCGTGGCGATGCAGTCTTCGCCGTTAACAACGAAGGTCATTTTGAGAGGCTAAAAATGCTCGAAACATAAGCAAACTTGGCAAGTAGATTACAAGGCCGAAATGTAGTTACAGAATCTGATTTTATTGGTTCAGAGTGCCAAATCGGCTCAATAGCGCCCCCTACAAAATTTCGACGAAGCAGCCCTCGCAGTACGTTTGACCTAGATGTATGAAATGTGGTAGGAACATGTATCGCATATGGACTTCAATAAAAGTCTCTTGGGGCTATGCTCTAAACCCAACCGGAAGTCAGCCATTTTGCATTTTTTATGAATTTCTCATGTCGTTTTTGTCATTTCCAGGCGCTGCACTTTAACGAACTCCTCCTAGGGAATTCATCAGATCAACTTCAAATTTGGTCGGTACAGTCTAAAGACCTTTGTGATGAAAAGTTACTCAAAGCTTGTTGTTTCGTGAAAAGCTGTTGCCGTGGCGACGGAATTTCGATCCTTCGCCATGAACGAATAAACTGATGTAACTCGACTCCACATCATCAGATCTTTACCAGATTTCACGTGTTTGATTAGACTCCAGGCCTGAAGACATATGCAGGCCAATTTTGAATCATAGTCATAGCGCCACCTACTGGTAACAGGAAGTTAAAGTCTTGATACTTTGGCTTGTTTCTCTTAGTAGGTAAATCAAATCAATATCAAATTTGTTCCACACAAATAGTTCATAATGCCAGATCATGAAGCTTTTGATGTTTCGTCGAACGCCGTTGCCGTGGCGATGTAGTCTTCGCCGTTAACAACGAAGGTCATTTTGAGAGGCTAAAAATGCTCGAAACATAAGCAAACTTGGCTTACACATTTAAAGCCCAAAATGTAGTTGTATAATATGATTTTATTGGTTCAGAGTGGCAAATCGGCTCAATAGCGCCCCCTACAAAATTTCAACGAAGCAGCCCTCGCAGTACGTTTCACCTAGATGTATAAAATTTGGTAGGAACATGTATCACATATGGACTTAAATAAAAGTATATTGGGGCCATGCTCTGAACCTGCATGCAGTGTCTGACGGTCACGGAACTGAATGGCAGCATCAACCAGAGTCCTCGCGCCGTCCGACGGTCGCGGACGTTCTCGGCCGCGCAGGCCGGAGTCCCGCCGCCACCCCGACGTGCATGCACCCCGACGTGCATATTGCGAGGGCCCGCCCATCGCTGCTCGCAGCTTTAATTATTCTTATTATTCTTATTTTTAGTGTTTCGTCGCAAAAAGGAGGTGCTTGGGATATTGGGAATGTTGTGAAATTTGGCACGCAAGCCAGAATTTGCGAAAATTGCAGTCTGATTGGGGTGTCCAGCTGCAGTATGAAATATTGGCTCGCTAGCGCCCCCTATTGAGTAGCCCCAACATCAGGATTCACCCAGCTGTATGAAAGTTGGTAGTTATGTGGAACGTGATGAGACGCACCAAAAATCCTCTTGGCCGTTTTCTCTAAACCAAACAGGAAGTCGGCCATTTTTGCTTTTATGACGTTTTTTGACCGTTTCAAGGCGTCATACTTTAACGAACTCCTCCCAGAGATTTGACCCGATTGACTTCAGATTCGGCGAGTCTGCTCTTGAGACCTTGGCAGTGAAAAGTTACTCAAAGATCAAAAAGTTATCGAACTATGTGGCCGTGGCGTGGCGTCAAAGAAACACCATTCGCCACGAAACAGGAAGTTGTTGTAACTTGGCCGTACATTGTCGAATCTGCTCCAAATCTCTCATATGTCATAACATCCTGACCCGGAACACATCTATATGATAATTTAGAATCATAGTGATAGCGCCACCTAGTGGCAACCGGAAGTTGTAGGCTGCGTACTTTGACATCCTGCTCCTCACAGATTAATCAGATCCCTCTCAAATGTTGTCAAACAAGCCTTAGGACCTTGATAATGCTTCGTTGTGAAGATTGTAAGAAGTTACTGAAGGGCGGCGACGTGGCGGCTCGGCGAATTTCGATCCTTCGCCATGAACGAATAAACTGATGTATCTCGACTCCACATCATCAGATCTTTACCAGATTTCACATGCTTGATTAGACTCCAGGCCTGAAGACATCTGCAGGCCAATTTTGAATCATAGTCATAGCGCCACCTACTGGTAACAGGAAGTTAAAGTCTTGATACTTTGGCTTGTTTCTCTCAGTAGGTAAATCAAATCAATATCAAATTTGTTCCACACAAATACAAGAAGTTCATAATGCCAGATCATGAAGTTTTTGATGTTTCGTCGAACGCCGTTGCCGTGGCGATGCAGTCTTCGCCGTTAACAACGAAGGTCATTTTGACAGGCTAAAAATGCTCGAAACATAAGCAAACTTGGCAAGTAGATTACAAGGCCGAAATGTAGTTAGGGAATATGATTTTATTGGTTCAGAGTGGCAAATCGGCTCAATAGCGCCCCCTACAAAATTTCGACGAAGCAGCCCTCGCAGTACGTTTGACCTAGATGTATGAAATGTGGTAGGAACATGTATCGCATATGGACTTCAATAAAAGTCTCTTGGGGCTATGCTCTAAACCCAACCGGAAGTCAGCCATTTTGCATTTTCTATGAATTTCTCATGTCGTTTTTGTCATTTCCAGCCGCTGCACTTTAACGAACTCCTCCTAGGGAATTCATCAGATCAACTTCAAATTTGGTCGGTACAGTCTAAAGACCTTTGTGATGAAAAGTTACTCAAAGCTTGTTGTTTCGTGAAAAGCTGTTGCCGTGGCGACGGAATTTCGATCCTTCGCCATGAACGAATAAACTGATGTAACTCGACTCCACATCATCAGATCTTTACCAGATTTCACGTGTTTGATTAGACTCCAGGCCTGAAGACATATGCAGGCCAATTTTGAATCATAGTCATAGCGCCACCTACTGGTAACAGGAAGTTAAAGTCTTGATACTTTGGCTTGTTTCTCTTAGTAGGTAAATCAAATCAATATCAAATTTGTTCCACACAAATAGTTCATAATGCCAGATCATGAAGCTTTTGATGTTTCGCCGAACGCCGTTGCCGTGGCGATGTAGTCTTCGCCGTTAACAACGAAGGTAATTTTGAGAGGCTAAAAATGCTCGAAACATAAGCAAACTTGGCATACACATTTAAAGCCCAAAATGTAGTTGTATAATATGATTTTATTGGTTCAGAGTGGCAAATCGGCTCAATAGCGCCCCCTTCAAAATTTCAACGAAGCAGCCCTCGCAGTACGTTTCACCTAGATGTATAAAATTTGGTAGGAACATGTATCACATATGGACTTAAATAAAAGTATATTGGGGCCATGCTCTGAACCTGCATGCAGTGTCTGACGGTCACGGAACTGAATGACAGCATCAACCAGAGTCCTCGCGCCGTCCGACGGTCGCGGACGTTCTCGGCCGCGCAGGCCAGAGTCCCGCCGGCACCCCGACGTGCATGCACCCCGACGTGCATATTGCGAGGGCCCGCCCATCGCTGCTCGCAGCTTTAATTAGGGCCCGAGCACCGACGTAGTCGGAGCGGAGGACCTATTGAAACCGTAATGTTTATTATTATTATTATTATTATTATTATTATTATTTTACCAGTTTGATAGCAAAAAGGAGGTGCTTGGGATATTGGGAATGTTGTGAAATTTGGCACGCAAGCCAGAATTTGCGAAAATTGCAGTCTGATTGGGGTGTCCAGCTGCGGTATGAAATATTGGCTCGCTAGCGCCCCCTATTGAGTAGCCCCAACATCAGGTTTCACCCAGCTGTATGAAATTTGGGAGTTATGTGCAACGTGATGAGACGCACAAAAAATCCTCTTGGACGTTTTCTTTAAACCAAACAGGAAGTCGGCCATTTTTGCTTTTATGACGTTTTTTGACCGTTTCAAGGCGTCATACTTTAACGAACTCCTCCCAGAGATTTGACCCGATTGACTTCAGATTCGGCGAGTCTGCTCTTGAGACCTTGGCAGTGAAAAATTACTCAAAGATCAAAAAGTTATCGAACTATGTGGCCGTGGCGTGGCGTCAAAGAAACACCATTCGCCACGAAACAGGAAGTTGTTGTAACTCGGCCGTACATTGTCGAATCTGCTCCAAATCTCTCATATGTCATAACATCCTGACCCGGAACACATCTGTATGATAATTTAGAATCATAGTGATAGCGCCACCTAGTGGCAACCGGAAGTTGTACGCTGCGTACTTTGACATCCTGCTCCTCACAGATTAATCAGATCCCTCTCAAATGTTGTCAAACAAGCCTTAAGACCTTGATAATGCTTCATTGTGAAGATTGTAAGAAGTTACTGAAGGGTGGCGACGTGGCGGCTCGGCGAATTTCGATCCTTCGCCATGAACGAATAAACTGATGTATCTCGACTCCACATCATCAGATCTTTCCCAGATTTCACATGCTTGATTAGACTCCAGGCCTGAAGACATCTGCAGGCCAATTTTGAATCATAGTCATAGCGCCACCTACTGGTAACAGGAAGTTAAAGTCTTGATACTTTGGCTTGTTTCTCTCAGTAGGTAAATCAAATCAATATCAAATTTGTCCCACACAAATACAAGAAGTTCATAATGCCAGATCATGAAGTTTTTGATGTTTCGTCGAACGCCGTTGCCGTGGCGATGCAGTCTTCGCCGTTAACAACGAAGGTCATTTTGAGAGGCTAAAAATGCTCGAAACATAAGCAAACTTGGCATACACATTTAAAGCCCAAAATGTAGTTGTATAATATGATTTTATTGGTTCAGAGTGGCAAATCGGCTCAATAGCGCCCCCTACAAAATTTCAACGAAGCAGCCCTCGCAGTACGTTTCACCTAGATGTATGAAATTTGGTAGGAACATGTATCACATATGGACTTAAATAAAAGTATATTGGGGCCATGCTCTGAACCTGCATGCAGTGTCTGACGGTCACAGAACTGAATGGCAGCATCAACCAGAGTCCTCGCGCCGTCCGACGGTCGCGGACGTTCTCGGCCGCGCAGGCCGGAGTCCCGCCGGCACTCCGACGTGCATGCACCCCGACGTGCATATAGCGAGGGCCCGCTCATCGCTGCTCGCAGCTTTAATTATTATTATTATTCTTCTTCTTCCGCTTTCATGGCAAAAAGGAGGTGCTTGGCATATTGGGAATGTTGTGAAATTTGGCACGCAAGCCAGAATTTGCGAAAATTGCAGTCTGATTGGGGTGTCCAGCTGCGGTATTAAATATTGGCTCGCTAGCGCCCCCTATTGAGTAGCCCCAACATCAGGATTCACCCAGCTGTATGAAATTTGGTCGGTATGTGGAACTTGATGAGACGCACAAAAAATCCTCTTGGCCGTTTTGTCTAAACCAAACAGGAAGTCGGCCATTTTTGCTTTTATGACGTTTTTTGACCGTTTCAAGGCGTCATACTTTAACGAACTCCTCCCAGAGATTTGACCCGATTGACTTCAGATTCGGCTAGTCTGCTCTTGAGACCTTGGCAGTGAAAAGTTACTCAAAGATCAAAAAGTTATCGAACTATGTGGCCGTGGCGTGGCGTCAAAGAAACACCATTTGCCACGAAACAGGAAGTTGTTGTAACTCGGCTGTACATTGTCGAATCTGCTCAAAATCTCTCATATGTCATAACATCCTGACCCGGAACACATCTATATGATAATTTAGAATCATAGTGATAGCGCCACCTAGTGGCAACCGGAAGTTGTACGCTGCGTACTTTGACATCCTGCTCCTCACAGATTAATTAGATCCCTCTCAAATGTTATCAAACAAGCCTTAAGACCTTGATAATGCTTCGTTGTGAAGATTGCAAGAAGTTACTGAAGGGCGGCGACGTGGCGGCTCGGCGAATTTCGATCCTTCGCCATGAACGAATAAACTGATGTATCTCGACTCCACATCATCAGATCTTTACCAGATTGCACGTGCTTGATTAGACTCCAGGCCTGAAGACATCTGCAGGCCAATTTTGAATCATAGTCATAGCGCCACCTACTGGTAACAGGAAGTTAAAGTCTTTATACTTTGGCTTGTTTCTCTTAGTAGGTAAATCAAATCAATATCAAATTTGTTCCACACAAATAGAAGAAGTTCATAATGCCAGATCATGAAGCTTTTGATGTTTCGTCGAACGCCGTTGCCGTGGCGATGCAGTCTTCGCCTTTAACAACGAAGGTCATTTTGAGAGGCTAAAAATGCTCGAAACATAAGCAAACTTGGCAAGTAGATTACAAGGCCGAAATGTAGTTACGGAATATGATTTTATTGGTTCAGAGTGCCAAATCGGCTCAATAGCGCCCCCTACAAAATTTCGACGAAGCAGCCCTCGCAGTACGTTTGACCTAGATGTATGAAATTTGGTGGGAACATGTATCACATATGGACTTAAATAAAAGTATATGGGGCCATGCTCTAAACCTGCATGCAGTGTCTGACGGTCACAGAACTAAATGGCAGCATCAGCCAGAGTCCTCGCGCCGTCCGACGGTCGCAGATGTTCTCGGCCGCGCAGGCCGGAGTCCCGCCGGCACCCCGACGTGCATATTGCGAGGGCCCGCTCATCGCTGCTCGCAGCTTTAATTCTTATTATTATTCTTAGTCTTTCGTCGCAAAAAGGAGGTGCTTGGGATATTGGGAAGTCTGTGAAATTTGGCACGCAAGCCAGAATTTGCGAAAATTGCAGTCTGATTGGGGTGTCCAGCTGCAGTATGAAATATTGGCTCGCTAGCGCCCCCTATTGAGTAGCCCCAACATCAGGTTTCACCCAGCTGTATGAAAGTTGGTAGGTATGTGGAACGTGATGAGACGCACAAAAAATCCTCTTGGACGTTTTCTTTAAACCAAACAGGAAGTCGGCCATTTTTACTTTTATGACGTTTTTTGACCGTTTCAAGGCGTCATACTTTAACGAACTCCTCCCAGAGATTTGACCCGATTGACTTCAGATTCGGCTAGTCTGCTCTTGAGACCTTGGCAGTGAAAAGTTACTCAAAGATCAAAAAGTTATCGAACGATGTGGCCGCGGCGTGGCGTCAAAGAAACACCATTCGCCACGAAACAGGAAGTTGTTGTAACTCGGCCGTACATTGTCGAATCTGCTCCAAATCTCTCATATGTCATAACATCCTGACCCGGAACACATCTATATGATAATTTAGAATCATAGTGATAGCGCCACCTAGTGGCAACCGGAAGTTGTACGCTGCGTACTTTGACATCCTGCTCCTCACAGATTAATCAGATCCCTCTCAAATCTTGTCAAACAAGCCTTAAGACCTTGATAATGCTTCATTGTGAAGATTGTAAGAAGTTACTGAAGGGCGGCGACGTGGCGGCTCGGCAAATTTCGATCCTTCGCCATGAACGAATGAACTGATGTAACTCGACTCCACATCATCAGATCCTTACCAGATTTCACGTGTTTGATTAGACTCCAGGCCTGAAGACATCTGCAGGCCAATTTTGAATCATAGTCATAGCGCCACCTACTGGTAACAGGAAGTTAAAGTCTTTATACTTTGGCTTGTTTCTCTTAGTAGGTAAATCAAATCAATATCAAATTTGTTCCACACAAATACAAGAAGTTCATAATGCCAGATCATGAAGCTTTTGATGTTTCGTCGAATGCCGTTGCCGTGGCGATGCAGTCTTCGCCGTTAACAACGAAGGTCATTTTGACAGGCTAAAAATGCTCGAAACATAAGCAAACTTGGCAAGTAGATTACAAGGCCGAAATGTAGTTAGGGAATATGATTTTATTGGTTCAGAATGGCAAATCGGCTCAATAGCGCCCCCTACAAAATTTCGACGAAGCAGCCCTCGCAGTACGTTTGACCTAGATGTATGAAATGTGGTAGGAACATGTATCACATATGGACTTCAATAAAAGTCTCTTGGGGCTATGCTCTAAAGCTGCATGCAGTGTCTGACGGTCACAGAACTAAATGGCAGCATCAGCCAGAGTCCTCGCGCCGTCCGACGGTCGCGGACGTTCTCGGCCGCGCAGGCCGGAGTCCCGCCGGCACCCCGACGTGCATATTGCAAGGGCCCGCCCATCGCTGCTCGCAGCTTTAATTAGGGCCCGAGCACCGACGTAGTCGGAGCGGAGGACCTATTGAAACCGTAATGTTTATTCTTATTAGGGCCCGAGCACCGACGTAGTCGGAGCGGAGGACCTATTGAATTTCGAATGTTTATTCTTCTTCTTATTATTAGGGCCCGAGCACCGACGTAGTCGGAGCGGAGGACCTATTGAAACTGTAATGTTTATTCTTCTTCTTATTATTCTTAGTCTTTCGTCGCAAAAAGGAGGTGCTTGGGATATTGGGAAGTCTGTGAAATTTGGCACGCAAGCCAGAATTTGCGAAAATTGCAGTCTGATTGGGGTGTCCAGCTGCGGTATGAAATATTGGCTCGCTAGCGCCCCCTATTGAGTAGCCCCAACATCAGGATTCACCCAGCTGTATGAAAGTTGGTAGGTATGTGGAACGTGATGAGACGCACAAAAAATCCTCTTGGCCGTTTTCTCTAAACCAAACAGGAAGTCGGCCATTTTTACTTTTATGACGTTTTTTGACCGTTTCAAGGCGTCATACTTTAACGAACTCCTCCCAGAGATTTGACCCGATTGACTTCAGATTCGGCTAGTCTGCTCTTGAGACCTTGGCAGTGAAAAGTTACTCAAAGATCAAAAAGTTATCGAACTATGTGGCCGTGGCGTGGCGTCAAAGAAACACCATTCGCCACGAAACAGGAAGTTGTTGTAACTCGGCCGTACATTGTCGAATCTGCTCCAAATCTCTCATATGTCATAACATCCTGACCCGGAACACATCTATATGCTAATTTAGAATCATAGTGATAGCGCCACCTAGTGGCAACCGGAAGTTGTACGCTGCGTACTTTGACATCCTGCTCCTCACAGATTAATCAGATCCCTCTCAAATGTTGTCAAACAAGCCTTAAGACCTTGATAATGCTTCATTGTGAAGATTGTAAGAAGTTACTGAAGGGCGGCGACGTGGCGGCTCGGCGAATTTCGATCCTTCGCCATGAACGAATAAACTGATGTATCTCGACTCCACATCATCAGATCTTTACCAGATTTCACATGCTTGATTAGACTCCAGGCCTGAAGACATCTGCAGGCCAATTTTGAATCATAGTCATAGCGCCACCTACTGGTAACAGGAAGTTAAAGTCTTGATACTTTGGCTTGTTTCTCTCAGTAGGTAAATCAAATCAATATCAAATTTGTTCCCCACAAATACAAGAAGTTCATAATGCCAGATCATGAAGTTTTTGATGTTTCGTCGAACGCCGTTGCCGTGGCGATGCAGTCTTCGCCGTTAACAACGAAGGTCATTTTGACAGGCTAAACATGCTCGAAACATAAGCAAACTTGGCAAGTAGATTACAAGGCCGAAATGTAGTTAGGGAATATGATTTTATTGGTTCAGAGTGGCAAATCGGCTCAATAGCGCCCCCTACAGAATTTCGACGAAGGAGCCCTCGCAGTACGTTTGACCTAGCTGTATGAAATTTGGTGGGAACATGTATCACATATGGACTTAAATAAAAGTATATTGGGGCCATGCTCTAAACCTGCATGCAGTGTCTGACGGTCACAGAACTAAATGGCAGCATCAGCCAGAGTCCTCGCGCCGTCCGACGGTCGCGGACGTTCTCGGCCGCGCAGGCCGGAGTCCCGCCGGCACCCCGACGTGCATATTGCGAGGGCCCGCCCATCGCTGCTCGCAGCTTTAATTAGGGCCCGAGCACCGACGTAGTCGGAGCGGAGGACCTATTGAATTTCGAATGTTTATTATTATTATTATTATTATTATTATTTTTAGTGTTTCGTCGCAAAAAGGAGGTGCTTGGGATATTGGGAATGTTGTGAAATTTGGCACGCAAGCCAGAATTTGCGAAAATTGCAGTCTGATTGGGGTGCCCAGCTGCGGTATGAAATATTGGCTCGCTAGCGCCCCCTATTGAGTAGCCCCAACATCAGGTTTCACCCAGCTGTATGAAAGTTGGTAGGTATGTGGAACGTGATGAGACGCACAAAAAATCCTCTTGGCCGTTTTCTCTAAACCAAACAGGAAGTCGGCCATTTTCGCTTTTATGACGTTTTTTTACCGTTTCAAGGCGTCATACTTTAAAGAACTCCTCCCAGAGATTTGACCCGATTGACTTCAGATTCGGCTAGTCTGCTCTTGAGACCTTGGCAGTGAAAAGTTACTCAAAGATCAAAAAGTTATCGAACTATGTGGCCGTGGCGTGGCGTCAAAGAAACACCATTCGCCACGAAACAGGAAGTTGTTGTAACTCGGCCGTACATTGTCGAATCTGCTCAAAATCTCTCATATGTCATAACATCCTGACCCGGAACACATCTGTATGATAATTTTGAATCAAACTGATAGCGCCACCTAGTGGCAACCGGAAGTTGTACGCTGCGTACTTTGACATCCTGCTCCTCACAGATTAATCAGATCCCTCTCAAATGTTGTCAAACAAGCCTTAAGACCTTGATAATGCTTCATTGTGAAGATTGTAAGAAGTTACTGAAGGACGGCGACGTGGCGGCTCGGCGAATTTCGATCCTTCGCCATGAACGAATAAACTGATGTATCTCGACTCCACATCATCAGATCTTTACCAGATTTCACATGCTTGATTAGACTCCAGGCCTGAAGACATCTGCAGGCCAATTTTGAATCATAGTCATAGCGCCACCTACTGGTAAGAGGAAGTTAAAGTCTTGATACTTTGGCTTGTTTCTCTCAGTAGGTAAATCAAATCAATATCAAATTTGTTCCACACAAATACAAGAAGTTCATAATGCCAGATCATGAAGTTTTTGATGTTTCGTCGAACGCCGTTGCCGTGGCGATGCAGTCTTCGCCGTTAACAACGAAGGTCATTTTGACAGGCTAAAAATGCTCGAAACATAAGCAAACTTGGCAAGTAGATTACAAGGCCGAAATGTAGTTAGGGAATATGATTTTATTGGTTCAGAGTGGCAAATCGGCTCAATAGCGCCCCCTACAAAATTTCGACGAAGCAGCCCTCGCAGTACGTTTGACCTAGATGTATGAAATTTGGTGGGAACATGTATCACATATGGACTTAAATAAAAGTATATTGGGGCCATGCTCTAAACCTGCATGCAGTGTCTGACGGTCACAGAACTAAATGGCAGCATCAGCCAGAGTCCTCGCGCTGTCCGACGGTCGCGGACGTTCTCGGCCGCGCAGGCCGGAGTCCCGCCGGCACCCCGACGTGCATATTGCGAGGGCCCGCCCATCGCTGCTCGCAGCTTTAATTATTCTTATTTTTAGTGTTTCGTCGCAAAAAGGAGGTGCTTGGGATATTGGGAAGTCTGTGAAATTTTTCATGCAAGCCAGAATTTGCGAAAATTGCAGTCTGATTGGGGTGTCCAGCTACGGTATGAAATATTGGCTCGCTAGCGCCCCCTATTGAGTAGCCCCAACATCAGGATTCACCCAGCTGTATGAAATTTGGTCGGTATGTGGAACGTGATGAGACGCACAAAAAATCCTCTTGGCCGTTTTGTCTAAACCAAACAGGAAGTCGGCCATTTTTGCTTTTATGACGTTTTTTGACCGTTTCAAGGCGTCATACTTTAACGAACTCCTCCCAGAGATTTGACCCGATTGACTTCAGATTCGGCTAGTCTGCTCTTGAGACCTTGGCAGTGAAAAGTTACTCAAAGATCAAAAAGTTATCGAACGATGTGGCCGTGGCGTGGCGTCAAAGAAACACCATTCGCCACGAAAGAGGAAGTTGTTGTAACTCGGCCGTACATTGTCGAATCTGCTCAAAATCTCTCATATGTCATAACATCCTGACCCGGAACACATCTATATGATAATTTAGAATCATAGTGATAGCGCCACCTAGTGGCAACCGGAAGTTGTACGCTGCGTACTTTGACATCCTGCTCCTCACAGATTAATCAGATCCCTCTCAAATGTTGTGAGAGAAGTCTTAAGACCTTGATAATGCTTCGTTGTGAAGATTGTAAGAAGTTACTGAAGGGCGGCGACGTGGCGGCTCGGCGAATTTCGATCCTTCGCCATGAACGAATAAACTGATGTATCTCGACTCCACATCATCAGATCTTTACCAGATTTCACATGCTTGATTAGACTCCAGGCCTGAAGACATCTGCAGGCCAATTTCGAATCATAGTCATAGCGCCACCTACTGGTAACAGGAAGTTAAAGTCTTTATACTTTGGCTTGTTTCTCTTAGTAGGTAAATCAAATCAATATCAAATTTGTTCCACACAAATATAAGAAGTTCATAATACCAGATCATGAAGCTTTTGATGTTTCGTCGAACGCCGTTGCCGTGGCGATGCAGTCTTCGCCGTGAACAACGAAGGTCATTTTGAGAGGCTAAAAATGCTCGAAACATAAGCAAACTTGGCAAGTAGATTACAAGGCCGAAATGTAGTTATAGAATATGATTTTATTGGTTCAGAGTGGCAAATCGGCTCAATAGCGCCCCCTACAAAATTTCAACGAAGCAGCCCTCGCAGTACGTTTGACCTAGATGTATGAAATGTGGTAGGAACATGTATCGCATATGGACTTCAATAAAAGTCTCTTGGGGCTATGCTCTAAACCCAACCGGAAGTCAGCCATTTTGCATTTTTTATGAATTTCTCATGTCGTTTTTGTCATTTCCAGGCGCTGCACTTTAACGAACTCCTCCTAGGGAATTCATCAGATCAACTTCAAATTTGGTCGGTACAGTCTAAAGACCTTTGTGATGAAAAGTTACTCAAAGCTTGTTGTTTCGTGAAAAGCTGTTGCCGTGGCGACGGAATTTCGATCCTTCGCCATAAATGAATAAACTGATGTAACTCGACTCCACATCATCAGATCTTTACCAGATTTCACGTGTTTGATTAGACTCCAGGCCTGAAGACATATGCAGGCCAATTTTGAATCATAGTCATAGCGCCACCTACTGGTAACAGGAAGTTAAAGTCTTGATACTTTGGCTTGTTTCTCTTAGTAGGTAAATCAAATCAATATCAAATTTGTTCCACACAAATAGTTCATAATGCCAGATCATGACGCTTTTGATGTTTCGTCGAACGCCGTTGCCGTGGCGATGCAGTCTTCGCCGTTAACAACGAAGGTCATTTTGAGAGGCTAAAAATGCTCGAAACATAAGCAAACTTGGCATACACATTTAAAGCCCAAAATGTAGTTGTATAATATGATGTTATTGGTTCAGAGTGGCAAATCGGCTCAATAGCGCCCCCTACAAAATTTCAACGAAGCAGCCCTCGCAGTACGTTTCACCTAGATGTATGAAATTTGGTAGGAACATGTATCACATATGGACTTAAATAAAAGTATATTGGGGCCATGCTCTGAACCTGCATGCAGTGTCTGACGGTCACGGAACTGAATGACAGCATCAACCAGAGTCCTCGCGCCGTCCGACGGTCGCGGACGTTCTCGGCCGCGCAGGCCGGAGTCCCGCCGCCACCCCGACGTGCATGCACCCCGACGTGCATATTGCGAGGGCCCGCCCATCGCTGCTCGCAGCTTTAATTATTAGGGCCCGAGCACCGACGTAGTCGGAGCGGAGGACCTATTGAAACCGTAATGTTTATTAGGGCCCGAGCACCGACGTAGTCGGAGCGGAGGACCTATTGAATTTCGAATGTTTATTATTCTTCTTCTTCTTCCGCTTTCATGGCAAAAAGGAGGTGCTTGGGATATTGGGAATGTTGTGAAATTTGGCACGCAAGCCAGAATTTGCGAAAATTGCAGTCTGATTGGGGTGTCCAGCTGCAGTATGAAATATTGGCTCGCTAGCGCCCCCTATTGAGTAGCCCCAACATCAGGATTCACCCAGCTGTATGAAAGTTGGTAGGTATGTGGAACGTGATGAGACGCACAAAAAATCCTCTTGGCCGTTTTCTCTAACCCAAACAGGAAGTCGGCCATTTTTGCTTTTATGACGTTTTTTGACCGTTTCAAGGCGTCATACTTTAACGAACTCCTCCCAGAGATTTGACCCGATTGACTTCAGATTCGGCGAGTCTGCTCTGGAGACCTTGGCAGTGAAAAGTTACTCAAAGATCAAAAAGTTATCGAACTATGTGGCCGTGGCGTGGCGTCAAAGAAACACCATTCGCCACAAAACAGGAAGTTGTTGTAACTCGGCCGTACATTGTCGAATCTGCTCGAAATCTCTCATATGTCATAACATCCTGACCCGGAACACATCTATATGATAATTTAGAATCATAGTGATAGCGCCACCTAGTGGCAACCGGAAGTTGTACGCTGCGTACTTTGACATCCTGCTCCTCACAGATGAATCAGATCCCTCTCAAATGTTGTCATACAAGCCTTAAGACCTTGATAATGCTTCATTGTGAAGATTGTAAGAAGTTACTGAAGGGCGGCGACGTGGCGGCTCGGCGAATTTCGATCCTTCACCATGAACGAATAAACTGATGTATCTCGACTCCACATCATCAGATCTTTACCAGATTTCACATGCTTGATTAGACTCCAGGCCTGAAGACAACTGCAGGCCAATGTTGAATCATAGTCATAGCGCCACCTACTGGTAACAGGAAGTTAAAGTCTTTATACTTTGGCTTGTTTCTCTTAGTAGGTAAATCAAATCAATATCAAATTTGTTCCACACAAATAGAAGAAGTTCATAATGCCAGATCATGAAGCTTTTGATGTTTCGTCGAACGCCGTTGCCGTGGCGATGAAGTCTTCGAAGTTAACAACGAAGGTCATTTTGAGAGGCTAAAAATGCTCGAAACATAAGCAAACTTGGCAAGTAGATTACAAGGCCGAAATGTAGTTACAGAATATGATTTTATTGGTTCAGAGTGGCAAATCGGCTCAATAGCGCCCCCTACAAAATTTCGACGAAGCAGCCCTCGCAGTACGTTTGACCTAGATGTATTAAAATGTGGTAGGAACATGTATCACATATGGACTTCAATAAAAGTCTCTTGGAGTTATGCTCTAAACCCAACCGGAAGTCAGCCATTTTGCATTTCTTATGAATTTCTAGTGTCGTTTTTGTCATTTCCAGGCGCTGCACTTTAACGAACTCCTCCTAGGGAATTAATCAGATCAACTTCAAATTTGGTCGGTACAGTCTAAAGACCTTTGTGATGAAAAGTTACTCAAAGCTTGTTGTTTCGTGAAAAGCTGTTGCCGTGGCGACCCATTCTTCGCCGTTAACAACGAAGGTCATTTTGAGAGGCTAAAAATGCTCGAAACATAAGCAAACTTGGCAAGTAGATTACAAGGCTGAAATGGAGTCATGGAATATGATTTTATTGGTTCAGAGTGGCAAATCGGCTCAATAGCGCCCCCTACAAAATTTCAACGAAGCAGCCCTCGCAGTACGTTTCACCTAGATGTATGAAATTTGGTAGGAACATGTATCACATATTGACTTAAATAAAAGTATATTGGGGCCATGCTCTAAACCTGCATGCAGTGTCTGACGGTCACAGAACTAAATGGCAGCATCAGCCAGAGTCCTCGCGCCGTCCGACGGTCGCGGACGTTCTCGGCCGCGCAGGCCGGAGTCCCGCCGGCACCCCGACGTGCATATTGCGAGGGCCCGCCCATCGCTGCTCGCAGCTTTAATTATTAGGGCCCGAGCACCGACGTAGTCGGAGCGGAGGACCTATTGAAACCGCTATGTTTATTATTATTATTATTTTATGTGTTTCGTCGCAAAAAGGAGGTGCTTGGGATATTGGGAAGTTTGTGAAATTTGGCAAGCAAGCCAGAATTTGCGAAAATTGCAGTCTGATTGGGGTGCCCAGCTGCGGTATGAAATATTGGCTCGCTAGCGCCCCCTATTGAGTAGCCCCAACATCAGGTTTCACCCAGCTGTATGAAAGTTGGTAGGTGTGTGGAACGTGATGAGACGCACAAAAAATCCTCTTGGCCGTTTTCTCTAAACCAAACAGGAAGTCGGCCATTTTTGCTTTTATGACGTTTTTTGACCGTTTCAAGGCGTCATACTTTAACGAACTCCTCCCAGAGATTTGACCCGATTGACTTCAGATTCGGCTAGTCTGCTCTTGAGACCTTGACAGTGAAAAGTTACTCAAAGATCAAAAAGTTATCAAACTATGTGGCCGTGGCGTGGCGTCAAAGAAACACCATTCGCCACGAAACAGGAAGTTGTTGTAACTCGGCCGTACATTGTCGAATCTGCTCAAAATCTCTCATATGTCATAACATCCTGACCCGGAACACATCTATTTGATAATTTAGAATCATAGTGATAGCGCCACCTAGTGGCAACCGGAAGTTATACGCTGCGTACTTTGACATCCTGCTCCTCACAGATTAATCAGATCCCTCTCAAATGTTGTGAGAGAAGTCTTAAGACCTTGATAATGCTTCGTTGTGAAGATTGTAAGAAGTTACTGAAGGGCGGCGACGTGGCGGCTCGGCGAATTTCGATCCTTCGCCATGAACGAATAAACTGATGTATCTCGACTCCACATCATCAGATCTTTACCAGATTTCACATGCTTGATTAGACTCCAGGCCTGAAGACATCTGCAGGCCAATTTCGAATCATAGTCATAGCGCCACCTACTGGTAACAGGAAGTTAAAGTCTTTATACTTTGGCTTGTTTCTCTTAGTAGGTAAATCAAATCAATATCAAATTTGTTCCACACAAATATAAGAAGTTCATAATACCAGATCATGAAGCTTTTGATGTTTCGTCGAACGCCGTTGCCGTGGCGATGCAGTCTTCGCCGTGAACAACGAAGGTCATTTTGAGAGGCTAAAAATGCTCGAAACATAAGCAAACTTGGCAAGTAGATTACAAGGCCGAAATGTAGTTATAGAATATGATTTTATTGGTTCAGAGTGGCAAATCGGCTCAATAGCGCCCCCTACAAAATTTCAACGAAGCAGCCCTCGCAGTACGTTTGACCTAGATGTATGAAATGTGGTAGGAACATGTATCGCATATGGACTTCAATAAAAGTCTCTTGGGGCTATGCTCTAAACCCAACCGGAAGTCAGCCATTTTGCATTTTTTATGAATTTCTCATGTCGTTTTTGTCATTTCCAGGCGCTGCACTTTAACGAACTCCTCCTAGGGAATTCATCAGATCAACTTCAAATTTGGTCGGTACAGTCTAAAGACCTTTGTGATGAAAAGTTACTCAAAGCTTGTTGTTTCGTGAAAAGCTGTTGCCGTGGCGACGGAATTTCGATCCTTCGCCATAAATGAATAAACTGATGTAACTCGACTCCACATCATCAGATCTTTACCAGATTTCACGTGTTTGATTAGACTCCAGGCCTGAAGACATATGCAGGCCAATTTTGAATCATAGTCATAGCGCCACCTACTGGTAACAGGAAGTTAAAGTCTTGATACTTTGGCTTGTTTCTCTTAGTAGGTAAATCAAATCAATATCAAATTTGTTCCACACAAATAGTTCATAATGCCAGATCATGAAGCTTTTGATGTTTCGTCGAACGCCGTTGCCGTGGCGATGCAGTCTTCGCCGTTAACAACGAAGGTCATTTTGAGAGGCTAAAAATGCTCGAAACATAAGCAAACTTGGCGTACACATTTAAAGCCCAAAATGTAGTTGTATAATATGATTTTATTGGTTCAGAGTGGCAAATCGGCTCAATAGCGCCCCCTACAAAATTTCAACGAAGCATCCCTCGCAGTACGTTTCACCTAGATGTATGAAATTTGGTAGGAACATGTATCACATATGGACTTACATAAAAGTATATTGGGGCCATGCTCTGAACCTGCATGCAGTGTCTGACGGTCACGGAACTGAATGACAGCATCAACCAGAGTCCTCGCGCCGTCCGACGGTCGCGGACATTCTCGGCCGCGCAGGCCGGATTCCCGCCGGCACCCCGACGTGCATATTGCGAGGGCCCGCCCATCGCTGCTCGCAGCTTTAATTATTATTATTATTATTCTTATTATTATTTTATGTGTTTCGTCGCAAAAAGGAGGTGCTTGGGATATTGGGAAGTTTGTGAAATTTGGCAAGCAAGCCAGAATTTGCGAAAATTGCAGTCTGATTGGGGTGCCCAGCTGCGGTATGAAATATTGGCTCGCTAGCGCCCCCTATTGAGTAGCCCCAACATCAGGTTTCACCCAGCTGTATGAAAGTTGGTAGGTATGTGGAACGTGATGAGACGCACAAAAAATCCTCTTGGCCGTTTTCTCTAAACCAAACAGGAAGTCGGCCATTTTTGCTTTTATGACGTTTTTTGACCGTTTCAAGGCGTCATACTTTAACGAACTCCTCCCAGAGATTTGACCCGATTGACTTCAGATTCGGCTAGTCTGCTCTTGAGACCTTGGCAGTGAAAAGTTACTCAAAGATCAAAAAGTTATCGAACTATGTGGCCGTGGCGTGGCGTCAAAGAAACACCATTCGCCACGAAACAGGAAGTTGTTGTAACTCGGCCGTACATTGTCGAATCTGCTCCAAATCTCTCATATGTCATAACATCCTGACCCGGAACACATCTGTATGATAATTTAGAATCATAGTGATAGCGCCACCTAGTGGCAACCGGAAGTTGTACGCTGCGTACTTTGACATCCTGCTCCTCACAGATTAATCAGATCCCTCTCAAATGTTGTCAAACAAGCCTTAAGACCTTGATAATGCTTCATTGTGAAGATTGTAAGAAGTTACTGAAGGGCGGCGACGTGGCGGCTCGGCGAATTTCGATCCTTCGCCATGAACGAAGAAATTGATGTAACTCGACTCCACATCATCAGATGTTTACCAGATTTCACGTGTTTGATTAGACTACAGGCCTGAAGACATCTGCAGGCCAATTTTGAATCATAGTCATAGCGCCACCTACTGGTAACAGGAAGTTAAAGTCGTTATACTTTGGCTTGTTTCTCTTAGTAGGTAAATCAAATCAATATCAAATTTGTTCCACAGAAATACAAGAAGTTCATAATGCCAGATCATGAAGCTTTTGACGTTTCGTCGAACGCCGTTGCCGTGGCGATGCAGTCTTCGCCGTTAACAACTAAGGTCATTTTGAGAGGCTAAAAATGCTCGAAACATAAGCAAACTTGGCAAGTAGATTACAAGGCCGAAATGTAGTTACAGAATATGATTTTATTGGTTCAGAGTGGCAAATCGGCTCAATAGCGCCCCCTACAAAATTTCGACGAAGCAGCCCTCGCAGTACGTTTGACCTAGATGTATGAAATGTGGTAGGAACATGTATCGCATATGGACTTCAATAAAAGTCTCTTGGAGTTATGCTCTAAACCCAACCGGAAGTCAGCCATTTTGCATTTCTTATGAATTTCTAGTGTCGTTTTTGTCATTTCCAGGCGCTGCACTTTAACGAACTCCTCCTAGGGAATTAATCAGATCAACTTCAAATTTGGTCGGTACAGTCTAAAGACCTTTGTGATGAAAAGTTACTCAAAGCTTGTTGTTTCGTGAAAAGCTGTTGCCGTGGCGACCCATTCTTCGCCGTTAACAACGAAGGTCATTTTGAGAGGCTAAAAATGCTCGAAACATAAGCAAACTTGGCAAGTAGATTACAAGGCTGAAATGGAGTCATGGAATATGATTTTATTGGTTCAGAGTGGCAAATCGGCTCAATAGCGCCCCCTACAAAATTTCGACGAAGCAGCCCTCGCAGTACGTTTGACCTAGATGTATGAAATTTGGTGGGAACATGTATCACATATGGACTTAAATAAAAGTATATTGGGGCCATGCTCTAAACCTGCATGCAGTGTCTGACGGTCACAGAACTAAATGGCAGCATCAGCCAGAGTCCTCGCGCCGTCCGATGGTCGCGGACGTTCTCGGCCGCGCAGGCCGGAGTCCCGCCGGCACCCCGACGTGCATATTGCGAGGGCCCGCCCATCGCTGCTCGCAGCTTTAATTATTATTCTTCTTCTTCCGCTTTCATGGCAAAAAGGAGGTGCTTGGCATATTGGGAATGTTGTGAAATTTGGCACGCAAGCCAGAATTTGCGAAAATTGCAGTCTGATTGGGGTGTCCAGCTGCGGTATGAAATATTGGCTCGCTAGCGCCCCCTATTGAGTAGCCCCAACATCAGGATTCACCCAGCTGTATGAAATTTGGTCGGTATGTGGAACTTGATGAGACGCACAAAAAATCCTCTTGGCCGTTTTGTCTAAACCAAACAGGAAGTCGGCCATTTTTGCTTTTATGACGTTTTTTGACCGTTTCAAGGCGTCATACTTTAACGAACTCCTCCCAGAGATTTGACCCGATTGACTTCAGATTCAGCTAGTCTGCTCTTGAGACCTTGGCAGTGAAAAGTTACTCAAAGATCAAAAAGTTATCGAACTATGTGGCCGTGGCGTGGCGTCAAAGAAACACCATTCGCCACGAAACAGGAAGTTGTTGTAACTCGGCCGTACATTGTCGAATCTGCTCAAAATCTCTCATATGTCATAACATCCTGACCCGGAACACATCTATATGATAATTTTGAATCAAACTGATAGCGCCACCTAGTGGCAACCGGAAGTTGTACGCTGCGTACTTTGACATCCTGCTCCTCACAGATGAATCAGATCCCTCTCAAATGTTGTCAAACAAGCCTTAAGACCTTGATAATGCTTCGTTGTGAAGATTGTAAGAAGTTACTGAAGGGCGGCGACGTGGCGGCTCGGCGAATTTCGATCCTTCGCCATGAACGAATAAACTGATGTATCTCGACTCCACATCATCAGATCTTTACCAGATTTCACGTGTTTGATTAGACTCCAGGCCTGAAGACATCTGCAGGCCAATTTTGAATCATAGTCATAGCGCCACCTACTGGTAACAGGAAGTTAAAGTCTTTATACTTTGGCTTGTTTCTCTTAGTAGGTAAATCAAATCAATATCAAATTTGTTACACACAAATACAAGAAGTTCATAATGCCAGATCATGAAGCTTTTGATGTTTCGTCGAACGCTGATGCCGTGGCGATGCAGTCTTCGCCGTTAACAACGAAGGTCATTTTGAGAGGCTAAAAATGCTCGAAACATAAGCAAACTTGCCAAGTAGATTACAAGGCCGAAATGTAGTTATGGAATATGATTTTATTGGTTCAGAGTGGCAAATCGGCTCAATAGCGCCCCCTACAAAATTTCGACGAAGCAGCCCTCGCAGTACGTTTGACCTAGATGTATGAAATTTGGTAGGAACATGTATCACATATGGACTTCAATAAAAGTCTCTTGGGGCCATGCTCTAAACCCAACCGGAAGTCAGACATTTTGCATTTTTTATGAATTTCTCATGTCGTTTTTGTCATTTCCAGGCGCTGCACTTCAACGAACTCCTCCTAGGGAATTAATCAGATCAACTTCAAATTTGGTCGGTACAGTCTAAAGACCTTTGTGATGAAAAGTTACTCAAAGCTTGTTGTTTCTTGAAAAGCTGTTGCCGTGGCGACGGAATTTCGATCCTTCGCCATGAACGAATAAACTGATGTAACTCGACTCCACATCATCAGATCTTTACCAGATTTCACGTGTTTGATTAGACTCCAGGCCTGAAGACATCTGCAGGCCAATTTTGAATCATAGTCATAGCGCCACCTACTGGTAACAGGAAGTTAAAGTCTTGATACTTTGGCTTGTTTCTCTTAGTAGGTAAATCAAATCAATATCAAATTTGTTCCACACAAATAGTTCATAATGCCAGATCATGAAGCTTTTGATGTTTCGTCAAACGCCGTTGCCGTGGCGATGCAGTCTTCGCCGTTAACAACGAAGGTCATTTTGAGAGGCTAAAAATGCTCGAAACATAAGCAAACTTGGCAAGTAGATTACAAGGCCGAAATGTAGTTATGGAACATGATTTTATTGGTTCAGAGTGGCAAATCGGCTCAATAGCGCCCCCTACAAAATTTCAACGAAGCAGCCCTCGCAGTACGTTTCACCTAGATGTATGAAATTTGGTAGGAACATGTATCACATATGGACTTCAATAAAAGTCTCTTGGGGCCATGCTCTAAACCTGCATGCAGTGTCTGACGGTCACAGAACTGAATGGCAGCATCAGCCAGAGTCCTCGCGCCGTCCGACGCTCGCGGACGTTCTCGTCCGCGCAGGCCGGAGTCCCGCCGGCACCCCGACGTGCATATTGCGAGGGCCCGCTCATCGCTGCTCGCAGCTTTAATTATTATTATTTTACCAGTTTGATGGCAAAAAGGAGGTGCTTGGGATATTGGGAAGTCTGTGAAATTTGGCACGCAAGCCAGAATTTGCGAAAATTGTAGTCTGATTGGGGTGTCCAGCTACGGTATGAAATATTGGCTCGCTAGCGCCGCCTATTGAGTAGCCCCAACATCAGGATTCACCCAGCTGTATGAAATTTGGTCGGTATGTGGAACGTGATGAGACGCACAAAAAATCCTCTTGGCCGTTTTGTCTAAACCAAACAGGAAGTCAGCCATTTTTGCTTTTATGACGTTTTTTGACCGTTTCAAGGCGTCATACTTTAACGAACTCCTCCCAGACATTTGACCCGAATGACTTCAGATTCGGCTAGTCTGCTCTTGAGACCTTGGCAGTGAAAAGTTACTCAAAGATCAAAAAGTTATCGAACTATGTGGCCGTGGCGTGGCGTCAAAGAAACACCATTCGCCACGAAACAGGAAGTTGTTGTAACTCGGCCGTACATTGTCGAATCTGCTCAAAATCTCTCATATGTCATAACATCCTGACCCGGAACACATCTATATGATAATTTAGAATCATAGTGATAGCGCCACCTAGTGGCAACCGGAAGTTGTACGCTGCGTACTTTGACATCCTGCTCCTCACAGATTAATCAGATCCCTCTCAAATGTTGTGAGAGAAGTCTTAAGACCTTGATAATGCTTCGTTGTGAAGATTGTAAGAAGTTACTGAAGGGCGGCGACGTGGCGGCTCGGCGAATTTCGATCCTTCGCCATGAACGAATAAACTGATGTATCTCGACTCCACATCATCAGATCTTTACCAGATTTCACATGCTTGATTAGACTCCAGGCCTGAAGATATCTGCAGGCCAATTTCGAATCATAGTCATAGCGCCACCTACTGGTAACAGGAAGTTAAAGTCTTTATACTTTGGCTTGTTTCTCTTAGTAGGTAAATCAAATCAATATCAAATTTGTTCCACACAAATATAAGAAGTTCATAATACCAGATCATGAAGCTTTTGATGTTTCGTCGAACGCCGTTGCCGTGGCGATGCAGTCTTCGCCGTGAACAACGAAGGTCATTTTGAGAGGCTAAAAATGCTCGAAACATAAGCAAACTTGGCAAGTAGATTACAAGGCCGAAATGTAGTTATAGAATATGATTTTATTGGTTCAGAGTGGCAAATCGGCTCAATAGCGCCCCCTACAAAATTTCAACGAAGCAGCCCTCGCAGTACGTTTGACCTAGATGTATGAAATGTGGTAGGAACATGTATCGCATATGGACTTCAATAAAAGTCTCTTGGGGCTATGCTCTAAACCCAACCGGAAGTCAGCCATTTTGCATTTTTTATGAATTTCTCATGTCGTTTTTGTCATTTCCAGGCGCTGCACTTTAACGAACTCCTCCTAGGGAATTCATCAGATCAACTTCAAATTTGGTCGGTACAGTCTAAAGACCTTTGTGATGAAAGTTACTCAAAGCTTGTTGTTTCGTGAAAATCTGTTGCCGTGGCGACGCATCCTTCGCCGTTAACAACGAAGGTCATTTTGAGAGGCTAAAAATGCTCGAAACATAACCAAACTTGGCAAGTAGATTACAAGGCCGAAATGTAGTTATGGAATATGATTTTATTGGTTCAGAGTGGCAAATCGGCTCAATAGCGCCCCCTACAAAATTTCAACGAAGCAGCCCTCGCAGTACGTTTCACCTAGATGTATGAAATTTGGTAGGAACATGTATCACATATGGACTTAAATAAAAGTATCTTGGTGCCATGCTCTGAACCTGCATGCAGTGTCTGATGGTCACGGAACTGAATGACAGCATCAACCAGAGTCCTCGCGCCGTCCGACGGTCGCTGACGTTCTCGGCCGCGCAGGCCGGAGTCCCGCCGGCACCCCGACGTGCATATTGCGAGGGCCCGCTCATCGCTGCTCGCAGCTTTAATTAGGGCCCGAGCACCGACGTAGTCGGAGCGGAGGACCTATTGAAACCGTAATGTTTATTCTTATTAGGGCCCGAGCACCGACGTAGTCGGAGCGGAGGACCTATTGAATTTCGAATGTTTATTATTATTCTTATTCTTATTATTATTATTTTATGTGTTTCGTCGCAAAAAGGAGGTGCTTGGGATATTGGGAATGTTGTGAAATTTGGCACGCAAGCCAGAATTTGCGAAAATTGCAGTCTGATTGGGGTGTCCAGCTGCAGTATGAAATATTGGCTCGCTAGCGCCCCCTATTGAGTAGCCCCGACATCAGGATTCACCCAGCTGTATGAAAGTTGGTAGTTATGTGGAACGTGATGAGACGCACAAAAAATCCTCTTGGCCGTTTTCTCTAAACCAAACAGGAAGTCGGCCATTTTTGCTTTTATGACGTTTTTTGACCGTTTCAAGGCGTCATACTTTAACGAACTCCTCCCAGAGATTTGACCCGATTGACTTCAGATTCGGCTAGTCTGCTCTTGAGACCTTGGCAGTGAAAAGTTACTCAAAGATCAAAAAGTTATTGAACTATGTGGCCGTGGCGTGGCGTCAAAGAAACACCATTCGCCACGAAACAGGAAGTTGTTGTAACTCGGCTGTACATTGTCGAATCTGCTCAAAATCTCTCATATGTCATAACATCCTGACCCGGAACACATCTATATGCTAATTTAGAATCATAGTGATAGCGCCACCTAGTGGCAACCGGAAGTTGTACGCTGCGTACTTTGACATCCTGCTCCTCACAGATTAATCAGATCCCTCTCAAATGTTGTCAAACAAGCCTTAAGACCTTGATAATGCTTCATTGTGAAGATTGTAAGAAGTTACTGAAGGACGGCGACGTGGCGGCTCGGCGAATTTCGATCCTTCGCCATGAACGAATAAACTGATGTAACTCGACTCCACATCATCAGATCTTTACCAGATTTCACGTGTTTGATTAGACTCCAGGCCTGAAGACATCTGCAGGCCAATTTTGAATCATAGTCATAGCGCCACCTACTGGTAACAGGAAGTTCAAGTCTTTATACTTTGGCTTGTTTCTCTTAGTAGGTAAATCAAATCAATATCAAATTTCTTACACACAAATACAAGAAGTTCATAATGCCAGATCATGAAGCTTTTGATGTTTCGTCGAACGCCGTTGCCGTGGCGATGCAGTCTTCGCCGTTAACAACGAAGGTCATTTTGAGAGGCTAAAAATGCTCGAAACATAAGCAAACTTGGCAAGTAGATTACAAGTCCGAAATGTAGTTACATAATCTGATTTTATTGGTTCAGAGTGGCAAATCGGCTCAATAGCGCCCCCTACAAAATTTCGACGAAGCAGCCCTCGCAGTACGTTTGACCTAGATGTATGAAATGTGGTAGGAACATGTATCGCATATGGACTTCAATAAAAGTCTCTTGGGGCTATGCTCTAAACCCAACCGGAAGTCAGCCATTTTGCATTTTTTATGAATTTCTCATGTCGTTTTTGTCATTTCCAGTCGCTGCACTTTAACGAACTCCTCCTAGGGAATTCATCAGATCAACTTCAAATTTGGTCGGTACAGTCTAAAGACCTTTGTGATGAAAAGTTACTCAAAGCTTGTTGTTTCGTGAAAAGCTGTTGCCGTGGCTACGCATTATTCGCCGTTAACAACGAAGGTCATTTTGAGAGGCTAAAAATGCTCGAAACATAAGCAAACTTGGCAAGTCGATTACAAGGCCGAAATGTAGTTAGGGAATATGATTGTATTGGTTCAGAGTGGCAAATCGGCTCAATAGCGCCCCCTACAAAATTTCAACGAAGCAGCCCTCGCAGTATGTTTCACCTAGATGTATGAAATTTGGTAGGAACATGTATCACATATGGACTGAAATAAAAGTATATTGGGGCCATGCTCTAAACCTGCATGCAGTGTCTGACGGTCACAGAACTGAATGGCAGCATCGGCCAGAGTCCTCGCGGCGTCCGACGGTCGCGGACGTTCTCGGCCGCGCAGGCCGGAGTCCCGCCGGCACCCCGACGTGCATGCACCCCGACGTGCATATTGCGAGGGCCCGCTCATCGCTGCTCGCAGCTTTAATTATTATTATTCTTCTTCTTCCGCTTTCATGGCAAAAAGGAGGTGCTTGGCATATTGGGAATGTTGTGAAATTTGGCACGCAAGCCAGAATTTGCGAAAATTGCAGTCTGATTGGGGTGTCCAGCTGCGGTATGAAATATTGGCTCGCTAGCGCCCCCTATTGAGTAGCCCCAACATCAGGATTCACCCAGCTGTATGAAATTTGGTCGGTATGTGGAACTTGATGAGACGCACAAAAAATCCTCTTGGCCGTTTTGTCTAAACCAAACAGGAAGTCGGCCATTTTTGCTTTTATGACGTTTTTTGACCGTTTCAAGGCGTCATACTTTAACGAACTCCTCCCAGAGATTTGACCCGATTGACTTCAGATTCAGCTAGTCTGCTCTTGAGACCTTGGCAGTGAAAAGTTACTCAAAGATCAAAAAGTTATCGAACTATGTGGCCGTGGCGTGGCGTCAAAGAAACACCATTCGCCACGAAACAGGAAGTTGTTGTAACTCGGCCGTACATTGTCGAATCTGCTCAAAATCTCTCATATGTCATAACATCCTGACCCGGAACACATCTATATGATAATTTTGAATCAAACTGATAGCGCCACCTAGTGGCAACCGGAAGTTGTACGCTGCGTACTTTGACATCCTGCTCCTCACAGATGAATCAGATCCCTCTCAAATGTTGTCAAACAAGCCTTAAGACCTTGATAATGCTTCGTTGTGAAGATTGTAAGAAGTTACTGAAGGGCGGCGACGTGGCGGCTCGGCGAATTTCGATCCTTCGCCATGAACGAATAAACTGATGTATCTCGACTCCACATCATCAGATCTTTACCAGATTTCACGTGTTTGATTAGACTCCAGGCCTGAAGACATCTGCAGGCCAATTTTGAATCATAGTCATAGCGCCACCTACTGGTAACAGGAAGTTAAAGTCTTTATACTTTGGCTTGTTTCTCTTAGTAGGTAAATCAAATCAATATCAAATTTGTTACACACAAATACAAGAAGTTCATAATGCCAGATCATGAAGCTTTTGATGTTTCGTCGAACGCTGATGCCGTGGCGATGCAGTCTTCGCCGTTAACAACGAAGGTCATTTTGAGAGGCTAAAAATGCTCGAAACATAAGCAAACTTGCCAAGTAGATTACAAGGCCGAAATGTAGTTATGGAATATGATTTTATTGGTTCAGAGTGGCAAATCGGCTCAATAGCGCCCCCTACAAAATTTCGACGAAGCAGCCCTCGCAGTACGTTTGACCTAGATGTATGAAATTTGGTAGGAACATGTATCACATATGGACTTCAATAAAAGTCTCTTGGGGCCATGCTCTAAACCCAACCGGAAGTCAGACATTTTGCATTTTTTATGAATTTCTCATGTCGTTTTTGTCATTTCCAGGCGCTGCACTTCAACGAACTCCTCCTAGGGAATTAATCAGATCAACTTCAAATTTGGTCGGTACAGTCTAAAGACCTTTGTGATGAAAAGTTACTCAAAGCTTGTTGTTTCTTGAAAAGCTGTTGCCGTGGCGACGGAATTTCGATCCTTCGCCATGAACGAATAAACTGATGTAACTCGACTCCACATCATCAGATCTTTACCAGATTTCACGTGTTTGATTAGACTCCAGGCCTGAAGACATCTGCAGGCCAATTTTGAATCATAGTCATAGCGCCACCTACTGGTAACAGGAAGTTAAAGTCTTGATACTTTGGCTTGTTTCTCTTAGTAGGTAAATCAAATCAATATCAAATTTGTTCCACACAAATAGTTCATAATGCCAGATCATGAAGCTTTTGATGTTTCGTCAAACGCCGTTGCCGTGGCGATGCAGTCTTCGCCGTTAACAACGAAGGTCATTTTGAGAGGCTAAAAATGCTCGAAACATAAGCAAACTTGGCAAGTAGATTACAAGGCCGAAATGTAGTTATGGAACATGATTTTATTGGTTCAGAGTGGCAAATCGGCTCAATAGCGCCCCCTACAAAATTTCAACGAAGCAGCCCTCGCAGTACGTTTCACCTAGATGTATGAAATTTGGTAGGAACATGTATCACATATGGACTTCAATAAAAGTCTCTTGGGGCCATGCTCTAAACCTGCATGCAGTGTCTGACGGTCACAGAACTGAATGGCAGCATCAGCCAGAGTCCTCGCGCCGTCCGACGCTCGCGGACGTTCTCGTCCGCGCAGGCCGGAGTCCCGCCGGCACCCCGACGTGCATATTGCGAGGGCCCGCTCATCGCTGCTCGCAGCTTTAATTAGGGCCCGAGCACCGACGTAGTCGGAGCGGAGGACCTATTGAATTTCGAATGTTTATTATTATTCTTCTTATTCTAAGTGTTTCGTCGCAAAAAGGAGGTGCTTGGGATATTGGGAATGTTGTGAAATTTGGCACGCAAGCCAGAATTTGCGAAAATTGCAGTCTGATTGGGGTGCTCAGCTGCGGTATGAAATATTGGCTCGCTAGCGCCCCCTATTGAGTAGCCCCGACATCAGGATTCACCCAGCTGTATGAAATTTGGTCGGTATGTGGAACGTGATGAGACGCACAAAAACTCCTCTTGGAAGTTTTCTCTAAACCAAACAGGAAGTCGGCCATTTTTGCATTTATGACGTTTTTTGACCGTTTCAAGGCGTCATACTTTAACGAACTCCTCCCAGAGATTTGACCCGATTGACTTCAGATTCGGCTAGTCTGCTCTTGAGACCTTGGCAGTGAAAAGTTACTCAAAGATCAAAAAGTTATCGAACTATGTGGCCGTGGCGTGGCGTCAAAGAAACACCATTCGCCACGAAACAGGAAGTTGTTGTAACTCGGCCGTACATTGTCGAATCTGCTCAAAATCTCTCAGATGTCATACCATCCTGACCCGGAACACATCTATATGATAATTTTGAATCAAAGTGATAGCGCCACCTAGTGGCAACCGGAAGTTGTACGCTGCGTACTTTGACATCCTGCTCCTCACAGATTAATCAGATCCCTCTCAAATGTTGTCATACAAGCCTTAAGACCTTGATAATGCTTCATTGTGATGATTGTAAGAAGTTACTGAAGGGCGGCGACGTGGCGGCTCGGCGAATTTCGATCCTTCGCCATGAACGAATAAACTGATGTATCTCGACTCCACATCATCAAATCTTTACCAGATTTCACGTGCTTGATTAGACTCCAGGCCTGAAGACATCTGCAGGCCAATTTTGAATCATAGTCATAGCGCCACCTACTGGTAACAGGAAGTTAAAGTCTTTATACTTTGGCTTGTTTCTCTTAGTAGGTAAATCAAATCAATATCAAATTTGCTCCACACAAATAGAAGAAGTTCATAATGCCAGATCATGAAGCTTTTGATGTTTCGTCGAACGCCGTTGCCGTGGCGATGCAGTCTTCGCCGTTAACAACGAAGGTCATTTTGAGAGGCTAAAAATGCTCGAAACATAAGCAAACTTGGCATACACATTTAAAGCCCAAAATGTAGTTGCATAATATGATTTTATTGGTTCAGAGTGGCAAATCGGCTCAATAGCGCCCCCTACAACATTTCAACGAAGCAGCCCTCGCAGTACGTTTCACCTAGATGTATGAAATTTGGTAGGAACATGTATCACATATGGACTTAAATAAAAGTATATTGGGGCCATGCTCTGAACCTGCATGCAGTGTCTGACGGTCACAGAACTGAATGGCAGCATCAACCAGAGTCCTCGCGCCGTCCGACGGTCGCGGACGTTCTCGGCCGCGCAGGCCGGAGTCCCGCCGGCACCCCGACGTGCATGCACCCCGACGTGCATATAGCGAGGGCCCGCCCATCGCTGCTCGCAGCTTTAATTATTATTATTTTACCAGTTTGATGGCAAAAAGGAGGTGCTTGGGATATTGGGAAGTCTGTGAAATTTGGCACGCAAGCCAGAATTTGCGAAAATTGTAGTCTGATTGGGGTGTCCAGCTACGGTATGAAATATTGGCTCGCTAGCGCCGCCTATTGAGTAGCCCCAACATCAGGATTCACCCAGCTGTATGAAATTTGGTCGGTATGTGGAACGTGATGAGACGCACAAAAAATCCTCTTGGCCGTTTTGTCTAAACCAAACAGGAAGTCAGCCATTTTTGCTTTTATGACGTTTTTTGACCGTTTCAAGGCGTCATACTTTAACGAACTCCTCCCAGAGATTTGACCCGATTGACTTCAGATTCGGCTAGTCTGCTCTTGAGACCTTGGCAGTGAAAAGTTACTCAAAGATCAAAAAGTTATCGAACTATGTGGCCGTGGCGTGGCGTCAAAGAAACACCATTCGCCACGAAACAGGAAGTTGTTGTAACTCGGCCGTACATTGTCGAATCTGCTCAAAATCTCTCATATGTCATAACATCCTGACCCGGAACACATCTATATGATAATTTTGAATCATAGTGATAGCGCCACCTAGTGGCAACCGGAAGTTGTACGCTGCGTACTTTGACATCCTGCTCCTCACAGATTAATCAGATCCCTCTCAAATGTTGTGAGAGAAGTCTTAAGACCTTGATAATGCTTCGTTGTGAAGATTGTAAGAAGTTACTGAAGGGCGGCGACGTGGCGGCTCGGCGAATTTCGATCCTTCGCCATGAACGAATAAACTGATGTATCTCGACTCCACATCATCAGATCTTTACCAGATTTCACATGCTTGATTAGACTCCAGGCCTGAAGATATCTGCAGGCCAATTTCGAATCATAGTCATAGCGCCACCTACTGGTAACAGGAAGTTAAAGTCTTTATACTTTGGCTTGTTTCTCTTAGTAGGTAAATCAAATCAATATCAAATTTGTTCCACACAAATATAAGAAGTTCATAATACCAGATCATGAAGCTTTTGATGTTTCGTCGAACGCCGTTGCCGTGGCGATGCAGTCTTCGCCGTGAACAACGAAGGTCATTTTGAGAGGCTAAAAATGCTCGAAACATAAGCAAACTTGGCAAGTAGATTACAAGGCCGAAATGTAGTTATAGAATATGATTTTATTGGTTCAGAGTGGCAAATCGGCTCAATAGCGCCCCCTACAAAATTTCAACGAAGCAGCCCTCGCAGTACGTTTGACCTAGATGTATGAAATGTGGTAGGAACATGTATCGCATATGGACTTCAATAAAAGTCTCTTGGGGCTATGCTCTAAACCCAACCGGAAGTCAGCCATTTTGCATTTTTTATGAATTTCTCATGTCGTTTTTGTCATTTCCAGGCGCTGCACTTTAACGAACTCCTCCTAGGGAATTCATCAGATCAACTTCAAATTTGGTCGGTACAGTCTAAAGACCTTTGTGATGAAAAGTTACTCAAAGCTTGTTGTTTCGTGAAAAGCTGTTGCCGTGGCGACGGAATTTCGATCCTTCGCCATAAATGAATAAACTGATGTAACTCGACTCCACATCATCAGATCTTTACCAGATTTCACGTGTTTGATTAGACTCCAGGCCTGAAGACATATGCAGGCCAATTTTGAATCATAGTCATAGCGCCACCTACTGGTAACAGGAAGTTAAAGTCTTGATACTTTGGCTTGTTTCTCTTAGTAGGTAAATCAAATCAATATCAAATTTGTTCCACACAAATAGTTCATAATGCCAGATCATGAAGCTTTTGATGTTTCGTCGAACGCCGTTGCCGTGGCGATGCAGTCTTCGCCGTTAACAACGAAGGTCATTTTGAGAGGCTAAAAATGCTCGAAACATAAACAAACTTGGCATACACATTTAAAGCCCAAAATGTAGTTGTATAATATGATGTTATTGGTTCAGAGTGGCAAATCGGCTCAATAGCGCCCCCTACAAAATTTCAACGAAGCAGCCCTCGCAGTACGTTTCACCTAGATGTATGAAATTTGGTAGGAACATGTATCACATATGGACTTAAATAAAAGTATATTGGGGCCATGCTCTGAACCTGCATGCAGTGTCTGACGGTCACGGAACTGAATGACAGCATCAACCAGAGTCCTCGCGCCGTCCGACGGTCGCGGACGTTCTCGGCCGCGCAGGCCGGAGTTCCGCCGCCACCCCGACGTGCATGCACCCCGACGTGCATATTGCGAGGGCCCGCCCATCGCTGCTCGCAGCTTTAATTATTATTCTTATTCTTATTAGGGCCCGAGCACCGACGTAGTCGGAGCGGAGGACCTATTGAAACCGTAATGTTTATTAGGGCCCGAGCACCGACGTAGTCGGAGCGGAGGACCTATTGAATTTCGAATGTTTATTATTATTATTCTTATTATTTTATGTGTTTCGTCGCAAAAAGGAGGTGCTTGGGATATTGGGAATGTTGTGAAATTTGGCACGCAAGCCAGAATTTGCGAAAATTGCAGTCTGATTGGGGTGTCCAGCTGCAGTATGAAATATTGGCTCGCTAGCGCCCCCTATTGAGTAGCCCCGACATCAGGATTCACCCAGCTGTATGAAAGTTGGTAGTTATGTGGAACGTGATGAGACGCACCAAAAATCCTCTTGGCCGTTTTCTCTAAACCAAACAGGAAGTCGGCCATTTTTGCTTTTATGACGTTTTTTGACCATTTCAAGGCGTCATACTTTAACGAACTCCTCCCAGAGATTTGACCCGATTGACTTCAGATTCGGCGAGTCTGCTCTTGAGACCTTGACAGTGAAAAGTTACTCAAAGATCAAAAAGTTATCGAACTATGTGGCCGTGGCGTGGCGTCAAAGAAACACCATTCGCCACGAAACAGGAAGTTGTTGTAACTCGGCCGTACATTGTCGAATCTGCTCAAAGTCTCTCATATGTCATAACATCCTGACCCGGAACACATCTGTATGATAATTTTGAATCAAACTGATAGCGCCACCTAGTGGCAACCGGAAGTTGTACGCTGCGTACTTTGACATCCTGCTCCTAACAGATTAATCAGATCCCTCTCAAATGTTGTCATACAAGCCTTAAGACCTTGATAATGCTTCATTGTGAAAATTGTAAGAAGTTACTGAAGGGCGGCGACGTGGCGGCTCGGCGAATTTCGATCCTTCGCCATGAACGAATAAACTGATGTATCTCGACTCCACATCATCAGATCTTTACCAGATTTCACATGCTTGATTAGACTCCAGGCCTGAAGACATCTGCAGGCCAATTTTGAATCATAGTCATAGCGCCACCTACTGGTAACAGGAAGTTAAAGTCTTTATACTTTGGCTTGTTTCTCTTAGTAGGTAAATCAAATCAATATCAAATTTGTTCCACACAAATACAAGAAGTTCATAATGCCAGATCATGAAGCTTTTGATGTTTCGTCAAACGCCGTTGCCGTGGCGATGCAGTCTTCGCCGTTAACAACGAAGGTCATTTTGAGAGGCTAAAAATGCTCGAAACATAAGCAAACTTGGCAAGTAGATTAAAAGGCCGAAATGTAGTTACAGAATCAGATTTTATTGGTTCAGAGTGCCAAATCGGCTCAATAGCGCCCCCTACAAAGTTTCGACGAAGCAGCCCTCGCAGTACGTTTGACCTAGATGTATGAAATGTGGTAGGAACATGTATCGCATATGGACTTCAATAAAAGTCTCTTGGGGCTATGCTCTAAACCCAACCGGAAGTCAGCCATTTTGCATTTTTTATGAATTTCTCATGTCGTTTTTGTCATTTCCAGCCGCTGCACTTTAACGAACTCCTCCTAGGGAATTCATCAGATCAACTTCAAATTTGGTCGGTACAGTCTAAAGACCTTTGTGATGAAAAGTTACTCAAAGCTTGTTGTTTCGTGAAAAGCTGTTGCCGTGGCGACGGAATTTCGATCCTTCGCCATGAACGAATAAACTGATGTAACTCGACTCCACATCATCAGATCTTTACCAGATTTCACGTGTTTGATTAGACTCCAGGCCTGAAGACATCTGCAGGCCAATTTTGAATCATAGTCATAGCGCCACCTACTGGTAACAGGAAGTTAAAGTCTTGATACTTTGGCTTGTTTCTCTTAGTAGGTAAATCAAATCAATATCAAATTTGTTCCACACAAATAGTTCATAATGCCAGATCATGAAGCTTTTGATGTTTCGTCGAACGCCATTGCCGTGGCGATGCAGTCTTCGCCGTTAACAACGAAGGTCATTTTGAGAGGCTAAAAATGCTCGAAACATAAGCAAACTTGGCATACACATTTAAAGCCCAAAATGTAGTTGTATAATATGATTTTATTGGTTCAGAGTGGCAAATCGGCTCAATAGCGCCCCCTACAAAATTTCAACGAAGCAGCCCTCGCAGTACGTTTCACCTAGATGTATGGAATTTGGTAGGAACATGTATCACATATGGACTTAAATAAAAGTATATTGGGGCCATGCTCTGAACCTGCATGCAGTGTCTGACGGTCACGGAACTGAATGACAGCATCAACCAGAGTCCTCACGCCGTCCGACGGTCGCGGACGTTCTCGGCCGCGCAGGCCGGAGTCCCGCCGGCACCCCGACGTGCATGCACCCCGACGTGCATATTGCGAGGGCCCGCCCATCGCTGCTCGCAGCTTTAATTATTATTATTATTTTACCAGTTTGATGGCAAAAAGGAGGTGCTTGGGATATTGGGAAGTTTGTGAAATTTGGCAAGCAAGCCAGAATTTGCGAAAATTGCAGTCTGATTGGGGTGCCCAGCTGCGGTATGAAATATTGGCTCGCTAGCGCCCCCTATTGAGTAGCCCCAACATCAGGTTTCACCCAGCTGTATGAAAGTTGGTAGGTATGTGGAACGTGATGAGACGCACAAAAAATCCTCTTGGCCGTTTTCTCTAAACCAAACAGGAAGTCGGCCATTTTTGCATTTATTACGTTTTTTGACCGTTTCAAGGCGTCATACTTTAACGAACTCCTCCCAGAGATTTGACCCGATTGACTTCAGATTCGGCGAGTCTGCTCTTGAGACCTTGGCAGTGAAAAGTTACTCAAAGATCAAAAAGTTATCGAACTATGTGGCCGTGGCGTGGCGTCAAAGAAACACCATTCGCCACGAAACAGGAAGTTGTTGTAACTCGGCCGTACATTGTCGAATCTGCTCCAAATCTCTCATATGTCATAACATCCTGACCCGGAACACATCTATATGATAATTTAGAATCATAGTGATAGCGCCACCTAGTGGCAACCGGAAGTTGTACGCTGCATACTTTGACATCCTGCTCCTCACAGATTAATCAGATCCCTTTCAAATGTTGTCAAACAAGCCTTAACACCTTGATAATGCTTCGTTGTGAAGATTGTAAGAAGTTACTGAAGGGCGGCGACGTGGCGGCTCGGCGAATTTCGATCCTTCGCCATGAACGAATAAACTGATGTAACTCGACTCCACATCATCAGATCTTTGCCAGATTTCACGTGTTTGATTAGACTCCAGGCCTGAAGACATCTGCAGGCCAATTTTGAATCATAGTCATAGCGCCACCTACTGGTAACAGGAAGTTAAAGTCTTTATACTTTGGCTTGTTTCTCTTAGTAGGTAAATCAAATCAATATCAAATTTCTTCCACACAAATACAAGAAGTTCATAATGCCAGATCATGAAGCTTTTGATGTTTCGTAGAATGCCGTTGCCGTGGCGATGCAGTCTTCGCCGTTAACAACGAAGGTCATTTTGAGAGGCTAAAAATGCTCGAAACATAAGCAAACTTGGCAAGTAGATTACAAGGCCGAAATGTAGTTACAGAATCAGATTTTATTGGTTCAGAGTGCCAAATCGGCTCAATAGCGCCCCCTACAAAATTTCAACGAAGCAGCCCTCGCAGTACGTTTCACCTAGATGTATGAAATTTGGTAGGAACATGTATCACATATGGACTTAAATAAAAGTATATTGGGGCCATGCTCCGAACCTGCATGCAGTGTCTGACGGTCACAGAACTGAATGGCAGCATCAACCAGAGTCCTCGCGCCGTCCGACGGTCGCGGACGTTCTCGGCCGCGCAGGCCGGAGTCCCGCCGGCACCCCGACGTGCATGCACCCCGACGTGCATATAGCGAGGGCCCGCTCATCGCTGCTCGCAGCTTTAATTAGGGCCCGAGCACCGACGTAGTCGGAGCGGAGGACCTATTGAATTTCGAATGTTTATTAGGGCCCGAGCACCGACGTAGTCGGAGCGGAGGACCTATTGAATTTCGAATGTTTATTATTAGGGCCCGAGCACCGACGTAGTCGGAGCGGAGGACCTATTGAATTTCGAATGTTTATTATTCTTATTAGGGCCCGAGCACCGACGTAGTCGGAGCGGAGGACCTATTGAAACCGCTATGTTTATTATTATTATTATTATTCTTATTATTTTATGTGTTTCGTCGCAAAAAGGAGGTGCTTGGGATATTGGGAAGTTTGTGAAATTTGGCACGCAAGCCAGAATTTGCGAAAATTGCAGTCTGATTGGGGTGTCCAGCTGCGGTATGAAATATTGGCTCGCTAGCGCCCCCTATTGAGTAGCCCCGACATCAGGTTTCACCCAGCTGTATGAAAGTTGGTAGGTATGTGGAACGTGATGAGACGCACAAAAAATCCTCTTGGACGTTTTCTCTAAACCAAACAGGAAGTCGGCCATTTTTACTTTTATGACGTTTTTTGACCGTTTCAAGGCGTCATACTTTAACGAACTCCTCCCAGAGATTTGACCCGATTGACTTCAGATTCGGCTAGTCTGCTCTTGAGACCTTGGCAGTGAAAAGTTACTCAAAGATCAAAAAGTTATCGAACTATGTGGCCGTGGCGTGGCGTCAAAGAAACACCATTCGCCACGAAACAGGAAGTTGTTGTAACTCGGCCGTACATTGTCGAATCTGCTCAAAATCTCTCATATGTCATAACATCCTGACCCGGAACACATCTATATGATCATTTAGAATCATAGTGATAGCGCCACCTAGTGGCAACCGGAAGTTGTACGCTGCGTACTCTGACATCCTGCTCCTCACAGATTAATCAGATCCCTCTCAAATGTTGTCAAACAAGCCTTAAGACCTTGATAATGCTTCGTTGTGAAGATTGTAAGAAGTTACTGAAGGGCGGCGACGTGGCGGCTCGGCGAATTTCGATCCTTCGCCATGAACGAATAAACTGATGTAACTCGACTCCACATCATCAGATCTTTGCCAGATTTCACGTGTTTGATTAGACTCCAGGCCTGAAGACATATCCAGGCCAATTTTGAATCATAGTCATAGCGCCACCTACTGGTAACAGGAAGTTAAAGTCTTTATACTTTGGCTTGTTTCTCTTAGTAGGTAAATCAAATCAATATCAAATTTCTTCCACACAAATACAAGAAGTTCATAATGCCAGATCATGAAGCTTTTGATGTTTCGTCGAACGCCGTTGCCGTGGCGATGCAGTCTTCGCCGTTAACAACGAAGGTCATTTTGACAGGCTAAAAATGCTCGAAACATAAGCAAACTTGGCAAGTAGATTACAAGGCCGAAATGTAGTTACGGAATCTGATTTTATTGGTTCAGAGTGCCACATCGGCTCAATAGCGCCCCCTACAAAATTTCTACGAAGCAGCCCTCGCAGTACGTTTGACCTAGATGTATGAAATGTGGTAGGAATATGTATCACATATGGACTTCAATAAAAGTCTCTTGGGGTTATGCTCTAAACCCAACCGGAAGTCAGCCATTTTGCATTTTTTATGAATTTCTAGTGTCGTTTTTGTCATTTCCAGGCGCTGCACTTTAACGAACTCCTCCTAGGGAATTAATCAGATCAACTTAAAATTTGGTCGGTACAGTCTAAAGACCTTTGTGATGAAAAGTTACTCAAAGCTTGTTGTTTCGTGAAAAGCTGTTGCCGTGGCAACGGAATTTCGATCCTTCGCCATGAACGAATAAACTTATGTAACTCGACTCCACATCATCAGATCTTTACCAGATTTCACGTGTTTGATTAGACTCCAGGCCTGAAGACATATGCAGGCCAATTTTGAATAATAGTCATAGCGCCACCTACTGGTAACAGGAAGTTAAAGTCTTGATACTTTGGCTTGTTTCTCTTAGTAGGTAAATCAAATCAATATCAAATTTGTTCCACACAAATAGTTCATAATGCCAGATCATGAAGCTTTTGATGTTTCGTCGAACGCCGTTGCCGTGGCGATGCAGTCTTCGCCGTTAACAACGAAGGTCATTTTGAGATGCTAAAAATGCTCGAAACATAAGCAAACTTGGCATACACATTTAAAGCCCAAAATGTAGTTGTATAATATGATTTTATTGGTTCAGAGTGTCAAATCGGCTCAATAGCGCCCCCTACAAAATTTCAACGAAGCAGCCCTCGCAGTACGTTTCACCTAGATGTATGAAATTGGGTAGGAACATGTATCACATATGGACTTAAATAAAAGTATATTGGGGCCATGCTCTGAACCTGCATGCAGTGTCTGACGGTCACGGAACTGAATGACAGCATCAACCAGAGTCCTCGCGCCGTCCGACGGTCGCGGACGTTCTCGGCCGCGCAGGCCGGAGTCCCGCCGGCACCCCGACGTGCATGCACCCCGACGTGCATATTGCGAGGGCCCGCTCATCGCTGCTCGCAGCTTTAATTATTATTATTATTATTATTTTATGTGTTTCGTCGCAAAAAGGAGGTGCTTGGGATATTGGGAATGTTGTGAAATTTGGCACGCAAGCCAGAATTTGCGAAAATTGCAGTCTGATTGGGGTGTCCAGCTGCAGTATGAAATATTGGCTCGCTAGCGCCCCCTATTGAGTAGCCCCGACATCAGGATTCACCCAGCTGTATGAAAGTTGGTAGTTATGTGGAACGTGATGAGACGCACCAAAAATCCTCTTGGCCGTTTTCTCTAAACCAAACAGGAAGTCGGCCATTTTTGCGTTTATGACGTTTTTTGACCGTTTCAAGGCGTCATACTTTAACGAACTCCTCCCAGAGATTTGACCCGATTGACTTCAGATTCGGCGAGTCTGCTCTTGAGACCTTGACAGTGAAAAGTTACTCAAAGATCAAAAAGTTATCGAACTATGTGGCCGTGGCGTGGCGTCAAAGAAACACCATTCGCCACGAAACAGGAAGTTGTTGTAACTTGGCCGTACATTGTCGAATCTGCTCCAAATCTCTCATATGTCATAAGATCCTGACCCGGAACACATCTATATGATAATTTAGAATCATAGTGATAGCGCCACCTAGTGGCAACCGGAAGTTGTACGCTGCGTACTTTGACATCCTGCTCCTCACAGATTAATCAGATCCCTCTCAAATGTTGTCAAACAAGCCTTAAGACCTTGATAATGCTTCATTGTGAAGATTGTAAGAAGTTACTGAAGGGCGGCGACGTGGCGGCTCGGCGAATTTCGATCCTTCGCCATGAACGAATAAACTGATGTAACTCGACTCCACATCATCAGATCTTTACCAGATTTCACGTGTTTGATTAGACTCCAGGCCTGACGACATCTGCAGGCCAATTTTGAATCATAGTCATAGCGCCACCTACTGGTAACAGGAAGTTAAAGTCTTTATACTTTGGCTTGTTTCTCTTAGTAGGTAAATCAAATCAATATCAAATTTGTTCCACACAAATACAAGAAGTTCATAATACCAGATCATGAAGCTTTTGATGTTTCGTCGAACGCCGTTGCCGTGGCGATGCAGTCTTCGCCGTGAACAACGAAGGTCATTTTGAGAGGCTAAAAATGCTCGAAACATAAGCAAACTTTGCAAGTAGATTACAAGGCCGAAATGTAGTTATAGAATATGATTTTATTGGTTCAGAGTGGCAAATCGGCTTAATAGCGCCCCCTACAAAATTTCAACGAAGCAGCCCTCGCAGTACGTTTGACCTAGATGTATGAAATGTGGTAGGAACATGTATCGCATATGGACTTCAATAAAAGTCTCTTGGGGCTATGCTCTAAACCCAACCGGAAGTCAGCCATTTTGCATTTTTTATGCATTTCTCATGTCGTTTTTGTCATTTCCAGGCGCTGCACTTTAACGAACTCCTCCTAGGGAATTCATCAGATCAACTTCAAATTTGGTCGGTACAGTCTAAAGACCTTTGTGATGAAAAGTTACTCAAAGCTTGTTGTTTCGTGAAAAGCTGTTGCCGTGGCGACGGAATTTCGCTCCTTCGCCATAAACGAATAAACTGATGTAACTCGACTCCACATCATCAGATCTTTACCAGATTTCACTTGTTTGATTAGACTCCAGGCCTGAAGACATATGCAGGCCAATTTTGAATCATAGTCATAGCGCCACCTACTGGTAACAGGAAGTTAAAGTCTTGATACTTTGGCTTGTTTCTCTTAGTAGGTAAATCAAATCAATATCAAATTTGTTCCACACAAATAGTTCATAATGCCAGATCATGAAGCTTTTGATGTTTCGTCGAACGCCGTTGCCGTGGCGATGCAGTCTTCGCCGTTAACAACGAAGGTCATTTTGACAGGCTAAACATGCTCGAAACATAAGCAAACTTGGCAAGTAGATTACAAGGCCGAAATGTAGTTAGGGAATATGATTTTATTGGTTCAGAGTGGCAAATCGGCTCAATAGCGCCCCCTACAAAATTTCGACGAAGGAGCCCTCGCAGTACGTTTGACCTAGATGTATGAAATTTGGTGGGAACATGTATCACATATGGACTTAAATAAAAGTATATTGGGGCCATGCTCTAAACCTGCATGCAGTGTCTGACGGTCACAGAACTAAATGGCAGCATCAGCCAGAGTCCTCGCGCGGTCCGACGGTCACGGACGTTCTCGGCCGCGCAGGCCGGAGTCCCGCCGGCACCCCGACGTGCATATTGCGAGGGCCCGCCCATCGCTGCTCGCAGCTTTAATTATTCTTCTTATTCTTATTCTTCCACTTTCATGGCAAAAAGGAGGTGCTTGGGATATTGGGAATGTTGTGAAATTTGGCGCGCAAGCCAGAATTTGCGAAAATTGCAGTCTGATTGGGGTGTCCAGCTGCGGTATGAAATATTGGCTCGCTAGCGCCCCCTATTGAGTAGCCCCAACATCAGGATTCACCCAGCTGTATGAAATTTGGTAGGTATGTGGAACGTGATGAGACGCACAAAAAATCCTCTTGGCCGTTTTCTCTAAACCAAACAGGAAGTCGGCCATTTTTGCTTTTATGACGTTTTTTGACCGTTTCAAGGCGTCATACTTTAACGAACTCCTCCCAGAGATTTGACCCGATTGACTTCAGATTCGGCTAGTCTGCTCTTGAGACCTTGGCAGTGAAAAGTTACTCAAAGATCAAAAAGTTATCAAACTATGTGGCCGTGGCGTGGCGTCAAAGAAACACCATTCGCCACGAAACAGGAAGTTGTTGTAACTCGGCCGTACATTGTCGAATCTGCTCAAAATCTCTCATATGTCATAACATCCTGACCCGGAACACATCTATATGATAATTTAGAATCATAGTGATAGCGCCACCTAGTGGCAACCGGAAGTTGTACGCTGCGTACTTTGACATCCTGCTCCTCACAGATTAATCAGATCCCTCTCAAATGTTGTGAGAGAAGTCTTAAGACCTTGATAATGCTTCGTTGTGAAGATTGTAAGAAGTTACTGAAGGGCGGCGACGTGGCGGCTCGGCGAATTTCGATCCTTCGCCATGAACGAATAAACTGATGTATGTCGACTCCACATCATCAGATCTTTACCAGATTTCACATGCTTGATTAGACTCCAGGCCTGAAGACATCTGCAGGCCAATTTTGAATCATAGTCATAGCGCCACCTACTGGTAACAGGAAGTTAAAGTCTTTATACTTTGGCTTGTTTCTCTTAGTAGGTAAATCAAATCAATATCAAATTTGTTCCACACAAATACAAGAAGTTCATAATGCCAGATCAGGAAGCTTTTGATGTTTCGTCGAACGCCGTTGCCGTGGCGATGCAGTCTTCGCCGTTAACAACGAAGGTCATTTTGAGAGGCTAAAAATGCTCGAAACATAAGCAAACTTGGCAAGTAGATTACAAGGCCGAAATGTAGTTACAGAATCTGATTTTATTGGTTCAGAGTGCCAAATCGGCTCAATAGCGCCCCCTACAAAATTTCGACGAAGCAGCCCTCGCAGTACGTTTGACCTAGATGTATGAAATGTGGTAGGAACATGTATCGCATATGGACTTCAATAAAAGTCTCTTGGGGCTATGCTCTAAACCCAACCGGAAGTCAGCCATTTTGCATTTTTTATGAATTTCTCATGTCGTTTTTGTCATTTCCAGCCGCTGCACTTTAACGAACTCCTCCTAGGGAATTCATCAGATCAACTTCAAATTTGGTCGGTACAGTCTAAAGACCTTTGTGATGAAAAGTTACTCAAAGCTTGTTGTTTCGTGAAAAGCTGTTGCCGTGGCGACGGAATTTCGATCCTTCGCCATGAACGAATAAACTGATGTAACTCGACTCCACATCATCAGATCTTTACCAGATTTCACGTGTTTGATTAGACTCCAGGCCTGAAGACATATGCAGGCCAATTTTGAATCATAGTCATAGCGCCACCTACTGGTAACAGGAAGTTAAAGTCTTGATACTTTGGCTTGTTTCTCTTAGTAGGTAAATCAAATCAATATCAAATTTGTTCCACACAAATAGTTCATAATGCCAGATCATGAAGCTTTGATGTTTCGTCGAACGCCGTTGCCGTGGCGATGCAGTCTTCGCCGTTAACAACGAAGGTCATTTTGGGAGGCTAAAAATGCTCGAAACATAAGCAAACTTGGCATACACATTTAAAGCCCAAAATGTAGGTGTATAATATGATTTTATTGGTTCAGAGTGGCAAATCGGCTCAATAGCGCCCCCTACAAAATTGCGACGAAGGAGCCCTCGCAGTACGTTTGACCTAGATGTATGACATTTGGTGGGAACATGTATCACATATGGACTTAAATAAAAGTATATTGGGGCCATGCTCTAAACCTGCATGCAGTGTCTGACGGTCACAGAACTAAATGGCAGCATCAGCCAGAGTCCTCGCGCCGTCCGACGGTCGCGGACGTTCTCGGCCGCGCAGGCCGGAGACCCGCCGGCACCCCGACGTGCATATGGCGAGGGCCCGCCCATCGCTGCTCGCAGCTTTAATTAGGGCCCGAGCACCGACGTAGTCGGAGCGGAGGACCTATTGAATTTCGAATGTTTATTATTAGGGCCCGAGCACCGACGTAGTCGGAGCGGAGGACCTATTGAAACCGTAATGTTTATTATTATTCTTATTCTTAGTCTTTCGTCGCAAAAAGGAGGTGCTTGGGATATTGGGAATGTTGTGAAATTTGGCGCGCAAGCCAGAATTTGCGAAAATTGCAGTCTGATTGGGGTGTCCAGCTGCGGTATGAAATATTGGCTCGCTAGCGCCCCCTATTGAGTAGCCCCAACATCAGGTTTCACCCAGCTGTATGAAATTTGGTCGGTATGTGGAACGTGATGAGACGCACAAAAAATCCTCTTGGAAGTTTTCTCTAAACCAAACAGGAAGTCGGCCATTTTTACTTGTATGACGTTTTTTGACCGTTTCAAGGCGTCATACTTTAATGAACTCCTCCCAGAGATTTGACCCGATTGACTTCAGATTCGGCTAGTCTGCTCTTGAGACATTGGCAGTGAAAAGTTACTCAAAGATCAAAAAGTTATCGAACTATGTGGCCGTGGCGTGGCGTCAAAGAAACACCATTCGCCACGAAACAGGAAGTTGTTGTAACTCGGTCGTACATTGTCGAATCTGCTCCAAATCTCTCATATGTCATAACATCGTGACCCGTAACACATCTATATGATCATTTAGAATCATAGTGATAGCGCCACCTAGTGGCAACCGGAAGTTGTACGCTGCATACTTTGACATCCTGCTCCTCACAGATTAATCAGATCCCTCTCAAATGTTGTCAAACAAGCCTTAAGACCTTGATAATGCTTCATTGTGAAGATTGTAAGAAGTTACTGAAGGGCGGCGACGTGGCGGCTCGGCGAATTTCGATCCTTCGCCATGAACGAATAAACTGATGTAACTCGACTCCACATCATCAGATCTTTACCAGATTTCACCTGTTTGATTAGACTCCAGGCCTGAAGACATCTGCAGGCCAATTTTGAATCATAGTCATAGCGCCACCTACTGGTAACAGGAAGTTAAAGTCTTTATACTTTGGCTTGTTTCTCTTAGTAGGTAAATCAAATCAATATCAAATTTCTTCCACACCAATACAAGAAGTTCATAATGCCAGATCATGAAGCTTTTGATGTTTCGTCGAACGCCGTTGCCGTGGCGATGCAGTCTTCGCCGTTAACAACGAAGGTCATTTTGAGAGGCTAAAAATGCTCGAAACATAAGCAAACTTGGCAAGTAGATTACAAGGCCGAAATGTAGTTATGGAATATGATTGTATTGGTTCAGAGTGGCAAATCGGCTCAATAGCGCCCCCTACAAAATTTCAACGAAGCAGCCCTCGCAGTACGTTTCACCTAGATGTATGAAATGTGGTAGGAACATGTATCGCATATGGACGTCAATAAAAGTCTCTTGGGGCTATGCTCTAAACCCAACCGGAAGTCAGCCATTTCGCATTTTTTATGAATTTCTCATGTCGTTTTTGTAATTTCCAGGCGCTGCACTTTAACGAACTCCTCCTAGGGAATTCATCAGATCAACTTCAAATTTGGTCGGTACAGTCTAAAGACCTTTGTGATGAAAGTTACTCAAAGCTTGTTGTTTCGTGAAAAGCTGTTGTCGTGGCGACGCATTCTTCGCCATTAACAACGAAGGTCATTTTGAGAGGATAAAAATGCTCGAAACATAAGCAAACTTGGCATACACATTTAAAGCCCAAAATGTAGTTGTATAATATGATTTTATTGGTTCAGAGTGGCAAATCGGCTCAATAGCGCCCCCTACAAAATTTCAACGAAGCAGCCCTCGCAGTACGTTTCACCTAGATGTATGAAATTTGGTAGGAACATGTATCACATATGGACTTAAATAAAAGTATATTGGGGCCATGCTCTGAACCTGCATGCAGTGTCTGACGGTCACGGAACTGAATGACAGCATCAACCAGAGTCCTCGCGCCGTCCGACGGTCGCGGACGTTCTCGGCCGCGCAGGCCGGAGTCCCGCCGCCACCCCGACATGCATGCACCCCGACGTGCATATTGCGAGGGCCCGCCCATCGCTGCTCGCAGCTTTAATTAGGGCCCGAGCACCGACGTAGTCGGAGCGGAGGACCTATTGAATTTCGAATGTTTATTAGGGCCCGAGCACCGACGTAGTCGGAGCGGAGGACCTATTGAATTTCGAATGTTTATTATTATTCTTATTCTTATTATTATTATTTTATGTGTTTCGTCGCAAAAAGGAGGTGCTTGGGATATTGGGACGTTTGTGAAATTTGGCAAGCAAGCCAGAATTTGCGAAAATTGCAGTCTGATTGGGGTGCCCAGCTGCGGTATGAAATATTGGCTCGCTAGCGCCCCCTATTGAGTAGCCCCAACATCAGGTTTCACCCAGCTGTATGAAAGTTGGTAGTTATGTGGACCGTGATGAGACGCACCAAAAATCCTCTTGGAAGTTTTCTCTAAACCAAACAGGAAGTCGGCCATTTTTGCATTTATGACGTTTTTGGACCGTTTCAAGGCGTCATACTTTAACGAACTCCTCCCAGAGATTTGACCCGATTGACTTCAGATTCGGCTAGTCTGCTCTTGAGACCTTGGCAGTGAAAAGTTACTCAAAGATCAAAAAGTTATCGAACTATGTGGCCGTGGCGTGGCGTCAAAGAAACACCATTCGCCACGAAACAGGAAGTTGTTGTAACTCGGCCGTACATTGTCGAATCTGCTCAAAGTCTCTCATATGTCATAACATCCTGACCCGGAACACATCTATATGATAATTTTGAATCAAACTGATAGCGCCACCTAGTGGCAACCGGAAGTTGTATGCTGCGTACTTTGACATCCTGCTCCTAACAGATTAATCAGATCCCTCTCAAATGTTGTCATACAAGCCTTAAGACCTTGATAATGATTCATTGTGAAAATTGTAAGAAGTTACTGAAGGGCGGCGACGTGGCGGCTCGGCGAATTTCGATCCTTCGCCATGAACGAATAAACTGATGTATCTCGACTCCACATCATCAGATCTTTACCAGATTTCACATGCTTGATTAGACTCCAGGCCTGAAGACATCTGCAGGCCAATTTCGAATCATAGTCATAGCGCCACCTACTGGTAACAGGACGTTAAAGTCTTTATACTTTGGCTTGTTTCTCTTAGTAGGTAAATCAAATCAATATCAAATTTGTTCCACACAAATACAAGAAGTTCATAATGCCAGATCATGAAGCTTTTGATGTTTCGTCGAACGCCGTTGCCGTGGCGATGCAGTCTTCGCCGTGAACAACGAAGGTCATTTTGAGAGGCTAAAAATGCTCGAAACATAAGCAAACTTGGCAAGTAGATTACAAGGCCGAAATGTAGTTATGGAATATGATTTTATTGGTTCAGAGTGGCAAATCGGCTCAATAGCGCCCCCTACAAAATTTCAACGAAGCAGCCCTCGCAGTACGTTTGACCTAGATGTATGAAATGTGGTAGGAACATGTATCGCATAAGAACTTCAATAAAAGTCTCTTGGGGCCATGCTCTAAACCCAACCGGAAGTCAGCCATTTTGCATTTTTTATGAATTTCTCATGTCGTTTTTGTCATTTCCAGGCGCTGCACTTTAACGAACTCCTCCTAGGGAATTCATCAGATCAACTTCAAATTTGGTCGGTACAGTCTAAAGACCTTTGTGATGAAAAGTTACTCAAAGCTTGTTGTTTCGTGAAAAGCTGTTGCCGTGGCGACGGAATTTCGATCCTTCGCCATGAACGAATAAACTGATGTAACTCGACTCCACATCATCAGATCTTTACCAGATTTCACGTGTTTGATTAGACTCCAGGCCTGAAGACATCTGTAGGCCAATTTTGAATCATAGTCATAGCGCCACCTACTGGTAACAGGAAGTTAAAGTCTTGATACTTTGGCTTGTTTCTCTTAGTAGGTCAATCAAATCAATATCAAATTTGTTCCACACAAATAGTTCATAATGCCAGATCATGAAGCTTTTGATGTTTCGTCGAACGCCGTTGCCGTGGCGATGCAGTCTTCGCCGTTAACAACGAAGGTCATTTTGAGAGGCTAAAAATGCTCGAAACATAAGCAAACTTGGCAAGTAGATTACAAGGCCGAAATGTAGTTACAGAATATGATTTTATTGGTTCAGAGTGGCAAATCGGCTCAATAGCGCCCCCTACAAAATTTCAACGAAGCAGCCCTCGCAGTACGTTTCACCTAGATGTATGAAATTTGGTAGGAACATGTATCACATATGGACTTCAATAAAAGTCTCTTGGGGCCATGCTCTAAACCTGCATGCAGTGTCTGACGGTCACAGAACTGAATGGCAGCATCAGCCAGAGTCCTCGCGCCGTCCGACGCTCGCGGACGTTCTCGGCCGCGCAGGCCGGAGTCCCGCCCGCACCCCGACGTGCATATTGCGAGGGCCCGCCCATCGCTGCTCGCAGCTTTAATTATTATTATTCTTATTATTTTATGTGTTTCGTCGCAAAAAGGAGGTGCTTGGGATATTGGGAATGTTGTGAAATTTGGCACGCAAGCCAGAATTTGCGAAAATTGCAGTCTGATTGGGGTGTCCAGCTGCAGTATGAAATATTGGCTCGCTAGCGCCCCCTATTGAGTAGCCCCAACATCAGGATTCACCCAGCTGTATGAAAGTTGGTAGTTATGTGGAACGTGATGAGACGCACCAAAAATCCTCTTGGCCGTTTTCTCTAAACCAAACAGGAAGTCGGCCATTTTTGCTTTTATGACGTTTTTTGACCGTTTCAAGGCGTCATACTTTAACGAACTCCTCCCAGAGATTTGACCCGATTGACTTCAGATTCGGCGAGTCTGCTCTTGAGACCTTGGCAGTGAAAAGTTACTCAAAGATCAAAAAGTTATCGAACTATGTGGCCGTGGCGTGGCGTCAAAGAAACACCATTCGCCACGAAACAGGAAGTTGTTGTAACTTGGCCGTACATTGTCGAATCTGCTCCAAATCTCTCATATGTCATAACATCCTGACCCGGAACACATCTATATGATAATTTAGAATCATAGTGATAGCGCCACCTAGTGGCAACCGGAAGTTGTAGGCTGCGTACTTTGACATCCTGCTCCTCACAGATTAATCAGATCCCTCTCAAATGTTGTCAAACAAGCCTTAGGACCTTGATAATGCTTCGTTGTGAAGATTGTAAGAAGTTACTGAAGGGCGGCGACGTGGCGGCTCGGCGAATTTCGATCCTTCGCCATGAACGAATAAACTGATGTATCTCGACTCCACATCATCAGATCTTTCCCAGATTTCACGTGTTTGATTAGACTCCAGGCCTGAAGACATCTGCAGGCCAATTTTGAATCATAGTCATAGCGCCACCTACTGGTAACAGGAAGTTAAAGTCTTGATACTTTGGCTTGTTTCTCTCAGTAGGTAAATCAAATCAATATCAAATTTGTTCCACACAAATACAAGAAGTTCATAATGCCAGATCATGAAGTTTTTGATGTTTCGTCGAACGCCGTTGCCGTGGCGATGCAGTCTTCGCCGTTAACAACGAAGGTCATTTTGACAGGCTAAACATGCTCGAAACATAAGCAAACTTGGCAAGTAGATTACAAGGCCGAAATGTAGTTAGGGAATATGATTTTATTGGTTCAGAGTGGCAAATCGGCTCAATAGCGCCCCCTACAAAATTTCGACGAAGCAGCCCTCGCAGTACGTTTGACCTAGATGTATGAAATGTTGTAGGAACATGTATCGCATATGGACTTCAATAAAAGTCTCTTGGGGCTATGCTCTAAACCCAACCGGAAGTCAGCCATTTTGCATTTTTTATGAATTTCTCATGTCGTTTTTGTCATTTCCAGGCGCTGCACTTTAACGAACTCCTCCTAGGGAATTCATCAGATCAACTTCAAATTTGGTCGGTACAGTCTAAAGACCTTTGTGATGAAAAGTTACTCAAAGCTTGTTGTTTCGTGAAAAGCTGTTGCCGTGGCGACGGAATTTCGATCCTTCGCCATGAACGAATAAACTGATGTAACTCGACTCCACATCATCAGATCTTTACCAGATTTCACGTGTTTGATTAGACTCCAGGCCTGAAGACATATGCAGGCCAATTTTGAATCATAGTCATAGCGCCACCTACTGGTAACAGGAAGTTAAAGTCTTGATACTTTGGCTTGTTTCTCTTAGTAGGTAAATCAAATCAATATCAAATTTGTTCCACACAAATAGTTCATAATGCCAGATGATGAAGCTTTTGATGTGTCATCGAACGCCGTTGCCGTGGCGATGCAGTCTTCGCCGTTAACAACGAAGGTCATTTTGAGAGGCTAAAAATGCTCGAAACATAAGCAAACTTGGCATACACATTTAAAGCCCAAAATGTAGTTGTATAATATGATTTTATTGGTTCAGAGTGGCAAATCGGCTCAATAGCGCCCCCTACAAAATTTCAACGAAGCAGCCCTCGCAGTACGTTTCACCTAGATGTATGAAATTTGGTAGGAACATGTATCACATATGGACTTAAATAAAAGTCTCTTGGTGCCATGCTCTGAACCTGCATGCAGTGTCTGACGGTCACGGAACTGAATGACAGCATCAACCAGAGTCCTCGCGCCGTCCGACGGTCGCTGACGTTCTCGGCCGCGCAGGCCGGAGTCCCGCCGGCAACCCGACGTGCATGCACCCCGACTTGCATATTGCGAGGGCCCGCTCATCGCTGCTCGCAGCTTTAATTATTCTTATTCTTATTATTTTATGTGTTTCGTCGCAAAAAGGAGGTGCTTGGGATATTGGGAAGTTTGTGAAATTTGGCAAGCAAGCCAGAATTTGCGAAAATTGCAGTCTGATTGGGGTGCCCAGCTGCGGTATGAAATATTGGCTCGCTAGCGCCCCCTATTGAGTAGCCCCAACATCAGGTTTCACCCAGCTGTATGAAAGTTGGTAGGTATGTGGAACGTGATGAGACGCACAAAAAATCCTCTTGGCCGTTTTCTCTAAACCAAACAGGAAGTCGGCCATTTTTGCTTTTATGACGTTTTTTGACCGTTTCAAGGCGTCATACTTTAACGAACTCCTCCCAGAGATTTGACCCGATTGACTTCAGATTCGGCGAGTCTGCTCTTGAGACCTTGCCAGTGAAAAGTTACTCAAAGATCAAAAAGTTATCGAACTATGTGGCCGTGGCGTGGCGTCAAAGAAACACCATTCGCCACGAAACAGGAAGTTGTTGTAACTCGGCCGTACATTGTCGAATCTGCTCCAAATCTCTCATATGTCATAACATCCTGACCCGGAACACATCTATATGATAATTTAGAATCATAGTGATAGCGCCACCTAGTGGCAACCGGAAGTTGTACGCTGCGTACTTTGACATCCTGCTCCTCACAGATTAATCAGATCCCTCTCAAATATTGTCAAACAAGCCTTAAGACCTTGATAATGCTTCGTTGTGAAGATTGTAAGAAGTTACTGAAGGGCGGCGATGTGGCGGCTCTGCGAATTTCGATCCTTCGCCATGACCGAATAAACTGATGTATCTCGACTCCACATCATCAGATCTTTACCAGATTTCACATGCTTGATTAGACTCCAGGCCTGAAGACAACTGCAGGCCAATTTTGAATCATAGTCATAGCGCCACCTACTGGTAACAGGAAGTTAAAGTCTTTATACTTTGGCTTGTTTCTCTTAGTAGATAAATCAAATCAATATCAAATTTGTTCCACACAAATACAAGAAGTTCATAATTCCAGATCATGAAGCTTTTGATGTTTCGTCAAACGCCGTTGCCGTGGCGATGCAGTCTTCGCCGTTAACAACGAAGGTCATTTTGAGAGGCTAAAAATGCTCGAAACATAAGCAAACTTGGCAAGTAGATTACAAGGCCGAAACGTAGTTACAGAATCTGATTTTATTGGTTCAGAGTGCCAAATCGTTCAATAGCGCCCCCTACAAAATTTCGACGAAGCAGCCCTCGCAGTACGTTTGACCTAGATGTATGAAATGTGGTAGGAACATGTATCGCATATGGACTTCAATAAAAGTCGCTTGGGGCTATGCTCTAAACCCAACCGGAAGTCAGCCATTTTGCATTTTTTATGAATTTCTCATGTCGTTTTTGTCATTTCCAGGCGCTGCACTTTAACGAACTCCTCCTAGGGAATTCATCAGATCAACTTCAAATTAGATCGGTACAGTCTAAAGACCTTTGTGATGAAAAGCTACTCAAAGCTTGTTGTTTCGTGAAAAGCTGTTGCCGTGGCGACGGAATTTCGATCCTTCGCCATGAACGAATAAACTGATGTAACTCGACTCCACATCATCAGATCATTACCAGACTTCACGTGTTTGATTAGACTCCAGGCCTGAAGACATCTGCAGGCCAATTTTGAATCATAGTCATAGCGCCACCTACTGGTAACAGGAAGTTAAAGTCTTGATACTTTGGCTTGTTTCTCTTAGTAGGTAAATCAAATCAATATCAAATTTGTTCCACACAAATAGTTCATAATGCCAGATCATGAAGCTTTTGATGTTTCGTCGAACGCCGTTGCCGTGGCGATGCAGTCTTCGCCGTTAACAACGAAGGTCATTTTGAGAGGCTAAAAATGCTCGAAACATAAGCAAACTTGGCATACACATTTAAAGCCCAAAATGTAGTTGTATAATATGATTTTATTGGTTCAGAGTGGCAAATCGGCTCAATAGCGCCCCCTACAAAATTTCAACGAAGCAGCCCACGCAGTACGTTTCACCTAGATGTATGAAATTTGGTAGGAACATGTATCACATATGTACTTAAATAAAAGTATATTGGGGCCATGCTCTGAACCTGCATGCAGTGTCTGACGGTCACGGAACTGAATGACAGCATCAACCAGAGTCCTCGGCGGCGTCCGACGGTCGCGGACGTTCTCGGCCGCGCAGGCCGGAGTCCCGCCGGCACCCCGACGTGCATGCACCCCGACGTGCATATTGCGAGGGCCCGCCCATCGCTGCTCGCAGCTTTAATTAGGGCCCGAGCACCGACGTAGTCGGAGCGGAGGACCTATTGAAACCGTAATGTTTATTCTTATTATTAGGGCCCGAGCACCGACGTAGTCGGAGCGGAGGACCTATTGAATTTCGAATGTTTATTATTAGGGCCCGAGCACCGACGTAGTCGGAGCGGAGGACCTATTGAAACCGTAATGTTTATTAGGGCCCGAGCACCGACGTAGTCGGAGCGGAGGACCTATTGAATTTCGAATGTTTATTATTCTTCTTATTATTATTATTATTATTTTTAGTGTTTCGTCGCAAAAAGGAGGTGCTTGGGATATTGGGACGTTTGTGAAATTTGGCATGCAAGCCAGAATTTGCGAAAATTGCAGTCTGATTGGGGTGTCCAGCTGCGGTATGAAATATTGGCTCGCTAGCGCCCCCTATTGAGTAGCCCCAACATCAGGTTTCACCCAGCTGTATGAAAGTTGGTAGTTATGTGGAACGTGATGAGACACACCAAAAATCCTCTTGGAAGTTTTCTCAAAACCAAACAGGAAGTCGGCCATTTTTACTTTTATGACGGTTTTTGACCGTTTCAAGGCGTCATACTTTAACGAACTCCTCCCAGAGATTTGACCCGATTGACTTCAGATTCGGCGAGTCTGCTCTTGAGACCTTGGCAGTGAAAAGGTACTCAAAGATCAAAAAGTTATCGAACTATGTGGCCGTGGCGTGGCGTCAAAGAAACACCATTCGCCACGAAACAGGAAGTTGTTGTAACTCGGCCGTACATTGTCGAATCTGCTCCAAATCTCTCATATGTCATAACATCCTGACCCGGAACACATCTATATGATAATTTAGAATCATAGTGATAGCGCCACCTAGTGGCAACCGGAAGTTGTACGCTGCGTACTTTGACATCCTGCTCCTCACAGATTAATTAGATCCCTCTCAAATGTTGTCAAACACGCCTTAAGACCTTGATAATGCTTCGTTGTGAAGATTGTAAGAAGTTACTGAAGGGCGGCGACGTGGCGGCTCGGCGAATTCCGATCCTTCGCCATGAACGAATAAACTGATGTAACTCGACTCCACATCATCAGATCTTTACCAGATTTCACATGCTTGATTAGACTCCAGGCATGAAGACATCTGCAGGCCAATTTCGAATCATAGTCATAGCGCCACCTACTGGTAACAGGAAGTTAAAGTCTTTATACTTTGGCTTGTTTCTCTTAGTAGGTAAATCAAATCAATATCAAATTTGTTCCACACAAATACAAGAAGTTCATAATGCCAGATCATGAAGCTTTTGATGTTTCGTCGAACGCCGTTGCCGTGGCGATGCAGTCTTCGCCGTGAACAACGAAGGTCATTTTGAGAGGCTAAAAATGCTCGAAACATAAGCAAACTTGGCAAGTAGATTACAAGGCCGAAATGTAGTTACAGAATCTGATTTTATTGGTTCAGAGTGGCAAATCGGCTCAATAGCGCCCCCTACAAAATTTCGACGAAGCAGCCCTCGCAGTACGTTTGACCTAGATGTATGAAATGTGGTAGGAACATGTATCGCATATGGACTTCAATAAAAGTCTCTTGGGGCTATGCTCTAAACCCAACCGGAAGTCAGCCATTTTGCATTTTTTATGAATTTCTCATGTCGTTTTTGTCATTTCCAGGCGCTGCACTTTAACGAACTCCTCCTAGGGAATTCATCAGATCAACTTCAAATTTGGTCGGTACAGTCTAAAGACCTTTGTGATGAAAAGTTACTCAAAGCTTGTTATTTCGTGAAAAGCTGTTGCCGTGGCGACGGAATTTCGATCCTTCGCCATGAACGAATAAACTGATGTAACTCGACTCCACATCATCAGATCTTTACCAGATTTCACGTGTTTGATTAGACTCCAGGCCTGAAGACATATGCAGGCCAATTTTGAATCATAGTCATAGCGCCACCTACTGGTAACAGGAAGTTAAAGTCTTGATACTTTGGCTTGTTTCTCTTAGTAGGTAAATCAAATCAATATCAAATTTGTTCCACACAAATAGTTCATAATGCCAGATCATGAAGCTTTTGATGTTTCGTCGAACGCCGTTGCCGTGGCGATGCAGTCTTCGCCGTTAACAACGAAGGTCATTTTGAGAGGCTACAAATGCTCGAAACATAAGCAAACTTGGCATACACATTTAAAGCCCAAAATGTAGTTGTATAATATGATTTTATTGGTTCAGAGTGGCAAATCGGCTCAATAGCGCCCCCTACAAAATTTCAACGAAGCAGCCCTCGCAGTACGTTTCACCTAGATGTATGAAATTTGGTCGGAACATGTATCACATATGGACTTAAATAAAAGTATATTGGGGCCATGCTCTGAACCTGCATGCAGTGTCTGACGGTCACGGAACTGAATGACAGCATCAACCAGAGTCCTCGCGGCGTCCGACGGTCGCGGACGTTCTCGGCCGCGCAGGCCGGAGTCCCGCCGGCACCCCGACGTGCATGCACCCCGACATGCATATTGCGAGGGCCCGCTCATCGCTGCTCGCAGCTTTAATTCTTATTATTATTATTATTTTATGTGTTTCGTCGCAAAAAGGAGGTGCTTGGGATATTGGGAAGTTTGTGAAATTTGGCAAGCAAGCCAGAATTTGCGAAAATTGCAGTCTGATTGGGGTGTCCAGCTGCGGTATGAAATATTGGCTCGCTAGCGCCCCCTATTGAGTAGCCCCAACATCAGGATTCACCCAGCTGTATGAAAGTTGGTAGTTATGTGGAACGTGATGAGACGCACCAAAAATCCTCTTGGCCGTTTTCTCTAAACCAAACAGGAAGTCGGCCATTTTTGCTTTTATGACGTTTTTTGACCGTTTCAAGGCGTCATACTTTAACGAACTCCTCCCAGAGATTTGACCCGATTGACTTCAGATTCGGCTAGTCTGCTCTTGAGACCTTGGCAGTGAAAAGCTCCTCAAAGATCAAAAAGTTATCGAACTATGTGGCCGTGGCGTGGCGTCAAAGAAACACCATTCGCCACGAAACAGGAAGTTGTTGTAACTCGGCCGTACATTGTCGAATCTGCTCAAAATCTCTCATATGTCATAACATCCTGACCCGGAACACATCTATATGATAATTTAGAATCATAGTGATAGCGCCACCTAGTGGCAACCGGAAGTTGTACGCTGCGTACTTTGACATCCTGCTCCTCACAGATTAATCAGATCCCTCTCAAATGTTGTCAAACAAGCCTTAAGACCTTGATAATGCTTCGTTGTAAAGATTGTAAGAAGTTACTGAAGGGCGGCGACGTGGCGGCTCGGCGAATTTCGATCCTTCGCCATGAACGAATAAACTGATGTAACTCGACTCCACATCATCAGATCTTTACCAGATGTCATGTGTTTGATTAGACTCCAGGCCTGACGACATCTGCAGGCCAATTTTGAATCATAGTCATAGCGCCACCTACTGGTAACAGGAAGTTAAAGTCTTTATACTTTGGCTTGTTTCTCTTAGTAGGTAAATCAAATCAATATCAAATTTGTTCCACACAAATACAAGAAGTTCATAATACCAGATCATGAAGCTTTTGATGTTTCGTCGAACGCCGTTGCCGTGGCGATGCAGTCTTCGCCGTGAACAACGAAGGTGATTTTGAGAGGCTAAAAATGCTCGAAACATAAGCAAACTTGGCAAGTAGATTACAAGGCCGAAATGTAGTTATAGAATATGATTTTATTGGTTCAGAGTGGCAAATCGGCTTAATAGCGCCCCCTACAAAATTTCAACGAAGCAGCCCTCGCAGTACGTTTGACCTAGATGTATGAAATGTGGTAGGAACATGTATCGCATATGGACTTCAATAAAAGTCTCTTGGGGCTATGCTCTAAACCCAACCGGAAGTCAGCCATTTTGCATTTTTTATGAATTTCTCATGTCGTTTTTGTCATTTCCAGGCGCTGCACTTTAACGAACTCCTCCTAGGGAATTCATCAGATCAACTTCAAATTTGGTCGGTACAGTCTAAAGACCTTTGTGATGAAAAGTTACTCAAAGCTTGTTGTTTCGTGAAAAGCTGTTGCCGTGGCGACGGAATTTCGATCCTTCGCCATAAACGAATAAACTGATGTAACTCGACTCCACATCATCAGATCTTTACCAGATTTCACGTGTTTGATTAGACTCCAGGCCTGAAGACATATGCAGGCCAATTTTGAATCATAGTCATAGCGCCACCTACTGGTAACAGGAAGTTAAAGTCTTGATACTTTGGCTTGTTTCTCTTAGTAGGTAAATCAAATCAATATCAAATTTGTTCCACACAAATAGTTCATAATGCCAGATCATGAAGCTTTTGATGTTTCGTCGAACGCCGTTGCCGTGGCGATGCAGTCTTCGCCGTTAACAACGAAGGTCATTTTGAGAGGCTAAAAATGCTCGAAACATAAGCAAACTTGGCATACACATTTAAAGCCCAAAATGTAGTTGTATAATATGATGTTATTGGTTCAGAGTGGCAAATCGGCTCAATAGCGCCCCCTACAAAATTTCAACGAAGCAGCCCTCGCAGTACGTTTCACCTAGATGTATGAAATTTGGTAGGAACATGTATCACATATGGACTTAAATAAAAGTATATTGGGGCCATGCTCTGAACCTGCATGCAGTGTCTGACGGTCACGGAACTGAATGACAGCATCAACCAGAGTCCTCGCGCCGTCCGACGGTCGCGGACGTTCTCGGCCGCGCAGGCCGGAGTCCCGCCGCCACCCCGACGTGCATGCACCCCGACGTGCATATTGCGAGGGCCCGCCCATCGCTGCTCGCAGCTTTAATTAGGGCCCGAGCACCGACGTAGTCGGAGCGGAGGACCTATTGAATTTCGAATGTTTATTATTCTTATTCTTATTCTTATTATTATTATTTTATGTGTTTCGTCGCAAAAAGGAGGTGCTTGGGATATTGGGAATGTTGTGAAATTTGGCACGCAAGCCAGAATTTGCGAAAATTGCAGTCTGATTGGGGTGTCCAGCTGCAGTATGAAATATTGGCTCGCTAGCGCCCCCTATTGAGTAGCCCCGACATCAGGATTCACCCAGCTGTATGAAAGTTGGTAGTTATGTGGAACGTGATGAGACGCACCAAAAATCCTCTTGGCCGTTTTCTCTAAACCAAACAGGAAGTCGGCCATTTTTGCTTTTATGACGTTTTTTGACCGTTTCAAGGCGTCATACTTTAACGAACTCCTCCCAGAGATTTGACCCGATTGACTTCAGATTCGGCTAGTCTGCTCTTGAGACCTTGGCAGTGAAAAGTTACTCAAAGATCAAAAAGTTATCGAACTATGTGGCCGTGGCGTGGCGTCAAAGAAACACCATTTGCCACGAAACAGGAAGTTGTTGTAACTCGGCTGTACATTGTCGAATCTGCTCAAAATCTCTCATATGTCATAACATCCTGACCCGGAACACATCTATATGATAATTTAGAATCATAGTGATAGCGCCACCTAGTGGCAACCGGAAGTTGTACGCTGCGTACTTTGACATCCTGCTCCTCACAGATTAATCAGATCCCTCTCAAATGTTGTCAAACAAGCCTTAAGACCTTGATAATGCTTCGTTGTGAAGATTGTAAGAAGTTACTGAAGGGCGGCGACGTGGCGGCTCGGCGAATTTCGATCCTTCGCCATGAACGAATAAACTGATGTAACTCGACTCCACATCATCAGATCTTTACCAGATGTCATGTGTTTGATTAGACTCCAGGCCTGACGACATCTGCAGGCCAATTTTGAATCATAGTCATAGCGCCACCTACTGGTAACAGGAAGTTAAAGTCTTTATACTTTGGCTTGTTTCTCTTAGTAGGTAAATCAAATCAATATCAAATTTGTTCCACACAAATACAAGAAGTTCATAATGCCAGATCATGAAGTTTTTGATGTTTCGTCGAACGCCGTTGCCGTGGCGATGCAGTCTTCGCCGTTAACAACGAAGGTCATTTTGACAGGCTAAAAATGCTCGAAACATAAGCAAACTTGGCAAGTAGATTACAAGGCCGAAATGTAGTTAGGGAATATGATTTTATTGGTTCAGAGTGGCAAATCGGCTCAATAGCGCCCCCTACAAAATTTCGACGAAGCAGCCCTCGCAGTACGTTTGACCTAGATGTATGAAATTTGGTGGGAACATGTATCACATATGGACTTAAATAAAAGTATATTGGGGCCATGCTCTAAACCTGCATGCAGTGTCTGACGGTCACAGAACTAAATGGCAGCATCAGCCAGAGTCCTCGCGCCGTCCGACGGTCGCGGACGTTCTCGGCCGCGCAGGCCGGAGTCCCGCCGGCACCCCGACGTGCATATTGCGAGGGCCCGCCCATCGCTGCTCGCAGCTTTAATTATTCTTATTATTCTAAGTGTTTCGTCGCAAAAAGGAGGTGCTTGGGATATTGGGAATGTTGTGAAATTTGGCACGCAAGCCAGAATTTGCGAAAATTGCAGTCTGATTGGGGTGTCCAGCTGCGGTATGAAATATTGGCTCGCTAGCGCCCCCTATTGAGTAGCCCCAACATCAGGATTCACCCAGCTGTATGAAATTTGGTCGGTATGTGGAACGTGATGAGACGCACAAAAAATCCTCTTGGCCGTTTTGTCTAAACCAAACAGGAAGTCGGCCATTTTTGCTTTTATGACGTTTTTTGACCGTTTCAAGGCGTCATACTTTAACGAACTCCTCCCAGAGATTTGACCCGATTGATTTCAGATTCGGCTAGTCTGCTCTTGAGACCTTGGCAGTGAAAAGTTACTCAAAGATCAAAAAGTTATCGAACTATGTGGCCGTGGCGTGGCGTCAAAGAAACACCATTCGCCACGAAACAGGAAGTTGTTGTAACTCGGCCGTACATTGTCGAATCTGCTCAAAATCTCTCATATGTCATAACATCCTGACCCGGAACACATCTATATGATAATTTAGAATCATAGTGATAGCGCCACCTAGTGGCAACCGGAAGTTGTACGCTGCGTACTTTGACATCCTGCTCCTCACAGATTAATCAGATCCCTCTCAAATGTTGTCAAACAAGCCTTAAGACCTTGATAATGCTTCGTTGTGAAGATTGTAAGAAGTTACTGAAGGGCAGCGATGTGGCGGCTCGGCGAATTTCGATCCTTCGCCATGAACGAATAAACTGATGTAACTCGACTCCACATCATCAGATCTTTACCAGATTTCACGTGTTTGATTAGACTCCAGGCCTGAAGACATCTGCAGGCCAATTTTGAATCATAGTCATAGCGCCACCTACTGGTAACAGGAAGTTAAAGTCTTTATACTTTGGCTTGTTTCTCTTAGTAGGTCAATCAAATCAATATCAAATTTCTTCCACACACATACAAGAAGTTCATAATGCCAGATCACGGAGCTTTTGATGTTACGTCGAACGCCGTTGCCGTGGCGATGCAGTCTTCGCCGTTAACAACGAAGGTCATTTTGACAGGCTAAACATGCTCGAAACATAAGCAAACTTGGCAAGTAGATTACAAGGCCGAAATGTAGTTAGGGAATATGATTTTATTGGTTCAGAGTGGCAAATCGGCTCAATAGCGCCCCCTACAAAATTTCGACGAAGCAGCCCTCGCAGTACGTTTGACCTAGATGTATGAAATGTGGTAGGAACATGTATCACATATGGACTTAAATAAAAGTATATTGGGGCCATGCTCTAAACCTGCATGCAGTGTCTGACGGTCACAGAACTAAATGGCAGCATCAGCCAGAGTCCTCGCGCCGTCCGACGGTCGCGGACGTTCTCGGCCGCGCAGGCCGGAGTCCCGCCGGCACCCCGACGTGCATATTGCGAGGGCCCGCCCATCGCTGCTCGCAGCTTTAATTAGGGCCCGAGCACCGACGTAGTCGGAGCGGAGGACCTATTGAAACCGTAATGTTTATTAGGGCCCGAGCACCGACGTAGTCGGAGCGGAGGACCTATTGAATTTCGAATGTTTATTATTAGGGCCCGAGCACCGACGTAGTCGGAGCGGAGGACCTATTGAAACCGTAATGTTTATTATTATTATTATTTTACCAGTTTGATGGCAAAAAGGAGGTGCTTGGGATATTGGGAAGTCTGTGAAATTTGGCACGCAAGCCAGAATTTGCGAAAATTGCAGTCTGATTGGGGTGTCCAGCTGCGGTATGAAATATTGGCTCGCTAGCGCCCCCTATTGAGTAGCCCCAACATCAGGATTCACCCAGCTGTATGAAATTTGGTAGGTATGTGGAACGTGATGAGACGCACAAAAAATCCTCTTGGCCGTTTTCTCTAAACCAAACAGGAAGTCGGCCATTTTTGCTTTTATGACGTTTTTTGACCGTTTCAAGGCGTCATACTTTAACGAACTCCTCCCAGAGATTTGACCCGATTGACTTCAGATTCGGCGAGTCTGCTCTTGAGACCTTGGCAGTGAAAAGTTACTCAAAGATCAAAAAGTTATCGAACTATGTGGCCGTGGCGTGGCGTCAAAGAAACACCATTCGCCACGAAACAGGAAGTTGTTGTAACTTGGCCGTACATTGTCGAATCTGCTCCAAATCTCTCATATGTCATAACATCCTGACCCGGAACACATCTATATGATAATTTAGAATCATAGTGATAGCGCCACCTAGTGGCAACCGGAAGTTGTAGGCTGCGTACTTTGACATCCTGCTCCGCACAGATTAATCAGATCCCTCTCAAATGTTGTAAAACAAGCCTTAAGACCTTGATAATGCTTCGTTGTGAAGATTGTAAGAAGTTACTGAAGGGCGGCGACGTGGCGGCTCGGCGAATTTCGATCCTTCGCCATGAACGAATAAACTGATGTATCTCGACTCCACATCATCAGATCTTTCCCAGATTTCACGTGTTTGATTAGACTCCAGGCCTGAAGACATCTGCAGGCCAATTTTGAATCATAGTCATAGCGCCACCTACTGGTAACAGGAAGTTAAAGTCTTTATACTTTGGCTTGTTTCTCTTAGTAGGTAAATCAAATCAATATCAAATTTCTTCCACACAAATAGTTGATAATGCCAGATCATGAAGCTTTTGATGTTTCGTCGAACGCCGTTGCCGTGGCGATGCAGTCTTCGCCGTTAACAATGAAGGTCATTTTGAGAGGCTAAAAATGCTCGAAACATAAGCAAACTTGGCAAGCAGATTACAAGGCCGAAATGTAGTTAGGGAATATGATTTTATTGGTTCAGAGTGGCAAATCGGCTCAATAGCGCCCCCTACAAAATTTCGACGAAGCAGCCCTCGCAGTACGTTTGACCTAGATGTATGAAATTCGGTGGGAACATGTATCACATATGGACTTAAATAAAAGTATATTGGGGCCATGCTCTAAACCTGCATGCAGTGTCTGACGGTCACAGAACTAAATGGCAGCATCAGCCAGAGTCCTCGCGCCGTCCGACGGTCGCGGACGTTCTCGGCCGCGCAGGCCGGAGACCCGCCGGCACCCCGACGTGCATATTGCGAGGGCCCGCCCATCGCTGCTCGCAGCTTTAATTATTCTTATTCTTATTATTATTTTACCAGTTTGATGGCAAAAAGGAGGTGCTTGGGATATTGGGAAGTCTGTAAAATTTGGCACGCAAGCCAGAATTTGCGAAAATTGCAGTCTGATTGGGGTGTCCAGCTGCGGTATGAAATATTGGCTCGCTAGCGCCCCCTATTGAGTAGCCCCGACATCAGGATTCACCCAGCTGTATGAAAGTTGGTAGTTATGTGGAACGTGATGAGACGCACCAAAAATCCTCTTGGCCGTTTTCTCTAAACCAAACAGGAAGTCGGCCATTTTTGCTTTTATGACGTTTTTTGACCGTTTCAAGGCGTCATACTTTAACGAACTCCTCCCAGAGATTTGACCCGATTGACTTCAGATTCGGCGAGTCTGCTCTTGAGACCTTGACAGTGAAAAGTTACTCAAAGATCAAAAAGTTATCGAACTATGTGGCCGTGGCGTGGCGTCAAAGAAACACCATTCGCCACGAAACAGGAAGTTGTTGTAACTCGGCCGTACATTGTCGAATCTGCTCAAAGTCTCTCATATGTCATAACATCCTGACCCGGAACACATCTGTATGATAATTTTGAATCAAACTGATAGCGCCACCTAGTGGCAACCGGAAGTTGTACGCTGCGTACTTTGACATCCTGCTCCTAACAGATTAATCAGATCCCTCTCAAATGTTGTCATACAAGCCTTAAGACCTTGATAATGCTTCGTTGTGAAGATTGTAAGAAGTTACTGAAGGGCGGCGACGTGGCGGCTCGGCGAATTTCGATCCTTCGCCATGAACGAATAAACTGATGTATCTCGACTCCACATCATCAGATCTTTCCCAGATTTCACGTGTTTGATTAGACTCCAGGACTGAAGACATATCCAGGCCAATTTTGAATCATAGTCATAGCGCCACCTACTGGTAACAGGAAGTTAAAGTCTTTATACTTTGGCTTGTTTCTCTTAGTAGGTAAATCAAATCAATATCAAATTTCATCCACACAAATACAAGAAGTTCATAATGCCAGATCATGAAGCTTTTGATGTTTCGTCGAACGCCGTTGCCGTGGCGATGCAGTCTTCGCCGTTAACAACGAAGGTCATTTTGAGAGGCTAAAAATGCTCGAAACATAAGCAAACTTGGCAAGTAGATTACAAGGCCGAAATGTAGTTACAGAATCAGATTTTATTGGTTCAGAGTGCCAAATCGGCTCAATAGCGCCCCCTACAAAATTTCAACGAAGCAGCCCTCGCAGTACGTTTCACCTAGATGTATGAAATTTGGTAGGAACATGTATCACATATGGACTTAAATAAAAGTATATTGGGGCCATGCTCTGAACCTGCATGCAGTGTCTGACGGTCACGGAACTGAATGACAGCATCAACCAGAGTCCTCGCGCCGTCCGACGGTCGCTGACGTTCTCGGCCGCGCAGGCCGGAGTCCCGCCGGCACCCCGACGTGCATGCACCCCGACGTGCATATTGCGAGGGCCCGCCCATCGCTGCTCGCAGCTTTAATTAGGGCCCGAGCACCGACGTAGTCGGAGCGGAGGACCTATTGAAACCGTAATGTTTATTATTATTATTATTATTATTTTACCAGTTTGATGGCAAAAAGGAGGTGCTTGGGATATTGGGAAGTCTGTGAAATTTGGCACGCAAGCCAGAATTTGCGAAAATTGCAGTCTGATTGGGGTGTCCAGCTGCGGTATGAAATATTGGCTCGCTAGCGCCCCCTATTGAGTAGCCCCAACATCAGGATTCACCCAGCTGTATGAAATTTGGTAGGTATGTGGAACGTGATGAGACGCACAAAAAATCCTCTTGGCCGTTTTCTCTAAACCAAACAGGAAGTCGGCCATTTTTGCTTTTATGACGTTTTTTGACCGTTTCAAGGCGTCATACTTTAACGAACTCCTCCCAGAGATTTGACCCGATTGACTTCAGATTCGGCGAGTCTGCTCTTGAGACCTTGGCAGTGAAAAGTTACTCAAAGATCAAAAAGTTATCGAACTATGTGGCCGTGGCGTGGCGTCAAAGAAACACCATTCGCCACGAAACAGGAAGTTGTTGTAACTTGGCCGTACATTGTCGAATCTGCTCCAAATCTCTCATATGTCATAACATCCTGACCCGGAACACATCTATATGATAATTTAGAATCATAGTGATAGCGCCACCTAGTGGCAACCGGAAGTTGTACGCTGCGTACTTTGACATCCTGCTCCTCACAGATTAATCAGATCCCTCTCAAATGTTGTCAAACAAGCCTTAAGACCTTGATAATGCTTCGTTGTGAAGATTGTAAGAAGTTACTGAAGGGCGGCGACGTGGCGGCTCGGCGAATTTCGATCCTTCGCCATGAACGAATAAACTGATGTAACTCGACTCCACATCATCAGATCTTTACCAGATGTCATGTGTTTGATTAGACTCCAGGCCTGACGACATCTGCAGGCCAATTTTGAATCATAGTCATATCGCCACCTACTGGTAACAGGAAGTTAAAGTCTTTATACTTTGGCTTGTTTCTCTTAGTAGGTAAATCAAATCAATATCAAATTTGTTCCACACAAATACAAGAAGTTCATAATACCAGATCATGAAGCTTTTGATGTTTCGTCGAACGCCGTTGCCGTGGCGATGCAGTCTTCGCCGTGAACACCGAAGGTCATTTTGAGAGGCTAAAAATGCTCGAAACATAAGCAAACTTGGCAAGTAGATTACAAGGCCGAAATGTAGTTAGGGAATATGATTTTATTGGTTCAGAGTGGCAAATCGGCTCAATAGCGCCCCCTACAAAATTTCAACGAAGCAGCCCTCGCAGTACGTTTGACCTAGATGTATGAAATGTGGTAGGAACATGTATCACATATGGACTTCAATAAAAGTCTCTTGGGGCTATGCTCTAAACCCAACCGGAAGTCAGCTACTTTGCATTTCTTCTGTATTTCTAGTGTCGTTTTTGTCATTTCCAGGCGCTGCACTTTAACAAACTCCTCCTAGGGAATTAATCAGATCAACTTCAAATTTGGTCGGTACAGTCTAAAGACCTTTGTGATGAAAAGTTACTCAAAGCTTGTTGTTTCGTGAAAAGCTGTTGCCGTGGCGACGCATTCTTCGCCGTTAACAACGAAGGTCATTTTGAGAGGCTAAAAATGCTCGAAACATAAGCACACTTGGCAAGTAGATTACAAGGCCGAAATGTAGTTATGGAATATGATTTTATTGGTTCAGAGTGGCACATCGGCTCAATAGCGCCCCCTACAAAATTTCAACGAAGCAGCCCTCGCAGTACATTTCACCTAGATGTATGAAATTTGGTAGGAACATGTATCACATATGGACTTAAATAAAAGTATATTGGGGCCATGCTCTAAACCTGCATGCAGTGTCTGACGGTCACAGTACTGAATGGCAGCATCGGCCAGAGTCCTCGCGGCGTCCGACGGTCGCGGACGTTCTCGGCCGCGCAGGCCGGAGTCCCGCCGGCACCCCGACGTGCATATTGCGAGGGCCCGCTCATCGCTGCTCGCAGCTTTAATTATTATTATTCTTCTTCCGCTTTCATGGCAAAAAGGAGGTGCTTGGGATATTGGGAAGTCTGTGAAATTTGGCACGCAAGCCAGAATTTGCGAAAATTGCAGTCTGATTGGGGTGTCCAGCTGCGGTATGAAATATTGGCTCGCTAGCGCCCCCTATTGAGTAGCCCCAACATCAGGTTTCACCCAGCTGTATGAAAGTTGGTAGTTATGTGGACCGTGATGAGACGCACCAAAAATCCTCTTGGAAGTTTTCTCTAAACCAAACAGGAAGTCGGCCATTTTTACTTTTATGACGTTTTTTGACCGTTTCAAGGCGTCATACTTTAACGAACTCCTCCCAGAGATTTGACCCGATTGACTTCAGATTCGGCTAGTCTGCTCTTGAGACCTTGGCAGTGAAAAGTTACTCAAAGATCAAAAAGTTATCGAACTATGTGGCCGTGGCGTGGCGTCAAAGAAACACCATTCGCCACGAAACAGGAAGTTGTTGTAACTCGGCCGTACATTGTCGAATCTGCTCAAAATCTCTCATATGTCATAACATCCTGACCCGGAACACATCTGTATGATAATTTAGAATCATAGTGATAGCGCCACCTAGTGGCAACCGGAAGTTGTACGCTGCGTACTTTGACATCCTGCTCCTCACAGATTAATCAGATCCCTCTCAAATCTTGTCAAACAAGCCTTAAGACCTTGATAATGCTTCATTGTGAAGATTGTAAGAAGTTACTGAAGGGCGGCGACGTGGCGGCTCGGCGAATTTCGATCCTTCGCCATGAACGAATAAACTGATGTATCTCGACTCCACATCATCAGATCTTTCCCAGATTTCACATGCTTGATTAGACTCCAGGCCTGAAGACATCTGCAGGCCAATTTTGAATCATAGTCATAGCGCCACCTACTGGTAACAGGAAGTTAAAGTCTTGATACTTTGGCTTGTTTCTCTCAGTAGGTAAATCAAATCAATATCAAATTTGTTCCACACAAATACAAGAAGTTCATAATGCCAGATCATGAAGTTTTTGATGTTTCGTCGAATGCCGTTGCCGTGGCGATGCAGTCTTCGCCGTTAACAACGAAGGTCATTTTGACAGGCTAAAAATGCTCGAAACATAAGCAAACTTGGCAAGTAGATTACAAGGCCGAAATGTAGTTAGGGAATATGATTTTATTGGTTCAGAGTGGCAAATCGGCTCAATAGCGCCCCCTACAAAATTTCGACGAAGCAGCCCTCGCAGTACGTTTGACCTAGATGTATGAAATTTGGTGGGAACATGTATCACATATGGACTTAAATAAAAGTATATTGGGGCCATGCTCTAAACCTGCATGCAGTGTCTGACGGTCACAGAACTAAATGGCAGCATCAGCCAGAGTCCTCGCGCCGTCCGACGGTCGCAGATGTTCTCGGCCGCGCAGGCCGGAGTCCCGCCGGCACCCCGACGTGCATATTGCGAGGGCCCGCTCATCGCTGCTCGCAGCTTTAATTAGGGCCCGAGCACCGACGTAGTCGGAGCGGAGGACCTATTGAATTTCGAATGTTTATTATTAGGGCCCGAGCACCGACGTAGTCGGAGCGGAGGACCTATTGAATTTCGAATGTTTATTATTCTTATTATTCTTATTTTTAGTGTTTCGTCGCAAAAAGGAGGTGCTTGGGATATTGGGAATGTTGTGAAATTTGGCACGCAAGCCAGAATTTGCGAAAATTGCAGTCTGATTGGGGTGTCCAGCTGCGGTATGAAATATTGGCTCGCTAGCGCCCCCTATTGAGTAGCCCCAACATCAGGATTCACCCAGCTGTATGAAATTTGGTCGGTATGTGGAACGTGATGAGACGCACAAAAAATCCTCTTGGCCGTTTTGTCTAAACCAAACAGGAAGTCGGCCATTTTTGCTTTTATGACGTTTTTTGACCGTTTCAAGGCGTCATACTTTAACGAACTCCTCCCAGAGATTTGACCCGATTGACTTCAGATTCGGCTAGTCTGCTCTTGAGACCTTGGCAGTGAAAAGTTACTCAAAGATCAAAAAGTTATCGAACTATGTGGCCGTGGCGTGGCGTCAAAGAAACACCATTCGCCACGAAACAGGAAGTTGTTGTAACTCGGCTGTACATTGTCGAATCTGCTCAAAATCTCTCATATGTCATAACATCCTGACCCGGAACACATCTATATGATAATTTAGAATCATAGTGATAGCGCCACCTAGTGGCAACCGGAAGTTGTACGCTGCGTACTTTGACATCCTGCTCCTCACAGATTAATCAGATCCCTCTCAAATGTTGTCAAACAAGCCTTAAGACCTTGATAATGCTTCGTTGTGAAGATTGCAAGAAGTTACTGAAGGGCGGCGACGTGGCGGCTCGGCGAATTTCGATCCTTCGCCATGAACGAATAAACTGATGTATCTCGACTCCACATCATCAGATCTTTACCAGATTGCACATGCTTGATTAGACTCCAGGCCTGAAGACATCTGCAGGCCAATTTTGAATCATAGTCATAGCGCCACCTACTGGTAACAGGAAGTTAAAGTCTTTATACTTTGGCTTGTTTCTCTTAGTAGGTAAATCAAATCAATATCAAATTTGTTCCACACAAATAGAAGAAGTTCATAATGCCAGATCATGAAGCTTTTGATGTTTCATCGAACGCCGTTGCCGTGGCGATGCAGTCTTCGCCGTTAACAACGAAGGTCATTTTGACAGGCTAAAAATGCTCGAAACATAAGCAAACTTGGCAAGTAGATTACAAGGCCGAAATGTAGTTGTATAATATGATTTTATTGGTTCAGAGTGGCAAATCGGCTCAATAGCGCCCCCTACAAAATTTCAACGAAGCAGCCCTCGCAGTACGTTTCACCTAGATGTATGAAATTTGGTAGGAACATGTATCACATATGGACTTAAATAAAAGTATATTGGGGCCATGCTCTGAACCTGCATGCAGTGTCTGACGGTCACGGAACTGAATGACAGCATCAACCAGAGTCCTCGCGCCGTCCGACGGTCGCGGACGTACTCGGCCGCGCAGGCCGGAGTCCCGCCGGCACCCCGACGTGCATGCACCCCGACGTGCATATTGCGAGGGCCCGCCCATCGCTGCTCGCAGCTTTAATTCTTATTCTTATTCTTATTTTTAGTGTTTCGTCGCAAAAAGGAGGTGCTTGGGATATTGGGAATGTTGTGAAATTTGGCACGCAAGCCAGAATTTGCGAAAATTGCAGTCTGATTGGGGTGTCCAGCTGCAGTATGAAATATTGGCTCGCTAGCGCCCCCTATTGAGTAGCCCCGACATCAGGATTCACCCAGCTGTATGAAAGTTGGTAGTTATGTGGAACGTGATGAGACGCACCAAAAATCCTCTTGGCCGTTTTCTCTAAACCAAACAGGAAGTCGGCCATTTTTGCTTTTATGACGTTTTTTGACCGTTTCAAGGCGTCATACTTTAACGAACTCCTCCCAGAGATTTGACCCGATTGACTTCAGATTCGGCGAGTCTGCTCTTGAGACCTTGACAGTGAAAAGTTACTCAAAGATCAAAAAGTTATCGAACTATGTGGCCGTGGCGTGGCGTCAAAGAAACACCATTCGCCACGAAACAGGAAGTTGTTGTAACTTGGCCGTACATTGTCGAATCTGCTCCAAATCTCTCATATGTCATAACATCCTGACCCGGAACACATCTATATGATAATTTTGAATCAAACTGATAGCGCCACCTAGTGGCAACCGGAAGTTGTACGCTGCGTACTTTGACATCCTGCTCCTAACAGATTAATCAGATCCCTCTCAAATGTTGTCATACAAGCCTTAAGACCTTGATAATGCTTCATTGTGAAAATTGTAAGAAGTTACTGAAGGGCGGCGACGTGGCGGCTCGGCGAATTTCGATCCTTCGCCATGAACGAATAAACTGATGTATCTCGACTCCACATCATCAGATCTTTACCAGATTTCACATGCTTGATTAGACTCCAGGCCTGAAGACATCTGCAGGCCAATTGCGAATCATAGTCATAGCGCCACCTACTGGTAACAGGAAGTTAAAGTCTTTATACTTTGGCTTGTTTCTCTTAGTAGGTAAATCAAATCAATATCAAATTTGTTCCACACAAATACAAGAAGTTCATAATGCCAGATCATGAAGCTTTTGATGTTTCGTCGAACGCCTTTGCCGTGGCGATGCAGTCTTCGCCGTGAACAACGAAGGTCATTTTGAGAGGCTAAAAATGCTCGAAACATAAGCAAACTTGGCAAGTAGATTACAAGGCCGAAATGTAGTTACAGAATCTGATTTTATTGGTTCAGAGTGGCAAATCGGCTCAATAGCGCCCCCTACAAAATTTCGACGAAGCAGCCCTCGCAGTACGTTTGACCTAGATGTATGAAATGTGGTAGGAACATGTATCGCATATGGACTTCAATAAAAGTCTCTTGGGGCTATGCTCTAAACCCAACCGGAAGTCAGCCATTTTGCATTTTTTATGAATTTCTCATGTCGTTTTTGTCATTTCCAGGCGCTGCACTTTAACGAACTCCTCCTAGGGAATTCATCAGATCAACTTCAAATTTGGTCGGTACAGTCTAAAGACCTTTGTGATGAAAAGTTACTCAAAGCTTGTTGTTTCGTGAAAAGCTGTTGCCGTGGCGACGGAATTTCGATCCTTCACCATGAACGAATAAACTGATGTAACTCGACTCCACATCATCAGATCTTTACCAGATTTCACGTGTTTGATTAGACTCCAGGCCTGAAGACATATGCAGGCCAATTTTGAATCATAGTCATAGCGCCACCTACTGGTACCAGGAAGTTAAAGTCTTGATACTTTGGCTTGTTTCTCTTAGTAGGTAAATCAAATCAATAACAAATTTGTTCCACACAAATAGTTCATAATGCCAGATCATGAAGCTTTTGATGTTTCGTCGAACGCCGTTGCCGTGGCGATGCAGTCTTCGCCGTTAACAACGAAGGTCATTTTGAGAGGCTAAAAATGCTCGAAACATAAGCAAACTTGGCATACACATTTAAAGCCCAAAATGTAGTTGTATAATATGATTTTATTGGTTCAGAGTGGCAAATCGGCTCAATAGCGCCCCCTACAAAATTTCAACGAAGCAGCCCTCGCAGTACGTTTCACCGAGATGTATGAAATTTGGTAGGAACATGTATCACATATGGACTTAAATAAAAGTATATTGGGGCCATGCTCTGAACCTGCATGCAGTGTCTGACGGTCACGGAACTGAATGACAGCATCAACCAGAGTCCTCGCGCCGTCCGACGGTCGCGGACGTTCTCGGCCTCGCAGGCCGGAGTCCCGCCGGCACCCCGACGTGCATATGGCGAGGGCCCGCCCATCGCTGCTCGCAGCTTTAATTCTTATTATTCTTATTTTTAGTGTTTCGTCGCAAAAAGGAGGTGCTTGGGATATTGGGAATGTTGTGAAATTTGGCACGCAAGCCAGAATTTGCGAAAATTGCAGTCTGATTGGGGTGTCCAGCTGCGGTATGAAATATTGGCTCGCTAGCGCCCCCTATTGAGTAGCCCCAACATCAGGATTCACCCAGCTGTATGAAATTTGGTCGGTATGTGGAACGTGATGAGACGCACAAAAAATCCTCTTGGCCGTTTTGTCTAAACCAAACAGGAAGTCGGCCATTTTTGCTTTTATGACGTTTTTTGACCGTTTCAAGGCGTCATACTTTAACGAACTCCTCCCAGAGATTTGACCCGATTGACTTCAGATTCGGCTAGTCTGCTCTTGAGACCTTGGCAGTGAAAAGTTACTCAAAGATCAAAAAGTTATCGAACTATGTGGCCGTGGCGTGGCGTCAAAGAAACACCATTCGCCACGAAACAGGAAGTTGTTGTAACTCGGCTGTACATTGTCGAATCTGCTCAAAATCTCTCATATGTCATAACATCCTGACCCGGAACACATCTATATGATAATTTAGAATCATAGTGATAGCGCCACCTAGTGGCAACCGGAAGTTGTACGCTGCGTACTTTGACATCCTGCTCCTCACAGATTAATCAGATCCCTCTCAAATGTTGTCAAACAAGCCTTAAGACCTTGATAATGCTTCGTTGTGAAGATTGCAAGAAGTTACTGAAGGGCGGCGACGTGGCGGCTCGGCGAATTTCGATCCTTCGCCATGAACGAATAAACTGATGTATCTCGACTCCACATCATCAGATCTTTACCAGATTGCACATGCTTGATTAGACTCCAGGCCTGAAGACATCTGCAGGCCAATTTTGAATCATAGTCATAGCGCCACCTACTGGTAACAGGAAGTTAAAGTCTTTATACTTTGGCTTGTTTCTCTTAGTAGGTAAATCAAATCAATATCAAATTTCTTCCACACAAATACAAGAAGTTCATAATGCCAGATCATGAAGATTTTGATGTTTCGTCGAACGCCGTTGCCGTGGCGATGCAGTCTTCGCCGTGAACAACGAAGGTCATTTTGAGAGGCTAAAATTGCTCGAAACATAAGCAAACTTGGCAAGTAGATTAAAAGGCCGAAATGTAGTTACAGAATCAGATTTTATTGGTTCAGAGTGCCAAATCGGCTCAATAGCGCCCCCTACAAAATTTCGACGAAGCAGCCCTCGCAGTACGTTTGACCTAGATGTATGAAATGTGGTAGGAACATGTATCGCATATGGACTTCAATAAAAGTCTCTTGGGGCTATGCTCTAAACACAACCGGAAGTCAGCCATTTTGCATTTTTTATGAATTTCTCATGTCGTTTTTGTCATTTCCAGCCGCTGCACTTTAACGAACTCCTCCTAGGGAATTCATCAGATCAACTTCAAATTTGGTCGGTACAGTCTAAAGACCTTTGTGATGAAAAGTTACTCAAAGCTTGTTGTTTCGTGAAAAGCTGTTGCCGTGGCGACGGAATTTCGATCCTTCGCCATGAACGAATAAACTGATGTAACTCGACTCCACATCATTAGATCTTTACCAGATTTCACGTGTTTGATTAGACTCCAGGACTGAAGACATCTGCAGGCCAATTTAGAATCATAGTCATAGCGCCACCTACTGGTAACAGGAAGTTATAGTCTTTATACTTTGGCTTGTTTCTCTTAGTAGGTAAATCAAATCAATATCAAATTTGTTCCACACAAATACAATAAGTTCATAATGCCAGATCATGAAGCTTTTGATGTTTCGTTGAATGCCGTTGCCGTGGCGATGCAGTCTTCGCCGTTAACAACGAAGGTCATTTTGAGAGGCTAAAAATGCTCGAAACATCAGCAAACTTGGCATACACATTTAAAGCCCAAAATGTAGTTGTATAATATGATTTTATTGGTTCAGAGTGGCAAATCGGCTCAATAGCGCCCCCTACAAAATTTCAACGAAGCAGCCCTCGCAGTACGTTTCACCTAGAGGTATGAAATTTGGTAGGAACATGTATCACATATGGACTTAAATAAAAGTATATTGGGGCCATGCTCTGAACCTGCATGCAGTGTCTGACGGTCACGGAACTGAATGACAGCATCAACCAGAGTCCTCGCGCCGTCCGACGGTCGCGGACGTTCTCGGCCGCGCAGGCCGGAGTCCCGCCGGCACCCCGACGTGCATGCACCCCGACGTGCACATTGCGAGGGCCCGCTCATCGCTGCTCGCAGCTTTAATTCTTATTATTCTTCTTCTTCCGCTTTCATGGCAAAAAGGAGGTGCTTGGGATATTGGGAATGTTGTGAAATTTGGCACACAAGCCAGAATTTGCGAAAATTGCAGTCTGATTGGGGTGTCCAGCTGCGGTATGAAATATTGGCTCGCTAGCGCCCCCTATTGAGTAGCCCCAACATCAGGATTCACCCAGCTGTATGAAAGTTGGTAGGTATGTGGAACGTGATGAGACGCACAAAAAATCCTCTTGGCAGTTTTGTCTAAACCAAACAGGAAGTCGGCCATTTTTGCTTTTATGACGTTTTTTGACCGTTTCAAGGCGTCATACTTTAACGAACTCCTCCCAGAGATTTGACCCGATTGACTTCAGATTCGGCTAGTCTGCTCTTGAGACCTTGGCAGTGAAAAGTTACTCAAAGATCAAAAAGTTATCGAACTATGTGGCCGTGGCGTGGCGTCAAAGAAACACCATTCGCCACGAAACAGGAAGTTGTTGTAACTCGGCTGTACATTGTCGAATCTGCTCAAAATCTCTCATATGTCATAACATCCTGACCCGGAACACATCTATATGATAATTTAGAATCATAGTGATAGCGCCACCTAGTGGCAACCGGAAGTTGTACGCTGCGTACTTTGACATCCTGCTCCTCACAGATTAATCAGATCCCTCTCAAATGTTGTCAAACAAGCCTTAAGACCTTGATAATGCTTCGTTGTGAAGATTGCAAGAAGTTACTGAAGGGCGGCGACGTGGCGGCTCGGCGAATTTCGATCCTTCGCCATGAACGAATAAACTGATGTATCTCGACTCCACATCATCAGATCTTTACCAGATTGCACATGCTTGATTAGACTCCAGGCCTGAAGACATCTGCAGGCCAATTTTGAATCATAGTCATAGCGCCACCTACTGGTAACAGGAAGTTAAAGTCTTTATACTTTGGCTTGTTTCTCTTAGTAGGTAAATCAAATCAATATCAAATTTCTTCCACACAAATACAAGAAGTTCATAATGCCAGATCATGAAGATTTTGATGTTTCGTCGAACGCCGTTGCCGTGGCGATGCAGTCTTCGCCGTGAACAACGAAGGTCATTTTGAGAGGCTAAAAATGCTCGAAACATAAGCAAACTTGGCATACACATTTAAAGCCCAAAATGTAGTTGTATAATATGATTTTATTGGTTCAGAGTGGCAAGTCGGCTCAATAGCGCCCCCTACAAAATTTCGACGAAGCAGCCCTCGCAGTACGTTTGACCTAGATGTATGAAATGTTGTAGGAACATGTATCGCATATGGACTTCAATAAAAGTCTCTTGGGGCTATGCTCTAAACCCAACCGGAAGTCAGCCATTTTGCATTTTTTATGAATTTCTCATGTCGTTTTTGTCATTTCCAGGCGCTGCACTTTAACGAACTCCTCCTAGGGAATTCATCAGATCAACTTCAAATTTGGTCGGTACAGTCTAAAGACCTTTGTGATGAAAAGTTACTCAAAGCTTGTTGTTTCGTGAAAAGCTGTTGCCGTGGCGACGGAATTTCGATCCTTCGCCATGAACGAATAAACTGATGTAACTCGACTCCACATCATCAGATCTTTACCAGATTTCACGTGTTTGATTAGACTCCAGGCCTGAAGACATATGCAGGCCAATTTTGAATCATAGTCATAGCGCCACCTACTGGTAACAGGAAGTTAAAGTCTTGATACTTTGGCTTGTTTCTCTTAGTAGGTAAATCAAATCAATATCAAATTCGTTCCACACAAATAGTTCATAATGCCAGATCATGAAGCTTTGATGTTTCGTCGAACGCCGTTGCCGTGGCGATGCAGTCTTCGCCGTTAACAACGAAGGTCATTTTGGGAGGCTAAAAATGCTCGAAACATAAGCAAACTTGGCATACACATTTAAAGGCCAAAATGTAGTTGTATAATATGATTTTATTGGTTCAGAGTGGCAAATCGGCTCAATAGCGCCCCCTACAAAATTTCAACGAAGCAGCCCTCGCAGTACGTTTCACCTAGATGTATGAAATTTGGTAGGAACATGTATCACATATGGACTTAAATAAAAGTATATTGGGGCCATGCTCTGAACCTGCATGCAGTGTCTGACGGTCACGGAACTGAATGACAGCATCAACCAGAGTCCTCGCGCCGTCCGACGGTCACGGACGTTCTCGGCCGCGCAGGCCGGAGTCCCGCCGCCACCCCGACGTGCATGCACCCCGACGTGCATATTGCGAGGGCCCGCCCATCGCTGCTCGCAGCTTTAATTAGGGCCCGAGCACCGACGTAGTCGGAGCGGAGGACCTATTGAATTTCGAATGTTTATTAGGGCCCGAGCACCGACGTAGTCGGAGCGGAGGACCTATTGAAACCGTAATGTTTATTAGGGCCCGAGCACCGACGTAGTCGGAGCGGAGGACCTATTGAATTTCGAATGTTTATTATTCTTCTTCTTCTTCCGCTTTCATGGCAAAAAGGAGGTGCTTGGGATATTGGGAATGTTGTGAAATTTGGCACGCAAGCCAGAATTTGCGAAAATTGCAGTCTGATTGGGGTGTCCAGCTGCAGTATGAAATATTGGCTCGCTAGCGCCCCCTATTGAGTAGCCCCAACATCAGGATTCACCCAGCTGTATGAAAGTTGGTAGGTATGTGGAACGTGATGAGACGCACAAAAAATCCTCTTGGCCGTTTTCTCTAACCCAAACAGGAAGTCGGCCATTTTTGCTTTTATGACGTTTTTTGACCGTTTCAAGGCGTCATACTTTAACGAACTCCTCCCAGAGATTTGACCCGATTGACTTCAGATTCGGCGAGTCTGCTCTGGAGACCTTGGCAGTGAAAAGTTACTCAAAGATCAAAAAGTTATCGAACTATGTGGCCGTGGCGTGGCGTCAAAGAAACACCATTCGCCACAAAACAGGAAGTTGTTGTAACTCGGCCGTACATTGTCGAATCTGCTCGAAATCTCTCATATGTCATAACATCCTGACCCGGAACACATCTATATGATAATTTAGAATCATAGTGATAGCGCCACCTAGTGGCAACCGGAAGTTGTACGCTGCGTACTTTGACATCCTGCTCCTCACAGATGAATCAGATCCCTCTCAAATGTTGTCATACAAGCCTTAAGACCTTGATAATGCTTCATTGTGAAGATTGTAAGAAGTTACTGAAGGGCGGCGACGTGGCGGCTCGGCGAATTTCGATCCTTCACCATGAACGAATAAACTGATGTATCTCGACTCCACATCATCAGATCTTTACCAGATTTCACATGCTTGATTAGACTCCAGGCCTGAAGACAACTGCAGGCCAATGTTGAATCATAGTCATAGCGCCACCTACTGGTAACAGGAAGTTAAAGTCTTGATACTTTGGCTTGTTTCTCTTAGTAGGTAAATCAAATCAATATCAAATTTGTTCCACACAAATACAAGAAGTTCATAATGCCAGATCATGAAGCTTTTGATGTTTCGTCGAACGCCGTTGCCGTGGCGATGCAGTCTTCGCCGTTAACAACGAAGGTCATTTTGAGAGGCTAAAAATGCTCGAAACATAAGCGAACTTGGCAAGTAGATTACAAGGCCGAAATGTAGTTAGGGAATATGATTTTATTGGTTCAGAGTGGCAAATCGGCTCAATAGCGCCCCCTACAATATTTCGACGAAGCAGCCCTCGCAGTACGTTTGACCTAGATGTATGAAATGTGGTAGGAACATGTATCACATATGGACTTAAATAAAAGTATATTGGGGCCATGCTCTAAACCTGCATGCAGTGTCTGACGGTCACAGAACTAAATGGCAGCATCAGCCAGAGTCCTCGCGCCGTCCGACGGTCGCAGACGTTCTCGGCCGCGCAGGCCGGAGTCCCGCCGGCACCCCGACGTGCATATTGCGAGGGCCCGCCCATCGCTGCTCGCAGCTTTAATTAGGGCCCGAGCACCGACGTAGTCGGAGCGGAGGACCTATTGAAACCGTAATGTTTATTCTTCTTCTTATTCTTAGTCTTTCGTCGCAAAAAGGAGGTGCTTGGGATATTGGGAAGTCTGTGAAATTTGGCACGCAAGCCAGAATTTGCGAAAATTGCAGTCTGATTGGGGTGTCCAGCTGCGGTATGAAATATTGGCTCGCTAGCGCCCCCTATTGAGTAGCCCCAACATCAGGTTTCACCCAGCTGTATGAAAGTTGGTAGGTATGTGGAACGTGATGAGACGCACCAAAAATCCTCTTGGACGTTTTCTCTAAACCAAACAGGAAGTCGGCCATTTTTACTTTTATGACGTTTTTTGACCGTTTCAAGGCGTCATACTTTAACGAACTCCTCCCAGAGATTTGACCCGATTGACTTCAGATTCGGCTAGTCTGCTCTTGAGACCTTGGCAGTGAAAAGTTACTCAAAGATCAAAAAGTTATCGAAATATGTGGCCGTGGCGTGGCGTCAAAGAAACACCATTCGCCACGAAACAGGAAGTTGTTGTAACTCGGCCGTACATTGTCGAATCTGCTCCAAATCTCTCATATGTCATAACATCCTGACCCGGAACACATCTATATGATAATTTAGAATCATAGTGATAGCGCCACCTAGTGGCAACCGGAAGTTGTAGGCTGCGTACTTTGACATCCTGCTCCTCACAGATTAATCAGATCCCTCTCAAATGTTGTCAAACAAGCCTTAAGACCTTGATAATGCTTCGTTGTGAAGATTGTAAGAAGTTACTTAAGGGCGGCGACGTGGCGGCTCGGCGAATTTCGATCCTTCGCCATGAACGAATAAACTGATGTATCTCGACTCCACATCATCAGATCTTTCCCAGATTTCACGTGTTTGATTAGACTCCAGGCCTGAAGACATCTGCAGGCCAATTTTGAATCATAGTCATAGCGCCACCTACTGGTAACAGGAAGTTAAAGTCTTTATACTTTGGCTTGTTTCTCTTAGTAGGTAAATCAAATCAATATCAAATTTGTTCCACACAAATACAAGAAGTTCATAATGCCAGATCATGAAGCTTTTCATGTTTCGTCGAACGCCGTTGCCGTGGCGATGCAGTCTTCGCCGTTAACAACGAAGGTCATTTTGAGAGGCTAAAAATGCTCGAAACATAAGCAAACTTGGCAAGTAGATTACAAGGCCGAAATGTAGTTAGGGAATATGATTTTATTGGTTCAGAGTGGCAAATCGGCTCAATAGCGCCCCCTACAAAATTTCGACGAAGCAGCCCTCGCAGTACGTTTGACCTAGATGTATGAAATTTGGTGGGAACATGTATCACATATGGACTTAAATAAAAGTATATTGGGGCCATGCTCTAAACCTGCATGCAGTGTCTGACGGTCACAGAACTAAATGGCAGCATCAGCCAGAGTCCTCGCGCCATCCGACGGTCGCGGACGTTCTCGGCCGCGCAGGCCGGAGTCCCGCCGGCACCCCGACGTGCATATTGCGAGGGCCCGCCCATCGCTGCTCGCAGCTTTAATTCTTATTATTATTCTTCTTCTTCCGCTTTCATGGCAAAAAGGAGGTGCTTGGCATATTGGGAATGTTGTGAAATTTGGCACGCAAGCCAGAATTTGCGAAAATTGCAGTCTGATTGGGGTGTCCAGCTGCGGTATGAAATATTGGCTTGCTAGCGCCCCCTATTGAGTAGCCCCAACATCAGGATTCACCCAGCTGTATGAAATTTGGTCGGTATGTGGAACTTGATGAGACGCACAAAAAATCCTCTTGGCCGTTTTGTCTAAACCAAACAGGAAGTCGGCCATTTTTGCTTTTATGACGTTTTTTGACCGTTTCAAGGCGTCATACTTTAACGAACTCCTCCCAGAGATTTGACCCGATTGACTTCAGATTCGGCTAGTCTGCTCTTGAGACCTTGGCAGTGAAAAGTTACTCAAAGATCAAAAAGTTATCGAACTATGTGGCCGTGGCGTGGCGTCAAAGAAACACCATTTGCCACGAAACAGGAAGTTGTTGTAACTCGGCTGTACATTGTCGAATCTGCTCAAAATCTCTCATATGTCATAACATCCTGACCCGGAACACATCTATATGATAATTTAGAATCATAGTGATAGCGCCACCTAGTGGCAACCGGAAGTTGTACGCTGCGTACTTTGACATCCTGCTCCTCACAGATTAATCAGATCCCTCTCAAATGTTGTCAAACAAGCCTTAAGACCTTGATAATGCTTCGTTGTGAAGATTGCAAGAAGTTACTGAAGGGCGGCGACGTGGCGGCTCGGCGAATTTCGATCCTTCGCCATGAACGAATAAACTGATGTATCTCGACTCCACATCATCAGATCTTTACCAGATTGCACATGCTTGATTAGACTCCAGGCCTGAAGACATCTGCAGGCCAATTTTGAATCATAGTCATAGTGCCACCTACTGGTAACAGGAAGTTAAAGTCTTTATACTTTGGCTTGTTTCTCTTAGTAGGTAAATCAAATCAATATCAAATTTGTTCCACACAAATAGAAGAAGTTCATAATGCCAGATCATGAAGCTTTTGATGTTTCGTCAAACGCCGTTGCCGTGGCGATGCAGTCTTCGCCGTTAACAACGAAGGTCATTTTGAGAGGCTAAAAATGCTCGAAACATAAGCAAACTTGGCAAGTAGATTACAAGGCCGAAATGTAGTTACAGAATATGATTTTATTGGTTCAGAGTGGCAAATCGGCTCAATAGCACCCCCTACAAAATTTCGACGAAGCAGCCCTCGCAGTACGTTTGACCTAGATGTATGAAATGTGGTAGGAACATGTATCACATATGGACTTCAATAAAAGTGTCTTGGGGTTATGCTCTAAACCCAACCGGAAGTCAGCCATTTTGCATTTCTTATGAATTTCTAGTGTCGTTTTTGTCATTTCCAGGCGCTGCACTTTAACGAACTCCTCCTAGGGAATTAATCAGATCAACTTCAAATTTGGTCGGTACAGTCTAAAGACCTTTGTGATGAAAAGTTACTCAAAGCTTGTTGTTTCGTGAAAAGCCGTTGCCGTGGCGACGCATTCTTCGCCGTTAACAACGAAGGTCATTTTGAGAGGCTAAAAATGCTCGAAACATAGCCAAACTTGGCAAGTAGATTACAAGGCCGAAATGTAGTTATGGAATATGATTTTATTGGTTCAGAGTGGCAAATCGGCTCAATAGCGCCCCCTACAAAATTTCAACGAAGCAGCCCTCGCAGTACGTTTCACCTAGATGTATGAAATTTGGTAGGAACATGTATCACATATGGACTTCAATAAACGTCTCTTGGGGCCATGCTCTAAACCTGCATGCAGTGTCTGACGGTCACAGAACTGAATGGCAGCATCAGCCAGAGTCCTCGCGCCGTCCGACGCTCGCGGACGTTCTCGGCCGCGCAGGCCGGAGTCCCGCCGGCACCCCGACGTGCATATTGCGAGGGCCCGCTCATCGCTGCTCGCAGCTTTAATTATTATTATTAGGGCCCGAGCACCGACGTAGTCGGAGCGGAGGACCTATTGAATTTCGAATGTTTATTATTATTATTAGGGCCCGAGCACCGACGTAGTCGGAGCGGAGGACCTATTGAATTTCGAATGTTTATTATTCTTATTATTCTTATTTTTAGTGTTTCGTCGCAAAAAGGAGGTGCTTGGGATATTGGGAATGTTGTGAAATTTGGCACGCAAGCCAGAATTTGCGAAAATTGCAGTCTGATTGGGGTGTCCAGCTGCGGTATGAAATATTGGCTCGCTAGCGCCCCCTATTGAGTAGCCCCAACATCAGGATTCACCCAGCTGTATGAAATTTGGTCGGTATGTGGAACGTGATGAGACGCACAAAAAATCCTCTTGGCCGTTTTGTCTAAACCAAACAGGAAGTCGGCCATTTTTGCTTTTATGACGTTTTTTGACCGTTTCAAGGCGTCATACTTTAACGAACTCCTCCCAGAGATTTGACCCGATTGACTTCAGATTCGGCTAGTCTGCTCTTGAGACCTTGGCAGTGAAAAGTTACTCAAAGATCAAAAAGTTATCGAACTATGTGGCCGTGGCGTGGCGTCAAAGAAACACCATTCGCCACGAAACAGGAAGTTGTTGTAACTCGGCCGTACATTGTCGAATCTGCTCCAAATCTCTCATATGTCATAACATCCTGACCCGGAACACATCTGTATGATAATTTAGAATCATAGTGATAGCGCCACCTAGTGGCAACCGGAAGTTGTACGCTGCGTACCTTGACATCCTGCTCCTCACAGATTAATCAGATCCCTCTCAAATGTTGTCAAACAAGCCTTAAGACCTTGATAATGCTTCATTGTGAAGATTGTAAGAAGTTACTGAAGGGCGGCGACGTGGCGGCTCGGCGAATTTCGATCCTTCGCCATGAACGAATAAACTGATGTAACTCGACTCCACATCATCAGATCTTTACCAGATTTCACGTGTTTGATTAGACTCCAGGCCTGAAGACATCTGCAGGCCAATTTTGAATCATAGTCATAGCGCCACCTACTGGTAACAGGAAGTTAAAGTCTTGATACTTTGGCTTGTTTCTCTCAGTAGGTAAATCAAATCAATATCAAATTTGTTCCACACAAATACAAGAAGTTCATAATGCCAGATCATGAAGTTTTTGATGTTTCGTCGAACGCCGTTGCCGTGGCGATGCAGTCTTCGCCGTTAACAACGAAGGTCATTTTGACAGGCTAAAAATGCTCGAAACATAAGCAAACTTGGCAAGTAGATTACAAGGCCGAAATGTAGTTAGGGAATATGATTTTATTGGTTCAGAGTGGCAAATCGGCTCAATAGCGCCCCCTACAAAATTTCGACGAAGCAGCCCTCGCAGTACGTTTGACCTAGATGTATGAAATTTGGTGGGAACATGTATCACATATGGACTTAAATAAAAGTATATTGGGGCCATGCTCTAAACCTGCATGCAGTGTCTGACGGTCACAGAACTAAATGGCAGCATCAGCCAGAGTCCTCGCGCCGTCCGACGGTCGCGGACGTTCTCGGCCGCGCAGGCCGGAGTCCCGCCGGCACCCCGACATGCATATTGCGAGGGCCCGCCCATCGCTGCTCGCAGCTTTAATTATTATTATTCTTCTTATTTTTAGTGTTTCGTCGCAAAAAGGAGGTGCTTGGGATATTGGGAATGTTGTGAAATTTGGCACGCAAGCCAGAATTTGCGAAAATTGCAGTCTGATTGGGGTGTCCAGCTGCAGTATGAAATATTGGCTCGCTAGCGCCCCCTATTGAGTAGCCCCAACATCAGGATTCACCCAGCTGTATGAAAGTTGGTAGGTATGTGGAACGTGATGAGACGCACAAAAAATCCTCTTGGCCGTTTTCTCTAACCCAAACAGGAAGTCGGCCATTTTTGCTTTTATGACGTTTTTTGACCGTTTCAAGGCGTCATACTTTAACGAACTCCTCCCAGAGATTTGACCCGATTGACTTCAGATTCGGCGAGTCTGCTCTGGAGACCTTGGCAGTGAAAAGTTACTCAAAGATCAAAAAGTTATCGAACTATGTGGCCGTGGCGTGGCGTCAAAGAAACACCATTCGCCACAAAACAGGAAGTTGTTGTAACTCGGCCGTACATTGTCGAATCTGCTCGAAATCTCTCATATGTCATAACATCCTGACCCGGAACACATCTATATGATAATTTAGAATCATAGTGATAGCGCCACCTAGTGGCAACCGGAAGTTGTACGCTGCGTACTTTGACATCCTGCTCCTCACAGATGAATCAGATCCCTCTCAAATGTTGTCATACAAGCCTTAAGACCTTGATAATGCTTCATTGTGAAGATTGTAAGAAGTTACTGAAGGGCGGCGACGTGGCGGCTCGGCGAATTTCGATCCTTCACCATGAACGAATAAACTGATGTATCTCGACTCCACATCATCAGATCTTTACCAGATTTCACATGCTTGATTAGACTCCAGGCCTGAAGACAACTGCAGGCCAATGTTGAATCATAGTCATAGCGCCACCTACTGGTAACAGGAAGTTAAAGTCTTGATACTTTGGCTTGTTTCTCTTAGTAGGTAAATCAAATCAATATCAAATTTGTTCCACACAAATACAAGAAGTTCATAATGCCAGATCATGAAGCTTTTGATGTTTCGTCGAACGCCGTTGCCGTGGCGATGCAGTCTTCGCCGTTAACAACGAAGGTCATTTTGAGAGGCTAAAAATGCTCGAAACATAAGCGAACTTGGCAAGTAGATTACAAGGCCGAAATGTAGTTAGGGAATATGATTTTATTGGTTCAGAGTGGCAAATCGGCTCAATAGCGCCCCCTACAATATTTCGACGAAGCAGCCCTCGCAGTACGTTTGACCTAGATGTATGAAATGTGGTAGGAACATGTATCACATATGGACTTAAATAAAAGTATATTGGGGCCATGCTCTAAACCTGCATGCAGTGTCTGACGGTCACAGAACTAAATGGCAGCATCAGCCAGAGTCCTCGCGCCGTCCGACGGTCGCAGACGTTCTCGGCCGCGCAGGCCGGAGTCCCGCCGGCACCCCGACGTGCATATTGCGAGGGCCCGCCCATCGCTGCTCGCAGCTTTAATTAGGGCCCGAGCACCGACGTAGTCGGAGCGGAGGACCTATTGAAACCGTAATGTTTATTCTTCTTCTTATTCTTAGTCTTTCGTCGCAAAAAGGAGGTGCTTGGGATATTGGGAAGTCTGTGAAATTTGGCACGCAAGCCAGAATTTGCGAAAATTGCAGTCTGATTGGGGTGTCCAGCTGCGGTATGAAATATTGGCTCGCTAGCGCCCCCTATTGAGTAGCCCCAACATCAGGTTTCACCCAGCTGTATGAAAGTTGGTAGGTATGTGGAACGTGATGAGACGCACCAAAAATCCTCTTGGACGTTTTCTCTAAACCAAACAGGAAGTCGGCCATTTTTACTTTTATGACGTTTTTTGACCGTTTCAAGGCGTCATACTTTAACGAACTCCTCCCAGAGATTTGACCCGATTGACTTCAGATTCGGCTAGTCTGCTCTTGAGACCTTGGCAGTGAAAAGTTACTCAAAGATCAAAAAGTTATCGAAATATGTGGCCGTGGCGTGGCGTCAAAGAAACACCATTCGCCACGAAACAGGAAGTTGTTGTAACTCGGCCGTACATTGTCGAATCTGCTCCAAATCTCTCATATGTCATAACATCCTGACCCGGAACACATCTATATGATAATTTAGAATCATAGTGATAGCGCCACCTAGTGGCAACCGGAAGTTGTAGGCTGCGTACTTTGACATCCTGCTCCTCACAGATTAATCAGATCCCTCTCAAATGTTGTCAAACAAGCCTTAAGACCTTGATAATGCTTCGTTGTGAAGATTGTAAGAAGTTACTTAAGGGCGGCGACGTGGCGGCTCGGCGAATTTCGATCCTTCGCCATGAACGAATAAACTGATGTATCTCGACTCCACATCATCAGATCTTTCCCAGATTTCACGTGTTTGATTAGACTCCAGGCCTGAAGACATCTGCAGGCCAATTTTGAATCATAGTCATAGCGCCACCTACTGGTAACAGGAAGTTAAAGTCTTTATACTTTGGCTTGTTTCTCTTAGTAGGTAAATCAAATCAATATCAAATTTGTTCCACACAAATACAAGAAGTTCATAATGCCAGATCATGAAGCTTTTCATGTTTCGTCGAACGCCGTTGCCGTGGCGATGCAGTCTTCGCCGTTAACAACGAAGGTCATTTTGAGAGGCTAAAAATGCTCGAAACATAAGCAAACTTGGCAAGTAGATTACAAGGCCGAAATGTAGTTAGGGAATATGATTTTATTGGTTCAGAGTGGCAAATCGGCTCAATAGCGCCCCCTACAAAATTTCGACGAAGCAGCCCTCGCAGTACGTTTGACCTAGATGTATGAAATTTGGTGGGAACATGTATCACATATGGACTTAAATAAAAGTATATTGGGGCCATGCTCTAAACCTGCATGCAGTGTCTGACGGTCACAGAACTAAATGGCAGCATCAGCCAGAGTCCTCGCGCCATCCGACGGTCGCGGACGTTCTCGGCCGCGCAGGCCGGAGTCCCGCCGGCACCCCGACGTGCATATTGCGAGGGCCCGCCCATCGCTGCTCGCAGCTTTAATTCTTATTATTATTCTTCTTCTTCCGCTTTCATGGCAAAAAGGAGGTGCTTGGCATATTGGGAATGTTGTGAAATTTGGCACGCAAGCCAGAATTTGCGAAAATTGCAGTCTGATTGGGGTGTCCAGCTGCGGTATGAAATATTGGCTTGCTAGCGCCCCCTATTGAGTAGCCCCAACATCAGGATTCACCCAGCTGTATGAAATTTGGTCGGTATGTGGAACTTGATGAGACGCACAAAAAATCCTCTTGGCCGTTTTGTCTAAACCAAACAGGAAGTCGGCCATTTTTGCTTTTATGACGTTTTTTGACCGTTTCAAGGCGTCATACTTTAACGAACTCCTCCCAGAGATTTGACCCGATTGACTTCAGATTCGGCTAGTCTGCTCTTGAGACCTTGGCAGTGAAAAGTTACTCAAAGATCAAAAAGTTATCGAACTATGTGGCCGTGGCGTGGCGTCAAAGAAACACCATTTGCCACGAAACAGGAAGTTGTTGTAACTCGGCTGTACATTGTCGAATCTGCTCAAAATCTCTCATATGTCATAACATCCTGACCCGGAACACATCTATATGATAATTTAGAATCATAGTGATAGCGCCACCTAGTGGCAACCGGAAGTTGTACGCTGCGTACTTTGACATCCTGCTCCTCACAGATTAATCAGATCCCTCTCAAATGTTGTCAAACAAGCCTTAAGACCTTGATAATGCTTCGTTGTGAAGATTGCAAGAAGTTACTGAAGGGCGGCGACGTGGCGGCTCGGCGAATTTCGATCCTTCGCCATGAACGAATAAACTGATGTATCTCGACTCCACATCATCAGATCTTTACCAGATTGCACATGCTTGATTAGACTCCAGGCCTGAAGACATCTGCAGGCCAATTTTGAATCATAGTCATAGTGCCACCTACTGGTAACAGGAAGTTAAAGTCTTTATACTTTGGCTTGTTTCTCTTAGTAGGTAAATCAAATCAATATCAAATTTGTTCCACACAAATAGAAGAAGTTCATAATGCCAGATCATGAAGCTTTTGATGTTTCGTCAAACGCCGTTGCCGTGGCGATGCAGTCTTCGCCGTTAACAACGAAGGTCATTTTGAGAGGCTAAAAATGCTCGAAACATAAGCAAACTTGGCAAGTAGATTACAAGGCCGAAATGTAGTTACAGAATATGATTTTATTGGTTCAGAGTGGCAAATCGGCTCAATAGCACCCCCTACAAAATTTCGACGAAGCAGCCCTCGCAGTACGTTTGACCTAGATGTATGAAATGTGGTAGGAACATGTATCACATATGGACTTCAATAAAAGTGTCTTGGGGTTATGCTCTAAACCCAACCGGAAGTCAGCCATTTTGCATTTCTTATGAATTTCTAGTGTCGTTTTTGTCATTTCCAGGCGCTGCACTTTAACGAACTCCTCCTAGGGAATTAATCAGATCAACTTCAAATTTGGTCGGTACAGTCTAAAGACCTTTGTGATGAAAAGTTACTCAAAGCTTGTTGTTTCGTGAAAAGCCGTTGCCGTGGCGACGCATTCTTCGCCGTTAACAACGAAGGTCATTTTGAGAGGCTAAAAATGCTCGAAACATAGCCAAACTTGGCAAGTAGATTACAAGGCCGAAATGTAGTTATGGAATATGATTTTATTGGTTCAGAGTGGCAAATCGGCTCAATAGCGCCCCCTACAAAATTTCAACGAAGCAGCCCTCGCAGTACGTTTCACCTAGATGTATGAAATTTGGTAGGAACATGTATCACATATGGACTTCAATAAACGTCTCTTGGGGCCATGCTCTAAACCTGCATGCAGTGTCTGACGGTCACAGAACTGAATGGCAGCATCAGCCAGAGTCCTCGCGCCGTCCGACGCTCGCGGACGTTCTCGGCCGCGCAGGCCGGAGTCCCGCCGGCACCCCGACGTGCATATTGCGAGGGCCCGCTCATCGCTGCTCGCAGCTTTAATTATTATTATTAGGGCCCGAGCACCGACGTAGTCGGAGCGGAGGACCTATTGAATTTCGAATGTTTATTAGGGCCCGAGCACCGACGTAGTCGGAGCGGAGGACCTATTGAATTTCGAATGTTTATTATTATTATTATTATTTTTAGTGTTTCGTCGCAAAAAGGAGGTGCTTGGGATATTGGGAATGTTGTGAAATTTGGCGCGCAAGCCAGAATTTGCGAAAATTGCAGTCTGATTGGGGTGTCCAGCTGCGGTATGAAATATTGGCTCGCTAGCGCCCCCTATTGAGTAGCCCCAACATCAGGTTTCACCCAGCTGTATGAAATTTGGTCGGTATGTGGAACGTGATGAGACGCACAAAAAATCCTCTTGGAAGTTTTCTCTAAACCAAACAGGAAGTCGGCCATTTTTACTTGTATGACGTTTTTTGACCGTTTCAAGGCGTCATACTTTAACGAACTCCTCCCAGAGATTTGACCCGATTGACTTCAGATTCGGCTAGTCTGCTCTTGAGACCTTGGCAGTGAAAAGTTACTCAAAGATCAAAAAGTTATCGAACTATGTGGCCGTGGCGTGGCGTCAAAGAAACACCATTCGCCACGAAACAGGAAGTTGTTGTAACTCGGCCGTACATTGTCGAATCTGCTCAAAATCTCTCATATGTCATAACATCCTGACCCGGAACACATCTATATGATAATTTAGAATCATAGTGATAGCGCCACCTAGTGGCAACCGGAAGTTGTAGGCTGCGTACTTTGACATCCTGCTCCTCACAGATTAATCAGATCCCTCTCAAATGTTGTCAAACAAGCCTTAACACCTTGATAATGCTTCCTTGTGAAGATTGTAAGAAGTTACTGAAGGGCGGCGACGTGGCGGCTCGGCGAATTTCGATCCTTCGCCATGAACGAATAAACTGATGTATCTCGACTCCACATCATCAGATCTTTCCCAGATTTCACGTGTTTGATTAGACTCCAGGCCTGAAGACATCTGCAGGCCAATTTTGAATCATAGTCATAGCGCCACCTACTGGTAACAGGAAGTTAAAGTCTTTATACTTTGGCTTGTTTCTCTTAGTAGGTAAATCAAATCAATATCAAATTTGTTCCACACAAATACAAGAAGTTCATAATGCCAGATCATGAAGCTTTTGATGTTTCGTCGAACGCCGTTGCCGTGGCGATGCAGTCTTCGCCGTTAACAACGAAGGTCATTTTGACAGGCTAAAAATGCTCGAAACATAAGCAAACTTGGCAAGTAGATTACACGGCCGAAATGTAGTTAGGGAATATGATTTTATTGGTTCAGAGTGGCAAATCGGCTCAATAGCGCCCCCTACAAAATTTCGACGAACCAGCCCTCGCAGTACGTTTGACCTAGATGTATGAAATTTGGTAGGAACATGTATCACATATGGACTTAATTAAAAGTATATTGGCGCCATGCTCTAAACCTGCATGCAGTGTCTGACGGTCACAGAACTGAATGGCAGCATCAGCCAGAGTCCTCGCGCCGTCCGACGGTCGCGGACGTTCTCGGCCGCGCAGGCCGGAGTCCCGCCGGCACCCCGACGTGCATATTGCGAGGGCCCGCCCATCGCTGCTCGCAGCTTTAATTATTATTATTATTATTATTCTTCTTATTTTTAGTGTTTCGTCGCAAAAAGGAGGTGCTTGGGATATTGGGAATGTTGTGAAATTTGGCACGCAAGCCAGAATTTGCGAAAATTGCAGTCTGATTGGGGTGTCCAGCTGCGGTATGAAATATTGGCTCGCTAGCGCCCCCTATTGAGTAGCCCCAACGTCAGGATTCACCCAGCTGTATGAAAGTTGGTAGGTATGTGGAACGTGATGAGACGCACAAAAAATCCTCTTGGCCGTTTTCTCTAAACCAAACAGGAAGTCGGCCATTTTTACTTTTATGACGTTTTTTGGCCGTTTCAAGGCGTCATACTTTAACGAACTCCTCCCAGAGATTTGACCCGATTGACTTCAGATTCGGCTAGTCTGCTCTTGAGACCTTGGCAGTGAAAAGTTACTCAAAGATCAAAAAGTTATCGAACTATGTGGCCGTGGCGTGGCGTCAAAGAAACACTATTCGCCACCAAACAGGAAGTTGTTGTAACTCGGCCGTACATTGTCGAATCTGCTCCAAATCTCTCATATGTCATAACATCCTGACCCGGAACACATCTGTATGATAATTTAGAATCATAGTGATAGCGCCACCTAGTGGCAACCGGAAGTTGTACGCTGCGTACTTTGACATCCTGCTCCTCACAGATTCATCAGATCCCTCTCAAATCTTGTCAAACAAGCCTTAAGACCTTGATAATGCTTCATTGTGAAGATTGTAAGAAGTTACTGAAGGGCGGCGACGTGGCGGCTCGGCGAATTTCGATCCTTCGCCATGAACGAATAAACTGATGTAACTCGACTCCACATCATTAGATCTTTACCAGATTTCACGTGTTTGATTAGACTCCAGGCCTGAAGACATCTGCAGGCCAATTTTGAATCATAGTCATAGCGCCACCTACTGGTAACAGGAAGTTAAAGTCTTGATACTTTGGCTTGTTTCTCTCAGTAGGTAAATCAAATCAATATCAAATTTGTTCCACACAAATACAAGAAGTTCATAATGCCAGATCATGAAGTTTTTGATGTTTCGTCGAACGCCGTTGCCGTGGCGATGCAGTCTTCGCCGTTAACAACGAAGGTCATTTTGACAGGCTAAACATGCTCGAAACATAAGCAAACTTGGCAAGTAGATTACAAGGCCGAAATGTAGTTAGGGAATATGATTTTATTGGTTCAGAGTGGCAAATCGGCTCAATAGCGCCCCCTACAAAATTTCGACGAAGCAGCCCTCGCAGTACGTTTGACCTAGATGTATGAAATGTGGTAGGAACATGTATCACATATGGACTTAAATAAAAGTATATTGGGGCCATGCTCTAAACCTGCATGCAGTGTCTGACGGTCACAGAACTAAATGGCAGCATCAGCCAGAGTCCTCGCGCCGTCCGACGGTCGCGGACGTTCTCGGCCGCGCAGGCCGGAGTCCCGCCCGCACCCCGACGTGCATATTGCGAGGGCCCGCCCATCGCTGCTCGCAGCTTTAATTAGGGCCCGAGCACCGACGTAGTCGGAGCGGAGGACCTATTGAATTTCGAATGTTTATTCTTATTATTAGGGCCCGAGCACCGACGTAGTCGGAGCGGAGGACCTATTGAAACCGTAATGTTTATTATTCTTATTTTTAGTGTTTCGTCGCAAAAAGGAGGTGCTTGGGATATTGGGAAGTCTGTGAAATTTGGCACGCAAGCCAGAATTTGCGAAAATTGCAGTCTGATTGGGGTGTCCAGCTGCAGTATAAAATATTGGCTCGCTAGCGCCCCCTATTGAGTAGCCCCAACATCAGGTTTCACCCAGCTGTATGAAAGTTGGTAGGTATGTGGAACGTGATGAGACGCACCAAAAATCCTCTTGGAAGTTTTCTCTAAACCAAACAGGAAGTCGGCCATTTTTACTTTTATGACGTTTTTTGTCCGTTTCAAGGCGTCATACTTTAACGAACTCCTCCCAGAGATTTGACCCGATTGACTTCAGATTCGGCTAGTCTGCTCTTGAGACCTTGGCTGTGAAAAGTTACTCAAAGATCAAAAAGTTATCGAACGATGTGGCCGTGGCGTGGCGTCAAAGAAACACCATTCGCCACGAAACAGGAAGTTGTTGTAACTCGGCCTTACATTGTCGAATCTGCTCCAAATCTCTCATATGTCATAACATCCTGACCCGGAACACATCTATATGATAATTTTGAATCATAGTGATAGCGCCACCTAGTGGCAACCGGAAGTTGTACGCTGCGTACTTTGACATCCTGCTCCTCACAGATTAATCAGATCCCTCTCAAATGTTGTCAAACAAGCCTTAAGACCTTGATAATGCTTCGTTGTGAAGATTGTAAGAAGTTACTGAAGGGCGGCGACGTGGCGGCTCGGCGAATTTCGATCCTTTGCCATGAACGAATAAACTGATGTAACTCGACTCCACATCATCAGATCTTTACCAGATGTCATGTGTTTGATTAGACTCCAGGCCTGACGACATCTGCAGGCCAATTTTGAATCATAGTCATAGCGCCACCTACTGGTAACAGGAAGTTAAAGTCTTTATACTTTGGCTTGTTTCTCTTAGTAGGTAAATCAAATCAATATCAAATTTGTTCCACACAAATACAAGAAGTTCATAATGCCAGATCATGAAGCTTTTGATGTTTCATCGAACGCTGTTGCCGTGGCGATGCAGTCTTCGCCGTGAACAACGAAGGTCATTTTGAGAGGCTAAAAATGCTCGAAACATAAGCAAACTTGGCAAGTAGATTTCAAGGCCGAAATGTAGTTACGGAATATGATTGTATTGGTTCAGAGTGGCAAATCGGCTCAATAGCGCCCCCTACAAAATTTCGACGAAGCAGCCCTCGCAGTACGTTTGACCTAGATGTATTAAAATGTGGTAGGAACATGTATCACATATGGACTTCAATAAAAGTCTCTTGGGGTTATGCTCTAAACCCAACCGGAAGTCAGCCATTTTGCATTTCTTATGAATTTTTTGTGTCGTTTTTGTCATTTCCAGGCGCTGCACTTTAACGAACTCCTCCTAGGGAATTAATCAGATCAACTTCAAATTTGGTCGGTACAGTCTAAAGACCTTTGTGATGAAAAGTTACTCAAAGCTTGTTGTTTCGTGAAAAGCTGTTGCCGTGGCGACGCATTCTTCGCCGTTAACAACGAAGGTCATTTTGAGAGGCTAAAAATGCTCGAAACATAACCTAACTTGGCAAGTAGATTACAAGGCCGAAATGTAGTTATGGAATATGATTTTATTGGTTCAGAGTGACAAATCGGCTCAATAGCGCCCCCTACAAAATTTCAACGAAGCAGCCCTCGCAGTACGTTTCACCTAGATGTATGAAATTTGGTAGGAACATGTATCACATACGGACTTCAATAAAAGTATATTGGGGCCATGCTCTAAACCTGCATGCAGTGTCTGACGGTCACAGAACTGAATGGCAGCATCAGCCAGAGTCCTCGCGCCGTCCGACGGTCGCGGACGTTCTCGGCCGCGCAGGCCGGAGTCCCGCCGGCACTCCGACGTGCATGCACCCCGACGTGCATATAGCGAGGGCCCGCTCATCGCTGCTCGCAGCTTTAATTATTATTATTATTCTTAGTCTTTCGTCGCAAAAAGGAGGTGCTTGGGATATTGGGAATGTTGTGAAATTTGGCACGCAAGCCAGAATTTGCGAAAATTGCAGTCTGATTGGGGTGTCCAGCTGCGGTATGAAATATTGGCTCGCTAGCGCCCCCTATTGAGTAGCCCCAACATCAGGTTTCACCCAGCTGTATGAAAGTTGGTAGGTATGTGGAACGTGATGAGACGCACCAAAAATCCTCTTGGCCGTTTTCTCTAAACCAAACAGGAAGTCGGCCATTTTTGCTTTTATGACGTTTTTTGACCGTTTCAAGGCGTCATACTTTAACGAACTCCTCCCAGAGATTTGACCCGATTGACTTCAGATTCGGCTAGTCTGCTCTTGAGACCTTGGCAGTGAAAAGTTACTCAAAGATCAAAAAGTTATCGAACTATGTGGCCGTGGCGTGGCGTCAAAGAAACACCATTCGCCACGAAACAGGAAGTTGTTGTAACTCGGCCGTACATTGTCGAATCTGCTCAAAATCTCTCATATGTCATAACATCCTGACCCGGAACACACCTATATGATAATTTTGAATCAAACTGATAGCGCCACCTAGTGGCAACCGGAAGTTGTACGCTGCGTACTTTGACATCCTGCTCCTCACAGATTAATCAGATCCCTCTCAAATGTTGTCAAACAAGCCTTAAGACCTTGATAATGCTTCCTTGTGAAGATTGTAAGAAGTTACTGAAGGGCGGCGACGTGGCGGCTCGGCGAATTTCGATCCTTCGCCATGAACGAATAAACTGATGTATCTCGACTCCACATCATCAGATCTTTACCAGATTTCACATGCTTGATTAGACTCCAGGCCTGAAGACATCTGCAGGCCAATTTCGAATCATAGTCATAGCGCCACCTACTGGTAACAGGAAGTTAAAGTCTTTATACTTTGGCTTGTTTCTCTTAGTAGGTAAATCAAATCAATATCAAATTTGTTCCACACAAATACAAGAAGTTCATAATGCCAGATCATGAAGCTTTTGATGTTTCGTCGAACGCCGTTGCCGTGGCGATGCAGTCTTCGCCGTGAACAACGAAGGTCATTTTGAGAGGCTAAAAATGCTCGAAACATAAGCAAACTTGGCAAGTAGATTACAAGGCCGAAATGTAGTTACAGAATCTGATTCTATTGGTTCAGAGTGGCAAATCGGCTCAATAGCGCCCCCTACAAAATTTCGACGAAGCAGCCCTCGCAGTACGTTTGACCTAGATGTATGAAATGTGGTAGGAACATGTATCGCATATGGACTTCAATAAAAGTCTATTGGGGCTATGCTCTAAACCCAACCGGAAGTCAGCTACTTTGCATTTCTTATGAATTTCTAGTGTCGTTTTTGTCATTTCCAGGCGCTGCACTTTAACGAACTCCTCCTAGGGAATTCATCAGATCAACTTCAAATTTGGTCGGTACAGTCTAAAGACCTTTGTGATGAAAAGTTACTCAAAGCTTGTTGTTTCGTGAAAAGCTGTTGCCGTGGCGACGCATCCTTCGCCGTTAACAACGAAGGTCATTTTGAGAGGCTAAAAATGCTCGAAACATAACCAAACTTGGCAAGTAGATTACAAGGCCGAAATGTAGTTATGGAAAATGATTTTATTGGTTCAGAGTGGCAAATCGGCTCAATAGCGCCCCCTACAAAATTTCAACGAAGCAGCCCTCGCAGTATGTTTGACCTAGATGTATGAAATGTGGTAGGAACATGTATCACATATGGACTGAAATAAAAGTATGTTGGGGCCATGCTCTGAACCTGCATGCAGTGTCTGACGGTCACGGAACTGAATGGCAGCATCAACCAGAGTCCTCGCGACGTCCGACGGTCGCGGACGTTCTCGGCCGCGCAGGCCGGAGTCCCGCCGGCACCCCGACGTGCATGCACCCCGACGTGCATATTGCGAGGGCCCGCCCATCGCTGCTCGCAGCTTTAATTATTATTATTATTATTATTATTATTTTACCAGTTTGATGGCAAAAAGGAGGTGCTTGGGATATTGGGGATGTTGTGAAATTTGGCACGCAAACCAGAATTTGCGAAAATTGCAGTCTGATTGGGGTGTCCAGCTGCAGTATGAAATATTGGCTCGCTAGCGCCCCCTATTGAGTAGCCCCGACATCAGGATTCACCCAGCTGTATGAAAGTTGGTAGTTATGTGAAACGTGATGAGACGCACCAAAAATCCTCTTGGCCATTTTCTCTAAACCAAACAGGAAGTCGGCCATTTTTGCTTTTATGACGTTTTTTGACCGTTTCAAGGCGTCATACTTTAACGAACTCCTCCCAGAGATTTGACCCGATTGACTTCAGATTCGGCGAGTCTGCTCTTGAGACCTTGGCAGTGAAAAGTTACTCAAAGATCAAAAAGTTATCGAACTATGTGGCCGTGGCGTGGCGTCAAAGAAACACCATTCGCCACGAAACAGGAAGTTGTTGTAACTCGGCCGTACATTGTCGAATCTGCTCCAAATCTCTCATATGTCATAACATCCTGACCCGGAACACATCTATATGATAATTTTGAATCATAGTGATAGCGCCACCTAGTGGCAACCGGAAGTTGTACGCTGCGTACTTTGACATCCTGCTCCTCACAGATTGATCAGATCCCTCTCAAATGTTGTCAAACAAGCCTTAAGACCTTGATAATGCTTCATTGTGAAGATTGTAAGAAGTTACTGAAGGGCGGCGACGTGGCGGCTCGGCGAATTTCGATCCTTCGCCATGAACGAATAAACTGATGTATCTCGACTCCACATCATCAGATCTTTACCAGATTTCACATGCTTGATTAGACTCCAGGCCTGAAGACATCTGCAGGCCAATTTTGAATCATAGTCATAGCGCCACCTACTGGTAACAGGAAGTTAAAGTCTTTATACTTTGGCTTGTTTCTCTTAGTAGGTAAATCAAATCAATATCAAATTTGTTCCACACAAATACAAGAAGTTCATAATGCCAGATCATGAAGCTTTTGATGTTTCGTCGAACGCCGTTGCCGTGGCGATGCAGTCTTCGCCGTTAACAACGAAGGTCATTTTGACAGGCTAAAAATGCTCGAAACATAAGCAAACTTGGCAAGTAGATTACAAGGCCGAAATGTAGTTAGGGAATATGATTTTATTGGTTCAGAGTGGCAAATCGGCTCAATAGCGCCCCCTACAAAATTTCGACGAAGCAGCCCTCGCAGTACGTTTGACCTAGATGTATGAAATTTGGTGGGAACATGTATCACATATGGACTTAAATAAAAGTTTATTGGGGCCATGCTCTAAACCTGCATGCAGTGTCTGACGGTCACAGAACTAAATGGCAGCATCAGCCAGAGTCCTCGCGCCGTCCGACGGTCGCGGACGTTCTCGGCCGCGCAGGCCGGAGTCCCGCCGGCACCCCGACGTGCATATTGCGAGGGCCCGCCCATCGCTGCTCGCAGCTTTAATTATTATTATTATTCTTATTCTTATTATTATTTTACCAGTTTGATGGCAAAAAGGAGGTGCTTGGGATATTGGGAAGTCTGTGAAATTTGGCACGCAAGCCAGAATTTGCGAAAATTGCAGTCTGATTGGGGTGTCCAGCTGCGGTATGAAATATTGGCTCGCTAGCGCCCCCTATTGAGTAGCCCCAACATCAGGATTCACCCAGCTGTATGAAATTTGGTAGGTATGTGGAACGTGATGAGACGCACAAAAAATCCTCTTGGCCGTTTTCTCTAAACCAAACAGGAAGTCGGCCATTTTTGCTTTTATGACGTTTTTTGACCGTTTCAAGGCGTCATACTTTAACGAACTCCTCCCAGAGATTTGACCCGATTGACTTCAGATTCGGCGAATCTGCTCTTGAGACCTTGGCAGTGAAAAGTTACTCAAAGATCAAAAAGTTATCGAACTATATGGCCGTGGCGTGGCGTCAAAGAAACACCATTCGCCACGAAACAGGAAGTTGTTGTAACTCGGCCGTACATTGTCGAATCTGCTCCAAATCTCTCATATGTCATAACATCCTGACCCGGAACACATCTGTATGATCATTTTGAATCATAGTGATAGCGCCACCTAGTGGCAACCGGAAGTTGTACGCTGCGTACTTTGACATCCTGCTCCTCACAGATTAATCAGATCCCTCTCAAATGTTGTCAAACAAGCCTTAAGACCTTGATAATGCTTCGTTGTGAAGATTGTAAGAAGTTACTGAAGGGCGGCGACGTGGCGGCTCGGCGAATTTCGATCCTTCGCCATGAACGAATAAACTGATGTATCTCGACTCCACATCATCAGATCTTTACCAGATTTCACATGCTTGATTAGACTCCAGGCCTGAAGACATCTCCAGGCCAATTTTGAATCATAGTCATAGCGCCACCTACTGGTAACAGGAAGTTAAAGTCTTGATACTTTGGCTTGTTTCTCTCAGTAGGTAAATCAAATCAATATCAAATTTGTTCCACACAAATACAAGAAGTTCATAATGCCAGATCATGAAGTTTTTGATGTTTCGTCGAACGCCGTTGCCGTGGCGATGCAGTCTTCGCCGTTAACAACGAAGGTCATTTTCACAGGCTAAAAATGCTCGAAACATAAGCAAACTTGGCAAGTAGATTACAAGGCCGAAATGTAGTTATGGAATATGATTTTATTGGTTCAGAGTGGCAAATCGGCTCAATAGCGCCCCCTACAAAATTTCAACGAAGCAGCCCTCGCAGTATGTTTGACCTAGATGTATGACATTTGGTAGCAACATGTATCACATATGGACTTAAATAAAAGTCTCTTGGGGCCATGCTCTAAACCCAACCGGAAGTCAGCCATTTTGCATTTCTTATGAATTTCTCATGTAGTTTTTGTCATTTCCAGGCGCTGCACTTTAACGAACTCCTCCTAGGGAATTCATCAGATCAACTTCAAATTTGGTCGGTACAGTCTAAAGACCTTTGTGATGAAAAGTTACTCAAAGCTTGTTGTTTCGTGAAAAGCTGTTGCCGTGGCGACGGAATTTCGATCCTTCGCCATGAACGAATAAACTCATGTAACTCGACTCCACATCATCAGATCTTTACCAGATTTCACGTGTTTGATTAGACTCCAGGCCTGAAGACATATGCAGGCCAATTTTGAATCATAGTCATAGCGCCACCTACTGGTAACAGGAAGTTAAAGTCTTGATACTTTGGCTTGTTTCTCTTAGTAGGTAAATCAAATCAATATCAAATTTGTTCCACACAAATAGTTCATAATGCCAGATCATGAAGCTTTTGATGTTTCGTCGAACGCCGTTGCCGTGGCGATGCAGTCTTCGCCGTTAACAACGAAGGTCATTTTGAGAGGCTAAAAATGCTCGAAACATAAGCAAACTTGGCATACACATTTAAAGCCCAAAATGTAGTTGTATAATATGATTTTATTGGTTCAGAGTGGCAAATCGGCTCAATAGCGCCCCCTACAAAATTTCAACGAAGCAGCCCTCGCAGTACGTTTCACCTAGATGTATGAAATTTGGTAGGAACATGTATCACATATGGACTTAAATAAAAGTATATTGGGGCCATGCTCTGAACCTGCATGCAGTGTCTGACGGTCACAGAACTGAATGGCAGCATCAACCAGAGTCCTCGCGCCGTCCGACGGTCGCGGACGTTCTCGGCCGCGCAGGCCGGAGTCCCGCCGGCACCCCGACGTGCATGCACCCCGACGTGCATATAGCGAGGGCCCGCTCATCGCTGCTCGCAGCTTTAATTAGGGCCCGAGCACCGACGTAGTCGGAGCGGAGGACCTATTGAATTTCGAATGTTTATTATTATTATTCTTATTATTATTCTTATTATTATTATTATTATTATTTTATGTGTTTCGTCGCAAAAAGGAGGTGCTTGGGATATTGGGAAGTTTGTGAAATTTGGCAAGCAAGCCAGAATTTGCGAAAATTGCAGTCTGATTGGGGTGCCCAGCTGCGGTATGAAATATTGGCTCGCTAGCGCCCCCTATTGAGTAGCCCCAACATCAGGTTTCACCCAGCTGTATGAAAGTTGGTAGGTATGTGGAACGTGATGAGACGCACAAAAAATCCTCTTGGCCGTTTTCTCTAAACCAAACAGGAAGTCGGCCATTTTTGCTTTTATGACGTTTTTTGACCGTTTCAAGGCGTCATACTTTAACGAACTCCTCCCAGAGATTTGACCCGATTGACTTCAGATTCGGCTTGTCTGCTCTTGAGACCTTGGCAGTGAAAAGTTACTCAAAGATCAAAAAGTTATCAAACTATGTGGCCGTGGCGTGGCGTCAAAGAAACACCATTCGCCACGAAACAGGAAGTTGTTGTAACTCGGCCGTACATTGTCGAATCTGCTCAAAATCTCTCATATGTCATAACATCCTGACCCGGAACACATCTATATGATAATTTAGAATCATAGTGATAGCGCCACCTAGTGGCAACCGGAAGTTGTACGCTGCGTACTTTGACATCCTGCTCCTCACAGATTAATCAGATCCCTCTCAAATGTTGTCAAACAAGCCTTAAGACCTTGATAATGCTTCATTGTGAAGATTGTAAGAAGTTACTGAAGGACGGCGACGTGGCGGCTCGGCGAATTTCGATCCTTCGCCATGAACGAATAAACTGATGTAACTCGACTCCACATCATCAGATCTTTACCAGATTTCACGTGTTTGATTAGACTCCAGGCCAAAAAGTTATCGAACTATGTGGCCGTGGCGTGGCGTCAAAGAAACACCATTCGCCACGAAACAGGAAGTTGTTGTAACTTGGCCGTACATTGTCGAATCTGCTCCAAATCTCTCATATGTCATAAGATCCTGACCCGGAACACATCTATATGATAATTTAGAATCATAGTGATAGCGCCACCTAGTGGCAACCGGAAGTTGTACGCTGCGTACTTTGACATCCTGCTCCTCACAGATTAATCAGATCCCTCTCAAATGTTGTCAAACAAGCCTTAAGACCTTGATAATGCTTCATTGTGAAGATTGTAAGAAGTTACTGAAGGGCGGCGACGTGGCGGCTCGGCGAATTTCGATCCTTCGCCATGAAAGAATAAACTGATGTATCTCGACTCCACATCATCAGATCTTTACCAGATTTCACATGCTTGATTAGACTCCAGGCCTGAAGACATCTGCAGGCCAATTTTGAATCATAGTCATAGCGCCACCTACTGGTAACAGGAAGTTAAAGTCTTGATACTTTGGCTTGTTTCTCTCAGTAGGTAAATCAAATCAATATCAAATTTGTTCCACACAAATACAAGAAGTTCATAATGCCAGATCATGAAGTTTTTGATGTTTCGTCGAACGCCGTTGCCGTGGCGATGCAGTCTTCGCCGTTAACAACGAAGGTCATTTTGACAGGCTAAACATGCTCGAAACATAAGCAAACTTGGCAAGTAGATTACAAGGCCGAAATGTAGTTAGGGAATATGATTTTATTGGTTCAGAGTGGCAAATCGGCTCAATAGCGCCCCCTACAAAATTTCGACGAAGGAGCCCTCGCAGTACGTTTGACCTAGCTGTATGAAATTTGGTGGGAACATGTATCACATATGGACTTAAATAAAAGTATATTGGGGCCATGCTCTAAACCTGCATGCAGTGTCTGACGGTCACAGAACTAAATGGCAGCATCAGCCAGAGTCCTCGCGCCGTCCGACGGTCGCGGACGTTCTCGGCCGCGCAGGCCGGAGTCCCGCCGGCACTCCGACGTGCATGCACCCCGACGTGCATATAGCGAGGGCCCGCTCATCGCTGCTCGCAGCTTTAATTAGGGCCCGAGCACCGACGTAGTCGGAGCGGAGGACCTATTGAATTTCGAATGTTTATTATTATTATTATTATTTTTAGTGTTTCGTCGCAAAAAGGAGGTGCTTGGGATATTGGGAATGTTGTGAAATTTGGCACGCAAGCCAGAATTTGCGAAAATTGCAGTCTGATTGGGGTGTCCAGCTGCGGTATGAAATATTGGCTCGCTAGCGCCCCCTATTGAGTAGCCCCAACATCAGGATTCACCCAGCTGTATGAAAGTTGGTAGGTATGTGGAACGTGATGAGATGCACAAAAAATCCTCTTGGCCGTTTTCTCTAAACCAAACAGGAAGTCGGCCATTTATGCTTTTATGACGTTTTTTGACCGTTTCAAGGCGTCATACTTTAACGAACTCCTCCCAGAGATTTGACCCGATTGACTTCAGATTCGGCTAGTCTGCTCTTGAGACCTTGGCAGTGAAAAGTTACTCAAAGATCAAAAAGTTATCGAACTATGTGGCCGTGGCGTGGCGTCAAAGAAACACCATTCGCCACGAAACAGGAAGTTGTTGTAACTCGGCTGTACATTGTCGAATCTGCTCAAAATCTCTCATATGTCATAACATCCTGACCCGGAACACATCTATATGATAATTTAGAATCATAGTGATAGCGCCACCTAGTGGCAACCGGAAGTTGTACGCTGCGTACTTTGACATCCTGCTCCTCACAGATTAATCAGATCCCTCTCAAATGTTGTCAAACAAGCCTTAAGACCTTGATAATGCTTCATTGTGAAGATTGTAAGAAGTTACTGAAGGACGGCGACGTGGCGGCTCGGCGAATTTCGATCCTTCGCCATGAACGAATAAACTGATGTAACTCGACTCCACATCATCAGATCTTTACCAGATTTCACGTGTTTGATTAGACTCCAGGCCTGAAGACATCTGCAGGCCAATTTTGAATCATAGTCATAGCGCCACCTACTGGTAACAGGAAGTTAAAGTCTTTATACTTTGGCTTGTTTCTCTTAGTAGGTAAATCAAATCAATATCAAATTTCTTCCACACAAATACAAGAAGTTCATAATGCCAGATCATGAAGCTTTTGATGTTTCGTTGAACGCCGTTGCCGTGGCGATGCAGTCTTCGCCGTTAACAACGAAGGTCATTTTGAGAGGCTAAAAATGCTCGAAACATAAGCAAACTTGGCAAGTAGATTAAAAGGCCGAAATGTAGTTACAGAATCTGATTTTATTGGTTCAGAGTGCCAAATCGGCTCAATAGCGCCCCCTACAAAATTTCGCCGAAACAGCCCTCGCAGTACGTTTGACCTAGATGTATGACATTTGGTAGGAACATGTATCACATATGGACTTCAATAAAAGTATATTGGGGCCATGCTCTAAACCTGCATGCAGTGTCTGACGGTCACAGAACTGAATGGCAGCATCGGCCAGAGTCCTCGCGGCGTCCGACGGTCGCGGACGTTCTCGGCCGCGCAGGCCGGAGTCCCGCCGGCACCCCAACGTGCATGCACCCCGACGTGCATATTGCGAGGGCCCGCTCATCGCTGCTCGCAGCTTTAATTCTTATTCTTATTCTTATTTTTAGTGTTTCGTCGCAAAATGGAGGTGCTTGGGATATTGGGAAGTCTGTGAAATTTGGCACGCAAGCCAGAATTTGCGAAAATTGCAGTCTGATTGGGGTGTCCAGCTACGGTATGAAATATTGGCTCGCTAGCGCCCCCTATTGAGTAGCCCCAACATCAGGTTTCACCCAGCTGTATGAAAGTTGGTAGGTATGTGGAACGTGATGAGACGCACAAAAAATCCTCTTGGCCGTTTTCTCTAAACCAAACAGGAAGTCGGCCATTTTTGCTTTTATGACGTTTTTTGACCGTTTCAAGGCGTCATACTTTAACGAACTCCTCCCAGAGATTTGACCCGATTGACTTCAGATTCGGCTAGTCTGCTCTTGAGACCTTGGCAGTGAAAAGTTACTCAAAGATCAAAAAGTTATCAAACTATGTGGCCGTGGCGTGGCGTCAAAGAAACACCATTCGCCACGAAACAGGAAGTTGTTGTAACTCGGCCGTACATTGTCGAATCTGCTCCAAATCTCTCATATGTCATAACATCCTGACCCGGAACACATCTATATGATAATTTAGAATCATAGTGATAGCGCCACCTAGTGGCAACCGGAAGTTGTACGCTGCGTACTTTGATATCCTGCTCCTCACAGATTAATCAGATCCCTCTCAAATGTTGTCAAACAAGCCTTAAGACCTTGATAATGCTTCATTGTGAAGATTGTAAGAAGTTACTGAAGGGCGGCGACGTGGCGGCTCGGCGAATTTCGATCCTTCGCCATGAACGAATAAACTGATGTGACTCGACTCCACATCATTAGATCTTTACCAGATTTCACGTGTTTGATTAGACTCCAGGCCTGAAGACATCTGCAGGCCAATTTTGAATCATAGTCATAGCGCCACCTACTGGTAACAGGAAGTTAAAGTCTTTATACTTTGGCTTGTTTCTCTTAGTAGGTAAATCAAATCAATATCAAATTTGTTCCACACAAATAGAAGAAGTTCATAATGCCAGATCATGAAGCTTTTGATGTTTCGTCGAACGCCGTTGCCGTGGCGATGAAGTCTTCGCCGTTAACAACGAAGGTCATTTTGAGAGGCTAAAAATGCTCGAAACATAAGCAAACTTGGCAAGTAGATTACAAGGCCGAAATGTAGTTACAGAATATGATTTTATTGGTTCAGAGTGGCAAATCGGCTCAATAGCGCCCCCTACAAAATTTCGACGAAGCAGCCCTCGCAGTACGTTTGACCTAGATGTATTAAAATGTGGTAGGAACATGTATCACATATGGACTTCAATAAAAGTCTCTTGGAGTTATGCTCTAAACCCAACCGGAAGTCAGCCATTTTGCATTTCTTATGAATTTCTAGTGTCGTTTTTGTCATTTCCAGGCGCTGCACTTTAACGAACTCCTCCTAGGGAATTCATCAGATCAACTTCAAATTTGGTCGGTACAGTCTAAAGACCTTTGTGATGAAAAGTTACTCAAAGCTTGTTGTTTCGTGAAAAGCTGTTGCCATAGCGATGCATTCTTCACCATGAAATATTAAGGTGTTTTGAGGGGCTAAAAATGCTCAAAACATAAGCATACTTGCCATGCAGATTACAAGCCCGAAATGTAGTTATAGAATATGATTTTATTGGTTCAGAGTGGCAAATCGGCTCAATAGCGCCCCCTACAAAATGTCAATGAAGCAGCCCTCGCAGTACGTTTCACCTAGCTGTATGAAATTTGGTAGGTATGTGGAACGTGATGAGACGCACAAACAAATCCTCTTGGAAGTTTTCTCTAAACCAAACAGGAAGTCGGCCATTTTTTCTTTTATGACGTTTTTTGACCGTTTCAAGGCGTCATACTTTAACGAACTCCTCCCAGAGATTTGACCCGATTGACTTCAGATTCGGCGAGTCTGCTCTTGAGACCTTGGCAGTGAAAAGTTACTCAAAGATCAAAAAGTTATCGAACTATGTGGCCGTGGCGTGGCGTCAAAGAAACACCATTCGCCACGAAACAGGAAGTTGTTGTAACTTGGCCGTACATTGTCGAATCTGCTCCAAATCTCTCATATGTCATAACATCCTGACCCGGAACACATCTATATGATAATTTAGAATCATAGTGATAGCGCCACCTAGTGGCAACCGGAAGTTGTAGGCTGCGTACTTTGACATCCTGCTCCTCACAGATTAATCAGATCCCTCTCAAATGTTGTCAAACAAGCCTTAAGACCTTGATAATGCTTCGTTGTGAAGATTGTAAGAAGTTACTGAAGGGCGGCGACGTGGCGGCTCTGCGAATTTCGATCCTTCGCCATGAACGAATAAACTGATGTATCTCGACTCCACATCATCAGATCTTTCCCAGATTTCACGTGTTTGATTAGACTCCAGGCCTGAAGACATCTGCAGGCCAATTTTGAATCATAGTCATAGCGCCACCTACTGGTAACAGGAAGTTAAAGTCTTTATACTTTGGCTTGTTTCTCTTAGTAGGTAAATCAAATCAATATCAAATTTGTTCCACACAAATAGAAGAAGTTCATAATGCCAGATCATGAAGCTTTTGATGTTTCGTCGAACGCCGTTGCCGTGGCGATGCAGTCTTCGCCTTTAACAACGAAGGTCATTTTGAGAGGCTAAAAATGCTCGAAACATAAGCAAACTTGGCAAGTAGATTACAAGGCCGAAATGTAGTTACGGAATATGATTTTATTGGTTCAGAGTGCCAAATCGGCTCAATAGCGCCCCCTACAAAATTTCGACGAAGCAGCCCTCGCAGTACGTTTGACCTAGATGTATGAAATGTGGTAGGAACATGTATCGCATATGGACGTCAATAAAAGTCTCTTGGGGCTATGCTCTAAACCCAACCGGAAGTCAGCCATTTTGCATTTTTTATTAATTTCTCATGTCGTTTTTGTCATTTCCAGGCGCTGCACTTTAACGAACTCCTCCTAGGGAATTCATCAGATCAACTTCAAATTTGGTCGGTACAGTCTAAAGACCTTTGTGATGAAAAGTTACTCAAAGCTTGTTGTTTCATGAAAAGCTGTTGCCGTGGCGACGGAATTTCGATCCTTCGCCATAAACGAATAAACTGATGTAACTCGACTCCACATCATCAGATCTTTACCAGATTTCACGTGTTTGATTAGACTCCAGGCCTGAAGACATATGCAGGCCAATTTTGAATCATAGTCATAGCGCCACCTACTGGTAACAGGAAGTTAAAGTCTTGATACTTTGGCTTGTTTCTCTTAGTAGGTAAATCAAATCAATATCAAATTTGTTCCACACAAATAGTTCATAATGCCAGATCATGAAGCTTTTGATGTTTCGTCGAACGCCGTTGCCGTGGCGATGCAGTCTTCGCCGTTAACAACGAAGGTCATTTTGAGAGGCTAAAAATGCTCGAAACATAAGCAAACTTGGCATACACATTTAAAGCCCAAAATGTAGTTGTATAATATGATTTTATTGGTTCAGAGTGGCAAATCGGCTCAATAGCGCCCCCTACAAAATTTCAATGAAGCAGCCATCGCAGTACGTTTCACCTAGATGTATGAAATTTGGTAGGAACATGTATCACATATGGACTTAAATAAAAGTATATTGGGGCCATGCTCTGAACCTGCATGCAGTGTCTGACGGTCACAGAACTGAATGGCAGCATCAACCAGACTCCTCGCGCCGTCCGACGGTCGCGGACGTTCTCGGCCGCGCAGGCCGGAGTCCCGCCGGCACTCCGACGTGCATGCACCCCGACGTGCATATAGCGAGGGCCCGCTCATCGCTGCTCGCAGCTTTAATTCTTCTTATTCTTATTCTAAGTGTTTCGTCGCAAAAAGGAGGTGCTTGGGATATTGGGAATGTTGTGAAATTTGGCACGCAAGCCAGAATTTGCGAAAATTGCAGTCTGATTGGGGTGCCCAGCTGCGGTATGAAATATTGGCTCGCTAGCGCCCCCTATTGAGTAGCCCCAACATCAGGTTTCACCCAGCTGTATGAAAGTTAGTAGGTATGTGGAACGTGATGAGACGCACCAAAAATCCTCTTGGAAGTTTTCTCTAAACCAAACAGGAAGTCGGCCATTTTTACTTTTATGACGGTTTTTGACCGTTTCAAGGCGTCATACTTTAACGAACTCCTCCCAGAGATTTGACCCGATTGACTTCAGATTCGGCTAGTCTGCTCTTGAGACCTTGGCAGTGAAAAGTTACTCAAAGATCAAAAAGTTATCGAACTATGTGGCCGTGGCGTGGCGTCAAAGAAACACTATTCGCCACGAAACAGGAAGTTGTTGTAACTCGGCCGTACATTGTCGAATCTGCTCAAAATCTTCCATATGTCATAACATCCTGACCCGGAACACATCTATATGATAATTTTGAATCAAACTGATAGCGCCACCTAGTGGCAACCGGAAGTTGTACACTGCGTACTTTGACATCCTGCTCCTAACAGATTAATCAGATCCCTCTCAAATCTTGTCATACAAGCCTTAAGACCTTGATAATGCTTCATTGTGAAAATTGTAAGAAGTTACTGAAGGGCGGCGACGTGGCGGCTCGGCGAATTTCGATCCTTCGCCATGAACGAATAAACTGATGTATCTCGACTCCACATCATCAGATCTTTACCAGATTTCACGTGTTTGATTAGACTCCAGGCCTGAAGACAACTGCAGGCCAATTTCGAATCATAGTCATAGCGCCACCTACTGGTAACAGGAAGTTAAAGTCTTTATACTTTGGCTTGTTTCTCTTAGTAGGTAAATCAAATCAATATCAAATTTGTTCCACACAAATACAAGAAGTTCATAATGCCAGATCATGAAGCTTTTGATGTTCTGTCGAACGCCGTTGCCGTGGCGATGCAGTGTTCGCCGTTAACAACGAAGGTCATTTTGAGAGGCTAAAAATGCTCGAAACATAAGCAAATTTGGCAAGCAGATTAGAAGGCCGAAATGTAGTTACAGAATATGATTTTATTGGTTCAGAGTGGCAAATCGGCTCAATAGCGCCCCCTACAAAATTTCGACGAAGCAGCCCTCGCAGTACGTTTGACCTAGATGTATGAAATGTGGTAGGAACATGTATCGCATATGGACTTCAATAAAAGTCTCTTGGGGCAATGCTCTAAACCCAACCGGAAGTCAGCCATTTTGCATTTTTTATGAATTTCTCATGTCGTTTTTGTCATTTCCAGGCGCTGCACTTTAACGAACTCCTCCTAGGGAATTCATCAGATCAACTTCAAATTTGGTCGGTACAGTCTAAAGACCTTTGTGATGAAAAGTTACTCAAAGCTTGTTGTTTCGTGAAAAGCTGTTGCCGTGGCGACGGAATTTCGATCCTTCGCCATGAACGAATAAACTGATGTAACTCGACTCCACATCATCACATCTTTACCAGATTTCACGTGTTTGATTAGACTCCAGGCCTGAAGACATATGCAGGCCAATTTTGAATCATAGTCATAGCGCCACCTACTGGTAACAGGAAGTTAAAGTCTTGATACTTTGGCTTGTTTCTCTTAGTAGGTAAATCAAATCAATATCAAATTTGTTCCACACAAATAGTTCATAATGCCAGATCATGAAGCTTTTGATGTTTCGTCGAACGCCGTTGCCGTGGCGATGCAGTCTTCGCCGTTAACAACGAAGGTCATTTTGAGAGGCTAAAAATGCTCGAAACATAAGCAAACTTGGCATACACATTTAAAGCCCAAAATGTAGTTGTATAATATGATTTTATTGGTTCAGAGTGGCAAATCGGCTCAATAGCGCCCCCTACAACATTTCAACGAAGCAGCCCTCGCAGTACGTTTCACCTAGATGTATGAAATTTGGTAGGAACATGTATCACATATGGACTTAAATAAAAGTATATTGGGGCCATGCTCTGAACCTGCATGCAGTGTCTGACGGTCACAGAACTGAATGGCAGCATCAACCAGAGTCCTCGCGCCGTCCGATGGTCGCGGACGTTCTCGGCCGCACAGGCCGGAGTCCCACCGGCACTCCGACGTGCATGCACCCCGACGTGCATATTGCGAGGGCCCGCTCATCGCTGCTCGCAGCTTTAATTAGGGCCCGAGCACCGACGTAGTCGGAGCGGAGGACCTATTGAATTTCGAATGTTTATTAGGGCCCGAGCACCGACGTAGTCGGAGCGGAGGACCTATTGAAACCGTAATGTTTATTATTAGGGCCCGAGCACCGACGTAGTCGGAGCGGAGGACCTATTGAAACCGTAATGTTTATTCTTCTTATTATTAGGGCCCGAGCACCGACGTAGTCGGAGCGGAGGACCTATTGAATTTCGAATGTTTATTATTAGGGCCCGAGCACCGACGTAGTCGGAGCGGAGGACCTATTGAAACCGCTATGTTTATTATTATTAGGGCCCGAGCACCGACGTAGTCGGAGCGGAGGACCTATTGAATTTCGAATGTTTATTATTCTTCTTCTTCTTCCGCTTTCATGGCAAAAAGGAGGTGCTTGGGATATTGGGAATGTTGTGAAATTTGGCACGCAAGCCAGAATTTGCGAAAATTGCAGTCTGATTGGGGTGTCCAGCTGCAGTATGAAATATTGGCTCGCTAGCGCCCCCTATTGAGTAGCCCCAACATCAGGATTCACCCAGCTGTATGAAAGTTGGTAGGTATGTGGAACGTGATGAGACGCACAAAAAATCCTCTTGGCCGTTTTCTCTAACCCAAACAGGAAGTCGGCCATTTTTGCTTTTATGACGTTTTTTGACCGTTTCAAGGCGTCATACTTTAACGAACTCCTCCCAGAGATTTGACCCGATTGACTTCAGATTCGGCGAGTCTGCTCTGGAGACCTTGGCAGTGAAAAGTTACTCAAAGATCAAAAAGTTATCGAACTATGTGGCCGTGGCGTGGCGTCAAAGAAACACCATTCGCCACAAAACAGGAAGTTGTTGTAACTCGGCCGTACATTGTCGAATCTGCTCGAAATCTCTCATATGTCATAACATCCTGACCCGGAACACATCTATATGATAATTTAGAATCATAGTGATAGCGCCACCTAGTGGCAACCGGAAGTTGTACGCTGCGTACTTTGACATCCTGCTCCTCACAGATGAATCAGATCCCTCTCAAATGTTGTCATACAAGCCTTAAGACCTTGATAATGCTTCATTGTGAAGATTGTAAGAAGTTACTGAAGGGCGGCGACGTGGCGGCTCGGCGAATTTCGATCCTTCACCATGAACGAATAAACTGATGTATCTCGACTCCACATCATCAGATCTTTACCAGATTTCACATGCTTGATTAGACTCCAGGCCTGAAGACAACTGCAGGCCAATGTTGAATCATAGTCATAGCGCCACCTACTGGTAACAGGAAGTTAAAGTCTTGATACTTTGGCTTGTTTCTCTTAGTAGGTAAATCAAATCAATATCAAATTTGTTCCACACAAATACAAGAAGTTCATAATGCCAGATCATGAAGCTTTTGATGTTTCGTCGAACGCCGTTGCCGTGGCGATGCAGTCTTCGCCGTTAACAACGAAGGTCATTTTGAGAGGCTAAAAATGCTCGAAACATAAGCGAACTTGGCAAGTAGATTACAAGGCCGAAATGTAGTTAGGGAATATGATTTTATTGGTTCAGAGTGGCAAATCGGCTCAATAGCGCCCCCTACAAAATTTCGACGAAGCAGCCCTCGCAGTACGTTTGACCTAGATGTATGAAATGTGGTAGGAACATGTATCGCATATGGACTTAAATAAAAGTATATTGGGGCCATGCTCTGAACCTGCATGCAGTGTCTGACGGTCACGGAACTGAATGACAGCATCAACCAGAGTCCTCGCGCCGTCTGACGGTCGCGGACGTTCTCGGCCGCGCAGGCCGGAGTCCCGCCGGCACCCCGACGTGCATGCACCCCGACGTGCATATTGCGAGGGCCCGCTCATCGCTGCTCGCAGCTTTAATTATTCTTATTATTTTATGTGTTTCGTCGCAAAAAGGAGGTGCTTGGGATATTGGGAAGTTTGTGAAATTTGGCACGCAAGCCAGAATTTGCGAAAATTGCAGTCTGATTAGGGTGTCCAGCTGCGGTATGAAATATTGGCTCGCTAGCGCCCCCTATTGAGTAGCCCCGACATCAGGTTTCACCCAGCTGTATGAAAGTTGGTAGGTATGTGGAACGTGATGAGACGCACAAAAAATCCTCTTGGACGTTTTCTCTAAACCAAACAGGAAGTCGGCCATTTTTACTTTTATGACGTTTTTTGACCGTTTCAAGGCGTCATACTTTAACGAACTCCTCCCAGAGATTTGACCCGATTGACTTCAGATTCGGCTAGTCTGCTCTTGAGACCTTGGCAATGAAAAGTTACTCAAAGATCAAAAAGTTATCGAACTATGTGGCCGTGGCGTGGCGTCAAAGAAACACCATTCGCCATGAAACAGGAAGTTGTTGTAACTCGGCCGTACATTGTCGAATCTGCTCAAAATCTCTCATATGTCATAACATCCTGACCCGGAACACATCTATATGATCATTTAGAATCATAGTGATAGCGCCACCTAGTGGCAACCGGAAGTTGTACGCTGCGTACTTTGACATCCTGCTCCTCACAGATTAATCAGATCCCTCTCAAATGTTGTCAAACAAGCCTTAAGACCTTGATAATGCTTCGTTGTGAAGATTGTAAGAAGTTACTGAAGGGCGGCGACGTGGCGGCTCGGCGAATTTCGATCCTTCGCCATGAACGAATAAACTGATGTAACTCGACTCCACATCATCAGATCTTTGCCAGATTTCACGTGTTTGATTAGACTCCAGGCCTGAAGACATATCCAGGCCAATTTTGAATCATAGTCATAGCGCCACCTACTGGTAACAGGAAGTTAAAGTCTTTATACTTTGGCTTGTTTCTCTTAGTAGGTAAATCAAATCAATATCAAATTTCTTCCACACAAATACAAGAAGTTCATAATGCCAGATCATGAAGCTTTTGATGTTTCGTCGAACGCCGTTGCCGTGGCGATGCAGTCTTCGCCGTTAACAACGAAGGTCATTTTGACAGGCTAAAAATGCTCGAAACATAAGCAAACTTGGCATACACATTTAAAGCCCAAAATGTAGTTGTATAATATGATTTTATTGGTTCAGAGTGGCAAATCGGCTCAATAGCGCCCCCTACAAAATTTCAACGAAGCAGCCATCGCAGTACGTTTCACCTAGATGTATGAAATTTGGTAGGAACATGTATCACATATGGACTTAAATAAAAGTATATTGGGGCCATGCTCTGAACCTGCATGCAGTGTCTGACGGTCACGGAACTAAATGACAGCATCAACCAGAGTCCTCACGCCGTCCGACGGTCGCGGACGTTCTCGGCCGCGCAGGCCGGAGTCCTGCCGGCACCCCGACGTGCATGCACCCCGACGTGCATATTGCGAGGGCCCGCTCATCGCTGCTCGCAGCTTTAATTAGGGCCCGAGCACCGACGTAGTCGGAGCGGAGGACCTATTGAAACCGTAATGTTTATTATTCTTCTTCTTCTTATTTTTAGTGTTTCGGCGCAAAAAGGAGGTGCTTGGGATATTGGGAATGTTGTGAAATTTGGCACGCAAGCCAGAATTTGCGAAAATTGCAGTCTGATTGGGGTGTCCAGCTGCGGTATGAAATATTGGCTCGCTAGCGCCCCCTATTGAGTAGCCCCGACATCAGGTTTCACCCAGCTGTATGAAAGTTGGTAGGTATGTGGAACGTGATGAGACGCACAAAAAATCCTCTTGGACGTTTTCTCTAAACCAAACAGGAAGTCGGCCATTTTTACTTTTATGACGTTTTTTGACCGTTTCAAGGCGTCATACTTTAACGAACTCCTCCCAGAGATTTGACCCGATTGACTTCAGATTCGGCTAGTCTGCTCTTGAGACCTTGGCAGTGAAAAGTTACTCAAAGATCAAAAAGTTATCGAACTATGTGGCCGTGGCGTGGCGTCAAAGAAACACCATTCGCCACGAAACAGGAAGTTGTTGTAACTCGGCCATACATTGTCGAATCTGCTCAAAATCTCTCATATGTCATAACATCCTGACCCGGAACACATCTATATGATAATTTTGAATCAAACTGATAGCGCCACCTAGTGGCAACCGTAAGTTGTACGCTGCGTACTTTGACATCCTGCTCCTCACAGATTAATCAGATCCCTCTCAAATGTTGTCAAACAAGCCTTAAGACCTTGATAATGCTTCGTTGTGAAGATTGTAAGAAGTTACTGAAGGGCGGCGACGTGGCGGCTCGGCGAATTTCGATCCTTCGCCATGAACGAATAAACTGATGTATCTCGACTCCACATCATCAGATCTTTACCAGATTTCACATGCTTGATTACACTCCAGGCCTGAAGACATCTGCAGGCCAATTTTGAATCATAGTCATAGCGCCACCTACTGGTAACAGGAAGTTAAAGTCTTGATACTTTGGCTTGTTTCTCTCAGTAGGTAAATCAAATCAATATCAAATTTGTTCCACACAAATACAAGAAGTTCATAATGCCAGATCATGAAGTTTTTGATGTTTCGTCGAACGCCGTTGCCGTGGCGATGCAGTCTTCGCCGTTAACAACGAAGGTCATTTTGACAGGCTAAAAATGCTCGAAACATAAGCAAACTTGGCAAGTAGATTACAAGGCCGAAATGTAGTTAGGGAATATGATTTTATTGGTTCAGAGTGGCAAATCGGCTCAATAGCGCCCCCTACAAAATTTCGACGAAGGAGCCCTCGCAGTACATTTGACCTAGATGTATGAAATTTGGTGGGAACATGTATCACATATGGACTTAAATAAAAGTATATTGGGGCCATGCTCTAAACCTGCATGCAGTGTCTGACGGTCACAGAACTAAATGGCAGCATCAGCCAGAGTCCTCGCGCCGTCCGACGGTCGCGGACGTTCTCGGCCGCGCAGGCCGGAGTCCCGCCGGTACCCCGACGTGCATATTGCGAGGGCCCGCCCATCGCTGCTCGCAGCTTTAATTATTCTTATTATTATTATTATTATTATTTTATGTGTTTCGTAGCAAAAAGGAGGTGCTTGGGATATTGGGAAGTTTGTGAAATTTGGCAAGCAAGCCAGAATTTGCGAAAATTGCAGTCTGATTGGGGTGCCCAGCTGCGGTATGAAATATTGGCTCGCTAGCGCCCCCTATTGAGTAGCCCCAACATCAGGTTTCACCCAGCTGTATGAAAGTTGGTAGGTATGTGGAACGTGATGAGACGCACAAAAAATCCTCTTGGCCGTTTTCTCTAAACCAAACAGGAAGTCGGCCATTTTTGCTTTTATGACGTTTTTTGACCGTTTCAAGGCGTCATACTTTAACGAACTCCTCCCAGAGATTTGACCCGATTGACTTCAGATTCGGCTAGTCTGCTCTTGAGACCTTGGCAGTGAAAAGTTACTCAAAGATCAAAAAGTTATCAAACTATGTGGCCGTGGCGTGGCGTCAAAGAAACACCATTCGCCACGAAACAGGAAGTTGTTGTAACTCGGCCGTACATTGTCGAATCTGCTCAAAATCTCTCATATGTCATAACATCCTGACCCGGAACACATCTGTATGATAATTTTGAATCAAACTGATAGCGCCACCTAGTGGCAACCGGAAGTTGTACGCTTCGTACTTTGACATCCTGCTCCTCACAGATTCATCAGATCCCTCTCAAATCTTGTCAAACAAGCCTTAAGACCTTGATAATGCTTCATTGTGAAGATTGTAAGAAGTTACTGAAGGGCGGCGACGTGGCGGCTCGGCGAATTTCGATCCTTCGCCATGAACGAATAAACTGATGTATCTCGACTCCACATCATCAGATCTTTACCAGATTTCACGTGTTTGATTAGACTCCAGGCCTGAAGACATCTGCAGGCCAATTTTGAATCATAGTCATAGCGCCACCTACTGGTAACAGGAAGTTAAAGTCTTTATACTTTGGCTTGTTTCTCTTAGTAGGTAAATCAAATCAATATCAAATTTGTTCCACACAAATACAAGAAGTTCATAATGCCAGATCATGAAGCTTTTAATGTTTCGTCGAACGCCGTTGCCGTGGCGATGCAGTGTTCGCCGTTAACAACGAAGGTCATTTTGAGAGGCTAAAAATGCTCGAAACATAAGCAAACTTGGCAAGTAGATTACAAGGCCGAAATGTAGTAACAGAATATGATTTTATTGGTTCAGAGTGGCAAATCGGCTCAATAGCGCCCCCTACAAAATTTCGACGAAGCAGCCCTCGCAGTACGTTTGACCTAGATGTATGAAATTTGGTGGGAACATGTATCACATATGGACTTAAATAAAAGTATATTGGGGCCATGCTCTAAACCTGCATGCAGTGTCTGACGGTCACAGAACTAAATGGCAGCATCAGCCAGAGTCCTCGCGCCGTCCGACGGTCGCGGACGTTCTCGGCCGCGCAGGCCGGAGTCCCGCCGGCACCCCGACGTGCATATTGCGAGGGCCCGCCCATCGCTGCTCGCAGCTTTAATTAGGGCCCGAGCACCGACGTAGTCGGAGCGGAGGACCTATTGAATTTCGAATGTTTATTATTATTATTATTATTAGGGCCCGAGCACCGACGTAGTCGGAGCGGAGGACCTATTGAAACCGTAATGTTTATTATTCTTATTCTTATTCTTAGTCTTTCGTCGCAAAAAGGAGGTGCTTGGGATATTGGGAATGTTGTGAAATTTGGCACGCAAGCCAGAATTTGCGAAAATTGCAGTCTGATTGGGGTGTCCAGCTGCGTTATGAAATATTGGCTTGCTAGCGCCCCCTATTGAGTAGCCCCAACATCAGGTTTCACCCAGCTGTATGAAAGTTGGTAGGTATGTGGAACGTGATGAGACGCACCAAAAATCCTCTTGGAAGTTTTCTCTAAACCAAACAGGAAGTCGGCCATTTTTGCATTTATGACGTTTTTTGACCGTTTCAAGGCGCCATACTTTAACGAACTCCTCCCAGAGATTTGACCCGATTGACTTCAGATTCGGCGAGTCTGCTCTTGAGACCTTGGCAGTGAAAAGTTACTCAAAGATCAAAAAGTTATCAAACTATGTGGCCGTGGCGTGGCGTCAAAGAAACACCATTCGCCACGAAACAGGAAGTTGTTGTAACTCGGCCGTACATTGTCGAATCTGCTCAAAATCTCTCATATGTCATAACATCCTGACCCGGAACACATCTATATGATAATTTAGAATCATAGTGATAGCGCCACCTAGTGGCAACCGGAAGTTGTACGCTGCGTACTTTGACATCCTGCTCCTCACAGATTAATCATATCCCTCTCAAATGTTGTCAAACAAGCCTTAACACCTTGATAATGCTTCGTTGTGAAGATTGTAAGAAGTTACTGAAGGGCGGCGACGTGGCGGCTCGGCGAATTTCGATCCTTCGCCATGAACGAATAAACTGATGTAACTCGACTCCACATCATCAGATCTTTACCAGATGTCATGTGTTTGATTAGACTCCAGGCCTGACGACATCTGCAGGCCAATTTTGAATCATAGTCATAGCGCCACCTACTGGTAACAGGAAGTTAAAGTCTTTATACTTTGGCTTGTTTCTCTTAGTAGGTTAATCAAATCAATATCAAATTTGTTCCACACAAATAGAAGAAGTTCATAATGCCAGATCATGAAGCTTTTGATGTTTCGTCGAACGCCGTTGCCGTGGCGATGCAGTCTTCGCCGTTAACAACGAAGGTAATTTTGAGAGGCTAAAAATGCTCGAAACATAAGCAAACTTGGCAAGTAGATTACAAGGCCGAAATGTAGTTACAGAATCTGATTTTATTGGTTCAGAGTGCCAAATCGGCTCAATAGCGCCCCCTACAAAATTTCGACGAAGCAGCCCTCGCAGTACGTTTGACCTAGATGTATGAAATGTGGTAGGAACATGTATCGCATATGGACTTCAATAAAAGTCTTTTGGGGCTATGCTCTAAACCCAACCGGAAGTCAGCCATTTTGCATTTCTTATGAATTTCTAGTGTCGTTTTTGTCATTTCCAGGCGCTGCACTTTAACGAACTCCTCCTAGGGAATCAATCAGATCAACTTCAAATTTGGTCGGTACAGTCTAAAGACCTTTGTGATGAAAAGTTACTCAAAGCTTGTTATTTAGTGAAAAGCTGTTGCCGTGGCGACGGCATTTCGATCCTTCGCCATGAACGAATAAACTGATGTAACTCGACTCCACATCATCAGATCTTTACCAGATTTCACGTGTTTGATTAGACTCCAGGCCTGAAGACATATGCAGGCCAATTTTGACTCATAGTCATAGCGCCACCTACTGGTAACAGGAAGTTAAAGTCTTGATACTTTGGCTTGTTTCTCTTAGTAGGTAAATCAAATCAATATCAAATTTGTTCCACACAAATAATTCATAATGCCAGATCATGAAGCTTTTGATGTTTCGTTGAACGCCGTTGCCGTGGCGATGCAGTCTTCGCCGTTAACAACGAAGGTCATTTTGAGAGGCTAAAAATGCTCGAAACATAAGCAAACTTGGCATGCACATTTAAAGCCCAAAATGTAGTTGTATAATATGATTTTATTGGTTCAGAGTGGCAAATCGGCTCAATAGCGCCCCCTACAAAATTTCAACGAAGCAGCCCTCGCAGTACGTTTCACCTAGATGTATGAAATTTGGTAGGAACATGTATCACATATGGACTTAAATAAAAGTATATTGGGGCCATGCTCTGAACCTGCATGCAGTGTCTGACGGTCACGGAACTGAATGACAGCATCAACCAGAGTCCTCGCGCCGTCCGACAGTCGCGGACGTACTCGGCCGCGCAGGCCGGAGTCCCGCCGGCACCCCGACGTGCATGCACCCCGACGTGTATATTGCGAGGGCCCGCTCATCGCTGCTCGCAGCTTTAATTAGGGCCCGAGCACCGACGTAGTCGGAGCGGAGGACCTATTGAATTTCGAATGTTTATTATTCTTATTATTAGGGCCCGAGCACCGACGTAGTCGGAGCGGAGGACCTATTGAATTTCGAATGTTTATTATTATTATTCTTATTATTTTATGTGTTTCGTCGCAAAAAGGAGGTGCTTGGGATATTGGGAATGTTGTGAAATTTGGCACGCAAGCCAGAATTTGCGAAAATTGCAGTCTGATTGGGGTGTCCAGCTGCAGTATGAAATATTGGCTCGCTAGCGCCCCCTATTGAGTAGCCCCGACATCAGGATTCACCCAGCTGTACGAAAGTTGGTAGTTATGTGGAACGTGATGAGACGCACCAAAAATCCTCTTGGCCGTTTTCTCTAAACCAAACAGGAAGTCGGCCATTTTTGCTTTTATGACGTTTTTTGACCGTTTCAAGGCGTCATACTTTAACGAACTCCTCCCAGAGATTTGACCCGATTGACTTCAGATTCGGCGAGTCTGCTCTTGAGACCTTGACAGTGAAAAGTTACTCAAAGATCAAAAAGTTATCGAACTATGTGGCCGTGGCATGGCGTCAAAGAAACACCATTCGCCACGAAACAGGAAGTTGTTGTAACTTGGCCGTACATTGTCGAATCTGCTCCAAATCTCTCATATGTCATAAGATCCTGACCCGGAACACATCTATATGATAATTTAGAATCATAGTGATAGCGCCACCTAGTGGCAACCGGAAGTTGTACGCTGCGTACTTTGACATCCTGCTCCTCACAGATTAATCAGATCCCTCTCAAATGTTGTCAAACAAGCCTTAAGACCTTGATAATGCTTCATTGTGAAGATTGTAAGAAGTTACTGAAGGGCGGCGACGTGGCGGCTCGGCGAATTTCGATCCTTCGCCATGAACGAATAAACTGATGTAACTCGACTCCACATCATCAGATCTTTACCAGATTTCACGTGCTTGATTAGACTCCAGGCCTGAAGACATCTGCAGGCCAATTTTGAATCATAGTCATAGCGCCACCTACTGGTAACAGGAAGTTAAAGTCTTGATACTTTGGCTTGTTTCTCTCAGTAGGTAAATCAAATCAATATCTAATTTGTTCCACACAAATACAAGAAGTTCATAATGCCAGATCATGAAGTTTTTGATGTTTCGTCGAACGCCGTTGCCGTGGCGATGCAGTCTTCGCCGTTAACAACGAAGGTCATTTTGACAGGCTAAAAATGCTCGAAACATAAGCAAACTTGGCAAGTAGATTACAAGGCCGAAATGTAGTTAGGGAATATGATTTTATTGGTTCAGAGTGGCAAATCGGCTCAATAGCGCCCCCTACAAAATTTCGACGAAGCAGCCCTCGCAGTACGTTTGACCTAGATGTATGAAATGTGGTAGGAACATGTATCGCATATGGACTTCAATAAAAGTCTCTTGGGGCTATGCTCTAAACCCAACCGGAAGTCTGCCATTTTGCATTTTTTATGAATTTCTCATGTCGTTTTTGTCATTTCCAGGCGCTGCACTTTAACGAACTCCTCCTAGGGAATTCATCAGATCAACTTCAAATTTGGTCGGTACAGTCTAAAGACCTTTGTGATGAAAAGTTACTCAAAGCTTGTTGTTTCGTGAAAAGCTGTTGCCGTGGCGACGGAATTTCGATCCTTCGCCATGAACGAATAAACTGATGTAACTCGACTCCACATCATGAGATCTTTACCAGATTTCACGTGTTTGATTAGACTCCAGGCCTGAAGACATATGCAGGCCAATTTTGAATCATAGTCATAGCGCCACCTACTGGTAACAGGAAGTTAAAGTCTTGATACTTTGGCTTGTTTCTCTTAGTAGGTAAATCAAATCAATATCAAATTTGTTCCACACAAATAGTTCATAATGCCAGATCATGAAGCTTTTGATGTTTCGTCGAACGCCGTTGCCGTGGCGATGCAGTCTTCGCCGTTAAAAACGAAGGTCATTTTGAGAGGCTAAAAATGCTCGAAACATAAGCAAACTTGGCATACACATTTAAAGCCCAAAATGTAGTTGTATAATATGATTTTATTGGTTCAGAGTGGCAAATCGGCTCAATAGCGCCCCCTACAAAATTTCAACGAAGCAGCCCTCGCAGTACGTTTCACCTAGAGGTATGAAATTTGGTAGGAACATGTATCACATATGGACTTAAATAAAAGTATATTGGGGCCATGCTCTGAACCTGCATGCAGTGTCTGACGGTCACGGAACTGAATGACAGCATCAACCAGAGTCCTCGCGCCGTCCGACGGTCGCGGACGTTCTCGGCCGCGCAGGCCGGAGTCCCGCCGGCACCCCGACGTGCATGCACCCCGACGTGCATATTGCGAGGGCCCGCTCATCGCTGCTCGCAGCTTTAATTATTATTATTATTTTATGTGTTTCGTCGCAAAAAGGAGGTGCTTGGGATATTGGGAATGTTGTGAAATTTGGCACGCAAGCCAGAATTTGCGAAAATTGCAGTCTGATTGGGGTGTCCAGCTGCAGTATGAAATATTGGCTCGCTAGCGCCCCCTATTGAGTAGCCCCGACATCAGGATTCACCCAGCTGTATGAAAGTTGGTAGTTATGTGGAACGTGATGAGACGCACCAAAAATCCTCTTGGCCGTTTTCTCTAAACCAAACAGGAAGTCGGCCATTTTTGCGTTTATGACGTTTTTTGACCGTTTCAAGGCGTCATACTTTAACGAACTCCTCCCAGAGATTTGACCCGATTGACTTCAGATTCGGCGAGTCTGCTCTTGAGACCTTGACAGTGAAAAGTTACTCAAAGATCAAAAAGTTATCGAACTATGTGGCCGTGGCGTGGCGTCAAAGAAACACCATTCGCCACGAAACAGGAAGTTGTTGTAACTTGGCCGTACATTGTCGAATCTGCTCCAAATCTCTCATATGTCATAAGATCCTGACCCGGAACACACCTATATGATAATTTAGAATCATAGTGATAGCGCCACCTAGTGGCAACCGGAAGTTGTACGCTGCGTACTTTGACATCCTGCTCCTCACAGATTAATCAGATCCCTCTCAAATGTTGTCAAACAAGCCTTAAGACCTTGATAATGCTTCATTGTGAAGATTGTAAGAAGTTACTGAAGGGCGGCGACGTGGCGGCTCGGCGAATTTCGATCCTTCGCCATGAACGAATAAACTGATGTAACTCGACTCCACATCATCAGATCTTTACCAGATTTCACGTGTTTGATTAGACTCCAGGCCTGAAGACATCTGCAGGCCAATTTTGAATCATAGTCATAGCGCCACCTACTGCTAACAGGAAGTTAAAGTCTTTATACTTTGGCTTGTTTCTCTTAGTAGGTAAATCAAATCAATATCAAATTTGTTCCACACAAATACAAGAAGTTCATAATACCAGATCATGAAGCTTTTGATGTTTCGTCGAACGCCGTTGCCGTGGCGATGCAGTCTTCGCCGTGAACAACGAAGGTCATTTTGAGAGGCTAAAAATGCTCGAAACATAAGCAAACTTGGCAAGTAGATTACAAGGCCGAAATGTAGTTATAGAATATGATTTTATTGGTTCAGAGTGGCAAATCGGCTTAATAGCGCCCCCTACAAAATTTCAACGAAGCAGCCCTCGCAGTACGTTTGACCTAGATGTATGAAATGTGGTAGGAACATGTATCGCATATGGACTTCAATAAAAGTCTCTTGGGGCTATGCTCTAAACCCAACCGGAAGTCAGCCATTTTGCATTTTTTATGAATTTCTCATGTCGTTTTTGTCATTTCCAGGCGCTGCACTTTAACGAACTCCTCCTAGGGAATTCATCAGATCAACTTCAAATTTGGTCGGTATAGTCTAAAGACCTTTGTGATGAAAAGTTACTCAAAGCTTGTTGTTTCGTGAAAAGCTGTTGCCGTGGCGACGGAATTTCGATCCTTCGCCATAAACGAATAAACTGATGTAACTCGACTCCACATCATCAGATCTTTACCAGATTTCACGTGTTTGATTAGACTCCAGGCCTGAAGACATATGCAGGCCAATTTTGAATCATAGTCATAGCGCCACCTACTGGTAACAGGAAGTTAAAGTCTTGATACTTTGGCTTGTTTCTCTTAGTAGGTAAATCAAATCAATATCAAATTTGTTCCACACAAATAGTTCATAATGCCAGATCATGAAGCTTTTGATGTTTCGTCGAACGCCGTTGCCGTGGCGATCCAGTCTTCGCCGTTAACAACGAAGGTCATTTTGAGAGGCTAAAAATGCTCGAAACATAAGCAAACTTGGCAAGTAGATTACAAGGCCGAAATGTAGTTAGGGAATATGATTTGATTGGTTCAGAGTGGCAAATCGGCTCAATAGCGCCCCCTACAAAATTTCAACGAAGCAGCCCTCGCAGTACGTTTCACCTAGATGTATGAAATTTGGTAGGAACATGTATCACATATGGACTTAAATAAAAGTATATTGGGGCCATGCTCTGAACCTGCATGCAGTGTCTGACGGTCACGGAACTGAATGACAGCATCAACCAGAGTCCTCGCGGCGTCCGACGGTCGCGGACGTTCTCGGCCGCGCAGGCCGGAGTCCCGCCGGCACCCCGACGTGCATGCACCCCGACGTGCATATTGCGAGGGCCCGCTCATCGCTGCTCGCAGCTTTAATTAGGGCCCGAGCACCGACGTAGTCGGAGCGGAGGACCTATTGAAACCGTAATGTTTATTAGGGCCCGAGCACCGACGTAGTCGGAGCGGAGGACCTATTGAATTTCGAATGTTTATTCTTCTTATTATTATTATTATTATTATTATTCTTAGTCTTTCGTCGCAAAAAGGAGGTGCTTGGGATATTGGGAATGTTGTGAAATTTGGCACGCAAGCCAGAATTTGCGAAAATTGCAGTCTGATTGGGGTGTCCAGCTGCGGTATGAAATATTGGCTCGCTAGCGCCCCCTATTGAGTAGCCCCAACATCAGGTTTCACCCAGCTGTATGAAAGTTGGTAGGTATGTGGAACGTGATGAGACGCACCAAAAATCCTCTTGGCCGTTTTCTCTAAACCAAACAGGAAGTCGGCCATTTTTGCTTTTATGACGTTTTTTGACCGTTTCAAGGCGTCATACTTTAACGAACTCCTCCCAGAGATTTGACCCGATTGACTTCAGATTCGGCTAGTCTGCTCTTGAGACCTTGGCAGTGAAAAGTTACTCAAAGATCAAAAAGTTATCGAACTATGTGGCCGTGGCGTGGCGTCAAAGAAACACCATTCGCCACGAAACAGGAAGTTGTTGTAACTCGGCCGTACATTGTCGAATCTGCTCAAAATCTCTCATATGTCATAACATCCTGACCCGGAACACATCTGTATGATAATTTTGAATCAAACTGATAGCGCCACCTAGTGGCAACCGGAAGTTGCACGCTTCGTACTTTGACATCCTGCTCCTCACAGATTCATCAGATCCCTCTCAAATCTTGTCAAACAAGCCTTAAGACCTTGATAATGCTTCATTGTGAAGATTGTAAGAAGTTACTGAAGGGCGGCGACGTGGCGGCTCGGCGAATTTCGATCCTTCGCCATGAACGAATAAACTGATGTATCTTGACTCCACATCATCAGATCTTTACCAGATTTCACGTGTTTGATTAGACTCCAGGCCTGAAGACATCTGCAGGCCAATTTTGAATCATAGTCATAGCGCCACCTACTGGTAACAGGAAGTTAAAGTCTTTATACTTTGGCTTGTTTCTCTTAGTAGGTAAATCAAATCAATATCAAATTTGTTCCACACAAATACAAGAAGTTCATAATGCCAGATCATGAAGCTTTTAATGTTACGTCGAACGCCGTTGCCGTGGCGATGCAGTGTTCGCCGTTAACAACGAAGGTCATTTTGAGAGGCTAAAAATGCTCGAAACATAAGCAAACTTGGCAAGTAGATTACAAGGCCGAAATGTAGTAACAGAATATGATTTTATTGGTTCAGAGTGGCAAATCGGCTCAATAGCGCCCCCTACAAACTTTTGACGAAGCAGCCCTCGCAGTACGTTTGACCTAGATGTATGAAATGTGGTAGGAACATGTATCGCATATGGACGTAAATAAAAGTCTCTTGGGGCTATGCTCTAAACCCAACCGGAAGTCAGCCATTTTGTATTTTTTATGAATTTCTCATGTCGTTTTTGTCATTTCCAGGCCCTGCACTTTAACGAACTCCTCCTAGGGAATTCATCAGATCAACTTCAAATTTGGTCGGTACAGTCTAAAGACCTTTGTGATGAAAAGTTACTCAAAGCTTGTTGTTTCGTGAAAAGCTGTTGCCGTGGCGACGGAATTTCGATCCTTCGCCATGAACGAATAAACTGATGTAACTCGACTCCACATCATCAGATCTTTACCAGATTTCACGTGTTTGATTAGACTCCAGGCCTGAAGACATATGCAGGCCAATTTTGAATCATAGTCATAGCGCCACCTACTGGTAACAGGAAGTTAAAGTCTTGATACTTTGGCTTGTTTCTCTTAGTAGGTAAATCAAATCAATATCAAATTTGTTCCACACAAATAGTTCATAATGCCAGATCATGAAGCTTTGATGTTTCGTCGAACGCCGTTGCCGTGGCGATGCAGTCTTCGCCGTTAACAACGAAGGTCATTTTGGGAGGCTAAAAATGCTCGAAACATAAGCAAACTTGGCATACACATTTAAAGGCCAAAATGTAGTTGTATAATATGATTTTATTGGTTCAGAGTGGCAAATCGGCTCAATAGCGCCCCCTACAAAATTTCAACGAAGCAGCCCTCGCAGTACGTTTCACCTAGATGTATGAAATTTGGTAGGAACATGTATCACATATGGACTTAAATAAAAGTATATTGGGGCCATGCTCTGAACCTGCATGCAGTGTCTGACGGTCACGGAACTGAATGGCAGCATCAACCAGAGTCCTCGCGCCGTCCGACGGTCGCGGACGTTCTCGGCCGCGCAGGCCGGAGTCCCGCCGCCACCCCGACGTGCATGCACCCCGACGTGCATATTGCGAGGGCCCGCCCATCGCTGCTCGCAGCTTTAATTATTCTTATTTTTAGTGTTTCGTCGCAAAAAGGAGGTGCTTGGGATATTGGGAAGTCTGTGAAATTTGGCACGCAAGCCAGAATTTGCGAAAATTGCAGTCTGATTGGGGTGTCCAGCTGCAGTATAAAATATTGGCTCGCTAGCGCCCCCTATTGAGTAGCCCCAACATCAGGTTTCACCCAGCTGTATGAAAGTTGGTAGGTATGTGGAACGTGATGAGACGCACCAAAAATCCTCTTGGAAGTTTTCTCTAAACCAAACAGGAAGTCGGCCATTTTTACTTTTATGACGTTTTTTGTCCGTTTCAAGGCGTCATACTTTAACGAACTCCTCCCAGAGATTTGACCCGATTGACTTCAGATTCGGCTAGTCTGCTCTTGAGACCTTGGCTGTGAAAAGTTACTCAAAGATCAAAAAGTTATCGAACGATGTGGCCGTGGCGTGGCGTCAAAGAAACACCATTCGCCACGAAACAGGAAGTTGTTGTAACTCGGCCTTACATTGTCGAATCTGCTCCAAATCTCTCATATGTCATAACATCCTGACCCGGAACACATCTATATGATAATTTTGAATCATAGTGATAGCGCCACCTAGTGGCAACCGGAAGTTGTACGCTGCGTACTTTGACATCCTGCTCCTCACAGATTAATCAGATCCCTCTCAAATGTTGTCAAACAAGCCTTAAGACCTTGATAATGCTTCGTTGTGAAGATTGTAAGAAGTTACTGAAGGGCGGCGACGTGGCGGCTCGGCGAATTTCGATCCTTTGCCATGAACGAATAAACTGATGTAACTCGACTCCACATCATCAGATCTTTACCAGATGTCATGTGTTTGATTAGACTCCAGGCCTGACGACATCTGCAGGCCAATTTTGAATCATAGTCATAGCGCCACCTACTGGTAACAGGAAGTTAAAGTCTTTATACTTTGGCTTGTTTCTCTTAGTAGGTAAATCAAATCAATATCAAATTTGTTCCACACAAATACAAGAAGTTCATAATGCCAGATCATGAAGCTTTTGATGTTTCATCGAACGCTGTTGCCGTGGCGATGCAGTCTTCGCCGTGAACAACGAAGGTCATTTTGAGAGGCTAAAAATGCTCGAAACATAAGCAAACTTGGCAAGTAGATTTCAAGGCCGAAATGTAGTTACGGAATATGATTGTATTGGTTCAGAGTGGCAAATCGGCTCAATAGCGCCCCCTACAAAATTTCGACGAAGCAGCCCTCGCAGTACGTTTGACCTAGATGTATTAAAATGTGGTAGGAACATGTATCACATATGGACTTCAATAAAAGTCTCTTGGGGTTATGCTCTAAACCCAACCGGAAGTCAGCCATTTTGCATTTCTTATGAATTTTTTGTGTCGTTTTTGTCATTTCCAGGCGCTGCACTTTAACGAACTCCTCCTAGGGAATTAATCAGATCAACTTCAAATTTGGTCGGTACAGTCTAAAGACCTTTGTGATGAAAAGTTACTCAAAGCTTGTTGTTTCGTGAAAAGCTGTTGCCGTGGCGACGCATTCTTCGCCGTTAACAACGAAGGTCATTTTGAGAGGCTAAAAATGCTCGAAACATAACCTAACTTGGCAAGTAGATTACAAGGCCGAAATGTAGTTATGGAATATGATTTTATTGGTTCAGAGTGACAAATCGGCTCAATAGCGCCCCCTACAAAATTTCAACGAAGCAGCCCTCGCAGTACGTTTCACCTAGATGTATGAAATTTGGTAGGAACATGTATCACATATGGACTTCAATAAAAGTATATTGGGGCCATGCTCTAAACCTGCATGCAGTGTCTGACGGTCACAGAACTGAATGGCAGCATCAGCCAGAGTCCTCGCGCCGTCCGACGGTCGCGGACGTTCTCGGCCGCGCAGGCCGGAGTCCCGCCGGCACTCCGACGTGCATGCACCCCGACGTGCATATAGCGAGGGCCCGCTCATCGCTGCTCGCAGCTTTAATTATTATTATTAGGGCCCGAGCACCGACGTAGTCGGAGCGGAGGACCTATTGAATTTCGAATGTTTATTATTATTATTATTATTATTATTATTTTTAGTGTTTCGTCGCAAAAAGGAGGTGCTTGGGATATTGGGAAGTCTGTGAAATTTTTCATGCAAGCCAGAATTTGCGAAAATTGCAGTCTGATTGGGGTGTCCAGCTACGGTATGAAATATTGGCTCGCTAGCGCCCCCTATTGAGTAGCCCCAACATCAGGATTCACCCAGCTGTATGAAATTTGGTCGGTATGTGGAACGTGATGAGACGCACAAAAAATCCTCTTGGCCGTTTTGTCTAAACCAAACAGGAAGTCGGCCATTTTTGCTTTTATGACGTTTTTTGACCGTTTCAAGGCGTCATACTTTAACGAACTCCTCCCAGAGATTTGACCCGATTGACTTCAGATTCGGCTAGTCTGCTCTTGAGACCTTGGCAGTGAAAAGTTACTCAAAGATCAAAAAGTTATCGAACGATGTGGCCGTGGCGTGGCGTCAAAGAAACACCATTCGCCACGAAACAGGAAGTTGTTGTAACTCGGCCGTACATTGTCGAATCTGCTCAAAATCTCTCATATGTCATAACATCCTGACCCGGAACACATCTATATGATAATTTAGAATCATAGTGATAGCGCCACCTAGTGGCAACCGGAAGTTGTACGCTGTGTACTTTGACATCCTGCTCCTCACAGATTAATCAGATCCCTCTCAAATGTTGTCAAACAAGCCTTAAGACCTTGATAATGCTTCGTTGTGAAGATTGTAAGAAGTTACTGAAGGGCGGCGACGTGGCGGCTCGGCGAATTTCAATCCTTCGCCATGAACGAATAAACTGATGTAACTCGACTCCACATCATCAGATCTTTACCAGATTTCACGTGTTTGATTAGACTCCAGGCCTGAAGACATCTGCAGGCCAATTTTGAATCATAGTCATAGCGCCACCTACTGGTAACAGGAAGTTAAAGTCTTTATACTTTGGCTTGTTTCTCTTAGTAGGTAAATCAAATCAATATCAAATTTCTTCCACACAAATACAAGAAGTTCATAATGCCAGATCACGAAGCTTTTGATGTTACGTCGAACGCCGTTGCCGTGGCGATGCAGTCTTCGCCGTTAACAACGAAGGTCATTTTGAGAGGCTAAAAATGCTCGAAACATAAGCAAACTTGGCAAGTAGATTACAAGGCCGAAATGTAGTTATGGAATATGATTTTATTGGTTCAGAGTGGCAAATCGGCTCAATAGCGCCCCCTACAAAATTTCAACGAAGCAGCCCTCGCAGTACGTTTGACCTAGATGTATGAAATGTGGTAGGAACATGTATCGCATATGGACTTCAATAAAAGTCTCTTGGGGCTATGCTCTAAACCCAACCGGAAGTCAGCTACTTTGCATTTCTTCTGAATTTCTAGTGTCGTTTTTGTCATTTCCAGGCGCTGCACTTTAACGAACTCCTCCTAGGGAATTAATCAGATCAACTTCAAATTTGGTCAGTACAGTCTAAAGACCTTTGTGATGAAAAGTTACTCAAAGCTTGTTGTTTCGTGAAAAGCTGTTGCCGTGGCAACGGAATTTCGATCCTTCGCCATGAACGAATAAACTGATGTAACTCGACTCCACATCATCAGATCTTTACCAGATTTCACGTGTTTGATTAGACTCCAGGCCTGAAGACATGCAGGCCAATTTTGAATCATAGTCATAGCGCCACCTACTGGTAACAGGAAGTTAAAGTCTTGATACTTTGGCTTGTTTCTCTTAGTAGGTAAATCAAATCAATATCAAATTTGTTCCACACAAATACAAGAAGTTCATAATGCCAGATCATGAAGTTTTTGATGTTTCGTCGAACGCCGTTGCCGTGGCGATGCAGTCTTCGCCGTTAACAACGAAGGTCATTTTGACAGGCTAAAAATGCTCGAAACATAAGCAAACTTGGCAAGTAGATTACAAGGCCGAAATGTAGTTAGGGAATATGATTTTATTGGTTCAGAGTGGCAAATCGGCTCAATAGCGCCCCCTACAAAATTTCGACGAAGCAGCCCTCGCAGTACGTTTGACCTAGATGTATGAAATTTGGTGGGAACATGTATCACATATGGACTTAAATAACAGTATATTGGGGCCATGCTCTAAACCTGCATGCAGTGTCTGACGGTCACAGAACTAAATGGCAGCATCAGCCAGAGTCCTCGCGCCGTCCGACGGTCGCAGACGTTCTCGGCCGCGCAGGCCGGAGTCCCGCCGGCACCCCGACGTGCATATTGCGAGGGCCCGCTCATCGCTGCTCGCAGCTTTAATTATTCTTATTTTTAGTGTTTCGTCGCAAAAAGGAGGTGCTTGGGATATTGGGAATGTTGTGAAATTTGGCGCGCAAGCCAGAATTTGCGAAAATTGCAGTCTGATTGGGGTGTCCAGCTGCGGTATGAAATATTGGCTCGCTAGCGCCCCCTATTGAGTAGCCCCAACATCAGGTTTCACCCAGCTGTATGAAATTTGGTCGGTATGTGGAACGTGATGAGACGCACAAAAAATCCTCTTGGAAGTTTTCTCTAAACCAAACAGGAAGTCGGCCATTTTTACTTGTATGACGTTTTTTGACCGTTTCAAGGCGTCATACTTTAACGAACTCCTCCCAGAGATTTGACCCGATTGACTTCAGATTCGGCTAGTCTGCTCTTGAGACCTTGGCAGTGAAAAGTTACTCAAAGATCAAAAAGTTATCGAACTATGTGGCCGTGGCGTGGCGTCAAAGAAACACCATTCGCCACGAAACAGGAAGTTGTTGTAACTCGGCCGTACATTGTCGAATCTGCTCAAAATCTCTCATATGTCATAACATCCTGACCCGGAACACATCTATATGATAATTGTGAATCAAACTGATAGCGCCACCTAGTGGCAACCGGAAGTTGTACGCTGCGTACTTTGACATCCTGCTCCTCACAGATTAATCAGATCCCTCTCAAATGTTGTCATACAAGCCTTAAGACCTTGATAATGCTTCATTGTGAAGATTGTAAGAAGTTACTGAAGGGCGGCGACGTGGCGGCTCGGCGAATTTCGATCCTTCGCCATGAACGAATAAACTGATGTATCTCGACTCCACATCATCAGATCTTTACCAGATTGCACATGCTTGATTAGACTCCAGGCCTGAAGACATCTGCAGGCCAATTTTGAATCATAGTCATAGCGCCACCTACTGGTAACAGGAAGTTAAAGTCTTTATACTTTGGCTTGTTTCTCTTAGTAGGTAACTCAAATCAATATCAAATTTGTTCCACACAAATACAAGAAGTTCATAATGCCAGATCATGAAGCTTTTGATGTTTCGTCCAACGCCGTTGCCGTGGCGATGCAGTCTTCGCCGTTAACAACGAAGGTCATTTTGAGAGGCTAAAAATGCTCGAAACATAAGCAAACTTGGCAAGTAGATTACAAGGCCGAAATGGAGTCATGGAATATGATTTTATTGGTTCAGAGTGGCAAATCGGCTCAATAGCGCCCCCTACAAAATTTCAACGAAGCAGCCCTCGCAGTACATTTCACCTAGATGTATGAAATTTGGTAGGAACATGTATCACATATGGACTTAAATAAAAGTATATTGGGGCCATGCTCTAAACCTGCATGCAGTGTCTGACGGTCACAGAACTGAATGGCAGCATCGGCCAGAGTCCTCGCGGCGTCCGACGGTCGCGGACGTTCTCGGCCGCGCAGGCCGGAGTCCCGCCGGCACCCCGACGTGCATATTGCGAGGGCCCGCCCATCGCTGCTCGCAGCTTTAATTATTCTTATTTTTAGTGTTTCGTCGCAAAAAGGAGGTGCTTGGGATATTGGGAATGTTGTGAAATTTGGCACGCAAGCCAGAATTTGCGAAAATTGCAGTCTGATTGGGGTGTCCAGCTGCAGTATGAAATATTGGCTCGCTAGCGCCCCCTATTGAGTAGCCCCAACATCAGGATTCACCCAGCTGTATGAAATTTGGTCGGTATGTGGAACGTGATGAGACGCACAAAAAATCCTCTTGGCCGTTTTCTCTAAACCAAACAGGAAGTCGGCCATTTTTACTTTTATGACGTTTTTTGACCGTTTCAAGGCGTCATACTTTAACGAACTCCTCCCAGAGATTTCACCCGATTGACTTCAGATTCGGCTAGTCTGCTCTTGAGACCTTGACAGTGAAAAGTTACTCAAAGATCAAAAAGTTATCGAACTATGTGGCCGTGGCGTGGCGTCAAAGAAACACCATTCGCCACGAAACAGGAAGTTGTTGTAACTCGGCCGTACATTGTCGAATCTGCTCAAAATCTCTCATATGTCATAACATCCTGACCCGGAACACATCTATATGATAATTTAGAATCATAGTGATAGCGCCACCTAGTGGCAACCGGAAGTTGTACGCTGCGTACTTTGACATCCTGCTCCTCACAGATTAATCAGATCCCTCTCAAATGTTGTGAGAGAAGTCTTAAGACCTTGATAATGCTTCGTTGTGAAGATTGTAAGAAGTTACTGAAGGGCGGCGACGTGGCGGCTCGGCGAATTTCGATCCTTCGCCATGAACGAATAAACTGATGTATCTCGACTCCACATCATCAGATCTTTACCAGATTTCACATGCTTGATTAGACTCCAGGCCTGAAGACATCTGCAGGCCAATTTCGAATCATAGTCATAGCGCCACCTACTGGTAACAGGAAGTTAAAGTCTTTATACTTTGGCTTGTTTCTCTTAGTAGGTAAATCAAATCAATATCAAATTTGTTCCACACAAATATAAGAAGTTCATAATACCAGATCATGAAGCTTTTGATGTTTCGTCGAACGCTGTTGCCGTGGCGATGCAGTCTTCGCCGTGAACAACGAAGGTCATTTTGAGAGGCTAAAAATGCTCGAAACATAAGCAAACTTGGCAAGTAGATTAGAAGGCCGAAATGTAGTTATAGAATATGATTTTATTGGTTCAGAGTGGCAAATCGGCTCAATAGCGCCCCCTACAAAATTTCAACGAAGCAGCCCTCGCAGTACGTTTGACCTAGATGTATGAAATGTGGTAGGAACATGTATCGCATATGGACTTCAATAAAAGTCTCTTGGGGCTATGCTCTAAACCCAACCGGAAGTCAGCCATTTTGCATTTTTTATGAATTTCTCATGTCGTTTTTGTCATTTCCAGGCGCTGCACTTTAACGAACTCCTCCTAGGGAATTCATCAGATCAACTTCAAATTTGGTCGGTACAGTCTAAAGACCTTTGTGATGAAAAGTTACTCAAAGCTTGTTGTTTCGTGAAAAGCTGTTGCCGTGGCGACGGAATTTCGATCCTTCGCCATGAACGAATAAACTGATGTAACTCGACTCCACATCATCAGATCTTTACCAGATTTCACGTGTTTGATTAGACTCCAGGCCTGAAGACATATGCAGGCCAATTTTGAATCATAGTCATAGCGCCACCTACTGGTAACAGGAAGTTAAAGTCTTGATACTTTGGCTTGTTTCTCTTAGTAGGTAAATCAAATCAATATCAAATTTGTTCCACACAAATAGTTCATAATGCCAGATCATGAAGCTTTGATGTTTCGTCGAACGCCGTTGCCGTGGCGATGCAGTCTTCGCCGTTAACAACGAAGGTCATTTTGGGAGGCTAAAAATGCTCGAAACATAAGCAAACTTGGCATACACATTTAAAGGCCAAAATGTAGTTGTATAATATGATTTTATTGGTTCAGAGTGGCAAATCGGCTCAATAGCGCCCCCTACAAAATTTCAACGAAGCAGCCCTCGCAGTACGTTTCACCTAGATGTATGAAATTTGGTAGGAACATGTATCACATATGGACTTAAATAAAAGTATATTTGGGCCATGCTCTGAACCTGCATGCCGTGTCTGACGGTCACGGAACTGAATGGCAGCATCAACCAGAGTCCTCGCGCCGTCCGACGGTCGCGGACGTTCTCGGCCGCGCAGGCCGGAGTCCCGCCGCCACCCCGACGTGCATGCACCCCGACGTGCATATTGCGAGGGCCCGCCCATCGCTGCTCGCAGCTTTAATTAGGGCCCGAGCACCGACGTAGTCGGAGCGGAGGACCTATTGAATTTCGAATGTTTATTATTCTTATTATTATTTTATGTGTTTCGTCGCAAAAAGGAGGTGCTTGGGATATGGGGAATGTTGTGAAATTTGGCACGCAAGCCAGAATTTGCGAAAATTGCAGTCTGATTGGGGTGTCCAGCTGCAGTATGAAATATTGGCTCGCTAGCGCCCCCTATTGAGTAGCCCCAACATCAGGTTTCACCCAGCTGTATGAAAGTTGGTAGGTATGTGGAACGTGATGAGACGCACAAGAAATCCTCTTGGAAGTTTTCTCTAAACCAAACAGGAAGTCGGCCATTTTTACTTTTATAACGTTTTTTGACCGTTTCAAGGCGTCATACTTTAACGAACTCCTCCCAGAGATTTGACCCGATTGACTTCAGATTCGGCTAGTCTGCTCTTGAGACCTTGGCAGTGAAAAGTTACTCAAAGATCAAAAAGTTATCGAACTATGTGGCCGTGGCGTGGCGTCAAAGAAACACCATTCGCCACGAAACAGGAAGTTGTTGTAACTCGGCCGTACATTGTCGAATCTGCTCCAAATCCCTCATATGTCATAACATTCTGACCCGGAACACATCTATATGATAATTTTGAATCAAACTGATAGCGCCACCTAGTGGCAACCGGAAGTTGTACGCTGCGTACTTTGACATCCTGCTCCTCACAGATTAATCAGATCCCTCTCAAATGTTGTCAAACAAGCCTTAAGACCTTGATAATGCTTCGTTGTGAAGATTGTAAGAAGTTACTGAAGGGCGGCGACGTGGCGGCTCGGCGAATTTCGATCCTTCGCCATGAACGAATAAACTGATGTAACTCGACTCCACATCATCAGATCTTTACCAGATGCCATGTGTTTGATTAGACTCCAGGCCTGACGACATCTGCAGGCCAATTTTGAATCATAGTCATAGCGCCACCTACTGGTAACAGGAAGTTAAAGTCTTTATACTTTGGCTTGTTTCTCTTAGTTGGTTAATCAAATCAATATCAAATTTGTTCCACACAAATAGAAGAAGTTCATAATGCCAGATCATGAAGCTTTTGATGTTTCGTCGAACGCCGTTGCCGTGGCGATGCAGTCTTCGCCGTTAACAACGAAGGTCATTTTGACAGGCTAAAAATGCTCGAAACATAAGCAATCTTGGCAAGTAGATTAGAAGGCCGAAATGTAGTTATGGAATATGATTTTATTGGTTCAGAGTGGCAAATCGGCTCAATAGCGCCCCCTACAAAATTTCAACGAAGCAGCCCTCGCAGTACGTTTGACCTAGATGTATGAAATGTGGTAGGAACATGTATCACTTATGGACTTCAATAAAAGTCTCTTGGGGCTATGCTCTAAACCCAACCGGAAGTCACCTACTTTGCATTTCTTCTGAATTTCTAGTGTCGTTTTTGTCATTTCCAGCCGCTGCACTTTAACGAACTCCTCCTAGGGAATTAATCAGATCAACTTCAAATGTGGTCGGTACAGTCTAAAGACCTTTGTGATGAAAAGTTACTCAAAGGTTGTTGTTTCGTGAAAAGCTGTTGCCGTGGCGACGGAATTTCGATCCTTCGCCATAAACGAATAAACTGATGTAACTCGACTCCACATCATCAGATCTTTACCAGATTTCACGTGTTTGATTAGACTCCAGGCCTGAAGACATATGCAGGCTAATTTTGAATCATAGTCATAGCGCCACCTACTGGTAACAGGAAGTTAAAGTCTTGATACTATGGCTTGTTTCTCTTAGTAGGTAAATCAAATCAATATCAAATTTGTTCCACACAAATAGTTCATAATGCCAGATCATGAAGCTTTTGATGTTTCGTCGAACGCCGTTGCCGTGGCGATGCAGTCTTCGCCGTTAACAACGAAGGTCATTTTGAGAGGCTAAAAATGCTTGAAACATAAGCAAACTTGGCATACACATTTAAAGCCCAAAATGTAGTTGTATAATATGATTTTATTGGTTCAGAGTGGCAAATCGGCTCAATAGCGCCCCCTACAAAATTTCAACGAAGCAGCCCTCGCAGTACGTTTCACCTAGATGTATGAAATTTGGTAGGAACATGTATCACATATGGACTTAAATAAAAGTATATTGGGGCCATGCTCTGAACCTGCATGCAGTGTCTGACGGTCACGGAACTGAATGGCAGCATCAACCAGAGTCCTCGCGCCGTCCGACGGTCGCGGACGTTCTCGGCCGCGCAGGCCGGAGTCCCGCCGGCACTCCGACGTGCATGCACCCCGACGTGCATATAGCGAGGGCCCGCTCATCGCTGCTCGCAGCTTTAATTAGGGCCCGAGCACCGACGTAGTCGGAGCGGAGGACCTATTGAATTTCGAATGTTTATTATTATTCTTATTAGGGCCCGAGCACCGACGTAGTCGGAGCGGAGGACCTATTGAATTTCGAATGTTTATTATTATTATTCTTATTATTATTCTTATTATTAGGGCCCGAGCACCGACGTAGTCGGAGCGGAGGACCTATTGAATTTCGAATGTTTATTCTTCTTATTCTTATTCTTAGTCTTTCGTCGCAAAAAGGAGGTGCTTGGGATATTGGGAATGTTGTGAAATTTGGCACGCAAGCCAGAATTTGCGAAAATTGCAGTCTGATTCGGGTGTCCAGCTGCGGTATGAAATATTGGCTCGCTAGCGCCCCCTATTGAGTAGCCCCAACATCAGGTTTCACCCAGCTGTATGAAATTTTGTCGGTATGTGGAACGTGATGAGACGCACAAAAAATCCTCTTGGCCGTTTTCTCTAAACCAAACAGGAAGTCGGCCATTTTTACTTTTATGACGTTTTTTGACCGTTTCAAGGCGTCATACTTTAACGAACTCCTCCCAGAGATTTGACCCGATTGACTTCAGATTCGGCTAGTCTGCTCTTGAGACCTTGACAGTGAAAAGTTACTAAAAGATCAAAAAGTTATCGAACTATGTGGCCGTGGCGTGGCGTCAAAGAAACACCATTCGCCACGAAACAGGAAGTTGTTGTAACTCGGCCGTACATTGTCGAATCTGCTCAAAGTCTCTCATATGTCATAACATCCTGACCCGGAACACATCTATATGATAATTTTGAATCAAACTGATAGCGCCACCTAGTGGCAACCGGAAGTTGTACGCTGCGTACTTTGACATCCTGCTCCTAACAGATTAATCAGATCCCTCTCAAATGTTGTCATACAAGCCTTAAGACCTTGATAATGCTTCATTGTGAAAATTGTAAGAAGTTACTGAAGGCCGGCGACGTGGCGGCTCGGCGAATTTCGATCCTTCGCCATGAACGAATAAACTGATGTATCTCGACTCCACATCATCAGATCTTTACCAGATTTCACATGCTTGATTAGACTCCAGGCCTGAAGACATCTGCAGGCCAATTTTGAATCATAGTCATAGCGCCACCTACTGGTAACAGGAAGTTAAAGTCTTGATACTTTGGCTTGTTTCTCTCAGTAGGTAAATCAAATCAATATCAAATTTGTTCCACACAAATACAAGAAGTTCATAATGCCAGATCATGAAGTTTTTGATGTTTCGTCGAACGCCGTTGCCGTGGCGATGCAGTCTTCGCCGTTAACAACGAAGGTCATTTTGACAGGCTAAAAATGCTCGAAACATAAGCAAACTTGGCAAGTAGATTACAAGGCCGAAATGTAGTTAGGGAATATGATTTTATTGGTTCAGAGTGGCAAATCGGCTCAATAGCGCCCCCTACAAAATTTCAACGAAGCAGCCCTCGCAGTACGTTTCACCTAGATGTATGAAATTTGGTAGGAACATGTATCACATATGGACTTAAATAAAAAGTATATTGGGGCCATGCTCCGAACCTGCATGCAGTGTCTGACGGTCACAGAACTGAATGGCAGCATCAACCAGAGTCCTCGCGCCGTCCGACGGTCGCGGACGTTCTCGGCCGCGCAGGCCGGAGTCCCGCCGGCACTCCGACGTGCATGCACCCCGACGTGCATATAGCGAGGGCCCGCTCATCGCTGCTCGCAGCTTTAATTATTATTATTATTCTAAGTGTTTCGTCGCAAAAAGGAGGTGCTTGGGATATTGGGAATGTTGTGAAATTTGGCACGCAAGCCAGAATTTGCGAAAATTGCAGTCTGATTGGGGTGTCCAGCTGCGGTATGAAATATTGGCTCGCTAGCGCCCCCTATTGAGTAGCCCCAACATCAGGTTTCACCCAGCTGTATGAAATTTGGTCGGTATGTGGAACGTGATGAGACGCACAAAAAATCCTCTTGGCCGTTTTCTCTAAACCAAACAGGAAGTCGGCCATCTATGCTTTTATGACGTTTTTTGACCGTTTCAAGGCGTCATACTTTAACGAACTCCTCCCAGAGAAAGGCGCTGCACTTTAACGAACTCCTCCTAGGGAATTAATCAGATCAACTTCAAATTTGGTCGGTACAGTCTAAAGACCTTTGTGATGAAAAGTTACTCAAAGCTTGTTGTTTCGTGAAAAGCTGTTGCCGTGGCGACGCATTCTTCGCCGTTAACAACGAAGGTCATTTTGAGAGGCTAAAAATGCTCGAAACATAACCAAACTTGGCAAGTAGATTACAAGGCCGAAATGTAGTTATGGAATATGATTTTATTGGTTCAGAGTGGCAAATCGGCTCAATAGCGCCCCCTACAAAATTTCAACGAAGCAGCCCTCGCAGTACGTTTCACCTAGATGTATGAAATTTGGTAGGAACATGTATCACATATGGACTTCAATAAAAGTATCTTGGGGCCATGCTCTAAACCTGCATGCAGTGTCTGACGGTCACAGAACTGAATGGCAGCATCAGCCAGAGTCCTCGCGCCGTCCGACGCTCGCGGACGTTCTCGTCCGCGCAGGCCGGAGTCCCGCCGGCACCCCGACGTGCATATTGCGAGGGCCCGCTCATCGCTGCTCGCAGCTTTAATTAGGGCCCGAGCACCGACGTAGTCGGAGCGGAGGACCTATTGAAACCGTAATGTTTATTAGGGCCCGAGCACCGACGTAGTCGGAGCGGAGGACCTATTGAATTTCGAATGTTTATTATTATTAGGGCCCGAGCACCGACGTAGTCGGAGCGGAGGACCTATTGAAACCGCTATGTTTATTATTATTATTCTTATTATTTTATGTGTTTCGTCGCAAAAAGGAGGTGCTTGGGATATTGGGAAGTTTGTGAAATTTGGCACGCAAGCCAGAATTTGCGAAAATTGCAGTCTGATTGGGGTGTCCAGCTGCGGTATGAAATATTGGCTCGCTAGCGCCCCCTATTGAGTAGCCCCGACATCAGGTTTCACCCAGCTGTATGAAAGTTGGTAGGTATGTGGAACGTGATGAGACGCACAAAAAATCCTCTTGGACGTTTTCTCTAAACCAAACAGGAAGTCGGCCATTTTTACTTTTATGACGTTTTTTGACCGTTTCAAGGCGTCATACTTTAACGAACTCCTCCCAGAGATTTGACCCGATTGACTTCAGATTCGGCTAGTCTGCTCTTGAGACCTTGGCAATGAAAAGTTACTCAAAGATCAAAAAGTTATCGAACTATGTGGCCGTGGCGTGGCGTCAAAGAAACACCATTCGCCATGAAACAGGAAGTTGTTGTAACTCGGCCGTACATTGTCGAATCTGCTCAAAATCTCTCATATGTCATAACATCCTGACCCGGAACACATCTATATGATCATTTAGAATCATAGTGATAGCGCCACCTAGTGGCAACCGGAAGTTGTACGCTGCGTACTTTGACATCCTGCTCCTCACAGATTAATCAGATCCCTCTCAAATGTTGTCAAACAAGCCTTAAGACCTTGATAATGCTTCGTTGTGAAGATTGTAAGAAGTTACTGAAGGGCGGCGACGTGGCGGCTCGGCGAATTTCGATCCTTCGCCATGAACGAATAAACTGATGTAACTCGACTCCACATCATCAGATCTTTGCCAGATTTCACGTGTTTGATTAGACTCCAGGCCTGAAGACATATCCAGGCCAATTTTGAATCATAGTCATAGCGCCACCTACTGGTAACAGGAAGTTAAAGTCTTTATACTTTGGCTTGTTTCTCTTAGTAGGTAAATCAAATCAATATCAAATTTCTTCCACACAAATACAAGAAGTTCATAATGCCAGATCATGAAGCTTTTGATGTTTCGTCGAACGCCGTTGCCGTGGCGATGCAGTCTTCGCCGTTAACAACGAAGGTCATTTTGACAGGCTAAAAATGCTCGAAACATAAGCAAACTTGGCATACACATTTAAAGCCCAAAATGTAGTTGTATAATATGATTTTATTGGTTCAGAGTGGCAAATCGGCTCAATAGCGCCCCCTACAAAATTTCAACGAAGCAGCCATCGCAGTACGTTTCACCTAGATGTATGAAATTTGGTAGGAACATGTATCACATATGGACTTAAATAAAAGTATATTGGGGCCATGCTCTGAACCTGCATGCAGTGTCTGACGGTCACGGAACTAAATGACAGCATCAACCAGAGTCCTCACGCCGTCCGACGGTCGCGGACGTTCTCGGCCGCGCAGGCCGGAGTCCTGCCGGCACCCCGACGTGCATGCACCCCGACGTGCATATTGCGAGGGCCCGCTCATCGCTGCTCGCAGCTTTAATTAGGGCCCGAGCACCGACGTAGTCGGAGCGGAGGACCTATTGAATTTCGAATGTTTATTATTATTCTTATTCTTATTCTTATTTTTAGTGTTTCGTCGCAAAAAGGAGGTGCTTGGGATATTGGGAATGTTGTGAAATTTGGCACGCAAGCCAGAATTTGCGAAAATTGCAGTCTGATTGGGGTGTCCAGCTGCGGTATGAAATATTGGCTCGCTAGCGCCCCCTATTGAGTAGCCCCAACATCAGGTTTCACCCAGCTGTATGAAATTTGGTCGGTATGTGGAACGTGATGAGACGCACAAAAAATCCTCTTGGCCGTTTTCTCTAAACCAAACAGGAAGTCGGCCATTTTTACTTTTATGACGTTTTTTGACCGTTTCAAGGCGTCATACTTTAACGAACTCCTCCCAGAGATTTGACCCGATTGACTTCAGATTCGGCTAGTCTGCTCTTGAGACCTTGACAGTGAAAAGTTACTCAAAGATCAAAAAGTTATCGAACTATGTGGCCGTGGCGTGGCGTCAAAGAAACACCATTCGCCACGAAACAGGAAGTTGTTGTAACTCGGCCGTACATTGTCGAATCTGCTCCAAATCTCTCATATGTCATAACATCCTGACCCGGAACACATCTATATGATAATTTTGAATCATAGTGATAGCGCCACCTAGTGGCAACCGGAAGTTGTACGCTGCGTACTTTGACATCCTGCTCCTCACAGATTAATCAGATCCCTCTCAAATGTTGTCAAACAAGCCTTAAGACCTTGATAATGCTTCATTGTGAAGATTGTAAGAAGTTACTGAAGGGCGGCGACATGGCGGCTCGGCGAATTTCGATCCTTCGCCATGAACGAATAAACTGATGTATCTCGACTCCACATCATCAGATCTTTACCAGATTTCACATGCTTGATTAGACTCCAGGCCTGAAGACATCTGCAGGCCAATTTTGAATCATAGTCATAGCGCCACCTACTGGTAACAGGAAGTTAAAGTCTTTATACTTTGGCTTGTTTCTCTTAGTAGGTAAATCAAATCAATATCAAATTTGTTCCACACAAATACAAGAAGTTCATAATGCCAGATCATGAAGCTTTTGATGTTTCGTCGAACGCCGTTGCCGTGGCGATGCAGTCTTCGCCGTTAACAACGAAGGTCATTTTGAGAGGCAGAAAATGCTCGAAACATAAGCAAACTTGGCAAGTAGATTACAAGGCCGAAATGTAGTTACAGAATATGATTTTATTGGTTCAGAGTGGCAAATCGGCTCAATAGCGCCCCCTACAAAATTTCGACGAAGCAGCCCTCGCAGTACGTTTGACCTAGATGTATGAAATGTGGTAGGAACATGTATCGCATATGGACTTCAATAAAAGTCTCTTGGGGCTATGCTCTAAACCCAACCGGAAGTCAGCCATTTTGCATTTTTTCATGAATTTCTCATGTCGTTTTTGTCATTTCCAGGCGCTGCACTTTAACGAACTCCTCCTAGGGAATTCATCAGATCAACTTCAAATTTGGTCGGTACAGTCTAAAGACCTTTGTGATGAAAAGTTACTCAAAGCTTGTTGTTTCGTGAAAAGCTGTTGCCGTGGCGACGCATCCTTCGCCGTTAACAACGAAGGTCATTTTGAGAGGCTAAAAATGCTCGAAACATAACCAAACTTGGCAAGTAGATTACAAGGCCGAAATGTAGTTATGGAATATGATTTTATTGGTTCAGAGTGGCAAATCGGCTCAATAGCGCCCCCTACAAAATTTCAACGAAGCAGCCCTCGCAGTACGTTTCACCTAGATGTATGAAATTTGGTAGGAACATGTATCACATATGGACTTAAATAAAAGTCTCTTGGGGCCATGCTCTGAACCTGCATGCAGTGTCTGACGGTCACGGAACTGAATGACAGCATCAACCAGAGTCCTCGCGCCGTCCGACGGTCGCTGACGTTCTCGGCCGCGCAGGCCGGAGTCCCGCCGGCACCCCGACGTGCATGCACCCCGACGTGCATATTGCGAGGGCCCGCTCATCGCTGCTCGCAGCTTTAATTATTATTCTTCTTCTTCTTCCGCTTTCATGGCAAAAAGGAGGTGCTTGGGATATTGGGAATGTTGTGAAATTTGGCACGCAAGCCAGAATTTGCGAAAATTGCAGTCTGATTGGGGTGTCCAGCTGCAGTATGAAATATTGGCTCGCTAGCGCCCCCTATTGAGTAGCCCCGACATCAGGATTCACCCAGCTGTATGAAAGTTGGTAGTTATGTGGAACGTGATGAGACGCACCAAAAATCCTCTTGGCCGTTTTCTCTAAACCAAACAGGAAGTCGGCCATTTTTGCTTTTATGACGTTTTTTGACCGTTTCAAGGCGTCATACTTTAACGAACTCCTCCCAGAGATTTGACCCGATTGACTTCAGATTCGGCGAGTCTGCTCTTGAGACCTTGACAGTGAAAAGTTACTCAAAGATCAAAAAGTTATCGAACTATGTGGCCGTGGCGTGGCGTCAAAGAAACACCATTCGCCACGAAACAGGAAGTTGTTGTAACTTGGCCGTACATTGTCGAATCTGCTCCAAATCTCTCATATGTCATAAGATCCTGACCCGGAACACATCTATATGATAATTTCGAATCATAGTGATAGCGCCACCTAGTGGCAACCGGAAGTTGTACGCTGCATACTTTGACATCCTGCTCCTCACAGATTAATCAGATCCCTCTCAAATGTTGTCAAACAAGCCTTAAGACCTTGATAATGCTTCATTGTGAAGATTGTAAGAAGTTACTGAAGGGCGGCGACGTGGCGGCTCGGCGAATTTCGATCCTTCGCCATGAACGAATAAACTGATGTAACTCGACTCCACATCATCAGATCTTTACCAGATTTCACGTGTTTGATTAGACTCCAGGCCTGAAGACATCTGCAGGCCAATTTTGAATCATAGTCATAGCGCCACCTACTGCTAACAGGAAGTTAAAGTCTTTATACTTTGGCTTGTTTCTCTTAGTAGGTAAATCAAATCAATATCAAATTTGTTCCACACAAATACAAGAAGTTCATAATACCAGATCATGAAGCTTTTGATGTTTCGTCGAACGCCGTTGCCGTGGCGATGCAGTCTTCGCCGTGAACAACGAAGGTCATTTTGAGAGGCTAAAAATGCTCGAAACATAAGCAAACTTGGCAAGTAGATTACAAGGCCGAAATGTAGTTATAGAATATGATTTTATTGGTTCAGAGTGGCAAATTGGCTCAATAGCGCCCCCTACAAAATTTCAACCAAGCAGCCCTCGCAGTACGTTTCACCTAGATGTATGAAATTTGGTAGGAATATGTATCACATATGGACTTCAATAAAAGTATCTTGGGGCCATGCTCTGAACCTGCATGCAGTGTCTGACGGTCACGGAACTGAATGACAGCATCAACCAGAGTCCTCGCGCCGTCCGACGGTCGCGGACGTTCTCGGCCGCGCAGGCCGGAGTCCCGCCGGCACCCCGACGTGCATATTGCGAGGGCCCGCCCATCGCTGCTCGCAGCTTTAATTAGGGCCCGAGCACCGACGTAGTCGGAGCGGAGGACCTATTGAAACCGTAATGTTTATTATTATTCTTATTCTTAGTCTTTCGTCGCAAAAAGGAGGTGCTTGGGATATTGGGAATGTTGTGAAATTTGGCACGCAAGCCAGAATTTGCGAAAATTGCAGTCTGCTTGGGGTGTCCAGCTGCGTTATGAAATATTGGCTCGCTAGCGCCCCCTATTGAGTAGCCCCAACATCAGGTTTCACCCAGCTGTATGAAAGTTGGTAGGTATGTGGAACGTGATGAGACGCACCAAAAATCCTCTTGGAAGTTTTCTCTAAACCAAACAGGAAGTCGGCCATTTTTGCATTTATGACGTTTTTTGACCGTTTCAAGGCGCCATACTTTAACGAACTCCTCCCAGAGATTTGACCCGATTGACTTCAGATTCGGCGAGTCTGCTCTTGAGACCTTGGCAGTGAAAAGTTACTCAAAGATCAAAAAGTTATCAAACTATGTGGCCGTGGCGTGGCGTCAAAGAAACACCATTCGCCACGAAACAGGAAGTTGTTGTAACTCGGCCGTACATTGTCGAATCTGCTCAAAATCTCTCATATGTCATAACATCCTGACCTGGAACACATCTATATGATAATTTAGAATCATAGTGATAGCGCCACCTAGTGGCAACCGGAAGTTGTACGCTGCGTACTTTGACATCCTGCTCCTCACAGATTCATCAGATCCCTCTCAAATGTTGTCAAACAAGCCTTAACACCTTGATAATGCTTCGTTGTGAAGATTGTAAGAAGTTACTGAAGGGCGGCGACGTGGCGGCTCGGCGAATTTCGATCCTTCGCCATGAACGAATAAACTGATGTAACTCGACTCCACATCATCAGATCTTTACCAGATGTCATGTGTTTGATTAGACTCCAGGCCTGACGACATCTGCAGGCCAATTTTGAATCATAGTCATAGCGCCACCTACTGGTAACAGGAAGTTAAAGTCTTTATACTTTGGCTTGTTTCTCTTAGTAGGTTAATCAAATCAATATCAAATTTGTTCCACACAAATAGAAGAAGTTCATAATGCCAGATCATGAAGCTTTTGATGTTTCGTCGAACGCCGTTGCCGTGGCGACGCAGTCTTCGCCGTTAACAACGAAGGTCATTTTGAGAGGCTAAAAATGCTCGAAACATAAGCAAACTTGGCAAGTAGATTACAAGGCCGAAATGTAGTTATGGACTATGATTGTATTGGTTCAGAGTGGCACATCGGCTCAATAGCGCCCCCTACAAAATTTCAACGAAGCAGCCCTCGCAGTACATTTCACCTAGATGTATGAAATTTGGTAGGAACATGTATCACATATGGACTTAAATAAAAGTATATTGGGGCCATGATCTAAACCTGCATGCAGTGTCTGACAGTCACAGAACTGAATGGCAGCATCAGCCAGAGTCCTCGCGCCGTCCGACGGTCGCGGACGTTCTCGGCCGCGCAGGCCGGAGTCCCGCCGGCACCCCGACGTGCATATTGCGAGGGCCCGCTCATCGCTGCTCGCAGCTTTAATTATTATTAGGGCCCGAGCACCGACGTAGTCGGAGCGGAGGACCTATTGAATTTCGAATGTTTATTATTATTATTATTATTAGGGCCCGAGCACCGACGTAGTCGGAGCGGAGGACCTATTGAATTTCGAATGTTTATTATTATTATTATTATTATTCTTATTTTTAGTGTTTCGTCGCAAAAAGGAGGTGCTTGGGATATTGGGAAGTTTGTGAAATTTTTCACGCAAGCCAGAATTTGCGAAAATTGCAGTCTGATTGGGGTGTCCAGCTGCGGTATGAAATATTGGCTCGCTAGCGCCCCCTATTGAGTAGCCCCGACATCAGGTTTCACCCAGCTGTATGAAAGTTGGTAGGTATGTGGAACGTGATGAGACACACAAAAAATCCTCTTGGACGTTTTCTCTAAACCAAACAGGAAGTCGGCCATTTTTACTTTTATGACGTTTTTTGACCGTTTCAAGGCGTCATACTTTAACGAACTCCTCCCAGAGATTTGACCCGATTGACTTCAGATTCGGCTAGTCTGCTCTTGAGACCTTGGCAGTGAAAAGTTACTCAAAGATCAAAAAGTTATCGAACTATGTGGCCGTGGCGTGGCGTCAAAGAAACACCATTCGCCACGAAACAGGAAGTTGTTGTAACTCGGCCGTACATTGTCGAATCTGCTCAAAATCTCTCATATGTCATAACATCCTGACCCGGAACACATCTATATGATCATTTAGAATCATAGTGATAGCGCCACCTAGTGGCAACCGGAAGTTGTATGCTGCGTACTCTGACATCCTGCTCCTCACAGATTAATCAGATCCCTCTCAAATGTTGTCAAACAAGCCTTAAGACCTTGATAATGCTTCGTTGTGAAGATTGTAAGAAGTTACTGAAGGGCGGCGACGTGGCGGCTCGGCGAATTTCGATCCTTCGCCATGAACGAATAAACTGATGTAACTCGACTCCACATCATCAGATCTTTGCCAGATTTCACGTGTTTGATTAGACTCCAGGCCTGAAGACATATCCAGGCCAATTTTGAATCATAGTCATAGCGCCACCTACTGGTAACAGGAAGTTAAAGTCTTTATACTTTGGCTTGTTTCTCTTAGTAGGTAAATCAAATCAATATCAAATTTCTTCCACACAAATACAAGAAGTTCATAATGCCAGATCATGAAGCTTTTGATGTTTCGTCGAACGCCGTTGCCGTGGCGATGCAGTCTTCGCCGTTAACAACGAAGGTCATTTTGACAGGCTAAAAATGCTCGAAACATAAGCAAACTTGGCATACACATTTAAAGCCCAAAATGTAGTTGTATAATATGATTTTATTGGTTCAGAGTGGCAAATCGGCTCAATAGCGCCCCCTACAAAATTTCGACGAAGCAGCCCTCGCAGTACGTTTGACCTAGATGTATGAAATGTGGTAGGAACATGTATCACACATGGACTTCAATAAAAGTCTCTTGGGGCCATGCTCTAAACCCAACCGGAAGTCAGCCATTTTGCATTTCTTATGAATTTCTCGTGTCATTTTTGTCATTTCCAGGCGCTGCACTTTAACGAACTCCTCCTAGGGAATTAATCAGATCAACTTCAAATTTGGTCGGTACAGTCTAAAGACCTTTGTGATGAAAAGTTACTCAAAGCTTGTTGTTTCGTGAAAAGCTGTTGCCGTGGCGACGGAATTTCGATCCTTCGCCATGAATGAATAAACTGATGTAACTCGACTCCACATCATCAGATCTTTACCAGATTTCACATGTTTGATTAGACTCCAGGCCTGAAGACATCTGCAGGCCAATTGTGAATAATAGTCATAGCGCCACCTACTGGTAACAGGAAGTTAAAGTCTTGATACTTTGGCTTGTTTCTCTTAGTAGGTCAATCAAATCAATATCAAATTTGTTCCACACAAATACAAGAAGTTCATAATGCCAGATCATGAAGCTTTTGATGTTTCGTCGAACGCCGTTGCCGTGGCGATGCAGTCTTCGCCGTTAACAACGAAGGTCATTTTGACAGGCTAAAAATGCTCGAAACATAAGCAAACTTGGCAAGTAGATTACAAGGCCGAAATGTAGTTAGGGAATATGATTTTATTGGTTCAGAGTGGCAAATCGGCTCAATAGCGCCCCCTACAAAATTTCGACGAAGGAGCCCTCGCAGTACGTTTGACCTAGATGTATGAAATTTGGTGGGAACATGTATCACATATGGACTTAAATAAAAGTATATTGGGGCCATGCTCTAAACCTGCATGCAGTGTCTGACGGTCACAGAACTAAATGGCAGCATCAGCCAGAGTCCTCGCGCCGTCCGACGGTCGCGGACGTTCTCGGCCGCGCAGGCCGGAGCCCCGCCGGCACCCCGACGTGCATATTGCGAGGGCCCGCCCATCGCTGCTCGCAGCTTTAATTATTCTTATTATTCTTATTCTTATTTTTAGTGTTTCGTCGCAAAAAGGAGGTGCTTGGGATATTGGGAAGTCTGTGAAATTTGGCACGCAAGCCAGAATTTGCGAAAATTGCAGTCTGATTGGGGTGTCCAGCTGCGGTATGAAATATTGGCTCGCTAGCGCCCCCTATTGAGTAGCCCCGACATCAGGTTTCACCCAGCTGTATGAAAGTTGGTAGTTATGTGGAACGTGATGAGACGCACAAAAAATCCTCTTGGAAGTTTTCTCTAAACCAAACAGGAAGTCGGCCATTTTTGCTTTTATGACGTTTTTTGACCGTTTCAAGGCGTCATACTTTAACGAACTCCTCCCAGAGATTTGACCCGATTGACTTCAGATTCGGCTAGTCTGCTCTTGAGACCTTGGCAGTGAAAAGTTACTCAAAGATCAAAAAGTTATCGAACTATGTGGCCGTGGCGTGGCGTCAAAGAAACACCATTCGCCACGAAACAGGAAGTTGTTGTAACTCGGCCGTACATTGTCGAATCTGCTCCAAATCTCTCATATGTCATAACATCCTGACCCGGAACACATCTATATGATAATTTAGAATCATAGTGATAGCGCCACCTAGTGGCAACCGGAAGTTGTACGCTGCGTACTTTGACATCCTGCTCCTCACAGATTAATCAGATCCCTCTCAAATATTGTCAAACAAGCCTTAAGACCTTGATAATGCTTCGTTGTGAAGATTGTAAGAAGTTACTGAAGGGCGGCGACGTGGCGGCTCGGCGAATTTCGATCCTTCGCCATGAACGAATAAACTGATGTATCTCGACTCCACATCATCAGATCTTTACCAGATTTCACATGCTTGATTAGACTCCAGGCCTGAAGACATCTGCAGGCCAATTTCGAATCATAGTCATAGCGCCACCTACTGGTAACAGGAAGTTAAAGTCTTTATACTTTGGCTTGTTTCTCTTAGTAGGTAAATCAAATCAATATCAAATTTGTTCCACACAAATACAAGAAGTTCATAATGCCAGATCATGAAGCTTTTGATGTTTCGTCGAACGCCGTTGCCGTGGCGATGCAGTCTTCGCCGTGAACAACGAAGGTCATTTTGAGAGGCTAAAAATGCTCGAAACATAAGCAAACTTGGAAAGTAGATTACAAGGCCGAAATGTAGTTATGGAATATGATTTTATTGGTTCAGAGTGGCAAATCGGCTCAATAGCGCCCCCTACAAAATTTCGACGAAGCAGCCCTCGCAGTACGTTTCACCTAGATGTATGAAATGTGGTAGGAACATGTATCGCATATGGACTTCAATAAAAGTCTCTTGGGGCTATGCTCTAAACCCAACCGGAAGTCAGCCATTTTGCATTTTTTATGAATTACTCATGTCGTTTTTGTCATTTCCAGGCGCTGCACTTTAACGAACTCCTGCTAGGGAATTCATCAGATCAACTTCAAATTTGGTCGGTACAGTCTAAAGACCTTTGTGATGAAAAGTTACTCAAAGTTTGTTGTTTCGTGAAAAGCTGTTGCCGTGGCGACGCATCCTTCGCCGTTAACAACGAAGGTCATTTTGAGAGGCTAAAAATGCTCGAAACATAACCAAACTTGGCAAGTAGATTACAAGGCCGAAATGTAGTTATGGAATATGATTTTATTGGTTCAGAGTGGCAAATCGGCTCAATAGCGCCCCCTACAAAATTTCAACGAAGCAGCCCTCGCAGTACGTTTCACCTAGATGTATGAAATTTGGTAGGAACATGTATCACATATGGACTTAAATAAAAGTCTCTTGGGGCCATGCTCTGAACCTGCATGCAGTGTCTGACGGTCACGGAACTGAATGACAGCATCAACCAGAGTCCTCGCGCCGTCCGACGGTCGCTGACGTTCTCGGCCGCGCAGGCCGGAGTCCCGCCGGCACCCCGACGTGCATGCACCCCGACGTGCATATTGCGAGGGCCCGCTCATCGCTGCTCGCAGCTTTAATTAGGGCCCGAGCACCGACGTAGTCGGAGCGGAGGACCTATTGAAACCGTAATGTTTATTAGGGCCCGAGCACCGACGTAGTCGGAGCGGAGGACCTATTGAATTTCGAATGTTTTTATTATTCTTATTCTTATTCTTATTATTCTTATTTTTAGTGTTTCGTCGCAAAAAGGAGGTGCTTGGGATATTGGGAAGTCTGTGAAATTTGGCACGCAAGCCAGAATTTGCGAAAATTGCAGTCTGATTGGGGTGTCCAGCTGCGGTATGAAATATTGGCTCGCTAGCGCCCCCTATTGAGTAGCCCCAACATCAGGTTTCACCCAGCTGTATGAAAGTTGGTAGGTATGTGGAACGTGATGAGACGCACCAAAAATCCTCTTGGAAGATTTCTCTAAACCAAACAGGAAGTCGGCCATTTTTACTTTTATGACGTTTTTTGACCGTTTCAAGGCGTCATACTTTAACGAACTCCTCCCAGAGATTTGACCCGATTGACTTCAGATTCGGCTAGTCTGCTCTTGAGACCTTGGCAGTGAAAAGTTACTCAAAGATCAAAAAGTTATCGAACTATGTGGCCGTTGCGTGGCGTCAAAGAAACACCATTCGCCACGAAACAGGAAGTTGTTGTAACTCGGCCGTACATTGTCGAATCTGCTCCAAAGCTCTCATATGTCATAACATCCTGACCCGGAACACATCTATATGATAATTTAGAATCATAGTGATAGCGCCACCTAGTGGCCACCGGATGTTGTACGCTGCGTACTTTGACATCCTGCTTCTCACAGATTAATCAGATCCCTCTCAAATGTTGTCATACAAGCCTTAAGACCTTGATAATGCTTCATTGTGAAGATTGTAAGAAGTTACTCAAGGGCGGCGACGTGGCGGGTCGGCGAATTTCGATCCTTCGCCATGAACGAATAAACTGATGGATCTCGACTCCACATCATCAGATCTTTACCAGATTTCACATGCTTGATTAGACTCCAGGCCTGAAGACATCTGCAGGCCAATTTTGAATCATAGTCATAGCGCCACCTACTGGTAACAGGAAGTTAAAGTCTTTATACTTTGGCTTGTTTCTCTTCGTCGGTAAATCAAATCAATATCAAATTTGTTCCACACAAATACAAGAAGTTCATAATGCCAGATCATGAAGTTTTTGATGTTTCGTCGAACGCCGTTGCCGTGGCGATGCAGTCTTCGCCGTGAACAACGAAGGTAATTTTGAGAGGCTAAAAATGCTCGAAACATAAGCAAACTTGGCAAGTAGATTACAAGGCCGAAATGTAGTTATAGAATATGATTTTATTGGTTCAGAGTGGCAAATCGGCTCAATAGCGCCCCCTACAAAATTTCGACGAAGCAGCCCTCGCAGTATGTTTGACCTAGATGTATGACATTTGGTAGGAACATGTATCACATATGGACTTCAATAAAAGTCTCTTGGGGCTATGCTCTAAACCCAACCGGAAGTCAGCCATTTTGCATTTCTTATGAATTTCTAGTGTCGTTTTTGTCATTTCCAGGCGCTGCACTTTAACGAACTCCTCCTAGGGAATTCATCAGATCAACTTCAAATTTGGTCGGTACAGTCTAAAGACCTTTGTGATGAAAAGTTACTCAAAGCTTGTTGTTTCGTGAAAAGCTGTTGCCGTGGCGACGGAATTTCGATCCTTCGCCATGAACGAATAAACTGATGTAACTCGACTCCACATCATCAGATCTTTACCAGATTTCACGTGTTTGATTAGACTCCAGGCCTGAAGACATATGCAGGCCAATTTTGAATCATAGTCATAGCGCCACCTACTGGTAACAGGAAGTTAAAGTCTTGATACTTTGGCTTGTTTCTCTTAGTAGGTAAATCAAATCAATATCAAATTTGTTCCACACAAATAGTTCATAATGCCAGATCATGAAGCTTTGATGTTTCGTCGAACGCCGTTGCCGTGGCGATGCAGTCTTCGCCGTTAACAACGAAGGTCATTTTGGGAGGCTAAAAATGCTCGAAACATAAGCAAACTTGGCATACACATTTAAAGGCCAAAATGTAGTTGTATAATATGATTTTATTGGTTCAGAGTGGCAAATCGGCTCAATAGCGCCCCCTACAAAATTTCAACGAAGCAGCCCTCGCAGTACGTTTCACCTAGATGTATGAAATTTGGTAGGAACATGTATCACATATGGACTTAAATAAAAGTATATTGGGGCCATGCTCTGAACCTGCATGCAGTGTCTGACGGTCACGGAACTGAATGGCAGCATCAACCAGAGTCCTCGCGCCGTCCGACGGTCGCGGACGTTCTCGGCCGCGCAGGCCGGAGTCCCGCCGCCACCCCGACGTGCATGCACCCCGACGTGCATATTGCGAGGGCCCGCCCATCGCTGCTCGCAGCTTTAATTATTCTTATTTTTAGTGTTTCGTCGCAAAAAGGAGGTGCTTGGGATATTGGGAATGTTGTGAAATTTGGCACGCAAGCCAGAATTTGCGAAAATTGCAGTCTGATTGGGGTGTCCAGCTGCGGTATGAAATATTGGCTCGCTAGCGCCCCCTATTGAGTAGCCCCAACATCAGGATTCACCCAGCTGTATGAAATTTGGTCGGTATGTGGAACGTGATGAGACGCACAAAAAATCCTCTTGGCCGTTTTCTCTAAACCAAACAGGAAGTCGGCCATTTTTGCTTTTATGACGTTTTTTGACCGTTTCAAGGCGTCATACTTTAACGAACTCCTCCCAGAGATTTAACCCGATTGACTTCAGATTCGGCTAGTCTGCTCTTGAGACCTTGGCAGTGAAAAGTTACTCAAAGATCAAAAAGTTATCGAACTATGTGGCCGTGGCGTGGCGTCAAAGAAACACCATTCGCCACGAAACAGGAAGTTGTTGTAACTTGGCCGTACATTGTCGAATCTGCTCCAAATCTCTCATATGTCATAAGATCCTGACCCGGAACACATCTATATGATAATTTAGAATCATAGTGATAGCGCCACCTAGTGGCAACCGGAAGTTGTACGCTGCGTACTTTGACATCCTGCTCCTCACAGATTAATCAGATCCCTCTCAAATGTTGTCAAACAAGCCTTAAGACCTTGATAATGCTTCATTGTGAAGATTGTAAGAAGTTACTGAAGGGCGGCGACGTGGCGGCTCGGCGAATTTCGATCCTTCGCCATGAACGAATAAACTGATGTAACTCGACTCCACATCATCAGATCTTTACCAGATTTCACGTGCTTGATTGGACTCCAGGCCTGAAGACATCTGCAGGCCAATTTTGAATCATAGTCATAGCGCCACCTACTGGTAACAGGAAGTTAAAGTCTTGATACTTTGGCTTGTTTCTCTCAGTAGGTAAATCAAATCAATATCAAATTTGTTCCACACAAATACAAGAAGTTCATAATGCCAGATCATGAAGTTTTTGATGTTTCGTCGAACGCCGTTGCCGTGGCGATGCAGTCTTCGCCGTTAACAACGAAGGTCATTTTGACAGGCTAAAAATGCTCGAAACATAAGCAAACTTGGCAAGTAGATTACAAGGCCGAAATGTAGTTAGGGAATATGATTTTATTGGTTCAGAGTGGCAAATCGGCTCAATAGCGCCCCCTACAAAATTTCGACGAAGCAGCCCTCGCAGTACGTTTGACCTAGATGTATGAAATGTGGTAGGAACATGTATCACATATGGACTTAAATAAAAGTATATTGGGGCCATGCTCTAAACCTGCATGCAGTGTCTGACGGTCACAGAACTAAATGGCAGCATCAGCCAGAGTCCTCGCGCCGTCCGACGGTCGCGGACGTTCTCGGCCGCGCAGGCCGGAGTCCCGCCGGCACCCCGACGTGCATATTGCGAGGGCCCGCCCATCGCTGCTCGCAGCTTTAATTATTATTATTATTTTATGTGTTTCGTCGCAAAAAGGAGGTGCTTGGGATATTGGGAAGTTTGTGAAATTTGGCAAGCAAGCCAGAATTTGCGAAAATTGCAGTCTGATTGGGGTGCCCAGCTGCGGTATGAAATATTGGCTCGCTAGCGCCCCCTATTGAGTAGCCCCAACATCAGGTTTCACCCAGCTGTATGAAAGTTGGTAGGTATGTGGAACGTGATGAGACGCACAAAAAATCCTCTTGGCCGTTTTCTCTAAACCAAACAGGAAGTCGGCCATTTTTGCTTTTATGACGTTTTTTGACCGTTTCAAGGCGTCATACTTTAACGAACTCCTCCCAGAGATTTGACCCGATTGACTTCAGATTCGGCTAGTCTGCTCTTGAGACCTTGGCAGTGAAAAGTTACTCAAAGATCAAAAAGTTATCAAACTATGTGGCCGTGGCGTGGCGTCAAAGAAACACCATTCGCCACGAAACAGGAAGTTGTTGTAACTCGGCCGTACATTGTCGAATCTGCTCAAAATCTCTCATATGTCATAACATCCTGACCCGGAACACATCTATATGATAATTTAGAATCATAGTGATAGCGCCACCTAGTGGCAACCGGAAGTTGTACGCTGCGTACTTTGACATCCTGCTCCTCACAGATTAATCAGATCCCTCTCAAATGTTGTGAGAGAAGTCTTAAGACCTTGATAATGCTTCGTTGTGAAGATTGTAAGAAGTTACTGAAGGGCGGCGACGTGGCGGCTCGGCGAATTTCGATCCTTCGCCATGAACGAATAACCTGATGTATCTCGACTCCACATCATCAGATCTTTACCAGATTTCACTTGCTTGATTAGACTCCAGGCCTGAAGACATCTGCAGGCCAATTTCGAATCATAGTCATAGCGCCACCTACTGGTAACAGGAAGTTAAAGTCTTTATACTTTGGCTTGTTTCTCTTAGTAGGTAAATCAAATCAATATCAAATTTGTTCCACACAAATACAAGAAGTTCATAATGCCAGATCATGAAGCTTTTGATGTTTCGTCGAACGCCGTTGCCGTGGCGATGCAGTCTTCGCCGTGAACAACGAAGGTCATTTTGAGAGGCTACAAATGCTCGAAACATAAGCAAACTTGGCAAGTAGATTCCAAGGCCGAAATGTAGTTATAGAATATGATTTTATTGGTTCAGAGTGGCAAATCGGCTCAATAGCGCCCCCTACAAAATTTCAACGAAGCAGCCCTCGCAGTATGTTTGACCTAGATGTATGAAATGTGGTAGGAACATGTATCACATATGGACTGAAATAAAAGTATGTTGGGGCCATGCTCTGAACCTGCATGCAGTGTCTGACGGTCACAGAACTGAATGGCAGCATCAACCAGAGTCCTCGCGACGTCCGACGGTCGCGGACGTTCTCGGCCGCGCAGGCCGGAGTCCCGCCGGCACCCCGACGTGCATGCACCCCGACGTGCATATTGCGAGGGCCCGCCCATCGCTGCTCGCAGCTTTAATTATTATTAGGGCCCGAGCACCGACGTAGTCGGAGCGGAGGACCTATTGAAACCGTAATGTTTATTATTATTATTATTATTATTATTATTTTATGTGTTTCGTCGCAAAAAGGAGGTGCTTGGGATATTGGGAAGTTTGTGAAATTTGGCAAGCAAGCCAGAATTTGCGAAAATTGCAGTCTGATTGGGGTGCCCAGCTGCGGTATGAAATATTGGCTCGCTAGCGCCCCCTATTGAGTAGCCCCAACATCAGGTTTCACCCAGCTGTATGAAAGTTGGTAGGTATGTGGAACGTGATGAGACGCACAAAAAATCCTCTTGGCCGTTTTCTCTAAACCAAACAGGAAGTCGGCCATTTTTGCTTTTATGACGTTTTTTGACCGTTTCAAGGCGTCATACTTTAACGAACTCCTCCCAGAGATTTGACCCGATTGACTTCAGATTCGGCTAGTCTGCTCTTGAGACCTTGGCAGTGAAAAGTTACTCAAAGATCAAAAAGTTATCAAACTATGTGGCCGTGGCGTGGCGTCAAAGAAACACCATTCGCCACGAAACAGGAAGTTGTTGTAACTCGGCCGTACATTGTCGAATCTGCTCAAAATCTCTCATATGTCATAACATCCTGACCCGGAACACATCTATATGATAATTTAGAATCATAGTGATAGCGCCACCTAGTGGCAACCGGAAGTTGTACGCTGCGTACTTTGACATCCTGCTCCTCACAGATTAATCAGATCCCTCTCAAATGTTGTCAAACAAGCCTTAAGACCTTGATAATGCTTCGTTGTGAAGATTGTAAGAAGTTACTGAAGGGCGGCGACGTGGCGGCTCGGCGAATTTCGATCCTTCGCCATGAACGAATAAACTGATGTATCTCGACTCCACATCATCAGATCTTTACCAGATTTCACATGCTTGATTAGACTCCAGGCCTGAAGACATCTGCAGGCCAATTTCGAATCATAGTCATAGCGCCACCTACTGGTAACATGAAGTTAAAGTCTTTATACTTTGGCTTGTTTCTCTTAGTAGGTAAATCAAATCAATATCAAATTTGTTCCACACAAATATAAGAAGTTCATAATACCAGATCATGAAGCTTTTGATGTTTCGTCGAACGCCGTTGCCGTGGCGATGCAGTCTTCGCCGTGAACAACGAAGGTCATTTTGAGAGGCTAAAAATGCTCGAAACATAAGCAAACTTGGCAAGTAGATTACAAGGCCGAAATGTAGTTATAGAATATGAGTTTATTGGTTCAGAGTGGCAAATCGGCTCAATAGCGCCCCCTACAAAATTTCAACGAAGCAGCCCTCGCAGTACGTTTGACCTAGATGTATGAAATGTGGTAGGAACATGTATCGCATATGGACTTCAATAAAAGTCTCTTGGGGCTATGCTCTAAACCCAACCGGAAGTCAGCCATTTTGCATTTTTTATGAATTTCTCATGTCGTTTTTGTCATTTCCAGGCGCTGCACTTTAACGAACTCCTCCTAGGGAATTCATCAGATCAACTTCAAATTTGGTCGGTACAGTCTAAAGACCTTTGTGATGAAAAGTTACTCAAAGCTTGTTGTTTCGTGAAAAGCTGTTGCCGTGGCGACGGAATTTCGATCCTTCGCCATAAATGAATAAACTGATGTAACTCGACTCCACATCATCAGATCTTTACCAGATTTCACGTGTTTGATTAGACTCCAGGCCTGAAGACATATGCAGGCCAATTTTGAATCATAGTCATAGCGCCACCTACTGGTAACAGGAAGTTAAAGTCTTGATACTTTGGCTTGTTTCTCTTAGTAGGTAAATCAAATCAATATCAAATTTGTTCCACACAAATAGTTCATAATGCCAGATCATGAAGCTTTTGATGTTTCGTCGAACGCCGTTGCCGTGGCGATGCAGTCTTCGCCGTTAACAACGAAGGTCATTTTGAGAGGCTAAAAATGCTCGAAACATAAGCAAACTTGGCATACACATTTAAAGCCCAAAATGTAGTTGTATAATATGATGTTATTGGTTCAGAGTGGCAAATCGGCTCAATAGCGCCCCCTACAAAATTTCAACGAAGCAGCCCTCGCAGTACGTTTCACCTAGATGTATGAAATTTGGTAGGAACATGTATCACATATGGACTTAAATAAAAGTATATTGGGGCCATGCTCTGAACCTGCATGCAGTGTCTGACGGTCACGGAACTGAATGACAGCATCAACCAGAGTCCTCGCGCCGTCCGACGGTCGCGGACGTTCTCGGCCGCGCAGGCCGGAGTCCCGCCGCCACCCCGACGTGCATGCACCCCGACGTGCATATTGCGAGGGCCCGCCCATCGCTGCTCGCAGCTTTAATTAGGGCCCGAGCACCGACGTAGTCGGAGCGGAGGACCTATTGAATTTCGAATGTTTATTAGGGCCCGAGCACCGACGTAGTCGGAGCGGAGGACCTATTGAAACCGTAATGTTTATTATTATTATTATTATTCTTATTCTTAGTCTTTCGTCGCAAAAAGGAGGTGCTTGGGATATTGGGAATGTTGTGAAATTTGACACGCAAGCCAGAATTTGCGAAAATTGCAGTCTGATTGGGGTGTCCAGCTGCGTTATGAAATATTGGCTCGCTAGCGCCCCCTATTGAGTAGCCCCAACATCAGGTTTCACCCAGCTGTATGAAAGTTGGTAGGTATGTGGAACGTGATGAGACGCACCAAAAATCCTCTTGGAAGTTTTCTCTAAACCAAACAGGAAGTCGGCCATTTTTGCATTTATGACGTTTTTTGACCGTTTCAAGGCGCCATACTTTAACGAACTCCTCCCAGAGATTTGACCCGATTGACTTCAGATTCGGCGAGTCTGCTCTTGAGACCTTGGCAGTGAAAAGTTACTCAAAGATCAAAAAGTTATCAAACTATGTGGCCGTGGCGTGGCGTCAAAGAAACACCATTCGCCACGAAACAGGAAGTTGTTGTAACTCAGCCGTACATTGTCGAATCTGCTCAAAATCTCTCATATGTCATAACATCCTGACCCGGAACACATCTATATGATAATTTAGAATCATAGTGATAGCGCCACCTAGTGGCAACCGGAAGTTGTACGCTGCGTACTTTGACATCCTGCTCCTCACAGATTAATCAGATCCCTCTCAAATGTTGTCAAACAAGGCTTAACACCTTGATAATGCTTCGATGTGAAGATTGTAAGAAGTTACTGAAGGGCGGCGACGTGGCGGCTCGGCGAATTTCGATCCTTCGCCATGAACGAATAAACTGATGTAACTCGACTCCACATCATCAGATCTTTACCAGATGTCATGTGTTTGATTAGACTCCAGGCCTGACGACATCTGCAGGCCAATTTTGAATCATAGTCATAGCGCCACCTACTGGTAACAGGAAGTTAAAGTCTTTATACTTTGGCTTGTTTCTCTTAGTAGGTAACTCAAATCAATATCAAATTTGTTCCACACAAATAGAAGAAGTTCATAATGCCAGATCATGAAGCTTTTGATGTTTCGTCGAACGCCGTTGCCGTGGCGATGCAGTCTTCGCCGTTAACAACGAAGGTCATTTTGAGAGGCTAAAAATGCTCGAAACATAAGCAAACTTGGCAAGTAGATTACAAGGCCGAAATGTAGTTACAGAATCTGATTTTATTGGTTCAGAGTGCCAAATCGGCTCAATAGCGCCCCCTACAAAATTTCGACGAAGCAGCCCTCGCAGTACGTTTGACCTAGATGTATGAAATGTGGTAGGAACATGTATCGCATATGGACTTCAATAAAAGTCTCTTGGGGCTATGCTCTAAACCCAACCGGAAGTCACCTACTTTGCATTTCTTCTGAATTTCTAGTGTCGTTTTTGTCATTTCCAGGCGCTGCACTTTAACGAACTCCTCCTAGGGAATTAATCAGATCAACTTCAAATTTGGTCGGTACAGTCTAAAGACCTTTGTGATGAAAAGTTACTCAAAGCTTGTTGTTTCGTGAAAAGCTGTTGCCGTGGCGACGCATTCTTCGCCGTTAACAACGAAGGTAATTTTGAGAGGCTAAAAATGCTCGAAACATAACCAAACTTGGCAAGTAGATTACAAGGCCGAAATGTAGTTACAGAATATGATTTTATTGGTTCAGAGTGGCAAATCGGCTCAATAGCGCCCCCTACTAAATTTCAACGAAGCAGCCCTCGCAGTACGTTTCACCTAGATGTATGAAATTTGGTAGGAACATGTATCACATATGGACTTAAATAAAAGTATATTGGGGCGATGCTCTAAACCTGCATGCAGTGTCTGACGGTCACAGAACTGAATGGCAGCATCGGCCAGAGTCCTCGCGGCGTCCGACGGTCGCGGACGTTCTCGGCCGCGCAGGCCGGAGTCCCGCCGGCACCCCGACGTGCATATTGCGAGGGCCCGCTCATCGCTGCTCGCAGCTTTAATTATTATTATTCTTATTATTTTATGTGTTTCGTCGCAAAAAGGAGGTGCTTGGGATATTGGGAATGTTGTGAAATTTGGCACGCAAGCCAGAATTTGCGAAAATTGCAGTCTGATTGGGGTGTCCAGCTGCAGTATGAAATATTGGCTCGCTAGCGCCCCCTATTGAGTAGCCCCGACATCAGGATTCACCCAGCTGTATGAAAGTTGGTAGTTATGTGGAACGTGATGAGACGCACCAAAAATCCTCTTGGCCGTTTTCTCTAAACCAAACAGGAAGTCGGCCATTTTTGCTTTTATGACGTTTTTTGACCGTTTCAAGGCGTCATACTTTAACGAACTCCTCCCAGAGATTTGACCCGATTGACTTCAGATTCGGCGAGTCTGCTCTTGAGACCTTGACAGTGAAAAGTTACTCAAAGATCAAAAAGTTATCGAACTATGTGGCCGTGGCGTGGCGTCAAAGAAACACCATTCGCCACGAAACAGGAAGTTGTTGTAACTCGGCCGTACATTGTCGAATCTGCTCAAAGTCTCTCATATGTCATAACATCCTGACCCGGAACACATCTGTATGATAATTTTGAATCAAACTGATAGCGCCACCTAGTGGCAACCGGAAGTTGTACGCTGCGTACTTTGACATCCTGCTCCTAACAGATTAATCAGATCCCTCTCAAATGTTGTCATACAAGCCTTAAGACCTTGATAATGCTTCATTGTGAAAATTGTAAGAAGTTACTGAAGGGCGGCGACGTGGCGGCTCGGCGAATTTCGATCCTTCGCCATGAACGAATAAACTGATGTATCTCGACTCCACATCATCAGATCTTTACCAGATTTCACATGCTTGATTAGACTCCAGGCCTGAAGACATCTGCAGGCCAATTTCGAATCATAGTCATAGCGCCACCTACTGGTAACAGGAAGTTAAAGTCTTTATACTTTGGCTTGTTTCTCTTAGTAGGTAAATCAAATCAATATCAAATTTGTTCCACACAAATACAAGAAGTTCATAATGCCAGATCATGAAGCTTTTGATGTTTCGTCGAACGCCGTTGCCGTGGCGATGCAGTCTTCGCCGTGAACAACGAAGGTCATTTTGAGAGGCTAAAAATGCTCGAAACATAAGCAAACTTGGCAAGTAGATTACAAGGCCGAAATGTAGTTACAGAATCTGATTTTATTGGTTCAGAGTGGCAAATCGGCTCAATAGCGCCCCCTACAAAATTTCGACGAAGCAGCCCTCGCAGTACGTTTGACCTAGATGTATGAAATGTGGTAGGAACATGTATCGCATATGGACTTCAATAAAAGTCTCTTGGGGCTATGCTCTAAACCCAACCGGAAGTCAGCCATTTTGCATTTTTTATGAATTTCTCATGTCGTTTTTGTCATTTCCAGGCGCTGCACTTTAACGAACTCCTCCTAGGGAATTCATCAGATCAACTTCAAATTTGGTCGGTACAGTCTAAAGACCTTTGTGATGAAAAGTTACTCAAAGCTTGTTGTTTCGTGAAAAGCTGTTGCCGTGGCGACGCATTCTTCGCCGTTAACAACGAAGGTCATTTTGAGAGGCTAAAAATGCTCGAAACATAAGCAAACTTGGCATACACATTTAAAGCCCAAAATGTAGTTGTATAATATGATTTTATTGGTTCAGAGTGGCAAATCGGCTCAATAGCGCCCCCTACAAAATTTCAACGAAGCAGCCCTCGCAGTACGTTTCACCTAGATGTATGAAATTTGGTAGGAACATGTATCACATATGGACTTAAATAAAAGTATTTTGGGGCCATGCTCTAAACCTGCATGCAGTGTCTGACGGTCACAGAACTGAATGGCAGCATCGGCCAGAGTCCTCGCGGCGTCCGACGGTCGCGGACGTTCTCGGCCGCGCAGGCCGGAGTCCCGCCGGCACCCCGACGTGCATGCACCCCGACGTGCATATTGCGAGGGCCCGCCCATCGCTGCTCGCAGCTTTAATTATTATTATTATTATTATTTTATGTGTTTCGTCGCAAAAAGGAGGTGCTTGGGATATTGGGAAGTTTGTGAAATTTGGCAAGCAAGCCAGAATTTGCGAAAATTGCAGTCTGATTGGGGTGCCCTGCTGCGGTATGAAATATTGGCTCGCTAGCGCCCCCTATTGAGTAGCCCCAACATCAGGTTTCACCCAGCTGTATGAAAGTTGGTAGGTATGTGGAACGTGATGAGACGCACAAAAAATCCTCTTGGCCGTTTTCTCTAAACCAAACAGGAAGTCGGCCATTTTTGCTTTTATGACGTTTTTTGACCGTTTCAAGGCGTCATACTTTAACGAACTCCTCCCAGAGATTTGACCCGATTGACTTCAGATTCGTCTAGTCTGCTCTTGAGACCTTGGCAGTGAAAAGTTACTCAAAGATCAAAAAGTTATCAAACTATGTGGCCGTGGCGTGGCGTCAAAGAAACACCATTCGCCACGAAACAGGAAGTTGTTGTAACTCGGCCGTACATTGTCGAATCTGCTCAAAATCTCTCATATGTCATAACATCCTGACCCGGAACACATCTATATGATAATTTAGAATCATAGTGATAGCGCCACCTAGTGGCAACCGGAAGTTGTACGCTGCGTACTTTGACATCCTGCTCCTCACAGATTCATCAGATCCCTCTCAAATCTTGTCAAACAAGCCTTAAGACCTTGATAATGCTTCGTTGTGAAGATTGTAAGAAGTTACTCAAGGGCGGCGACGTGGCGGCTCGGCGAATTTCGATCCTTCGCCATGAACGAATAAACTGATGTATCTCGACTCCACATCATCAGATCTTTACCAGATTTCACATGCTTGATTAGACTCCAGGCCTGAAGACATCTGCAGGCCAATTTTGAATCATAGTCATAGCGCCACCTACTGGTAACAGGAAGTTAAAGTCTTGATACTTTGACTTGTTTCTCTCAGTAGGTAAATCAAATCAATATCAAATTTGTTCCACACAAATACAAGAAGTTCGTAATGCCAGATCATGAAGTTTTTGATGTTTCGTCGAACGCCGTTGCCGTGGCGACGCAGTCTTCGCCGTTAACAACGAAGGTCATTTTGACAGGCTGAAAATGCTCGAAACATAAGCAAACTTGGCAAGTAGATTACAAGGCCGAAATGTAGTTAGGGAATATGATTTTATTGGTTCAGAGTGGCAAATCGGCTCAATAGCGCCCCCTACAAAATTTCAACGAAGCAGCCCTCGCAGTACGTTTGACCTAGATGTATGAAATTTGGTGGGAACATGTATCACATATGGACTTAAATAAAAGTATATTGGGGCCATGCTCTAAACCTGCATGCAGTGTCTGACGGTCACAGAACTAAATGGCAGCATCAGCCAGAGTCCTCGCGCCGTCCGACGGTCGCGGACGTTCTCGGCCGCGCAGGCCGGAGTCCCGCCGGCACCCCGACGTGCATATTGCGAGGGCCCGCCCATCGCTGCTCGCAGCTTTAATTAGGGCCCGAGCACCGACGTAGTCGGAGCGGAGGACCTATTGAATTTCGAATGTTTATTATTCTTATTATTATTAGGGCCCGAGCACCGACGTAGTCGGAGCGGAGGACCTATTGAAACCGTAATGTTTATTATTATTATTATTAGGGCCCGAGCACCGACGTAGTCGGAGCGGAGGACCTATTGAATTTCGAATGTTTATTATTATTATTAGGGCCCGAGCACCGACGTAGTCGGAGCGGAGGACCTATTGAATTTCGAATGTTTATTATTATTCTTATTCTTATTATTATTTTACCAGTTTGATGGCAAAAAGGAGGTGCTTGGGATATTGGGAAGTCTGTGAAATTTGGCACGCAAGCCAGAATTTGCGAAAATTGCAGTCTGATTGGGGTGTCCAGCTGCGGTATGAAATATTGGCTCGCTAGCGCCCCCTATTGAGTAGCCCCAACATCAGGATTCACCCAGCTGTATGAAATTTGGTAGGTATGTGGAACGTGATGAGACGCACAAAAAATCCTCTTGGCCGTTTTCTCTAAACCAAACAGGAAGTCGGCCATTTTTGCTTTTATGACGTTTTTTGACCGTTTCAAGGCGTCATACTTTAACGAACTCCTCCCAGAGATTTGACCCGATTGACTTCAGATTCGGCGAGTCTGCTCTTGAGACCTTGGCAGTGAAAAGTTACTCAAAGATCAAAAAGTTATCGAACTATGTGGCCGTGGCGTGGCGTCAAAGAAACACCATTCGCCACGAAACAGGAAGTTGTTGTAACTTGGCCGTACATTGTCGAATCTGCTCCAAATCTCTCATATGTCATAACATCCTGACCCGGAACACATCTATATGATAATTTAGAATCATAGTGATAGCGCCACCTAGTGGCAACCGGAAGTTGTAGGCTGCGTACTTTGACATCCTGCTCCTCACAGATTAATCAGATCCCTCTCAAATGTTGTCAAACAAGCCTTAAGACCTTGATAATGCTTCGTTGTGAAGATTGTAAGAAGTTACTGAAGGGCGGCGACGTGGCGGCTCGGCGAATTTCGATCCTTCGCCATGAACGAATAAACTGATGTATCTCGACTCCACATCATCAGATCTTTCCCAGATTTCACGTGTTTGATTAGACTCCAGGCCTGAAGACATCTGCAGGCCAATTTTGAATCATAGTCATAGCGCCACCTACTGGTAACAGGAAGTTAAAGTCTTTATACTTTGGCTTGTTTCTCTTAGCAGGTAAATCAAATCAATATCAAATTTGTTCCACACAAATAGAAGAAGTTCATAATGCCAGATCATGAAGCTTTTGATGTTTCGTCGAACGCCGTTGCCGTGGCGATGCAGTCTTCGCCTTTAACAACGAAGGTCATTTTGAGAGGCTAAAAATGCTCGAAACATAAGCAAACTTGGCAAGTAGATTACAAGGCCGAAATGTAGTTACGGAATATGATTTTATTGGTTCAGAGTGCCAAATCGGCTCAATAGCGCCCCCTACAAAATTTCGACGAAGCAGCCCTCGCAGTACGTTTGACCTAGATGTATGAAATGTGGTAGGAACATGTATCGCATATGGACTTCAATAAAAGTCTCTTGGGGCTATGCTCTAAACCCAACCGGAAGTCAGCCATTTTGCATTTTTTATGAATTTCTCATGTCGTTTTTGTCATTTCCAGGCGCTGCACTTTAACGAACTCCTCCTAGGGAATTCATCAGATCAACTTCAAATTTGGTCGGTACAGTCTAAAGACCTTTGTGATGAAAAGTTAGTCAAAGCTTGTTGTTTCGTGAAAAGCTGTTGCCGTGGCAACGGAATTTCGATCCTTCGCCATGAACGAATAAACTGATGTAACTCGACTCCACATCATCAGATCTTTACCAGATTTCACGTGTTTGATTAGACTCCAGGCCTGAAGACATCTGCAGGCCAATTTTGAATAATAGTCATAGCGCCACCTACTGGTAACAGGAAGTTAAAGTCTTGATACTTTGGCTTGTTTCTCTTAGTAGGTAAATCAAATCAATATCAAATTTGTTCCACACAAATAGTTCATAATGCCAGATCATGAAGCTTTTGATGTTTCGTCGAACGCCATTGCCGTGGCGATGCAGTCTTCGCCGTTAACAACGAAGGTCATTTTGAGAGGCTAAAAATGCTCGAAACATAAGCAAACTTGGCATACACATTTAAAGCCCAAAATGTAGTTGTATAATATGATTTTATTGGTTCAGAGTGGCAAATCGGCTCAATAGCGCCCCCTACAACATTTCAACGAAGCAGCCCTCGCAGTACGTTTCACCCAGATGTATGAAATTTGGTAGGAACATGTATCACATATGGACTTAAATAAAAGTATATTGGGGCCATGCTCTGAACCTGCATGCAGTGTCTGACGGTCACAGAACTGAATGGCAGCATCAACCAGAGTCCTCGCGCCGTCCGACGGTCGCGGACGTTCTCGGCCGCGCAGGCCGGAGTCCCGCCGGCACCCCGACGTGCATGCACCCCGACGTGCATATAGCGAGGGCCCGCTCATCGCTGCTCGCAGCTTTAATTAGGGCCCGAGCACCGACGTAGTCGGAGCGGAGGACCTATTGAATTTCGAATGTTTATTAGGGCCCGAGCACCGACGTAGTCGGAGCGGAGGACCTATTGAATTTCGAATGTTTATTATTATTATTATTATTATTATTATTTTTAGTGTTTCGTCGCAAAAAGGAGGTGCTTGGGATATTGGGAAGTCTGTGAAATTTTTCATGCAAGCCAGAATTTGCGAAAATTGCAGTCTGATTGGGGTGTCCAGCTACGGTATGAAATATTGGCTCGCTAGCGCCCCCTATTGAGTAGCCCCAACATCAGGATTCACCCAGCTGTATGAAATTTGGTCGGTATGTGGAACGTGATGAGACGCACAAAAAATCCTCTTGGCCGTTTTGTCTAAACCAAACAGGAAGTCGGCCATTTTTGCTTTTATGACGTTTTTTGACCGTTTCAAGGCGTCATACTTTAACGAACTCCTCCCAGAGATTTGACCCGATTGACTTCAGATTCGGCTAGTCTGCTCTTGAGACCTTGGCAGTGAAAAGTTACTCAAAGATCAAAAAGTTATCGAACGATGTGGCCGTGGCGTGGCGTCAAAGAAACACCATTCGCCACGAAACAGGAAGTTGTTGTAACTCGGCCGTACATTGTCGAATCTGCTCCAAATCTCTCATATGTCATAACATCCTGACCCGGAACACATCTATATGATAATTTAGAATCATAGTGATAGCGCCACCTAGTGGCAACCGGAAGTTGTACGCTGTGTACTTTGACATCCTGCTCCTCACAGATTAATCAGATCCCTCTCAAATGTTGTCAAACAAGCCTTAAGACCTTGATAATGCTTCGTTGTGAAGATTGTAAGAAGTTACTGAAGGGCGGCGACGTGGCGGCTCGGCGAATTTCAATCCTTCGCCATGAACGAATAAACTGATGTAACTCGACTCCACATCATCAGATCTTTACCAGATTTCACGTGTTTGATTAGACTCCAGGCCTGAAGACATCTGCAGGCCAATTTTGAATCATAGTCATAGCGCCACCTACTGGTAACAGGAAGTTAAAGTCTTTATACTTTGGCTTGTTTCTCTTAGTAGGTAAATCAAATCAATATCAAATTTCTTCCACACAAATACAAGAAGTTCATAATGCCAGATCACGAAGCTTTTGATGTTACGTCGAACGCCGTTGCCGTGGCGATGCAGTCTTCGCCGTTAACAACGAAGGTCATTTTGAGAGGCTAAAAATGCTCGAAACATAAGCAAACTTGGCATACACATTTAAAGACCAAAATGTAGTTGTATAATATGATTTTATTGGTTCAGAGTGGCAAATCGGCTCAATAGCGCCCCCTACAAAATTTCAACGAAGCAGCCCTCGCAGTACGTTTGACCTAGATGTATGAAATGTGGTAGGAACATGTATCGCATATGGACTTCAATAAAAGTCTCTTGGGGCTATGCTCTAAACCCAACCGGAAGTCAGCCATTTTGCATTTTTTATGAATTTCTCATGTCGTTTTTGTCATTTCCAGGCGCTGCACTTTAACGAACTCCTCCTAGGGAATTCATCAGATCAACTTCAAATTTGGTCGGTACAGTCTAAAGACCTTTGTGATGAAAAGTTACTCAAAGCTTGTTGTTTCGTGAAAAGCTGTTGCCGTGGCGACGGAATTTCGATCCTTCGCCATAAACGAATAAACTGATGTAACTCGACTCCACATCATCAGATCTTTACCAGATTTCACGTGTTTGATTAGACTCCAGGCCTGAAGACATATGCAGGCCAATTTTGAATCATAGTCATAGCGCCACCTACTGGTAACAGGAAGTTAAAGTCTTGATACTTTGGCTTGTTTCTCTTAGTAGGTAAATCAAATCAATATCAAATTTGTTCCACACAAATAGTTCATAATGCCAGATCATGAAGCTTTTGATGTTTCGTCGAACGCCATTGCCGTGGCGATGCAGTCTTCGCCGTTAACAACGAAGGTCATTTTGAGAGGCTAAAAATGCTCGAAACATAAGCAAACTTGGCATACACATTTAAAGCCCAAAATGTAGTTGTATAATATGATGTTATTGGTTCAGAGTGGCAAATCGGCTCAATAGCGCCCCCTACAAAATTTCAACGAAGCAGCCCTCGCAGTACGTTTCACCTAGATGTATGAAATTTGGTAGGAACATGTATCACATATGGACTTAAATAAAAGTATATTGGGGCCATGCTCTGAACCTGCATGCAGTGTCTGACGGTCACGGAACTGAATGACAGCATCAACCAGAGTCCTCGCGCCGTCCGACGGTCGCGGACGTTCTCGGCCGCGCAGGCCGGAGTCCCGCCGCCACCCCGACGTGCATGCACCCCGATGTGCATATTGCGAGGGCCCGCCCATCGCTGCTCGCAGCTTTAATTAGGGCCCGAGCACCGACGTAGTCGGAGCGGAGGACCTATTGAAACCGTAATGTTTATTCTTATTATTCTTATTATTCTTATTTTTAGTGTTTCGTCGCAAAAAGGAGGTGCTTGGGATATTGGGAATGTTGTGAAATTTGGCACGCAAGCCAGAATTTGCGAAAATTGCAGTCTGATTGGGGTGTCCAGCTGCGGTATGAAATATTGGCTCGCTAGCGCCCCCTATTGAGTAGCCCCAACGTCAGGATTCACCCAGCTGTATGAAATTTGGTAGGTATGTGGAACGTGATGAGACGCACAAAAAATCCTCTTGGCCGTTTTCTCTAAACCAAACAGGAAGTCGGCCATTTATGCTTTTATGACGTTTTTTGACCGTTTCAAGGCGTCATACTTTAACGAACTCCTCCCAGAGATTTGACCCAATTGACTTCAGATTCGGCTAGTCTGCTCTTGAGACCTTGGCAGTGAAAAGTTACTCAAAGATCAAAAAGTTATCGAACTATGTGGCCGTGGCGTGGCGTCAAAGAAACACCATTCGCCACGAAACAGGAAGTTGTTGTAACTCGGCCGTACATTGTCGAATCTGCTCAAAATCTCTCATATGTCATAACATCCTGACCCGGAACACATCTATATGATAATTTTGAATCAAACTGATAGCGCCACCTAGTGGCAACCGGAAGTTGTACGCTGCGTACTTTGACATCCTGCTCCTCACAGATTAATCAGATCCCTCTCAAATGTTGTCAAACAAGCCTTAAGACCTTGATAATGCTTCATTGTGAAGATTGTAAGAAGTTACTGAAGGACGGCGACGTGGCGGCTCGGCGAATTTCGATCCTTCGCCATGAACGAATAAACTGATGTAACTCGACTCCACATCATCAGATCTTTACCAGATTTCACGTGTTTGATTAGACTCCAGGCCTGAAGACATCTGCAGGCCAATTTTGAATCATAGTCATAGCGCCACCTACTGGTAACAGGAAGTTAAAGTCTTGATACTTTGGCTTGTTTCTCTCAGTAGGTAAATCAAATCAATATCAAATTTCTTCCACACAAATACAAGAAGTTCATAATGCCAGATCATGAAGCTTTTGATGTTCCGTCGAACGCCGTTGCCGTGGCGATGCAGTGTTCGCCGTTAACAACGAAGGTCATTTTGAGAGGCTAAAAATGCTCGAAACATAAGCAAATTTGGCAAGCAGATTACAAGGCCGAAATGTAGTTACAGAATATGATTTTATTGGTTCAGAGTGGCAAATCGGCTCAATAGCGCCCCCTACAAAATTTCGACGAAGCAGCCCTCGCAGTACGTTTGACCTAGATGTATGAAATTTGGTGGGAACATGTATCACATATGGACTTAAATAAAAGTATATTGGGGCCATGCTCTAAACCTGCATGCAGTGTCTGACGGTCACAGAACTAAATGGCAGCATCAGCCAGAGTCCTCGCGCCGTCCGACGGTCGCGGACGTTCTCGGCCGCGCAGGCCGGAGTCCCGCCGGCACCCCGACATGCATATTGCGAGGGCCCGCCCATCGCTGCTCGCAGCTTTAATTATTCTTATTATTATTATTTTATGTGTTTCGTCGCAAAAAGGAGGTGCTTGGGATATTGGGAATGTTGTGAAATTTGGCACGCAAGCCAGAATTTGCGAAAATTGCAGTCTGATTGGGGTGTCCAGCTGCAGTATGAAATATTGGCTCGCTAGCGCCCCCTATTGAGTAGCCCCGACATCAGGATTCACCCAGCTGTATGAAAGTTGGTAGGTATGTGGAACGTGATGAGACGCACAAAAAATCCTCTTGGCCGTTTTCTCTAAACCAAACAGGAAGTCGGCCATTTTTGCTTTTATGACGTTTTTTTACCGTTTCAAGGCGTCATACTTTAACGAACTCCTCCCAGAGATTTGACCCGATTGACTTCAGATTCGGCTAGTCTGCTCTTGAGACCTTGGCAGTGAAAAGTTACTCAAAGATCAAAAAGTTATCGAACTATGTGGCCGTGGCGTGGCGTCAAAGAAACACCATTCGCCACCAAACAGGAAGTTGTTGTAACTCGGCCGTACATTGTCGAATCTGCTCCAAATCTGTCATATGTCATAACATCCTGACCGGGAACACATCTGTATGATAATTTAGAATCATAGTGATAGCGCCACCTAGTGGCAACCGGAAGTTGTACGCTGCGTACTTTGACATCCTGCTCCTCACAGATTCATCAGATCCCTCTCAAATCTTGTCAAACAAGCCTTAAGACCTTGATAATGCTTCATTGTGAAGATTGCAAGAAGTTACTGAAGGGCGGCGACGTGGCGGCTCGGCGAATTTCGATCCTTCGCCATGAACGAATAAACTGATGTATCTCGACTCCACATCATCAGATCTTTACCAGATTGCACATGCTTGATTAGACTCCAGGCCTGAAGACATCTGCAGGCCAATTTTGAATCATAGTCATAGCGCCACCTACTGGTAACAGGAAGTTAAAGTCTTTATACTTTGGCTTGTTTCTCTTAGTAGGTAAATCAAATCAATATCAAATTTCTTCCACACAAATACAAGAAGTTCATAATGCCAGATCATGAAGATTTTGATGTTCCGTCGAACGCCGTTGCCGTGGCGATGCAGTCTTCGCCGTGAACAACGAAGGTCATTTTGAGAGGCTAAAAATGCTCGAAACATAAGCAAACTTGGCATACACATTTAAAGCCCAAAATGTAGTTGTATAATATGATTTTATTGGTTCAGAGTGGCAAATCGGCTCAATAGCGCCCCCTACAAAATTTCAACGAAGCAGCCCTCGCAGTACGTTTGACCTAGATGTATGAAATGTGGTAGGAACATGTATCGCATATGGACTTCAATAAAAGTCTCTTGGGGCTATGCTCTAAACCCAACCGGAAGTCAGCCATTTTGCATTTTTTATGAATTTCTCATGTCGTTTTTGTCATTTCCAGGCGCTGCACTTTAACGAACTCCTCCTAGGGAATTCATCAGATCAACTTCAAATTTTGTCGGTACAGTCTAAAGACCTTTGTGATGAAAAGTTACTCAAAGCTTGTTGTTTCGTGAAAAGCTGTTGCCGTGGCGACGGAATTTCGATCCTTCGCCATAAACGAATAAACTGATGTAACTCGACTCCACATCATCAGATCTTTACCAGATTTCACGTGTTTGATTAGACTCCAGGCCTGAAGACATATGCAGGCCAATTTTGAATCATAGTCATAGCGCCACCTACTGGTAACAGGAAGTTAAAGTCTTGATACTTTGGCTTGTTTCTCTTAGTAGGTAAATCAAATCAATATCAAATTTGTTCCACACAAATAGTTCATAATGCCAGATCATGAAGCTTTTGATGTTTCGTCGAACGCCGTTGCCGTGGCGATGCAGTCTTCGCCGTTAACAACGAAGGTCATTTTGAGAGGCTAAAAATGCTCGAAACATAAGCAAACTTGGCAAGTAGATTACAAGGCCGAAATGTAGTTACAGAATATGATTTTATTGGTTCAGAGTGGCAAATCGGCTCAATAGCGCCCCCTACAAAATTTCAACGAAGCAGCCCTCGCAGTACGTTTCACCTAGATGTATGAAATTTGGTAGGAACATGTATCACATATGGACTTCAATAAAAGTCTCTTGGGGCCATGCTCTAAACCTGCATGCAGTGTCTGACGGTCACAGAACTGAATGGCAGCATCAGCCAGAGTCCTCGCGCCGTCCGACGCTCGCGGACGTTCTCGTCCGCGCAGGCCGGAGTCCCGCCGGCACCCCGACGTGCATATTGCGAGGGCCCGCCCATCGCTGCTCGCAGCTTTAATTCTTATTATTATTTTACCAGTTTGATGGCAAAAAGGAGGTGCTTGGGATATTGGGAAGTCTGTGAAATTTGGCACGCAAGCCAGAATTTGCGAAAATTGCAGTCTGATTGGGGTGTCCAGCTGCGGTATGAAATATTGGCTCGCTAGCGCCCCCTATTGAGTAGCCCCAACATCAGGATTCACCCAGCTGTATGAAATTTGGTAGGTATGTGGAACGTGATGAGACGCACAAAAAATCCTCTTGGCCGTTTTCTCTAAACCAAACAGGAAGTCGGCCATTTTTGCTTTTATGACGTTTTTTGACCGTTTCAAGGCGTCATACTTTAACGAACTCCTCCCAGAGATTTGACCCGATTGACTTCAGATTCGGCTAGTCTGCTCTTGAGACCTTGACAGTGAAAAGTTACTCAAAGATCAAAAAGTTATCAAACTATGTGGCCGTGGCGTGGCGTCAAAGAAACACCATTCGCCACGAAACAGGAAGTTGTTGTAACTCGGCCGTACATTGTCGAATCTGCTCAAAATCTCTCATATGTCATAACATCCTGACCCGGAACACATCTATATGATAATTTAGAATCATAGTGATAGCGCCACCTAGTGGCAACCGGAAGTTGTACGCTGCGTACTTTGACATCCTGCTCCTCACAGATTAATCAGATCCCTCTCAAATGTTGTCATACAAGCCTTAAGACCTTGATAATGCTTCATTGTGAAAATTGTAAGAAGTTACTGAAGGGCGGCGACGTGGCGGCTCGGCGAATTTCGATCCTTCGCCATGAACGAATAAACTGATGTATCTCGACTCCACATCATCAGATCTTTACCAGATTTCACATGCTTGATTAGACTCCAGGCCTGAAGACATCTGCAGGCCAATTTCGAATCATAGTCATAGCGCCACCTACTGGTAACAGGAAGTTAAAGTCTTTATACTTTGGCTTGTTTCTCTTAGTAGGTAAATCAAATCAATATCAAATTTGTTCCACACAAATACAAGAAGTTCATAATGCCAGATCATGAAGCTTTTGATGTTTCGTCGAACGCCGTTGCCGTGGCGATGCAGTCTTCGCCGTGAACAACGAAGGTCATTTTGAGAGGCTAAAAATGCTCGAAACATAAGCAAACTTGGCAAGTAGATTACAAGGCCGAAATGTAGTTACAGAATCTGATTTTATTGGTTCAGAGTGGCAAATCGGCTCAATAGCGCCCCCTACAAAATTTCGACGAAGCAGCCCTCGCAGTACGTTTGACCTAGATGTATGAAATGTGGTAGGAACATGTATCGCATATGGACTTAAATAAAAGTCTCTTGGGGCTATGCTCTAAACCCAACCGGAAGTCAGCCATTTTGCATTTTTTATGAATTTCTCATGTCGTTTTTGTCATTTCCAGGCGCTGCACTTTAACGAACTCCTCCTAGGGAATTCATCAGATCAACTTCAAATTTGGTCGGTACAGTCTAAAGACCTTTGTGATGAAAAGTTACTCAAAGCTTGTTGTTTCGTGAAAAGCTGTTGCCGTGGCGACGGAATTTCGATCCTTCGCCATAAATGAATAAACTGATGTAACTCGACTCCACATCATCAGATCTTTACCAGATTTCACGTGTTTGATTAGACTCCAGGCCTGAAGACATATGCAGGCCAATTTTGAATCATAGTCATAGCGCCACCTACTGGTAACAGGAAGTTAAAGTCTTGATACTTTGGCTTGTTTCTCTTAGTAGGTAAATCAAATCAATATCAAATTTGTTCCACACAAATAGTTCATAATGCCAGATCATGAAGCTTTTGATGTTTCGTCGAACGCCGTTGCCGTGGCGATGCAGTCTTCGCCGTTAACAACGAAGGTAATTTTGAGAGGCTAAAAATGCTCGAAACATAAGCAAACTTGGCATACACATTTAAAGCCCAAAATGTAGTTGTATAATATGATGTTATTGGTTCAGAGTGGCAAATCGGCTCAATAGCGCCCCCTACAAAATTTCAACGAAGCAGCCCTCGCAGTACGTTTCACCTAGATGTATGAAATTTGGTAGGAACATGTATCACATATGGACTTAAATAAAAGTATATTGGGGCCATGCTCTGAACCTGCATGCAGTGTCTGACGGTCACGGAACTGAATGACAGCATCAACCAGAGTCCTCGCGCCGTCCGACGGTCGCGGATGTTCTCGGCCGCGCAGGCCGGAGTCCCGCCGCCACCCCGACGTGCATGCACCCCGACGTGCATATTGCGAGGGCCCGCCCATCGCTGCTCGCAGCTTTAATTATTATTATTTTACCAGTTTGATGGCAAAAAGGAGGTGCTTGGGATATTGGGAAGTCTGTGAAATTTGGCACGCAAGCCAGAATTTGCGAAAATTGCAGTCTGATTGGGGTGTCCAGCTGCGGTATGAAATATTGGCTCGCTAGCGCCCCCTATTGAGTAGCCCCAACATCAGGATTCACCCAGCTGTATGAAATTTGGTAGGTATGTGGAACGTGATGAGACGCACAAAAAATCCTCTTGGCCGTTTTCTCTAAACCAAACAGGAAGTCGGCCATTTTTGCTTTTATGACGTTTTTTGACCGTTTCAAGGCGTCATACTTTAACGAACTCCTCCCAGAGATTTGACCCGATTGACTTCAGATTCGGCGAGTCTGCTCTTGAGACCTTGGCAGTGAAAAGTTACTCAAAGATCAAAAAGTTATCGAACTATGTGGCCGTGGCGTGGCGTCAAAGAAACACCATTCGCCACGAAACAGGAAGTTGTTGTAACTCGGCCGTACATTGTCGAATCTGCTCCAAATCTCTCATATGTCATAACATCCTGACCCGGAACACATCTATATGATAATTTAGAATCATAGTGATAGCGCCACCTAGTGGCAACCGGAAGTTGTACGCTGCGTACTTTGACATCCTGCTCCTCACAGATTCATCAGATCCCTCTCAAATGTTGTCAAACAATCCTTAAGACCTTGATAATGCTTCGTTGTGAAGATTGTAAGAAGTTACTGAAGGGCGGCGACGTGGCGGCTCGGCGAATTTCGATCCTTCGCCATGAACGAATAAACTGATGTATCTCGACTCCATATCATCAGATCTTTACCAGATTTCACATGCTTGATTAGACTCCAGGCCTGAAGACATCTGCAGGCCAATTTTGAATCATAGTCATAGCGCCACCTACTGGTAACAGGAAGTTAAAGTCTTTATACTTTGGCTTGTTTCTCTTAGTAGGTAAATCAAATCAATATCAAATTTGTTCCACACAAATACAAGAAGTTCATAATGCCAGATCATGAAGCTTTTGATGTTTCGTCGAACGCCGTTGCCGTGGCGATGCAGTCTTCGCCGTTAACAACGAAGGTCATTTTGAGAGGCTAAGAATGCTCGAAACATAAGCAAACTTGGCATACACATTTAAAGCCCAAAATGTAGTTGTATAATATGATTTTATTGGTTCAGAGTGGAAAATCGGCTCAATAGCGCCCCCTACAAAATTTCGACGAAGCAGCCCTCGCAGTACGTTTGACCTAGATGTATGACATGTGGTAGGAACATGTATCACATATGGACTTAAATAAAAGTATATTGGGGCCATGCTCTGAACCTGCATGCAGTGTCTGACGGTCACAGAACTAAATGGCAGCATCAGCCAGAGTCCTCGCGCCGTCCGACGGTCGCGGACGTTCTCGGCCGCGCAGGCCGGAGTCCCGCCGGCACCCCGACGTGCATATTGCGAGGGCCCGCCCATCGCTGCTCGCAGCTTTAATTATTATTATTTTATGTGTTTCGTCGCAAAAAGGAGGTGCTTGGGATATTGGGAATGTTGTGAAATTTGGCACGCAAGCCAGAATTTGCGAAAATTGCAGTCTGATTGGGGTGTCCAGCTGCAGTATGAAATATTGGCTCGCTAGCGCCCCCTATTGAGTAGCCCCGACATCAGGATTCACCCAGTTGTATGAAAGTTGGTAGTTATGTGGAACGTGATGAGACGCACCAAAAATCCTCTAGGCCGTTTTCTCTAAACCAAACAGGAAGTCGGCCATTTATGCTTTTATGACGTTTTTTGACCGTTTCAAGGCATCATACTTTAACGAACTCCTCCCAGAGATTTGACCCGATTGACTTCAGATTCGGCTAGTCTGCTCTTGAGACCTTGGCAGTGAAAAGTTACTCAAAGATCAAAAAGTTATCGAACTATGTGGCCGTGGCGTGGCGTCAAAGAAACACCATTCGCCACGAAACAGGAAGTTGTTGTAACTTGGCCGTACATTGTCGAATCTGCTCCAAATCTCTCATATGTCATAAGATCCTGACCCGGAACACATCTATATGATAATTTAGAATCATAGTGATAGCGCCACCTAGTGGCAACCGGAAGTTGTACGCTGCGTACTTTGACATCCTGCTCCTAACAGATTAATCAGATCCCTCTCAAATGTTGTCATACAAGCCTTAAGACCTTGATAATGCTTCATTGTGAAAATTGTAAGAAGTTACTGAAGGGCGGCGACGTGGCGGCTCGGCGAATTTCGATCCTTCGCCATGAACGAATAAACTGATGTATCTCGACTCCACATCATCAGATCTTTACCAGATTTCACATGCTTGATTAGACTCCAGGCCTGAAGACATCTGCAGGCCAATTTCGAATCATAGTCATAGCGCCACCTACTGGTAACAGGAAGTTAAAGTCTTTATACTTTGGCTTGTTTCTCTTAGTAGGTAAATCAAATCAATATCAAATTTGTTCCACACAAATACAAGAAGTTCATAATGCCAGATCATGAAGCTTTTGATGTTTTGTCGAACGCCGTTGCCGTGGCGATGCAGTCTTCGCCGTGAACAACGAAGGTCATTTTGAGAGGCTAAAAATGCTCGAAACATAAGCAAACTTGGCAAGTAGATTCCAAGGCCGAAATGTAGTTATAGAATATGATTTTATTGGTTCAGAGTGGCAAATCGGCTCAATAGCGCCCCCTACAAAATTTCGACGAAGCAGCCCTCGCAGTACGTTTGACCTAGATGTATGAAATGTGGTAGGAACATGTATCGCATATGGACTTCAATAAAAGTCTCTTGGGGCTATGCTCTAAACCCAACCGGAAGTCAATAACTTTGCATTTCTTCTGAATTTCTAGTGTCGTTTTTGTCATTTCCAGGCGCTGCACTTTAACGAACTCCTCCTAGGGAATTAATCAGATCAACTTCAAATTTGGTCGGTACAGTCTAAAGACCTTTGTGATGCAAAGTTACTCAAAGCTTGTTGTTTCGTGAAAAGCTGTTGCCGTGGCGACGCATTCTTCGCCGTTAACAACGAAGGTCATTTTGAGAGGCTAAAAATGCTCGAAACATAAGCAAACTTGGCATACACATTTAAAGCCCAAAATGTAGTTGTATAATATGATTTTATTGGTTCAGAGTGGCAAATCGGCTCAATAGCGCCCCCTACAAAATTTCAACGAAGCAGCCCTCGCAGTACGTTTCACCTAGATGTATGAAATTTGGTAGGAACATGTATCACATATGGACTTAAATAAAAGTATATTGGGGCCATGCTCTGAACCTGCATGCAGTGTCTGACGGTCACAGAACTGAATGGCAGCATCAACCAGAGTCCTCGCGCCGTCCGACGGTCGCGGACGTTCTCGGCCGCGCAGGCCAGAGTCCCGCCGCCACCCCGACGTGCATGCACCCCGACGTGCATATTGCGAGGGCCCGCCCATCGCTGCTCGCAGCTTTAATTATTATTCTTATTCTTATTATTATTATTTTATGTGTTTCGTCGCAAAAAGGAGGTGCTTGGGATATTGGGAAGTTTGTGAAATTTGGCAAGCAAGCCAGAATTTGCGAAAATTGCAGTCTGATTGGGGTGCCCAGCTGCGGTATGAAATATTGGCTCGCTAGCGCCCCCTATTGAGTAGCCCCAACATCAGGTTTCACCCAGCTGTATGAAAGTTGGTAGGTATGTGGAACGTGATGAGACGCACAAAAAATCCTCTTGGCCGTTTTCTCTAAACCAAACAGGAAGTCGGCCATTTTTGCTTTTATGACGTTTTTTGACCGTTTCAAGGCGTCATACTTTAACGAACTCCTCCCAGAGATTTGACCCGATTGACTTCAGATTCGGCTAGTCTGCTCTTGAGACCTTGGCAGTGAAAAGTTACTCAAAGATCAAAAAGTTATCAAACTATGTGGCCGTGGCGTGGCGTCAAAGAAACACCATTCGCCACGAAACAGGAAGTTGTTGTAACTCGGCCGTACATTGTCGAATCTGCTCCAAATCTCTCATATGTCATAACATCCTGACCCGGAACACATCTGTATGATAATTTAGAATCATAGTGATAGCGCCACCTAGTGGCAACCGGAAGTTGTACGCTGCGTACTTTGACATCCTGCTCCTCACAGATTAATCAGATCCCTCTCAAATGTTGTCAAACAAGCCTTAAGACCTTGATAATGCTTCATTGTGAAGATTGTAAGAAGTTACTGAAGGGCGGCGACGTGGCGGCTCGGCGAATTTCGATCCTTCGCCATGAACGAATAAACTGATGTAACTCGACTCCACATCATCAGATCTTTACCAGATTTCACGTGTTTGATTAGACTCCAGGCCTGAAGACATCTGCAGGCCAATTTTGAATCATAGTCATAGCGCCACCTACTGGTAACAGGAAGTTAAAGTCGTTATACTTTGGCTTGTTTCTCTTAGTAGGTAAATCAAATCAATATCAAATTTGTTCCACACAAATACAAGAAGTTCATAATGCCAGATCATGAAGCTTTTGATGTTTCGTCGAACGCCGTTGCCGTGGCGATGCAGTCTTCGCCGTTAACAACTAAGGTCATTTTGAGAGGCTAAAAATGCTCGAAACATAAGCAAACTTTGCAAGTAGATTACAAGGCCGAAATGTAGTTACAGAATATGATTTTATTGGTTCAGAGTGGCAAATCGGCTCAATAGCGCCCCCTACAAAATTTCGACGAAGCAGCCCTCGCAGTACGTTTGACCTAGATGTATGAAATGTGGTAGGAACATGTATCGCATATGGACTTCAATAAAAGTCTCTTGGGGCTATGCTCTAAACCCAACCGGAAGTCAGCCATTTTGTATTTTTTATGAATTTCTCATGTCGTTTTTGTCATTTCCAGGCCCTGCACTTTAACGAACTCCTCCTAGGGAATTCATCAGATCAACTTCAAATTTGGTCGGTACAGTCTAAAGACCTTTGTGATGAAAAGTTACTCAAAGCTTGTTGTTTCGTGAAAAGCTGTTGCCGTGGCGACGGAATTTCGATCCTTCGCCATGAACGAATAAACTGATGTAACTCGACTCCACATCATCAGATCTTTACCAGATTTCACGTGTTTGATTAGACTCCAGGCCTGAAGACATATGCAGGCCAATTTTGAATCATAGTCATAGCGCCACCTACTGGTAACAGGAAGTTAAAGTCTTGATACTTTGGCTTGTTTCTCTTAGTAGGTAAATCAAATCAATATCAAATTTGTTCCACACAAATAGTTCATAATGCCAGATCATGAAGCTTTGATGTTTCGTCGAACGCCGTTGCCGTGGCGATGCAGTCTTCGCCGTTAACAACGAAGGTCATTTTGGGAGGCTAAAAATGCTCGAAACATAAGCAAACTTGGCATACACATTTAAAGGCCAAAATGTAGTTGTATAATATGATTTTATTGGTTCAGAGTGGCAAATCGGCTCAATAGCGCCCCCTACAAAATTTCAACGAAGCAGCCCTCGCAGTACGTTTCACCTAGATGTATGAAATTTGGTAGGAACATGTATCACATATGGACTTAAATAAAAGTATATTGGGGCCATGCTCTGAACCTGCATGCAGTGTCTGACGGTCACGGAACTGAATGGCAGCATCAACCAGAGTCCTCGCGCCGTCCGACGGTCGCGGACGTTCTCGGCCGCGCAGGCCGGAGTCCCGCCGCCACCCCGACGTGCATGCACCCCGACGTGCATATTGCGAGGGCCCGCCCATCGCTGCTCGCAGCTTTAATTAGGGCCCGAGCACCGACGTAGTCGGAGCGGAGGACCTATTGAAACCGTAATGTTTATTATTCTTATTCTAAGTGTTTCGTCGCAAAAAGGAGGTGCTTGGGATATTGGGAATGTTGTGAAATTTGGCACGCAAGCCAGAATTTGCGAAAATTGCAGTCTGATTGGGGTATCCAGCTGCGGTATGAAATATTGGCTCGCTAGCGCCCCCTATTGACTAGCCCCAACATCAGGTTTCACCCAGCTGTATGAAATTTAGTCGGTATGTGGAACGTGATGAGACGCACAAAAAATCCTCTTGGATGTTTTCTCTAAACCAAACAGGAAGTCGGCCATTTTTACTTTTATGACGTTTTTTGACCGTTTCAAGGCATCATACTTTAACGAACTCCTCCCAGAGATTTGACCCGATTGACTTCAGATTCGGCTCGTCTGCTCTTGAGACCTTGGCAGTGAAAAGTTACTCAAAGATCAAAAAGTTATCGAACTATGTGGCCGTGGCGTGGCGTCAAAGAAACACCATTCGCCACGAAACAGGAAGTTGTTGTAACTCGGCCGTACATTGTCGAATCTGCTCCAAATCTCTCATATGTCATAACATCCTGACCCGGAACACATCGATATGATAATTTAGAATCATAGTGATAGCGCCACCTAGTGGCAACCGGAAGTTGTACGCTGCGTACTTTGACATCCTGCTCCTCACAGATTCATCAGATCCCTCTCAAATGTTGTCAAACAAGCCTTAAGACCTTGATAATGCTTCATTGTGAAGATTGTAAGAAGTTACTGAAGGGCGGCGACGTGGCGGCTCGGCGAATTTCGATCCTTCGCCATGAACGAATAAACTGATGTATCTCGACTCCACATCATCAGATCTTTACCAGATTTCACATGCTTGATTAGACTCCAGGCCTGAAGACATCTGCAGGCCAATTTTGAATCATAGTCATAGCGCCACCTACTGGTAACAGGAAGTTAAAGTCTTTATACTTTGGCTTGTTTCTCTTAGTAGGTAAATCAAATCAATATCAAATTTGTTCCACACAAATACAAGAAGTTCATAATGCCAGATCATGAAGCTTTTGATGTTTCGTCGAACACCGTTGCCGTTGCGATGCAGTCTTCGCCGTTAACAACGAAGGTCATTTTGAGAGGCTAAAAATGTTCGAAACATAAGCAAACTTGTCAAGTAGATTACAAGGCCGAAATGTAGTTACGGAATATGATTTTATTGGTTCAGAGTGGCAAATCGGCTCAATAGCGCCCCCTACAAAATTTTGACGAAGCAGCCCTCGCAGTACGTTTGACCTAGATGTATGAAATGTGGTAGGAACATGTATCACATATGGACGTAAATAAAAGTCTCTTGGCGCCATGCTCTGAACCTGCATGCAGTGTCTGACGGTCACAGAACTAAATGGCAGCATCAACCAGAGTCCTCGCGCCGTCCGACGGTCGCGGACGTTCTCGGCCGCGCAGGCCGGAGTCCCGCCGGCACCCCGACGTGCATATTGCGAGGGCCCGCCCATCGCTGCTCGCAGCTTTAATTAGGGCCCGAGCACCGACGTAGTCGGAGCGGAGGACCTATTGAATTTCGAATGTTTATTATTATTCTTATTATTATTAGGGCCCGAGCACCGACGTAGTCGGAGCGGAGGACCTATTGAATTTCGAATGTTTATTAGGGCCCGAGCACCGACGTAGTCGGAGCGGAGGACCTATTGAATTTCGAATGTTTATTATTAGGGCCCGAGCACCGACGTAGTCGGAGCGGAGGACCTATTGAAACCGTAATGTTTATTATTCTTATTTTTAGTGTTTCATCGCAAAAAGGAGGTGCTTGGGATATTGGGAAGTCTGTGAAATTTGGCACGCAAGCCAGAATTTGTGAAAATTGCAGTCTGATTGGGGTGTCCAGCTGCAGTATGAAATATTGGCTCGCTAGCGCCCCCTATTGAGTAGCCCCAACATCAGGTTTCACCCAGCTGTATGAAAGTTGGTAGGTATGTGGAACGTGATGAGACGCACCAAAAATCCTCTTGGAAGTTTTCTCTAAACCAAACAGGAAGTCAGCCATTTTTACTTTTATGACGTTTTTTGACCGTTTCAAGGCGTCATACTTTAACGAACTCCTCCCAGAGATTTGACCCGATTGACTTCAGATTCGGCTAGTCTGCTCTTGAGACCTTGGCAGTGAAAAGTTACTCAAAGATCAAAAAGTTATCGAACTATGTGGCCGTGGCGTGGCGTCAAAGAAACACCATTCGCCACGAAACAGGAAGTTGTTGTAACTCGGCCGTACATTGTCGAATCTGCTCCAAATCTCTCATATGTCATAACATCCTGACCCGGAACACATCTGTATGATAATTTAGACTCATAGTGATAGCGCCACCTAGTGGCAACCGGAAGTTGTACGCTGCGTACTTTGACATCCTGCTCCTCACAGATTCATCAGATCCCTCTCAAATCTTGTAAAACAAGCCTTAAGACCTTGATAATGCTTCATTGTGAAGATTGTAAGAAGTTACTGAAGGGCGGCGACGTGGCGGCTCGGCGAATTTCGATCCTTCGCCATGAACGAATAAACTGATGTAACTCGACTCCACATCATTAGATCTTTACCAGATTTCACGTGTTTGATTAGACTCCAGGCCTGAAGACATCTGCAGGCCAATTTTGAATCATAGTCATAGCGCCACCTACTGGTAACAGGAAGTTAAAGTCTTTATACTTTGGCTTGTTTCTCTTAGTAGGTAAATCAAATCAATATCAAACTTCTTCCACACAAATACAAGAAGTTCATAATGCCAGATCATGAAGCTTTTGATGTTTCGTCGAACGCCGTTGCCGTGGCGATGCAGTCTTCGCCGTTAACAACGAAGGTCATTTTGAGAGGCTAAAAATGCTCGAAACATAAGCAAACTTGGCAAGTAGATTACAAGGCCGAAATGTAGTTACAGAATCTGATTTTATTGGTTCAGAGTGCCAAATCGGCTCAATAGCGCCCCCTACAAAATTTCGACGAAGCAGCCCTCGCAATACGTTTGACCTAGATGTATGAAATGTGGTAGGAACATGTATCACATATGGACTTAAATAAAAGTATATTGGGGCCATGCTCTGAACCTGCATGCAGTGTCTGACGGTCACAGAACTGAATGACAGCATCAACCAGAGTCCTCGCGCCGTCCGACGGTCGCGGACGTTCTCGGCCGCGCAGGCCGGAGTCCCGCCGGCACTCCGACGTGCATGCACCCCGACGTGCATATTGCGAGGGCCCGCTCATCGCTGCTCGCAGCTTTAATTAGGGCCCGAGCACCGACGTAGTCGGAGCGGAGGACCTATTGAATTTCGAATGTTTATTATTATTATTATTCTTATTTTTAGTGTTTCGTCGCAAAAAGGAGGTGCTTGGGATATTGGGAAGTCTGTGAAATTTTTCACGCAAGCCAGAATTTGCGAAAATTGCAGTCTGATTGGGGTGTCCAGCTACGGTATGAAATATTGGCTCGCTAGCGCCCCCTATTGAGTAGCCCCAACATCAGGATTCACCCAGCTGTATGAAATTTGGTCGGTATGTGGAACGTGATGAGACGCACAAAAAATCCTCTTGGCCGTTTTGTCTAAACCAAACAGGAAGTCGGCCATTTTTGCTTTTATGACGTTTTTTGACCGTTTCAAGGCGTCATACTTTAACGAACTCCTCCCAGAGATTTGACCCGATTGACTTCAGATTCGGCTTGTCTGCTCTTGAGACCTTGGCAGTGAAAAGTTACTCAAAGATCAAAAAGTTATCGAACGATGTGGCCGTGGCGTGGCGTCAAAGAAACACCATTCGCCACGAAACAGGAAGTTGTTGTAACTCGGCCGTACATTGTCGAATCTGCTCAAAATCTCTCATATGTCATAACATCCTGACCCGGAACACATCTATATGATAATTTAGAATCATAGTGATAGCGCCACCTAGTGGCAACCGGAAGTTGTACGCTGTGTACTTTGACATCCTGCTCCTCACAGATTAATCAGATCCCTCTCAAATGTTGTCAAACAAGCCTTAAGACCTTGATAATGCTTCCTTGTGAAGATTGTAAGAAGTTACTGAAGGGCGGCGACGTGGCGGCTCGGCGAATTTCGATCCTTCGCCATGAACAAATAAACTGATGTAACTCGACTCCACATCATCAGATCTTTACCAGATTTCACGTGTTTGATTAGACTCCAGGCCTGAAGACATCTGCAGGCCAATTTTGAATCATAGTCATAGCGCCACCTACTGGTAACAGGAAGTTAAAGTCTTTATACTTTGGCTTGTTTCTCTTAGTAGGTAAATCAAATCAATATCAAATTTCTTCCACACAAATACAAGAAGTTCATAATGCCAGATCACGAAGCTTTTGATGTTACGTCGAACGCCGTTGCCGTGGCGATGCAGTCTTCGCCGTTAACAACGAAGGTCATTTTGAGAGGCTAAAAATGCTCGAAACATAAGCAAACTTGGCAAGTAGATTACAAGGCCGAAATGTAGTTATGGAATATGATTTTATTGGTTCAGAGTGGCAAATCGGCTCAATAGCGCCCCCTACAAAATTTCAACGAAGCAGCCCTCGCAGTACGTTTGACCTAGATGTATGAAATGTGGTAGGAACATGTATCACATATGGACTTAAATAAAAGTATATTGGGGCCATGCTCTAAACCTGCATGCAGTGTCTGACGGTCACAGAACTAAATGGCAGCATCAGCCAGAGTCCTCGCGCCGTCCGACGGTCGCGGACGTTCTCGGCCGCGCAGGCCGGAGTCCCGCCGGCACCCCGACGTGCATATTGCGAGGGCCCGCCCATCGCTGCTCGCAGCTTTAATTCTTCTTATTAGGGCCCGAGCACCGACGTAGTCGGAGCGGAGGACCTATTGAATTTCGAATGTTTATTATTCTTCTTCTTCTTCTTCTTCTTATTTTTAGTGTTTCGGCGCAAAAAGGAGGTGCTTGGGATATTGGGAAGTCTGAGAAATTTGGCACGCAAGCCAGAATTTGCGAAAATTGCAGTCTGATTGGGGTATCCAGCTGCGGTATGAAATATTGGCTCGCTAGCGCCCCCTATTGAGTAGCCCCAACATCAGGATTCACCCAGCTGTATGAAAGTTGGTAGTTATGTGGAACGTGATGAGACGCACCAAACATCCTCTTGGAAGTTTTCCCTAAACCAAACAGGAAGTCGGCCATTTCTACTTTTATGACGTTTTTTGACCGTTTCAAGGCGTCATACTTTAACGAACTCCTCCCAGAGATTTAAGCCGATTGACTTCAGATTCAGCTCGTCTGCTCTTGAGACCTTGGTAGTGAAAAGTTACTCAAAGATCAAAAAGTTATCGAACGATGTGGCCGTGGCGTGGCGTCAAAGAAACACCATTCGCCACGAAACAGGAAGTTGTTGTAACTCGGCCGTACATTGTCGAATCTGCTCAAAATCTCTCATATGTCATAACATCCTGACCCGGAACACATCTATATGATAATTGTGAATCAAACTGATAGCGCCACCTAGTGGCAACCGGAAGTTGTACGCTGCGTACTTTGACATCCTGCTCCTCACAGATTAATCAGATCCCTCTCAAATGTTGTCAAACAAGCCTTAAGACCTTGATAATGCTTCGTTGTGAAGATTGTAAGAAGTTACTGAAGGGCGGCGACGTGGCGGCTCGGCGAATTTCGATCCTTCGCCATGAACGAATAAACTGATGTAACTCGACTCCACATCATCAGATCTTTACCAGATTTCACGTGTTTGATTAGACTCCAGGCATGAAGACATCTGCAGGCCAATTTTGAATCATAGTCATAGCGCCACCTACTGGTAACAGGAAGTTAAAGTCTTTATACTTTGGCTTGTTTCTCTTAGTAGGTAAATCAAATCAATATCAAATTTGTTCCACACAAATAGAAGAAGTTCATAATGCCAGATCATGAAGCTTTTGATGTTTCGTCGAACGCCGTTGCCGTGGCGATGCAGTCTTCGCCGTTAACAACGAAGGTCATTTTGAGAGGCTAAAAATGCTCGAAACATAAGCAAACTTGGCAAGTAGATTACAAGGCCGAAATGTAGTTACAGAATCTGATTTTATTGGTTCAGAGTGCCAAATCGGCTCAATAGCGCCCCCTACAAAATTTCGACGAAGCAGCCCTCGCAGTACGTTTGACCTAGATGTATGAAATGTGGTAGGAACATGTATCGCATATGGACTTCAATAAAAGTCTCTTGGGGCTATGCTCTAAACCCAACCGGAAGTCAGCCATTTTGCATTTTTTATGAATTTCTCATGTCGTTTTTGTCATTTCCAGGCGCTGCACTTTAACGAACTCCTCCTAGGGAATTCATCAGATCAACTTCAAATTTGGTCGGTACAGTCTAAAGACCTTTGTCATGAAAAGTTACTCAAAGCTTGTTGTTTCGTGAAAAGCTGTTGCCGTGGCGACGGAATTTCGATCCTTCGCCATGAACGAATAAACTGATGTAACTCGACTCCACATCATCAGATCTTTACCAGATTTCACGTGTTTGATTAGACTCCAGGCCTGAAGACATCTGCAGGCCAATTTTGAATCATAGTCATAGCGCCACCTACTGGTAACAGGAAGTTAAAGTCTTGATACTTTGGCTTGTTTCTCTTAGTAGGTAAATCAAATCAATATCAAATTTGTTCCACACAAATAGTTCATAATGCCAGATCATGAAGCTTTTGATGTTTCGTCGAACGCCGTTGCCGTGGCGATGCAGTCTTCGCCGTTAACAACGAATGTCATGTTGAGAGGCTAAAAATGCTCGAAACATAAGCAAACTTGGCATACACATTTAAAGCCCAAAATGTAGTTGTATAATATGATTTTATTGGTTCAGAGTGGCAAATCGGCTCAATAGCGCCCCCTACAAAATTTCAACGAAGCAGCCCTCGCAGTACGTTTCACCTAGATGTATGAAATTTGGTAGGAACATGTATCACATATGGACTTAAATAAAAGTATATTGGGGCCATGCTCTGAACCTGCATGCAGTGTCTGACGGTCACAGAACTGAATGGCAGGATCAACCAGAGTCCTCGCGCCGTCCGACGGTCGCGGACCTTCTCGGCCGCGCAGGCCGGAGTCCCGCCGGCACTCCGACGTGCATGCACCCCGACGTGCATATAGCGAGGGCCCGCTCATCGCTGCTCGCAGCTTTAATTATTATTATTTTTAGTGTTTCGTCGCAAAAAGGAGGTGCTTGGGATATTGGGACGTTTGTGAAATTTGGCACGCAAGCCAGAATTTGCGAAAATTGCAGTCTGATTGGGGTGCCCAGCTGCGGTATGAAATATTGGCTCGCTAGCGCCCCCTATTGAGTAGCCCCAACATCAGGTTTCACCCAGCTGTATGAAAGTTGGTAGGTATGTGGAACGTGATGAGACGCACAAAAAATCCTCTTGGCCGTTTTCTCTAAACCAAACAGGAAGTCGGCCATTTTCGCTTTTATGACGTTTTTTGACCGTTTCAAGGCGTCATACTTTAACGAACTCCTCCCAGAGATTTGATCCGATTGACTTCAGATTCGGCTAGTCTGCTCTTGAGACCTTGGCAGTGAAAAGTTACTCAAAGATCAAAAAGTTATCGAACTATGTGGCCGTGGCGTGGCGTCAAAGAAACACCATTCGCCACGAAACAGGAAGTTGTTGTAACTCGGCCGTACATTGTCGAATCTGCTCAAAATCTCTCATATGTCATAACATCCTGACCCGGAACACATCTGTATGATAATTTAGAATCATAGTGATAGCGCCACCTAGTGGCAACCGGAAGTTGTACGCTGCGTACTTTGACATCCTGCTCCTCACAGATTAATCAGATCCCTCTCAAATGTTGTCAAACAAGCCTTAAGACCTTGATAATGCTTCATTGTGAAGATTGTAAGAAGTTACTGAAGGACGGCGACGTGGCGGCTCGGCGAATTTCGATCCTTCGCCATGAACGAATAAACTGATGTATCTCGACTCCACATCATCAGATCTTTACCAGATTTCACATGCTTGATTAGACTCCAGGCCTGAAGACATCTGCAGGCCAATTTTGAATCATAGTCATAGCGCCACCTACTGGTAACAGGAAGTTAAAGTCTTGATACTTTGGCTTGTTTCTCTCAGTAGGTAAATCAAATCAATATCAAATTTGTTCCACACAAATACAAGAAGTTCATAATGCCAGATCATGAAGCTTTTGATGTTTCGTCGAACGCCGTTGCCGTGGCGATGCAGTCTTCGCCGTTAACAACGAAGGTCATTTTGAGAGGCTAAAAATGCTCGAAACATAAGCAAACTTGGCATACACATTTAAAGCCCAAAATGTAGTTGTATAATATGATTTTATTGGTTCAGAGTGGCAAATCGGCTCAATAGCGCCCCCTACAAAATTTCGACGAAGCAGCCCTCGCAGTACGTTTGACCTAGATGTATGAAATGTGGTAGGAACATGTATCGCATATGGACTTCAATAAAAGTCTCTTGGGGCTATGCTCTAAACCCAACCGGAAGTCAGCCATTTTGCATTTTTTATGAATTTCTCATGTCGTTTTTGTCATTTCCAGGCGCTGCACTTTAACGAACTCCTCCTAGGGAATTCATCAGATCAACTTCAAATTTGGTCGGTACAGTCTAAAGACCTTTGTGATGAAAAGTTACTCAAAGCTTGTTGTTTCGTGAAAAGCTGTTGCCGTGGCGACGCATTCTTCGCCGTTAACAACGAAGGTCATTTTGAGAGGCTAAAAATGCTCGAAACATAACCAAACTTGGCAAGTAGATTACAAGGCCGAAATGTAGTTATGGAATATGATTTTATTGGTTCAGAGTGGCAAATCGGCTCAATAGCGCCCCCTACAAAATTTCAACGAAGCAGCCCTCGCAGTACGTTTCACCTAGATGTATGAAATTTGGTAGGAACATGTATCACATATGGACTTCAATAAAAGTATCTTGGGGCCATGCTCTAAACCTGCATGCAGTGTCTGACTGTCACAGAACTGAATGGCTGCATCAGCCAGAGTCCTCGCGCCGTCCGACGCTCGCGGACGTTCTCGTCCGCGCAGGCCGGAGTCCCGCCGGCACCCCGACGTGCATATTGCGAGGGCCCGCCCATCGCTGCTCGCAGCTTTAATTAGGGCCCGAGCACCGACGTAGTCGGAGCGGAGGACCTATTGAATTTCGAATGTTTATTATTCTTATTATTATTATTATTATTTTATGTGTTTCGTCGCAAAAAGGAGGTGCTTGGGATATTGGGAATGTTGTGAAATTTGGCACGCAAGCCAGAATTTGCGAAAATTGCAGTCTGATTGGGGTGTCCAGCTGCAGTATGAAATATTGGCTCGCTAGCGCCCCCTATTGAGTAGCCCCGACATCAGGATTCACCCAGCTGTATGAAAGTTGGTAGTTATGTGGAACGTGATGAGACGCACCAAAAATCCTCTTGGCCGTTTTCTCTAAACCAAACAGGAAGTCGGCCATTTATGCTTTTATGACGTTTTTTGACCGTTTCAAGGCATCATACTTTAACGAACTCCTCCCAGAGATTTGACCCGATTGACTTCAGATTCGGCTAGTCTGCTCTTGAGACCTTGGCAGTGAAAAGTTACTCAAAGATCAAAAAGTTATCGAACTATGTGGCCGTGGCGTGGCGTCAAAGAAACACCATTCGCCACGAAACAGGAAGTTGTTGTAACTTGGCCGTACATTGTCGAATCTGCTCCAAATCTCTCATATGTCATAAGATCCTGACCCGGAACACATCTATATGATAATTTAGAATCATAGTGATAGCGCCACCTAGTGGCAACCGGAAGTTGTACGCTGCGTACTTTGACATCCTGCTCCTAACAGATTAATCAGATCCCTCTCAAATGTTGTCATACAAGCCTTAAGACCTTGATAATGCTTCATTGTGAAAATTGTAAGAAGTTACTGAAGGGCGGCGACGTGGCGGCTCGGCGAATTTCGATCCTTCGCCATGAACGAATAAACTGATGTATCTCGACTCCACATCATCAGATCTTTACCAGATTTCACATGCTTGATTAGACTCCAGGCCTGAAGACATCTGCAGGCCAATTTCGAATCATAGTCATAGCGCCACCTACTGGTAACAGGAAGTTAAAGTCTTTATACTTTGGCTTGTTTCTCTTAGTAGGTAAATCAAATCAATATCAAATTTGTTCCACACAAATACAAGAAGTTCATAATGCCAGATCATGAAGCTTTTGATGTTTCGTCGAACGCCGTTGCCGTGGCGATGCAGTCTTCGCCGTGAACAACGAAGGTCATTTTGAGAGGCTACAAATGCTCGAAACATAAGCAAACTTGGCAAGTAGATTCCAAGGCCGAAATGTAGTTATAGAATATGATTTTATTGGTTCAGAGTGGCAAATCGGCTCAATAGCGCCCCCTACAAAATTTCGACAAAGGAGCCCTCGCAGTACGTTTGACCTAGATGTATGAAATTTGGTGGGAACATGTATCACATATGGACTTAAATAAAAGTATATCGGGGCCATGCTCTAAACCTGCATGCAGTGTCTGACGGTCACAGAACTGAATGGCAGCATCAGCCAGAGTCCTCGCGCCGTCCGACGGTCGCGGACGTTCTCGGCCGCGCAGGCCGGAGTCCCGCCGGCACCCCGACGTGCATATTGCGAGGGCCCGCCCATCGCTGCTCGCAGCTTTAATTATTCTTATTATTCTTATTTTTAGTGTTTCGTCGCAAAAAGGAGGTGCTTGGGATATTGGGAATGTTGTGAAATTTGGCACGCAAGCCAGAATTTGCGAAAATTGCAGTCTGATTGGGGTGTCCAGCTGCGGTATGAAATATTGGCTCGCTAGCGCCCCCTATTGAGTAGCCCCAACATCAGGATTCACCCAGCTGTATGAAATTTGGTCGGTATGTGGAACGTGATGAGACGCACAAAAAATCCTCTTGGCCGTTTTGTCTAAACCAAACAGGAAGTCGGCCATTTTTGCTTTTATGACGTTTTTTGACCGTTTCAAGGCGTCATACTTTAACGAACTCCTCCCAGAGATTTGACCCGATTGACTTCAGATTCGGCTAGTCTGCTCTTGAGACCTTGGCAGTGAAAAGTTACTCAAAGATCAAAAAGTTATCGAACTATGTGGCCGTGGCGTGGCGTCAAAGAAACACCATTCGCCACGAAACAGGAAGTTGTTGTAACTCGGCTGTACATTGTCGAATCTGCTCAAAATCTCTCATATGTCATAACATCCTGACCCGGAACACATCTATATGATAATTTAGAATCATAGTGATAGCGCCACCTAGTGGCAACCGGAAGTTGTACGCTGCGTACTTTGACATCCTGCTCCTCACAGATTAATCAGATCCCTCTCAAATGTTGTCAAACAAGCCTTAAGACCTTGATAATGCTTCATTGTGAAGATTGTAAGAAGTTACTGAAGGACGGCGACGTGGCGGCTCGGCGAATTTCGATCCTTCGCCATGAACGAATAAACTGATGTAACTCGACTCCACATCATCAGATCTTTACCAGATTACACGTGTTTGATTAGACTCCAGGCCTGAAGACATCTGCAGGCCAATTTTGAATAATAGTCATAGCGCCACCTACTGGTAACAGGAAGTTAAAGTCATTATACTTTGGCTTGTTTCTCTTAGTAGGTAAATCAAATCAATATCAAATTTGTTCCACACAAATAGAAGAAGTTCATAATGCCAGATCATGAAGCTTTTGATGTTTCGTCGAACGCCGTTGCCGTGGCGATGCAGTCTTCGCCGTTAACAACGAAGGTCATTTTGAGAGGCTAAAAATGATCGAAACATAAGCAAACTTGGCAAGTAGATTACAAGGCCGAAATGTAGTTACAGAATATGATTTTATTGGTTCAGAGTGGCAAATCGGCATAATAGCGCCCCCTACAAAATTTCGACGAAGCAGCCCTCGCAGTACGTTTGACCTAGATGTATGAAATGTGGTAGGAATATGTATCACATATGGACTTCAATAAAAGTCTCTTGGGGTTATGCTCTAAACCCAACCGGAAGTCAGCCATTTTGCATTTCTTATGAATTTCTCATGTCGTTTTTGTCATTTCCAGGCGCTGCACTTTAACGAACTCCTCCTAGGGAATTCATCAGATCAACTTCAAATTTGGTCGGTACAGTCTAAAGACCTTTGTGATGAAAAGTTACTCAAAGCTTGTTGTTTCGTGAAAAGCTGTTGCCGTGGCGACGGAATTTCGATCCTTCGCCATGAACGAATAAACTGATGTAACTCGACTCCACATCATCAGATCTTTACCAGATTTCACGTGTTTGATTAGACTCCAGGCCTGAAGACATATGCAGGCCAATTTTGAATCATAGTCATAGCGCCACCTACTGGTAACAGGAAGTTAAAGTCTTGATACTTTGGCTTGTTTCTCTTAGTAGGTAAATCAAATCAATATCAAATTTGTTCCACACAAATAGTTCATAATGCCAGATCATGAAGCTTTTGATGTTTCGTCGAACGCCGTTGCCGTGGCGATGCAGTCTTCGCCGTTAACAACGAAGGTCATTTTGAGAGGCTAAAAATGCTCGAAACATAAGCAAACTTGGCATACACATTTAAAGGCCAAAATGTAGTTGTATAATATGATTTTATTGGTTCAGAGTGGCAAATCGGCTCAATAGCGCCCCCTACAAAATTTCAACGAAGCAGCCCTCGCAGTACGTTTCACCTAGATGTATGAAATTTGGTAGGAACATGTATCACATATGGACTTAAATAAAAGTATATTGGGGCCATGCTCTGAACCTGCATGCAGTGTCTGACGGTCACGGAACTGAATGACAGCATCAACCAGAGTCCTCGCGCCGTCCGACGGTCGCGGACGTTCTCGGCCGCGCAGGCCGGAGTCCCGCCGCCACCCCGACGTGCATGCACCCCGACGTGCATATTGCGAGGGCCCGCCCATCGCTGCTCGCAGCTTTAATTATTATTAGGGCCCGAGCACCGACGTAGTCGGAGCGGAGGACCTATTGAATTTCGAATGTTTATTATTCTTATTATTATTTTATGTGTTTCGTCGCAAAAAGGAGGTGCTTGGGATATTGGGAATGTTGTGAAATTTGGCACGCAAGCCAGAATTTGCGAAAATTGCAGTCTGATTGGGGTGTCCAGCTGCAGTATGAAATATTGGCTCGCTAGCGCCCCCTATTGAGTAGCCCCGACATCAGGATTCACCCAGCTGTATGAAAGTTGGTAGTTATGTGGAACGTGATGAGACGCACCAAAAATCCTCTTGGCCGTTTTCTCTAAACCAAACAGGAAGTCGGCCATTTTTGCTTTTATGACGTTTTTTGACCGTTTCAAGGCGTCATACTTTAACGAACTCCTCCCAGAGATTTGACCCGATTGACTTCAGATTCGGCGAGTCTGCTCTTGAGACCTTGACAGTGAAAAGTTACTCAAAGATCAAAAAGTTATCGAACTATGTGGCCGTGGCGTGGCGTCAAAGAAACACCATTCGCCACGAAACAGGAAGTTGTTGTAACTCGGCCGTACATTGTCGAATCTGCTCCAAATCTCTCATATGTCATAACATCCTGACTCGGAACACATCTATATGATAATTTTGAATCATAGTGATAGCGCCACCTAGTGGCAACCGGAAGTTGTACGCTGCGTACTTTGACATCCTGCTCCTCACAGATTAATCAGATCCCTCTCAAATGTTGTCAAACAAGCCTTAAGACCTTGATAATGCTTCATTGTGAAGATTGTAAGAAGTTACTGAAGGGCGGCGACGTGGCGGCTCGGCGAATTTCGATCCTTCGCCATGAACGAATAAACTGATGTATCTCGACTCCACATCATCAGATCTTTACCAGATTTCACATGCTTGATTAGACTCCAGGCCTGAAGACATCTGCAGGCCAATTTTGAATCATAGTCATAGCGCCACCTACTGGTAACAGGAAGTTAAAGTCTTTATACTTTGGCTTGTTTCTCTCAGTAGGTAAATCAAATCAATATCAAATTTGTTCCACACAAATACAAGAAGTTCATAATGCCAGATCATGAAGTTTTTGATGTTTCGTCGAACGCCGTTGCCGTGGCGATGCAGTCTTCGCCGTTAACAACGAAGGTCATTTTGACAGGCTAAAAATGCTCGAAACATAAGCAAACTTGGCAAGTAGATTACAAGGCCGAAATGTAGTTAGGGAATATGATTTTATTGGTTCAGAGTGGCAAATCGGCTCAATAGCGCCCCCTACAAATTTCGCCGAAGCAGCCCTCGCAGTACGTTTGACCTAGATGTATGAAATTTGGTGGGAACATGTATCACATATGGACTTAAATAACAGTATATTGGGGCCATGCTCTAAACCTGCATGCAGTGTCTGACGGTCACAGAACTAAATGGCAGCATCAGCCAGAGTCCTCGCGCCGTCCGACGGTCGCGGACGTTCTCGGCCGCGCAGGCCGGAGTCCCGCCGGCACCCCGACGTGCACATTGCGAGGGCCCGCCCATCGCTGCTCGCAGCTTTAATTAGGGCCCGAGCACCGACGTAGTCGGAGCGGAGGACCTATTGAATTTCGAATGTTTATTCTTATTCTTATTATTCTTATTTTTAGTGTTTCGTCGCAAAAAGGAGGTGCTTGGGATATTGGGAAGTCTGTGAAATTTGGCACGCAAGCCAGAATTTGCGAAAATTGCAGTCTGATTGGGGTGTCCAGCTGCGGTATGAAATATAGGCTCGCTAGCGCCCCCTATTGAGTAGCCCCAACATCAGGTTTCACCCAGCTGTATGAAAGTTGGTAGGTATGTGGAACGTGATGAGACGCACCAAAAATCCTCTTGGAAGTTTTCTCTAAACCAAACAGGAAGTCGGCCATTTTTGCTTTTATGACGTTTTTTGACCGTTTCAAGGCGTCATACTTTAACGAACTCCTCCCAGAGATTTGACCCGATTGACTTCAGATTCGGCTAGTCTGCTCTTGAGACCTTGGCAGTGAAAAGTTACTCAAAGATCAAAAAGTTATCGAACTATGTGGCCGTGGCGTGGCGTCAAAGAAACACCATTCGCCACGAAACAGGAAGTTGTTGTAACTCGGCCGTACATTGTCGAATCTGCTCCAAATCTCTCATATGTCATAACATCCTGACCCGGAACACATCTATATGATAATTTAGAATCATAGTGATAGCGCCACCTAGTGGCAACCGGAAGTTGTACGCTGCGTACTTTGACATCCTGCTCCTCACAGATTAATCAGATCCCTCTCAAATGTTGTCAAACAAGCCTTAAGACCTTGATAATGCTTCGTTGTGAAGATTGTAAGAAGTTACTGAAGGGCGGCGACGTGGCGGCTCGGCGAATTTCGATCCTTCGCCATGAACGAATAAACTGATGTAACTCGACTCCACATCATCAGATCTTTACCAGATTTCACGTGTTTGATTAGACTCCAGGCATGAAGACATCTGCAGGCCAATTTTGAATCATAGTCATAGCGCCACCTACTGGTAACAGGAAGTTAAAGTCTTGATACTTTGGCTTGTTTCTCTCAGTAGGTAAATCAAATCAATATCAAATTTCTTCCACACAAATACAAGAAGTTCATAATGCCAGATCATGAAGCTTTTGATGTTCCGTCGAACGCCGTTGCCGTGGCGATGCAGTGTTCGCCGTTAACAACGAAGGTCATTTTGAGAGGCTAAAAATGCTCGAAACATAAGCAAACTTGGCATACACATTTAAAGCCCAAAATGTAGTTGTATAATATGATTTTATTGGTTCAGAGTGGCAAATCGGCTCAATAGCGCCCCCTACAAAATTTCAACGAAGCAGCCCTCGCAGTACGTTTGACCTAGATGTATGAAATGTGGTAGGAACATGTATCGCATATGGACTTCAATAAAAGTCTCTTGGGGCTATGCTCTAAACCCAACCGGAAGTCAGCCATTTTGCATTTTTTATGAATTTCTCATGTCGTTTTTGTCATTTCCAGGCGCTGCACTTTAACGAACTCCTCCTAGGGAATTCATCAGATCAACTTCAAATTTTGTCGGTACAGTCTAAAGACCTTTGTGATGAAAAGTTACTCAAAGCTTGTTGTTTCGTGAAAAGCTGTTGCCGTGGCGACGGAATTTCGATCCTTCGCCATAAACGAATAAACTGATGTAACTCGACTCCACATCATCAGATCTTTACCAGATTTCACGTGTTTGATTAGACTCCAGGCCTGAAGACATATGCAGGCCAATTTTGAATCATAGTCATAGCGCCACCTACTGGTAACAGGAAGTTAAAGTCTTGATACTTTGGCTTGTTTCTCTTAGTAGGTAAATCAAATCAATATCAAATTTGTTCCACACAAATAGTTCATAATGCCAGATCATGAAGCTTTTGATGTTTCGTCGAACGCCGTTGCCGTGGCGATGCAGTCTTCGCCGTTAACAACGAAGGTCATTTTGAGAGGCTAAAAATGCTCGAAACATAAGCAAACTTGGCAAGTAGATTACAAGGCCGAAATGTAGTTACAGAATATGATTTTATTGGTTCAGAGTGGCAAATCGGCTCAATAGCGCCCCCTACAAAATTTCAACGAAGCAGCCCTCGCAGTACGTTTCACCTAGATGTATGAAATTTGGTAGGAACATGTATCACATATGGACTTCAATAAAAGTCTCTTGGGGCCATGCTCTAAACCTGCATGCAGTGTCTGACGGTCACAGAACTGAATGGCAGCATCAGCCAGAGTCCTCGCGCCGTCCGACGCTCGCGGACGTTCTCGTCCGCGCAGGCCGGAGTCCCGCCGGCACCCCGACGTGCATATTGCGAGGGCCCGCCCATCGCTGCTCGCAGCTTTAATTATTATTATTATTTTATGTGTTTCGTCGCAAAAAGGAGGTGCTTGGGATATTGGGAAGTTTGTGAAATTTGGCAAGCAAGCCAGAATTTGCGAAAATTGCAGTCTGATTGGGGTGCCCAGCTGCGGTATGAAATATTGGCTCGCTAGCGCCCCCTATTGAGTAGCCCCAACATCAGGTTTCACCCAGCTGTATGAAAGTTGGTAGGTATGTGGAACGTGATGACACGCACAAATAATCCTCTTGGCCGTTTTCTCTAAACCAAACAGGAAGTCGGCCATTTTTGCTTTTATGACGTTTTTTGACCGTTTCAAGGCGTCATACTTTAACGAACTCCTCCCAGAGATTTGACCCGATTGACTTCAGATTCGGCTAGTCTGCTCTTGAGACCTTGGCAGTGAAAAGTTACTCAAAGATCAAAAAGTTATCGAACTATGTGGCCGTGGCGTGGCGTCAAAGAAACACCATTCGCCACGAAACAGGAAGTTGTTGTAACTCGGCCGTACATTGTCGAATCTGCTCAAAATCTCTCATATGTCATAACATCCTGACCCGGAACACATCTATATGATAATTTAGAATCATAGTGATAGCGCCACCTAGTGGCAACCGGAAGTTGTACGCTGCGTACTTTGACATCCTGCTCCTCACAGATTAATCAGATCCCTCTCAAATCTTGTCAAACAAGCCTTAAGACCTTGATAATGCTGCGTTGTGAAGATTGTAAGAAGTTACTGAAGGGCGGCGACGTGGCGGCTCGGCGAATTTCGATCCTTCGCCATGAACGAATAAACTGATGTATCTCGACTCCACATCATCAGATCTTTACCAGATTTCACCTGCTTGATTAGACTCCAGGCCTGAAGACATCTGCAGGCCAATTTTGAATCATAGTCATAGCGCCACCTACTGGTAACAGGAAGTTAAAGTCTTGATACTTTGGCTTGTTTCTCTCAGTAGGTAAATCAAATCAATATCAAATTTGTTCCACACAAATACAAGAAGTTCATAATGCCAGATCATGAAGTTTTTGATGGTTCGTCGAACGCCGTTGCCGTGGCGATGCAGTCTTCGCCGTTAACAACGAAGGTCATTTTGACAGGCTAAAAATGCTCGAAACATAAGCAAACTTGGCATACACATTTAAAGCCCAAAATGTAGTTGTATAATATGATTTTATTGGTTCAGAGTGGCAAATCGGCTCAATAGCGCCCCCTACAAAATTTCGACGAAGCAGCCCTCGCAGTACGTTTGACCTAGATGTATGAAATTTGGTGGGAACATGTATCACATATGGACTTAAATAAAAGTATATTGGGGCCATGCTCTAAACCTGCATGCAGTGTCTGACGGTCACAGAACTAAATGGCAGCATCGGCCAGAGTCCTCGCGCCGTCCGACGGTCGCGGACGTTCTCGGCCGCGCAGGCCGGAGTCCCGCCGGCACCCCGACGTGCATATTGCGAGGGCCCGCCCATCGCTGCTCGCAGCTTTAATTAGGGCCCGAGCACCGACGTAGTCGGAGCGGAGGACCTATTGAATTTCGAATGTTTATTAGGGCCCGAGCACCGACGTAGTCGGAGCGGAGGACCTATTGAATTTCGAATGTTTATTATTATTATTATTATTATTCTTATTTTTAGTGTTTCGTCGCAAAAAGGAGGTGCTTGGGATATTGGGAAGTCTGTGAAATTTGGCACGCAAGCCAGAATTTGCGAAAATTGCAGTCTGATTGGGGTGTCCAGCTGCAGTATGAAATATTGGCTCGCTAGCGCCCCCTATTGAGTAGCCCCAACATCAGGTTTCACCCAGCTGTATGAAAGTTGGTAGGTATGTGGAACTTGATGAGACGCACCAAAAATCCTCTTGGAAGTTTTCTCTAAACCAAACAGGAAGTCGGCCATTTTTACTTTTATGACGTTTTTTGTCCGTTTCAAGGCGTCATACTTTAACGAACTCCTCCCAGAGATTTGACCCGATTGACTTCAGATTCGGCTAGTCTGCTCTTGAGACCTTGGCAGTGAAAAGTTACTCAAAGATCAAAAAGTTATCGAACGATGTGGCCGTGGCGTGGCGTCAAAGAAACACCATTCGCCACGAAACAGGAAGTTGTTGTAACTCGGCCGTACATTGTCGAATCTGCTCAAAATCTCTCATATGTCATAACATCCTGACCCGGAACACATCTGTATGATCATTTAGAATCATAGTGATAGCGCCACCTAGTGGCAACCGGAAGTTGTACGCTGCGTACTTTGACATCCTGCTCCTCACAGATTAATCAGATCCCTCTCAAATGTTGTCAAACAAGCCTTAAGACCTTGATAATGCTTTGTTGTGAAGATTGTAAGAAGTTACTGAAGGGCGGCGACGTGGCGGCTCTGCGAATTTCGATCCTTCGCCATGAACGAATAAACTGATGTAACTCGACTCCACATCATCAGATCTTTGCCAGATTTCACGTGTTTGATTAGACTCCAGGCCTGAAGACATCTGCAGGCCAATTTTGAATCATAGTCATAGCGCCACCTACTGGTAACAGGAAGTTAAAGTCTTTATACTTTGGCTTGTTTCTCTTAGTAGGTAAATCAAATCAATATCAAATTTGTTCCACACAAATAGAAGAAGTTCATAATGCCAGATCATGAAGATTTTGATGTTTCGTCGAACGCCGTTGCCGTGGCGATGCAGTATTCGCCGTTAACAACGAAGGTCATTTTGAGAGGCTAAAAATGCTCGAAACATAAGCAAACTTGGCAAGTAGATTAAAAGGCCGAAATGTAGTTACAGAATATGATTTTATTGGTTCAGAGTGGCAAATCGGCTCAATAGCGCCCCCTACAAAATTTCGACGAAGCAGCCCTCGCAGTACGTTTGACCTAGATGTATGAAATGTGGTAGGAACATGTATCGCATATGGACTTCAATAAAAGTCTCTTGGGGCTATGCTCTAAACCCAACCGGAAGTCAGCCATTTTGCATTTTTTATGAATTTCTCATGTCGTTTTTGTCATTTCCAGGCGCTGCACTTTAACGAACTCCTCCTAGGGAATTCATCAGATCAACTTCAAATTTGGTCGGTACAGTCTAAAGACCTTTGTGATGAAAAGTTACTCAAAGCTTGTTGTTTCGTGAAAAGCTGTTGCCGTGGCGACGGAATTTCGATCCTTCGCCACGAACGAATAAACTGATGTAACTCGACTCCACATCATCAGATCTTTACCAGATTTCACGTGTTTGATTAGACTCCAGGCCTGAAGACATATGCAGGCCAATTTTGAATCATAGTCATAGCGCCACCTACTGGTAACAGGAAGTTAAAGTCTTGATACTTTGGCTTGTTTCTCTTAGTAGGTAAATCAAATCAATATCAAATTTGTTCCACACAAATAGTTCATAATGCCAGATCATGAAGCTTTTGATGTTTCGTCGAACGCCGTTGCCGTGGCGATGCAGTCTTCGCCGTTAACAACGAAGGTCATTTTGAGAATCTAAAAATGCTCGAAACATAAGCAAACTTGGCATACACATTTAAAGCCCAAAATGTAGTTGTATAATATGATTTTATTGGTTCAGAGTGGCAAATCGGCTCAATAGCGCCCCCTACAAAATTTCAACGAAGCAGCCCTCGCAGTACGTTTCACCTAGATGTATGAAATTTGGTAGGAACATGTATCACATATGGACTTAAATAAAAGTATATTGGGGCCATGCTCTGAACCTGCATGCAGTGTCTGACGGTCACAGAACTGAATGGCAGCATCAACCAGAGTCCTCGCGCCGTCCGACGGTCGCGGACATTCTCGGCCGCACAGGCCGGAGTCCCGCCGGCACCCCGACGTGCATGCACCCCGACGTGCATATAGCGAGGGCCCGCTCATCGCTGCTCGCAGCTTTAATTCTTCTTATTTTTAGTGTTTCGTCGCAAAAAGGAGGTGCTTGGGATATTGGGAAGTCTGTGAAATTTTTCACGCAAGCCAGAATTTGCGAAAATTGCAGTCTGATTGGGGTGTCCAGCTACGGTATGAAATATTGGCTCGCTAGCGCCCCCTATTGAGTAGCCCCAACATCAGGATTCACCCAGCTGTATGAAATTTGGTCGGTATGTGGAACGTGATGAGACGCACAAAAAATCCTCTTGGCCGTTTTGTCTAAACCAAACAGGAAGTCGGCCATTTTTGCTTTTATGACGTTTTTTGACCGTTTCAAGGCGTCATACTTTAACGAACTCCTCCCAGAGATTTGACCCGATTGACTTCAGATTCGGCTAGTCTGCTCTTGAGACCTTGGCAGTGAAAAGTTACTCAAAGATCAAAAAGTTATCGAACTATGTGGCCGTGGCGTGGCGTCAAAGAAACACCATTCGCCACGAAACAGGAAGTTGTTGTAACTCGGCCGTACATTGTCGAATCTGCTCAAAATCTCTCATATGTCATAACATCCTGACCCGGAACACATCTATATGATCATTTAGAATCATAGTGATAGCGCCACCTAGTGGCAACCGGAAGTTGTACGCTGCGTACTTTGACATCCTGCTCCTAACAGATTAATCAGATCCCTCTCAAATGTTGTCATACAAGCCTTAAGACCTTGATAATGCTTCATTGTGAAAATTGTAAGAAGTTACTGAAGGGCGGCGACGTGGCGGCTCGGCGAATTTCGATCCTTCGCCATGAACGAATAAACTGATGTATCTCGACTCCACATCATCAGATCTTTACCAGATTTCACATGCTTGATTAGACTCCAGGCCTGAAGACATCTGCAGGCCAATTTCGAATCATAGTCATAGCGCCACCTACTGGTAACAGGAAGTTAAAGTCTTTATACTTTGGCTTGTTTCTCTTAGTAGGTAAATCAAATCAATATCAAATTTGTTCCACACAAATACAAGAAGTTCATAATGCCAGATCATGAAGCTTTTGATGTTTCGTCGAACGCCGTTGCCGTGGTGATGCAGTCTTCGCCGTTAACAACGAAGGTCATTTTGAGAGGCTAAAAATGCTCGAAACATAAGCAAACTTGGCATACACATTTAAAGCCCAAAATGTAGTTGTATAATATGATTTTATTGGTTCAGAGTGGCAAATCGGCTCAATAGCGCCCCCTACAAAATTTCAACGAAGCAGCCCTCGCAGTACGTTTGACCTAGATGTATGAAATGTGGTAGGAACATGTATCGCATATGGACTTCAATAAAAGTCTCTTGGGGCTATGCTCTAAACCCAACCGGAAGTCAGCCATTTTGCATTTTTTATGAATTTCTCATGTCGTTTTTGTCATTTCCAGGCGCTGCACTTTAACGAACTCCTCCTTGGGAATTCATCAGATCAACTTCAAATTTGGTCGGTAAAGTCTAAAGACCTTTGTGATGAAAAGTTACTCAAAGCTTGTTGTTTCGTGAAAAGCTGTTGCCGTGGCGACGGAATTTCGATCCTTCGCCATAAACGAATGAACTGATGTAACTCGACTCCACATCATCAGATCTTTACCAGATTTCACGTGTTTGATTAGACTCCAGGCCTGAAGACATATGCAGGCCAATTTTGAATCATAGTCATAGCGCCACCTACTGGTAACAGGAAGTTAAAGTCTTGATACTTTGGCTTGTTTCTCTTAGTAGGTAAATCAAATCAATATCAAATTTGTTCCACACAAATAGTTCATAATGCCAGATCATGAAGCTTTTGATGTTTCGTCGAACGCCGTTGCCGTGGCGATGTAGTCTTCGCCGTTAACAACGAAGGTAATTTTGAGAGGCTAAAAATGCTCGAAACATAAGCAAACTTGGCATACACATTTAAAGCCCAAAATGTAGTTGTATAATATGATTTTATTGGTTCAGAGTGGCAAATCGGCTCAATAGCGCCCCCTACAAAATTTCGACGAAGCAGCCCTCGCAGTACGTTTCACCTAGATGTATAAAATTTGGTAGGAACATGTATCACATATGGACTTAAATAAAAGTATATTGGGGCCATGATCTGAACCTGCATGCAGTTTCTGACGGTCACAGAACTGAATGGCAGCATCAACCAGAGTCCTCGCGCCGTCCGACGGTCGCGGACGTTCTCGGCCGCGCAGGCCGGAGTCCCGCCGGCACTCCGACGTGCATGCACCCCGACGTGCATATAGCGAGGGCCCGCTCATCGCTGCTCGCAGCTTTAATTATTCTTATTTTTAGTGTTTCGTCGCAAAAAGGAGGTGCTTGGGATATTGGGAAGTTTGTGAAATTTGGCACGCAAGCCAGAATTTGCGAAAATTGCAGTCTGATTGGGGTGTCCAGCTGCGGTATGAAATATTGGCTCGCTAGCGCCCCCTATTGTGTAGCCCCAACATCAGTATTCACCCAGCTGTATGAAATTTGGTCGGTATGTGGAACGTGATGAGACGCACAAAAAATCCTCTTGGCCGTTTTGTCTAAACCAAACAGGAAGTCGGCCATTTTTGCTTTTATGACGTTTTTTGACCGTTTCAAGGCGCCATACTTTAACGAACTCCTCCCAGAGATTTGACCCGATTGACTTCAGATTCGGCTAGTCTGCTTTTGAGACCTTGGCAGTGAAAACTTACTCAAAGATCAAAAAGTTATCGAACTATGTGGCCGTGGCGTGGCGTCAAAGAAACACCATTCGCCACGAAACAGGAAGTTGTTGTAACTCGGCCGTACATTGTCGAATCTGCTCCAAATCTCTCATATGTCATAACATCCTGACCCGGAACACATCTATATGATAATTTTGAATCAAACTGATAGCGCCACCTAGTGGCAACCGGAAGTTGTACGCTGCGTACTTTGACATCCTGCTCCTCACAGATTAATCAGATCCCTCTCAAATGTTGTCAAACAAGCCTTAAGACCTTGATAATGCTTCGTTGTGAAGATTGTAAGAAGTTACTGAAGGGCGGCGACGTGGCGGCTCGGCGAATTTCGATCCTTCGCCATGAACGAATAAACTGATGTATCTCGACTCCACATCATCAGATCTTTACCAGATTTCACATGCTTGATTAGACTCCAGGCCTGAAGACATCTGCAGGCCAATTTTGAATCATAGTCATAGCGCCACCTACTGGTAACAGGAAGTTAAAGTCTTGATACTTTGGCTTGTTTCTCTCAGTAGGTAAATCAAATCAATATCAAATTTGTTCCACACAAATACAAGAAGTTCATAATGCCAGATCATGAAGTTTTTGATGTTTCGTCGAACGCCGTTGCCGTGGCGATGCAGTCTTCGCCGTTAACAACGAAGGTCATTTTGACAGGCTAAAAATGCTCGAAACATAAGCAAACTTGGCAAGTAGATTACAAGGCCGAAATGTAGTTAGGGAATATGATTTTATTGGTTCAGAGTGGCAAATCGGCTCAATAGCGCCCCCTACAAAATTTCGACGAAGCAGCCCTCGCAGTACGTTTGACCTAGATGTATGAAATTTGGTGGGAACATGTATCGCATATGGACTTCAATAAAAGTCTCTTGGGGCTATGCTCTAAACCCAACCGGAAGTCAGCCATTTTGTATTTTTTATGAATTTCTCATGTCGTTTTTGTCATTTCCAGGCCCTGCACTTTAACGAACTCCTCCTAGGGAATTCATCAGATCAACTTCAAATTTGGTCGGTACAGTCTAAAGACCTTTGTGATGAAAAGTTACTCAAAGCTTGTTGTTTCGTGAAAAGCTGTTGCCGTGGCGACGGAATTTCGATCCTTCGCCATGAACGAATAAACTGATGTAACTCGACTCCACATCATCAGATCTTTACCAGATTTCACGTGTTTGATTAGACTCCAGGCCTGAAGACATATGCAGGCCAATTTTGAATCATAGTCATAGCGCCACCTACTGGTAACAGGAAGTTAAAGTCTTGATACTTTGGCTTGTTTCTCTTAGTAGGTAAATCAAATCAATATCAAATTTGTTCCACACAAATAGTTCATAATGCCAGATCATGAAGCTTTGATGTTTCGTCGAACGCCGTTGCCGTGGCGATGCAGTCTTCGCCGTTAACAACGAAGGTCATTTTGGGAGGCTAAAAATGCTCGAAACATAAGCAAACTTGGCATACACATTTAAAGGCCAAAATGTAGTTGTATAATATGATTTTATTGGTTCAGAGTGGCAAATCGGCTCAATAGCGCCCCCTACAAAATTTCAACGAAGCAGCCCTCGCAGTACGTTTCACCTAGATGTATGAAATTTGGTAGGAACATGTATCACATATGGACTTAAATAAAAGTATATTGGGGCCATGCTCTGAACCTGCATGCAGTGTCTGACGGTCACGGAACTGAATGACAGCATCAACCAGAGTCCTCGCGCCGTCCGACGGTCGCGGACGTTCTCGGCCGCGCAGGCCGGAGTCCCGCCGGCACCCCGACGTGCATGCACCCCGACGTGCATATTGCGAGGGCCCGCTCATCGCTGCTCGCAGCTTTAATTATTCTTATTATTATTATTATTATTATTTTATGTGTTTCGTCGCAAAAAGGAGGTGCTTGGGATATTGGGAATGTTGTGACATTTGGCACGCAAGCCAGAATTTGCGAAAATTGCAGTCTGATTGGGGTGTCCAGCTGCAGTATGAAATATTGGCTCGCTAGCGCCCCCTATTGAGTAGCCCCAACATCAGGTTTCACCCAGCTGTATGAAATTTGGTAGGTATGTGGAACGTGATGAGACGCACAAAAAATCCTCTTGGCCGTTTTCTCTAAACCAAACAGGAAGTCGGCCATTTTTGCTTTTATGACGTTTTTTGACCGTTTCAAGGCGTCATACTTTAACGAACTCCTCCCAGAGATTTGACCCGATTGACTTCAGATTCGGCGAGTCTGCTCTTGAGACCTTGGCAGTGAAAAGTTACTCAAAGATCAAAAAGTTATCGAACTATGTGGCCGTGGCGTGGCGTCAAAGAAACACCATTCGCCACGAAACAGGAAGTTGTTGTAACTTGGCCGTACATTGTCGAATCTGCTCCAAATCTCTCATATGTCATAACATCCTGACCCGGAACACATCTATATGATAATTTAGAATCATAGTGATAGCGCCACCTAGTGGCAACCGGAAGTTGTAGGCTGCGTACTTTGACATCCTGCTCCTCACAGATTAATCAGATCCCTCTCAAATGTTGTCAAACAAGCCTTAAGACCTTGATACTGCTTCGTTGTGAAGATTGTAAGAAGTTACTGAAGGGCGGCGACGTGGCGGCTCGGCGAATTTCGATCCTTCGCCATGAACGAATAAACTGATGTATCTCGACTCCACATCATCAGATCTTTCCCAGAGTTCACGTGTTTGATTAGACTCCAGGCCTGAAGACATCTGCAGGCCAATTTTGAATCATAGTCATAGCGCCACCTACTGGTAACAGGAAGTTAAAGTCTTTATACTTTGGCTTGTTTCTCTTAGTAGGTAAATCAAATCAATATCAAATTTGTTCCACACAAATAGAAGAAGTTCATAATGCCAGATCATGAAGCTTTTGATGTTTCGTCGAACGCCGTTGCCGTGGCGATGCAGTCTTCGCCGTTAACAACGAAGGTCATTTTGAGAGGCTAAAAATGCTCGAAACATAAGCAAACTTGGCATACACATTTAAAGCCCAAAATGTAGTTGTATAATATGATTTTATTGGTTCAGAGTGGCAAATCGGCTCAATAGCGCCCCCTACAAAATTTCAACGAAGCAGCCCTCGCAGTACGTTTCACCTAGATGTATGAAATGTGGTAGGAACATGTATCACATATGGACTTCAATAAAAGTCTCTTGGGGCTATGCTCTAAACCCAACCGGAAGTCAGCCATTTTGCATTTTTTATGAATTTCTCATGTCGTTTTTGTCATTTCCAGGCGCTGCACTTTAACGAACTCCTCCTAGGGAATTCATCAGATCAACTTCAAATTTGGTCGGTACAGTCTAAAGACCTTTGTGATGAAAAGTTACTCAAAGCTTGTTATTTCGTGAAAAGCTGTTGCCGTGGCGACGGAATTTCGATCCTTCGCCATGAACGAATAAACTGATGTAACTCGACTCCACATCATCAGATCTTTACCAGATTTCACGTGTTTGATTAGACTCCAGGCCTGAAGACATATGCAGGCCAATTTTGAATCATAGTCATAGCGCCACCTACTGGTAACAGGAAGTTAAAGTCTTGATACTTTGGCTTGTTTCTCTTAGTAGGTAAATCAAATCAATATCAAATTTGTTCCACACAAATAGTTCATAATGCCAGATCATGAAGCTTTTGATGTTTCGTCGAACGCCGTTGCCATGGCGATGCAGTCTTCGCCGTTAACAACGAAGGTCATTTTGAGAGGCTAAAAATGCTCGAAACATAAGCAAACTTGGCATACACATTTAAAGCCCAAAATGTAGTTGTATAATATGATTTTATTGGTTCAGAGTGGCAAATCGGCTCAATAGCGCCCCCTACAAAATTTCAACGAAGCAGCCCTCGCAGTACGTTTCACCTAGATGTATGAAATTTGGTAGGAACATGTATCACATATGGACTTAAATAAAAGTATATTGGGGCCATGCTCTGAACCTGCATGCAGTGTCTGACGGTCACGGAACTGAATGACAGCATCAACCAGAGTCCTCGCGGCGTCCGACGGTCGCGGACGTTCTCGGCCGCGCAGGCCGGAGTCCCGCCGGCACCCCGACGTGCATATTGCGAGGGCCCGCCCATCGCTGCTCGCAGCTTTAATTCTTATTAGGGCCCGAGCACCGACGTAGTCGGAGCGGAGGACCTATTGAATTTCGAATGTTTATTATTATTATTCTTATTATTTTATGTGTTTCGTCGCAAAAAGGAGGTGCTTGGGATATTGGGAATGTTGTGAAATTTGGCACGCAAGCCAGAATTTGCGAAAATTGCAGTCTGATTGGGGTGCCCAGCTGCGGTATGAAATATTGGCTCGCTAGCGCCCCCTATTGAGTAGCCCCAACATCAGGTTTCACCCAGCTGTATGAAAGTTAGTAGGTATGTGGAACGTGATGAGACGCACCAAAAATCCTCTTGGAAGTTTTCTCTAAACCAAACAGGAAGTCGGCCATTTTTACTTTTATGACGGTTTTTGACCGTTTCAAGGCGTCATACTTTAACGAACTCCTCCCAGAGATTTGACCCGATTGACTTCAGATTCGGCTAGTCTGCTCTTGAGACCTTGGCAGTGAAAAGTTACTCAAAGATCAAAAAGTTATCGAACTATGTGGCCGTGGCGTGGCGTCAAAGAAACACTATTCGCCACGAAACAGGAAGTTGTTGTAACTCGGCCGTACATTGTCGAATCTGCTCCAAATCTTTCATATGTCATAACATCCTGACCCGGAACACATCTATATGATAATTTTGAATCAAACTGATAGCGCCACCTAGTGGCAACCGGAAGTTGTACGCTGCGTACTTTGACATCCTGCTCCTCACAGATTAATCAGATCCCTCTCAAATGTTGTCAAACAAGCCTTAAGACCTTGATAATGCTTCATTGTGAAGATTGTAAGAAGTTACTGAAGGACGGCGACGTGGCGGCTCGGCGAATTTCGATCCTTCGCCATGAACGAATAAACTGATGTATCTCGACTCCACATCATCAGATCTTTACCAGATTTCACGTGTTTGATTAGACTCCAGGCCTGAAGACAACTGCAGGCCAATTTCGAATCATAGTCATAGCGCCACCTACTGGTAACAGGAAGTTAAAGTCTTTATACTTTGGCTTGTTTCTCTTAGTAGGTAAATCAAATCAATATCAAATTTGTTCCACACAAATACAAGAAGTTCATAATGCCAGATCATGAAGCTTTTGATGTTTCGTCGAACGCCGTTGCCGTGGCGATGCAGTCTTCGCCGTTAACAACGAAGGTCATTTTGAGAGGCTAAAAATGCTCGAAACATAAGCAAACTTGGCAAGTAGATTACAAGGCCGAAATGTAGTTACAGAATCTGATTTTATTGGTTCAGAGTGGCAAATCGGCTCAATAGCGCCCCCTACAAAATTTCGACGAAGCAGCCCTCGCAGTACGTTTGACCTAGATGTATGAAATGTGGTAGGAACATGTATCGCATATGGACTTCAATAAAAGTCTCTTGGGGCTATGCTCTAAACCCAACCGGAAGTCAGCCATTTTGCATTTTTTATGAATTTCTCATGTCGTTTTTGTCATTTCCAGGCGCTGCACTTTAACGAACTCCTCCTAGGGAATTCATCAGATCAACTTCAAATTTGGTCGGTACAGTCTAAAGACCATTGTGATGAAAAGTTACTCAAAGCTTGTTGTTTCGTGAAAAGCTGTTGCCGTGGCGACGCATCCTTCGCCGTTAACAACGAAGGTCATTTTGAGAGGCTAAAAATGCTCGAAACATAACCAAACTTGGCAAGTAGATTACAAGGCCGAAATGTAGTTATGGAATATGATTTTATTGGTTCAGAGTGGCAAATCGGCTCAATAGCGCCCCCTACAAAATTTCAACGAAGCAGCCCTCGCAGTACGTTTCACCTAGATGTATGAAATTTGGTAGGAACATGTATCACATATGGACTTAAATAAAAGTATATTGGGGCCATGCTCTGAACCTGCATGCAGTGTCTGACGGTCACGGAACTGAATGACAGCATCAACCAGAGTCCTCGCGCCGTCCGACGGTCGCTGACGTTCTCGGCCGCGCAGGCCGGAGTCCCGCCGGCACCCCGACGTGCATGCACCCCGACGTGCATATTGCGAGGGCCCGCCCATCGCTGCTCGCAGCTTTAATTATTATTATTATTTTATGTGTTTCGTCGCAAAAAGGAGGTGCTTGGGATATTGGGAATGTTGTGAAATTTGGCACGCAAGCCAGAATTTGCGAAAATTGCAGTCTGATTGGGGTGTCCAGCTGCAGTATGAAATATTGGCTCGCTAGCGCCCCCTATTGAGTAGCCCCGACATCAGGATTCACCCAGCTGTATGAAAGTTGGTAGTTATGTGGAACGTGATGAGACGCACCAAAAATCCTCTTGGCCGTTTTCTCTAAACCAAACAGGAAGTCGGCCATTTTTGCTTTTATGACGTTTTTTGACCGTTTCAAGGCGTCATACTTTAACGAACTCCTCCCAGAGATTTGACCCGATTGACTTCAGATTCGGCGAGTCTGCTCTTGAGACCTTGACAGTGAAAAGTTACTCAAAGATCAAAAAGTTATCGAACTATGTGGCCGTGGCGTGGCGTCAAAGAAACACCATTCGCCACGAAACAGGAAGTTGTTGTAACTTGGCCGTACATTGTCGAATCTGCTCCAAATCTCTCATATGTCATAAGATCCTGACCCGGAACACATCTATATGATAATTTAGAATCATAGTGATAGCGCCACCTAGTGGCAACCGGAAGTTGTACGCTGCGTACTTTGACATCCTGCTCCTCACAGATTAATCAGATCCCTCTCAAATGTTGTCAAACAAGCCTTAAGACCTTGATAATGCTTCATTGTGAAGATTGTAAGAAGTTACTGAAGGGCGGCGACGTGGCGGCTCGGCGAATTTCGATCCTTCGCCATGAACGAATAAACTGATGTAACTCGACTCCACATCATCAGATCTTTACCAGATTTCACATGTTTGATTAGACTCCAGGCCTGAAGACATCTGGAGGCCAATTTTGAATCATAGTCATAGCGCCACCTACTGCTAACAGGAAGTTAAAGTCTTTATACTTTGGCTTGTTTCTCTTAGTAGGTAAATCAAATCAATATCAAATTTGTTCCACACAAATACAAGAAGTTCATAATACCAGATCATGAAGCTTTTGATGTTTCGTCGAACGCCGTTGCCGTGGCGATGCAGTCTTCGCCGTGAACAACGAAGGTCATTTTGAGAGGCTAAAAATGCTCGAAACATAAGCAAACTTGGCAAGTAGATTACAAGGCCGAAATGTAGTTATAGAATATGATTTTATTGGTTCAGAGTGGCAAATCGGCTTAATAGCGCCCCCTACAAAATTTCAACGAAGCAGCCCTCGCAGTACGTTTGACCTAGATGTATGAAATGTGGTAGGAACATGTATCGCATATGGACTTCAATAAAAGTCTCTTGGGGCTATGCTCTAAACCCAACCGGAAGTCATCCATTTTGCATTTTTTATGAATTTCTCATGTCGTTTTTGTAATTTCCAGGCGCTGCACTTTAACGAACTCCTCCTAGGGAATGAATCAGATCAACTTCAAATTTGGTCGGTACAGTCTAAAGACCTTTGTGATGAAAAGTTACTCAAAGCTTGTTGTTTCGTGAAAAGCTGTTGCCGTGGCGACGCATCCTTCGCCGTTAACAACGAAGGTCATTTTGAGAGGCTAAAAATGCTCGAAACATAAGCAAACTTGGCAAGTAGATTACAAGGCCGAAATGTAGTTAGGGAATATGATTGTATTGGTTCAGAGTGGCAAATCGGCTCAATAGCGCCCCCTACAAAATTTCAACGAATCAGCCCTCGCAGTACGTTTCACCTAGATGTATGAAATTTGGTAGGAACATGTATCACATATGGACTGAAATAAAAGTATATTGGGGCCATGCTCTGAACCTGCATGCAGTGTCTGACGGTCACAGAACTGAATGGCAGCATCAACCAGAGTTCTCGCGCCGTCCGACGGTCGCGGACGTTCTCGGCCGCGCAGGCCGGAGTCCCGCCGGCACCCCGACGTGCATATTGCGAGGGCCCGCTCATCGCTGCTCGCAGCTTTAATTAGGGCCCGAGCACCGACGTAGTCGGAGCGGAGGACCTATTGAATTTCGAATGTTTATTATTCTTCTTATTATTATTATTATTATTTTTAGTGTTTCGTCGCAAAAAGGAGGTGCTTGGGATATTGGGACGTTTGTGAAATTTGGCACGCAAGCCAGAATTTGCGAAAATTGCAGTCTGATTGGGGTGTCCAGCTGCGGTATGAAATATTGGCTCGCTAGCGCCCCCTATTGAGTAGCCCCAACATCAGGTTTCACCCAGCTGTATGAAAGTTGGTAGTTATGTGGAACGTGATGAGACGCACCAAAAATCCTCTTGGAAGTTTTCTCAAAACCAAACAGGAAGTCGGCCATTTTTACTTTTATGACGGTTTTTGACCGTTTCAAGGCGTCATACTTTAACGAACTCCTCCCAGAGATTTGACCCGATTGACTTCAGATTCGGCGAGTCTGCTCTTGAGACCTTGGCAGTGAAAAGTTACTCAAAGATCAAAAAGTTATCGAACTATGTGGCCGTGGCGTGGCGTCAAAGAAACACCATTCGCCACGAAACAGGAAGTTGTTGTAACTCGGCCGTACATTGTCGAATCTGCTCCAAATCTCTCATATGTCATAACATCCTGACCCGGAACACATCTATATGATAATTTAGAATCATAGTGATAGCGCCACCTAGTGGCAACCGGAAGTTGTACGCTGCGTACTTTGACATCCTGCTCCTCACAGATTAATTAGATCCCTCTCAAATGTTGTCAAACACGCCTTAAGACCTTGATAATGCTTCGTTGTGAAGATTGTAAGAAGTTACTGAAGGGCGGCGACGTGGCGGCTCGGCGAATTCCGATCCTTCGCCATGAACGAATAAACTGATGTAACTCGACTCCACATCATCAGATCTTTGCCAGATTTCACGTGTTTGATTAGACTCCAGGCCTGAAGACATATGCAGGCCAATTTTGAATCATAGTCATAGCGCCACCTACTGGTAACAGGAAGTTAAAGTCTTTATACTTTGGCTTGTTTCTCTTAGTAGGTAAATCAAATCAATATCAAATTTCTTCCACACAAATACAAGAAGTTCATAATGCCAGATCATGAAGCTTTTGATGTTTCGTCGAACGCCGTTGCCGTGGCGATGCAGTCTTCGCCGTTAACAACGAAGGTCATTTTGAGAGGCTAAAAATGCTCGAAACATAAGCAAACTTGGCAAGTAGATTACAAGGCCGAAATGTAGTTAGGGAATATGATTTTATTGGTTCAGAGTGGCAAATCGGCTCAATAGCGCCCCCTACAAAATTCCGACGAAGCAGCCCTCGCAGTACGTTTGACCTAGATGTATGAAATGTGGTAGGAACATGTATCGCATATGGACGTCAATAAAAGTCTCTTGGGGCTATGCTCTAAACCCAACCGGAAGTCAGCCATTTCGCATTTTTTATGAATTTCTCATGTCGTTTTTGTCATTTCCAGGCGCTGCACTTTAACGAACTCCTCCTAGGGAATTCATCAGATCAACTTCAAATTTGGTCGGTACAGTCTAAAGACCTTTGTGATGAAAAGTTACTCAAAGCTTGTTGTTTCGTGAAAAGCTGTTGCCGTGATGACGGAATTTCGATCCTTCGCCATGAACGAATGAACTGATGTAACTCGACTCCACATCATCAGATCTTTACCAGATTTCACGTGTTTGATTAGACTCCAGGCCTGAAGACATATGCAGGCCAATTTTGAATTATAGTCATAGCGCCACCTACTGGTAACAGGAAGTTAAAGTCTTGATACTTTGGCTTGTTTCTCTTAGTAGGTAAATCAAATTAATATCAAATTTGTTCCACACAAATAGTTCATAATGCCAGATCATGAAGCTTTTGATGTTTCGTCGAACGCCGTTGCCGTGGCGATGCAGTCTTCGCCGTTAACAACGAAGGTCATTTTGAGAGGCTAAAAATGCTCGAAACATAAGCAAACTTGGCAAGTAGATTACAAGGCCGAAATGTAGTTAGGAAATATGATTTGATTGGTTCAGAGTGGCAAATCGGCTCAATAGCGCCCCCTGCAAAATTCCGACGAAGCAGCCCTCGCAGTACGTTTGACCTAGATGTATGAAATTTGGTGGGAACATGTATCACATATGGACTTAAATAACAGTATATTGGGGCCATGCTCTAAACCTGCATGCAGTGTCTGACGGTCACAGAACTAAATGGCAGCATCAGCCAGAGTCCTCGCGCCGTCCGACGGTCGCAGACGTTCTCGGCCGCGCAGGCCGGAGTCCCGCCGGCACCCCGACGTGCATATTGCGAGGGCCCGCTCATCGCTGCTCGCAGCTTTAATTCTTCTTATTATTCTTATTTTTAGTGTTTCGTCGCAAAAAGGAGGTGCTTGGGATATTGGGAAGTCTGTGAAATTTGGCACGCAAGCCAGAATTTGCGAAAATTGCAGTCTGATTGGGGTGTCCAGCTGCGGTATGAAATATTGGCTCGCTAGCGCCCCCTATTGAGTAGCCCCAACATCAGGTTTCACCCAGCTGTATGAAAGTTGGTAGGTATGTGGAACGTGATGAGACGCACCAAAAATCCTCTTGGAAGTTTTCTCTAAACCAAACAGGAAGTCGGCCATTTTTGCTTTTATGACGTTTTTTGACCGTTTCAAGGCGTCATACTTTAACGAACTCCTCCCAGAGATTTGACCCGATTGACTTCAGATTCGGCTAGTCTGCTCTTGAGACCTTGGCAGTGAAAAGTTACTCAAAGATCAAAAAGTTATCGAACTATGTGGCCGTGGCGTGGCGTCAAAGAAACACCATTCGCCACGAAACAGGAAGTTGTTGTAACTCGGCCGTACATTGTCGAATCTGCTCCAAATCTCTCATATGTCATAACATCCTGACCCGGAACACATCTATATGATAATTTAGAATCATAGTGATAGCGCCACCTAGTGGCAACCGGAAGTTGTACGCTGCGTACTTTGACATCCTGCTCCTCACAGATTAATCAGATCCCTCTCAAATGTTGTCAAACAAGCCTTAAGACCTTGATAATGCTTCATTGTGAAGATTGTAAGAAGTTACTGAAGGGCGGCGACGTGGCGGCTCGGCGAATTTCGATCCTTCGCCATGAACGAATAAACTGATGTAACTCGACTCCACATCATCAGATCTTTACCAGATTTCACGTGTTTGATTAGACTCCAGGCATGAAGACATCTGCAGGCCAATTTTGAATCATAGTCATAGCGCCACCTACTGGTAACAGGAAGTTAAAGTCTTGATACTTTGGCTTGTTTCTCTCAGTAGGTAAATCAAATCAATATCAAATTTGTTCCACACAAATACAAGAAGTTCATAATGCCAGATCATGAAGCTTTTGATGTTTCGTCGAACGCCGTTGCCGTGGCGATGCAGTCTTCGCCGTGAACAACGAAGGTCATTTTGAGAGGCTAAAAATGCTCGAAACATAACCAAACTTGGCAAGTAGATTACAAGGCCGAAATGTAGTTATAGAATATGATGTTATTGGTTCAGAGTGGCAAATCGGCTCAATAGCGCCCCCTACAAAATTTCAACGAAGCAGCCCTCGCAGTACGTTTGACCTAGATGTATGAAATGTGGTAGGAACATGTATCGCATATGGACTTCAATAAAAGTCTCTTGGGGCTATGCTCTAAACCCAACCGGAAGTCAGCCATTTTGCATTTTTTATGAATTTCTCATGTCGTTTTTGTCATTTCCAGGCGCTGCACTTTAACGAACTCCTCCTAGGGAATTCATCAGATCAACTTCAAATTTGGTCGGTACAGTCTAAAGACCTTTGTGATGAAAAGTTACTCAAAGCTTGTTGTTTCGTGAAAAGCTGTTGCCGTGGCGACGCATCCTTCGCCGTTAACAACGAAGGTCATTTTGAGAGGCTAAAAATGCTCGAAACATAACCAAACTTGGCAAGTAGATTACAAGGCCGAAATGTAGTTATGGAATATGATTTTATTGGTTCAGAGTGGCAAATCGGCTCAATAGCGCCCCCTACAAAATTTCAACGAAGCAGCCCTCGCAGTACGTTTCACCTAGATGTATGAAATTTGGTAGGAACATGTATCACATATGGACTTAAATAAAAGTCTCTTGGGGCCATGCTCTGAACCTGCATGCAGTGTCTGACGGTCACGGAACTGAATGACAGCATCAACCAGAGTCCTCGCGCCGTCCGACGGTCGCTGACGTTCTCGGCCGCGCAGGCCGGAGTCCCGCCGGCACCCCGACGTGCATGCACTCCGACGTGCATATTGCGAGGGCCCGCTCATCGCTGCTCGCAGCTTTAATTATTCTTAGTCTTTCGTCGCAAAAAGGAGGTGCTTGGGATATTGGGAAGTCTGTTAAATTTGGCACGCAAGCCAGAATTTGCGAAAATTGCAGTCTGATTGGGGTGTCCAGCTGCGGTATGAAATATTGGCTCGCTAGCGCCCCCTATTGAGTAGCCCCAACATCAGGTTTCACCCAGCTGTATGAAAGTTGGTAGGTATGTGGAACGTGATGAGACGCACCAAAAATCCTCTTGGAAGTTTTCTCTAAACCAAACAGGAAGTCGGCCATTTTTGCTTTTATGACGTTTTTTGACTGTTTCAAGGCGTCATACTTTAACGAACTCCTCCCAGAGATTTGACCCGATTGACTTCAGATTCGGCTAGTCTGCTCTTGAGACCTTGGCAGTGAAAAGTTACTCAAAGATCAAAAAGTTATCGAACTATGTGGCCGTGGCGTGGCGTCAAAGAAACACCATTCGCCACAAAACAGGAAGTTGTTGTAACTCGGCCGTACATTGTCGAATCTGCTCCAAATCTCTCATATGTCATAACATCCTGACCCGGAACACATCTATATGATAATTTAGAATCATAGTGATAGCGCCACCTAGTGGCAACCGGAAGTTGTACGCTGCGTACTTTGACATCCTGCTCCTCACAGATGAATCAGATCCCTCTCAAATGTTGTCAAACAAGCCTTAAGACCTTGATAATGCTTCATTGTGAAGATTGTAAGAAGTTACTGAAGGGCGGCGACGTGGCGGCTCGGCGAATTTCGATCCTTCGCCATGAACGAATAAACTGATGTATCTCGACTCCACATCATCAGATCTTTACCAGATTTCACATGCTTGATTAGACTCCAGGCCTGAAGACATCTGCAGGCCAATTTTGAATCATAGTCATAGCGCCACCTACTGGTAACAGGAAGTTAAAGTCTTTATACTTTGGCTTGTTTCTCTTAGTAGGTAAATCAAATAAATATCAAATTTGTTCCACACAAATAGAAGAAGTTCATAATGCCAGATCATGAAGCTTTTGATGTTTCGTCGAACGCCGTTGCCGTGGCGATGCAGTCTTCGCCGTTAACAACGAAGGTCATTTTGAGAGGCTAAAAATGCTCGAAACATAAGCAAACTTGGCAAGTAGATTACAAGTCTGAAATGTAGTTACAGAATATGATTTTATTGGTTCAGAGTGGCAAATCGGCTCAATAGCGCCCCCTACAAAATTTCGACGAAGCAGCCCTCGCAGTACGTTTGACCTAGATGTATGAAATGTGGTAGGAACATGTATCACATATGGACTTCAATAAAAGTCTCTTGGGGTTATGCTCTAAACCCAACCGTAAGTCAGCCATTTTGCATTTCTTATGAATTTCTAGTGTCGTTTTTGTCATTTCCAGGCGCTGCACTTTAACGAACTCCTCCTAGGGAATTAATCAGATCAACTTCAAATTTGGTCGGTACAGTCTAAAGACCTTTGTGATGAAAAGTTACTCAAATCTTGTTGTTTCGTGAAAAGCTGTTGCCGTGGCGACGCATTCTTCGCCGTTAACAACGAAGGTCATTTTGAGAGGCTACAAATGCTCGAAACATAACCAAACTTGGCATACACATTTAAAGCCCAAAATGTAGTTGTATAATATGATTTTATTGGTTCAGAGTGGCAAATCGGCTCAATAGCGCCCCCTACAAAATTTCAACGAAGCAGCCCTCGCAGTACGTTTCACCTAGATGTATGAAATTTGGTAGGAACATGTATCACATATGCACTTAAATAAAAGTATATTGGGGCCATGCTCTGAACCTGCATGCAGTGTCTGACGGTCACGGAACTGAATGACAGCATCAACCAGAGTCCTCGCGCCGTCCGACGGTCGCGGACGTTCTCGGCCGCGCAGGCCGGAGTCCCGCCGGCACCCCGACGTGCATGCACCCCGACATGCATATTGCGAGGGCCCGCTCATCGCTGCTCGCAGCTTTAATTATTAGGGCCCGAGCACCGACGTAGTCGGAGCGGAGGACCTATTGAATTTCGAATGTTTATTATTCTTATTAGGGCCCGAGCACCGACGTAGTCGGAGCGGAGGACCTATTGAAACCGTAATGTTTATTATTATTCTTATTCTTATTATTATTATTTTATGTGTTTCGTCGCAAAAAGGAGGTGCTTGGGATATTGGGAATGTTGTGAAATTTGGCACGCAAGCCAGAATTTGCGAAAATTGCAGTCTGCTTGGGGTGCCCAGCTGCGGTATGAAATATTGGCTCGCTAGCGCCCCCTATTGAGTAGCCCCAACATCAGGTTTCACCCAGCTGTATGAAAGTTAGTAGGTATGTGGAACGTGATGAGACGCACCAAAAATCCTCTTGGAAGTTTTCTCTAAACCAAACAGGAAGTCAGCCATTTTTACTTTTATGACGTCTTTTGGCCGTTTCAAGGCGTCATACTTTAACGAACTCCTCCCAGAGATTTGACCCGATTGACTTCAGATTCGGCTAGTCTGCTCTTGAGACCTTGGCAGTGAAAAGTTACTCAAAGATCAAAAAGTTATCGAACTATGTGGCCGTGGCGTGGCGTCAAAGAAACACCATTCGCCACGAAACAGGAAGTTGTTGTAACTCGGCCGTACATTGTCGAATCTGCTCCAAATCTCTCATATGTCATAACATCCTGACCCGGAACACATCTGTATGATAATTTAGAATCATAGTGATAGCGCCACCTAGTGGCAACCGGAAGTTGTACGCTGCGTACTTTGACATCCTGCTCCTCACAGATTAATCAGATCCCTCTCAAATCTTGTCAAACAAGCCTTAAGACCTTGATAATGCTTCATTGTGAAGATTGTAAGAAGTTACTGAAGGGCGGCGACGTGGCGGCTCGGCGAATTTCGATCCTTCGCCATGAACGAATAAACTGATGTAACTCGACTCCACATCATTAGATCTTTACCAGATTTCACGTGTTTGATTAGACTCCAGGCCTGAAGACATCTGCAGGCCAATTTTGAATCATAGTCATAGCGCCACCTACTGGTAACAGGAAGTTAAAGTCTTGATACTTTGGCTTGTTTCTCTCAGTAGGTAAATCAAATCAATATCAAATTTGTTCCAAACAAATACAAGAAGTTCATAATGCCAGATCATGAAGTTTTTGATGTTTCGTCGAACGCCGTTGCCGTGGCGATGCAGTCTTCGGCGTTAACAACGAAGGTCATTTTGACAGGCTAAACATGCTCGAAACATAAGCAAACTTGGCAAGTAGATTACAAGGCCGAAATGTAGTTAGGGAATATGATTTTATTTGTTCAGAGTGGCAAATCGGCTCAATAGCGCCCCCTACAAAATTTCGACGAAGCAGCCCTCGCAGTACGTTTGACCTAGATGTATGAAATGTGGTAGGAACATGTATCACATATGGACTTAAATAAAAGTATATTGGGGCCATGCTCTAAACCTGCATGCAGTGTCTGACGGTCACAGAACTAAATGGCAGCATCAGCCAGAGTCCTCGCGCCGTCCGACGGTCGCGGACGTTCTCGGCCGCGCAGGCCGGAGTCCCGCCCGCACCCCGACGTGCATATTGCGAGGGCCCGCCCATCGCTGCTCGCAGCTTTAATTAGGGCCCGAGCACCGACGTAGTCGGAGCGGAGGACCTATTGAATTTCGAATGTTTATTATTAGGGCCCGAGCACCGACGTAGTCGGAGCGGAGGACCTATTGAATTTCGAATGTTTATTATTATTCTTATTCTTATTATTTTATGTGTTTCGTCGCAAAAAGGAGGTGCTTGGGATATTGGGAAGTTTGTGAAATTTGGCAAGCAAGCCAGAATTTGCGAAAATTGCAGTCTGATTGGGGTGCCCAGCTGCGGTATGAAATATTGGCTCGCTAGCGCCCCCTATTGAGTAGCCCCAACATCAGGTTTCACCCAGCTGTATGAAAGTTGGTAGGTATGTGGAACGTGATGAGACGCACAAAAAATCCTCTTGGCCGTTTTCTCTAAACCAAACAGGAAGTCGGCCATTTTTGCTTTTATGACGTTTTTTTACCGTTTCAAGGCGTCATACTTTAACGAACTCCTCCTAGAGATTTGACCCGATTGACTTCAGATTCGGCTAGTCTGCTCTTGAGACCTTGGCAGTGAAAAGTTACTCAAAGATCAAAAAGTTATCGAACTATGTGGCCGTGGCGTGGCGTCAAACAAACACCATTCGCCACGAAACAGGAAGTTGTTGTAACTCGGCCGTACATTGTCGAATCTGCTCAAAATCTCTCATATGTCATAACATCCTGACCCGGAACACATCTATATGATAATTTTGAATCAAACTGATAGCGCCACCTAGTGGCAACCGGAATTTGTACGCTGCGTACTTTGACATCCTGCTCTTCACAGATTAATCAGATCCCTCTCAAATGTTGTCATACAAGCCTTAAGACCTTGATAATGCTTCATTGTGAAAATTGTAAGAAGTTACTGAAGGGCGGCGACGTGGCGGCTCGGCGAATTTCGATCCTTCGCCATGAACGAATAAACTGATGTATCTCGACTCCACATCATCAGATCTTTACCAGATTTCACATGCTTGATTAGACTCCAGGCCTGAAGACATCTGCAGGCCAATTTCGAATCATAGTCATAGCGCCACCTACTGGTAACAGGAAGTTAAAGTCTTTATACTTTGGCTTGTTTCTCTTAGTAGGTAAATCAAATCAATATCAAATTTCTTCCACACAAATACAAGAAGTTCATAATGCCAGATCATGAAGCTTTTGATGTTTCGTCGAACGCCGTTGCCGTGGCGATGCAGTCTTCGCCGTGAAGAACGAAGGTCATTTTGAGAGGCTAAAAATGCTCGAAACATAAGCAAACTTGGCAAGTAGATTTCAAGGCCGAAATGTAGTTATGGAATATGATTTTATTGGTTCAGAGTGGCAAATCGGCTCAATAGCGCCCCCTACAAAATTTAGACGAAGCAGCCCTCGCAGTACGTTTGACCTAGATCTATTAAAATGTGGTGGGAACATGTATCACATATGGACTTCAATAAAAGTCTCTTGGGGTTATGCTCTAAACCCAACCGGAAGTCAGCCATTTTGCATTTCTTATGAATTTTTAGTGTCGTTTTTGTCATTTCCAGGCGCTGCACTTTAACGAACTCCTCCTAGAGAATTAATCAGATCAACTTCAAATTTGGTCGGTACAGTCTAAAGACCTTTGTGATGAAAAGTTACTCAGAGCTTGTTGTTTCGTGAAAAGCTGTTGCCGTGGCGACGCATTCTTCGCCGTTAACAACGAAGGTCATTTTGAGAGGCTAAAAATGCTCGAAACATAAGCAAACTTGGCAAGTAGATTACAAGGTCGAAATGTAGTTACAGAATATGATTTTATTGGTTCAGAGTGGCAAATCGGCTCAATAGCGCCCCCTACAAAATTTCAACGAAGCAGCCCTCGCAGTACGTTTGACCTAGATGTATGAAATGTGGTAGAAACATGTATCACATATGGACTGAAATAAAAGTCTCTTGGGGTCATGCTCTAAACCCAACCGGAAGTCAGCCATTTTGCATTTTTTATGAATTTCTCATGTCGTTTTTGTCATTTCCAGGCGCTGCACTTTAACGAACTCCTCCTAGGGAATTCATCAGATCAACTTCAAATTTGGTCGGTACAGTCTAAAGACCTTTGTGATGAAAAGATACTCAAAGCTTGTTGTTTCGTGAAAAGCTGTTGCCGTGGCGACGGAATTTCGATCCTTCGCCATGAACGAATAAACTGATGTAACTCGACTCCACATCATCAGATCTTTACCAGATTTCACATGTTTGATTAGACTCCAGGCCTGAAGACATCTGTAGGCCAATTTTGAATCATAGTCATAGCGCCACCTACTGGTAACAGGAAGTTAAAGTCTTGATACTTTGGCTTGTTTCTCTTAGTAGGTCAATCAAATCAATATCAAATTTGTTCCACACAAATAGTTCATAATGCCAGATCATGAAGCTTTTGATGTTTCGTCGAACGCCGTTGCCGTGGCGATGCAGTCTTCGCCGTTAACAACGAAGGTCATTTTGAGAGGCTAAAAATGCTCGAAACATAAGCAAACTTGGCATACACATTTAAATCCCAAAATGTAGTTGTATAATATGATTTTATTGGTTCAGAGTGGCAAATCGGCTCAATAGCGCCCCCTACAAAATTTCAACGAAGCAGCCCTCGCAGTACGTTTCACCTAGATGTATGAAATTTGGTAGGAACATGTATCACATATGGACTTAAATAAAAGTATATTGGGGCCATGCTCTGAACGTGCATGCAGTGTCTGACGGTCACGGAACTGAATGACAGCATCAACCAGAGTCCTCGCGCCGTCCGACGTTCGCGGACGTTCTCGGCCGCGCAGGCCGGAGTCCCGCCGGCACCCCGACGTGCATATTGCGAGGGCCCGCCCATCGCTGCTCGCAGCTTTAATTATTATTAGGGCCCGAGCACCGACGTAGTCGGAGCGGAGGACCTATTGAAACCGCTATGTTTATTAGGGCCCGAGCACCGACGTAGTCGGAGCGGAGGACCTATTGAATTTCGAATGTTTATTATTATTATTATTATTTTACCAGTTTGATGTCAAAAAGGAGGTGCTTGGGATATTGGGAAGTCTGTGAAATTTGGCACGCAAGCCAGAATTTGCGAAAATTGCAGTCTGATTGGGGTGTCCAGCTACGGTATGAAATATTGGCTCGCTAGCGCCCCCTATTGAGTAGCCCCAACATCAGGTTTCACCCAGCTGTATGAAAGTTGGTAGGTATGTGGAACGTGATGAGACGCACCAAAAATCCTCTTGGAAGTTTTCTCTAAACCAAACAGGAAGTCGGCCATTTTTGCATTTATGACGTTTTTTGACCGTTTCAAGGCGTCATACTTTAACGAACTCCTCCCAGAGATTTGACCCGATTGACTTCAGATTCGGCGAGTCTGCTCTTGAGACCTTGGCAGTGAAAAGTTACTCAAAGATCAAAAAGTTATCGAACTATGTGGCCGTGGCGTGGCGTCAAAGAAACACCATTCGCCACGAAACAGGAAGTTGTTGTAACTCGGCCGTACATTGTCGAATCTGCTCAAAATCTCTCATATGTCATAACATCCTGACCCGGAACACATCTATATGATAATTTTGAATCAAACTGATAGCGCCACCTAGTGGCAACCGGAAGTTGTATGCTGCGTACTTTGACATCCTGCTCCTCACAGATTAATCAGATCCCTCTCAAATGTTGTCAAACAAGTCTTAAGACCTTGATAATGCTTCGTTGTGAAGATTGCAAGAAGTTACTGAAGGGCGGCGACGTGGCGGCTCGGCGAATTTCGATCCTTCGCCATGAACGAATAAACTGATGTATCTCGACTCCACATCATCAGAACTTTACCAGATTGCACATGCTTGATTAGACTCCAGGCCTGAAGACATCTGCAGGCCAATTTTGAATCATAGTCATAGCGCCACCTACTGGTAACAGGAAGTTAAAATCTTGATACTTTGGCTTGTTTCTCTTAGCAGGTAAATCAAATCAATATCAAATTTGTTCCACACAAATACAAGAAGTTCATAATGCCAGATCATGAAGTTTTTGATGTTTCATCGAACGCCGTTGCCGTGGCGATGCAGTTTCGCCGTTAACAACGAAGGTCATTTTGAGAGGCTACAAATGCTCGAAACATAAGCAAACTTGGCAAGTAGATTACAAGGCCGAAATGTAGTTATGGAATATGATTTTATTGGTTCAGAGTGGCAAATCGGCTCAATAGCGCCCCCTACAAAATTTCAACGAAGCAGCCCTCGCAGTACGTTTCACCTAGATGTATGAAATTTGTTAGGAAGATGTATCACATATGGACTTAAATAAAAGTATATTGGGGCCATGCTCTGAACCTGCATGCAGTGTCTGACGGTCACAGAACTGAATGGCAGCATCAACCAGAGTCCTCGCGCCGTCCGACGGTCGCGGACGTTCTCGGCCGCGCAGGCCGGAGTCCCGCCGGCACTCCGACGTGCATGCACCCCGACGTGCATATAGCGAGGGCCCGCTCATCGCTGCTCGCAGCTTTAATTAGGGCCCGAGCACCGACGTAGTCGGAGCGGAGGACCTATTGAATTTCGAATGTTTATTATTCTTATTAGGGCCCGAGCACCGACGTAGTCGGAGCGGAGGACCTATTGAATTTCGAATGTTTATTATTCTTATTATTATTATTATTATTATTTTATGTGTTTCGTCGCAAAAAGGAGGTGCTTGGGATATTGGGAATGTTGTGAAATTTGGCACGCAAGCCAGAATTTGCGAAAATTGCAGTCTGATTGGGGTGTCCAGCTGCAGTATGAAATATTGGCTCGCTAGCGCCCCCTATTGAGTAGCCCCGACATCAGGATTCACCCAGCTGTATGAAAGTTGGTAGTTATGTGGAACGTGATGAGACGCACCAAAAATCCTCTTGGCCGTTTTCTCTAAACCAAACAGGAAGTCGGCCATTTATGCTTTTATGACGTTTTTTGACCGTTTCAAGGCATCATACTTTAACGAACTCCTCCCAGAGATTTGACCCGATTGACTTCAGATTCGGCTAGTCTGCTCTTGAGACCTTGGCAGTGAAAAGATACTCAAAGATCAAAAAGTTATCGAACTATGTGGCCGTGGCGTGGCGTCAAAGAAACACCATTCGCCACGAAACAGGAAGTTGTTGTAACTTGGCCGTACATTGTCGAATCTGCTCCAAATCTCTCATATGTCATAAGATCCTGACCCGGAACACATCTATATGATAATTTAGAATCATAGTGATAGCGCCACCTAGTGGCAACCGGAAGTTGTACGCTGCGTACTTTGACATCCTGCTCCTAACAGATTAATCAGATCCCTCTCAAATGTTGTCATACAAGCCTTAAGACCTTGATAATGCTTCATTGTGAAAATTGTAAGAAGTTACTGAAGGGCGGCGACGTGGCGGCTCGGCGAATTTCGATCCTTCGCCATGAACGAATAAACTGATGTATCTCGACTCCACATCATCAGATCTTTACCAGATTTCACATGCTTGATTAGACTCCAGGCCTGAAGACATCTGCAGGCCAATTTCGAATCATAGTCATAGCGCCACCTACTGGTAACAGGAAGTTAAAGTCTTTATACTTTGGCTTGTTTCTCTTAGTAGGTAAATCAAATCAATATCAAATTTGTTCCACACAAATACAAGAAGTTCATAATGCCAGATCATGAAGCTTTTGATGTTTTGTCGAACGCCGTTGCCGTGGCGATGCAGTCTTCGCCGTGAACAACGAAGGTCATTTTGAGAGGCTAAAAATGCTCGAAACATAAGCAAACTTGGCAAGTAGATTCCAAGGCCGAAATGTAGTTATAGAATATGATTTTATTGGTTCAGAGTGGCAAATCGGCTCAATAGCGCCCCCTACAAAATTTCGACGAAGCAGCCCTCGCAGTACGTTTGACCTAGATGTATGAAATGTGGTAGGAACATGTATCGCATATGGACTTCAATAAAAGTCTCTTGGGGCTATGCTCTAAACCCAACCGGAAGTCAATAACTTTGCATTTCTTCTGAATTTCTAGTGTCGTTTTTGTCATTTCCAGGCGCTGCACTTTAACGAACTCCTCCTAGGGAATTAATCAGATCAACTTCAAATTTGGTCGGTACAGTCTAAAGACCTTTGTGATGCAAAGTTACTCAAAGCTTGTTGTTTCGTGAAAAGCTGTTGCCGTGGCGACGCATTCTTCGCCGTTAACAACGAAGGTCATTTTGAGAGGCTAAAAATGCTCGAAACATAAGCAAACTTGGCATACACATTTAAAGCCCAAAATGTAGTTGTATAATATGATTTTATTGGTTCAGAGTGGCAAATCGGCTCAATAGCGCCCCCTACAAAATTTCAACGAAGCAGCCCTCGCAGTACGTTTCACCTAGATGTATGAAATTTGGTAGGAACATGTATCACATATGGACTTAAATAAAAGTATATTGGGGCCATGCTCTGAACCTGCATGCAGTGTCTGACGGTCACAGAACTGAATGGCAGCATCAACCAGAGTCCTCGCGCCGTCCGACGGTCGCGGACGTTCTCGGCCGCGCAGGCCAGAGTCCCGCCGCCACCCCGACGTGCATGCACCCCGACGTGCATATTGCGAGGGCCCGCCCATCGCTGCTCGCAGCTTTAATTATTATTAGGGCCCGAGCACCGACGTAGTCGGAGCGGAGGACCTATTGAATTTCGAATGTTTATTATTATTATTCTTATTATTTTATGTGTTTCGTCGCAAAAAGGAGGTGCTTGGGATATTGGGAATGTTGTGAAATTTGGCACGCAAGCCAGAATTTGCGAAAATTGCAGTCTGATTGGGGTGTCCAGCTGCAGTATGAAATATTGGCTCGCTAGCGCCCCCTATTGAGTAGCCCCAACATCAGGATTCACCCAGCTGTATGAAAGTTGGTAGTTATGTGGAACGTGATGAGACGCACCAAAAATCCTCTTGGCCGTTTTCTCTAAACCAAACAGGAAGTCGGCGATTTTTGCTTTTATGACGTTTTTTGACCGTTTCAAGGCGTCATACTTTAACGAACTCCTCCCAGAGATTTGACCCGATTGACTTCAGATTCGGCTAGTCTGCTCTTGAGACCTTGGCAGTGAAAAGTTACTCAAAGATCAAAAAGTTATCGAACTATGTGGCCGTGGCGTGGCGTCAAAGAAACACCATTCGCCACGAAACAGGAAGTTGTTGTAACTCGGCCGTACATTGTCGAATCTGCTCCAAATCTCTCATATGTCATAACATCCTGACCCGGAACACATCTATATGATAATTTAGAATCATAGTGATAGCGCCACCTAGTGGCAACCGGAAGTTGTACGCTGCGTACTTTGACATCCTGCTCCTCACAGATTAATCAGATCCCTCTCAAATGTTGTCAAACAAGCCTTAAGACCTTGATAATGCTTCGTTGTGAAGATTGTAAGAAGTTACTGAAGGGCGGCGACGTGGCGGCTCGGCGAATTTCGATCCTTCGCCATGAACGAATAAACTGATGTAACTCGACTCCACATCATCAGATCTTTACCAGATGTCATGTGTTTGATTAGACTCCAGGCCTGACGACATCTGCAGTCCAATTTTGAATCATAGTCATAGCGCCACCTACTGGTAACAGGAAGTTAAAGTCTTTATACTTTGGCTTGTTTCTCTTAGTAGGTAAATCAAATCAATATCAAATTTGTTCCACACAAATACAAGAAGTTCATAATGCCAGATCATGAAGCTTTTGATGTTTCGTCGAACGCCGTTGCCGTGGCGATGCAGTCTTCGCCGTTAACAACGAAGGTCATTTTGAGAGGCTAAAAATGCTCGAAACATAAGCAAACTTGGCAATTAGATTACAAGGCCGAAATGTAGTTGTATAATATGATTTTATTGGTTCAGAGTGGCAAATCGGCTCAATAGCGCCCCCTACAAAATTTCAACGAAGCAGCCCTGGCAGTATGTTTGACCTAGATGTATGACATTTGGTAGGATAATGTATCACATATGGACTTCAATAAAAGTCTCTTGGGGCCATGCTCTAAACCCAACCGGAAGTCAGCCATTTTGCATTTTTTATGAATTTCTCATGTCGTTTTTGTCATTTCCAGGCGCTGCACTTTAACGAACTCCTCCTAGGGAATTCATCAGATCAACTTCAAATTTGGTCGGTACAGTCTAAAGACCTTTGTGATGAAAAGTTACTCAAAGCTTGTTGTTTCGTGAAAAGCTGTTGCCGTGGCGACGCATTCTTCGCCGTTAACAACGAAGGACATTTTGAGAGGCTAAAAATGCTCGAAACATAAGCAAACTTGGCAAGTAGATTACAAGACCGAAATGTAGTTAGGGAATATGATTGTATTGGTTCAGAGTGGCAAATCGGCTCAATAGCGCCCCCTACAAAATTTCAACGAAGCAGCCCTCGCAGTATGTTTGACCTAGATGTATGAAATGTGGTAGGAACATGTATCACATATGGACTGAAATAAAAGTATGTTGGGGCCATGCTCTGAACCTGCATGCAGTGTCTGACGGTCACAGAACTGAATGGCAGCATCAACCAGAGTCCTCGCGACGTCCGACGGTCGCGGACGTTCTCGGCCGCGCAGGCCGGAGTCCCGCCGGCACCCCGACGTGCATGCACCCCGACGTGCATATTGCGAGGGCCCGCCCATCGCTGCTCGCAGCTTTAATTAGGGCCCGAGCACCGACGTAGTCGGAGCGGAGGACCTATTGAATTTCGAATGTTTATTATTATTATTCTTATTATTTTATGTGTTTCGTCGCAAAAAGGAGGTGCTTGGGATATTGGGAATGTTGTGAAATTTGGCACGCAAGCCAGAATTTGCGAAAATTGCAGTCTGATTGGGGTGTCCAGCTGCAGTATGAAATATTGGCTCGCTAGCGCCCCCTATTGAGTAGCCCCGACATCAGGATTCACCCAGCTGTATGAAAGTTGGTAGTTATGTGGAACGTGATGAGACGCACCAAAAATCCTCTTGGCCGTTTTCTCTAAACCAAACAGGAAGTCGGCCATTTTTGCTTTTATGACGTTTTTTGACCGTTTCAAGGCGTCATACTTTAACGAACTCCTCCCAGAGATTTGACCCGATTGACTTCAGATTCGGCGAGTCTGCTCTTGAGACCTTGACAGTGAAAAGTTACTCAAAGATCAAAAAGTTATCGAACTATGTGGCCGTGGCGTGGCGTCAAAGAAACACCATTCGCCACGAAACAGGAAGTTGTTGTAACTCGGCCGTACATTGTCGAATCTGCTCAAAGTCTCTCATATGTCATAACATCCTGACCCGGAACACATCTGTATGATAATTTTGAATCAAACTGATAGCGCCACCTAGTGGCAACCGGAAGTTGTACGCTGCGTACTTTGACATCCTGCTCCTAACAGATTAATCAGATCCCTCTCAAATGTTGTCATACAATCCTTAAGACCTTGATAATGCTTCATTGTGAAAATTGTAAGAAGTTACTGAAGGGCGTCGACGTGGCGGCTCGGCGAATTTCGATCCTTCGCCATGAACGAATAAACTGATGTATCTCGACTCCACATCATCAGATCTTTACCAGATTTCACATGCTTGATTAGACTCCAGGCCTGAAGACATCTGCAGGCCAATTTCGAATCATAGTCATAGCGCCACCTACTGGTAACAGGAAGTTAAAGTCTTTATACTTTGGCTTGTTTCTCTTAGTAGGTAAATCAAATCAATATCAAATTTGTTCCACACAAATACAAGAAGTTCATAATGCCAGATCATGAAGCTTTTGATGTTTCGTCGAACGCCGTTGCCGTGGCGATGCAGTCTTCGCCGTGAACAACGAAGGTCATTTTGAGAGGCTAAAAATGCTCGAAACATAAGCAAACTTGGCAAGTAGATTACAAGGCCGAAATGTAGTTACAGAATCTGATTTTATTGGTTCAGAGTGGCAAATCGGCTCAATAGCGCCCCCTACAAAATTTCGACGAAGCAGCCCTCGCAGTACGTTTGACCTAGATGTATGAAATGTGGTAGGAACATGTATCGCATATGGACTTCAATAAAAGTCTCTTGGGGCTATGCTCTAAACCCAACCGGAAGTCAGCCATTTTGCATTTTTTATGAATTTCACATGTCGTTTTTGTCATTTCCAGGCGCTGCACTTTAACGAACTCCTCCTAGGGAATTCATCAGATCAACTTCAAATTTGGTCGGTACAGTCTAAAGACCTTTGTGATGAAAAGTTACTCAAAGCTTGTTATTTCGTGAAAAGCTGTTGCCGTGGCGACGGAATTTCGATCCTTCGCCATGAACGAATAAACTGATGTAACTCGACTCCACATCATCAGATCTTTACCAGATTTCACGTGTTTGATTAGACTCCAGGCCTGAAGACATATGCAGGCCAATTTTGAATCATAGTCATAGCGCCACCTACTGGTAACAGGAAGTTAAAGTCTTGATACTTTGGCTTGTTTCTCTTAGTAGGTAAATCAAATCAATATCAAATTTGTTCCACACAAATAGTTCATAATGCCAGATCATGAAGCTTTTGATGTTTCGTCGAACGCCGTTGCCATGGCGATGCAGTCTTCGCCGTTAACAACGAAGGTCATTTTGAGAGGCTAAAAATGCTCGAAACATAAGCAAACTTGGCATACACATTTAAAGCCCAAAATGTAGTTGTATAATATGATTTTATTGGTTCAGAGTGGCAAATCGGCTCAATAGCGCCCCCTACAAAATTTCAACGAAGCAGCCCTCGCAGTACGTTTCACCTAGATGTATGAAATTTGGTAGGAACATGTATCACATATGGACTTAAATAAAAGTATATTGGGGCCATGCTCTAAACCTGCATGCAGTGTCTGACGGTCACGGAACTGAATGACAGCATCAACCAGAGTCCTCGCGCCGTCCGACGGTCGCTGACGTTCTCGGCCGCGCAGGCCGGAGTCCCGCCGGCACCCCGACGTGCATGCACCCCGACGTGCATATTGCGAGGGCCCGCCCATCGCTGCTCGCAGCTTTAATTATTATTATTATTATTATTTTATGTGTTTCGTCGCAAAAAGGAGGTGCTTGGGATATTGGGAATGTTGTGAAATTTGGCACGCAAGCCAGAATTTGCGAAAATTGCAGTCTGATTGGGGTGTCCAGCTGCAGTATGAAATATTGGCTCGCTAGCGCCCCCTATTGAGTAGCCCCAACATCAGGATTCACCCAGCTGTATGAAAGTTGGTAGTTATGAGGAACGTGATGAGACGCACCAAAAATCCTCTTGGCCGTTTTCTCTAAACCAAACAGGAAGTCGGCCATTTTTGCTTTTATGACGTTTTTTGACCGTTTCAAGGCGTCATACTTTAACGAACTCCTCCCAGAGATTTGACCCGATTGACTTCAGATTCGGCTAGTCTGCTCTTGAGACCTTGGCAGTGAGAAGTTACTCAAAGATCAAAAAGTTATCGAACTATGTGGCCGTGGCGTGGCGTCAAAGAAACACCATTCGCCACGAAACAGGAAGTTGTTGTAACTCGGCCGTACATTGTCGAATCTGCTCAAAATCTCTCATATGTCATAACATCCTGACCCGGAACACATCTATATGATAATTTAGAATCAAACTGATAGCGCCACCTAGTGGCAACCGGAAGTTGTACGCTGCGTACTTTGACATCCTGCTCCTCACAGATTAATCAGATCCCTCTCAAATGTTGTCAAACAAGCCTTAAGACCTTGATAATGCTTCGTTGTGAAGATTGTAAGAAGTTACTGAAGGGCGGCGACGTGGCGGCTCGGCGAATTTCGATCCTTCGCCATGAACGAATAAACTGATGTAACTCGACTCCACATCATCAGATCTTTACCAGATGTCATGTGTTTGATTAGACTCCAGGCCTGACGACATCTGCAGGCCAATTTTGAATCATAGTCATAGCGCCACCTACTGGTAACAGGAAGTTAAAGTCTTTATACTTTGGCTTGTTTCTCTTAGTAGGTAAATCAAATCAATATCAAATTTGTTCCACACAAATACAAGAAGTTCATAATACCAGATCATGAAGCTTTTGATGTTTCGTCGAACGCCGTTGCCGTGGCGATGCAGTCTTCGCCGTGAACAACGAAGGTCATTTTGAGAGGCTAAAAATGCTCGAAACATAAGCGAACTTGGCAAGTAGATTACAAGGCCGAAATGTAGTTATGGAATATGATTTTATTGGTTCAGAGTGGCAAATCGGCTCAATAGCGCCCCCTACAAAATTTCACCGAAGCAGCCCTCGCAGTACGTTTGACCTAGATGTATGAAATGTGGTAGGAACATGTATCGCATATGGACTTCAATAAAAGTCTCTTGGGGCTATGCTCTAAACCCAACCGGAAGTCAGCCATTTTGCATTTCTTCTGAATTTCTAGTGTCGTTTTTGTCATTTCCAGGCGCTGCACTTTAACGAACTCCTCCTAGGGAATTAATCAGATCAACTTCAAATTTGGTCGGTACAGTCTAAAGACCTTTGTGATGAAAAGTTACTCAAAGCTTGTTGTTTCGTGAAAAGCTGTTGCCGTGGCGACGGAATTTCGATCCTTCGCCATGAACGAATAAACTGATGTATCTCGACTCCACATCATCAGATCTTTCCCAGATTTCACGTGTTTGATTAGACTCCAGGCCTGAAGACATCTGCAGGCCAATTTTGAATCATAGTCATAGCGCCACCTACTGGTAACAGGAAGTTAAAGTCTTTATACTTTGGCTTGTTTCTCTTAGTAGGTAAATCAAATCAATATCAAATTTGTTCCACACAAATAGAAGAAGTTCATAATGCCAGATCATGAAGCTTTTGATGTTTCGTCGAACGCCGTTGCCGTGGCGATGCAGTCTTCGCCTTTAACAACGAAGGTCATTTTGAGAGGCTAAAAATGCTCGAAACATAAGCAAACTTGGCAAGTAGATTACAAGGCCGAAATGTAGTTACGGAATATGATTTTATTGGTTCAGAGTGCCAAATCGGCTCAATAGCGCCCCCTACAAAATTTCGACGAAGCAGCCCTCGCAGTACGTTTGACCTAGATGTATGAACTGTCGTAGGAACATGTATCGCATATGGACTTCAATGAAAGTCTCTTGGGGCTATGCTCTAAACCCAACCGGAAGTCAGCCATTTTGCATTTTTTATGAATTTCTCATGTCGTTTTTGTCATTTCCAGGCGCTGCACTTTAACGAACTCCTCCTAGGGAATTCATCAGATCAACTTCAAATTTGGTCGGTACAGTCTAAAGACCATTGTGATGAAAAGTTACTCAAAGCTTGTTGTTTCCTGAAAAGCTGTTGCCGTGGCGACGCATCCTTCGCCGTTAACAACGAAGGTCATTTTGAGAGGCTAAAAATGCTCGAAACATAACCAAACTTGGCAAGTAGATTACAAGGCCGAAATGTAGTTATGGAATATGATTTTATTGGTTCAGAGTGGCAAATCGGCTCAATAGCGCCCCCTACAAAATTTCAACGAAGCAGCCCTCGCAGTACGTTTCACCTAGATGTATGAAATTTGGTAGGAACATGTATCACATATGGACTTAAATAAAAGTATATTGGGGCCATGCTCTGAACCTGCATGCAGTGTCTGACGGTCACGGAACTGAATGACAGCATCAACCAGAGTCCTCGCGCCGTCCGACGGTCGCTGACGTTCTCGGCCGCGCAGGCCGGAGTCCCGCCGGCACCCCGACGTGCATGCACCCCGACGTGCATATTGCGAGGGCCCGCCCATCGCTGCTCGCAGCTTTAATTATTCTTATTTTTAGTGTTTCGTCGCAAAAAGGAGGTGCTTGGGATATTGGGAAGTCTGTGAAATTTGGCACGCAAGCCAGAATTTGCGAAAATTGCAGTCTGATTGGGGTGTCCAGCTGCGGTATGAAATATTGGCTCGCTAGCGCCCCCTATTGAGTAGCCCCAACATCAGGATTCACCCAGCTGTATGAAATTTGGTCGGTATGTGGAACGTGATGAGACGCACAAAAAATCCTCTTGGCCGTTTTCTCTAAACCAAACAGGAAGTCGGCCATTTATGCTTTTATGACGTTTTTTGACCGTTTCAAGGCGTCATACTTTAACAAACTCCTCCCAGAGATTTGACCCGATTGACTTCAGATTCGGCTAGTCTGCTCTTGAGACCTTGGCAGTGAAAAGTTACTCAAAGATCAAAAAGTTATCGAACGATGTGGCCGTGGCGTGGCGTCAAAGAAACACCATTCGCCACGAAACAGGAAGTTGCTGTAACTCTGCCGTACATTGTCGAATCTGCTCCAAATCTCTCATATGTCATAACATCCTGACCCGGAACACATCTATATGATCATTTAGAATCATAGTGATAGCGCCACCTAGTGGCAACCGGAAGTTGTACGCTGCGTACTTTGACATCCTGCTCCTCACAGATGAATCAGATCCCTCTCAAAAGTTGTCAAACAAGCCTTAAGACCTTGTTAATGCTTCGTTGTGAAGATTGTAAGAAGTTACTGAAGGGCGGCGACGTGGCGGCTCTGCGAATTTCGATCCTTCGCCATGAACGAATAAACTGATGTAACTCGACTCCACATCATCAGATCGTTACCAGATTTCACGTGTTTGATTAGACTCCAGGCCTGAAGACATCTGCAGGCCAATTTTGAATCATAGTCATAGCGCCACCTACTGGTAACAGGAAGTTAAAGTCTTTATACTTTGGCTTGTTTCTCTTAGTAGGTAAATCAAATCAATATCAAATTTGTTCCACACAAATACAATAAGTTCATAATGCCAGATCATGACGCTTTGGATGTTTCGTCAAACGCCGTTGCCGTGGCGATGCAGTCTTCGCCGTTAACAACGAAGGTCATTTTGAGAGGCTAAAAATGCTCGAAACATAAGCAAACTTGGTAAGTAGATTACAAGGCCAAAATGTAGTTAGGGAATATGATTTTATTGGTTCAGAGTGGCAAATCGGCTCAATAGCGCCCCCTACAAAATTTCGACGAAGCAGCCCTCGCAGTACGTTTGACCTAGATGTATGAAATTTGGTGGGAACATGTATCACATATGGACTTAAATAAATGTATATTGGGGCCATGCTCTAAACCTGCATGCAGTGTCTGACGGTCACAGAACTAAATGGCAGCATCAGCCAGAGTCCTCGCGCCGTCCGACGGTCGCAGACGTTCTCGGCCGCGCAGGCCGGAGTCCCGCCGGCACCCCGACGTGCATATTGCGAGGGCCCGCCCATCGCTGCTCGCAGCTTTAATTATTATTATTATTTTATGTGTTTCGTCGCAAAAAGGAGGTGCTTGGGATATTGGGAATGTTGTGAAATTTGGCACGCAAGCCAGAATTTGCGAAAATTGCAGTCTGATTGGGGTGTCCAGCTGCAGTATGAAATATTGGCTCGCTAGCGCCCCCTATTGAGTAGCCCCGACATCAGGATTCACCCAGCTGTATGAAAGTTGGTAGTTATGTGGAACGTGATGAGACGCACCAAAAATCCTCTTGGCCGTTTTCTCTAAACCAAACAGGAAGTCGGCCATTTATGCTTTTATGACGTTTTTTGACCGTTTCAAGGCATCATACTTTAACGAACTCCTCCCAGAGATTTGACCCGATTGACTTCAGATTCGGCTAGTCTGCTCTTGAGACCTTGGCAGTGAAAAGATACTCAAAGATCAAAAAGTTATCGAACTATGTGGCCGTGGCGTGGCGTCAAAGAAACACCATTCGCCACGAAACAGGAAGTTGTTGTAACTTGGCCGTACATTGTCGAATCTGCTCCAAATCTCTCATATGTCATAAGATCCTGACCCGGAACACATCTATATGATAATTTAGAATCATAGTGATAGCGCCACCTAGTGGCAACCGGAAGTTGTACGCTGCGTACTTTGACATCCTGCTCCTAACAGATTAATCAGATCCCTCTCAAATGTTGTCATACAAGCCTTAAGACCTTGATAATGCTTCATTGTGAAAATTGTAAGAAGTTACTGAAGGGCGGCGACGTGGCGGCTCGGCGAATTTCGATCCTTCGCCATGAACGAATAAACTGATGTATCTCGACTCCACATCATCAGATCTTTACCAGATTTCACATGCTTGATTAGACTCCAGGCCTGAAGACATCTGCAGGCCAATTTCGAATCATAGTCATAGCGCCACCTACTGGTAACAGGAAGTTAAAGTCTTTATACTTTGGCTTGTTTCTCTTAGTAGGTAAATCAAATCAATATCAAATTTGTTCCACACAAATACAAGAAGTTCATAATGCCAGATCATGAAGCTTTTGATGTTTTGTCGAACGCCGTTGCCGTGGCGATGCAGTCTTCGCCGTGAACAACGAAGGTCATTTTGAGAGGCTAAAAATGCTCGAAACATAAGCAAACTTGGCAAGTAGATTCCAAGGCCGAAATGTAGTTATAGAATATGATTTTATTGGTTCAGAGTGGCAAATCGGCTCAATAGCGCCCCCTACAAAATTTCGACGAAGCAGCCCTCGCAGTACGTTTGACCTAGATGTATGAAATGTGGTAGGAACATGTATCGCATATGGACTTCAATAAAAGTCTCTTGGGGCTATGCTCTAAACCCAACCGGAAGTCAATAACTTTGCATTTCTTCTGAATTTCTAGTGTCGTTTTTGTCATTTCCAGGCGCTGCACTTTAACGAACTCCTCCTAGGGAATTAATCAGATCAACTTCAAATTTGGTCGGTACAGTCTAAAGACCTTTGTGATGCAAAGTTACTCAAAGCTTGTTGTTTCGTGAAAAGCTGTTGCCGTGGCGACGCATTCTTCGCCGTTAACAACGAAGGTCATTTTGAGAGGCTAAAAATGCTCGAAACATAAGCAAACTTGGCATACACATTTAAAGCCCAAAATGTAGTTGTATAATATGATTTTATTGGTTCAGAGTGGCAAATCGGCTCAATAGCGCCCCCTACAAAATTTCAACGAAGCAGCCCTCGCAGTACGTTTCACCTAGATGTATGAAATTTGGTAGGAACATGTATCACATATGGACTTAAATAAAAGTATATTGGGGCCATGCTCTGAACCTGCATGCAGTGTCTGACGGTCACAGAACTGAATGGCAGCATCAACCAGAGTCCTCGCGCCGTCCGACGGTCGCGGACGTTCTCGGCCGCGCAGGCCAGAGTCCCGCCGCCACCCCGACGTGCATGCACCCCGACGTGCATATTGCGAGGGCCCGCCCATCGCTGCTCGCAGCTTTAATTATTCTTATTATTATTCTTATTATTATTATTATTATTATTTTATGTGTTTCGTCGCAAAAAGGAGGTGCTTGGGATATTGGGAAGTTTGTGAAATTTGGCAAGCAAGCCAGAATTTGCGAAAATTGCAGTCTGATTGGGGTGCCCAGCTGCGGTATGAAATATTGGCTCGCTAGCGCCCCCTATTGAGTAGCCCCAACATCAGGTTTCACCCAGCTGTATGAAAGTTGGTAGGTATGTGGAACGTGATGAGACGCACAAAAAATCCTCTTGGCCGTTTTCTCTAAACCAAACAGGAAGTCGGCCATTTTTGCTTTTATGACGTTTTTTGACCGTTTCAAGGCGTCATACTTTAACGAACTCCTCCCAGAGATTTGACCCGATTGACTTCAGATTCGGCTAGTCTGCTCTTGAGACCTTGGCAGTGAAAAGTTACTCAAAGATCAAAAAGTTATCAAACTATGTGGCCGTGGCGTGGCGTCAAAGAAACACCATTCGCCACGAAACAGGAAGTTGTTGTAACTCGGCCGTACATTGTCGAATCTGCTCAAAATCTCTCATATGTCATAACATCCTGACCCGGAACACATCTATATGATAATTTAGAATCATAGTGATAGCGCCACCTAGTGGCAACCGGAAGTTGTACGCTGCGTACTTTGACATCCTGCTCCTCACAGATGAATCAGATCCCTCTCAAATGTTGTCAAACAAGCCTTAAGACCTTGATAATGCTTCGTTGTGAAGATTGTAAGAAGTTACTGAAGGGCGGCGACGTGGCGGCTCGGCGAATTTCGATCCTTCGCCATGAACGAATAAACTGATGTATCTCGACTCCACATCATCAGATCTTTACCAGATTTCACATGCTTGATTAGACTCCAGGCCTGAAGACATCTGCAGGCCAATTTTGAATCATAGTCATAGCGCCACCTACTGGTAACAGGAAGTTAAAGTCTTGATACTTTGGCTTGTTTCTCTCAGTAGGTAAATCAAATCAATATCAAATTTGTTCCACACAAATACAAGAAGTTCATAATGCCAGATCATGAAGTTTTTGATGTTTCGTCGAACGCCGTTGCCGTGGCGATGCAGTCTTCGCCGTTAACAACGAAGGTCATTTTGACAGGCTAAAAATGCTCGAAACATAAGCAAACTTGGCAAGTAGATTACAAGGCCGAAATGTAGTTAGGGAATATGATTTTATTGGTTCAGAGTGGCAAATCGGCTCAATAGCGCCCCCTACAAAATTTCGACGAAGGAGCCCTCGCAGTACGTTTGACCTAGATGTATGAAATTTGGTGGGAACATGTATCACATATGGACTTAAATAAAAGTATATTGGGGCCATGCTCTAAACCTGCATGCAGTGTCTGACGGTCACAGAACTAAATGGCAGCATCAGCCAGAGTCCTCGCGCCGTCCGACGGTCGCGGACGTTCTCGGCCGCGCAGGCCGGAGTCCCGCCGGCACCCCGACGTGCATATTGCGAGGGCCCGCCCATCGCTGCTCGCAGCTTTAATTAGGGCCCGAGCACCGACGTAGTCGGAGCGGAGGACCTATTGAATTTCGAATGTTTATTATTATTCTTATTTTATGTGTTTCGTCGCAAAAAGGAGGTGCTTGGGATATTGGGAAGTCGGTGAAATTTGGCACGCAAGCCAGAATTTGCGAAAATTGCAGTCTGATTGGGGTGTCCAGCTGCGGTATGAAATATTGGCTCGCTAGCGCCCCCTATTGAGTAGCCCCAACATCAGGATTCACCCAGCTGTATGAAATTTGGTCGGTATGTGGAACGTGATGAGACGCACAAAAAATCCTATTGGCCGTGTTCTCTAAACCAAACAGGAAGTCGGCCATTTTTGCTTTTATGACGTTTTTTGACCGTTTCAAGGCGTCATACTTTAACGAACTCCTCCCAGAGATTTGACCCGATTGACTTCAGATTCGGCTAGTCTGCTCTTGAGACCTTGGCAGTGAAAAGTTACTCAAAGATCAAAAAGTTATCGAACTATGTGGCCGTGGCGTGGCGTCAAAGAAACACCATTCGCCACGAAACAGGAAGTTGTTGTAACTCGGCCGTACATTGTCGAATCTGCTCAAAGTCTCTCATATGTCATAACATCCTGACCCGGAACACATCTATATGATAATTTTGAATCAAACTGATAGCGCCACCTAGTGGCAACCGGAAGTTGTACGCTGCGTACTTTGACATCCTGCTCCTAACAGATTAATCAGATCCCTCTCAAATGTTGTCATACAAGCCTTAAGACCTTGATAATGCTTCATTGTGAAAATTGTAAGAAGTTACTGAAGGGCAGCGACGTGGCGGCTCGGCGAATTTCGATCCTTCGCCATGAACGAATAAACTGATGTATCTCGACTCCACATCATCAGATCTTTACCAGATTTCACATGCTTCATTAGACTCCAGGCCTGAAGACATCTGCAGGCCAATTTCGAATCATAGTCATAGCGCCACCTACTGGTAACAGGAAGTTAAAGTCTTTATACTTTGGCTTGTTTCTCTTAGTAGGTAAATCAAATCAATATCAAATTTGTTCCACACAAATACAAGAAGTTCATAATGCCAGATCATGAAGCTTTTGATGTTTCGTCGAACGCCGTTGCCGTGGCGATGCAGTCTTCGCCGTGAACAACGAAGGTCATTTTGAGAGGCTAAAAATGCTCGAAACATAAGCAAACTTGGCATGTAGATTCCAAGGCCGAAATGTAGTTATAGAATATGATTTTATTGGTTCAGAGTGGCAAATCGGCTCAATAGCGCCCCCTACAAAATTTCGACGAAGCAGCCCTCGCAGTACGTTTGACCTAGATGTATGAAATGTGGTAGGAACATGTATCGCATATGGACTTCAATAAAAGTCTCTTGGGGCTATGCTCTAAACCCAACCGGAAGTCAGCCATTTTGCATTTTTTATGAATTTCTCATGTCGTTTTTGTCATTTCCAGGCGCTGCACTTTAACGAACTCCTCCTAGGGAATTCATCAGATCAACTTCAAATTTGGTCGGTACAGTCTAAAGACCTTTGTGATGAAAAGTTACTCAAAGCTTGTTGTTTCGTGAAAAGCTGTTGCCGTGGCGACGCATTCTTCGCCGTTAACAACGAAGGTCATTTTGAGAGGCTAAAAATGCTCGAAACATAAGCAAACTTGGCATACACATTTAAAGCCCAAAATGTAGTTGTATAATATGATTTTATTGGTTCAGAGTGGCAAATCGGCTCAATAGCGCCCCCTACAAAATTTCAACGAAGCAGCCCTCGCAGTACGTTTCACCTAGATGTATGAAATTTGGTAGGAACATGTATCACATATGGACTTAAATAAAAGTATTTTGGGGCCATGCTCTAAACCTGCATGCAGTGTCTGACGGTCACAGAACTGAATGACAGCATCAACCAGAGTCCTCGCGCCGTTCGACGGTCGCGGACGTTCTCGGCCGCGCAGGCCGGAGTCCCGCCGGCACCCCGACGTGCATGCACCCCGACGTGCATATTGCGAGGGCCCGCTCATCGCTGCTCGCAGCTTTAATTATTAGGGCCCGAGCACCGACGTAGTCGGAGCGGAGGACCTATTGAATTTCGAATGTTTATTATTATTCTTATTCTTATTCTTATTCTTATTTTTAGTGTTTCGTCGCAAAAAGGAGGTGCTTGGGATATTGGGAATGTTGTGAAATTTGGCACGCAAGCCAGAATTTGCGAAAATTGCAGTCTGATTGGGGTGTCCAGCTGCAGTATGAAATATTGGCTCGCTAGCGCCCCCTATTGAGTAGCCCCGACATCAGGATTCACCCAGCTGTATGAAAGTTGGTAGTTATGTGGAACGTGATGAGACGCACCAAAAATCCTCTTGGCCGTTTTCTCTAAACCAAACAGGAAGTCGGCCATTTTTGCTTTTATGACGTTTGTTTACCGTTTCAAGGCGTCATACTTTAACGAACTCCTCCCAGAGATTTGACCCGATTGACTTCAGATTCGGCGAGTCTGCTCTTGAGACCTTGACAGTGAAAAGTTACTCAAAGATCAAAAAGTTATCGAACTATGTGGCCGTGGCGTGGCGTCAAAGAAACACCATTCGCCACGAAACAGGAAGTTGTTGTAACTTGGCCGTACATTGTCGAATCTGCTCCAAATCTCTCATATGTCATAAGATCCTGACCCGGAACACATCTGTATGCTAATTTTGAATCAAACTGATAGCGCCACCTAGTGGCAACCGGAAGTTGCACGCTTCGTACTTTGACATCCAGCTCCTCACAGATTCATCAGATCCCTCTCAAATCTTGTCAAACAAGCCTTAAGACCTTGATAATGCTTCGTTGTGAAGATTGTAAGAAGTTACTGAAGGGCGGCGACGTGGCGGCTCGGCGAATTTCGATCCTTCGCCATGAACGAATAAACTGATGTATCTCGACTCCACATCATCAGATCTTTACCAGATTTCACATGCTTGATTAGACTCCAGGCCTGAAGACATCTGCAGGCCAATTTTGAATCATAGTCATAGCGCCACCTACTGGTAACAGGAAGTTAAAGTCTTGATACTTTGGCTTGTTTCTCTCAGTAGGTAAATCAAATCAATATCAAATTTGTTCCACACAAATACAAGAAGTTCATAATGCCAGATCATGAAGTTTTTGATGTTTCGTCGAACGCCGTTGCCGTGGCGATGCAGTCTTCCCCGTTAACAACGAAGGTCATTTTGACAGGCTAAACATGCTCGAAACATAAGCAAACTTGGCAAGTAGATTACAAGGCCGAAATGTAGTTAGGGAATATGATTTTATTGGTTCAGAGTGGCAAATCGGCTCAATAGCGCCCCCTACAAAATTTCGACGAAGGAGCCCTCGCAGTACGTTTGACCTAGCTGTATGAAATTTGGTGGGAACATGTATCACATATGGACTTAAATAAAAGTATATTGGGGCCATGCTCTAAACCTGCATGCAGTGTCTGACGGTCACAGAACTAAATGGCAGCATCAGCCAGAGTCCTCGCGCCGTCCGACGGTCGCGGACGTTCTCGGCCGCGCAGGCCGGAGTCCCGCCGGCACCCCGACGTGCATATTGCGAGGGCCCGCCCATCGCTGCTCGCAGCTTTAATTATTATTATTTTTAGTGTTTCGTCGCAAAAAGGAGGTGCTTGGGATATTGGGACGTTTGTGAAATTTGGCACGCAAGCCAGAATTTGCGAAAATTGCAGTCTGATTGGGGTGTCCAGCTGCGGTATGAAATATTGGCTCGCTAGCGCCCCCTATTGAGTAGCCCCAACATCAGGTTTCACCCAGCTGTATGAAAGTTGGTAGTTATGTGGAACGTGATGAGACGCACCAAAAATCCTCTTGGAAGTTTTCTCTAAACCAAACAGGAAGTCGGCCATTTTTACTTTTATGACGGTTTTTGACCGTTTCAAGGCGTCATACTTTAACGAACTCCTCCCAGAGATTTGACCCGATTGACTTCAGATTCGGCTAGTCTGCTCTTGAGACCTTGGCAGTGAAAAGTTACTCAAAGATCAAAAAGTTATCGAACTATGTGGCCGTGGCGTGGCGTCAAAGAAACACCATTCGCCACGAAACAGGAAGTTGTTGTAACTCGGCCGTACATTGTCGAATCTGCTCAAAATCTCTCATATGTCATAACATCCTGACCCGGAACACATCTATATGATAATTTAGAATCATAGTGATAGCGCCACCTAGTGGCAACCGGAAGTTGTACGCTGCGTACTTTGACATCCTGCTCCTCACAGATTAATCAGATCCCTCTCAAATGTTGTCAAACAAGCCTTAAGACCTTGATAATGCTTCACTGTGAAGATTGTAAGAAGTTACTGAAGGACGGCGACGTGGCGGCTCGGCGAATTTCGATCCTTCGCCATGAACGAATAAACTGATGTAACTCGACTCCACATCATCAGATCTTTACCAGATTTCACATGCTTGATTAGACTCCAGGCCTGAAGACATCTACAGGCCAATTTTGAATCATAGTCATAGCGCCACCTACTGGTAACAGGAAGTTAAAGTCTTGATACTTTGGCTTGTTTCTCTCAGTAGGTAAATCAAATCAATATCAAATTTCTTCCACACAAATACAAGAAGTTCATAATGCCAGATCATGAAGCTTTTGATGTTCCGTCGAACGCCGTTGCCGTGGCGATGCAGTGTTCGCCGTTAACAACGAAGGTCATTTTGAGAGGCTAAACATGCTCGAAACATAAGCAAACTTGGCAAGTAGATTCCAAGGCCGAAATGTAGTTATAGAATATGATTTTATTGGTTCAGAGTGGCAAATCGGCTCAATAGCGCCCCCTACAAAATTTCGACGAAGCAGCCCTCGCAGTACGTTTGACCTAGATGTATGAAATGTGGTAGGAACATGTATCGCATATGGACTTCAATAAAAGTCTCTTGGGGCTATGCTCTAAACCCAACCGGAAGTCAGCCATTTTGCATTTTTTATGAATTTCTCATGTCGTTTTTGTCATTTCCAGGCGCTGCACTTTAACGAACTCCTCCTAGGGAATTAATCAGATCAACTTCAAATCTGGTCGGTCCAGTCTAAAGACCTTTGTGATGAAAAGTTACTCAAAGCTTGTTGTTTCGTGAAAAGCTGTTGCCGTGGCAACGGAATTTCGATCCTTCGCCATGAACGAATAAACTGATGTAACTCGACTCCACATCATCAGATCTTTACCAGATTTCACGTGTTTGATTAGACTCCAGGCCTGAAGACATATGCAGGCCAATTTTGAATCATAGTCATAGCGCCACCTACTGGTAACAGGAAGTTAAAGTCTTGATACTTTGGCTTGTTTCTCTTAGTAGGTAAATCAAATCAATATCAAATTTGTTCCACACAAATAGTTCATAATGCCAGATCATGAAGCTTTTGATGTTTCGTCGAACGCCGTTGCCGTGGCGATGCAGTCTTCGCCGTTAACAACGAAGGTCATTTTGAGAGGCTAAAAATGCTCGAAACATAAGCAAACTTGGCATACACATTTAAAGCCCAAAATGTAGTTGTATAATATGATTTTATTGGTTCAGAGTGGCAAATCGGCTCAATAGCGCCCCCTACAAAATTTCAACGAAGCAGCCCTCGCAGTACGTTTCACCTAGATGTATGAAATTTGGTAGGAACATGTATCACATATGGACTTAAATAAAAGTATATTGGGGCCATGCTCCGAACCTGCATGCAGTGTCTGACGGTCACGGAACTGAATGACAGCATCAACCAGAGTCCTCGCGCCGTCCGACGGTCGCGGACGTTCTCGGCCGCGCAGGCCGGAGTCCCGCCGCCACCCCGACGTGCATGCACCCCGACGTGCATATTGCGAGGGCCCGCCCATCGCTGCTCGCAGCTTTAATTATTATTATTATTTTATGTGTTTCGTCGCAAAAAGGAGGTGCTTGGGATATTGGGAATGTTGTGAAATTTGGCACGCAAGCCAGAATTTGCGAAAATTGCAGTCTGATTGGGGTGTCCAGCTGCGGTATGAAATATTGGCTCGCTAGCGCCCCCTATTGAGTAGCCCCAACATCAGGATTCACCCAGCTGTATGAAATATGGTCGGTATGTGGAACGTGATGAGACGCACAAAAAATCCTCTTGGCCGTTTTCTCTAAACCAAACAGGAAGTCGGCCATTTTTGCTTTTATGACGTTTTTTGACCGTTTCAAGGCGTCATACTTTAACGAACTCCTCCCAGAGATTTGACCCGATTGACTTCAGATTCGGCTAGTCTGCTCTTGAGACCTTGGCAGTGAAAAGTTACTCAAAGATCAAAAAGTTATCGAACTATGTGGCCGTGGCGTGGCGTCAAAGAAACACCATTCGCCACGAAACAGGAAGTTGTTGTAACTCGGCCGTACATTGTCGAATCTGCTCAAAGTCTCTCATATGTCATAACATCCTGACCCGGAACACATCTATATGATAATTTTGAATCAAACTGATAGCGCCACCTAGTGGCAACCGGAAGTTGTACGCTGCGTACTTTGACATCCTGCTCCTAACAGATTAATCAGATCCCTCTCAAATGTTGTCATACAAGCCTTAAGACCTTGATAATGCTTCATTGTGAAAATTGTAAGAAGTTACTGAAGGGCAGCGACGTGGCGGCTCGGCGAATTTCGATCCTTCGCCATGAACGAATAAACTGATGTATCTCGACTCCACATCATCAGATCTTTACCAGATTTCACATGCTTGATTAGACTCCAGGCCTGAAGACATCTGCAGGCCAATTTCGAATCATAGTCATAGCGCCACCTACTGGTAACAGGAAGTTAAAGTCTTTATACTTTGGCTTGTTTCTCTTAGTAGGTAAATCAAATCAATATCAAATTTGTTCCACACAAATACAAGAAGTTCATAATGCCAGATCATGAAGTTTTTGATGTTTCGTCGAACGCCGTTGCCGTGGCGATGCAGTCTTCGCCGTTAACAACGAAGGTCATTTTGACAGGCTAAAAATGCTCGAAACATAAGCAAACTTGGCAAGTAGATTACAAGGCCGAAATGTAGTTAGGGAATATGATTTCATTGGTTCAGAGTGGCAAATCGGCTCAATAGCGCCCCCTACAACATTTCGACGAAGCAGCCCTCGCAGTACGTTTGACCTAGATGTATGAAATTTGGTGGGAACATGTATCACATATGGACTTAAATAAAAGTATATTGGGGCCATGCTCTAAACCTGCTTGCAGTGTCTGACGGTCACAGAACTAAATGGCAGCATCAGCCAGAGTCCTCGCGCCGTCCGACGGTCGCGGACGTTCTCGGCCGCGCAGGCCGGAGTCCCGCCGGCACCCCGACGTTCATATTGCGAGGGCCCGCCCATCGCTGCTCGCAGCTTTAATTCTTCTTATTAGGGCCCGAGCACCGACGTAGTCGGAGCGGAGGACCTATTGAATTTCGAATGTTTATTATTCTTATTAGGGCCCGAGCACCGACGTAGTCGGAGCGGAGGACCTATTGAAACCGTAATGTTTATTATTATTATTATTATTCTTATTATTATTCTTATTTTTAGTGTTTCGTCGCAAAAAGGAGGTGCTTGGGATATTGGGAAGTCTGTGAAATTTGGCACGCAAGCCAGAATTTGCGAAAATTGCAGTCTGATTGGGGTGTCCAGCTGCGGTATGAAATATTGGCTCGCTAGCGCCCCCTATTGAGTAGCCCCAACGTCAGGATTCACCCAGCTGTATGAAAGTTGGTAGGTATGTGGAACGTGATGAGACGCACAAAAAATCCTCTTGGCCGTTTTCTCTAAACCAAACAGGAAGTCGGCCATTTTTACTTTTATGACGTTTTTTGGCCGTTTCAAGGCGTCATACTTTAACGAACTCCTCCCAGAGATTTGACCCGATTGACTTCAGATTCGGCTAGTCTGCTCTTGAGACCTTGGCAGTGAAAAGTTACTCAAAGATCAAAAAGTTATCGAACTATGTGGCCGTGGCGTGGCGTCAAAGAAACACTATTCGCCACCAAACAGGAAGTTGTTGTAACTCGGCCGTACATTGTCGAATCTGCTCCAAATCTCTCATATGTCATAACATCCTGACCCGGAACACATCTGTATGATAATTTAGAATCATAGTGATAGCGCCACCTAGTGGCAACCGGAAGTTGTACGCTGCGTACTTTGACATCCTGCTCCTCACAGATTCATCAGATCCCTCTCAAATCTTGTCAAACAAGCCTTAAGACCTTGATAATGCTTCATTGTGAAGATTGTAAGAAGTTACTGAAGGGCGGCGACGTGGCGGCTCGGCGAATTTCGATCCTTCGCCATGAACGAATAAACTGATGTAACTCGACTCCACATCATTAGATCTTTACCAGATTTCACGTGTTTGATTAGACTCCAGGCCTGAAGACATCTGCAGGCCAATTTTGAATCATAGTCATAGCGCCACCTACTGGTAACAGGAAGTTAAAGTCTTGATACTTTGGCTTGTTTCTCTCAGTAGGTAAATCAAATCAATATCAAATTTGTTCCACACAAATACAAGAAGTTCATAATGCCAGATCATGAAGTTTTTGATGTTTCGTCGAACGCCGTTGCCGTGGCGATGCAGTCTTCGCCGTTAACAACGAAGGTCATTTTGACAGGCTAAACATGCTCGAAACATAAGCAAACTTGGCAAGTAGATTACAAGGCCGAAATGTAGTTAGGGAATATGATTTTATTGGTTCAGAGTGGCAAATCGGCTCAATAGCGCCCCCTACAAAATTTCGACGAAGCAGCCCTCGCAGTACGTTTGACCTAGATGTATGAAATGTGGTAGGAACATGTATCACATATGGACTTAAATAAAAGTATATTGGGGCCATGCTCTAAACCTGCATGCAGTGTCTGACGGTCACAGAACTAAATGGCAGCATCAGCCAGAGTCCTCGCGCCGTCCGACGGTCGCGGACGTTCTCGGCCGCGCAGGCCGGAGTCCCGCCCGCACCCCGACGTGCATATTGCGAGGGCCCGCCCATCGCTGCTCGCAGCTTTAATTATTCTTCTTATTCTTATTCTTCCACTTTCATGGCAAAAAGGAGGTGCTTGGGATATTGGGAATTTTGTGAAATTTGGCACGCAAGCCAGAATTTGCGAAAATTGCAGTCTGATTGGGGTGTCCAGCTGCAGTATGAAATATTGGCTCGCTAGCGCCCCCTATTGAGTAGCCCCAACATCAGGATTCACCCAGCTGTATGAAAGTTGGTAGTTATGTGGAACGTGATGAGACGCACCAAAAATCCTCTTGGCCGTTTTCTCTAAACCAAACAGGAAGTCGGCCATTTTTGCTTTTATGACGTTTTTTGACCGTTTCAAGGCGTCATACTTTAACGAACTCCTCCCAGAGATTTGACCCGATTGACTTCAGATTCGGCGAGTCTGCTCTTGAGACCTTGACAGTGAAAAGTTACTCAAAGATCAAAAAGTTATCGAACTATGTGGCCGTGGCGTGGCGTCAAAGAAACACCATTCGCCACGAAACAGGAAGTTGTTGTAACTTGGCCGTACATTGTCGAATATGCTCCAAATCTCTCATATGTCATAAGATCCTGACCCGGAACACATCTATATGATAATTTAGAATCATAGTGATAGCGCCACCTAGTGGCAACCGGAAGTTGTACGCTGCGTACTTTGACATCCTGCTCCTCACAGATTAATCAGATCCCTCTCAAATGTTGTCAAACAAGCCTTAAGACCTTGATAATGCTTCATTGTGAAGATTGTAAGAAGTTACTGAAGGGCGGCGACGTGGCGGCTCGGCGAATTTCGATCCTTCGCCATGAACGAATAAACTGATGTAACTCGACTCCACATCATCAGATCTTTACCAGATTTCACGTGTTTGATTAGACTCCAGGCCTGAAGACATCTGCAGGCCAATTTTGAATCATAGTCATAGCGCCACCTACTGCTAACAGGAAGTTAAAGTCTTTATACTTTGGCTTGTTTCTCTTAGTAGGTAAATCAAATCAATATCAAATTTGTTCCACACAAATACAAGAAGTTCATAATACCAGATCATGAAGCTTTTGATGTTTCGTCGAACGCCGTTGCCGTGGCGATGCAGTCTTCGCCGTGAACAACGAAGGTCATTTTGAGAGGCTAAAAATGCTCGAAACATAAGCAAACTTGGCAAGTAGATTACAAGGCCGAAATGTAGTTATAGAATATGATTTTATTGGTTCAGAGTGGCAAATCGGCTTAATAGCGCCCCCTACAAAATTTCAACGAAGCAGCCCTCGCAGTACGTTTGACCTAGATGTATGAAATGTGGTAGGAACATGTATCGCATATGGACTTCAATAAAAGTCTCTTGGGGCTATGCTCTAAACCCAACCGGAAGTCAGCCATTTTGCATTTTTTATGAATTTCTCATGTCGTTTTTGTCATTTCCAGGCGCTGCAGTTTAACGAACTCCTCCTAGGGAATTCATCAGATCAACTTCAAATTTGGTCGGTACAGTCTAAAGACCTTTGTGATGAAAAGTTACTCAAAGCTTGTTGTTTCGTGAAAAGCTGTTGCCGTGGCGACGGAATTTCGATCCTTCGCCATAAACGAATAAACTGATGTAACTCGACTCCACATCATCAGATCTTTACCAGATTTCACGTGTTTGATTAGACTCCAGGCCTGAAGACATATGCAGGCCAATTTTGAATCATAGTCATAGCGCCACCTACTGGTAACAGGAAGTTAAAGTCTTGATACTTTGGCTTGTTTCTCTTAGTAGGTAAATCAAATCAATATCAAATTTGTTCCACACAAATAGTTCATAATGCCAGATCATGAAGCTTTTGATGTTTCGTCGAACGCCGTTGCCGTGGCGATGCAGTCTTCGCCGTTAACAACGAAGGTCATTTTGAGAGGCTAAAAATGCTCGAAACATAAGCAAACTTGGCATACATATTTAAATCCCAAAATGTAGTTGTATAATATGATTTTATTGGTTCAGAGTGGCAAATCGGCTCAATAGCGCCCCCTACAAAATTTCAACGAAGCAGCCCTCGCAGTACGTTTCACCTAGATGTATGAAATTTGGTAGGAACATGTATCACATATGGACTTAAATAAAAGTATATTGGGGCCATGCTCTAAACCTGCATGCAGTGTCTGACGGTCACAGAACTAAATGGCAGCATCAGCCAGAGTCCTCGCGCCGTCCGACGGTCGCGGACGTTCTCGGCCGCGCAGGCCGGAGTCCCGCCGGCACCCCGACGTGCATATTGCGAGGGCCCGCCCATCGCTGCTCGCAGCTTTAATTATTAGGGCCCGAGCACCGACGTAGTCGGAGCGGAGGACCTATTGAATTTCGAATGTTTATTATTCTTATTATTATTATTATTATTATTTTATGTGTTTCGTCGCAAAAAGGAGGTGCTTGGGATATTGGGAATGTTGTGAAATTTGGCACGCAAGCCAGAATTTGCGAAAATTGCAGTCTGATTGGGGTGTCCAGCTGCAGTATGAAATATTGGCTCGCTAGCGCCCCCTATTGAGTAGCCCCGACATCAGGATTCACCCAGCTGTATGAAAGTTGGTAGTTATGTGGAACGTGATGAGACGCACCAAAAATCCTCTTGGCCGTTTTCTCTAAACCAAACAGGAAGTCGGCCATTTATGCTTTTATGACGTTTTTTGACCGTTTCAAGGCATCATACTTTAACGAACTCCTCCCAGAGATTTGACCCGATTGACTTCAGATTCGGCTAGTCTGCTCTTGAGACCTTGGCAGTGAAAAGTTACTCAAAGATCAAAAAGTTATCGAACTATGTGGCCGTGGCGTGGCGTCAAAGAAACACCATTCGCCACGAAACAGGAAGTTGTTGTAACTTGGCCGTACATTGTCGAATCTGCTCCAAATCTCTCATATGTCATAAGATCCTGACCCGGAACACATCTATATGATAATTTAGAATCATAGTGATAGCGCCACCTAGTGGCAACCGGAAGTTGTACGCTGCGTACTTTGACATCCTGCTCCTAACAGATTAATCAGATCCCTCTCAAATGTTGTCATACAAGCCTTAAGACCTTGATAATGCTTCATTGTGAAAATTTTAAGAAGTTACTGAAGGGCGGCGACGTGGCGGCTCGGCGAATTTCGATCCTTCGCCATGAACGAATAAACTGATGTATCTCGACTCCACATCATCAGATCTTTACCAGATTTCACATGCTTGATTAGACTCCAGGCCTGAAGACATCTGCAGGCCAATTTCGAATCATAGTCATAGCGCCACCTACTGGTAACAGGAAGTTAAAGTCTTTATACTTTGGCTTGTTTCTCTTAGTAGGTAAATCAAATCAATATCAAATTTGTTCCACACAAATACAAGAAGTTCATAATGCCAGATCATGAAGCTTTTGATGTTTTGTCGAACGCCGTTGCCGTGGCGATGCAGTCTTCGCCGTGAACAACGAAGGTCATTTTGAGAGGCTAAAAATGCTCGAAACATAAGCAAACTTGGCAAGTAGATTCCAAGGCCGAAATGTAGTTATAGAATATGATTTTATTGGTTCAGAGTGGCAAATCGGCTCAATAGCGCCCCCTACAAAATTTCGACGAAGCAGCCCTCGCAGTACGTTTGACCTAGATGTATGAAATGTGGTAGGAACATGTATCGCATATGGACTTCAATAAAAGTCTCTTGGGGCTATGCTCTAAACCCAACCGGAAGTCAATAACTTTGCATTTCTTCTGAATTTCTAGTGTCGTTTTTGTCATTTCCAGGTGCTGCACTTTAACGAACTCCTCCTAGGGAATTAATCAGATCAACTTCAAATTTGGTCGGTACAGTCTAAAGACCTTTGTGATGCAAAGTTACTCAAAGCTTGTTGTTTCGTGAAAAGCTGTTGCCGTGGCGACGCATTCTTCGCCGTTAACAACGAAGGTCATTTTGAGAGGCTAAAAATGCTCGAAACATAAGCAAACTTGGCATACACATTTAAAGCCCAAAATGTAGTTGTATAATATGATTTTATTGGTTCAGAGTGGCAAATCGGCTCAATAGCGCCCCCTACAAAATTTCAACGAAGCAGCCCTCGCAGTACGTTTCACCTAGATGTATGAAATTTGGTAGGAACATGTATCACATATGGACTTAAATAAAAGTATATTGGGGCCATGCTCTGAACCTGCATGCAGTGTCTGACGGTCACAGAACTGAATGGCAGCATCAACCAGAGTCCTCGCGCCGTCCGACGGTCGCGGACGTTCTCGGCCGCGCAGGCCAGAGTCCCGCCGCCACCCCGACGTGCATGCACCCCGACGTGCATATTGCGAGGGCCCGCCCATCGCTGCTCGCAGCTTTAATTAGGGCCCGAGCACCGACGTAGTCGGAGCGGAGGACCTATTGAATTTCGAATGTTTATTATTATTATTCTTATTATTTTATGTGTTTCGTCGCAAAAAGGAGGTGCTTGGGATATTGGGAATGTTGTGAAATTTGGCACGCAAGCCAGAATTTGCGAAAATTGCAGTCTGATTGGGGTGTCCAGCTGCAGTATGAAATATTGGCTCGCTAGCGCCCCCTATTGAGTAGCCCCGACATCAGGATTCACCCAGCTGTATGAAAGTTGGTAGTTATGTGGAACGTGATGAGACGCACCAAAAATCCTCTTGGCCGTTTTCTCTAAACCAAACAGGAAGTCGGCCATTTTTGCTTTTATGACGTTTTTTGACCGTTTCAAGGCGTCATACTTTAACGAACTCCTCCCAGAGATTTGACCCGATTGACTTCAGATTCGGCGAGTCTGCTCTTGAGACCTTGACAGTGAAAAGTTACTCAAAGATCAAAAAGTTATCGAACTATGTGGCCGTGGCGTGGCGTCAAAGAAACACCATTCGCCACGAAACAGGAAGTTGTTGTAACTCGGCCGTACATTGTCGAATCTGCTCAAAGTCTCTCATATGTCATAACATCCTGACCCGGAACACATCTGTATGATAATTTTGAATCAAACTGATAGCGCCACCTAGTGGCAACCGGAAGTTGTACGCTGCGTACTTTGACATCCTGCTCCTAACAGATTAATCAGATCCCTCTCAAATGTTGTCATACAAGCCTTAAGACCTTGATAATGCTTCATTGTGAAAATTGTAAGAAGTTACTGAAGGGCGGCGACGTGGCGGCTCGGCGAATTTCGATCCTTCGCCATGAACGAATAAACTGATGTATCTCGACTCCACATCATCAGATCTTTACCAGATTTCACATGCTTGATTAGACTCCAGGCCTGAAGACATCTGCAGGCCAATTTCGAATCATAGTCATAGCGCCACCTACTGGTAACAGGAAGTTAAAGTCTTTATACTTTGGCTTGTTTCTCTTAGTAGGTAAATCAAATCAATATCAAATTTGTTCCACACAAATACAAGAAGTTCATAATGCCAGATCATGAAGCTTTTGATGTTTCGTCGAACGCCGTTGCCGTGGCGATGCAGTCTTCGCCGTGAACAACGAAGGTCATTTTGAGAGGCTAAAAATGCTCGAAACATAAGCAAACTTGGCAAGTAGATTACAAGGCCGAAATGTAGTTACAGAATCTGATTTTATTGGTTCAGAGTGGCAAATCGGCTCAATAGCGCCCCCTACAAAATTTCGACGAAGCAGCCCTCGCAGTACGTTTGACCTAGATGTATGAAATGTGGTAGGAACATGTATCGCATATGGACTTCAATAAAAGTCTCTTGGGGCTATGCTCTAAACCCAACCGGAAGTCACCTACTTTGCATTTCTTCTGAATTTCTAGTGTCGTTTTTGTCATTTCCAGCCGCTGCACTTTAACGAACTCCTCCTAGGGAATTAATCAGATCAACTTCAAATGTGGTCGGTACAGTCTAAAGACCTTTGTGATGAAAAGTTACTCAAAGGTTGTTGTTTCGTGAAAAGCTGTTGCCGTGGCGACGGAATTTCGATCCTTCGCCATAAACGAATAAACTGATGTAACTCGACTCCACATCATCAGATCTTTACCAGATTTCACGTGTTTGATTAGACTCCAGGCCTGAAGACATATGCAGGCCAATTTTGAATCATAGTCATAGCGCCACCTACTGGTAACAGGAAGTTAAAGTCTTGATACTATGGCTTGTTTCTCTTAGTAGGTAAATCAAATCAATATCAAATTTGTTCCACACAAATAGTTCATAATGCCAGATCATGAAGCTTTTGATGTTTCGTCGAACGCCGTTGCCGTGGCGATGCAGTCTTCGCCGTTAACAACGAAGGTCATTTTGAGAGGCTAAAAATGCTCGAAACATAAGCAAACTTGGCATACACATTTAAAGCCCAAAATGTAGTTGTATAATATGATTTTATTGGTTCAGAGTGGCAAATCGGCTCAATAGCGCCCCCTACAAAATTTCAACGAAGCAGCCCTCGCAGTACGTTTCACCTAGATGTATGAAATTTGGTAGGAACATGTATCACATATGGACTTAAATAAAAGTATATTGGGGCCATGCTCTGAACCTGCATGCAGTGTCTGACGGTCACGGAACTGAATGACAGCATCAACCAGAGTCCTCGCGCCGTCCGACGGTCGCGGACGTTCTCGGCCACGCAGGCCGGAGTCCCGCCGGCACCCCGACGTGCATGCACCCCGACGTGCATATAGCGAGGGCCCGCCCATCGCTGCTCGCAGCTTTAATTCTTCTTATTTTTAGTGTTTCGTCGCAAAAAGGAGGTGCTTGGGATATTGGGAAGTCTGTGAAATTTGGCACGCAAGCCAGAATTTGCGAAAATTGCAGTCTGATTGGGGTGTCCAGCTACGGTATGAAATATTGGCTCGCTAGCGCCCCCTATTGAGTAGCCCCAACATCAGGATTCACCCAGCTGTATGAAATTTGGTCGGTATGTGGAACGTGATGAGACGCACAAAAAATCCTCTTGGCCGTTTTGTCTAAACCAAACTGGAAGTCGGCCATTTTTGCTTTTATGACGTTTTTTGACCGTTTCAAGGCGTCATACTTTAACGAACTCCTCCCAGAGATTTGACCCGATTGACTTCAGATTCGGCTAGTCTGCTCTTGAGACCTTGGCAGTGAAAAGTTACTCAAAGATCAAAAAGTTATCGAACTATGTGGCCGTGGCGTGGCGTCAAAGAAACACCATTCGCCACGAAACAGGAAGTTGTTGTAACTCGGCCGTACATTGTCGAATCTGCTCAAAATCTCTCATATGTCATAACATCCTGACCCGGAACACATCTATATGATAATTTAGAATCATAGTGATAGCGCCACCTAGTGGCAACCGGAAGTTGTACGCTGCGTACTTTGACATCCTGCTCCTCACAGATTCATCAGATCCCTCTCAAATCTTGTCAAACAAGCCTTAAGACCTTGATAATGCTTCATTGTGAAGATTGTAAGAAGTTACTGAAGGACGGCGACGTGGCGGCTCGGCGAATTTCGATCCTTCGCCATGAACGAATAAACTGATGTAACTCGACTCCACATCATCAGATCTTTACCAGATTTCACGTGTTTGATTAGACTCCAGGCCTGAAGACATCTGCAGGCCAATTTTGAATCATAGTCATAGCGCCACCTACTGGTAACAGGAAGTTAAAGTCTTTATACTTTGGCTTGTTTCTCTTAGTAGGTAAATCAAATCCATATCAAATTTGTTCCACACAAATACAAGAAGTTCATAATGCCAGATCATGAAGCTTTTGATGTTTCGTCGAACGCCGTTGCCGTGGCGATGCAGTCGTCGCCGTTAACAACGAAGGTCATTTTGAGAGGCTAAAAATGCTCGAAACATAAGCAAACTTGGCAAGTAGATTACAAGGCCGAAATGTAGTTACGGAATATGATTTTATTGGTTCAGAGTAGCAAATCGGCTCAATAGCGCCCCCTACAAAATTTCGTCGAAGCAGCCCTCGCAGTACGTTTGACCTAGATGTATGAAATGTGGTAGGAACATGTATCGCATATGGACTTCAATAAAAGTCTCTTGGGGCCATGCTCTAAACCTGCATGCAGTGTCTGACGGTCACAGAACTGAATGGCAGCATCAGCCAGAGTCCTCGCGCCGTCCGACGCTCGCGGACGTTCTCGTCCGCGCAGGCCGGAGTCCCGCCGGCACCCCGACGTGCATATTGCGAGGGCCCGCCCATCGCTGCTCGCAGCTTTAATTAGGGCCCGAGCACCGACGTAGTCGGAGCGGAGGACCTATTGAATTTCGAATGTTTATTATTATTCTTATTCTTATTATTTTATGTGTTTCGTCGCAAAAAGGAGGTGCTTGGGATATTGGGAAGTTTGTGAAATTTGGCAAGCAAGCCAGAATTTGCGAAAATTGCAGTCTGATTGGGGTGCCCAGCTGCGGTATGAAATATTGGCTCGCTAGCGCCCCCTATTGAGTAGCCCCAACATCAGGTTTCACCCAGCTGTATGAAAGTTGGTAGGTATGTGGAACGTGATGAGACGCACAAAAAATCCTCTTGGCCGTTTTCTCTAAACCAAACAGGAAGTCGGCCATTTTTGCTTTTATGACGTTTTTTGACCGTTTCAAGGCGTCATACTTTAACGAACTCCTCCCAGAGATTTGACCCGATTGACTTCAGATTCGGCTAGTCTGCTTTTGAGACCTTGGCAGTGAAAAGTTACTCAAAGATCAAAAAGTTATCGAACTATGTGGCCGTGGCGTGGCGTCAAAGAAACACCATTCGCCACGAAACAGGAAGTTGTTGTAACTCGGCCGTACATTGTCGAATCTGCTCCAAATCTCTCATATGTCATAACATCCTGACCCGGAACACATCTGTATGATAATTTAGAATCATAGTGATAGCGCCACCTAGTGGCAACCGGAAGTTGTACGCTGCGTACTTTGACATCCTGCTCCTCACAGATTAATCAGATCCCTCTCAAATGTTGTCAAAAAAGCCTTAAGACCTTGATAATGCTTCATTGTGAAGATTGTAAGAAGTTACTGAAGGGCGGCGACGTGGCGGCTCGGCGAATTTCGATCCTTCGCCATGAACGAATAAACTGATGTAACTCGACTCCACATCATCAGATCTTTACCAGATTTCACGTGTTTGATTAGACTCCAGGCCTGAAGACATCTGCAGGCCAATTTTGAATCATAGTCATAGCGCCACCTACTGGTAACAGGAAGTTAAAGTCGTTATACTTTGGCTTGTTTCTCTTAGTAGGTAAATCAAATCAATATCAAATTTGTTCCACACAAATACAAGAAGTTCATAATGCCAGATCATGAAGCTTTTGATGTTTCGTCGAACGCCGTTGCCGTGGCGATGCAGTCTTCGCCGTTAACAACGAAGGTCATTTTGAGAGGCTAAAAATGCTCGAAACATAAGCAAACTTGGCAAGTAGATTACAAGGCCGAAATGTAGTTACAGAATATGATTTTATTGGTTCAGAGTGGCAAATCGGCTCAATAGCGCCCCCTACAAAATTTCGACGAAGCAGCCCTCGCAGTACGTTTGACCTAGATGTATGAAATGTGGTAGGAACATGTATCGCATATGGACTTCAATAAAAGTCTCTTGGGGCTATGCTCTAAACCCAACCGGAAGTCAGCCATTTTGTATTTTTTATGAATTTCTCATGTCGTTTTTGTCATTTCCAGGCCCTGCACTTTAACGAACTCCTCCTAGGGAATTCATCAGATCAACTTCAAATTTGGTCGGTACAGTCTAAAGACCTTTGTGATGAAAAGTTACTCAAAGCTTGTTGTTTCGTGAAAAGCTGTTGCCGTGGCGACGGAATTTCGATCCTTCGCCATGAACAAATAAACTGATGTAACTCGACTCCACATCATCAGATCTTTACCAGATTTCACGTGTTTGATTAGACTCCAGGCCTGAAGACATATGCAGGCCAATTTTGAATCATAGTCATAGCGCCACTTACTGGTAACAGGAAGTTAAAGTCTTGATACTTTGGCTTGTTTCTCTTAGTAGGTAAATCAAATCAATATCAAATTTGTTCCAAACAAATAGTTCATAATGCCAGATCATGAAGCTTTGATGTTTCGTCGAACGCCGTTGCCGTGGCGATGCAGTCTTCGCCGTTAACAACGAAGGTCATTTTGGGAGGCTAAAAATGCTCGAAACATAAGCAAACTTGGCATACACATTTAAAGGCCAAAATGTAGTTGTATAATATGATTTTATTGGTTCAGAGTGGCAAATCGGCTCAATAGCGCCCCCTACAAAATTTCAACGAAGCAGCCCTCGCAGTACGTTTCACCTAGATGTATGAAATTTGGTAGGAACATGTATCACATATGGACTTAAATAAAAGTATATTGGGGCCATGCTCTGAACCTGCATGCAGTGTCTGACGGTCACGGAACTGAATGACAGCATCAACCAGAGTCCTCGCGCCGTCCGACGGTCGCGGACGTTCTCGGCCACGCAGGCCGGAGTCCCGCCGGCACCCCGACGTGCATGCACCCCGACGTGCATATAGCGAGGGCCCGCCCATCGCTGCTCGCAGCTTTAATTCTTCTTATTTTTAGTGTTTCGTCGCAAAAAGGAGGTGCTTGGGATATTGGGAAGTCTGTGAAATTTGGCACGCAAGCCAGAATTTGCGAAAATTGCAGTCTGATTGGGGTGTCCAGCTACGGTATGAAATATTGGCTCGCTAGCGCCCCCTATTGAGTAGCCCCAACATCAGGATTCACCCAGCTGTATGAAATTTGGTCGGTATGTGGAACGTGATGAGACGCACAAAAAATCCTCTTGGCCGTTTTGTCTAAACCAAACTGGAAGTCGGCCATTTTTGCTTTTATGACGTTTTTTGACCGTTTCAAGGCGTCATACTTTAACGAACTCCTCCCAGAGATTTGACCCGATTGACTTCAGATTCGGCTAGTCTGCTCTTGAGACCTTGGCAGTGAAAAGTTACTCAAAGATCAAAAAGTTATCGAACTATGTGGCCGTGGCGTGGCGTCAAAGAAACACCATTCGCCACGAAACAGGAAGTTGTTGTAACTCGGCCGTACATTGTCGAATCTGCTCAAAATCTCTCATATGTCATAACATCCTGACCCGGAACACATCTATATGATAATTTAGAATCATAGTGATAGCGCCACCTAGTGGCAACCGGAAGTTGTACGCTGCGTACTTTGACATCCTGCTCCTCACAGATTCATCAGATCCCTCTCAAATCTTGTCAAACAAGCCTTAAGACCTTGATAATGCTTCATTGTGAAGATTGTAAGAAGTTACTGAAGGACGGCGACGTGGCGGCTCGGCGAATTTCGATCCTTCGCCATGAACGAATAAACTGATGTAACTCGACTCCACATCATCAGATCTTTACCAGATTTCACGTGTTTGATTAGACTCCAGGCCTGAAGACATCTGCAGGCCAATTTTGAATCATAGTCATAGCGCCACCTACTGGTAACAGGAAGTTAAAGTCTTTATACTTTGGCTTGTTTCTCTTAGTAGGTAAATCAAATCCATATCAAATTTGTTCCACACAAATACAAGAAGTTCATAATGCCAGATCATGAAGCTTTTGATGTTTCGTCGAACGCCGTTGCCGTGGCGATGCAGTCGTCGCCGTTAACAACGAAGGTCATTTTGAGAGGCTAAAAATGCTCGAAACATAAGCAAACTTGGCAAGTAGATTACAAGGCCGAAATGTAGTTACGGAATATGATTTTATTGGTTCAGAGTAGCAAATCGGCTCAATAGCGCCCCCTACAAAATTTCGTCGAAGCAGCCCTCGCAGTACGTTTGACCTAGATGTATGAAATGTGGTAGGAACATGTATCGCATATGGACTTCAATAAAAGTCTCTTGGGGCCATGCTCTAAACCTGCATGCAGTGTCTGACGGTCACAGAACTGAATGGCAGCATCAGCCAGAGTCCTCGCGCCGTCCGACGCTCGCGGACGTTCTCGTCCGCGCAGGCCGGAGTCCCGCCGGCACCCCGACGTGCATATTGCGAGGGCCCGCCCATCGCTGCTCGCAGCTTTAATTAGGGCCCGAGCACCGACGTAGTCGGAGCGGAGGACCTATTGAATTTCGAATGTTTATTATTATTCTTATTCTTATTATTTTATGTGTTTCGTCGCAAAAAGGAGGTGCTTGGGATATTGGGAAGTTTGTGAAATTTGGCAAGCAAGCCAGAATTTGCGAAAATTGCAGTCTGATTGGGGTGCCCAGCTGCGGTATGAAATATTGGCTCGCTAGCGCCCCCTATTGAGTAGCCCCAACATCAGGTTTCACCCAGCTGTATGAAAGTTGGTAGGTATGTGGAACGTGATGAGACGCACAAAAAATCCTCTTGGCCGTTTTCTCTAAACCAAACAGGAAGTCGGCCATTTTTGCTTTTATGACGTTTTTTGACCGTTTCAAGGCGTCATACTTTAACGAACTCCTCCCAGAGATTTGACCCGATTGACTTCAGATTCGGCTAGTCTGCTTTTGAGACCTTGGCAGTGAAAAGTTACTCAAAGATCAAAAAGTTATCGAACTATGTGGCCGTGGCGTGGCGTCAAAGAAACACCATTCGCCACGAAACAGGAAGTTGTTGTAACTCGGCCGTACATTGTCGAATCTGCTCCAAATCTCTCATATGTCATAACATCCTGACCCGGAACACATCTGTATGATAATTTAGAATCATAGTGATAGCGCCACCTAGTGGCAACCGGAAGTTGTACGCTGCGTACTTTGACATCCTGCTCCTCACAGATTAATCAGATCCCTCTCAAATGTTGTCAAAAAAGCCTTAAGACCTTGATAATGCTTCATTGTGAAGATTGTAAGAAGTTACTGAAGGGCGGCGACGTGGCGGCTCGGCGAATTTCGATCCTTCGCCATGAACGAATAAACTGATGTAACTCGACTCCACATCATCAGATCTTTACCAGATTTCACGTGTTTGATTAGACTCCAGGCCTGAAGACATCTGCAGGCCAATTTTGAATCATAGTCATAGCGCCACCTACTGGTAACAGGAAGTTAAAGTCGTTATACTTTGGCTTGTTTCTCTTAGTAGGTAAATCAAATCAATATCAAATTTGTTCCACACAAATACAAGAAGTTCATAATGCCAGATCATGAAGCTTTTGATGTTTCGTCGAACGCCGTTGCCGTGGCGATGCAGTCTTCGCCGTTAACAACGAAGGTCATTTTGAGAGGCTAAAAATGCTCGAAACATAAGCAAACTTGGCAAGTAGATTACAAGGCCGAAATGTAGTTACAGAATATGATTTTATTGGTTCAGAGTGGCAAATCGGCTCAATAGCGCCCCCTACAAAATTTCGACGAAGCAGCCCTCGCAGTACGTTTGACCTAGATGTATGAAATGTGGTAGGAACATGTATCGCATATGGACTTCAATAAAAGTCTCTTGGGGCTATGCTCTAAACCCAACCGGAAGTCAGCCATTTTGTATTTTTTATGAATTTCTCATGTCGTTTTTGTCATTTCCAGGCCCTGCACTTTAACGAACTCCTCCTAGGGAATTCATCAGATCAACTTCAAATTTGGTCGGTACAGTCTAAAGACCTTTGTGATGAAAAGTTACTCAAAGCTTGTTGTTTCGTGAAAAGCTGTTGCCGTGGCGACGGAATTTCGATCCTTCGCCATGAACAAATAAACTGATGTAACTCGACTCCACATCATCAGATCTTTACCAGATTTCACGTGTTTGATTAGACTCCAGGCCTGAAGACATATGCAGGCCAATTTTGAATCATAGTCATAGCGCCACTTACTGGTAACAGGAAGTTAAAGTCTTGATACTTTGGCTTGTTTCTCTTAGTAGGTAAATCAAATCAATATCAAATTTGTTCCAAACAAATAGTTCATAATGCCAGATCATGAAGCTTTGATGTTTCGTCGAACGCCGTTGCCGTGGCGATGCAGTCTTCGCCGTTAACAACGAAGGTCATTTTGGGAGGCTAAAAATGCTCGAAACATAAGCAAACTTGGCATACACATTTAAAGGCCAAAATGTAGTTGTATAATATGATTTTATTGGTTCAGAGTGGCAAATCGGCTCAATAGCGCCCCCTACAAAATTTCAACGAAGCAGCCCTCGCAGTACGTTTCACCTAGATGTATGAAATTTGGTAGGAACATGTATCACATATGGACTTAAATAAAAGTATATTGGGGCCATGCTCTGAACCTGCATGCAGTGTCTGACGGTCACGGAACTGAATGGCAGCATCAACCAGAGTCCTCGCGCCGTCCGACGGTCGCGGACGTTCTCGGCCGCGCAGGCCGGAGTCCCGCCGCCACCCCGACGTGCATGCACCCCGACGTGCATATTGCGAGGGCCCGCCCATCGCTGCTCGCAGCTTTAATTATTATTATTATTTTATGTGTTTCGTCGCAAAAAGGAGGTGCTTGGGATATTGGGAATGTTGTGAAATTTGGCACGCAAGCCAGAATTTGCGAAAATTGCAGTCTGATTGGGGTGTCCAGCTGCAGTATGAAATATTGGCTCGCTAGCGCCCCCTATTGAGTAGCCCCGACATCAGGATTCACCCAGCTGTATGAAAGTTGGTAGTTATGTGGAACGTGATGAGACGCACCAAAAATCCTCTTGGCCGTTTTCTCTAAACCAAACAGGAAGTCGGCCATTTATGCTTTTATGACGTTTTTTGACCGTTTCAAGGCATCATACTTTAACGAACTCCTCCCAGAGATTTGACCCGATTGACTTCAGATTCGGCTAGTCTGCTCTTGAGACCTTGGCAGTGAAAAGTTACTCAAAGATCAAAAAGTTATCGAACTATGTGGCCGTGGCGTGGCGTCAAAGAAACACCATTCGCCACGAAACAGGAAGTTGTTGTAACTTGGCCGTACATTGTCGAATCTGCTCCAAATCTCTCATATGTCATAAGATCCTGACCCGGAACACATCTATATGATAATTTAGAATCATAGTGATAGCGCCACCTAGTGGCAACCGGAAGTTGTACGCTGCGTACTTTGACATCCTGCTCCTAACAGATTAATCAGATCCCTCTCAAATGTTGTCATACAAGCCTTAAGACCTTGATAATGCTTCATTGTGAAAATTGTAAGAAGTTACTGAAGGGCGGCGACGTGGCGGCTCTGCGAATTTCGATCCTTCGCCATGAACGAATAAACTGATGTATCTCGACTCCACATCATCAGATCTTTACCAGATTTCACATGCTTGATTAGACTCCAGGCCTGAAGACATCTGCAGGCCAATTTCGAATCATAGTCATAGCGCCACCTACTGGTAACAGGAAGTTAAAGTCTTTATACTTTGGCTTGTTTCTCTTAGTAGGTAAATCAAATCAATATCAAATTTGTTCCACACAAATACAAGAAGTTCATAATGCCAGATCATGAAGCTTTTGATGTTTTGTCGAACGCCGTTGCCGTGGCGATGCAGTCTTCGCCGTGAACAACGAAGGTCATTTTGAGAGGCTAAAAATGCTCGAAACATAAGCAAACTTGGCAAGTAGATTCCAAGGCCGAAATGTAGTTATAGAATATGATTTTATTGGTTCAGAGTGGCAAATCGGCTCAATAGCGCCCCCTACAAAATTTCGACGAAGCAGCCCTCGCAGTACGTTTGACCTAGATGTATGAAATGTGGTAGGAACATGTATCGCATATGGACTTCAATAAAAGTCTCTTGGGGCTATGCTCTAAACCCAACCGGAAGTCAATAACTTTGCATTTCTTCTGAATTTCTAGTGTCGTTTTTGTCATTTCCAGGCGCTGCACTTTAACGAACTCCTCCTAGGGAATTAATCAGATCAACTTCAAATTTGGTCGGTACAGTCTAAAGACCTTTGTGATGCAAAGTTACTCAAAGCTTGTTGTTTCGTGAAAAGCTGTTGCCGTGGCGACGCATTCTTCGCCGTTAACAACGAAGGTCATTTTGAGAGGCTAAAAATGCTCGAAACATAAGCAAACTTGGCATACACATTTAAAGCCCAAAATGTAGTTGTATAATATGATTTTATTGGTTCAGAGTGGCAAATCGGCTCAATAGCGCCCCCTACAAAATTTCAACGAAGCAGCCCTCGCAGTACGTTTCACCTAGATGTATGAAATTTGGTAGGAACATGTATCACATATGGACTTAAATAAAAGTATATTGGGGCCATGCTCTGAACCTGCATGCAGTGTCTGACGGTCACAGAACTGAATGGCAGCATCAACCAGAGTCCTCGCGCCGTCCGACGGTCGCGGACGTTCTCGGCCGCGCAGGCCAGAGTCCCGCCGCCACCCCGACATGCATGCACCCCGACGTGCATATTGCGAGGGCCCGCCCATCGCTGCTCGCAGCTTTAATTAGGGCCCGAGCACCGACGTAGTCGGAGCGGAGGACCTATTGAAACCGTAATGTTTATTATTATTATTATTTTACCAGTTTGATGGCAAAAAGGAGGTGCTTGGGATATTGGGAAGTCTGTGAAATTTGGCACGCAAGCCAGAATTTGCGAAAATTGCAGTCTGATTGGGGTGTCCAGCTGCGGTATGAAATATTGGCTCGCTAGCGCCCCCTATTGAGTAGCCCCAACATCAGGATTCACCCAGCTGTATGAAATTTGGTAGGTATGTGGAATGTGATGAGACGCACAAAAAATCCTCTTGGCCGTTTTCTCTAAACCAAACAGGAAGTCGGCCATTTTTGCTTTTATGACGTTTTTTGACCGTTTCAAGGCGTCATACTTTAACGAACTCCTCCCAGAGATTTGACCCGATTGACTTCAGATTCGGCGAGTCTGCTCTTGAGACCTTGGCAGTGAAAAGTTACTCAAAGATCAAAAAGTTATCGAACTATGTGGCCGTGGCGTGGCGTCAAAGAAACACCATTCGCCACGAAACAGGAAGTTGTTGTAACTTGGCCGTACATTGTCGTATCTGCTCCAAATCTCTCATATGTCATAACATCCTGACCCGGAACACATCTATATGATAATTTAGAATCATAGTGATAGCGCCACCTAGTGGCAACCGGAAGTTGTAGGCTGCGTACTTTGACATCCTGCTCCTCACAGATAAATCAGATCCCTCTCAAATGTTGTCAAACAAGCCTTAAGACCTTGATAATGCTTCGTTGTGAAGATTGTAAGAAGTTACTGAAGGGCGGCGACGTGGCGGCTCGGCGAATTTCGATCCTTCGCCATGAACGAATAAACTGATGTATCTCGACTCCACATCATCAGATCTTTCCCAGATTTGACGTGTTTGATTAGACTCCAGGCCTGAAGACATCTGCAGGCCAATTTTGAATCATAGTCATAGCGCCACCTACTGGTAACAGGAAGTTAAAGTCTTGATACTTTGGCTTGTTTCTCTCAGTAGGTAAATCAAATCAATATCAAATTTGTTCCACACAAATACAAGAAGTTCATAATGCCAGATCATGAAGTTTTTGATGTTTCGTCGAACGCCGTTGCCGTGGCGATGCAGTCTTCGCCGTTAACAACGAAGGTCATTTTGACAGGCTAAAAATGCTCGAAACATAAGCAAACTTGGCAAGTAGATTACAAGGCCGAAATGTAGTTAGGGAATATGATTTTATTGGTTCAGAGTGGCAAATCGGCTCAATAGCGCCCCCTACAAAATTTCGACGAAGCAGCCCTCGCAGTACGTTTGACCTAGATGTATGAAATTTGGTGGGAACATGTATCACATATGGACTTAAATAAAAGTATATTGGGGCCATGCTCTATACCTGCATGCAGTGTCTGACGGTCACAGAACTAAATGGCAGCATCAGCCAGAGTCCTCGCGCCGTCCGACGGTCGCGGACGTTCTCGGCCGCGCAGGCCGGAGTCCCGCCGGCACCCCGACGTGCATATTGCGAGGGCCCGCCCTTCGCTGCTCGCAGCTTTAATTCTTATTAGGGCCCGAGCACCGACGTAGTCGGAGCGGAGGACCTATTGAATTTCGAATGTTTATTATTATTCTTATTCTTATTATTATTATTTTATGTGTTTCGTCGCAAAAAGGAGGTGCTTGGGATATTGGGAATGTTGTGAAATTTGGCACGCAAGCCAGAATTTGCGAAAATTGCAGTCTGATTGGGGTGTCCAGCTGCAGTATGAAATATTGGCTCGCTAGCGCCCCCTATTGAGTAGCCCCAACATCAGGATTCACCCAGCTGTATGAAAGTTGGTAGTTATGTGGAACGTGATGAGACGCACCAAAAATCCTCTTGGCCGTTTTCTCTAAACCAAACAGGAAGTCGGCCATTTTTGCTTTTATGACGTTTTTTGACCGTTTCAAGGCGTCATACTTTAACGAACTCCTCCCAGAGATTTGACCCGATTGACTTCAGATTCGGCTAGTCTGCTCTTGAGACCTTGGCAGTGAAAAGTTACTCAAAGATCAAAAAGTTATCGAACTATGTGGCCGTGGCGTGGCGTCAAAGAAACACCATTCGCCACGAAACAGGAAGTTGTTGTAACTCGGCCGTACATTGTCGAATCTGCTCAAAATCTCTCATATGTCATAACATCCTGACCCGGAACACATCTGTATGATAATTTTGATTCAAACTGATAGCGCCACCTAGTGGCAACCGGAAGTTGTACGCTGCGTACTTTGACATCCTGCTCCTCACAGATTCATCAGATCCCTCTCAAATCTTGTCAAACAAGCCTTAAGACCTTGATAATGCTTCATCGTGAAGATTGTAAGAAGTTACTGAAGGACGGCGACGTGGCGGCTCGGCGAATTTCGATCCTTCGCCATGAACGAATAAACTGATGTAACTCGACTCCACATCATCAGATCTTTACCACATTTCACGTGTTTGATTAGACTCCAGGCCTGAAGACATCTGCAGGCCAATTTTGAATCATAGTCATAGCGCCACCTACTGGTAACAGGAAGTTAAAGTCTTTATACTTTGGCTTGTTTCTCTTAGTAGGTAAATCAAATCCATATCAAATTAGTTCCACACAAATACAAGAAGTTCATAATGCCAGATCATGAAGCTTTTGATGTTTCGTCGAACGCCGTTGCCGTGGCGATGCAGTCGTCGCCGTTAACAACGAAGGTCATTTTGAGAGGCTAAAAATGCTCGAAACATAAGCAAACTTGGCAAGTAGATTACAAGGCCGAAATGTAGTTACGGAATATGATTTTATTGGTTCAGAGTGGCAAATCGGCTCAATAGCGCCCCCTACAAAATTTCGACGAAGCAGCCCTCGCAGTACGTTTGACCTAGATGTATGAAATGTGGTAGGAACATGTATCGCATATGGACTTCAATAAAAGTCTCTTGGGGCCATGCTCTAAACCTGCATGCAGTGTCTGACGGTCACAGAACTGAATGGCAGCATCAGCCAGAGTCCTCGCGCCGTCCGACGCTCGCGGACATTCTCGTCCGCGCAGGCCGGAGTCCCGCCGGCACCCCGACGTGCACATTGCGAGGGCCCGCCCATCGCTGCTCGCAGCTTTAATTATTCTTATTTTTAGTGTTTCGTCGCAAAAAGGAGGTGCTTGGGATATTGGGAATGTTGTGAAATTTGGCACGCAAGCCAGAATTTGCGAAAATTGCAGTCTGATTGGGGTGTCCAGCTGCAGTATGAAATATTGGCTCGCTAGCGCCCCCTATTGAGTAGCCCCAACATCAGGATTCACCCAGCTGTATGAAAGTTGGTAGTTATGTGGAACGTGATGAGACGCACCAAAAATCCTCTTGGCCGTTTTCTCTAAACCAAACAGGAAGTCGGCCATTTTTGCTTTTATGACGTTTTTTGACCGTTTCAAGGCGTCATACTTTAACGAACTCCTCCCAGAGATTTGACCCGATTGACTTCAGATTCGGCGAGTCTGCTCTTGAGACCTTGGCAGTGAAAAGTTACTCAAAGATCAAAAAGTTATCGAACTATGTGGCCGTGGCGTGGCGTCAAAGAAACACCATTCGCCACGAAACAGGAAGTTGTTGTAACTTGGCCGTACATTGTCGAATCTGCTCCAAATCTCTCATATGTCATAACATCCTGACCCGGAACACATCTATATGATAATTTAGAATCATAGTGATAGCGCCACCTAGTGGCAACCGGAAGTTGTAGGCTGCGTACTTTGACATCCTGCTCCTCACAGATTAATCAGATCCCTCTCAAATGTTGTCAAACAAGCCTTAGGACCTTGATAATGCTTCGTTGTGAAGATTGTAAGAAGTTACTGAAGGGCGGCGACGTGGCGGCTCGGCGAATTTCGATCCTTCGCCATGAACGAATAAACTGATGTATCTCGACTCCACATCATCAGATCTTTCCCAGATTTCACGTGTTTGATTAGACTCCAGGCCTGAAGACATCTGCAGGCCAATTTTGAATCATAGTCATAGCGCCACCTACTGGTAACAGGAAGTTAAAGTCTTGATACTTTGGCTTGTTTCTCTCAGTAGGTAAATCAAATCAATATCAAATTTGTTCCACACAAAAAAAAGAAGTTCATAATGCCAGATCATGAAGTTTTTGATGTTTCGTCGAACGCCGTTGCCGTGGCGATGCAGTCTTCGCCGTTAACAACGAAGGTCATTTTGACAGGCTAAACATGCTCGAAACATAAGCAAACTTGGCAAGTAGATTACAAGGCCGAAATGTAGTTAGGGAATATGATTTTATTGGTTCAGAGTGGCAAATCGGCTCAATAGCGCCCCCTACAAAATTTCAACGAAGCAGCCCTCGCAGTACGTTTGACCTAGATGTATGAAATGTGGTAGGAACATGTATCACATATGGACTTCAATAAAAGTCTCTTGGGGCTATGCTCTAAACCCAACCGGAAGTCAATAACTTTGCATTTCTTCTGAATTTCTAGTGTCGTTTTTGTCATTTCCAGGCGCTGCACTTTAACGAACTCCTCCTAGGGAATTAATCAGATCAACTTCAAATTTGGTCAGTACAGTCTAAAGACCTTTGTGATGAAAAGTTACTCAAAGCTTGTTGTTTCGTGAAAAGCTGTTGCCGTGGCAACGGAATTTCGATCCTTCGCCATGAACGAATAAACTGATGTAACTCGACTCCACATCATCAGATCTTTACCAGATTTCACGTGTTTGATTAGACTCCAGGCCTGAAGACATCTGCAGGCCAATTTTGAATAATAGTCATAGCGCCACCTACTGGTAACAGGAAGTTAAAGTCTTGATACTTTGGCTTGTTTCTCTTAGTAGGTCAATCAAATCAATATCAAATTTGTTCCACACAAATAGTTCATAATGCCAGATCATGAAGCTTTTGATGTTTCGTCGAACGCCGTTGCCATGGCGATGCAGTCTTCGCCGTTAACAACGAAGGTCATTTTGAGAGGCTAAAAATGCTCGAAACATAAGCAAACTTGGCATACACATTTAAAGCCCAAAATGTAGTTGTATAATATGATTTTATTGGTTCAGAGTGGCAAATCGGCTCAATAGCGCCCCCTACAAAATTTCAACGAAGCAGCCCTCGCAGTACGTTTCACCTAGATGTATGAAATTTGGTAGGAACATGTATCACATATGGACTTCAATAAAAGTCTCTTGGGGCCATGCTCTAAACCTGCATGCAGTGTCTGACGGTCACAGAACTGAATGGCAGCATCAGCCAGAGTCCTCGCGGCGTCCGACGGTCGCGGACGTTCTCGGCCGCGCAGGCCGGAGTCCCGCCGGCACCCCGACGTGCATGCACCCCGACGTGCATATTGCGAGGGCCCGCTCATCGCTGCTCGCAGCTTTAATTAGGGCCCGAGCACCGACGTAGTCGGAGCGGAGGACCTATTGAATTTCGAATGTTTATTCTTATTCTTATTAGGGCCCGAGCACCGACGTAGTCGGAGCGGAGGACCTATTGAAACCGTAATGTTTATTATTATTCTTCTTATTATTATTCTAAGTGTTTCGTCGCAAAAAGGAGGTGCTTGGGATATTGGGAATGTTGTGAAATTTGGCACGCAAGCCAGAATTTGCGAAAATTGCAGTCTGATTGGGGTGTCCAGCTGCGGTATTAAATATTGGCTCGCTAGCGCCCCCTATTGAGTAGCCCCAACATCAGGATTCACCCAGCTGTATGAAATTTGGTCGGTATGTGGAACTTGATGAGACGCACAAAAAATCCTCTTGGCCGTTTTGTCTAAACCAAACAGGAAGTCGGCCATTTTTGCTTTTATGACGTTTTTTGACCGTTTCAAGGCGTCATACTTTAACGAACTCCTCCCAGAGATTTGACCCGATTGACTTCAGATTCGGCTAGTCTGCTCTTGAGACCTTGGCAGTGAAAAGTTACTCAAAGATCAAAAAGTTATCGAACTATGTGGCCGTGGCGTGGCGTCAAAGAAACACCATTCGCCACGAAACAGGAAGTTGTTGTAACTCGGCCGTACATTGTCAAATCTGCTCAAAATCTCTCATATGTCATAAAATCCTGACCCCGAACACATCTATATGATAATTTTGAATCAAACTGATAGCGCCACCTAGTGGCAACCGGAAGTTGTACGCTGCATACTTTGACATCCTGCTCCTCACAGATTAATCAGATCCCTCTCAAATGTTGTCAAACAAGCCTTAAGACCTTGATAATGCTTCGTTGTGAAGATTGTAAGAAGTTACTGAAGGGCGGCGACGTGGCGGCTCGGCGAATTTCGATCCTTCGCCATGAACGAATAAACTGATGTAACTCGACTCCACATCATCAGATCTTTACCAGATTTCACGTGCTTGATTAGACTCCAGGCCTGAAGACATCTGCAGGCCAATTTTGAATCATAGTCATAGCGCCACCTACTGGTAACAGGAAGTTAAAGTCTTTATACTTTGGCTTGTTTCTCTTAGTAGGTTAATCAAATCAATATCAAATTTGTTCCACACAAATAGAAGAAGTTCATAATGCCAGATCATGAAGATTTTGATGTTTCGTCGAACGCCGTTGCCGTGGCGATGCAGTCTTCGCCGTTAACAACGAAGGTCATTTTGAGAGGCTAAAAATGCTCGAAACATAAGCAATCTTGGCAAGTAGATTACAAGGCCGAAATGTAGTTGTGGAATATGATTTTATTGGTTCAGAGTGGCAAATCGGCTCAATAGCGCCCCCTACAAAATTTCGACGAAGCAGCCCTCGCAGTACGTTTGACCTAGATGTATGAAATGTGGTAGGAACATGTATCGCATATGGACTTCAATAAAAGTCTCTTGGGGCTATGCTCTAAACCCAACCGGAAGTCAGCCATTTTGCATTTTATATGAATTTCTCATGTCGTTTTTGTCATTTCCAGGCGCTGCACTTTAACGAACTCCTCCTAGGGAATTCATCAGATCAACTTCAAATTTGGTCGGTACACTCTAAAGACCTTTGTGATGAAAAGTTACTCAAAGCTTGTTGTTTCGTGAAAAGCTGTTGCCGTGGCGACGGAATTTCGATCCTTCGCCATGAACGAATAAACTGATGTAACTCGACTCCACATCATCAGATCTTTACCAGATTTCACGTGTTTGATTAGACTCCAGGCCTGAAGACATATGCAGGCCAATTTTGAATCATAGTCATAGCGCCACCTACTGGTAACAGGAAGTTAAAGTCTTGATACTTTGGCTTGTTTCTCTTAGTAGGTAAATCAAATCAATATCAAATTTGTTCCACACAAATAGTTCATAATGCCAGATCATGAAGCTTTTGATGTTTCGTCGAACGCCGTTGCCATGGCGATGCAGTCTTCGCCGTTAACAACGAAGGTCATTTTGAGAGGCTAAAAATGCTCGAAACATAAGCAAACTTGGCAAGTAGATTACAAGGCCGAAATGTAGTTAGGGAATATGATTGTATTGGTTCAGAGTGGCAAATCGGCTCAATAGCGCCCCCTACAAAATTTCAACGAAGCAGCCCTCGCAGTACGTTTCACCTAGATGTATGAAATTTGGTAGGAACATGTATCACATATGGACTGAAATAAAAGTATATTGGGGCCTTGCTCTCAACCTGCATGCAGTGTCTGACGGTCACAGAACTGAATGGCAGCATCGGCCAGAGTCCTCGCGGCGTCCGACGGTCGCGGACGTTCTCGGCCGCGCAGGCCGGAGTCCCGCCGGCACCCCGACGTGCATGCACCCCGACGTGCATATTGCGAGGGCCCGCTCATCGCTGCTCGCAGCTTTAATTAGGGCCCGAGCACCGACGTAGTCGGAGCGGAGGACCTATTGAATTTCGAATGGTCGAATGTTTATTATTAGGGCCCGAGCACCGACGTAGTCGGAGCGGAGGACCTATTGAATTTCGAATGTTTATTAGGGCCCGAGCACCGACGTAGTCGGAGCGGAGGACCTATTGAAACCGTAATGTTTATTATTATTATTATTATTATTATTATTCTTATTATTATTTTATGTGTTTCGTCGCAAAAAGGAGGTGCTTGGGATATTGGGAAGTTTGTGAAATTTGGCAAACAAGCCAGAATTTGCGAAAATTGCAGTCTGATTGGGGTGCCCAGCTGCGGTATGAAATATTGGCTCGCTAGCGCCCCCTATTGAGTAGCCCCAACATCAGGTTTCACCCAGCTGTATGAAAGTTGGTAGGTATGTGGAACGTGATGAGACGCACAAAAAATCCTCTTGGCCGTTTTCTCTAAACCAAACAGGAAGTCGGCCATTTTTGCTTTTATGACGTTTTTTGACCGTTTCAAGGCGTCATACTTTAACGAACTCCTCCCAGAGATTTGACCCGATTGACTTCAGATTCGGCTAGTCTGCTCTTGAGACCTTGCCAGTGAAAAGTTACTCAAAGATCAAAAAGTTATCGAACTATGTGGCCGTGGCGTGGCGTCAAAGAAACACCATTCGCCACGAAACAGGAAGTTGTTGTAACTCGGCCGTACATTGTCGAATCTGCTCCAAATCTCTCATATGTCATAACATCCTGACCCGGAACACATCTGTATGATAATTTAGAATCATAGTGATAGCGCCACCTAGTGGCAACCGGAAGTTGTACGCTGCGTACTTTGACATCCTGCTCCTCACAGATTAATCAGATCCCTCTCAAATCTTGTCAAACAAGCCTTAAGACCTTGATAATGCTTCATTGTGAAGATTGTAAGAAGTTACTGAAGGGCGGCGACGTGGCGGCTCGGCGAATTTCGATCCTTCGCCATGAACGAATAAACTGATGTAACTCGACTCCACATCATCAGATCTTTACCAGATTTCACGTGTTTGATTAGACTCCAGGCCTGAAGACATCTGCAGGCCAATTTTGAATCATAGTCATAGCGCCACCTACTGGTAACAGGAAGTTAAAGTCGTTATACTTTGGCTTGTTTCTCTTAGTAGGTAAATCAAATCAATATCAAATTTGTTCCACACAAATACAAGAAGTTCATAATGCCAGATCATGAAGCTTTTGATGTTTCGTCGAACGCCGTTGCCGTGGCGATGCAGTCTTCGCCGTTAACAACTAAGGTCATTTTGAGAGGCTAAAAATGCTCGAAACATAAGCAAACTTGGCAAGTAGATTACAAGGCCGAAATGTAGTTACAGAATATGATTTTATTGGTTCAGAGTGGCAAATCGGCTCAATAGCGCCCCCTACAAAATTTCGACGAAGCAGCCCTCGCAGTACGTTTGACCTAGATGTATGAAATGTGGTAGGAACATGTATCGCATATGGACTTCAATAAAAGTCTCTTGGGGCTATGCTCTAAACCCAACCGGAAGTCAGCCATTTTGTATTTTTTATGAATTTCTCATGTCGTTTTTGTCATTTCCAGGCCCTGCACTTTAACGAACTCCTCCTAGGGAATTCATCAGATCAACTTCAAATTTGGTCGGTACAGTCTAAAGACCTTTGTGATGAAAAGTTACTCAAAGCTTGTTGTTTCGTGAAAAGCTGTTGCCGTGGCGACGGAATTTCGATCCTTCGCCATGAACGAATAAACTGATGTAACTCGACTCCACATCATCAGATCTTTACCAGATTTCACGTGTTTGATTAGACTCCAGGCCTGAAGACATATGCAGGCCAATTTGAATCATAGTCATAGCGCCACCTACTGGTAACAGGAAGTTAAAGTCTTGATACTTTGGCTTGTTTCTCTTAGTAGGTAAATCAAATCAATATCAAATTTGTTCCACACAAATAGTTCATAATGCCAGATCATGAAGCTTTGATGTTTCGTCGAACGCTGTTGCCGTGGCGATGCAGTCTTCGCCGTTAACAACGAAGGTCATTTTGGGAGGCTAAAAATGCTCGAAACATAAGCAAACTTGGCATACACATTTAAAGGCCAAAATGTAGTTGTATAATATGATTTTATTGGTTCAGAGTGGCAAATCGGCTCAATAGCGCCCCCTACAAAATTTCAACGAAGCAGCCCTCGCAGTACGTTTCACCTAGATGTATGAAATTTGGTAGGAACATGTATCACATATGGACTTAAATAAAAGTATATTGGGGCCATGCTCTGAACCTGCATGCAGTGTCTGACGGTCACGGAACTGAATGGCAGCATCAACCAGAGTCCTCGCGCCGTCCGACGGTCGCGGACGTTCTCGGCCGCGCAGGCCGGAGTCCCGCCGCCACCCCGACGTGCATGCACCCCGACGTGCATATTGCGAGGGCCCGCCCATCGCTGCTCGCAGCTTTAATTATTCTTATTATTCTTATTTTTAGTGTTTCGTCGCAAAAAGGAGGTGCTTGGGATATTGGGAATGTTGTGAAATTTGGCACGCAAGCCAGAATTTGCGAAAATTGCAGTCTGATTGGGGTGTCCAGCTGCGGTATGAAATATTGGCTCGCTAGCGCCCCCTATTGAGTAGCCCCAACATCAGGATTCACCCAGCTGTATGAAATTTGGTCGGTATGTGGAACGTGATGAGACGCACAAAAAATCCTCTTGGCCGTTTTGTCTAAACCAAACAGGAAGTCGGCCATTTTTGCTTTTATGACGTTTTTTGACCGTTTCAAGGCGTCATACTTTAACGAACTCCTCCCAGAGATTTGACCCGATTGACTTCAGATTCGGCTAGTCTGCTCTTGAGACCTTGGCAGTGAAAAGTTACTCAAAGATCAAAAAGTTATCGAACTATGTGGCCGTGGCGTGGCGTCAAAGAAACACCATTCGCCACGAAACAGGAAGTTGTTGTAACTCGGCTGTACATTGTCGAATCTGCTCAAAATCTCTCATATGTCATAACATCCTGACCCGGAACACATCTATATGATAATTTAGAATCATAGTGATAGCGCCACCTAGTGGCAACCGGAAGTTGTACGCTGCGTACTTTGACATCCTGCTCCTCACAGATTAATCAGATCCCTCTCAAATGTTGTCAAACAAGCCTTAAGACCTTGATAATGCTTCATTGTGAAGATTGTAAGAAGTTACTGAAGGACGGCGACGTGGCGGCTCGGCGAATTTCGATCCTTCGCCATGAACGAATAAACTGATGTAACTCGACTCCACATCATCAGATCTTTACCAGATTACACGTGTTTGATTAGACTCCAGGCCTGAAGACATCTGCAGGCCAATTTTGAATAATAGTCATAGCGCCACCTACTGGTAACAGGAAGTTAAAGTCATTATACTTTGGCTTGTTTCTCTTAGTAGGTAAATCAAATCAATATCAAATTTGTTCCACACAAATAGAAGAAGTTCATAATGCCAGATCATGAAGCTTTTGATGTTTCGTCGAACGCCGTTGCCGTGGCGATGCAGTCTTCGCCGTTAACAACGAAGGTCATTTTGAGAGGCTAAAAATGCTCGAAACATAAGCAAACTTGGCAAGTAGATTACAAGGCCGAAATGTAGTTACAGAATATGATTTTATTGGTTCAGAGTGGCAAATCGGCATAATAGCGCCCCCTACAAAATTTCGACGAAGCAGCCCTCGCAGTACGTTTGACCTAGATGTATGAAATGTGGTAGGAATATGTATCACATATGGACTTCAATAAAAGTCTCTTGGGGTTATGCTCTAAACCCAACCGGAAGTCAGCCATTTTGCATTTCTTATGAATTTCTCATGTCGTTTTTGTCATTTCCAGGCGCTGCACTTTAACGAACTCCTCCTAGGGAATTCATCAGATCAACTTCAAATTTGGTCGGTACAGTCTAAAGACCTTTGTGATGAAAAGTTACTCAAAGCTTGTTGTTTCGTGAAAAGCTGTTGCCGTGGCGACGGAATTTCGATCCTTCGCCATGAACGAATAAACTGATGTAACTCGACTCCACATCATCAGATCTTTACCAGATTTCACGTGTTTGATTAGACTCCAGGCCTGAAGACATATGCAGGCCAATTTTGAATCATAGTCATAGCGCCACCTACTGGTAACAGGAAGTTAAAGTCTTGATACTTTGGCTTGTTTCTCTTAGTAGGTAAATCAAATCAATATCAAATTTGTTCCACACAAATAGTTCATAATGCCAGATCATGAAGCTTTTGATGTTTCGTCGAACGCCGTTGCCGTGGCGATGCAGTCTTCGCCGTTAACAACGAAGGTCATTTTGAGAGGCTAAAAATGCTCGAAACATAAGCAAACTTGGCATACACATTTAAAGGCCAAAATGTAGTTGTATAATATGATTTTATTGGTTCAGAGTGGCAAATCGGCTCAATAGCGCCCCCTACAAAATTTCAACGAAGCAGCCCTCGCAGTACGTTTCACCTAGATGTATGAAATTTGGTAGGAACATGTATCACATATGGACTTAAATAAAAGTATATTGGGGCCATGCTCTGAACCTGCATGCAGTGTCTGACGGTCACGGAACTGAATGACAGCATCAACCAGAGTCCTCGCGCCGTCCGACGGTCGCGGACGTTCTCGGCCGCGCAGGCCGGAGTCCCGCCGCCACCCCGACGTGCATGCACCCCGACGTGCATATTGCGAGGGCCCGCCCATCGCTGCTCGCAGCTTTAATTAGGGCCCGAGCACCGACGTAGTCGGAGCGGAGGACCTATTGAATTTCGAATGTTTATTATTCTTCTTCTTCCGCTTTCATGGCAAAAAGGAGGTGCTTGGGATATTGGGAATGTTGTGAAATTTGGCACGCAAGCCAGAATTTGCGAAAATTGCAGTCTGATCGGGGTGTCCAGCTGCGGTATGAAATATTGGCTCGCTAGCGCCCCCTATTGAGTAGCCCCAACATCAGGATTCACCCAGCTGTATGAAAGTTGGTAGTTATGTGGAACGTGATGAGACGCACCAAAAATCCTCTTGGCCGTTTTCTCTAAACCAAACAGGAAGTCGGCCATTTTTGCTTTTATGACGTTTTTTGACCGTTTCAAGGCGTCATACTTTAACGAACTCCTCCCAGAGATTTGACCCGATTGACTTCAGATTCGGCGAGTCTGCTCTTGAGACCTTGACAGTGAAAAGTTACTCAAAGATCAAAAAGTTATCGAACTATGTGGCCGTGGCGTGGCGTCAAAGAAACACCATTCGCCACGAAACAGGAAGTTGTTGTAACTTGGCCGTACATTGTCGAATATGCTCCAAATCTCTCATATGTCATAAGATCCTGACCCGGAACACATCTATATGATAATTTAGAATCATAGTGATAGCGCCACCTAGTGGCAACCGGAAGTTGTACGCTGCGTACTTTGACATCCTGCTCCTCACAGATTAATCAGATCCCTCTCAAATGTTGTCAAACAAGCCTTAAGACCTTGATAATGCTTCATTGTGAAGATTGTAAGAAGTTACTGAAGGGCGGCGACGTGGCGGCTCGGCGAATTTCGATCCTTCGCCATGAACGAATGAACTGATGTAACTCGACTCCACATCATCAGATCTTTACCAGATTTCACGTGTTTGATTAGACTCCAGGCCTGAAGACATCTGCAGGCCAATTTTGAATCATAGTCATAGCGCCACCTACTGCTAACAGGAAGTTAAAGTCTTTATACTTTGGCTTGTTTCTCTTAGTAGGTAAATCAAATCAATATCAAATTTGTTCCACACAAATACAAGAAGTTCATAATACCAGATCATGAAGCTTTTGATGTTTCGTCGAACGCCGTTGCCGTGGCGATGCAGTCTTCGCCGTGAACAACGAAGGTAATTTTGAGAGGCTAAAAATGCTCGAAACATAAGCAAACTTGGCAAGTAGATTACAAGGCCGAAATGTAGTTATAGAATATGATTTTATTGGTTCAGAGTGGCAAATCGGCTTAATAGCGCCCCCTACAAAATTTCAACGAAGCAGCCCTCGCAGTACGTTTGACCTAGATGTATGAAATGTGGTAGGAACATGTATCGCATATGGACTTCAATAAAAGTCTCTTGGGGCTATGCTCTAAACCCAACCGGAAGTCAGCCATTTTGCATTTTTTATGAATTTCTCATGTCGTTTTTGTCATTTCCAGGCGCTGCACTTTAACGAACTCCTCCTAGGGAATTCATCAGATCAACTTCAAATTTGGTCGGTACAGTCTAAAGACCTTTGTGATGAAAAGTTACTCAAAGCTTGTTGTTTCGTGAAAAGCTGTTGCCGTGGCGACGGAATTTCGATCCTTCGCCATAAACGAATAAACTGATGTAACTCGACTCCACATCATCAGATCTTTACCAGATTTCACGTGTTTGATTAGACTCCAGGCCTGAAGACATATGCAGGCCAATTTTGAATCATAGTCATAGCGCCACCTACTGGTAACAGGAAGTTAAAGTCTTGATACTTTGGCTTGTTTCTCTTAGTAGGTAAATCAAATCAATATCAAATTTGTTCCACACAAATAGTTCATAATGCCAGATCATGAAGCTTTTGATGTTTCGTCGAACGCCGTTGCCGTGGCGATGCAGTCTTCGCCGTTAACAACGAAGGTCATTTTGAGAGGCTAAAAATGCTCGAAACATAAGCAAACTTGGCATACACATTTAAATCCCAAAATGTAGTTGTATAATATGATTTTATTGGTTCAGAGTGGCAAATCGGCTCAATAGCGCCCCCTACAAAATTTCAACGAAGCAGCCCTCGCAGTACGTTTCACCTAGATGTATGAAATTTGGTAGGAACATGTATCACATATGGACTTAAATAAAAGTATATTGGGGCCATGCTCTGAACGTGCATGCAGTGTCTGACGGTCACGGAACTGAATGACAGCATCAACCAGAGTCCTCGCGCCGTCCGACGTTCGCGGACGTTCTCGGCCGCGCAGGCCGGAGTCCCGCCGGCACCCCGACGTGCATATTGCGAGGGCCCGCCCATCGCTGCTCGCAGCTTTAATTATTCTTCTTATTCTTATTCTTCCACTTTCATGGCAAAAAGGAGGTGCTTGGGATATTGGGAATGTTGTGAAATTTTGCACGCAAGCCAGAATTTGCGAAAATTGCAGTCTGATCGGGGTGTCCAGCTGCGGTATGAAATATTGGCTCGCTAGCGCCCCCTATTGAGTAGCCCCAACATCAGGATTCACCCAGCTGTATGAAAGTTGGTAGTTATGTGGAACGTGATGAGACGCACCAAAAATCCTCTTGCCCGTTTTCTCTAAACCAAACAGGAAGTCGGCCATTTTTGCTTTTATGACGTTTTTTGACCGTTTCAAGGCGTCATACTTTAACGAACTCCTCCCAGAGATTTGACCCGATTGACTTCAGATTCGGCTAGTCTGCTCTTGAGACCTTGGCAGTGAAAAGTTACTCAAAGATCAAAAAGTTATCAAACTATGTGGCCGTGGCGTGGCGTCAAAGAAACACCATTCGCCACGAAACAGGAAGTTGTTGTAACTCGGCCGTACATTGTCGAATCTGCTCAAAATCTCTCATATGTCATAACATCCTGACCCGGAACACATCTATATGATAATTTAGAATCATAGTGATAGCGCCACCTAGTGGCAACCGGAAGTTGTACGCTGCGTACTTTGACATCCTGCTCCTCACAGATTAATCAGATCCCTCTCAAATGTTGTCAAACAAGCCTTAAGACCTTGATAATGCTTCATTGTGAAGATTGTAAGAAGTTACTGAAGGACGGCGACGTGGCGGCTCGGCGAATTTCGATCCTTCGCCATGAACGAATAAACTGATGTAACTCGACTCCACATCATCAGATCTTTACCAGATTTCACGTGTTTGATTAGACTCCAGGCCTGAAGACATATGCAGGCCAATTTTGAATCATAGTCATAGCGCCACCTACTGGTAACAGGAAGTTAAAGTCTTGATACTTTGGCTTGTTTCTCTTAGTAGGTAAATCAAATCAATATCAAATTTGTTCCACACAAATACAAGAAGTTCATAATGCCAGATCATGAAGCTTTTGATGTTTCCTGGAACGCCGTTGCCGTGGCGATGCAGTCTTCGCCGTTAACAACGAAGGTCATTTTGAGAGGCTAGAAATGCTCGAAACATAAGCAAACTTGGCAAGTAGATTACAAGGCCGAAATGTAGTTAGGGAATATGATTTGATTGGTTCAGAGTGGCAAATCGGCTCAATAGCGCCCCCTGCAAAATTCCGACGAAGCAGCCCTCGCAGTACGTTTGACCTAGATGTATGAAATGTGGTAGGAACATGTATCACATATGGACTTAAATAAAAGTATATTGGGGCCATGCTCTAAACCTGCATGCAGTGTCTGACGGTCACAGAACTAAATGGCAGCATCAGCCAGAGTCCTCGCGCCGTCCGACGGTCGCGGACGTTCTCGGCCGCGCAGGCCGGAGTCCCGCCGGCACCCCGACGTGCATATTGCGAGGGCCCGCCCATCGCTGCTCGCAGCTTTAATTAGGGCCCGAGCACCGACGTAGTCGGAGCGGAGGACCTATTGAATTTCGAATGTTTATTATTATTATTCTTATTATTAGGGCCCGAGCACCGACGTAGTCGGAGCGGAGGACCTATTGAAACTGTAATGTTTATTCTTCTTCTTATTATTCTTAGTCTTTCGTCGCAAAAAGGAGGTGCTTGGGATATTGGGAAGTCTGTGAAATTTGGCACGCAAGCCAGAATTTGCGAAAATTGCAGTCTGATTGGGGTGTCCAGCTGCGGTATGAAATATTGGCTCGCTAGCGCCCCCTATTGAGTAGCCCCAACATCAGGATTCACCCAGCTGTATGAAAGTTGGTAGGTATGTGGAACGTGATGAGACGCACAAAAAATCCTCTTGGCCGTTTTCTCTAAACCAAACAGGAAGTCGGCCATTTTTACTTTTATGACGTTTTTTGACCGTTTCAAGGCGTCATACTTTAACGAACTCCTCCCAGAGATTTGACCCGATTGACTTCAGATTCGGCTAGTCTGCTCTTGAGACCTTGGCAGTGAAAAGTTACTCAAAGATCAAAAAGTTATCGAACTATGTGGCCGTGGCGTGGCGTCAAAGAAACACCATTCGCCACGAAACAGGAAGTTGTTGTAACTCGGCCGTACATTGTCGAATCTGCTCAAAATCTCTCATATGTCATAACATCCTGACCCAGAACACAACTATATGATAATTTTGAATCAAACTGATAGCGCCACCTAGTGGCAACCGGAAGTTGTACGCTGCGTACTTTGACATCCTGCTCCTCACAGATTAATCAGATCCCTCTCAAATCTTGTCAAACAAGCCTTAAGACCTTGATAATGCTTCGTTGTGAAGATTGTAAGAAGTTACTGAAGGGCGGCGACGTGGCGGCTCGGCGAATTTCGATCCTTCGCCATGAACGAATAAACTGATGTATCTCGACTCCACATCATCAGATCTTTACCAGATTTCACATGCTTGATTAGACTCCAGGCCTGAAGACATCTGCAGGCCAATTTTGAATCATAGTCATAGCGCCACCTACTGGTAACAGGAAGTTAAAGTCTTTATACTTTGGCTTGTTTCTCTTAGTAGGTAAATCAAATCAATATCAAATTTGTTCCACACAAATACAAGAAGTTCATAATGCCAGATCATGAAGCTTTGGATGTTTCGTCGAACGCCGTTGCCGTGGCGATGCAGTCTTCGCCGTTAACAACGAAGGTCATTTTGAGAGGCTAAAAATGCTCGAAACATAAGCAAACTTGGCAAGTAGATTACAAGGCAGAAATGTAGTTACGGAATATGATTTTATTGGTTCAGAGTGCCAAATCGGCTCAATAGCGCCCCCTACAAAATTCCGACGAAGCAGCCCTCGCAGTACGTTTGACCTAGATGTATGAAATGTGGTAGGAACATGTATCGCATATGGACTTCAATAAAAGTCTCTTGGGGCTATGCTCTAAACCCAACCGGAAGTCAGCCATTTTGCATTTGTTATGAATTTCTCATGTCGTTTTTGTCATTTCCAGCCGCTGCACTTTAACGAACTCCTCCTAGGGAATTCATCAGATCAACTTCAAATTTGGTCGGTACAGTCTAAAGACCTTTGTGATGAAAAGTTACTCAAAGCTTGTTGTTTCGTGAAAAGCTGTTGCCGTGGCGACGGAATTTCGATCCTTCGCCATAAACGAATAAACTGATGTAACTCGACTCCACATCATCAGATCTTTACCAGATTTCACGTGTTTGATTAGACTCCAGGCCTGAAGACATATGCAGGCCAATTTTGAATCATAGTCATAGCGCCACCTACTGGTAACAGGAAGTTAAAGTCTTGATACTTTGGCTTGTTTCTCTTAGTAGGTAAATCAAATCAATATCAAATTTGTTCCACACAAATACAAGAAGTTCAGAATGCCAGATCATGAAGCTTTTGATGTTTCATCGAACGCTGTTGCGATGCAGTCTTCGCCGTTAACAACGAAGGTCATTTTGAGAGGCTACAAATGCTCGAAACATAAGCAAACTTGGCAAGCAGATTACAAGCCCGAAATGTAGTTATGGAATATGATTTTATTGGTTCAGAGTGGAAAATCGGCTCAATAGCGCCCCCTACAATATTTCAACGAAGCAGCCCTCGCAGTACGTTTCACCTAGATGTATGAAATTTGGTAGGAACATGTATCACATATGGACTTAAATAAAAGTATATTGGGGCCATGCTCTGAACCTGCATACAGTGTCTGACAGTCACGGAACTGAATGACAGCATCAACCAGAGTCCTCGCGCCGTCCGCCGGTCGCGGACGTTCTCGGCCGCGCAGGCCGGAGTCCCGCCGGCACCCCGACGTGCATGCACCCCGACGTGCATATTGCGAGGGCCCGCCCATCGCTGCTCGCAGCTTTAATTATTCTTATTATTATTATTATTATTTTATGTGTTTCGTCGCAAAAAGGAGGTGCTTGGGATATTGGGAAGTTTGTGAAATTTGGCAAGCAAGCCAGAATTTGCGAAAATTGCAGTCTGATTGGGGTGCCCAGCTGCGGTATGAAATATTGGCTCGCTAGCGCCCCCTATTGAGTAGCCCCAACATCAGGTTTCACCCAGCTGTATGAAAGTTGGTAGGTATGTGGAACGTGATGAGACGCACAAAAAATCCTCTTGGCCGTTTTCTCTAAACCAAACAGGAAGTCGGCCATTTTTGCTTTTATGACGTTTTTTGACCGTTTCAAGGCGTCATACTTTAACGAACTCCTCCCAGAGATTTGACCCGATTGACTTCAGATTCGGCTAGTCTGCTCTTGAGACCTTGGCAGTGAAAAGTTACTCAAAGATCAAAAAGTTATCAAACTATGTGGCCGTGGCGTGGCGTCAAAGAAACACCATTCGCCACGAAACAGGAAGTTGTTGTAACTCGGCCGTACATTGTCGAATCTGCTCCAAATCTCTCATATGTCATAACATCCTGACCCGGAACACATCTGTATGATAATTTAGAATCATAGTGATAGCGCCACCTAGTGGCAACCGGAAGTTGTAGGCTGCGTACTTTGACATCCTGCTCCTCACAGATTAATCAGATCCCTCTCAAATGTTGTCAAACAAGCCTTAAGACCTTGATAATGCTTCGTTGTGAAGATTGTAAGAAGTTACTGAAGGGCGGCGACGTGGCGGCTCGGCGAATTTCGATCCTTCGCCATGAACGAATAAACTGATGTATCTCGACTCCACATCATCAGATCTTTCCCAGATTTCACGTGTTTGATTAGACTCCAGGCCTGAAGACATCTGCAGGCCAATTTTGAATCATAGTCATAGCGCCACCTACTGGTAACAGGAAGTTAAAGTCTTTATACTTTGGCTTGTTTCTCTTAGTAGGTAAATCAAATCAATATCAAATTTGTTCCACACAAATACAAGAAGTTCATAATGCCAGATCATGAAGCTTTTGATGTTTCGTCGAACGCCGTTGCCGTGGCGATACAGTCTTCGCCGTTAACAACGAAGGTCATTTTGAGAGGCTAAAAATGCTCGAAACATAAGCAAACTTGGCAAGTAGATTACAAGGCCGAAATGTAGTTATGGACTATGATTGTATTGGCTCAGAGTGGCAAATCGGCTCAATAGCGCCCCCTACAAAATTTTGACGAAGCAGCCCTCGCAGTACGTTTGACCTAGATGTATGAAATGTGGTAGGAACATGTATCACATATGGACTTAACTAAAAGTAGATTGGGGCCATGCTCTGAACCTGCATGCAGTGTCTGACGGTGACAGAACTGAATGGCAGCATCAGCCATAGTCCTCGCGCCGTCCGACGGTCGCGGACGTTCTCGGCCACGCAGGCCGGAGTCCCGCCGGCACCCCGACGTGCATATTGCGAGGGCCCGCCCATCGCTGCTCGCAGCTTTAATTATTCTTATTTTTAGTGTTTCGTCGCAAAAAGGAGGTGCTTGGGATATTGGGAAGTCTGTGAAATTTGGCACGCAAGCCAGAATTTGCGAAAATTGCAGTCTGATTGGGGTGTCCAGCTGCGGTATGAAATATTGGCTCGCTAGCGCCCCCTATTGAGTAGCCCCAACATCAGGTTTCACCCAGCTGTATGAAAGTTGGTAGGTATGTGGAACGTGATGAGACGCACCAAAAATCCTCTTGGAAGTTTTCTCTAAACCAAACAGGAAGTCGGCCATTTTTGCTTTTATGACGTTTTTTGACCGTTTCAAGGCGTCATACTTTAACGAACTCCTCCCAGAGATTTGACCCGATTGACTTCAGATTCGGCTAGTCTGCTCTTGAGACCTTGGCAGTGAAAAGTTACTCAAAGATCAAAAAGTTATCGAACTATGTGGCCGTGGCGTGGCGTCAAAGAAACACCATTCGCCACGAAACAGGAAGTTGTTGTAACTCGGCCGTACATTGTCGAATCTGCTCCAAATCTCTCATATGTCATAACATCCTGACCCGGAACACATCTGTATGATAATTTAGAATCATAGTGATAGCGCCACCTAGTGGCAACCGGAAGTTGTACGCTGCGTACTTTGACATCCTGCTCCTCACAGATTAATCAGATCCCTCTCAAATGTTGTCAAACAAGCCTTAAGACCTTGATAATGCTTCATTGTGAAGATTGTAAGAAGTTACTGAAGGGCGGCGACGTGGCGGCTCGGCGAATTTCGATCCTTCGCCATGAACGAATAAACTGATGTAACTCGACTCCACATCATCAGATCTTTACCAGATTTCACGTGTTTGATTAGACTCCAGGCCTGAAGACATCTGCAGGCCAATTTTGAATCATAGTCATAGCGCCACCTACTGGTAACAGGAAGTTAAAGTCGTTATACTTTGGCTTGTTTCTCTTAGTAGGTAAATCAAATCAATATCAAATTTGTTCCACACAAATACAAGAAGTTCATAATGCCAGATCATGAAGCTTTTGATGTTTCGTCGAACGCCGTTGCCGTGGCGATGCAGTCTTCGCCGTTAACAACGAAGGTCATTTTGAGAGGCTAAAAATGCTCGAAACATAAGCAAACTTGGCAAGTAGATTACAAGGCCGAAATGTAGTTACAGAATATGATTTTATTGGTTCAGAGTGGCAAATCGGCTCAATAGCGCCCCCTACAAAATTTCGACGAAGCAGCCCTCGCAGTACGTTTGACCTAGATGTATGAAATATGGTAGGAACATGTATCGCATATGGACTTCAATAAAAGTCTCTTGGGGCTATGCTCTAAACCCAACCGGAAGTCAGCCATTTTGTATTTTTTATGAATTTCTCATGTCGTTTTTGTCATTTCCAGGCCCTGCACTTTAACGAACTCCTCCTAGGGAATTCATCAGATCAACTTCAAATTTGGTCGGTACAGTCTAAAGACCTTTGTGATGAAAAGTTACTCAAAGCTTGTTGTTTCGTGAAAAGCTGTTGCCATAGCGATGCATTCTTCACCATGAAATATTAAGGTGTTTTGAGGGGCTAAAAATGCTCAAAACATAAGCATACTTGCCATGCAGATTACAAGCCCGAAATGTAGTTATAGAATATGATTTTATTGGTTCAGAGTGGCAAATCGGCTCAATAGCGCCCCCTACAAAATTTCAACGAAGCAGCCCTCGCAGTACGTTTCACATAGATGTATGAAATTTGGTAGGAACATGTATCACATATGGACTGAAATAAAAGTATATTGGGGCCATGCTCTGAACCTGCATGCAGTGTCTGACGGTCACAGAACTGAATGGCAGCATCAGCCAGAGTCCTCGCGCCGTCCGACGGTCGCGGACGTTCTCGGCCGCGCAGGCCGGAGTCCCGCCGGCACCCCGACGTGCATATTGCGAGGGCCCGCTCATCGCTGCTCGCAGCTTTAATTATTAGGGCCCGAGCACCGACGTAGTCGGAGCGGAGGACCTATTGAATTTCGAATGTTTATTATTATTATTATTCTTATTATTAGGGCCCGAGCACCGACGTAGTCGGAGCGGAGGACCTATTGAATTTCGAATGTTTATTATTAGGGCCCGAGCACCGACGTAGTCGGAGCGGAGGACCTATTGAATTTCGAATGTTTATTAGGGCCCGAGCACCGACGTAGTCGGAGCGGAGGACCTATTGAATTTCGAATGTTTATTATTCTTATTCTTATTCTTATTCTAAGTGTTTCGTCGCAAAAAGGAGGTGCTTGGGATATTGGGAATGTTGTGAAATTTGGCGCGCAAGCCAGAATTTGCGAAAATTGCAGTCTGATTGGGGTGTCCAGCTGCGGTATGAAATATTGGCTCGCTAGCGCCCCCTATTGAGTAGCCCCAACATCAGGATTCACCCAGCTGTATGAAATTTGGTCGGTATGTGGAACGTGATGAGACGCACAAAAAATCCTCTTGGCCGTTTTGTCTAAACCAAACAGGAAGTCGGCCATTTTTGCTTTTATGACGTTTTTTGACCGTTTCAAGGCGTCATACTTTAACGAACTCCTCCCAGAGATTTGACCCGATTGATTTCAGATTCGGCTAGTCTGCTCTTGAGACCTTGGCAGTGAAAAGTTACTCAAAGATCAAAAAGTTATCGAACTATGTGGCCGTGGCGTGGCGTCAAAGAAACACCATTCGCCACGAAACAGGAAGTTGTTGTAACTCGGCCGTACATTGTCGAATCTGCTCAAAATCTCTCATATGTCATAACATCCTGACCCGGAACACATCTATATGATAATTTAGAATCATAGTGATAGCGCCACCTAGTGGCAACCGGAAGTTGTACGCTGCGTACTTTGACATCCTGCTCCTCAGAGATTAATCAGATCCCTCTCAAATGTTGTCAAACAAGCCTTAAGACCTTGATAATGCTTCGTTGTGAAGATTGTAAGAAGTTACTGAAGGGCGGCGACGTGGCGGCTCGGCGAATTTCGATCCTTCGCCATGAACGAATAAACTGATGTATCTTGACTCCACATCATCAGATCTTTACCAGATTTCACGTGTTTGATTAGACTCCAGGCCTGAAGACATCTGCAGGCCAATTTTGAATCATAGTCATAGCGCCACCTACTGGTAACAGGAAGTTAAAGTCTTTATACTTTGGCTTGTTTCTCTTAGTAGGTAAATCACATCAATATCAAATTTGTTCCACACAAATACAAGAAGTTCATAATGCCAGATCATGAAGCTTTTAATGTTTCGTTGAACGCCGTTGCCGTGGCGATGCAGTGTTCGCCGTTAACAACGAAGGTCATTTTGAGAGGCTAAAAATGCTCGAAACATAAGCAAACTTGGCAAGTAGATTACAAGGCCGAAATGTAGTTAGGGAATATGATTTTATTGGTTCAGAGTGGCAAATCGGCTCAATAGCGCCCCCTACAAAATTTCGACGAAGCAGCCCTCGCAGTACGTTTGACCTAGATGTATGAAATTTGGTGGGAACATGTATCACATATGGACTTAAATAAAAGTATATTGGGGCCATGCTCTAAACCTGCATGCAGTGTCTGACGGTCACAGAACTAAATGGCAGCATCAGCCAGAGTCCTCGCGCCGTCCGACGGTCGCGGACGTTCTCGGCCGCGCAGGCCGGAGTCCCGCCGGCACCCCGACGTGCATATTGCGAGGGCCCGCCCATCGCTGCTCGCAGCTTTAATTCTTATTATTATTCTTCCGCTTTCATGGCAAAAAGGAGGTGCTTGGGATATTGGGAAGTCTGTGAAATTTGGCACGCAAGCCAGAATTTGCGAAAATTGCAGTCTGATTGGGGTGTCCAGCTGCGGTATGAAATATTGGCTCGCTAGCGCCCCCTATTGAGTAGCCCCGACATCAGGATTCACCCAGCTGTATGAAAGTTGGTAGTTATGTGGAACGTGATGAGACGCACCAAAAATCCTCTTGGCCGTTTTCTCTAAACCAAACAGGAAGTCGGCCATTTTTGCTTTTATGACGTTTTTTGACCGTTTCAAGGCGTCATACTTTAACGAACTCCTCCCAGAGATTTGACCCGATTGACTTCAGATTCGGCGAGTCTGCTCTTGAGACCTTGACAGTGAAAAGTTACTCAAAGATCAAAAAGTTATCGAACTATGTGGCCGTGGCGTGGCGTCAAAGAAACACCATTCGCCACGAAACAGGAAGTTGTTGTAACTTGGCCGTACATTGTCGAATCTGCTCCAAATCTCTCATATGTCATAAGATCCTGACCCGGAACACATCTATATGATAATTTAGAATCATAGTGATAGCGCCACCTAGTGGCAACCGGAAGTTGTACGCTGCGTACTTTGACATCCTGCTCCTCACAGATTAATCAGATCCCTCTCAAATGTTGTCAAACAAGCCTTAAGACCTTGATAATGCTTCATTGTGAAGATTGTAAGAAGTTACTGAAGGGCGGCGACGTGGCGGCTCGGCGAATTTCGATCCTTCGCCATGAACGAATAAACTGATGTAACTCGACTCCACATCATCAGATCTTTACCAGATTTCACGTGTTTGATTAGACTCCAGGCATGAAGACATCTGCAGGCCAATTTTGAATCATAGTCATAGCGCCACCTACTGGTAACAGGAAGTTAAAGTCTTTATACTTTGGCTTGTTTCTCTTAGTAGGTAAATCAAATCAATATCAAATTTGTTCCACACAAATAGAAGAAGTTCATAATGCCAGATCATGAAGCTTTTGATGTTTCATCGAACGCCGTTGCCGTGGCGATGCAGTCTTCGCCGTTAACAACGAAGGTAATTTTGAGAGGCTAAAAATGCTCGAAACATAAGCAAACTTGGCATACACATTTAAAGCCCAAAATGTAGTTGTATAATATGATTTTATTGGTTCAGAGTGCCAAATCGGCTCAATAGCGCCCCCTACAAAATTTCGACGAAGCAGCCCTCGCAGTACGTTTGACCTAGATGTATGAAATGTGGTAGGAACATGTATCGCATATGGACTTCAATAAAAGTCTCTTGGGGCTATGCTCTAAACCCAACCGGAAGTCAGCCATTTTGCATTTTTTATGAATTTCTCATGTCGTTTTTGTCATTTCCAGGCGCTGCACTTTAACGAACTCCTCCTAGGGAATTCATCAGATCAACTTCAAATTTGGTCGGTACAGTCTAAAGACCTTTGTGATGAAAGTTACTCAAAGCTTGTTGTTTCGTGAAAAGCTGTTGCCGTGGCGACGCATCCTTCGCCGTTAACAACGAAGGTCATTTTGAGAGGCTAAAAATGCTCGAAACATAACCAAACTTGGCAAGTAGATTACAAGGCCGAAATGTAGTTATGGAATATGATTTTATTGGTTCGGAGTGGCAAATCGGCTCAATAGCGCCCCCTACAAAATTTCAACGAAGCAGCCCTCGCAGTACGTTTCACCTAGATGTATGAAATTTGGTAGGAACATGTATCACATGTGGACTTAAATAAAAGTCTCTTGGGGCCATGCTCTGAACCTGCATGCAGTGTCTGACGGTCACGGAACTGAATGACAGCATCAACCAGAGTCCTCGCGCCGTCCGACGGTCGCTGACGTTCTCGGCCGCGCAGGCCGGAGTCCCGCCGGCACCCCGACGTGCATGCACCCCGACGTGCATATTGCGAGGGCCCGCTCATCGCTGCTCGCAGCTTTAATTAGGGCCCGAGCACCGACGTAGTCGGAGCGGAGGACCTATTGAATTTCGAATGTTTATTATTATTATTTTTAGTCTTTCGTCGCAAAAAGGAGGTGCTTGGGATATTGGGAATGTTGTGAAATTTGGCACGCAAGCCAGAATTTGCGAAAATTGCAGTCTGATTGGGGTGTCCAGCTGCGGTATGAAATATTGGCTCGCTAGCGCCCCCTATTGACTAGCCCCAACATCAGGATTCACCCAGCTGTATGAAAGTTGGTAGGTATGTGGAACGTGATGAGACGCACAAAAAATCCTCTTGGACGTTTTCTCTAAACCAAACAGGAAGTCGGCCATTTTTACTTTTATGACGTTTTTTGACCGTTTCAAGGCGTCATACTTTAACGAACTCCTCCCAGAGATTTGACCCGATTGACTTCAGATTCGGCTAATCTGCTCTTGAGACCTTGGCAGTGAAAAGTTACTCAAAGATCAAAAAGTTATCGAACGATGTGGCCGTGGCGTGGCGTCAAAGAAACACCATTCGCCACGAAACAGGAAGTTGTTGTAACTCGGCCGTACATTGTCGAATCTGCTCCAAATCTCTCATATGTCATAACATCCTGACCCGGAACACATCTATATGATAATTTAGAATCATAGTGATAGCGCCACCTAGTGGCAACCGGAAGTTGTACGCTGCATACTTTGACATCCTGCTCCTCACAGATTAATCAGATCCCTCTCAAATGTTGTCAAACAAGCCTTAAGACCTTGATAATGCTTCATTGTGAAGATTGTAAGAAGTTACTGAAGGGCGGCGACGTGGCGGCTCGGCGAATTTCCATCCTTCGCCATGAACGAATGAACTGATGTAACTCGACTCCACATCATCAGATCTTTACCAGATTTCACGTGTTTGATTAGACTCCAGGCCTGAAGACATCTGCAGGCCAATTTTGAATCATAGTCATAGCGCCACCTACTGGTAACAGGAAGTTAAAGTCTTTATACTTTGGCTTGTTTCTCTTAGTAGGTAAATCAAATCAATATCAAATTTGTTCCACACAAATCCAAGAAGTTCATAATGCCAGATCATGAAGCTTTTGATGTTTCGTCGAACGCCGTTGCCGTGGCGATGCAGTCTTCGCCGTTATCAACGAAGGTCATTTTGAGAGGCTAAAAATGCTCGAAACATAAGCAAACTTGGCAAGTAGATTACAAGGCCGAAATGTAGTTAGGGAATATGATTTTATTGGTTCAGAGTGGCAAATCGGCTCAATAGCGCCCCCTACAAAATTTCGACGAAGCAGCCCTCGCAGTACGTTTGACCTAGATGTATGAAATGTGGTAGGAACATGTATCGCATATGGACTTCAATAAAAGTCTCTTGGGGCTATGCTCTAAACCCAACCGGAAGTCAGCCATTTTGCATTTTTTATGAATTTCTCATGTCGTTTTTGTCATTTCCAGGCGCTGCACTTTAACGAACTCCTCCTAGGGAATTCATCAGATCAACTTCAAATTTGGTCGGTACAGTCTAAAGACCTTTGTGATGAAAAGTTACTCAAAGCTTGTTGTTTCGTGAAAAGCTGTTGCCGTGGCGACGGAATTTCGATCCTTCGCCATGAACGAATAAACTGATGTAACTCGACTCCACATCATCAGATCTTTACCAGATTTCACGTGTTTGATTAGACTCCAGGCCTGAAGACATATGCAGGCCAATTTTGAATCATAGTCATAGCGCCACCTACTGGTAACAGGAAGTTAAAGTCTTGATACTTTGGCTTGTTTCTCTTAGTAGGTAAATCAAATCAATATCAAATTTGTTCCACACAAATAGTTCATAATGCCAGATCATGAAGCTTTTGATGTTTCGTCGAACGCCGTTGCCGTGGCGATGCAGTCTTCGCCGTTAACAACGAAGGTCATTTTGAGAGGCTAAAAATGCTCGAAACATAAGCAAACTTGGCATACACATTTAAAGCCCAAAATGTAGTTGTATAATATGATTTTATTGGTTCAGAGTGGCAAATCGGCTCAATAGCACCTCCTACAAAATTTCAACGAAGCAGCCCTCGCAGTACGTTTCACCTAGATGTATGAAATTTGGTAGGAACATGTATCACATATGGACTTAAATAAAAGTATATTGGGGCCATGCTCTGAACCTGCATGCAGTGTCTGACGGCCACGGAACTGAATGACAGCATCAACCAGAGTCCTCGCGCCGTCCGACGGTCGCGGACGTTCTCGGCCGCGCAGGCCGGAGTCCCGCCGGCACCCCGACGTGCATGCACCCCGACGTGCATATTGCGAGGGCCCGCTCATCGCTGCTCGCAGCTTTAATTAGGGCCCGAGCACCGACGTAGTCGGAGCGGAGGACCTATTGAATTTCGAATGTTTATTATTATTCTTATTATTATTTTACCAGTTTGATGGCAAAAAGGAGGTGCTTGGGATATTGGGAAGTCTGTGAAATTTGGCACGCAAGCCAGAATTTGCGAAAATTGCAGTCTGATTGGGGTGTCCAGCTGCGGTATGAAATATTGGCTCGCTAGCGCCCCCTATTGAGTAGCCCCAACATCAGGATTCACCCAGCTGTATGAAATTTGGTAGGTATGTGGAACGTGATGAGACGCACAAAAAATCCTCTTGGCCGTTTTCTCTAAACCAAACAGGAAGTCGGCCATTTTTGCTTTTATGACGTTTTTTGACCGTTTCAAGGCGTCATACTTTAACGAACTCCTCCCAGAGATTTGACCCGATTGACTTCAGATTCGGCTAGTCTGCTCTTGAGACCTTGACAGTGAAAAGTTACTCAAAGATCAAAAAGTTATCAAACTATGTGGCCGTGGCGTGGCGTCAAAGAAACACCATTCGCCACGAAACAGGAAGTTGTTGTAACTCGGCCGTACATTGTCGAATCTGCTCAAAATCTCTCATATGTCATAACATCCTGACCCGGAACACATCTATATGATAATTTAGAATCATAGTGATAGCGCCACCTAGTGGCAACCGGAAGTTGTACGCTGCGTACTTTGACATCCTGCTCCTCACAGATTAATCAGATCCCTCTCAAATGTTGTCATACAAGCCTTAAGACCTTGATAATGCTTCATTGTGAAAATTGTAAGAAGTTACTGAAGGGCGGCGACGTGGCGGCTCGGCGAATTTCGATCCTTCGCCATGAACGAATAAACTGATGTATCTCGACTCCACATCATCAGATCTTTACCAGATTTCACATGCTTGATTAGACTCCAGGCCTGAAGACATCTGCAGGCCAATTTCGAATCATAGTCATAGCGCCACCTACTGGTAACAGGAAGTTAAAGTCTTTATACTTTGGCTTGTTTCTCTTAGTAGGTAAATCAAATCAATATCAAATTTGTTCCACACAAATACAAGAAGTTCATAATGCCAGATCATGAAGCTTTTGATGTTTCGTCGAACGCCGTTGCCGTGGCGATGCAGTCTTCGCCGTGAACAACGAAGGTCATTTTGAGAGGCTAAAAATGCTCGAAACATAAGCAAACTTGGCAAGTAGATTACAAGGCCGAAATGTAGTTACAGAATCTGATTTTATTGGTTCAGAGTGGCAAATCGGCTCAATAGCGCCCCCTACAAAATTTCGACGAAGCAGCCCTCGCAGTACGTTTGACCTAGATGTATGAAATGTGGTAGGAACATGTATCGCATATGGACTTAAATAAAAGTCTCTTGGGGCTATGCTCTAAACCCAACCGGAAGTCAGCCATTTTGCATTTTTTATGAATTTCTCATGTCGTTTTTGTCATTTCCAGGCGCTGCACTTTAACGAACTCCTCCTAGGGAATTCATCAGATCAACTTCAAATTTGGTCGGTACAGTCTAAAGACCTTTGTGATGAAAAGTTACTCAAAGCTTGTTGTTTCGTGAAAAGCTGTTGCCGTGGCGACGGAATTTCGATCCTTCGCCATAAATGAATAAACTGATGTAACTCGACTCCACATCATCAGATCTTTACCAGATTTCACGTGTTTGATTAGACTCCAGGCCTGAAGACATATGCAGGCCAATTTTGAATCATAGTCATAGCGCCACCTACTGGTAACAGGAAGTTAAAGTCTTGATACTTTGGCTTGTTTCTCTTAGTAGGTAAATCAAATCAATATCAAATTTGTTCCACACAAATAGTTCATAATGCCAGATCATGAAGCTTTTGATGTTTCGTCGAACGCCGTTGCCGTGGCGATGCAGTCTTCGCCGTTAACAACGAAGGTAATTTTGAGAGGCTAAAAATGCTCGAAACATAAGCAAACTTGGCATACACATTTAAAGCCCAAAATGTAGTTGTATAATATGATGTTATTGGTTCAGAGTGGCAAATCGGCTCAATAGCGCCCCCTACAAAATTTCAACGAAGCAGCCCTCGCAGTACGTTTCACCTAGATGTATGAAATTTGGTAGGAACATGTATCACATATGGACTTAAATAAAAGTATATTGGGGCCATGCTCTGAACCTGCATGCAGTGTCTGACGGTCACGGAACTGAATGACAGCATCAACCAGAGTCCTCGCGCCGTCCGACGGTCGCGGATGTTCTCGGCCGCGCAGGCCGGAGTCCCGCCGCCACCCCGACGTGCATGCACCCCGACGTGCATATTGCGAGGGCCCGCCCATCGCTGCTCGCAGCTTTAATTAGGGCCCGAGCACCGACGTAGTCGGAGCGGAGGACCTATTGAATTTCGAATGTTTATTATTAGGGCCCGAGCACCGACGTAGTCGGAGCGGAGGACCTATTGAAACCGTAATGTTTATTATTATTATTATTATTATTATTATTCTTATTATTATTTTATGTGTTTCGTCGCAAAAAGGAGGTGCTTGGGATATTGGGAAGTTTGTGAAATTTGGCAAGCAAGCCAGAATTTGCGAAAATTGCAGTCTGATTGGGGTGCCCAGCTGCGGTATGAAATATTGGCTCGCTAGCGCCCCCTATTGAGTAGCCCCAACATCAGGTTTCACCCAGCTGTATGAAAGTTGGTAGGTATGTGGAACGTGATGAGACGCACAAAAAATCCTCTTGGCCGTTTTCTCTAAACCAAACAGGAAGTCGGCCATTTTTGCTTTTATGACGTTTTTTGACCGTTTCAAGGCGTCATACTTTAACGAACTCCTCCCAGAGATTTGACCCGATTGACTTCAGATTCGGCTAGTCTGCTCTTAAGACCTTGGCAGTGAAAAGTTACTCAAAGATCAAAAAGTTATCGAACTATGTGGCCGTGGCGTGGCGTCAAAGAAACACCATTCGCCACGAAACAGGAAGTTGTTGTAACTCGGCCGTACATTGTCGAATCTGCTCCAAATCTCTCATATGTCATAACATCCTGACCCGGAACACATCTGTATGATAATTTAGAATCATAGTGATAGCGCCACCTAGTGGCAACCGGAAGTTGTACGCTGCGTACTTTGACATCCTGCTCCTCACAGATTAATCAGATCCCTCTCAAATGTTGTCAAACAAGCCTTAAGACCTTGATAATGCTTCATTGTGAAGATTGTAAGAAGTTACTGAAGGGCGGCGACGTGGCGGCTCGGCGAATTTCGATCCTTCGCCATGAACGAATAAACTGATGTAACTCGACTCCACATCATCAGATCTTTACCAGATTTCATGTGTTTGATTAGACTCCAGGCCTGAAGACATCTGCAGGCCAATTTTGAATCATAGTCATAGCGCCACCTACTGGTAACAGGAAGTTAAAGTCGTTATACTTTGGCTTGTTTCTCTTAGTAGGTAAATCAAATCAATATCAAATTTGTTCCACACAAATACAAGAAGTTCATAATGCCAGATCATGAAGCTTTTGATGTTTCGTCGAACGCCGTTGCCGTGGCGATGCAGTCTTCGCCGTTAACAACTAAGGTCATTTTGAGAGGCTAAAAATGCTCGAAACATAAGCAAACTTGGCAAGTAGATTACAAGGCCGAAATGTAGTTACAGAATATGATTTTATTGGTTCAGAGTGGCAAATCGGCTCAATAGCGCCCCCTACAAAATTTCGACGAAGCAGCCCTCGCAGTACGTTTGACCTAGATGTATGAAATGTGGTAGGAACATGTATCGCATATGGACTTCAATAAAAGTCTCTTGGGGCTATGCTCTAAACCCAACCGGAAGTCAGCCATTTTGTATTTTTTATGAATTTCTCATGTCGTTTTTGTCATTTCCAGGCCCTGCACTTTAACGAACTCCTCCTAGGGAATTCATCAGATCAACTTCAAATTTGGTCGGTACAGTCTAAAGACCTTTGTGATGAAAAGTTACTCAAAGCTTGTTGTTTCGTGAAAAGCTGTTGCCGTGGCGACGGAATTTCGATCCTTCGCCATGAACGAATAAACTGATGTAACTCGACTCCACATCATCAGATCTTTACCAGATTTCACGTGTTTGATTAGACTCCAGGCCTGAAGACATATGCAGGCCAATTTTGAATCATAGTCATAGCGCCACCTACTGGTAACAGGAAGTTAAAGTCTTGATACTTTGGCTTGTTTCTCTTAGTAGGTAAATCAAATCAATATCAAATTTGTTCCACACAAATACAAGAAGTTCATAATGCCAGATCATGAAGCTTTTGATGTTTCCTCGAACGCCGTTGCCGTGGCGATGCAGTCTTCGCCGTTAACAACGAAGGTAATTTTGAGAGGCTAAAAATGCTCGAAACATAAACAAACTTGGCATACACATTTAAAGCCCAAAATGTAGTTATAATATGATTTTATTGGTTCAGAGTGGCAAATCGGCTCAATAGCGCCCCCTACAAAATTTCAACGAAGCAGCCCTCGCAGTACGTTTCACCTAGATATATGAAATTTGGTAGGAACATGTATCACATATGGACTGAAATAAAAGTATGTTGGGGCCATGCTCTGAACCTGCATGCAGTGTCTGACGGTCACAGAACTGAATGACAGCATCAACCAGAGTCCTCGCGCCGTCCGACGGTCGCGGACGTTCTCGGCCGCGCAGGCCGGAGTCCCGCCGCCACCCCGACGTGCATGCACCCCGACGTGCATATTGCGAGGGCCCGCTCATCGCTGCTCGCAGCTTTAATTAGGGCCCGAGCACCGACGTAGTCGGAGCGGAGGACCTATTGAATTTCGAATGTTTATTATTATTCTTATTTTATGTGTTTCGTCGCAAAAAGGAGGTGCTTGGGATATTGGGAATGTTGTGAAATTTGGCACGCAAGCCAGAATTTGCGAAAATTGCAGTCTGATTGGGGTGCCCAGCTGCGGTATGAAATATTGGCTCGCTAGCGCCCCCTATTGAGTAGCCCCAACATCAGGTTTCACCCAGCTGTATGAAAGTTAGTAGGTATGTGGAACGTGATGAGACGCACCAAAAATCCTCTTGGAAGTTTTCTCTAAACCAAACAGGAAGTCGGCCATTTTTACTTTTATGACGGTTTTTGACCGTTTCAAGGCGTCATACTTTAACGAACTCCTCCCAGAGATTTGACCCGATTGACTTCAGATTCGGCTAGTCTGCTCTTGAGACCTTGGCAGTGAAAAGTTACTCAAAGATCAAAAAGTTATCGAACTATGTGGCCGTGGCGTGGCGTCAAAGAAACACTATTCGCCACGAAACAGGAAGTTGTTGTAACTCGGCCGTACATTGTCGAATCTGCTCAAAATCTTCCATATGTCATAACATCCTGACCCGGAACACATCTATATGATAATTTTGAATCAAACTGATAGCGCCACCTAGTGGCAACCGGAAGTTGTACGCTGCGTACTTTGACATCCTGCTCCTCACAGATTAATCAGATCCCTCTCAAATGTTGTCATACAAGCCTTAAGACCTTGATAATGCTTCATTGTGAAGATTGTAAGAAGTTACTGAAGGGCGGCGACGTGGCGGCTCGGCGAATTTCGATCCTTCGCCATGAACGAATAAACTGATGTATCTCGACTCCACATCATCAGATCTTTACCAGATTTCACGTGTTTGATTAGACTCCAGGCCTGAAGACAACTGCAGGCCAATTTCGAATCATAGTCATAGCGCCACCTACTGGTAACAGGAAGTTAAAGTCTTTATACTTTGGCTTGTTTCTCTTAGTAGGTAAATCAAATCAATATCAAATTTGTTCCACACAAATACAAGAAGTTCATAATGCCAGATCATGAAGCTTTTGATGTTTCGTCGAACGCCGTTGCCGTGGCGATGTGGTCTTCGCCGTGAACAACGAAGGTCATTTTGAGAGGCTAAAAATGCTCGAAACATAAGCAAACTTGGCAAGTAGATTACAAGGCCGAAATGTAGTTATGGAATATGATTTTATTGGTTCAGAGTGGCAAATCTGCTTAATAGCGCCCCCTACAAAATTTCAACGAAGCAGCCCTCGCAGTACGTTTGACCTAGATGTATGAAATGTGGTAGGAACATGTATCACATATGGACTTCAATAAAAGTCTCTTGGGGCTATGCTCTAAACTCAACCGGAAGTCAGCTACTTTGCATTTCTTCTGTATTTCTAGTGTCGTTTTTGTCATTTCCAGGCGCTGCACTTTAACGAACTCCTCCTAGGGAATTAATCAGATCAACTTCAAATTTGGTCGGTACAGTCTAAAGACCTTTGTGATGAAAAGTTACTCAAAGCTTGTTGTTTCGTGAAAAGCTGTTGCCGTGGCGACGCATTCTTCGCCGTTAACAACGAAGGTCATTTTGAGAGGCTACAAATGCTTGAAACATAAGCAAACTTGGCAAGTAGATTACAAGGCCGAAATGTAGTTAGGGAATATGATTTTATTGGTTCAGAGTGGCAAATCGGCTCAATAGCGCCCCCTACAAAATTTCGACGAAGCAGCCCTCGCAGTACGTTTGACCTAGATGTATGAAATTTGGTGGGAACATGTATCACATATGGACTTAAATAAAAGTATATTGGGGCCATGCTCTAAACCTGCATGCAGTGTCTGACGGTCACAGAACTAAATGGCAGCATCAGCCAGAGTCCTCGCGCCGTCCGACGGTCGCGGACGTTCTCGGCCGCGCAGGCCGGAGTCCCGCCGGCACCCCGACGTGCATATTGCGAGGGCCCGCCCATCGCTGCTCGCAGCTTTAATTATTCTTATTCTTATTATTTTATGTGTTTCGTCGCAAAAAGGAGGTGCTTGGGATATTGGGAAGTTTGTGAAATTTGGCAAGCAAGCCAGAATTTGCGAAAATTGCAGTCTGATTGGGGTGCCCAGCTGCGGTATGAAATATTGGCTCGCTAGCGCCCCCTATTGAGTAGCCCCAACATCAGGTTTCACCCAGCTGTATGAAAGTTGGTAGGTATGTGGAACGTGATGAGACGCACAAAAAATCCTCTTGGCCGTTTTCTCTAAACCAAACAGGAAGTCGGCCATTTTTGCTTTTATGACGTTTTTTTACCGTTTCAAGGCGTCATACTTTAACGAACTCCTCCTAGAGATTTGACCCGATTGACTTCAGATTCGGCTAGTCTGCTCTTGAGACCTTGGCAGTGAAAAGTTACTCAAAGATCAAAAAGTTATCGAACTATGTGGCCGTGGCGTGGCGTCAAACAAACACCATTCGCCACGAAACAGGAAGTTGTTGTAACTCGGCCGTACATTGTCGAATCTGCTCAAAATCTCTCATATGTCATAACATCCTGACCCGGAACACATCTATATGATAATTTTGAATCAAACTGATAGCGCCACCTAGTGGCAACCGGAATTTGTACGCTGCGTACTTTGACATCCTGCTCTTCACAGATTAATCAGATCCCTCTCAAATGTTGTCATACAAGCCTTAAGACCTTGATAATGCTTCATTGTGAAAATTGTAAGAAGTTACTGAAGGGCGGCGACGTGGCGGCTCGGCGAATTTCGATCCTTCGCCATGAACGAATAAACTGATGTATCTCGACTCCACATCATCAGATCTTTACCAGATTTCACATGCTTGATTAGACTCCAGGCCTGAAGACATCTGCAGGCCAATTTCGAATCATAGTCATAGCGCCACCTACTGGTAACAGGAAGTTAAAGTCTTTATACTTTGGCTTGTTTCTCTTAGTAGGTAAATCAAATCAATATCAAATTTCTTCCACACAAATACAAGAAGTTCATAATGCCAGATCATGAAGCTTTTGATGTTTCGTCGAACGCCGTTGCCGTGGCGATGCAGTCTTCGCCGTGAAGAACGAAGGTCATTTTGAGAGGCTAAAAATGCTCGAAACATAAGCAAACTTGGCAAGTAGATTTCAAGGCCGAAATGTAGTTATGGAATATGATTTTATTGGTTCAGAGTGGCAAATCGGCTCAATAGCGCCCCCTACAAAATTTAGACGAAGCAGCCCTCGCAGTACGTTTGACCTAGATCTATTAAAATGTGGTGGGAACATGTATCACATATGGACTTCAATAAAAGTCTCTTGGGGTTATGCTCTAAACCCAACCGGAAGTCAGCCATTTTGCATTTCTTATGAATTTTTAGTGTCGTTTTTGTCATTTCCAGGCGCTGCACTTTAACGAACTCCTCCTAGAGAATTAATCAGATCAACTTCAAATTTGGTCGGTACAGTCTAAAGACCTTTGTGATGAAAAGTTACTCAGAGCTTGTTGTTTCGTGAAAAGCTGTTGCCGTGGCGACGCATTCTTCGCCGTTAACAACGAAGGTCATTTTGAGAGGCTAAAAATGCTCGAAACATAAGCAAACTTGGCAAGTAGATTACAAGGTCGAAATGTAGTTACAGAATATGATTTTATTGGTTCAGAGTGGCAAATCGGCTCAATAGCGCCCCCTACAAAATTTCAACGAAGCAGCCCTCGCAGTACGTTTGACCTAGATGTATGAAATGTGGTAGAAACATGTATCACATATGGACTGAAATAAAAGTCTCTTGGGGTCATGCTCTAAACCCAACCGGAAGTCAGCCATTTTGCATTTTTTATGAATTTCTCATGTCGTTTTTGTCATTTCCAGGCGCTGCACTTTAACGAACTCCTCCTAGGGAATTCATCAGATCAACTTCAAATTTGGTCGGTACAGTCTAAAGACCTTTGTGATGAAAAGATACTCAAAGCTTGTTGTTTCGTGAAAAGCTGTTGCCGTGGCGACGGAATTTCGATCCTTCGCCATGAACGAATAAACTGATGTAACTCGACTCCACATCATCAGATCTTTACCAGATTTCACATGTTTGATTAGACTCCAGGCCTGAAGACATCTGTAGGCCAATTTTGAATCATAGTCATAGCGCCACCTACTGGTAACAGGAAGTTAAAGTCTTGATACTTTGGCTTGTTTCTCTTAGTAGGTCAATCAAATCAATATCAAATTTGTTCCACACAAATAGTTCATAATGCCAGATCATGAAGCTTTTGATGTTTCGTCGAACGCCGTTGCCGTGGCGATGCAGTCTTCGCCGTTAACAACGAAGGTCATTTTGAGAGGCTAAAAATGCTCGAAACATAAGCAAACTTGGCATACACATTTAAATCCCAAAATGTAGTTGTATAATATGATTTTATTGGTTCAGAGTGGCAAATCGGCTCAATAGCGCCCCCTACAAAATTTCAACGAAGCAGCCCTCGCAGTACGTTTCACCTAGATGTATGAAATTTGGTAGGAACATGTATCACATATGGACTTAAATAAAAGTATATTGGGGCCATGCTCTGAACGTGCATGCAGTGTCTGACGGTCACGGAACTGAATGACAGCATCAACCAGAGTCCTCGCGCCGTCCGACGTTCGCGGACGTTCTCGGCCGCGCAGGCCGGAGTCCCGCCGGCACCCCGACGTGCATATTGCGAGGGCCCGCCCATCGCTGCTCGCAGCTTTAATTCTTCTTCTTATTCTTATTCTAAGTGTTTCGTCGCAAAAAGGAGGTGCTTGGGATATTGGGAATGTTGTGAAATTTGGCACGCAAGCCAGAATTTGCGAAAATTGCAGTCTGATTGGGGTGCCCAGCTGCGGTATGAAATATTGGCTCGCTAGCGCCCCCTATTGAGTAGCCCCAACATCAGGTTTCACCCAGCTGTATGAAAGTTAGTAGGTATGTGGAACGTGATGAGACGCACCAAAAATCCTCTTGGAAGTTTTCTCTAAACCAAACAGGAAGTCGGCCATTTTTACTTTTATGACGGTTTTTGACCGTTTCAAGGCGTCATACTTTAACGAACTCCTCCCAGAGATTTGACCCGATTGACTTCAGATTCGGCTAGTCTGCTCTTGAGACCTTGGCAGTGAAAAGTTACTCAAAGATCAAAAAGTTATCGAACTATGTGGCCGTGGCGTGGCGTCAAAGAAACACTATTCGCCACGAAACAGGAAGTTGTTGTAACTCGGCCGTACATTGTCGAATCTGCTCAAAATCTTCCATATGTCATAACATCCTGACCCGGAACACATCTATATGATAATTTTGAATCAAACTGATAGCGCCACCTAGTGGCAACCGGAAGTTGTACACTGCGTACTTTGACATCCTGCTCCTAACAGATTAATCAGATCCCTCTCAAATCTTGTCATACAAGCCTTAAGACCTTGATAATGCTTCATTGTGAAAATTGTAAGAAGTTACTGAAGGGCGGCGACGTGGCGGCTCGGCGAATTTCGATCCTTCGCCATGAACGAATAAACTGATGTATCTCGACTCCACATCATCAGATCTTTACCAGATTTCACGTGTTTGATTAGACTCCAGGCCTGAAGACAACTGCAGGCCAATTTCGAATCATAGTCATAGCGCCACCTACTGGTAACAGGAAGTTAAAGTCTTTATACTTTGGCTTGTTTCTCTTAGTAGGTAAATCAAATCAATATCAAATTTGTTCCACACAAATACAAGAAGTTCATAATGCCAGATCATGAAGCTTTTGATGTTCTGTCGAACGCCGTTGCCGTGGCGATGCAGTGTTCGCCGTTAACAACGAAGGTCATTTTGAGAGGCTAAAAATGCTCGAAACATAAGCAAATTTGGCAAGCAGATTACAAGGCCGAAATGTAGTTACAGAATATGATTTTATTGGTTCAGAGTGGCAAATCGGCTCAATAGCGCCCCCTACAAAATTTCGACGAAGCAGCCCTCGCAGTACGTTTGACCTAGATGTATGAAATGTGGTAGGAACATGTATCGCATATGGACTTCAATAAAAGTCTCTTGGGGCAATGCTCTAAACCCAACCGGAAGTCAGCCATTTTGCATTTTTTATGAATTTCTCATGTCGTTTTTGTCATTTCCAGGCGCTGCACTTTAACGAACTCCTCCTAGGGAATTCATCAGATCAACTTCAAATTTGGTCGGTACAGTCTAAAGACCTTTGTGATGAAAAGTTACTCAAAGCTTGTTGTTTCGTGAAAAGCTGTTGCCGTGGCGACGGAATTTCGATCCTTCGCCATGAACGAATAAACTGATGTAACTCGACTCCACATCATCACATCTTTACCAGATTTCACGTGTTTGATTAGACTCCAGGCCTGAAGACATATGCAGGCCAATTTTGAATCATAGTCATAGCGCCACCTACTGGTAACAGGAAGTTAAAGTCTTGATACTTTGGCTTGTTTCTCTTAGTAGGTAAATCAAATCAATATCAAATTTGTTCCACACAAATAGTTCATAATGCCAGATCATGAAGCTTTTGATGTTTCGTCGAACGCCGTTGCCGTGGCGATGCAGTCTTCGCCGTTAACAACGAAGGTCATTTTGAGAGGCTAAAAATGCTCGAAACATAAGCAAACTTGGCATACACATTTAAAGCCCAAAATGTAGTTGTATAATATGATTTTATTGGTTCAGAGTGGCAAATCGGCTCAATAGCGCCCCCTACAACATTTCAACGAAGCAGCCCTCGCAGTACGTTTCACCTAGATGTATGAAATTTGGTAGGAACATGTATCACATATGGACTTAAATAAAAGTATATTGGGGCCATGCTCTGAACCTGCATGCAGTGTCTGACGGTCACAGAACTGAATGGCAGCATCAACCAGAGTCCTCGCGCCGTCCGATGGTCGCGGACGTTCTCGGCCGCACAGGCCGGAGTCCCACCGGCACTCCGACGTGCATGCACCCCGACGTGCATATTGCGAGGGCCCGCTCATCGCTGCTCGCAGCTTTAATTAGGGCCCGAGCACCGACGTAGTCGGAGCGGAGGACCTATTGAATTTCGAATGTTTATTAGGGCCCGAGCACCGACGTAGTCGGAGCGGAGGACCTATTGAAACCGTAATGTTTATTATTATTAGGGCCCGAGCACCGACGTAGTCGGAGCGGAGGACCTATTGAATTTCGAATGTTTATTAGGGCCCGAGCACCGACGTAGTCGGAGCGGAGGACCTATTGAATTTCGAATGTTTATTATTAGGGCCCGAGCACCGACGTAGTCGGAGCGGAGGACCTATTGAAACCGCTATGTTTATTATTAGGGCCCGAGCACCGACGTAGTCGGAGCGGAGGACCTATTGAAACCGTAATGTTTATTATTATTATTAGGGCCCGAGCACCGACGTAGTCGGAGCGGAGGACCTATTGAATTTCGAATGTTTATTATTATTATTAGGGCCCGAGCACCGACGTAGTCGGAGCGGAGGACCTATTGAAACCGTAATGTTTATTATTCTTATTTTTAGTGTTTCGTCGCAAAAAGGAGGTGCTTGGGATATTGGGAAGTCTGTGAAATTTGGCACGCAAGCCAGAATTTGCGAAAATTGCAGTCTGATTGGGGTGTCCAGCTGCAGTATAAAATATTGGCTCGCTAGCGCCCCCTATTGAGTAGCCCCAACATCAGGTTTCACCCAGCTGTATGAAAGTTGGTAGGTATGTGGAACGTGATGAGACGCACCAAAAATCCTCTTGGAAGTTTTCTCTAAACCAAACAGGAAGTCGGCCATTTTTACTTTTATGACGTTTTTTGTCCGTTTCAAGGCGTCATACTTTAACGAACTCCTCCCAGAGATTTGACCCGATTGACTTCAGATTCGGCTAGTCTGCTCTTGAGACCTTGGCTGTGAAAAGTTACTCAAAGATCAAAAAGTTATCGAACGATGTGGCCGTGGCGTGGCGTCAAAGAAACACCATTCGCCACGAAACAGGAAGTTGTTGTAACTCGGCCTTACATTGTCGAATCTGCTCCAAATCTCTCATATGTCATAACATCCTGACCCGGAACACATCTATATGATAATTTTGAATCATAGTGATAGCGCCACCTAGTGGCAACCGGAAGTTGTACGCTGCGTACTTTGACATCCTGCTCCTCACAGATTAATCAGATCCCTCTCAAATGTTGTCAAACAAGCCTTAAGACCTTGATAATGCTTCGTTGTGAAGATTGTAAGAAGTTACTGAAGGGCGGCGACGTGGCGGCTCGGCGAATTTCGATCCTTTGCCATGAACGAATAAACTGATGTAACTCGACTCCACATCATCAGATCTTTACCAGATGTCATGTGTTTGATTAGACTCCAGGCCTGACGACATCTGCAGGCCAATTTTGAATCATAGTCATAGCGCCACCTACTGGTAACAGGAAGTTAAAGTCTTTATACTTTGGCTTGTTTCTCTTAGTAGGTAAATCAAATCAATATCAAATTTGTTCCACACAAATACAAGAAGTTCATAATGCCAGATCATGAAGCTTTTGATGTTTCATCGAACGCTGTTGCCGTGGCGATGCAGTCTTCGCCGTGAACAACGAAGGTCATTTTGAGAGGCTAAAAATGCTCGAAACATAAGCAAACTTGGCAAGTAGATTTCAAGGCCGAAATGTAGTTACGGAATATGATTGTATTGGTTCAGAGTGGCAAATCGGCTCAATAGCGCCCCCTACAAAATTTCGACGAAGCAGCCCTCGCAGTACGTTTGACCTAGATGTATTAAAATGTGGTAGGAACATGTATCACATATGGACTTCAATAAAAGTCTCTTGGGGTTATGCTCTAAACCCAACCGGAAGTCAGCCATTTTGCATTTCTTATGAATTTTTTGTGTCGTTTTTGTCATTTCCAGGCGCTGCACTTTAACGAACTCCTCCTAGGGAATTAATCAGATCAACTTCAAATTTGGTCGGTACAGTCTAAAGACCTTTGTGATGAAAAGTTACTCAAAGCTTGTTGTTTCGTGAAAAGCTGTTGCCGTGGCGACGCATTCTTCGCCGTTAACAACGAAGGTCATTTTGAGAGGCTAAAAATGCTCGAAACATAACCTAACTTGGCAAGTAGATTACAAGGCCGAAATGTAGTTATGGAATATGATTTTATTGGTTCAGAGTGACAAATCGGCTCAATAGCGCCCCCTACAAAATTTCAACGAAGCAGCCCTCGCAGTACGTTTCACCTAGATGTATGAAATTTGGTAGGAACATGTATCACATATGGACTTCAATAAAAGTATATTGGGGCCATGCTCTAAACCTGCATGCAGTGTCTGACGGTCACAGAACTGAATGGCAGCATCAGCCAGAGTCCTCGCGCCGTCCGACGGTCGCGGACGTTCTCGGCCGCGCAGGCCGGAGTCCCGCCGGCACTCCGACGTGCATGCACCCCGACGTGCATATAGCGAGGGCCCGCTCATCGCTGCTCGCAGCTTTAATTATTATTATTATTCTTATTTTTAGTGTTTCGTCGCAAAAAGGAGGTGCTTGGGATATTGGGAAGTTTGTGAAATTTGGCACGCAAGCCAGAATTTGCGAAAATTGCAGTCTGATTGGGGTGTCCAGCTGCGGTATGAAATATTGGCTCGCTAGCGCCCCCTATTGAGTAGCCCCAACATCAGGATTCACCCAGCTGTATGAAATTTGGTCGGTATGTGGAAAGTGATGAGACGCACAAAAAATCCTCTTGGCCGTTTTCTCTAAACCAAACAGGAAGTCGGCCATTTTTGCTTTTATGACGTTTTTTGACCGTTTCAAGGCGTCATACTTTAACGAACTCCTCCCAGAGATTTGACCCGATTGACTTCAGATTCGGCTAGTCTGCTCTTGAGACCTTGGCAGTGAAAAGTTACTCAAAGATCAAAAAGTTATCGAACTATGTGGCCGTGGCGTGGCGTCAAAGAAACACCATTCGCCACGAAACAGGAAGTTGTTGTAACTCGGCCGTACATTGTCGAATCTGCTCAAAGTCTCTCATATGTCATAACATCCTGACCCGGAACACATCTATATGATAATTTTGAATCAAACTGATAGCGCCACCTAGTGGCAACCGGAAGTTGTACGCTGCGTACTTTGACATCCTGCTCCTAACAGATTAATCAGATCCCTCTCAAATGTTGTCATACAAGCCTTAAGACCTTGATAATGCTTCATTGTGAAAATTGTAAGAAGTTACTGAAGGGCGGCGACGTGGCGGCTCGGCGAATTTCGATCCTTCGCCATGAACGAATAAACTGATGTATCTCGACTCCACATCATCAGATCTTTACCAGATTTCACATGCTTGATTAGACTCCAGGCCTGAAGACATCTGCAGGCCAATTTCGAATCATAGTCATAGCGCCACCTACTGGTAACAGGAAGTTAAAGTCTTTATACTTTGGCTTGTTTCTCTTAGTAGGTAAATCAAATCAATATCAAATTTGTTCCACACAAATACAAGAAGTTCATAATGCCAGATCATGAAGCTTTTGATGTTTCGTCGAACGCCGTTGCCGTGGCGATGCAGTCTTCGCGTGAACAACGAAGGTCATTTTGAGAGGCTAAAAATGCTCGAAACATAAGCAAACTTGGCAAGTAGATTCCAAGGCCGAAATGTAGTTATAGAATATGATTTTATTGGTTCAGAGTGGCAAATCGGCTCAATAGCGCCCCCTACAAAATTTCGACGAAGCAGCCCTCGCAGTACGTTTGACCTAGATGTATGAAATGTGGTAGGAACATGTATCGCATATGGACTTCAATAAAAGTCTCTTGGGGCTATGCTCTAAACCCAACCGGAAGTCAGCCATTTTGCATTTTTTATGAATTTCTCATGTCGTTTTTGTCATTTCCAGGCGCTGCACTTTAACGAACTCCTCCTAGGGAATTCATCAGATCAACTTCAAATTTGGTCGGTACAGTCTAAAGACCTTTGTGATGAAAAGTTACTCAAAGCTTGTTGTTTCGTGAAAAGCTGTTGCCGTGGCGACGCATTCTTCGCCGTTAACAACGAAGGTCATTTTGAGAGGCTAAAAATGCTCGAAACATAAGCAAACTTGGCATACACATTTAAAGCCCAAAATGTAGTTGTATAATATGATTGTATTGGTTCAGAGTGGCAAATCGGCTCAATAGCGCCCCCTACAAAATTTCAACGAAGCAGCCCTCGCAGTACGTTTCACCTAGATGTATGAAATTTGGTAGGAACATGTATCACATATGGACTTAAATAAAAGTATTTTGGGGCCATGCTCTAAACCTGCATGCAGTGTCTGACGGTCACAGAACTGAATGGCAGCATCGGCCAGAGTCCTCGCGGCGTCCGACGGTCGCGGACGTTCTCGGCCGCGCAGGCCGGAGTCCCGCCGGCACCCCGACGTGCATGCACCCCGACGTGCATATTGCGAGGGCCCGCTCATCGCTGCTCGCAGCTTTAATTATTCTTATTATTATTTTATGTGTTTCGTCGCAAAAAGGAGGTGCTTGGGATATTGGGAAGTTTGTGAAATTTGGCAAGCAAGCCAGAATTTGCGAAAATTGCAGTCTGATTGGGGTGCCCAGCTGCGGTATGAAATATTGGCTCGCTAGCGCCCCCTATTGAGTAGCCCCAACATCAGGTTTCACCCAGCTGTATGAAAGTTGGTAGGTATGTGGAACGTGATGAGACGCACAAAAAATCCTCTTGGCCGTTTTCTCTAAACCAAACAGGAAGTCGGCCATTTTTGCTTTTATGATGTTTTTTGACCGTTTCAAGGCGTCATACTTTAACGAACTCCTCCCAGAGATTTGACCCGATTGACTTCAGATTCGGCTAGTCTGCTCTTGAGACCTTGGCAGTGAAAAGTTACTCAAAGATCAAAAAGTTATCGAACTATGTGGCCGTGGCGTGGCGTCAAAGAAACACCATTCGCCACGAAACAGGAAGTTGTTGTAACTCGGCCGTACATTGTCGAATCTGCTCAAAATCTCTCATATGTCATAACATCCTGACCCGGAACACATCTGTATGATAATTTAGAATCATAGTGATAGCGCCACCTAGTGGCAACCGGAAGTTGTACGCTGCGTACTTTGACATCCTGCTCCTCACAGATTAATCAGATCCCTCTCAAATCTTGTCAAACAAGCCTTAAGACCTTGATAATGCTTCATTGTGAAGATTGTAAGAAGTTACTGAAGGGCGGCGACGTGGCGGCTCGGCGAATTTCGATCCTTCGCCATGAACGAATAAACTGATGTAACTCGACTCCACATCATCAGATCTTTACCAGATTTCACGTGTTTGATTAGACTCCAGGCCTGAAGACAACTGCAGGCCAATTTTGAATAATAGTCATAGCGCCACCTACTGGTAACAGGAAGTTAAAGTCTTGATACTTTGGCTTGTTTCTCTTAGTAGGTCAATCAAATCAATATCAAATTTGTTCCACACAAATAGTTCATAATGCCAGATCATGAAGCTTTTGACGTTTCGTCGAACGCCGTTGCCGTGGCGATACAGTCTTCGCCGTTAACAACGAAGGTCATTTTGAGAGGCTAAAAATGCTCGAAACATAAGCAAACTTGGCATACACATTTAAAGCCCAAAATGTAGTTGTATAATATGATTTTATTGGTTCAGAGTGGCAAATCGGCTCAATAGCGCCCCCTACAAAATTTCGACGAAGGAGCCCTCGCAGTACGTTTGACCTAGATGTATGAAATTTGGTGGGAACATGTATCACATATGGACTTAAATAAAAGTATATTGGGGCCATGCTCTAAACCTGCATGCAGTGTCTGACGGTCACAGAACTAAATGGCAGCATCAGCCAGAGTCCTCGCGCCGTCCGACGGTCGCGGACGTTCTCGGCCGCGCAGGCCGGAGTCCCGCCGGCACCCCGACGTGCATATTGCGAGGGCCCGCCCATCGCTGCTCGCAGCTTTAATTATTATTCTTATTCTTATTTTTAGTGTTTCGTCGCAAAAAGGAGGTGCTTGGGATATTGGGAAGTCTGTGAAATTTGGCACGCAAGCCAGAATTTGCGAAAATTGCAGTCTGATTGGGGTGTCCAGCTGCGGTATGAAATATTGGCTCGCTAGCGCCCCCTATTGAGTAGCCCCAACATCAGGATTCACCCAGCTGTATGAAATTTGGTCGGAATGTGGAACGTGATGAGACGCACAAAAAATCCTCTTGGCCGTTTTCTCTAAACCAAACAGGAAGTCGGCCATTTTTGCTTTTATGACGTTTTTTGACAGTTTCAAGGCGTCATACTTTAACGAACTCCTCCCAGAGATTTGACCCGATTGACTTCAGATTCGGCTAGTCTGCTCTTGAGACCTTGGCAGTGAAAAGTTACTCAAAGATCAAAAAGTTATCGAACGATGTGGCCGTGGCGTGGCGTCAAAGAAACACCATTCGCCACGAAACAGGAAGTTGTTGTAACTCGGCCGTACATTGTCGAATCTGCTCAAAGTCTCTCATATGTCATAACATCCTGACCCGGAACACATCTATATGATAATTTTGAATCAAACTGATAGCGCCACCTAGTGGCAACCGGAAGTTGTACGCTGCGTACTTTGACATCCTGCTCCTAACAGATTAATCAGATCCCTCTCAAATGTTGTCATACAAGCCTTAAGACCTTGATAATGCTTCATTGTGAAAATTGTAAGAAGTTACTGAAGGGCGGCGACGTGGCGGCTCGGCGAATTTCGATCCTTCGCCATGAACGAATAAACTGATGTATCTCGACTCCACATCATCAGATCTTTACCAGATGTCACATGCTTGATTAGACTCCAGGCCTGAAGACATCTGCAGGCCAATTTCGAATCATAGTCATAGCGCCACCTACTGGTAACAGGAAGTTAAAGTCTTTATACTTTGGCTTGTTTCTCTTAGTAGGTAAATCAAATCAATATCAAATTTGTTCCACACAAATACAAGAAGTTCATAATGCCAGATCATGAACCTTTTGATGTTTCGTCGAACGCCGTTGCCGTGGCGATGCAGTCTTCGCCGTGAACAACGAAGGTCATTTTGAGAGGCTACAAATGCTCGAAACATAAGCAAACTTGGCAAGTAGATTCCAAGGCCGAAATGTAGTTATAGAATATGATTTTATTGGTTCAGAGTGGCAAATCGGCTCAATAGCGCCCCCTACAAAATTTCGACGAAGCAGCCCTCGCAGTACGTTTGACCTAGATGTATGAAATGTGGTAGGAACATGTATCGCATATGGACTTAAATAAAAGTCTCTTGGTGCTATGCTCTAAACCCAACCGGAAGTCAGCCATTTTGCATTTCTTATGAATTTCTAGTGTCGTTTTTGTCATTTCCAGGCGCTGCACTTTAACGAACTCCTCCTAGGGAATTAATCAGATCAACTTCAAATTTGGTCGGTACAGTCTAAAGACCTTTGTGATGAAAAGTTACTCAAATCTTGTTGTTTCATGAAAAGCTGTTGCCGTGGCGACGCATTCTTCGCCGTTAACAACGAAGGTCATTTTGAGAGGCTAAAAATGCTCGAAACATAACCAAGCTTGGCAAGTAGATTACAAGGCCGAAATGTAGTTATGGAATATGATTTTATTGGTTCAGAGTGGCAAATCGGCTCAATAGCGCCCCCTACAAAATTTCAACGAAGCAGCCCTCGCAGTACGTTTCACCTAGATGTATGAAATTTGGTAGGAACATGTATCACATATGGACTTCAATAAAAGTATATTGGGGACATGCTCTGAACCTGCATGCAGTGTCTGACGGTCACAGAACTGAATGGCAGCATCAGCCAGAGTCCTCGCGCCGTCCGACGGTCGCGGACGTTCTCGGCCGCGCAGGCCGGAGCCCCGCCGGCACCCCGACGTGCATATTGCGAGGGCCCGCCCATCGCTGCTCGCAGCTTTAATGTTTATTCTTCTTCTTCTTCTTCTTCTTCTTCTTCTTCCGCTTTCATGGCAAAAAGGAGGTGCTTGGCATATTGGGAATGTTGTGAAATTTGGCACGCAAGCCAGAATTTGCGAAAATTGCAGTCTGATTGGGGTGTCCAGCTGCGGTATTAACTATTGGCTCGCTAGCGCCCCCTATTGAGTAGCCCCAACATCAGGATTCACCCAGCTGTATGAAATTTGGTCGGTATGTGGAACTTGATGAGACGCACAAAAAATCCTCTTGGCCGTTTTGTCTAAACCAAACAGGAAGTCGGCCATTTTTGCTTTTATGACGTTTTTTGACCGTTTCAAGGCGTCATACTTTAACGAACTCCTCCCAGAGATTTGACCCGATTGACTTCAGATTCGGCTAGTCTGCTCTTGAGACCTTGGCAGTGAAAAGTTACTCAAAGATCAAAAAGTTATCGAACTATGTGGCCGTGGCGTGGCGTCAAAGAAACACCATTTGCCACGAAACAGGAAGTTGTTGTAACTCGGCCGTACATTGTCGAATCTGCTCAAAATCTCTGATATGTCATAACATCCTGACCCGGAACACATCTATATGATAATTTAGAATCATAGTGATAGCGCCACCTAGTGGCAACCGGAAGTTGTACGCTGCGTACTTTGACATCCTGCTCCTCACAGATTAATCAGATCCCTCTCAAATGTTGTCAAACAAGCCTTAAGACCTTGATAATGCTTCGTTGTGAAGATTGTAAGAAGTTACTGAAGGGCGGCGACGTGGCGGCTCGGCGAATTTCGATCCTTCGCCATGAACGAATAAACTGATGTAACTCGACTCCACATCATCAGATCTTTACCAGATGTCATGTGTTTGATTAGACTCCAGGCCTGACGACATCTGCAGGCCAATTTTGAATCATAGTCATAGCGCCACCTACTGGTAACAGGAAGTTAAAGTCTTTATACTTTGGCTTGTTTCTCTTAGTAGGTAAATCAAATCAATATCCAATTTGTTCCACACAAATACAAGAAGTTCATAATACCAGATCATGAAGCTTTTGATGTTTCGTCGAACGCCGTTGCCGTGGCGATGCAGTCTTCGCCGTGAACAACGAAGGTCATTTTGAGAGGCTAAAAATGCTCGAAACATAAGCAAACTTGGCAAGTAGATTACAAGGCCGAAATGTAGTTATGGAATATGATTTTATTGGTTCAGAGTGGCAAATCGGCTCAATAGCGCCCCCTACAAAATTTCACCGAAGCAGCCCTCGCAGTACGTTTGACCTAGATGTATGAAATGTGGTAGGAACATGTATCGCATATGGACTTCAATAAAAGTCTCTTGGGGCTATGCTCTAAACCCAACCGGAAGTCAGCCATTTTGCATTTCTTCTGAATTTCTAGTGTCGTTTTTGTCATTTCCAGGCGCTGCACTTTAACGAACTCCTCCTAGGGAATTAATCAGATCAACTTCAAATTTGGTCGGTACAGTCTAAAGACCTTTGTGATGAAAAGTTACTCAAAGCTTGTTGTTTCGTGAAAAGCTGTTGCCGTGGCGACGGAATTTCGATCCTTCGCCATAAATGAATAAACTGATGTAACTCGACTCCACATCATCAGATCTTTACCAGATTTCACGTGTTTGATTAGACTCCAGGCCTGAAGACATATGCAGGCCAATTTTGAATCATAGTCATAGCGCCACCTACTGGTAACAGGAAGTTAAAGTCTTGATACTTTGGCTTGTTTCTCTTAGTAGGTAAATCAAATCAATATCAAATTTGTTCCACACAAATAGTTCATAATGCCAGATCATGAAGCTTTTGATGTTTCGTCGAACGCCGTTGCCGTGGCGATGCAGTCTTCGCCGTTAACAACGAAGGTCATTTTGAGAGGCTAAAAATGCTCGAAACATAAGCAAACTTGGCATACACATTTAAAGCCCAAAATGTAGTTGTATAATATGATGTTATTGGTTCAGAGTGGCAAATCGGCTCAATAGCGCCCCCTACAAAATTTCAACGAAGCAGCCCTCGCAGTACGTTTCACCTAGATGTATGAAATTTGGTAGGAACATGTATCACATATGGACTTAAATAAAAGTATATTGGGGCCATGCTCTGAACCTGCATGCAGTGTCTGACGGTCACGGAACTGAATGACAGCATCAACCAGAGTCCTCGCGCCGTCCGACGGTCGCGGACGTTCTCGGCCGCGCAGGCCGGAGTCCCGCCGCCACCCCGACGTGCATGCACCCCGACGTGCATATTGCGAGGGCCCGCCCATCGCTGCTCGCAGCTTTAATTAGGGCCCGAGCACCGACGTAGTCGGAGCGGAGGACCTATTGAAACCGTAATGTTTATTAGGGCCCGAGCACCGACGTAGTCGGAGCGGAGGACCTATTGAATTTCGAATGTTTATTATTCTTCTTATTCTAAGTGTTTCGTCGCAAAAAGGAGGTGCTTGGGATATTGGGAATGTTGTGAAATTTGGCACGCAAGCCAGAATTTGCGAAAATTGCAGTCTGATTGGGGTGCTCAGCTGCGGTATGAAATATTGGCTCGCTAGCGCCCCCTATTGAGTAGCCCCGACATCAGGATTCACCCAGCTGTATGAAATTTGGTCGGTATGTGGAACGTGATGAGACGCACAAAAACTCCTCTTGGAAGTTTTCTCTAAACCAAACAGGAAGTCGGCCATTTTTGCATTTATGACGTTTTTTGACCGTTTCAAGGCGTCATACTTTAACGAACTCCTCCCAGAGATTTGACCCGATTGACTTCAGATTCGGCTAGTCTGCTCTTGAGACCTTGGCAGTGAAAAGTTACTCAAAGATCAAAAAGTTATCGAACTATGTGGCCGTGGCGTGGCGTCAAAGAAACACCATTCGCCACGAAACAGGAAGTTGTTGTAACTCGGCCGTACATTGTCGAATCTGCTCAAAATCTCTCAGATGTCATACCATCCTGACCCGGAACACATCTATATGATAATTTTGAATCAAAGTGATAGCGCCACCTAGTGGCAACCGGAAGTTGTACGCTGCGTACTTTGACATCCTGCTCCTCACAGATTCATCAGATCCCTCTCAAATCTTGTCAAACAAGCCTTAAGACCTTGATAATGCTTCATTGTGAAGATTGTAAGAAGTTACTGAAGGACGGCGACGTGGCGGCTCGGCGAATTTCGATCCTTCGCCATGAACGAATAAACTGATGTAACTCGACTCCACATCATCAGATCTTTACCAGATTTCCCGTGTTTGATTAGACTCCAGGCCTGAAGACATCTGCAGGCCAATTTTGAATCATAGTCATAGCGCCACCTACTGGTAACAGGAAGTTAAAGTCTTTATACTTTGGCTTGTTTCTCTTAGTAGGTAAATCAAATCAATATCAAATTTGTTCCACACAAATACAAGAAGTTCATAATGCCAGATCATGAAGCTTTTGATGTTTCGTCGAACGCCGTTGCAGTGGCGATGCAGTCTTCGCCATGAACAACGAAGGTCATTTTGAGAGGCTAAAAATGCTCGAAACATAAGCAAACTTGGCAAGTAGATTTCAAGGCCGAAATGTAGTTACGGAATATGATTTTATTGGTTCAGAGTGGCAAATCGGCTCAATAGCGCCCCCTACAAAATTTCGACGAAGCAGCCCTCGCAGTACGTTTGACCTAGATGTATGAAATGTGGTAGGAACATGTATCGCATATGGACTTAAATAAAAGTCTCTTGGGGTTATGATCTAAACCCAACCGGAAGTCAGCCATTTTGCATTTCTTATGAATTTCTAGTGTCGTTTTTGTCATTTCCAGGCGCTGCACTTTAACGAACTCCTCCTAGGGAATTAATCAGATCAACTTCAAATTTGGTCGGTACAGTCTAAAGACCTTTGTGATGAAAAGTTACTCAAATCTTGTTGTTTCATGAAAAGCTGTTGCCGTGGCGACGCATTCTTCGCCGTTAACAACGAAGGTCATTTTGAGAGGCTAAAAATGCTCGAAACATAACCAAGCTTGGCAAGTAGATTACAAGGCCGAAATGTAGTTATGGAATATGATTTTATTGGTTCAGAGTGGCAAATCGGCTCAATAGCGCCCCCTACAAAATTTCAACGAAGCAGCCCTCGCAGTACGTTTCACCTAGATGTATGAAATTTGGTAGGAACATGTATCACATATGGACTTCAATAAAAGTATATTGGGGACATGCTCTGAACCTGCATGCAGTGTCTGACGGTCACAGAACTGAATGGCAGCATCAGCCAGAGTCCTCGCGCCGTCCGACGGTCGCGGACGTTCTCGGCCGCGCAGGCCGGAGCCCCGCCGGCACCCCGACGTGCATATTGCGAGGGCCCGCCCATCGCTGCTCGCAGCTTTAATGTTTATTCTTCTTCTTCTTCTTCTTCTTCTTCTTCCGCTTTCATGGCAAAAAGGAGGTGCTTGGCATATTGGGAATGTTGTGAAATTTGGCACGCAAGCCAGAATTTGCGAAAATTGCAGTCTGATTGGGGTGTCCAGCTGCGGTATTAACTATTGGCTCGCTAGCGCCCCCTATTGAGTAGCCCCAACATCAGGATTCACCCAGCTGTATGAAATTTGGTCGGTATGTGGAACTTGATGAGACGCACAAAAAATCCTCTTGGCCGTTTTGTCTAAACCAAACAGGAAGTCGGCCATTTTTGCTTTTATGACGTTTTTTGACCGTTTCAAGGCGTCATACTTTAACGAACTCCTCCCAGAGATTTGACCCGATTGACTTCAGATTCGGCTAGTCTGCTCTTGAGACCTTGGCAGTGAAAAGTTACTCAAAGATCAAAAAGTTATCGAACTATGTGGCCGTGGCGTGGCGTCAAAGAAACACCATTTGCCACGAAACAGGAAGTTGTTGTAACTCGGCCGTACATTGTCGAATCTGCTCAAAATCTCTCATATGTCATAACATCCTGACCCGGAACACATCTATATGATAATTTAGAATCATAGTGATAGCGCCACCTAGTGGCAACCGGAAGTTGTACGCTGCGTACTTTGACATCCTGCTCCTCACAGATTAATCAGATCCCTCTCAAATGTTGTCAAACAAGCCTTAAGACCTTGATAATGCTTCGTTGTGAAGATTGTAAGAAGTTACTGAAGGGCGGCGACGTGGCGGCTCGGCGAATTTCGATCCTTCGCCATGAACGAATAAACTGATGTAACTCGACTCCACATCATCAGATCTTTACCAGATGTCATGTGTTTGATTAGACTCCAGGCCTGACGACATCTGCAGGCCAATTTTGAATCATAGTCATAGCGCCACCTACTGGTAACAGGAAGTTAAAGTCTTTATACTTTGGCTTGTTTCTCTTAGTAGGTAAATCAAATCAATATCAAATTTGTTCCACACAAATACAAGAAGTTCATAATACCAGATCATGAAGCTTTTGATGTTTCGTCGAACGCCGTTGCCGTGGCGATGCAGTCTTCGCCGTGAACAACGAAGGTCATTTTGAGAGGCTAAAAATGCTCGAAACATAAGCAAACTTGGCAAGTAGATTACAAGGCCGAAATGTAGTTATGGAATATGATTTTATTGGTTCAGAGTGGCAAATCGGCTCAATAGCGCCCCCTACAAAATTTCACCGAAGCAGCCCTCGCAGTACGTTTGACCTAGATGTATGAAATGTGGTAGGAACATGTATCGCATATGGACTTCAATAAAAGTCTCTTGGGGCTATGCTCTAAACCCAACCGGAAGTCAGCCATTTTGCATTTCTTCTGAATTTCTAGTGTCGTTTTTGTCATTTCCAGGCGCTGCACTTTAACGAACTCCTCCTAGGGAATTAATCAGATCAACTTCAAATTTGGTCGGTACAGTCTAAAGACCTTTGTGATGAAAAGTTACTCAAAGCTTGTTGTTTCGTGAAAAGCTGTTGCCGTGGCGACGGAATTTCGATCCTTCGCCATAAATGAATAAACTGATGTAACTCGACTCCACATCATCAGATCTTTACCAGATTTCACGTGTTTGATTAGACTCCAGGCCTGAAGACATATGCAGGCCAATTTTGAATCATAGTCATAGCGCCACCTACTGGTAACAGGAAGTTAAAGTCTTGATACTTTGGCTTGTTTCTCTTAGTAGGTAAATCAAATCAATATCAAATTTGTTCCACACAAATAGTTCATAATGCCAGATCATGAAGCTTTTGATGTTTCGTCGAACGCCGTTGCCGTGGCGATGCAGTCTTCGCCGTTAACAACGAAGGTCATTTTGAGAGGCTAAAAATGCTCGAAACATAAGCAAACTTGGCATACACATTTAAAGCCCAAAATGTAGTTGTATAATATGATGTTATTGGTTCAGAGTGGCAAATCGGCTCAATAGCGCCCCCTACAAAATTTCAACGAAGCAGCCCTCGCAGTACGTTTCACCTAGATGTATGAAATTTGGTAGGAACATGTATCACATATGGACTTAAATAAAAGTATATTGGGGCCATGCTCTGAACCTGCATGCAGTGTCTGACGGTCACGGAACTGAATGACAGCATCAACCAGAGTCCTCGCGCCGTCCGACGGTCGCGGACGTTCTCGGCCGCGCAGGCCGGAGTCCCGCCGCCACCCCGACGTGCATGCACCCCGACGTGCATATTGCGAGGGCCCGCCCATCGCTGCTCGCAGCTTTAATTAGGGCCCGAGCACCGACGTAGTCGGAGCGGAGGACCTATTGAAACCGTAATGTTTATTAGGGCCCGAGCACCGACGTAGTCGGAGCGGAGGACCTATTGAATTTCGAATGTTTATTATTATTAGGGCCCGAGCACCGACGTAGTCGGAGCGGAGGACCTATTGAATTTCGAATGTTTATTATTATTATTATTTTACCAGTTTGATGGCAAAAAGGAGGTGCTTGGGATATTGGGAATGTTGTGAAATTTGGCACGCAAGCCAGAATTTGCGAAAATTGCAGTCTGATCGGGGTGTCCAGCTGCGGTATGAAATATTGGCTCGCTAGCGCCCCCTATTGAGTAGCCCCAACATCAGGATTCACCCAGCTGTATGAAAGTTGGTAGTTATGTGGAACGTGATGAGACGCACCAAAAATCCTCTTGGCCGTTTTCTCTAAACCAAACAGGAAGTCGGCCATTTTTGCTTTTATGACGTTTTTTGACCGTTTCAAGGCGTCATACTTTAACGAACTCCTCCCAGAGATTTGACCCGATTGACTTCAGATTCGGCGAGTCTGCTCTTGAGACCTTGACAGTGAAAAGTTACTCAAAGATCAAAAAGTTATCGAACTATGTGGCCGTGGCGTGGCGTCAAAGAAACACCATTCGCCACGAAACAGGAAGTTGTTGTAACTTGGCCGTACATTGTCGAATCTGCTCCAAATCTCTCATATGTCATAAGATCCTGACCCGGAACACATCTATATGATAATTTAGAATCATAGTGATAGCGCCACCTAGTGGCAACCGGAAGTTGTACGCTGCGTACTTTGACATCCTGCTCCTCACAGATTAATCAGATCCCTCTCAAATGTTGTCAAACAAGCCTTAAGACCTTGATAATGCTTCATTGTGAAGATTGTAAGAAGTTACTGAAGGGCGGCGACGTGGCGGCTCGGCGAATTTCGATCCTTCGCCATGAACGAATAAACTGATGTAACTCGACTCCACATCATCAGATCTTTACCAGATTTCACGTGTTTGATTAGACTCCAGGCCTGAAGACATCTGCAAGCCAATTTTGAATCATAGTCATAGCGCCACCTACTGGTAACAGGAAGTTAAAGTCTTTATACTTTGGCTTGTTTCTCTTAGTAGGTAAATCAAATCAATATCAAATTTCTTCCACACAAATACAAGAAGTTCATAATGCCAGATCACGAAGCTTTTGATGTTTCGTCGAACGCCGTTGCCGTGGCGATGCAGTCTTCGCCGTGAACAACGAAGGTCATTTTGAGAGGCTAAAAATGCTCGAAACATAAGCAAACTTGGCAAGTAGATTACAAGGCCGAAATGTAGTTATGGAATATGATTTTATTGGTTCAGAGTGGCAAATCGGCTTAATTGCGCCCCCTACAAAATTTCAACGAAGCAGCCCTCGCAGTACGTTTGACCTAGATGTATGAAATTTGGTGGGAACATGTATCACATATGGACTTAAATAAAAGTATATTGGGGCCATGCTCTAAACCTGCATGCAGTGTCTGACGGTCACAGAACTAAATGGCAGCATCAGCCAGAGTCCTCGCGCCGTCCGACGGTCGCGGATGTTCTCGGCCGCGCAGGCCGGAGTCCCGCCGGCACCCCGACGTGCATATTGCGAGGGCCCGCTCATCGCTGCTCGCAGCTTTAATTAGGGCCCGAGCACCGACGTAGTCGGAGCGGAGGACCTATTGAATTTCGAATGTTTATTATTCTTATTCTTATTATTATTTTACCAGTTTGATGGCAAAAAGGAGGTGCTTGGGATATTGGGAAGTCTGTGAAATTTGGCACGCAAGCCAGAATTTGCGAAAATTGCAGTCTGATTGGGGTGTCCAGCTGCGGTATGAAATATTGGCTCGCTAGCGCCCCCTATTGAGTAGCCCCAACATCAGGATTCACCCAGCTGTATGAAATTTGGTAGGTATGTGGAACGTGATGAGACGCACAAAAAATCCTCTTGGCCGTTTTCTCTAAACCAAACAGGAAGTCGGCCATTTTTGCTTTTATGACGTTTTTTGACCGTTTCAAGGCGTCATACTTTAACGAACTCCTCCCAGAGATTTGACCCGATTGACTTCAGATTCGGCGAGTCTGCTCTTGAGACCTTGGCAGTGAAAAGTTACTCAAAGATCAAAAAGTTATCGAACTATGTGGCCGTGGCGTGGCGTCAAAGAAACACCATTCGCCACGAAACAGGAAGTTGTTGTAACTTGGCCGTACATTGTCGAATCTGCTCAAAGTCTCTCATATGTCATAACATCCTGACCCGGAACACATCTATATGATAATTTTGAATCAAACTGATAGCGCCACCTAGTGGCAACCGGAAGTTGTACGCTGCGTACTTTGACATCCTGCTCCTAACAGATTAATCAGATCCCTCTCAAATGTTGTCATACAAGCCTTAAGACCTTGATAATGCTTCATTGTGAAAATTGTAAGAAGTTACTGAAGGGCAGCGACGTGGCGGCTCGGCGAATTTCGATCCTTCGCCATGAACGAATAAACTGATGTATCTCGACTCCACATCATCAGATCTTTACCAGATTTCACATGCTTGATTAGACTCCAGGCCTGAAGACATCTGCAGGCCAATTTCGAATCATAGTCATAGCGCCACCTACTGGTAACAGGAAGTTAAAGTCTTTATACTTTGGCTTGTTTCTCTTAGTAGGTAAATCAAATCAATATCAAATTTGTTCCACACAAATAGAAGAAGTTCATAATGCCAGATCATGAAGCTTTTGATGTTTCGTCGAACGCCGTTGCCGTGGCGATGCAGTCTTCGCCGTTAACAACGAAGGTCATTTTGAGAGGCTAAAAATGCTCGAAACATAAGCAAACTTGGCAAGTAGATTACAAGGCCGAAATGTAGTTACAGAATCTGATTTTATTGGTTCAGAGTGCCAAATCGGCTCAATAGCGCCCCCTACAAAATTTCGACGAAGCAGCCCTCGCAGTACGTTTGACCTAGATGTATGAAATGTGGTAGGAACATGTATCGCATATGGACTTCAATAAAAGTCTCTTGGGGCTATGCTCTAAACCCAACCGGAAGTCAGCCATTTTGCATTTTTTATGAATTTCTCATGTCGTTTTTGTCATTTCCAGGCGCTGCACTTTAACGAACTCCTCCTAGGGAATTCATCAGATCAACTTCAAATTTGGTCGGTACAGTCTAAAGACCTTTGTGATGAAAAGTTACTCAAAGCTTGTTGTTTCGTGAAAAGCTGTTGCCGTGGCGACGGAATTTCGATCCTTCGCCATGAACGAATAAACTGATGTAACTCGACTCCACATCATCAGATCTTTACCAGATTTCACATGTTTGATTAGACTCCAGGCCTGAAGACATATGCAGGCCAATTTTGAATCATAGTCATAGCGCCACCTACTGGTAACAGGAAGTTAAAGTCTTGATACTTTGGCTTGTTTCTCTTAGTAGGTAAATCAAATCAATATCAAATTTGTTCCACACAAATAGTTCATAATGCCAGATCATGAAGCTTTTGATGTTTCGTCGAACGCCGTTGCCGTGGCAATGCAGTCTTCGCCGTTAACAACGAAGGTCATTTTGAGAGGCTAAAAATGCTCGAAACATAAGCAAACTTGGCATACACATTTAAAGCCCAAAATGTAGTTGTATAATATGATTTTATTGGTTCAGAGTGGCAAATCGGCTCAATAGCGCCCCCTACAAAATTTCAACGAAGCAGCCCTCGCAGTACGTTTCACCTAGATGTATGAAATTTGGTAGGAACATGTATCACATATGGACTTAAATAAAAGTATATTGGGGCCATGCTCTGAACCTGCATGCAGTGTCTGACGGTCACGGAACTGAATGGCAGCATCAACCAGAGTCCTCGCGCCGTCCGACGGTCGCGGACGTTCTCGGCCGCGCAGGCCGGAGTCCCGCCGGCACTCCGACGTGCATGCACCCCGACGTGCATATAGCGAGGGCCCGCTCATCGCTGCTCGCAGCTTTAATTATTTTATGTGTTTCGTCGCAAAAAGGAGGTGCTTGGGATATTGGGAAGTTTGTGAAATTTGGCAAGCAAGCCAGAATTTGCGAAAATTGCAGTCTGATTGGGGTGCCCAGCTGCGGTATGAAATATTGGCTCGCTAGCGCCCCCTATTGAGTAGCCCCAACATCAGGTTTCACCCAGCTGTATGAAAGTTGGTAGGTATGTGGAACGTGATGAGACGCACAAAAAACCCTCTTGGCCGTTTTCTCTAAACCAAACAGGAAGTCGGCCATTTTTGCTTTTATGACGTTTTTTGACCGTTTCAAGGCGTCATACTTTAACGAACTCCTCCCAGAGATTTGACCCGATTGACTTCAGATTCGGCGAGTCTGCTCTTGAGACCTTGGCAGTGAAAAGTTACTCAAAGATCAAAAAGTTATCAAACTATGTGGCCGTGGCGTGGCGTCAAAGAAACACCATTCGCCACGAAACAGGAAGTTGTTGTAACTCGGCTGTACATTGTCGAATCTGCTCAAAATCTCTCATATGTCATAACATCCTGACCCGGAACACATCTATATGATAATTTAGAATCATAGTGATAGCGCCACCTAGTGGCAACCGGAAGTTGTACGCTGCGTACTTTGACATCCTGCTCCTCACAGATTAATCAGATCCCTCTCAAATGTTGTCAAACAAGCCTTAAGACCTTGATAATGCTTCATTGTGAAGATTGTAAGAAGTTACTGAAGGACGGCGACGTGGCGGCTCGGCGAATTTCGATCCTTCGCCATGAACGAATAAACTGATGTAACTCGACTCCACATCATCAGATCTTTACCAGATTTCACGTGTTTGATTAGACTCCAGGCCTGAAGACATATGCAGGCCAATTTTGAATCATAGTCATAGCGCCACCTACTGGTAACAGGAAGTTAAAGTCTTGATACTTTGGCTTGTTTCTCTTAGTAGGTAAATCAAATCAATATCAAATTTGTTCCACACAAATACAAGAAGTTCATAATGCCAGATCATGAAGCTTTTGATGTTTCCTCGAACGCCGTTGCCGTGGCGATGCAGTCTTCGCCGTTAACAACGAAGGTCATTTTGAGAGGCTAAAAATGCTCGAAACATAAGCAAACTTGGCAAGTAGATTACAAGGCCGAAATGTAGTTAGGGAATATGATTTTATTGGTTCAGAGTGGCAAATCGGCTCAATAGCGCCCCCTACAAAATTTCGACGAAGCAGCCCTCGCAGTACGTTTGACCTAGATGTATGAAATGTGGTAGGAACATGTATCACATATGGACTTCAATAAAAGTATATTGGGGCCATGCTTTAAACCTGCATGCAGTGTCTGACGGTCACAGAACTAAATGGCAGCATCAGCCAGAGTCCTCGCGCCGTCCGACGGTCGCAGATTTTCTCGGCCGCGCAGGCCGGAGTCCCGCCGGCACCCCGACGTGCATATTGCGAGGGCCCGCTCATCGCTGCTCGCAGCTTTAATTATTATTAGGGCCCGAGCACCGACGTAGTCGGAGCGGAGGACCTATTGAATTTCGAATGTTTATTAGGGCCCGAGCACCGACGTAGTCGGAGCGGAGGACCTATTGAAACCGTAATGTTTATTATTAGGGCCCGAGCACCGACGTAGTCGGAGCGGAGGACCTATTGAATTTCGAATGTTTATTATTATTATTCTTATTATTTTATGTGTTTCGTCGCAAAAAGGAGGTGCTTGGGATATTGGGAATGTTGTGAAATTTGGCACGCAAGCCAGAATTTGCGAAAATTGCAGTCTGATTGGGGTGTCCAGCTGCAGTATGAAATATTGGCTCGCTAGCGCCCCCTATTGAGTAGCCCCGACATCAGGATTCACCCAGCTGTATGAAAGTTGGTAGTTATGTGGAACGTGATGAGACGCACCAAAAATCCTCTTGGCCGTTTTCTCTAAACCAAACAGGAAGTCGGCCATTTTTGCTTTTATGACGTTTTTTGACCGTTTCAAGGCGTCATACTTTAACGAACTCCTCCCAGAGATTTGACCCGATTGACTTCAGATTCGGCGAGTCTGCTCTTGAGACCTTGACAGTGAAAAGTTACTCAAAGATCAAAAAGTTATCGAACTATGTGGCCGTGGCGTGGCGTCAAAGAAACACCATTCGCCACGAAACAGGAAGTTGTTGTAACTCGGCCGTACATTGTCGAATCTGCTCAAAGTCTCTCATATGTCATAACATCCTGACCCGGAACACATCTGTATGATAATTTTGAATCAAACTGATAGCGCCACCTAGTGGCAACCGGAAGTTGTACGCTGCGTACTTTGACATCCTGCTCCTAACAGATTAATCAGATCCCTCTCAAATGTTGTCATACAAGCCTTAAGACCTTGATAATGCTTCATTGTGAAAATTGTAAGAAGTTACTGAAGGGCGGCGACGTGGCGGCTCGGCGAATTTCGATCCTTCGCCATGAACGAATAAACTGATGTATCTCGACTCCACATCATCAGATCTTTACCAGATTTCACATGCTTGATTAGACTCCAGGCCTGAAGACATCTGCAGGCCAATTTCGAATCATAGTCATAGCGCCACCTACTGGTAACAGGAAGTTAAAGTCTTTATACTTTGGCTTGTTTCTCTTAGTAGGTAAATCAAATCAATATCAAATTTGTTCCACACAAATACAAGAAGTTCATAATGCCAGATCATGAAGCTTTTGATGTTTCGTCGAACGCCGTTGCCGTGGCGATGCAGTCTTCGCCGTGAACAACGAAGGTCATTTTGAGAGGCTAAAAATGCTCGAAACATAAGCAAACTTGGCAAGTAGATTACAAGGCCGAAATGTAGTTACAGAATCTGATTTTATTGGTTCAGAGTGGCAAATCGGCTCAATAGCGCCCCCTACAAAATTTCGACGAAGCAGCCCTCGCAGTACGTTTGACCTAGATGTATGAAATATGGTAGGAACATGTATCGCATATGGACTTCAATAAAAGTCTCTTGGGGCTATGCTCTAAACCCAACCGGAAGTCACCTACTTTGCATTTCTTCTGAATTTCTAGTGTCGTTTTTGTCATTTCCAGCCGCTGCACTTTAACGAACTCCTCCTAGGGAATTAATCAGATCAACTTCAAATGTGGTCGGTACAGTCTAAAGACCTTTGTGATGAAAAGTTACTCAAAGGTTGTTGTTTCGTGAAAAGCTGTTGCCGTGGCGACGGAATTTCGATCCTTCGCCATAAACGAATAAACTGATGTAACTCGACTCCACATCATCAGATCTTTACCAGATTTCACGTGTTTGATTAGACTCCAGGCCTGAAGACATATGCAGGCCAATTTTGAATCATAGTCATAGCGCCACCTACTGGTAACAGGAAGTTAAAGTCTTGATACTATGGCTTGTTTCTCTTAGTAGGTAAATCAAATCAATATCAAATTTGTTCCACACAAATAGTTCATAATGCCAGATCATGAAGCTTTTGATGTTTCGTCGAACGCCGTTGCCGTGGCGATGCAGTCTTCGCCGTTAACAACGAAGGTCATTTTGAGAGGCTAAAAATGCTCGAAACATAAGCAAACTTGGCATACACATTTAAAGCCCAAAATGTAGTTGTATAATATGATTTTATTGGTTCAGAGTGGCAAATCGGCTCAATAGCGCCCCCTACAAAATTTCAACGAAGCAGCCCTCGCAGTACGTTTCACCTAGATGTATGAAATTTGGTAGGAACATGTATCACATATGGACTTAAATAAAAGTATATTGGGGCCATGCTCTGAACCTGCATGCAGTGTCTGACGGTCACGGAACTGAATGACAGCATCAACCAGAGTCCTCGCGCCGTCCGACGGTCGCGGACGTTCTCGGCCACGCAGGCCGGAGTCCCGCCGGCACCCCGACGTGCATGCACCCCGACGTGCATATAGCGAGGGCCCGCCCATCGCTGCTCGCAGCTTTAATTATTCTTCTTATTATTATTCTAAGTGTTTCGTCGCAAAAAGGAGGTGCTTGGGATATTGGGAATGTTGTGAAATTTGGCACGCAAGCCAGAATTTGCGAAAATTGCAGTCTGATTGGGGTGTCCAGCTGCGGTATTAAATATTGGCTCGCTAGCGCCCCCTATTGAGTAGCCCCAACATCAGGATTCACCCAGCTGTATGAAATTTGGTCGGTATGTGGAACTTGATGAGACGCACAAAAAATCCTCTTGGCCGTTTTGTCTAAACCAAACAGGAAGTCGGCCATTTTTGCTTTTATGACGTTTTTTGACCGTTTCAAGGCGTCATACTTTAACGAACTCCTCCCAGAGATTTGACCCGATTGACTTCAGATTCGGCTAGTCTGCTCTTGAGACCTTGGCAGTGAAAAGTTACTCAAAGATCAAAAAGTTATCGAACTATGTGGCCGTGGCGTGGCGTCAAAGAAACACCATTCGCCACGAAACAGGAAGTTGTTGTAACTCGGCCGTACATTGTCAAATCTGCTCAAAATCTCTCATATGTCATAAAATCCTGACCCCGAACACATCTATATGATAATTTTGAATCAAACTGATAGCGCCACCTAGTGGCAACCGGAAGTTGTACGCTGCATACTTTGACATCCTGCTCCTCACAGATTAATCAGATCCCTCTCAAATGTTGTCAAACAAGCCTTAAGACCTTGATAATGCTTCGTTGTGAAGATTGTAAGAAGTTACTGAAGGGCGGCGACGTGGCGGCTCGGCGAATTTCGATCCTTCGCCATGAACGAATAAACTGATGTAACTCGACTCCACATCATCAGATCTTTACCAGATTTCACGTGCTTGATTAGACTCCAGGCCTGAAGACATCTGCAGGCCAATTTTGAATCATAGTCATAGCGCCACCTACTGGTAACAGGAAGTTAAAGTCTTTATACTTTGGCTTGTTTCTCTTAGTAGGTTAATCAAATCAATATCAAATTTGTTCCACACAAATAGAAGAAGTTCATAATGCCAGATCATGAAGATTTTGATGTTTCGTCGAACGCCGTTGCCGTGGCGATGCAGTCTTCGCCGTTAACAACGAAGGTCATTTTGAGAGGCTAAAAATGCTCGAAACATAAGCAATCTTGGCAAGTAGATTACAAGGCCGAAATGTAGTTGTGGAATATGATTTTATTGGTTCAGAGTGGCAAATCGGCTCAATAGCGCCCCCTACAAAATTTCGACGAAGCAGCCCTCGCAGTACGTTTGACCTAGATGTATGAAATGTGGTAGGAACATGTATCGCATATGGACTTCAATAAAAGTCTCTTGGGGCTATGCTCTAAACCCAACCGGAAGTCAGCCATTTTGCATTTTATATGAATTTCTCATGTCGTTTTTGTCATTTCCAGGCGCTGCACTTTAACGAACTCCTCCTAGGGAATTCATCAGATCAACTTCAAATTTGGTCGGTACACTCTAAAGACCTTTGTGATGAAAAGTTACTCAAAGCTTGTTGTTTCGTGAAAAGCTGTTGCCGTGGCGACGGAATTTCGATCCTTCGCCATGAACGAATAAACTGATGTAACTCGACTCCACATCATCAGATCTTTACCAGATTTCACGTGTTTGATTAGACTCCAGGCCTGAAGACATATGCAGGCCAATTTTGAATCATAGTCATAGCGCCACCTACTGGTAACAGGAAGTTAAAGTCTTGATACTTTGGCTTGTTTCTCTTAGTAGGTAAATCAAATCAATATCAAATTTGTTCCACACAAATAGTTCATAATGCCAGATCATGAAGCTTTTGATGTTTCGTCGAACGCCGTTGCCATGGTGATGCAGTCTTCGCCGTTAACAACGAAGGTCATTTTGAGAGGCTAAAAATGCTCGAAACATAAGCAAACTTGGCAAGTAGATTACAAGGCCGAAATGTAGTTAGGGAATATGATTGTATTGGTTCAGAGTGGCAAATCGGCTCAATAGCGCCCCCTACAAAATTTCAACGAAGCAGCCCTCGCAGTACGTTTCACCTAGATGTATGAAATTTGGTAGGAACATGTATCACATATGGACTGAAATAAAAGTATATTGGGGCCTTGCTCTCAACCTGCATGCAGTGTCTGACGGTCACAGAACTGAATGGCAGCATCGGCCAGAGTCCTCGCGGCGTCCGACGGTCGCGGACGTTCTCGGCCGCGCAGGCCGGAGTCCCGCCGGCACCCCGACGTGCATGCACCCCGACGTGCATATTGCGAGGGCCCGCTCATCGCTGCTCGCAGCTTTAATTATTATTAGGGCCCGAGCACCGACGTAGTCGGAGCGGAGGACCTATTGAATTTCGAATGTTTATTATTCTTATTATTATTATTTTATGTGTTTCGTCGCAAAAAGGAGGTGCTTGGGATATTGGGAATGTTGTGAAATTTGGCACGCAAGCCAGAATTTGCGAAAATTGCAGTCTGATTGGGGTGTCCAGCTGCGGTATGAAATATTGGCTCGCTAGCGCCCCCTATTGAGTAGCCCCAACATCAGGTTTCACCCAGCTGTATGAAAGTTGGTAGCTATGTGGAACGTGATGAGACGCACAAAAAATCCTCTTGGCCGTTTTCTCTAAACCAAACAGGAAGTCGGCCATTTTTGCTTTTATGACGCTTTTTGACCGTTTCAAGGCGTCATACTTTAACGAACTCCTCCCAGAGATTTGACCCGATTGACTTCAGATTCGGCTAGTCTGCTCTTGAGACCTTGACAGTGAAAAGTTACTCAAAGATCAAAAAGTTATCGAACTATATGGCCGTGGCGTGGCGTCAAAGAAACACCATTCGCCACGAAACAGGAAGTTGTTGTAACTCGGCCGTACATTGTCGAATCTGCTCCAAATCTCACATATGTCATAACATCCTGACCCGGAACACATCTATATGATAATTTTGAATCATAGTGATAGCGCCACCTAGTGGCAACCGGAAGTTGTACGCTGCGTACTTTGACATCCTTCTCCTCACAGATTAATCAGATCCCTCTCAAATGTTGTCAAACAAGCCTTAAGACCTTGATAATGCTTCATTGTGAAGATTGTAAGAAGTTACTGAAGGGCGGCGAGGTGGCGGCTCGGCGAATTTCGATCCTTCGCCATGAACGAATAAACTGATGTATCTCGACTCCACATCATCAGATCTTTACCAGATTTCACATGCTTGATTAGACTCCAGGCCTGAAGACATCTGCAGGCCAATTTTGAATCATAGTCATAGCGCCACCTACTGGTAACAGGAAGTTAAAGTCTTTATACTTTGCCTTGTTTATCTTAGTAGGTAAATCAAATCAATATCAAATTTCTTCCACACAAATACAAGAAGTTCATAATGCCAGATCATGAAGCTTTTGATGTTTCGTTGAACGCCGTTGCCGTGGCGATGCAGTCTTCGCCGTTAACAACGAAGGTCATTTTGAGAGGCTAAAAATGCTCCAAACATAAGCAAACTTGGCAAGTAGATTACAAGGCCGAAATGTAGTTACAGAATCTGATTTTATTGGTTCAGAGTGCCAAATCGGCTCAATAGCGCCCCCTACAAAATTTCGACGAAGCAGCCCTCGCAGTACGTTTGACCTAGATGTATGAAATGTGGTAGGAACATGTATCGCATATGGACTTCAATAAAAGTCTCTTGGGGATATGCTCTAAACCCAACCGGAAGTCAGCCATTTTGCATTTTTTATGAATTTCTCATGTCGTTTTTGTCATTTCCAGGCGCTGCACTTTAACGAACTCCTCCTAGGGAATTCATCAGATCAACTTCAAATTTGGTCGGTACAGTCTAAAGACCTTTGTGATGAAAAGTTACTCAAAGCTTGTTGTTTCGTGAAAAGCTGTTGCCGTGGCGACGGAATTTCGATCCTTCGCCATGAACGAATAAACTGATGTAACTCGACTCCACATCATCAGATCTTTACCAGATTTCACGTGTTTGATTAGACTCCAGGCCTGAAGACATATGCAGGCCAATTTTGAATCATAGTCATAGCGCCACCTACTGGTAACAGGAAGTTAAAGTCTTGATACTTTGGCTTGTTTCTCTTAGTAGGTAAATCAAATCAATATCAAATTTGTTCCACACAAATAGTTCATAATGCCAGATCATGAAGCTTTTGATGTTTCGTCGAACGCCGTTGCCGTGGCGATGCAGTCTTCGCCGTTAACAACGAAGGTCATTTTGAGAGGCTAAAAATGCTCGAAACATAAGCAAACTTGGCAGACACATTTAAAGCCCAAAATGTAGTTGTATAATATGATTTTATTGGTTCAGAGTGGCAAATCGGCTCAATAGCGCCCCCTACAAAATTTCAACGAAGCAGCCGTCGCAGTACGTTTCACCTAGATGTATGAAATTTGGTAGGAACATGTATCACATATGGACTTAAATAAAAGTATATTGGGGCCATGCTCTGAACCTGCATGCAGTGTCTGACGGTCACAGAACTGAATGGCAGCATCAACCAGAGTCCTCGCGCCGTCCGACGGTCGCGGACGTTCTCGGCCGCGCAGGCCGGAGTCCCGCCGGCACCCCGACGTGCATGCACCCCGACGTGCATATAGCGAGGGCCCGCTCATCGCTGCTCGCAGCTTTAATTATTATTATTATTCTTATTATTCTTATTCTTATTTTTAGTGTTTCGTCGCAAAAAGGAGGTGCTTGGGATATTGGGAAGTCTGTGAAATTTGGCACGCAAGCCAGAATTTGCGAAAATTGCAGTCTGATTGGGGTGTCCAGCTGCGGTATGAAATATTGGCTCGCTAGCGCCCCCTATTGAGTAGCCCCGACATCAGGTTTCACCCAGCTGTATGAAAGTTGGTAGTTATGTGGAACGTGATGAGACGCACAAAAAATCCTCTTGGAAGTTTTCTCTAAACCAAACAGGAAGTCGGCCATTTTTGCTTTTATGACGTTTTTTGACCGTTTCAAGGCGTCATACTTTAACGAACTCCTCCCAGAGATTTGACCCGATTGACTTCAGATTCGGCTAGTCTGCTCTTGAGACCTTGGCAGTGAAAAGTTACTCAAAGATCAAAAAGTTATCGAACTATGTGGCCGTGGCGTGGCGTCAAAGAAACACCATTCGCCACGAAACAGGAAGTTGTTGTAACTCGGCCGTACATTGTCGAATCTGCTCCAAATCTCTCATATGTCATAACATCCTGACCCGGAACACATCTATATGATAATTTAGAATCATAGTGATAGCGCCACCTAGTGGCAACCGGAAGTTGTACGCTGCGTACTTTGACATCCTGCTCCTCACAGATTAATCAGATCCCTCTCAAATATTGTCAAACAAGCCTTAAGACCTTGATAATGCTTCGTTGTGAAGATTGTAAGAAGTTACTGAAGGGCGGCGACGTGGCGGCTCGGCGAATTTCGATCCTTCGCCATGAACGAATAAACTGATGTATCTCGACTCCACATCATCAGATCTTTACCAGATTTCACATGCTTGATTAGACTCCAGGCCTGAAGACATCTGCAGGCCAATTTCGAATCATAGTCATAGCGCCACCTACTGGTAACAGGAAGTTAAAGTCTTTATACTTTGGCTTGTTTCTCTTAGTAGGTAAATCAAATCAATATCAAATTTGTTCCACACAAATACAAGAAGTTCATAATGCCAGATCATGAAGCTTTTGATGTTTCGTCGAACGCCGTTGCCGTGGCGATGCAGTCTTCGCCGTGAACAACGAAGGTCATTTTGACAGGCTAAAAATGCTCGAAACATAAGCAAACTTGGCAAGTAGATTACACGGCCGAAATGTAGTTAGGGAATATGATTTTATTGGTTCAGAGTGGCAAATCGGCTCAATAGCGCCCCCTACAAAATTTCGACGAACCAGCCCTCGCAGTACGTTTGACCTAGATGTATGAAATTTGGTAGGAACATGTATCACATATGGACTTAATTAAAAGTATATTGGGGCCATGCTCTAAACCTGCATGCAGTGTCTGACGGTCACAGAACTGAATGGCAGCATCAGCCAGAGTCCTCGCGCCGTCCGACGGTCGCGGACGTTCTCGGCCGCGCAGGCCGGAGTCCCGCCGGCACCCCGACGTGCATATTGCGAGGGCCCGCTCATCGCTGCTCGCAGCTTTAATTAGGGCCCGAGCACCGACGTAGTCGGAGCGGAGGACCTATTGAATTTCGAATGTTTATTATTATTCTTATTCTTATTCTTATTTTTAGTGTTTCGTCGCAAAAAGGAGGTGCTTGGGATATTGGGAAGTCTGTGAAATTTGGCACGCAAGCCAGAATTTGCGAAAATTGCAGTCTGATTGGGGTGTCCAGCTGCAGTATGAAATATTGGCTCGCTAGCGCCCCCTATTGAGTAGCCCCAACATCAGGTTTCACCCAGCTGTATGAAAGTTGGTAGGTATGTGGAACGTGATGAGACGCACCAAAAATCCTCTTGGAAGTTTTCTGTAAACCAAACAGGAAGTCGGCCATTTTTACTTTTATGACGTTTTTTGTCCGTTTCAAGGCGTCATACTTTAACGAACTCCTCCCAGAGATTTGACCCGATTGACTTCAGATTCGGCTAGTCTGCTCTTGAGACCTTGGCAGTGAAAAGTTACTCAAAGATCAAAAAGTTATCGAACGATGTGGCCGTGGCGTGGCGTCAAAGAAACACCATTCGCCACGAAACAGGAAGTTGTTGTAACTCGGCCGTACATTGTCGAATCTGTTCAAAATCTCTCATATGTCATAACATCCTGACCCGGAACACATCTATATGATAATTTAGAATCATAGTGATAGCGCCACCTAGTGGCAACCGGAAGTTGTACGCTGCATACTTTGACATCCTGCTCCTCACAGATTAATCAGATCCCTCTCTAATGTTGTCAAACAAGCCTTAAGACCTTGATAATGCTTCATTGTGAAGATTGTAAGAAGTTACTGAAGGGCGGCGACGTGGCGGCTGGGCGAATTTCGATCCTTCGCCATGAACGAATGAACTGATGTAACTCGACTCCACATCATCAGATCCTTACCAGATTTCACGTGTTTGATTATACTCCAGGCCTGAAGACATCTGCAGGCCAATTTCGAATGATAGTCATAGCGCCACCTACTGGTAACAGGAAGTTAAAGTCTTTATACTTTGGCTTGTTTCTCTTAGTAGGTAAATCAAATCAATATCAAATTTGTTCCACACAAATACAAGAAGTTCATAATGCCAGATCATGAAGCTTTTGATGTTTCGTCGAACGCCGTTGCCGTGGCGATGCAGTCTTCGCCGTTAACAACGAAGGTCATTTTGAGAGGCTAAAAATGCTCGAAACATAAGCAAACTTGGCAAGTAGATTACAAGGCCGAAATGTAGTTAGGGAATATGATTTTATTGGTTCAGAGTGGCAAATCGGCTCAATAGCGCCCCCTACAAAATTTCGCCGAAGCAGCCCTCGCAGTACGTTTGACCTAGATGTATGAAATGTGGTAGGAACATGTATCACATATGGACTTCAATAAAAGTCTCTTGGGGCCATGCTCTAAACCCAACCGGAAGTCAGCCATTTTGCATTTCTTATGAATTTCTCATGTCGTTTTTGTCATTTCCAGGCGCTGCACTTTAACGAACTCCTCCTAGGGAATTCATCAGATCAACTTCAAATTTGGTCGGTACAGTCTAAAGACCTTTGTGATGAAAAGTTACTCAAAGCTTGTTGTTTCGTGAAAAGCTGTTGCCGTGGCGACGGAATTTCGATCCTTCGCCATGAACGAATAAACTGATGTAACTCGACTCCACATCATCAGATCTTTACCAGATTTCACGTGTTTGATTAGACTCCAGGCCTGAAGACATATGCAGGCCAATTTTGAATCATAGTCATAGCGCCACCTACTGGTAACAGGAAGTTAAAGTCTTGATACTTTGGCTTGTTTCTCTTAGTAGGTAAATCAAATCAATATCAAATTTGTTCCACACAAATAGTTCATAATGCCAGATCATGAAGCTTTTGCTGTTTCGTCGAACGCCGTTGCCGTGGCGATGCAGTCTTCGCCGTTAACAACGAAGGTCATTTTGAGAGGCTAAAAATGCTCGAAACATAAGCAAACTTGGCATACACATTTAAAGCCCAAAATGTAGTTGTATAATATGATTTTATTGGTTCAGAGTGGCAAATCGGCTCAATAGCGCCCCCTACAAAATTTCAACGAAGCAGCCCTCGCAGTACGTTTCACCTAGATGTATGAAATTTGGTAGGAACATGTATCACATATGGACTGAAATAAAAGTATATTGGGGCCATGCTCTGAACCTGCATGCAGTGTCTGACGGTCACGGAACTGAATGACAGCATCAGCCAGAGTCCTCGCGCCATCCGACGGTCGCGGACGTTCTCGGCCGCGCAGGCCGGAGTCCCCCCGGCACCCCGACGTGCATGCACCCCGACGTGCATATTGCGAGGGCCCGCTCATCGCTGCTCGCAGCTTTAATTATTCTTATTATTATTATTATTATTTTATGTGTTTCGTCGCAAAAAGGAGGTGCTTGGGATATTGGGAAGTTTGTGAAATTTGGCAAGCAAGCCAGAATTTGCGAAAATTGCAGTCTGATTGGGGTGCCCAGCTGCGGTATGAAATATTGGCTCGCTAGCGCCCCCTATTGAGTAGCCCCAACATCAGGTTTCACCCAGCTGTATGAAAGTTGGTAGGTATGTGGAACGTGATGAGACGCACAAAAAATCCTCTTGGCCGTTTTCTCTAAACCAAACAGGAAGTCGGCCATTTTTGCTTTTATGACGTTTTTTGACCGTTTCAAGGCGTCATACTTTAACGAACTCCTCCCAGAGATTTGACCCGATTGACTTCAGATTCGGCTAGTCTGCTCTTGAGACCTTGGCAGTGAAAAGTTACTCAAAGATCAAAAAGTTATCAAACTATGTGGCCGTGGCGTGGCGTCAAAGAAACACCATTCGCCACGAAACAGGAAGTTGTTGTAACTCGGCCGTACATTGTCGAATCTGCTCAAAATCTCTCATATGTCATAACATCCTGACCCGGAACACATCTATATGATAATTTAGAATCATAGTGATAGCGCCACCTAGTGGCAACCGGAAGTTGTACGCTGCGTACTTTGACATCCTGCTCCTCACAGATTAATCAGATCCCTCTCAAATGTTGTCAAACAAGCCTTAAGACCTTGATAATGCTTCGTTGTGAAGATTGTAAGAAGTTACTGAAGGGCGGCGACGTGGCGGCTCGGCGAATTTCGATCCTTCGCCATGAACGAATAAACTGATGTATCTCGACTCCACATCATCAGATCTTTACCAGATTTCACATGCTTGATTAGACTCCAGGCCTGAAGACATCTGCAGGCCAATTTTGAATCATAGTCATAGCGCCACCTACTGGTAACAGGAAGTTAAAGTCTTGATACTTTGGCTTGTTTCTCTCAGTAGGTAAATCAAATCAATATCAAATTTGTTCCACACAAATACAAGAAGTTCATAATGCCAGATCATGAAGTTTTTGATGTTTCGTCGAACGCCGTTGCCGTGGCGATGCAGTCTTCGCCGTTAACAACGAAGGTCATTTTGACAGGCTAAAAATGCTCGAAACATAAGCAAACTTGGCAAGTAGATTACAAGGCCGAAATGTAGTTAGGGAATATGATTTTATTGGTTCAGAGTGGCAAATCGGCTCAATAGCGCCCCCTACAAAATTTCGACGAAGGAGCCCTCGCAGTACGTTTGACCTAGATGTATGAAATTTGGTGGGAACATGTATCACATATGGACTTAAATAAAAGTATATTGGGGCCATGCTCTAAACCTGCATGCAGTGTCTGACGGTCACAGAACTAAATGGCAGCATCAGCCAGAGTCCTCGCGCCGTCCGACGGTCGCGGACGTTCTCGGCCGCGCAGGCCGGAGTCCCGCCGGCACCCCGACGTGCATATTGCGAGGGCCCGCCCATCGCTGCTCGCAGCTTTAATTATTCTTCTTCTTCTTCTTCTTCTTCTTATTTTTAGTGTTTCGGCGCAAAAAGGAGGTGCTTGGGATATTGGGAAGTCTGAGAAATTTGGCACGCAAGCCAGAATTTGCGAAAATTGCAGTCTGATTGGGGTATCCAGCTGCGGTATGAAATATTGGCTCGCTAGCGCCCCCTATTGAGTAGCCCCAACATCAGGATTCACCCAGCTGTATGAAAGTTGGTAGTTATGTGGAACGTGATGAGACGCACCAAACATCCTCTTGGAAGTTTTCCCTAAACCAAACAGGAAGTCGGCCATTTCTACTTTTATGACGTTTTTTGACCGTTTCAAGGCGTCATACTTTAACGAACTCCTCCCAGAGATTTAACCCGATTGACTTCAGATTCAGCTAGTCTGCTCTTGAGACCTTGGTAGTGAAAAGTTACTCAAAGATCAAAAAGTTATCGAACGATGTGGCCGTGGCGTGGCGTCAAAGAAACACCATTCGCCACGAAACAGGAAGTTGTTGTAACTCGGCCGTACATTGTCGAATCTGCTCAAAATCTCTCATATGTCATAACATCCTGACCCGGAACACATCTATATGATAATTGTGAATCAAACTGATAGCGCCACCTAGTGGCAACCGGAAGTTGTACGCTGCATACTTTGACATCCTGCTCCTCACAGATTAATCAGATCCCTCTCAAATGTTGTCAAACAAGCCTTAAGACCTTGATAATGCTTCGTTGTGAAGATTGTAAGAAGTTACTGAAGGGCGGCGACGTGGCGGCTCGGCGAATTTCGATCCTTCGCCATGAACGAATAAACTGATGTAACTCGACTCCACATCATCAGATCTTTACCAGATTTCACGTGTTTGATTAGACTCCAGGCCTGAAGACATCTGCAGGCCAATTTTGAATCATAGTCATAGCGCCACCTACTGGTAACAGGAAGTTAAAGTCTTTATACTTTGGCTTGTTTCTCTTAGTAGGTAAATCAAATCAATATCAAATTTGTTCCACACAAATAGTTCATAATGCCAGATCATGAAGCTTTTGATGTTTCGTCGAACGCCGTTGCCGTGGCGATGCAGTCTTCGCCGTTAACAACGAAGGTCATTTTGAGAGGCTAAAAATGCTCGAAACATAAGCAAACTTGGCATACACATTTAAAGCCCAAAATGTAGTTGTATAATATGATTTTATTGGTTCAGAGTGGCAAATCGGCTCAATAGCGCCCCCTACAAAATTTCAACGAAGCAGCCCTCGCAGTACGTTTCACCTAGATGTATGAAATTTGGTAGGAACATGTATCACATATGGACTTCAATAAAAGTATATTGGGGCCATGCTCTAAACCTGCATGCAGTGTCTGACGGTCACAGAACTGAATGGCAGCATCGGCCAGAGTCCTCGCGGCGTCCGACGGTCGCGGACGTTCTCGGCCGCGCAGGCCGGAGTCCCGCCGGCACCCCGACGTGCATATTGCGAGGGCCCGCCCATCGCTGCTCGCAGCTTTAATTATTTTATGTGTTTCGTCGCAAAAAGGAGGTGCTTGGGATATTGGGAAGTTTGTGAAATTTGGCAAGCAAGCCAGAATTTGCGAAAATTGCAGTCTGATTGGGGTGCCCAGCTGCAGTATGAAATATTGGCTCGCTAGCGCCCCCTATTGAGTAGCCCCGACATCAAGATTCACCCAGCTGTATGAAAGTTGGTAGTTATGTGGAACGTGATGAGACGCACCAAAAATCCTCTTGGCCGTTTTCTCTAAACCAAACAGGAAGTCAGCCATTTTTACTTTTATGACGTTTTTTGACCGTTTCAAGGCGTCATACTTTAACGAACTCCTCCCAGAGATTTGACCCGATTGACTTCAGATTCGGCTAGTCTTCTCTTGAGACCTTGGCAGTGAAAAGTTACTCAAAGATCAAAAAGTTATCGAACTATGTGGCCGTGGCGTGGCGTCAAAGAAACACCATTCGCCACGAAACAGGAAGTTGTTGTAACTCGGCCGTACATTGTCGAATCTGCTCCAAATCTCTCATATGTCATAACATCCTGACCCGGAACACATCTATATGATAATTTAGAATCATAGTGATAGCGCCACCTAGTGGCAACCGGAAGTTGTACGCTGCGTACTTTGACATCCTGCTCCTCACAGATTAATCAGATCCCTCTCAAATGTTGTCAAACAAGCCTTAAGACCTTGATAATGCTTCGTTGTGAAGATTGTAAGAAGTTACTGAAGGGCGGCGACGTGGCGGCTCGGCGAATTTCGATCCTTCGCCATGAACGAATAAACTGATGTAACTCGACTCCACATCATCAGATCTTTACCAGATGTCATGTGTTTGATTAGACTCCAGGCCTGAAGACATCTGCAGGCCAATTTTGAATCATAGTCATAGCGCCACCTACTGGTAACAGGAAGTTAAAGTCTTTATACTTTGGCTTGTTTCTCTTAGTAGGTAAATCAAATCAATATCAAATTTGTTCCACACAAATACAAGAAGTTCATAATACCAGATCATGAAGCTTTTGATGTTTCGTCGAACGCCGTTGCCGTGGCGATGCAGTCTTCGCCGTGAACAACGAAGGTCATTTTGAGAGGCTAAAAATGCTCGAAACATAACCAAACTTGGCAAGTAGATTACAAGGCCGAAATGTAGTTATAGAATATGATTTTATTGGTTCAGAGTGGCAAATCGGCTCAATAGCGCCCCCTACAAAATTTCAACGAAGCAGCCCTCGCAGTACGTTTGCCCTAGATGTATGAAATGTGGTAGTAACATGTATCGCATATGGACTTCAATAAAAGTCTCTTGGGGCTATGCTCTAAACCCAACCGGAAGTCAGCCATTTTGCATTTTTTATGAATTTCTCATGTCGTTTTTGTCATTTCCAGGCGCTGCACTTTAACGAACTCCTCCTAGGGAATTCATCAGATCAACTTCAAATTTGGTCGGTACAGTCTAAAGACCTTTGTGATGAAAAGTTACTCAAAGCTTGTTGTTTTCGTGAAAAGCTGTTGCCGTGGCGACGGAATTTCGATCCTTCGCCATAAACGAATAAACTGATGTAACTCGACTCAACATCATCAGATCTTTACCAGATTTCACGTGTTTGATTAGACTCCAGGCCTGAAGACATATGCAGGCCAATTTTGAATCATAGTCATAGCGCCACCTACTGGTAACAGGAAGTTAAAGTCTTGATACTTTGGCTTGTTTCTCTTAGTAGGTAAATCAAATCAATATCAAATTTGTTCCACACAAATAGTTCATAATGCCAGATCATGAAGCTTTTGATGTTTCGTCGAACGCCGTTGCCGTGGCGATGCAGTCTTCGCCATCAACAACGAAGGTCATTTTGAGAGGCTACAAATGCTCGAAACATAAGCAAACTTGGCAAGCAGATTACAAGCCCGAAATGTAGTAATAGAATATATTTTCTTGGTTCAGAGTGGCAAATCGGCTCAATAGCGCCCCCTTCAAAATTTCAACGAAGCAGCCCTCGCAGTACGTTTCACATAGATGTATGAAATTTGGTAGGAACATGTATCACATATGGACTTAAATAAAAGTATATTGGGGCCATGCTCTGAACCTGCATGCAGTGTCTGACGGTCACGGAACTGAATGACAGCATCAACCAGAGTCCTCGCGCCGTCCGACAGTCGCGGACGTACTCGGCCGCGCAGGCCGGAGTCCCGCCGGCACCCCGACGTGCATGCACCCCGACGTGCATATTGCGAGGGCCCGCTCATCGCTGCTCGCAGCTTTAATTATTATTATTTTATGTGTTTCGTCGCAAAAAGGAGGTGCTTGGGATATTGGGAAGTTTGTGAAATTTGGCAAGCAAGCCAGAATTTGCGAAAATTGCAGTCTGATTGGGGTGCCCAGCTGCGGTATGAAATATTGGCTCGCTAGCGCCCCCTATTGAGTAGCCCCAACATCAGGTTTCACCCAGCTGTATGAAAGTTGGTAGGTATGTGGAACGTGATGAGACGCACAAAAAATCCTCTTGGCCGTTTTCTCTAAACCAAACAGGAAGTCGGCCATTTTTGCTTTTATGACGTTTTTTGACCGTTTCAAGGCGTCATACTTTAACGAACTCCTCCCAGAGATTTGACCCGATTGACTTCAGATTCGGCTAGTCTGCTCTTGAGACCTTGGCAGTGAAAAGTTACTCAAAGATCAAAAAGTTATCGAACTATGTGGCCGTGGCGTGGCGTCAAAGAAACACCATTCGCCACGAAACAGGAAGTTGTTGTAACTCGGCCGTACATTGTCGAATCTGCTCAAAATCTCTCATATGTCATAACATCCTGACCCGGAACACATCTATATGATAATTTAGAATCATAGTGATAGCGCCACCTAGTGGCAACCGGAAGTTGTACGCTGCGTACTTTGACATCCTGCTCCTCACAGATTCATCAGATCCCTCTCAAATCTTGTCAAACAAGCCTTAAGACCTTGATAATGCTTCATTGTGAAGATTGTAAGAAGTTACTGAAGGGCGGCGACGTGGCGGCTCGGCGAATTTCGATCCTTCGCCATGAACGAATAAACTGATGTAACTCGACTCCACATCATCAGATCTTTACCAGATTTCACGTGTTTGATTAGACTCCAGGCCTGAAGACATCTGCAGGCCAATTTTGAATCATAGTCATAGCGCCACCTACTGGTAACAGGAAGTTAAAGTCGTTATACTTTGGCTTGTTTCTCTTAGTAGGTAAATCAAATCAATATCAAATTTGTTCCACACAAATACAAGAAGTTCATAATGCCAGATCATGAAGCTTTTGATGTTTCGTCGAACGCCGTTGCCGTGGCGATGCAGTCTTCGCCGTTAACAACGAAGGTCATTTTGAGAGGCTAAAAATGCTCGAAACATAAGCAAACTTGGCAAGTAGATTACAAGGCCGAAATGTAGTTACAGAATATGATTTTATTGGTTCAGAGTGGCAAATCGGCTCAATAGCGCCCCCTACAAAATTTCGACGAAGCAGCCCTCGCAGTACGTTTGACCTAGATGTATGAAATGTGGTAGGAACATGTATCGCATATGGACTTCAATAAAAGTCTCTTGGGGCTATGCTCTAAACCCAACCGGAAGTCAGCCATTTTGTATTTTTTATGAATTTCTCATGTCGTTTTTGTCATTTCCAGGCCCTGCACTTTAACGAACTCCTCCTAGGGAATTCATCAGATCAACTTCAAATTTGGTCGGTACAGTCTAAAGACCTTTGTGATGAAAAGTTACTCAAAGCTTGTTGTTTCGTGAAAAGCTGTTGCCGTGGCGACGCATTCTTCGCCGTTAACAACGAAGGTCATTTTGAGAGGCTAAAAATGCTCGAAACATAAGCAAACTTGGCAAGTAGATTACAAGGCCGAAATGTAGTTACAGAATATGATTTTATTGGTTCAGAGTGGCAAATCGGCTCAATAGCGCCCCCTACAAAATTTCCACGAAGCAGCCCTCGCAGTACGTTTGACCTAGATGTATGAAATGTGGTAGGAACATGTATCACATATGGACTTAAATAAAAGTATTTTGGGGCCATGCTCTAAACCTGCATGCAGTGTCTGACGGTCACAGAACTGAATGGCAGCATCGGCCAGAGTCCTCGCGGCGTCCGACGGTCGCGGACGTTCTCGGCCGCGCAGGCCGGAGTCCCGCCGGCACCCCGACGTGCATGCACCCCGACGTGCATATTGCGAGGGCCCGCCCATCGCTGCTCGCAGCTTTAATTATTATTATTAGGGCCCGAGCACCGACGTAGTCGGAGCGGAGGACCTATTGAATTTCGAATGTTTATTCTTATTAGGGCCCGAGCACCGACGTAGTCGGAGCGGAGGACCTATTGAATTTCTAATGTTTATTATTCTTATTCTTATTTTTAGTGTTTCGTCGCAAAAAGGAGGTGCTTGGGATATTGGGAAGTCTGTGAAATTTGGCACGCAAGCCAGAATTTGCGAAAATTGCAGTCTGATTGGGGTGTCCAGCTGCGGTATGAAATATTGGCTCGCTAGCGCCCCCTATTGAGTAGCCCCAACATCAGGATTCACCCAGCTGTATGAAATTTGGTCGGTATGTGGAACGTGATGAGACGCACAAAAAATCCTCTTGGCCGTTTTCTCTAAACCAAACAGGAAGTCGGCCATTTTTGCTTTTATGACGTTTTTTGACCGTTTCAAGGCCTCATACTTTAACGAACTCCTCCCAGAGATTTGACCCGATTGACTTCAGATTCGGCGAGTCTGCTCTTGAGACCTTGGCAGTGAAAAGATACTCAAAGATCAAAAAGTTATCGAACTATGTGGCCGTGGCGTGGCGTCAAAGAAACACCATTCGCCACGAAACAGGAAGTTGTTGTAACTCGGCCGTACATTGTCGAATCTGCTCAAAGTCTCTCATATGTCATAACATCCTGACCCGGAACACATCTATATGATAATTTTGAATCAAACTGATAGCGCCACCTAGTGGCAACCGGAAGTTGTACGCTGCGTACTTTGACATCCTGCTCCTAACAGATTAATCAGATCCCTCTCAAATGTTGTCATACAAGCCTTAAGACCTTGATAATGCTTCATTGTGAAAATTGTAAGAAGTTACTGAAGGGCGGCGACGTGGCGGCTCGGCGAATTTCGATCCTTCGCCATGAACGAATAAACTGATGTATCTCGACTCCACATCATCAGATCTTTACCAGATTTCACATGCTTGATTAGACTCCAGGCCTGAAGACATCTGCAGGCCAATTTCGAATCATAGTCATAGCGCCACCTACTGGTAACAGGAAGTTAAAGTCTTTATACTTTGGCTTGTTTCTCTTAGTAGGTAAATCAAATCAATATCAAATTTGTTCCACACAAATACAAGAAGTTCATAATGCCAGATCATGAAGCTTTTGATGTTTCGTCGAACGCCGTTGCCGTGGCGATGCAGTCTTCGCCGTGAACAACGAAGGTCATTTTGAGAGGCTAAAAATGCTCGAAACATAAGCAAACTTGGCAAGTAGATTCCAAGGCCGAAATGTAGTTACAGAATATGATTTTATTGGTTCAGAGTGGCAAATCGGCTCAATAGCGCCCCCTACAATATTTCGACGAAGCAGCCCTCGCAGTACGTTTGACCTAGATGTATGAAATGTGGTAGGAACATGTATCGCATATGGACTTCAATAAAAGTCTCTTGGAGCAATGCTCTAAACCCAACCGGAAGTCAGCCATTTTGCATTTTTTATGAATTTCTCATGTCGTTTTTGTCATTTCCAGGCGCTGCACTTTAACGAACTCCTCCTAGGCAATTCATCAGATCAACTTCAAATTTGGTCGGTACAGTCTAAAGACCTTTGTGATGAAAAGTTACTCAAAGCTTGTTGTTTCGTGAAAAGCTGTTGCCGTGGCGACGGAATTTCGATCCTTCACCATGAACGAATAAACTGATGTAACTCGACTCCACATCATCAGATCTTTACCAGATTTCACATGTTTGATTAGACTCCAGGCCTGACGACATCCGCTGGCCAATTTTGAATCATAGTCATAGCGCCACCTACTGGTAACAGGAAGTTAAAGTCTTGATACTTTGGCTTGTTTCTCTTAGCAGGCAAATCAAATCAATCTCAAATTTGTTCCACAGAAATACAAGAAGTTCATAATGCCAGATCATGAAGCTTTTGATGTTTCATCGAACGCCGTTGCCCTGGCGATGCAGTCTTCGCCGTTAACAACGAAGGTCATTTTGAGAGGCTACAAATGCTCGAAACATAAGCAAACTTGGCAAGCAGATTACAAGCCCGAAATGTAGTTATAGAATATGATTTTATTGGTTCAGAGTGGCAAATCGGCTCAATAGCGCCCCCTACAAAATTTCGAAGAAGCAGCCCTCGCAGTATGTTTGACCTAGATGTATGACATTTGGTAGGAACATGTATCACATATGGACTTAAATAAAAGTCTCTTGGGGCCATGCGCTAAACCCAACCGGAAGTCAGCCATTTTGCATTTCTTATGAATTTCTAGTGTCGTTTTTGTCATTTCCAGGCGCTGCACTTTAACGAACTCCTCCTAGGGAATTCATCAGATCAACTTCAAATTTGGTCGGTACAGTCTAAAGACCTTTGTGATGAAAAGTTACTCAAAGCTTGTTGTTTCGTGAAAAGCTGTTGCCGTGGCGACGGAATTTCGATCCTTCGCCATAAACGAATAAACTGATGTAACTCGACTCCACATCATCAGATCTTTACCAGATTTCACGTGTTTGATTAGACTCCAGGCCTGAAGACATATGCAGGCCAATTTTGAATCATAGTCATAGCGCCACCTACTGGTAACAGGAAGTTAAAGTCTTGATACTTTGGCTTGTTTCTCTTAGTAGGTAAATCAAATCAATATCAAATTCGTTCCACACAAATAGTTCATAATGCCAGATCATGAAGCTTTTGATGTTTCGTCGAACGCCGTTGCCGTGGCGATGCAGTCTTCGCCGTTAACAACGAAGGTCATTTTGAGAGGCTAAAAATGCTCGAAACATAAGCAAACTTGGCAAGTAGATTACAAGGCCGAAATGTAGTTAGGGAATATGATTTTATTGGTTCAGAGTGGCAAATCGGCTCAATAGCGCCCCCTACAAAATTTCGACGAAGCAGCCCTCGCAGTACGTTTGACCTAGATGTATGAAATGTGGTAGGAACATGTATCGCATATGGACGTCAATAAAAGTCTCTTGGGGCTATGCTCTAAACCCAACCGGAAGTCAGCCATTTTGCATTTTTTATGAATTTCTCATGTCGTTTTTGTCATTTCCAGGCGCTGCACTTTAACGAACTCCTCCTAGGGAATGAATCAGATCAACTTCAAATTTGGTCGGTACAGTCTAAAGACCTTTGTGATGAAAAGTTACTCAAAGCTTGTTGTTTCGTGAAAAGCTGTTGCCGTGGCGACGCATTCTTCACCGTTAACAACGAAGGTCATTTTAAGAGGCTAAAAATGCTCGAAACATAAGCAAACTTGGCAAGTAGATTACAAGGCCGAAATGTAGTTAGGGAATATGATGTTATTGGTTCAGAGTGGAAAATCGGCTCAATAGCGCCCCCTACAAAATTTCAACGAAGCAGCCCTCGCAGTACGTTTCACCTAGATGTATGAAATTTTGTAGGAGCATGTATCACATATGGACTTAAATAAAAGTATTTTGGGGCCATGCTCTAAACCTGCATGCAGAGTCTGACGGTCACAGAACTGAATGGCAGCATCGGCCAGAGTCCTCGCGGCGTCCGACGGTCGCGGACGTTCTCGGCCGCGCAGGCCGGAGTCCCGCCGGCACCCCGACGTGCATGCACCCCGACGTGCATATTGCGAGGGCCCGCTCATCGCTGCTCGCAGCTTTAATTAGGGCCCGAGCACCGACGTAGTCGGAGCGGAGGACCTATTGAAACCGTAATGTTTATTATTATTCTTAGTCTTTCGTCGCAAAAAGGAGGTGCTTGGGATATTGGGAAGTCTGTGAAATTTGGCACGCAAGCCAGAATTTGCGAAAATTGCAGTCTGATTGGGGTGTACAGCTGCGGTATGAAATATTGGCTCGCTAGCGCCCCCTATTGAGTAGCCCCAACATCAGGTTTCACCCAGCTGTATGAAAGTTGGTAGTTATGTGGAACGTGATGAGACGCACCAAAAATCCTCTTGAAAGTTTTCTCTAAACCAAACAGGAAGTCGGCCATTTTTACTTTTATGACGGTTTTTGACCGTTTCAAGGCGTCATACTTTAATGAACTCCTCCCAGAGATTTGACCCGATTGACTTCAGATTCGGCTAGTCTGCTCTTGAGACCTTGGCAGTGAAAAGTTACTCAAAGATCAAAAAGTTATCGAACTATGTGGCCGTGGCGTGGCGTCAAAGAAACACCATTCGCCACGAAACAGGAAGTTGTTGTAACTCGGCCGTACATTGTCGAATCTGCTCAAAATCTCTCATATGTCATAACATCCTGACCCGGAACACATCTATATGATAATTTAGAATCATAGTGATAGCGCCACCTAGTGGCAACCGGAAGTTGTACGCTGCGTACTTTGACATCCTGCTCCTCACAGATTAATCAGATCCCTCTCAAATGTTGTCAAACAAGCCTTAAGACCTTGATAATGCTTCATTGTGAAGATTGTAAGAAGTTACTGAAGGACGGCGACGTGGCGGCTCGGCGAATTTCGATCCTTCGCCATGAACGAATAAACTGATGTAACTCGACTCCACATCATCAGATCTTTACCAGATTTCACGTGTTTGATTAGACTCCAGGCCTGAAGACATATGCAGGCCAATTTTGAATCATAGTCATAGCGCCACCTACTGGTAACAGGAAGTTAAAGTCTTGATACTTTGGCTTGTTTCTCTTAGTAGGTAAATCAAATCAATATCAAATTTGTTCCACACAAATACAAGAAGTTCATAATGCCAGATCATGAAGCTTTTGATGTTTCCTCGAACGCCGTTGCCGTGGCGATGCAGTCTTCGCCGTTAACAACGAAGGTCATTTTGAGAGGCTAGAAATGCTCGAAACATAAGCAAACTTGGCAAGTAGATTACAAGGCCGAAATGTAGTTAGGGAATATGATTTGATTGGTTCAGAGTGGCAAATCGGCTCAATAGCGCCCCCTGCAAAATTCCGACGAAGCAGCCCTCGCAGTACGTTTGACCTAGATGTATGAAATTTGGTGGGAACATGTATCACATATGGACTTAAATAAAAGTATATTGGGGCCATGCTCTAAACCTGCATGCAGTGTCTGACGGTCACAGAACTAAATGGCAGCATCAGCCAGAGTCCTCGCGCCGTCCGACGGTCGCGGACGTTCTCGGCCGCGCAGGCCGGAGTCCCGCCGGCACCCCGACGTGCATATTGCGAGGGCCCGCCCATCGCTGCTCGCAGCTTTAATTAGGGCCCGAGCACCGACGTAGTCGGAGCGGAGGACCTATTGAAACCGTAATGTTTATTATTATTATTCTTATTCTTAGTCTTTCGTCGCAAAAAGGAGGTGCTTGGGATATTGGGAATGTTGTGAAATTTGGCACGCAAGCCAGAATTTGCGAAAATTGCAGTCTGATTGGGGTGTCCAGCTGCGTTATGAAATATTGGCTCGCTAGCGCCCCCTATTGAGTAGCCCCAACATCAGGTTTCACCCAGCTGTATGAAAGTTGGTAGGTATGTGGAACGTGATGAGACGCACCAAAAATCCTCTTGGAAGTTTTCTCTAAACCAAACAGGAAGTCGGCCATTTTTGCATTTATGACGTTTTTTGACCGTTTCAAGGCGCCATACTTTAACGAACTCCTCCCAGAGATTTGACCCGATTGACTTCAGATTCGGCTAGTCTGCTCTTGAGACCTTGGTAGTGAAAAGTTACTCAAAGATCAAAAAGTTATCAAACTATGTGGCCGTGGCGTGGCGTCAAAGAAACACCATTCGCCACGAAACAGGAAGTTGTTGTAACTCGGCCGTACATTGTCGAATCTGCTCAAAATCTCTCATATGTCATAACATCCTGACCCGGAACACATCTATATGATAATTTAGAATCATAGTGATAGCGCCACCTAGTGGCAACCGGAAGTTGTACGCTGCGTACTTTGACATCCTGCTCCTCACAGATTAATCAGATCCCTCTCAAATGTTGTCAAACAAGCCTTAACACCTTGATAATGCTTCGTTGTGAAGATTGTAAGAAGTTACTGAAGGGCGGCGACGTGGCGGCTCGGCGAATTTCGATCCTTCGCCATGAACGAATAAACTGATGTAACTCGACTCCACATCATCAGATCTTTACCAGATGTCATGTGTTTGATTAGACTCCAGGCCTGACGACATCTGCAGGCCACTTTTGAATCATAGTCATAGCGCCACCTACTGGTAACAGGAAGTTAAAGTCTTTATACTTTGGCTTGTTTCTCTTAGTAGGTTAATCAAATCAATATCAAATTTGTTCCACACAAATAGAAGAAGTTCATAATGCCAGATCATGAAGCTTTTGATGTTTCGTCGAACGCCGTTGCCGTGGCGATGCAGTCTTCGCCGTTAACAACGAAGGTCATTTTGAGAGGCTAAAAATGCTCGAAACATAAGCAAACTTGGCAAGTAGATTACAAGGCCGAAATGTAGTTAGGGAATATGATTTTATTGGTTCAGAGTGGCAAATCGGCTCAATAGCGCCCCCTACAAAATTTCGACGAAGCAGCCCTCGCAGTACGTTTGACCTAGATGTATGAAATGTGGTAGGAACATGTATCGCATATGGACTTCAATAAAAGTCTCTTGGGGCTATGCTCTAAACCCAACCGGAAGTCAGCCATTTTGCATTTTTTATGAATTTCTCATGTCGTTTTTGTCATTTCCAGGCGCTGCACTTTAACGAACTCCTCCTAGGGAATTCATCAGATCAACTTCAAATTTGGTCGGTACAGTCTAAAGACCTTTGTGATGAAAAGTTACTCAAAGCTTGTTGTTTCGTGAAAAGCTGTTGCCGTGGCGTCGGAATTTCGATCCTTCGCCATGAACGAATAAACTGATGTAACTCGACTCCACATCATCAGATCTTTACCAGATTTCACATGTTTGATTAGACTCCAGGCCTGAAGACATCTGCAGGCCAATTTTGAATCATAGTCATAGCGCCACCTACTGGTAACAGGAAGTTAAAGTCTTGATACTTTGGCTTGTTTCTCTTAGTAGGTAAATCAAATCAATATCAAATTTGTTCCACACAAATAGTTCATAATGCCAGATCATGAAGCTTTTGATGTTTCGTCGAACGCCGTTGCCGTGGCGATGCAGTCTTCGCCGTTAACAACGAAGGTCATTTTGAGAGGCTAAAAATGCTCGAAACATCAGCAAACTTGGCATACACATTTAAAGCCCAAAATGTAGTTGTATAATATGATTTTATTGGTTCAGAGTGGCAAATCGGCTCAATAGCGCCCCCTACAAAATTTCAACGAAGCAGCCCTCGCAGTACGTTTCACCTAGATGTATGAAATTTGGTAGGAACATGTATCACATATGGACTTAAATAAAAGTATATTGGGGCCATGCTCTGAACCTGCATGCAGTGTCTGACGGTCACAGAACTGAATGGCAGCATCAACCAGAGTCCTCGCGCCGTCCGACGGTCGCGGACGTTCTCGGCCGCGCAGGCCGGAGTCCCGCCGGCACTCCGACGTGCATGCACCCCGACGTGCATATAGCGAGGGCCCGCTCATCGCTGCTCGCAGCTTTAATTAGGGCCCGAGCACCGACGTAGTCGGAGCGGAGGACCTATTGAATTTCGAATGTTTATTATTATTATTCTTATTAGGGCCCGAGCACCGACGTAGTCGGAGCGGAGGACCTATTGAATTTCGAATGTTTATTATTAGGGCCCGAGCACCGACGTAGTCGGAGCGGAGGACCTATTGAAACCGTAATGTTTATTCTTCTTCTTCTTCTTCCGCTTTCATGGCAAAAAGGAGGTGCTTGGGATATTGGGAATGTTGTGAAATTTGGCACGCAAGCCAGAATTTGCGAAAATTGCAGTCTGATTGGGGTGTCCAGCTGCGGTATGAAATATTGGCTCGCTAGCGCCCCCTATTGAGTAGCCCCAACATCAGGATTCACCCAGCTGTATGAAATTTGGTCGGTATGTGGAACGTGATGAGACGCACAAAAAATCCTCTTGGCCGTTTTCTCTAAACCAAACAGGAAGTCGGCCATTTTTGCTTTTATGACGTTTTTTGACCGTTTCAAGGCGTCATACTTTAACGAACTCCTCCCAGAGATTTGACCCGATTGACTTCAGATTCGGCTAGTCTGCTCTTGAGACCTTGGCAGTGAAAAGTTACTCAAAGATCAAAAAGTTATCGAACTATGTGGCCGTGGCGTGGCGTCAAAGAAACACCATTCGCCACGAAACAGGAAGTTGTTGTAACTCGGCCGTACATTGTCGAATCTGCTCAAAGTCTCTCATATGTCATAACATCCTGACCCGGAACACATCTATATGATAATTGTGAATCAAACTGATAGCGCCACCTAGTGGCAACCGGAAGTTGTACGCTGCGTACTTTGACATCCTGCTCCTAACAGATTAATCAGATCCCTCTCAAATGTTGTCATACAAGCCTTAAGACCTTGATAATGCTTCATTGTGAAAATTGTAAGAAGTTACTGAAGGGCAGCGACGTGGCGGCTCGGCGAATTTCGATCCTTCGCCATCAACGAATAAACTGATGTATCTCGACTCCACATCATCAGATCTTTACCAGATTTTGCATTTCTTATGAATTTCTAGTGTCGTTTTTGTCATTTCCAGGCGCTGCACTTTAACGAACTCCTCCTAGGGAATTAATCAGATCAACTTCAAATTTGGTCGGTACAGTCTAAAGACCTTTGTGATGAAAAGTTACTCAAAGCTTGTTGTTTCGTGAAAAGCTGTTGCCGTGGCGACGGAATTTCGATCCTTCGCCATGAACGAAGAAACTGATGTAACTCGACTCCACATCATCAGATCTTTACCAGATTTCACGTGTTTGATTATACTCCAGGCCTGAAGACATCTGCAGGCCAATTTTGAATCATAGTCATAGCGCCACCTACTGGTAACAGGAAGTTAAAGTCTTGATACTTTGGCTTGTTTCTCTTCGTCGGTAAATCAAATCAATATCAAATTTGTTCACCACAAATACAAGAAGTTCATAATGCCAGATCATGAAGCTTTTGATGTTTCGTCGAACGCCGTTGCCGTGGCGATGCAGTCTTCGCCGTTAACAACGAAGGTCATTTTGAGAGGCTACAAATGCTCGAAACATAAGCAAACTTGGCAAGCAGATTACAAGCCCGAAATGTAGTTATAGAATATGATTTTATTGGTTCAGAGTGGCAAATCGGCTCAATAGCGCCCCCTACAAAATTTCAACGAAGCAGCCCTCGCAGTACGTTTCACCTAGATGTATGAAATTTGGTAGGAACATGTATCACATATGGACTTAAATAAAAGTATATTGGGGCCATGCTCTGAACCTGCATGCAGTGTCTGACGGTCACAGAACTGAATGGCAGCATCAACCAGAGTCCTCGCGCCGTCCGACGGTCGCGGACGTTCTCGGCCGCGCAGGCCGGAGTCCCGCCGGCACCACGACGTGCATGCACCCCGACGTGCATATAGCGAGGGCCCGCTCATCGCTGCTCGCAGCTTTAATTAGGGCCCGAGCACCGACGTAGTCGGAGCGGAGGACCTATTGAATTTCGAATGTTTATTATTAGGGCCCGAGCACCGACGTAGTCGGAGCGGAGGACCTATTGAATTTCGAATGTTTATTCTTATTATTATTCTTAGTCTTTCGTCGCAAAAAGGAGGTGCTTGGGATATTGGGAAGTCTGTGAAATTTGGCACGCAAGCCAGAATTTGCGAAAATTGCAGTCTGATTGGGGTGTCCAGCTGCGGTATGAAATATTGGCTTGCTAGCGCCCCCTATTGAGTAGCCCCAACATCAGGTTTCACCCAGCTGTATGAAAGTTGGTAGTTATGTGGACCGTGATGAGACGCACCAAAAATCCTCTTGGAAGTTTTCTCTAAACCAAACAGGAAGTCGGCCATTTTTACTTTTATGACGTTTTTTGACCGTTTCAAGGCGTCATACTTTAACGAACTCCTCCCAGAGATTTGACCCGATTGACTTCAGATTCGGCTAGTCTGCTCTTGAGACCTTGGCAGTGAAAAGTTACTCAAAGATCAAAAAGTTATCGAACTATGTGGCCGTGGCGTGGCGTCAAAGAAACACCATTCGCCACGAAACAGGAAGTTGTTGTAACTCGGCTGTACATTGTCGAATCTGCTCCAAATCTCTCATATGTCATAACATCCTGACCCGGAACACATCTGTATGATAATTTAGAATCATAGTGATAGCGCCACCTAGTGGCAACCGGAAGTTGTACGCTGCGTACTTTGACATCCTGCTCCTCACAGATTAATCAGATCCCTCTCAAATGTTGTCAAACAAGCCTTAAGACCTTGATAATGCTTCATTGTGAAGATTGTAAGAAGTTACTGAAGGACGGCGACGTGGCGGCTCGGCGAATTTCGATCCTTCGCCATGAACGAATAAACTGATGTATCTCGACTCCACATCATCAGATCTTTACCAGATTTCACATGCTTGATTAGACTCCAGGCCTGAAGACATCTGCAGGCCAATTTTGAATCATAGTCATAGCGCCACCTACTGGTAACAGGAAGTTAAAGTCTTGATACTTTGGCTTGTTTCTCTCAGTAGGTAAATCAAATCAATATCAAATTTGTTCCACACAAATACAAGAAGTTCATAATGCCAGATCATGAAGTTTTTGATGTTTCGTCGAACGCCGTTGCCGTGGCGATGCAGTCTTCGCCGTTAACAACGAAGGTCATTTTGACAGGCTAAAAATGCTCGAAACATAAGCAAACTTGGCAAGTAGATTACAAGGCCGAAATGTAGTTAGGGAATATGATTTTATTGGTTCAGAGTGGCAAATCGGCTCAATAGCGCCCCCTACAAAATTTCGACGAAGCAGCCCTCGCAGTACGTTTGACCTAGATGTATGAAATTTGGTGGGAACATGTATCACATATGGACTTAAATAAAAGTATATTGGGGCCATGCTCTAAACCTGCATGCAGTGTCTGACGGTCACAGAACTAAATGGCAGCATCAGCCAGAGTCCTCGCGCCGTCCGACGGTCGCGGACGTTCTCGGCCGCGCAGGCCGGAGTCCCGCCGGCACCCCGACGTGCATATTGCGAGGGCCCGCCCATCGCTGCTCGCAGCTTTAATTAGGGCCCGAGCACCGACGTAGTCGGAGCGGAGGACCTATTGAATTTCGAATGTTTATTATTATTAGGGCCCGAGCACCGACGTAGTCGGAGCGGAGGACCTATTGAAACCGTAATGTTTATTATTAGGGCCCGAGCACCGACGTAGTCGGAGCGGAGGACCTATTGAATTTCGAATGTTTATTATTATTATTAGGGCCCGAGCACCGACGTAGTCGGAGCGGAGGACCTATTGAAACCGTAATGTTTATTATTCTTATTCTTAGTCTTTCGTCGCAAAAAGGAGGTGCTTGGGATATTGGGAATGTTGTGAAATTTGGCACGCAAGCCAGAATTTGCGAAAATTGCAGTCTGATTGGGGTGCCCAGCTGCGGTATGAAATATTGGCTCGCTAGCGCCCCCTATTGAGTAGCCCCAACATCAGGTTTCACCCAGCTGTATGAAAGTTGGTAGGTATGTGGAACGTGATGAGACGCACAAAAAATCCTCTTGGACGTTTTCTCTAAACCAAACAGGAAGTCGGCCATTTTTGCTTTTGTGACGTTTTTTGACCGTTTCAAGGCGTCATACTTTAACGAACTCCTCCCAGAGATTTGACCCGATTGACTTCAGATTCGGCTAGTCTGCTCTTGAGACCTTGGCAGTGAAAAGTTACTCAAAGATCAAAAAGTTATCGAACTATGTGGCCGTGGCGTGGCGTCAAAGAAACACCATTCGCCACGAAACAGGAAGTTGTTGTAACTCGGCCGTACATTGTCGAATCTGCTCCAAATCTCTCATATGTCATAACATCCTGACCCGGAACACATCTATATGATCATTTTGAATCATAGTGATAGCGCCACCTAGTGGCAACCGGAAGTTGTACGCTGCGTACTTTGACATCCTGCTCCTCACAGATTAATCAGATCCCTCTCAAATGTTGTCAAACAAGCCTTAAGACCTTGATAATGCTTCGTTGTGAAGATTGTAAGAAGTTACTGAAGGGCGGCGACGTGGCGGCTCGGCGAATTTCGATCCTTCGCCATGAACGAATAAACTGATGTATCTCGACTCCACATCATCAGATCTTTACCAGATTTCACATGCTTGATTAGACTCCAGGCCTGAAGACATCTGAAGGCCAATTTTGAATCATAGTCATAGCGCCACCTACTGGTAACAGGAAGTTAAAGTCTTTATACTTTGGCTTGTTTCTCTTAGTAGGTAAATCAAATCAATATCAAATTTCTTCCACACAAATACAAGAAGTTCATAATGCCAGATCATGAAGCTTTTGATGTTTCGTCGAACGCCGTTGCCGTGGCGATGCAGTCTTCGCCGTTAACAACGAAGGTCATTTTGAGAGGCTAAAAATGCTCGAAACATAAGCAAACTTGGCATACACATTTAAAGCCCAAAATGTAGTTGTATAATATGATTTTATTGGTTCAGAGTGGCAAATCGGCTCAATAGCGCCCCCTACAAAATTCCGACGAAGCAGCCCTCGCAGTACGTTTGACCTAGATGTATGAAATGTGGTAGGAACATGTATCGCATATGGACTTAAATAAAAGTCTCTTGGGGCTATGCTCTAAACCCAACCGGAAGTCAGCCATTTTGTATTGTTTATGAATTTCTCATGTCGTTTTTGTCATTTCCAGGCGCTGCACTTTAACGAACTCCTCCTAGGGAATTCATCAGATCAACTTCAAATTTGGTCGGTACAGTCTAAAGACCTTTGTGATAAAAAGTTACTCAAAGCTTGTTGTTTCGTGAAAAGCTGTTGCCGTGGCGACGGAATTTCGATCCTTCGCCATGAACGAATAAACTGATGTAACTCGACTCCACATCATCAGATCTTTACCAGATTTCACGTGTTTGATTAGACTCCAAGCCTGAAGACATATGCAGGCCAATTTTGAATCATAGTCATAGCGCCACCTACTGGTAATAGGAAGTTAAAGTCTTGATACTTTGGCTTGTTTCTCTTAGTAGGTAAATCAAATCAATATCAAATTTGTTCCACACAAATAGTTCATAATGCCAGATCATGTAGCTTTTGATGTTTCGTCGAACGCCGTTGCCGTGGCGATGCAGTCTTCGCCGTTAACAACGAAGGTCATTTTGAGAGGCTACAAATGCTCGAAACATAAGCAAACTTGGCATACACATTTAAAGCCCAAAATGTAGTTGTATAATATGATTTTATTGGTTCAGAGTGGCAAATCGGCTCAATAGCGCCCCCTACAAAATTTCAACGAAGCAGCCCTCGCAGTACGTTTCACCTAGATGTATGAAATTTGGTAGGAACATGTATCACATATGGACTTAAATAAAAGTATATTGGGGCCATGCTCTGAACCTGCATGCAGTGTCTGACGGTCACGGAACTGAATGACAGCATCAACCAGAGTCCTCGCGCCGTCCGACGGTCGCGGACGTTCTCGGCCGCGCAGGCCGGAGTCCCGCCGGCACCCCGACGTGCATGCACCCCGACGTGCATATTGCGAGGGCCCGCTCATCGCTGCTCGCAGCTTTAATTATTATTATTCTTAGTCTTTCGTCGCAAAAAGGAGGTGCTTGGGATATTGGGAATGTTGTGAAATTTGGCACGCAAGCCAGAATTTGCGAAAATTGCAGTCTGATTGGGGTGTCCAGCTGCGTTATGAAATATTGGCTCGCTAGCGCCCCCTATTGAGTAGCCCCGACATCAGGATTCACCCAGCTGTATGAAAGTTGGTAGTTATGTGGAACGTGATGAGACGCACCAAAAATCCTCTTGGCCGTTTTCTCTAAACCAAACAGGAAGTCGGCCATTTTTGCTTTTATGACGTTTTTTGACCGTTTCAAGGCGTCATACTTTAACGAACTCCTCCCAGAGATTTGACCCGATTGACTTCAGATTCGGCGAGTCTGCTCTTGAGACCTTGACAGTGAAAAGTTACTCAAAGATCAAAAAGTTATCGAACTATGTGGCCGTGGCGTGGCGTCAAAGAAACACCATTCGCCACGAAACAGGAAGTTGTTGTAACTTGGCCGTACATTGTCGAATCTGCTCCAAATCTCTCATATGTCATAACATCCTGACCCGGAACACATCTATATGATAATTTTGAATCAAACTGATAGCGCCACCTAGTGGCAACCGGAAGTTGTACGCTGCATACTTTGACATCCTGCTCCTCACAGATTAATCAGATCCCTCTCAAATGTTGTCAAACAAGCCTTAAGACCTTGATAATGCTTCGTTGTGAAGATTGTAAGAAGTTACTGAAGGGCGGCGACGTGGCGGCTCGGCGAATTTCGATCCTTCGCCATGAACGAATAAACTGATGTATCTCGACTCCACATCATCAGATCTTTACCAGATTTCACATGCTTGATTAGACTCCAGGCCTGAAGACATCTGCAGGCCAATTTTGAATCATAGTCATAGCGCCACCTACTGGTAACAGGAAGTTAAAGTCTTGATACTTTGGCTTGTTTCTCTCAGTAGGTAAATCAAATCAATATCAAATTTGTTCCACACAAATACAAGAACTTCATAATGCCAGATCATGAAGTTTTTGATGTTTCGTCGAACGCCGTTGCCGTGGCGATGCAGTCTTCGCCGTTAACAACGAAGGTCATTTTGACAGGCTAAAAATGCTCGAAACATAAGCAAACTTGGCAAGTAGATTACAAGGCCGAAATGTAGTTAGGGAATATGATTTTATTGGTTCAGAGTGGCAAATCGGCTCAATAGCGCCCCCTACAAAATTTCAACGAAGCAGCCCTCGCAGTACGTTTGACCTAGATGTATGAAATGTGGTAGGAACATGTATCACATATGGACTTCAATAAAAGTCTCTTGGGGCTATGCTCTAAACCCAACCGGAAGTCAATAACTTTGCATTTCTTCTGAATTTCTAGTGTCGTTTTTGTCATTTCCAGGCGCTGCACTTTAACGAACTCCTCCTAGGGAATTAATCAGATCAACTTCAAATTTGGTCAGTACAGTCTAAAGACCTTTGTGATGAAAAGTTACTCAAAGCTTGTTGTTTCGTGAAAAACTGTTACCGTGGCGACGCATTCTTCGCCGTTAACAACGAAGGTCATTTTGAGAGGCTAAAAATGCTCGAAACATAAGCAAACTTGGCAAGTAGATTACAAGGCCGAAATGTAGTTAGGGAATATGATTTTATTGGTTCAGAGTGGCAAATCGGCTCAATAGCGCCCCCTACAAAATTTAGACGAAGCAGCCCTCGCAGTACGTTTGACCTAGATGTATGAAATTTGGTGGGAACATGTATCACATATGGACTTAAATAAAAGTATATTGGGGCCATGCTCTAAACCTGCATGCAGTGTCTGACGGTCACAGAACTAAATGGCAGCATCAGCCAGAGTCCTCGCGCCGTCCGACGGTCGCGGACGTTCTCGGCCGCGCAGGCCGGAGTCCCGCCGGCACGCCGACGTGCATATTGCGAGGGCCCGCCCATCGCTGCTCGCAGCTTTAATTAGGGCCCGAGCACCGACGTAGTCGGAGCGGAGGACCTATTGAAACCGTAATGTTTATTAGGGCCCGAGCACCGACGTAGTCGGAGCGGAGGACCTATTGAATTTCTAATGTTTATTATTCTTATTCTTATTTTTAGTGTTTCGTCGCAAAAAGGAGGTGCTTGGGATATTGGGAAGTCTGTGAAATTTGGCACGCAAGCCAGAATTTGCGAAAATTGCAGTCTGATTGGGGTGTCCAGCTGCGGTATGAAATATTGGCTCGCTAGCGCCCCCTATTGAGTAGCCCCAACATCAGGTTTCACCCAGCTGTATGAAAGTTGGTAGGTATGTGGAACGTGATGAGACGCACCAAAAATCCTCTTGGAAGTTTTCTCTAAACCAAACAGGAAGTCGGCCATTTTTGCTTTTATGACGTTTTTTGACCGTTTCAAGGCGTCATACTTTAACGAACTCCTCCCAGAGATTTGACCCGATTGACTTCAGATTCGGCTAGTCTGCTCTTGAGACCTTGGCAGTGAAAAGTTACTCAAAGATCAAAAAGTTATCGAACTATGTGGCCGTGGCGTGGCGTCAAAGAAAGACCATTCGCCACGAAACAGGAAGTTGTTGTAACTCGGCCGTACATTGTCGAATCTGCTCCAAATCTCTCATATGTCATAACATCCTGACCCGGAACACATCTATATGATAATTTAGAATCATAGTGATAGCGCCACCTAGTGGCAACCGGAAGTTGTACGCTGCGTACTTTGACATCCTGCTCCTCACAGATTAATCAGATCCCTCTCAAATGTTGTCAAACAAGCCTTAAGACCTTGATAATGCTTCGTTGTGAAGATTGTAAGAAGTTACTGAAGGGCGGCGACGTGGCGGCTCGGCGAATTTCGATCCTTCGCCATGAACGAATAAACTGATGTAACTCGACTCCACATCATCAGATCTTTACCAGATTTCACGTGTTTGATTAGACTCCAGGCATGAAGACATCTGCAGGCCAATTTTGAATCATAGTCATAGCGCCACCTACTGGTAACAGGAAGTTAAAGTCTTGATACTTTGGCTTGTTTCTCTCAGTAGGTAAATCAAATCAATATCAAATTAGTTCCACACAAATACAAGAAGTTCATAATGCCAGATCATGAAGCTTTTGATGTTCCGTCGAACGCCGTTGCCGTGGCGATGCAGTGTTCGCCGTTAACAACGAAGGTCATTTTGAGAGGCTAAAAATGCTCGAAACATAAGCAAATTTGGCAAGCAGATTACAAGGCCGAAATGTAGTTACAGAATATGATTTTATTGGTTCAGAGTGGCAAATCGGCTCAATAGCGCCCCCTACAAAATTTCGACGAAGCAGCCCTCGCAGTACGTTTGACCTAGATGTATGAAATGTGGTAGGAACATGTATCGCATATGGACTTCAATAAAAGTCTCTTGGGGCAATGCTCTAAACCCAACCGGAAGTCAGCCATTTTGCATTTTTTATGAATTTCTCATGTCGTTTTTGTCATTTCCAGGCGCTGCACTTTAACGAACTCCTCCTAGGGAATTCATCAGATCAACTTCAAATTTGGTCGCTACAGTCTAAAGACCTTTGTGATGAAAAGTTACTCAAAGCTTGTTGTTTCGTGAAAAGCTGTTGCCGTGGCGACGGAATTTCGATCCTTCGCCATGAACGAATAAACTGATGTAACTCGACTCCACATCATCAGATCTTTACCAGATTTCACATGCTTGATTAGACTCCAGGCCTGAAGACATCTGCAGGCCAATTTTGAATCATAGTCATAGCGCCACCTACTGGTAACAGGAAGTTAAAGTCTTTATACTTTGGCTTGTTTCTCTTAGTAGGTAAGTCAAATCAATATCAAATTTGTTCCACACAAATACAAGAAGTTCATAATGCCAGATCATGAAGCTTTTGATGTTTCGTCGAACGCCGTTGCCGTGGCGATGCAGTCTTCGCCGTTAACAACGAAGGTCATTTTGAGAGGCTAAAAATGCTCGAAACATAAGCAAACTTGGCAAACACATTTAAAGCCCAAAATGTAGTTGTATAATATGATTTTATTGGTTCAGAGTGCCAAAACGGCTCAATAGCGCCCCCTACAAAATTTCGACGAAGCAGCCCTCGCAGTACGTTTGACCTAGATGTATGAAATGTGGTAGGAACATGTATCGCATATGAACTTCAATAAAAGTCTCTTGGGGCTATGCTCTAAACCCAACCGGAAGTCAGCCATTTTGCATTTTTTATGAATTTCTCATGTCGTTTTTGTCATTTCCAGGCGCTGCACTTTAACGAACTCCTCCTAGGGAATTCATCAGATCAACTTCAAATTTGGTCGGTACAGTCTACAGTCTTGTGATGAAAAGTTACTCAAAGCTTGTTGTTTCGTGAAAAGCTGTTGCCGTGGCGACGCATTCTTCGCCGTTAACAACGAAGGTCATTTTGAGAGGCTAAAAATGCTCGAAACATAAGCAAACTTGGCAAGTAGATTACAAGGCCGAAATGTAGTTAGGGAATATGATGTTATTGGTTCAGAGTGGCAAATCGGCTCAATAGCGCCCCCTACAAAATTTCAACGAAGCAGCCCTCGCAGTACGTTTCACCTAGATGTATGAAATTTTGTAGGAACATGTATCACATATGGACTTAAATAAAAGTATTTTGGGGCCATGCTCTAAACCTGCATGCAGTGTCTGACGGTCACAGAACTGAATGGCAGCATCGGCCAGAGTCCTCGCGGCGTCCGACGGTCGCGGACGTTCTCGGCCGCGCAGGCCGGAGTCCCGCCGGCACCCCGACGTGCATGCACCCCGACGTGCATATTGCGAGGGCCCGCTCATCGCTGCTCGCAGCTTTAATTATTCTTATTCTTAGTCTTTCGTCGCAAAAAGGAGGTGCTTGGGATATTGGGAATGTTGTGAAATTTGGCACGCAAGCCAGAATTTGCGAAAATTGCAGTCTGATTGGGGTGCCCAGCTGCGGTATGAAATATTGGCTCGCTAGCGCCCCCTATTGAGTAGCCCCAACATCAGGTTTCACCCAGCTGTATGAAAGTTGGTAGGTATGTGGAACGTGATGAGACGCACAAAAAATCCTCTTGGACGTTTTCTCTAAACCAAACAGGAAGTCGGCCATTTTTGCTTTTGTGACGTTTTTTGACCGTTTCAAGGCGTCATACTTTAACGAACTCCTCCCAGAGATTTGACCCGATTGACTTCAGATTCGGCTAGTCTGCTCTTGAGACCTTGGCAGTGAAAAGTTACTCAAAGATCAAAAAGTTATCGAACTATGTGGCCGTGGCGTGGCGTCAAAGAAACACCATTCGCCACGAAACAGGAAGTTGTTGTAACTCGGCCGTACATTGTCGAATCTGCTCCAAATCTCTCATATGTCATAACATCCTGACCCGGAACACATCTATATGATCATTTTGAATCATAGTGATAGCGCCACCTAGTGGCAACCGGAAGTTGTACGCTGCGTACTTTGACATCCTGCTCCTCACAGATTAATCAGATCCCTCTCAAATGTTGTCAAACAAGCCTTAAGACCTTGATAATGCTTCGTTGTGAAGATTGTAAGAAGTTACTGAAGGGCGGCGACGTGGCGGCTCGGCGAATTTCGATCCTTCGCCATGAACGAATAAACTGATGTATCTCGACTCCACATCATCAGATCTTTACCAGATTTCACATGCTTGATTAGACTCCAGGCCTGAAGACATCTGAAGGCCAATTTTGAATCATAGTCATAGCGCCACCTACTGGTAACAGGAAGTTAAAGTCTTTATACTTTGGCTTGTTTCTCTTAGTAGGTAAATCAAATCAATATCAAATTTCTTCCACACAAATACAAGAAGTTCATAATGCCAGATCATGAAGCTTTTGATGTTTCGTCGAACGCCGTTGCCGTGGCGATGCAGTCTTCGCCGTTAACAACGAAGGTCATTTTGAGAGGCTAAAAATGCTCGAAACATAAGCAAACTTGGCATACACATTTAAAGCCCAAAATGTAGTTGTATAATATGATTTTATTGGTTCAGAGTGGCAAATCGGCTCAATAGCGCCCCCTACAAAATTCCGACGAAGCAGCCCTCGCAGTACGTTTGACCTAGATGTATGAAATGTGGTAGGAACATGTATCGCATATGGACTTAAATAAAAGTCTCTTGGGGCTATGCTCTAAACCCAACCGGAAGTCAGCCATTTTGTATTGTTTATGAATTTCTCATGTCGTTTTTGTCATTTCCAGGCGCTGCACTTTAACGAACTCCTCCTAGGGAATTCATCAGATCAACTTCAAATTTGGTCGGTACAGTCTAAAGACCTTTGTGATAAAAAGTTACTCAAAGCTTGTTGTTTCGTGAAAAGCTGTTGCCGTGGCGACGGAATTTCGATCCTTCGCCATGAACGAATAAACTGATGTAACTCGACTCCACATCATCAGATCTTTACCAGATTTCACGTGTTTGATTAGACTCCAAGCCTGAAGACATATGCAGGCCAATTTTGAATCATAGTCATAGCGCCACCTACTGGTAATAGGAAGTTAAAGTCTTGATACTTTGGCTTGTTTCTCTTAGTAGGTAAATCAAATCAATATCAAATTTGTTCCACACAAATAGTTCATAATGCCAGATCATGTAGCTTTTGATGTTTCGTCGAACGCCGTTGCCGTGGCGATGCAGTCTTCGCCGTTAACAACGAAGGTCATTTTGAGAGGCTACAAATGCTCGAAACATAAGCAAACTTGGCATACACATTTAAAGCCCAAAATGTAGTTGTATAATATGATTTTATTGGTTCAGAGTGGCAAATCGGCTCAATAGCGCCCCCTACAAAATTTCAACGAAGCAGCCCTCGCAGTACGTTTCACCTAGATGTATGAAATTTGGTAGGAACATGTATCACATATGGACTTAAATAAAAGTATATTGGGGCCATGCTCTGAACCTGCATGCAGTGTCTGACGGTCACGGAACTGAATGACAGCATCAACCAGAGTCCTCGCGCCGTCCGACGGTCGCGGACGTTCTCGGCCGCGCAGGCCGGAGTCCCGCCGGCACCCCGACGTGCATGCACCCCGACGTGCATATTGCGAGGGCCCGCTCATCGCTGCTCGCAGCTTTAATTATTATTATTTTTAGTGTTTCGTCGCAAAAAGGAGGTGCTTGGGATATTGGGAATGTTGTGAAATTTGGCACGCAAGCCAGAATTTGCGAAAATTGCAGTCTGATTGGGGTGTCCAGCTGCGGTATGAAATATTGGCTCGCTAGCGCCCCCTATTGAGTAGCCCCAACATCAGGATTCACCCAGCTGTATGAAATTTGGTCGGTATGTGGAACGTGATGAGACGCACAAAAAATCCTCTTGGCCGTTTTCTCTAAACCAAACAGGAAGTCGGCCATTTTTGCTTTTATGACGTTTTTTGACCGTTTCAAGGCGTCATACTTTAACGAACTCCTCCCAGAGATTTGACCCGATTGACTTCAGATTCGGCTAGTCTGCTCTTGAGACCTTGGCAGTGAAAAGTTACTCAAAGATCAAAAAGTTATCGAACTATGTGGCCGTGGCGTGGCGTCAAAGAAACACCATTCGCCACGAAACAGGAAGTTGTTGTAACTCAGCCGTACATTGTCGAATCTGCTCAAAGTCTCTCATATGTCATAACATCCTGACCCGGAACACATCTATATGATAATTTTGAATCAAACTGATAGCGCCACCTAGTGGCAACCGGAAGTTGTACGCTGCGTACTTTGACATCCTGCTCCTAACAGATTAATCAGATCCCTCTCAAATGTTGTCATACAAGCCTTAAGACCTTGATAATGCTTCATTGTGAAAATTGTAAGAAGTTACTGAAGGGCGGCGACGTGGCGGCTCGGCGAATTTCGATCCTTCGCCATGAACGAATAAACTGATGTATCTCGACTCCACATCATCAGATCTTTACCAGATTTCACATGCTTGATTAGACTCCAGGCCTGAAGACATCTGCAGGCCAATTTCGAATCATAGTCATAGCGCCACCTACTGGTAACAGGAAGTTAAAGTCTTTATACTTTGGCTTGTTTCTCTTAGTAGGTAAATCAAATCAATATCAAATTTGTTCCACACAAATACAAGAAGTTCATAATGCCAGATCATGAAGCTTTTGATGTTTCGTCGAACGCCGTTGCCGTGGCGATGCAGTCTTCGCCGTGAACCACGAAGGTCATTTTGAGAGGCTAAAAATGCTCGAAACATAAGCAAACTTGGCAAGTAGATTACAAGGCCGAAATGTAGTTACAGAATCTGATTTTATTGGTTCAGAGTGGCAAATCGGCTCAATAGCGCCCCCTACAAAATTTCGACGAAGCAGCCCTCGCAGTACGTTTGACCTAGATGTATGAAATGTGGTAGGAACATGTATCGCATATGGACTTCAATAAAAGTCTCTTGGGGCTATGCTCTAAACCCAACCGGAAGTCAGCCATTTAGCATTTCTTATGAATTTCTAGTGTCGTTTTTGTCATTTCCAGGCGCTGCACTTTAACGAACTCCTCCTAGGGAATTAATCAGATCAACTTCAAATTTGGTCGGTACAGTCTAAAGACCTTTGTGATGAAAAGTTACTCAAAGCTTGTTGTTTCGTGAAAAGCTGCTGCCGTGGCAACGGAATTTCGATCCTTCGCCATGAACGAATAAACTGATGTAACTCGACTCCACATCATCAGATCTTTACAAGATTTCACGTGTTTGATTAGACTCCAGGCCTGAAGACATCTGCAGGCCAATTTTGAATAATAGTCATAGCGCCACCTACTGGTAACAGGAAGTTAAAGTCTTGATACTTTGGCTTGTTTCTCTTAGTAGGTAAATCAAATCAATATCAAATTTGTTCCACACAAATACAAGAAGTTCATAATGCCAGATCATGAAGCTTTTGATTTTTCGTCGAACGCCGTTGCCGTGGCGATGCAGTCTTCGCCGTTAACAACGAAGGTCATTTTGAGAGGCTAAAAATGCTCGAAACATAAGCAAACTTGGCAAGTAGATTACAAGCCCGAAATGTAGTTATAGAATATGATTTTATTGGTTCAGAGTGGCAAATTGGCTCAATAGCGCCCCCTACAAAATTTCGACGAAGCAGCCCTCGCAGTACGTTTCACCTAGATGTATGCAATTTGGTAGGAACATGTATCACATATGGACTGAAATAAAAGTATATTGGGGCCATGCTCTGAACCTGCATGCAGTGTCTGACGGTCACAGAACTGAATAGCAGCATCAACCAGAGTCCTCGCGCCGTCCGACGGTCGCGGACGTTCTCGGCCGTGCAGGCCAGAGTCCCGCCGGCACCCCGACGTGCATATTGCGAGGGCCCGCTCATCGCTGCTCGCAGCTTTAATTATTATTATTATTCTTAGTCTTTCGTCGCAAAAAGGAGGTGCTTGGGATATTGGGAATGTTGTGAAATTTGGCGCGCAAGCCAGAATTTGCGAAAATTGCAGTCTGATTGGGGTGTCCAGCTGCGGTATGAAATATTGGCTCGCTAGCGCCCCCTATTGAGTAGCCCCAACATCAGGATTCACCCAGCTGTATGAAATTTGGTCGGTATGTGGAACGTGATGAGACGCACAAAAAATCCTCTTGGCCGTTTTGTCTAAACCAAACAGGAAGTCGGCCATTTTTGCTTTTATGACGTTTTTTGACCGTTTCAAGGCGTCATACTTTAACGAACTCCTCCCAGAGATTTGACCCGATTGATTTCAGATTCGGCTAGTCTGCTCTTGAGACCTTGGCAGTGAAAAGTTACTCAAAGATCAAAAAGTTATCGAACTATGTGGCCGTGGCGTGGCGTCAAAGAAACACCATTCGCCACGAAACAGGAAGTTGTTGTAACTCGGCCGTACATTGTCGAATCTGCTCAAAATCTCTCATATGTCATAACATCCTGACCCGGAACACATCTATATGATAATTTAGAATCATAGTGATAGCGCCACCTAGTGGCAACCGGAAGTTGTACGCTGCGTACTTTGACATCCTGCTCCTCACAGATTAATCAGATCCCTCTCAAATGTTGTCAAACAAGCCTTAAGACCTTGATAATGCTTCGTTGTGAAGATTGTAAGAAGTTACTGAAGGGCGGCGACGTGGCGGCTCGGCGAATTTCGATCCTTCGCCATGAACGAATAAACTGATGTAACTCGACTCCACATCATCAGATCTTTACCAGATTTCACGTGTTTGATTAAACTCCAGGCCTGAAGACATCTGCAGGCCAATTTTGAATCATAGTCATAGCGCCACCTACTGGTAACAGGAAGTTAAAGTCTTTATACTTTGGCTTGTTTCTCTTAGTAGGTAAATCAAATCAATATCAAATTTCTTCCACACACATACAAGAAGTTCATAATGCCAGATCACGAAGCTTTTGATGTTACGTCGAACGCCGTTGCCGTGGCGATGCAGTCTTCGCTGTTAACAACGAAGGTCATTTTGAGAGGCTAAAAATGCTCGAAACATAAGCAAACTTGGCAAGTAGATTACAAGGCCGAAATGTAGTTATGGAATATGATTTTATTGGTTCAGAGTGGCAAATCGGCTCAATAGCGCCCCCTACAAAATTTCAACGAAGCAGCCCTCGCAGTACGTTTGACCTAGATGTATGAAATGTGGTAGGAACATGTATCACATATGGACTTCAATAAAAGTCTCTTGGGGCTATGCTCTAAACCCAACCGGAAGTCAGCTACTTTGCATTTCTTCTGAATTTCTAGTGTCGTTTTTGTCATTTCCAGGCGCTGCACTTTAACGAACTCCTCCTAGGGAATTAATCAGATCAACCTCAAATTTGGTCGGTACAGTCTAAAGACCTTTGTGATGAAACATTACTCAAAGCTTGTTGTTTCGTGAAAAGCTGTTGCCGTGGCGACGCATTCTTCGCCGTTAACAACGAAGGTCATTTTGAGAGGCTAAAAATGCTCGAAACATAAGCAAACTTGGCATACACATTTAAAGCCCAAAATGTAGTTGTATAATATGATTTTATTGGTTCAGAGTGGCAAATCGGCTCAATAGCGCCCCCTACAAAATTTCAACGAAGCAGCCCTCGCAGTACGTTTCACCTAGATGTATGAAATTTGGTAGGAACATGTATCACATATGGACTTAAATAAAAATATTTTGGGGCCATGCTCTAAACCTGCATGCAGTGTCTGACGGTCACAGAACTGAATGGCAGCATCGGCCAGAGTCCTCGCGGCATCCGACGGTCGCGGACGTTCTCGGCCGCGCAGGCCGGAGTCCCGCCGGCACCCCGACGTGCATGCACCCCGACGTGCATATTGCGAGGGCCCGCCAATCGCTGCTCGCAGCTTTAATTAGGGCCCGAGCACCGACGTAGTCGGAGCGGAGGACCTATTGAATTTCGAATGTTTATTATTATTATTATTATTTTTAGTGTTTCGTCGCAAAAAGGAGGTGCTTGGGATATTGGGAATGTTGTGAAATTTGGCGCGCAAGCCAGAATTTGCGAAAATTGCAGTCTGATTGGGGTGTCCAGCTGCGGTATGAAATATTGGCTCGCTAGCGCCCCCTATTGAGTAGCCCCAACATCAGGTTTCACCCAGCTGTATGAAATTTGGTCGGTATGTGGAACGTGATGAGACGCACAAAAAATCCTCTTGGAAGTTTTCTCTAAACCAAACAGGAAGTCGGCCATTTTTACTTGTATGACGTTTTTTGACCGTTTCAAGGCGTCATACTTTAACGAACTCCTCCCAGAGATTTGACCCGATTGACTTCAGATTCGGCTAGTCTGCTCTTGAGACCTTGGCAGTGAAAAGTTACTCAAAGATCAAAAAGTTATCGAACTATGTGGCCGTGGCGTGGCGTCAAAGAAACACCATTCGCCACGAAACAGGAAGTTGTTGTAACTCGGCCGTACATTGTCGAATCTGCTCAAAATCTCTCATATGTCATAACATCCTGACCCGGAACACATCTATATGATAATTTTGAATCAAACTGATAGCGCCACCTAGTGGCAACCGGAAGTTGTACGCTGCGTACTTTGACATCCTGCTCCTCACAGATTAATCAGATCCCTCTCAAATGTTGTCATACAAGCCTTAAGACCTTGATAATGCTTCATTGTGAAGATTGTAAGAAGTTACTGAAGGGCGGCGACGTGGCGGCTCGGCGAATTTCGATCCTTCGCCATGAACGAATAAACTGATGTATCTCGACTCCACATCATCAGATCTTTACCAGATTTCACATGCTTGATTAGACTCCAGGCCTGAAGACAGCTGCAGGCCAATTTTGAATCATAGTCATAGCGCCACCTACTCGTAACAGGAAGTTAAAGTCTTTATACTTTGGCTTGTTTCTCTTAGTAGGTAAATCAAATCAATATAAAATTAGTTCCACACAAATACAAGAAGTTCATAATGCCAGATCATGAAGCTTTTGATGTTTCGTCGAACGCCGTTGCCGTGGCGATGCAGTCTTCGCCGTGAACAACGAAGGTCATTTTGAGAGGCTAAAAATGCTCGAAACATAAGCAAACTTGGCAAGTAGATTTCAAGGCCGAAATGTAGTTACGGAATATGATTTTATTGGTTCAGAGTGGCAAATCGGCTCAATAGCGCCCCCTACAAAATTTCGACGAAGCAGCCCTCGCAGTACGTTTGACCTAGATGTATTAAAATGTGGTAGGAACATGTATCACATATGGACTTCAATAAAAGTCTCTTGGGGTTATGCTCTAAACCCAACCGGAAGTCAGCCATTTTGCATTTCTTATGAATTTCTAGTGTCGTTTTTGTCATTTCCAGGCGCTGCACTTTAACGAACTCCTCCTAGGGAATTAATCAGATCAACTTCAAATTTGGTCGGTACAGTCTAAAGACCTTTGTGATGAAAAGTTACTCAGAGCTTGTTGTTTCGTGAAAAGCTGTTGCCGTGGCGACGCATTCTTCGCCGTTAACAACGAAGGTCATTTTGAGAGGCTAAAAATGCTCGAAACATAAGCAAACTTGGCATACACATTTAAAGCCCAAAATGTAGTTGTATAATATGATTTTATTGGTTCAGAGTGGCAAATCGGCTCAATAGCGCCTCCTACAAAATTTCAACGAAGCAGCCCTCGCAGTACGTTTCACCCAGATGTATGAAATTTGGTAGGAACATGTATCACATATGGACTTAAATAAAAGTATGTTGGGGCCATGCTCTGAACCTGCATGCAGTGTCTGACGGTCACGGAACTGAATGACAGCATCAACCAGAGTCCTCGCGCCGTCCGACGGTCGCGGACGTTCTCGGCCGCGCAGGCCAGAGTCCCGCCGGCACCCCGACGTGCATATTGCGAGGGCCCGCCCATCGCTGCTCGCAGCTTTAATTATTCTTATTCTTAGTCTTTCGTCGCAAAAAGGAGGTGCTTGGGATATTGGGAATGTTGTGAAATTTGGCACGCAAGCCAGAATTTGCGAAAATTGCAGTCTGCTTGGGGTGTCCAGCTGCGTTATGAAATATTGGCTCGCTAGCGCCCCCTATTGAGTAGCCCCAACATCAGGTTTCACCCAGCTGTATGAAAGTTGGTAGGTATGTGGAACGTGATGAGACGCACCAAAAATCCTCTTGGAAGTTTTCTCTAAACCAAACAGGAAGTCGGCCATTTTTGCATTTATGACGTTTTTTGACCGTTTCAAGGCGCCATACTTTAATGAACTCCTCCCAGAGATTTGACCCGATTGACTTCAGATTCGGCGAGTCTGCTCTTGAGACCTTGGCAGTGAAAAGTTACTCAAAGATCAAAAAGTTATCAAACTATGTGGCCGTGGCGTGGCGTCAAAGAAACACCATTCGCCACGAAACAGGAAGTTGTTGTAACTCGGCCGTACATTGTCGAATCTGCTCAAAATCTCTCATATGTCATAACATCCTGACCTGGAACACATCTATATGATAATTTAGAATCATAGTGATAGCGCCACCTAGTGGCAACCGGAAGTTGTACGCTGCGTACTTTGACATCCTGCTCCTCACAGATTCATCAGATCCCTCTCAAATGTTGTCAAACAAGCCTTAACACCTTGATAATGCTTCGTTGTGAAGATTGTAAGAAGTTACTGAAGGGCGGCGACGTGGCGGCTCGGCGAATTTCGATCCTTCGCCATGAACGAATAAACTGATGTAACTCGACTCCACATCATCAGATCTTTACCAGATGTCATGTGTTTGATTAGACTCCAGGCCTGACGACATCTGCAGGCCAATTTTGAATCATAGTCATAGCGCCACCTACTGGTAACAGGAAGTTAAAGTCTTTATACTTTGGCTTGTTTCTCTTAGTAGGTTAATCAAATCAATATCAAATTAGTTCCACACAAATAGAAGAAGTTCATAATGCCAGATCATGAAGCTTTTGATGTTTCGTCGAACGCCGTTGCCGTGGCGACGCAGTCTTCGCCGTTAACAACGAAGGTCATTTTGAGAGGCTAAAAATGCTCGAAACATAAGCAAACTTGGCAAGTAGATTACAAGGCCGAAATGTAGTTATGGACTATGATTGTATTGGTTCAGAGTGGCACATCGGCTCAATAGCGCCCCCTACAAAATTTCAACGAAGCAGCCCTCGCAGTACATTTCACCTAGATGTATGAAATTTGGTAGGAACATGTATCACATATGGACTTAAATAAAAGTATATTGGGGCCATGATCTAAACCTGCATGCAGTGTCTGACAGTCACAGAACTGAATGGCAGCATCAGCCAGAGTCCTCGCGCCGTCCGACGGTCGCGGACGTTCTCGGCCGCGCAGGCCGGAGTCCCGCCGGCACCCCGACGTGCATATTGCGAGGGCCCGCTCATCGCTGCTCGCAGCTTTAATTATTATTATTAGGGCCCGAGCACCGACGTAGTCGGAGCGGAGGACCTATTGAAACCGCTATGTTTATTCTTATTCTTCCACTTTCATGGCAAAAAGGAGGTGCTTGGGATATTGGGAATTTTGTGAAATTTGGCACGCAAGCCAGAATTTGCGAAAATTGCAGTCTGATTGGGGTGTCCAGCTGCGGTATGAAATATTGGCTCGCTAGCGCCCCCTATTGAGTAGCCCCAACATCAGGATTCACCCAGCTGTATGAAAGTTAGTAGGTATGTGGAACGTGATGAGACGCACAAAAAATCCTCTTGGACGTTTTCTCTAAACCAAACAGGAAGTCGGCCATTTTTACTTTTATGACGTTTTTTGACCGTTTCAAGGCGTCATACTTTAACGAACTCCTCCCAGAGATTTGACCCGATTGACTTCAGATTCGGCGAGTCTGCTCTTGAGACCTTGACAGTGAAAAGTTACTCAAAGATCAAAAAGTTATCGAACTATGTGGCCGTGGCGTGGCGTCAAAGAAACACCATTCGCCACGAAACAGGAAGTTGTTGTAACTTGGCCGTACATTGTCGAATCTGCTCCAAATCTCTCATATGTCATAACATCCTGACCCGGAACACATCTATATGATAATTTAGAATCATAGTGATAGCGCCACCTAGTGGCAACCGGAAGTTGTACGCTGCGTACTTTGACATCCTGCTCCTCACAGATTAATCAGATCCCTCTCAAATGTTGTCAAACAAGCCTTAAGACCTTGATAATGCTTCATTGTGAAGATTGTAAGAAGTTACTGAAGGGTGGCGACGTGGCGGCTCGGCGAATTTCGATCCTTCGCCATGAACGAATAAACTGATGTATCTCGACTCCACATCATCAGATCTTTACCAGATTTCACATGCTTGATTAGACTCCAGGCCTGAAGACATCTGCAGGCCAATTTTGAATCATAGTCATAGCGCCACCTACTGGTAACAGGAAGTTAAAGTCTTGATACTTTGGCTTGTTTCTCTCAGTAGGTAAATCAAATCAATATCAAATTTGTTCTCCACAAATACAAGAAGTTCATAATGCCAGATCATGAAGTTTTTGATGTTTCGTCGAACGCCGTTGCCGTGGCGATGCAGTCTTCGCCGTTAACAACGAAGGTCATTTTGACAGGCTAAACATGCTCGAAACATAAGCAAACTTGGCAAGTAGATTACAAGGCCGAAATGTAGTTAGGGAATATGATTTTATTGGTCCAGAGTGGCAAATCGGCTCAATAGCGCCCCCTACAAAATTTCGACGAAGGAGCCCTCGCAGTACGTTTGACCTAGCTGTATGAAATTTGGTGGGAACATGTATCACATATGGACTTAAATAAAAGTATATTGGGGCAATGCTCTAAACCTGCATGCAGTGTCTGACGGTCACAGAACTAAATGGCAGCATCAGCCAGAGTCCTCGCGCCGTCCGACGGTCGCGGACGTTCTCGGCCGCGCAGGCCGGAGTCCCGCCGGCACCCCGACGTGCATATTGCGAGGGCCCGCCCATCGCTGCTCGCAGCTTTAATTATTCTTCTTATTCTTATTCTTCCACTTTCATGGCAAAAAGGAGGTGCTTGGGATATTGGGAATTTTGTGAAATTTGGCACGCAAGCCAGAATTTGCGAAAATTGCAGTCTGATTGGGGTGTCCAGCTGCGGTATGAAATATTGGCTCGCTAGCGCCCCCTATTGAGTAGCCCCAACATCAGGATTCATCCAGCTGTATGAAAGTTAGTAGGTATGTGGAACGTGATGAGACGCACAAAAAATCCTCTTGGACGTTTTCTCTAAACCAAACAGGAAGTCGGCCATTTTTGCATTTATGACGTTTTTTGACCGTTTCAAGGCGTCATACTTTAACGAACTCCTCCCAGAGATTTGACCCGATTGACTTCAGATTCGGCTAGTCTGCTCTTGAGACCTTGGCAGTGAAAAGTTACTCAAAGATCAAAAAGTTATCGAACTATGTGGCCGTGGCGTGGCGTCAAAGAAACACCATTCGCCACGAAACAGGAAGTTGTTGTAACTCGGCCGTACATTGTCGAATCTGCTCCAAATCTCTCATATGTCATAACATCCTGACCCGGAACACATCTATATGATAATTTAGAATCATAGTGATAGCGCCACCTAGTGGCAACCGGAAGTTGTACGCTTCGTACTTTGACATCCTGCTCCTAACAGATTAATCAGATCCCTCTCAAATGTTGTCATACAAGCCTTAAGACCTTGATAATGCTTCATTGTGAAAATTGTAAGAAGTTACTGAAGGGCGGCGACGTGGCGGCTCGGCGAATTTCGATCCTTCGCCATGAACGAATAAACTGATGTATCTCGACTCCACATCATCAGATCTTTCCCAGATTTCACATGCTTGATTAGACTCCAGGCCTGAAGACATCTGCACGCCAATTTTGAATCATAGTCATAGCGCCACCTACTGGTAACAGGAAGTTAAAGTCTTGATACTTTGGCTTGTTTCTCTCAGTAGGTAAATCAAATCAATATCAAATTTGTTCCACACAAATACAAGAAGTTCATAATGCCAGATCATGAAGTTTTTGATGTTTCGTCGAACGCCGTTGCCGTGGCGATGCAGTCTTCGCCGTTAACAACGAAGGTAATTTTGACAGGCTAAAAATGCTCGAAACATAAGCAAACTTGGCAAGTAGATTACAAGGCCGAAATGTAGTTAGGGAATATGATTTTATTGGTTCAGAGTGGCAAATCGGCTCAATAGCGCCCCCTACAAAATTTCAACGAAGGAGCCCTCGCAGTACGTTTGACCTAGATGTATGAAATTTGGTGGGAACATGTATCACATATGGACTTAAATAAAAGTATATTGGGGCCATGCTCTAAACCTGCATGCAGTGTCTGACGGTCACAGAACTAAATGGCAGCATCAGCCAGAGTCCTCGCGCCGTCCGACGGTCGCGGACGTTCTCGGCCGCGCAGGCCGGAGTCCCGCCGGCACCCCGACGTGCATATTGCGAGGGCCCGCCCATCGCTGCTCGCAGCTTTAATTAGGGCCCGAGCACCGACGTAGTCGGAGCGGAGGACCTATTGAAACCGTAATGTTTATTATTAGGGCCCGAGCACCGACGTAGTCGGAGCGGAGGACCTATTGAATTTCGAATGTTTATTAGGGCCCGAGCACCGACGTAGTCGGAGCGGAGGACCTATTGAAACCGTAATGTTTATTCTTATTAGGGCCCGAGCACCGACGTAGTCGGAGCGGAGGACCTATTGAATTTCGAATGTTTATTAGGGCCCGAGCACCGACGTAGTCGGAGCGGAGGACCTATTGAAACCGTAATGTTTATTATTCTTATTATTCTTATTATTATTTTACCAGTTTGATGGCAAAAAGGAGGTGCTTGGGATATTGGGAAGTCTGTGAAATTTGGCACGCAAGCCAGAATTTGCGAAAATTGCAGTCTGATTGGGGTGTCCAGCTGCGGTATGAAATATTGGCTCGCTAGCGCCCCCTATTGAGTAGCCCCAACATCAGGATTCACCCAGCTGTATGAAATTTGGTAGGTATGTGGAACGTGATGAGACGCACAAAAAATCCTCTTGGCCGTTTTCTCTAAACCAAACAGGAAGTCGGCCATTTTTGCTTTTATGACGTTTTTTGACCGTTTCAAGGCGTCATACTTTAACGAACTCCTCCCAGAGATTTGACCCGATTGACTTCAGATTCGGCGAGTCTGCTCTTGAGACCTTGGCAGTGAAAAGTTACTCAAAGATCAAAAAGTTATCGAACTATGTGGCCGTGGCGTGGCGTCAAAGAAACACCATTCGCCACGAAACAGGAAGTTGTTGTAACTTGGCCGTACATTGTCGAATCTGCTCCAAATCTCTCATATGTCATAACATCCTGACCCGGAACACATCTATATGATAATTTAGAATCATAGTGATAGCGCCACCTAGTGGCAACCGGAAGTTGTAGGCTGCGTACTTTGACATCCTGCTCCTCACAGATTAATCAGATCCCTCTCAAATGTTGTCAAACAAGCCTTAAGACCTTGATAATGCTTCGTTGTGAAGATTGTAAGAAGTTACTGAAGGGCGGCGACGTGGCGGCTCGGCGAATTTCGATCCTTCGCCATGAACGAATAAACTGATGTATCTCGACTCCACATCATCAGATCTTTCCCAGATTTCACGTGTTTGATTAGACTCCAGGCCTGAAGACATCTGCAGGCCAATTTTGAATCATAGTCATAGCGCCACCTACTGGTAACAGGAAGTTAAAGTCTTGATACTTTGGCTTGTTTCTCTTAGTAGGTAAATCAAATCAATATCAAATTTGTTCCACACAAATAGTTCATAATGCCAGATCATGAAGCTTTTGATGTTTCGTCGAACGCCGTTGCCGTGGCGATGCAGTCTTCGCCGTTAACAACGAAGGTCATTTTGAGAGGCTAAAAATGCTCGAAACATAAGCAAACTTGGCAAGTAGATTACAAGGCCGAAATGTAGTTAGGGAATATGATTTTATTGGTTCAGAGTGGCAAATCGGCTCAATAGCGCCCCCTACAAAATTTAGACGAAGCAGCCCTCGCAGTACGTTTGACCTAGATGTATGAAATTTGGTGGGAACATGTATCACATATGGACTTAAATAAAAGTATATTGGGGCCATGCTCTAAACCTGCATGCAGTGTCTGACGGTCACAGAACTAAATGGCAGCATCAGCCAGAGTCCTCGCGCCGTCCGACGGTCGCGGACGTTCTCGGCCGCGCAGGCCGGAGTCCCGCCGGCACCCCGACGTGCATATTGCGAGGGCCCGCCCATCGCTGCTCGCAGCTTTAATTATTCTTATTATTCTTATTCTTATTTTTAGTGTTTCGTCGCAAAAAGGAGGTGCTTGGGATATTGGGAAGTCTGTGAAATTTGGCACGCAAGCCAGAATTTGCGAAAATTGCAGTCTGATTGGGGTGTCCAGCTGCGGTATGAAATATTGGCTCGCTAGCGCCCCCTATTGAGTAGCCCCGACATCAGGTTTCACCCAGCTGTATGAAAGTTGGTAGTTATGTGGAACGTGATGAGACGCACAAAAAATCCTCTTGGAAGTTTTCTCTAAACCAAACAGGAAGTCGGCCATTTTTGCTTTTATGACGTTTTTTGACCGTTTCAAGGCGTCATACTTTAACGAACTCCTCCCAGAGATTTGACCCGATTGACTTCAGATTCGGCTAGTCTGCTCTTGAGACCTTGGCAGTGAAAAGTTACTCAAAGATCAAAAAGTTATCGAACTATGTGGCCGTGGCGTGGCGTCAAAGAAACACCATTCGCCACGAAACAGGAAGTTGTTGTAACTCGGCCGTACATTGTCGAATCTGCTCCAAATCTCTCATATGTCATAACATCCTGACCCGGAACACATCTATATGATAATTTAGAATCATAGTGATAGCGCCACCTAGTGGCAACCGGAAGTTGTACGCTGCGTACTTTGACATCCTGCTCCTCACAGATTAATCAGATCCCTCTCAAATATTGTCAAACAAGCCTTAAGACCTTGATAATGCTTCGTTGTGAAGATTGTAAGAAGTTACTGAAGGGCGGCGACGTGGCGGCTCGGCGAATTTCGATCCTTCGCCATGAACGAATAAACTGATGTATCTCGACTCCACATCATCAGATCTTTACCAGATTTCACATGCTTGATTAGACTCCAGGCCTGAAGACATCTGCAGGCCAATTTCGAATCATAGTCATAGCGCCACCTACTGGTAACAGGAAGTTAAAGTCTTTATACTTTGGCTTGTTTCTCTTAGTAGGTAAATCAAATCAATATCAAATTTGTTCCACACAAATACAAGAAGTTCATAATGCCAGATCATGAAGCTTTTGATGTTTCGTCGAACGCCGTTGCCGTGGCGATGCAGTCTTCGCCGTGAACAACGAAGGTCATTTTGAGAGGCTAAAAATGCTCGAAACATAAGCAAACTTGGAAAGTAGATTACAAGGCCGAAATGTAGTTATGGAATATGATTTTATTGGTTCAGAGTGGCAAATCGGCTCAATAGCGCCCCCTACAAAATTTCGACGAAGCAGCCCTCGCAGTACGTTTCACCTAGATGTATGAAATGTGGTAGGAACATGTATCGCATATGGACTTCAATAAAAGTCTCTTGGGGCTATGCTCTAAACCCAACCGGAAGTCAGCCATTTTGCATTTTTTATGAATTACTCATGTCGTTTTTGTCATTTCCAGGCGCTGCACTTTAACGAACTCCTCCTAGGGAATTCATCAGATCAACTTCAAATTTGGTCGGTACAGTCTAAAGACCTTTGTGATGAAAAGTTACTCAAAGTTTGTTGTTTCGTGAAAAGCTGTTGCCGTGGCGACGCATCCTTCGCCGTTAACAACGAAGGTCATTTTGAGAGGCTAAAAATGCTCGAAACATAACCAAACTTGGCAAGTAGATTACAAGGCCGAAATGTAGTTATGGAATATGATTTTATTGGTTCAGAGTGGCAAATCGGCTCAATAGCGCCCCCTACAAAATTTCAACGAAGCAGCCCTCGCAGTACGTTTCACCTAGATGTATGAAATTTGGTAGGAACATGTATCACATATGGACTTAAATAAAAGTCTCTTGGGGCCATGCTCTGAACCTGCATGCAGTGTCTGACGGTCACGGAACTGAATGACAGCATCAACCAGAGTCCTCGCGCCGTCCGACGGTCGCTGACGTTCTCGGCCGCGCAGGCCGGAGTCCCGCCGGCACCCCGACGTGCATGCACCCCGACGTGCATATTGCGAGGGCCCGCTCATCGCTGCTCGCAGCTTTAATTAGGGCCCGAGCACCGACGTAGTCGGAGCGGAGGACCTATTGAAACCGTAATGTTTATTAGGGCCCGAGCACCGACGTAGTCGGAGCGGAGGACCTATTGAATTTCGAATGTTTATTATTCTTATTCTTCTTATTATTCTTATTTTTAGTGTTTCGTCGCAAAAAGGAGGTGCTTGGGATATTGGGAATGTTGTGAAATTTGGCACGCAAGCCAAAATTTGCGAAAATTGCAGTCTGATTGGGGTGTCCAGCTGCAGTATGAAATATTGGCTCGCTAGCGCCCCCTATTGAGTAGCCCCAACATCAGGATTCACCCAGCTGTATGAAAGTTGGTAGTTATGTGGAACGTGATGAGACGCACCAAAAATCCTCTTGGCCGTTTTCTCTAAACCAAACAGGAAGTCGGCCATTTTTGCTTTTATGACGTTTTTTGACCGTTTCAAGGCGTCATACTTTAACGAACTCCTCCCAGAGATTTGACCCGATTGACTTCAGATTCGGCTAGTCTGCTCTTGAGACCTTGGCAGTGAAAAGTTACTCAAAGATCAAAAAGTTATCGAACTATGTGGCCGTGGCGTGGCGTCAAAGAAACACCATTCGCCACGAAACAGGAAGTTGTTGTAACTCGGCCGTACATTGTCGAATCTGCTCAAAATCTCTCATATGTCATAACATCCTGACCCGGAACACATCTGTATGATAATTTTGAATCAAACTGATAGCGCCACCTAGTGGCAACCGGAAGTTGCACGCTTCGTACTTTGACATCCTGCTCCTCACAGATTCATCAGATCCCTCTCAAATGTTGTCAAACAAGCCTTAAGACCTTGATAATGCTTCGTTGTGAAGATTGTAAGAAGTTACTGAAGGGCGGCGACGTGGCGGCTCGGCGAATTTCGATCCTTCGCCATGAACGAATAAACTGATGTAACTCGACTCCACATCATCAGATCTTTACCAGATGTCATGTGTTTGATTAGACTCCAGGCCTGACGACATCTGCAGTCCAATTTTGAATCATAGTCATAGCGCCACCTACTGGTAACAGGAAGTTAAAGTCTTTATACTTTGGCTTGTTTCTCTTAGTCGGTAAATCAAATCAATATCAAATTTGTTCCACACAAATACAAGAAGTTCATAATGCCAGATCATGAAGCTTTTGATGTTCCGTCGAACGCCGTTGCCGTGGCGATGCAGTGTTCGCCGTTAACAACGAAGGTCATTTTGAGAGGCTAAAAATGCTCGAAACATAAGCAAATTTGGCAAGCAGATTACAAGGCCGAAATGTAGTTACAGAATATGATTTTATTGGTTCAGAGTGGCAAATCGGCTCAATAGCGCCCCCTACAAAATTTCGACGAAGCAGCCCTCGCAGTACGTTTGACCTAGATGTATGAAATGTGGTAGGAACATGTATCGCATATGGACTTCAATAAAAGTCTCTTGGGGCAATGCTCTAAACCCAACCGGAAGTCAGCCATTTTGCATTTTTTATGAATTTCTCATGTCGTTTTTGTCATTTCCAGGCGCTGCACTTTAACGAACTCCTCCTAGGGAATTCATCAGATCAACTTCAAATTTGGTCGGTACAGTCTAAAGACCTTTGTGATGAAAAGTTACTCAAAGCTTGTTGTTTCGTGAAAAGCTGTTGCCGTGGCGACGCATCCTTCGCCGTTAACAACGAAGGTCATTTTGAGAGGCTAAAAATGCTCGAAACATAACCAAACTTGGCAAGTAGATTACAAGGCCGAAATGTAGTTATGGAAAATGATTTTATTGGTTCAGAGTGGCAAATCGGCTCAATAGCGCCCCCTACAAAATTTCAACGAAGCAGCCCTCGCAGTACGTTTCACCTAGATGTATGAAATTTGGTAGGAACATGTATCACATATGGACTTAAATAAAAGTCTCTTGGGGCCATGCTCTGAACCTGCATGCAGTGTCTGACGGTCACAGAACTGAATGGCAGCATCAACCAGAGTCCTCGCGCCGTCCGACGGTCGCGGACATTCTCGGCCGCACAGGCCGGAGTCCCACCGGCACCCCGACGTGCATGCACCCCGACGTGCATATAGCGAGGGCCCGCCCATCGCTGCTCGCAGCTTTAATTCTTCTTATTATTCTTATTTTTAGTGTTTCGTCGCAAAAAGGAGGTGCTTGGGATATTGGGAATGTTGTGAAATTTGGCACGCAAGCCAGAATTTGCGAAAATTGCAGTCTGATTGGGGTGTCCAGCTGCAGTATGAAATATTGGCTCGCTAGCGCCCCCTATTGAGTAGCCCCAACATCAGGATTCACCCAGCTGTATGAAAGTTGGTAGTTATGTGGAACGTGATGAGACGCACCAAAAATCCTCTTGGCCGTTTTCTCTAAACCAAACAGGAAGTCGGCCATTTTTGCTTTTATGACGTTTTTTGACCGTTTCAAGGCGTCATACTTTAACGAACTCCTCCCAGAGATTTGACCCGATTGACTTCAGATTCGGCTAGTCTGCTCTTGAGACCTTGGCAGTGAAAAGTTACTCAAAGATCAAAAAGTTATCGAACTATGTGGCCGTGGCGTGGCGTCAAAGAAACACCATTCGCCACGAAACAGGAAGTTGTTGTAACTCGGCCGTACATTGTCGAATCTGCTCCAAATCTCTCATATGTCATAACATCCTGACCCGGAACACATCTATATGATAATTTAGAATCATAGTGATAGCGCCACCTAGTGGCAACCGGAAGTTGTACGCTGCGTACTTTGACATCCTGCTCCTCACAGATTAATCAGATCCCTCTCAAATGTTGTCAAACAAGCCTTAAGACCTTGATAATGCTTCGTTGTGAAGATTGTAAGAAGTTACTGAAGGGCGGCGACGTGGCGGCTCGGCGAATTTCTATCCTTCGCCATGAACGAATAAACTGATGTAACTCGACTCCACATCATCAGATCTTTACCAGATCTCACGTGTTTGATTAGACTCCAGGCCTGACGACATCTGCAGTCCAATTTTGAATCATAGTCATAGCGCCACCTACTGGTAACAGGAAGTTAAAGTCTTTATACTTTGGCTTGTTTCTCTTAGTAGGTAAATCAAATCAATATCAAATTTGTTCCACACAAATACAAGAAGTTCATAATACCAGATCATGAAGCTTTTGATGTTTCGTCGAACGCCGTTGCCGTGGCGATGCAGTCTTCGCCGTGAACAACGAAGGTCATTTTGAGAGGCTAAAAATGCTCGAAACATAAGCAAACTTGGCAAGTAGATTACATGGCCGAAATGTAGTTACAGAATATGATTTTATTGGTTCAGAGTGGCAAATCGGCTTAATAGCGCCCCCTACAAAATTTCAACGAAGCAGCCCTCGCAGTACGTTTGACCTAGATGTATGAAATGTGGTAGCAACATGTATCGCATATGGACTTCAATAAAAGTCTCTTGGGGCTATGCTCTAAACCCAACCGGAAGTCAGCCATTTTGCATTTTTTATGAATTTCTCATGTCGTTTTTGTCATTTCCAGGCGCTGCACTTTAACGAACTCCTCCTAGGGAATTCATCAGATCAACTTCAAATTTTGTCGGTACAGTCTAAAGACCTTTGTGATGAAAAGTTACTCAAAGCTTGTTGTTTCGTGAAAAGCTGTTGCCGTGGCGACGGAATTTCGATCCTTCGCCGTAAACGAATAAACTGATGTAACTCGACTCCACATCATCAGATCTTTACCAGATTTCACGTGTTTGATTAGACTCCAGGCCTGAAGACATATGCAGGCCAATTTTGAATCATAGTCATAGCGCCACCTACTGGTAACAGGAAGTTAAAGTCTTGATACTTTGGCTTGTTTCTCTTAGTAGGTAAATCAAATCAATATCAAATTTGTTCCACACAAATAGTTCATAATGCCAGATCATGAAGCTTTTGATGTTTCGTCGAACGCCGTTGCCGTGGCGATGCAGTCTTCGCCGTTAACAACGAAGGTCATTTTGAGAGGCTACAAATACTCGAAACATAAGCAAACTTGGCATACACATTTAAAGCCCAAAATGTAGTTGTATAATATGATTTTATTGGTTCAGAGTGGCAAATCGGCTCAATAGCGCCCCCTACAAAATTTCAACGAAGCAGCCCTCGCAGTACGTTTCACCTAGATGTATGAAATTTGGTAGGAACATGTATCACATATGGACTTAAATACAAGTATATTGGGGCCATGCTCTGAACCTGCATGCAGTGTCTGACGGTCACGGAACTGAATGACAGCATCAACCAGAGTCCTCGCGGCGTCCGACGGTCGCGGACGTTCTCGGCCGCGCAGGCCGGAGTCCCGCCGCCACCCCGACGTGCATGCACCCCGACGTGCATATTGCGAGGGCCCGCCCATCGCTGCTCGCAGCTTTAATTCTTATTATTATTTTATGTGTTTCGTCTCAAAAAGGAGGTGCTTGGGATATTGGGAAGTCTGTGAAATTTGGCACGCAAGCCAGAATTTGCGAAAATTGCAGTCTGATTGGGGTGCCCAGCTGCGGTATGAAATATTGGCTCGCTAGCGCCCCCTATTGAGTAGCCCCAACGTCAGGATTCACCCAGCTGTATGAAATTTGGTAGGTATGTGGAACGTGATGAGACGCACAAAAAATCCTCTTGGCCGTTTTCTCTAAACCAAACAGGAAGTCGGCCATTTATGCTTTTATGACGTTTTTTGACTGTTTCAAGGCGTCATACTTTAACGAACTCCTCCCAGAGATTTGACCCGATTGACTTCAGATTCGGCTAGTCTGCTCTTGAGACCTTGGCAGTGAAAAGTTACTCAAAGATCAAAAAGTTATCGAACTATGTGGCCGTGGCGTGGCGTCAAAGAAACACCATTCGCCACGAAACAGGAAGTTGTTGTAACTCGGCCGTACATTGTCGAATCTGCTCAAAATCTCTCATATGTCATAACATCCTGACCCGGAACACATCTGTATGATAATTTAGAATCATAGTGATAGCGCCACCTTGTGGCAACCGGAAGTTGTACGCTGCGTACTTTGACATCCTGCTCCTCACAGATTAATCAGATCCCTCTCAAATGTTGTCAAACAAGCCTTAAGACCTTGATAATGCTTCATTGTGAAGATTGTAAGAAGTTACTGAAGGGCGGCGACGTGGCGGCTCTGCGAATTTCGATCCTTCGCCATGAACGAATAAACTGATGTAACTCGACTCCACATCATCAGATCTTTACCAGATTTCACGTGTTTGATTAGACTCCAGGCCTGAAGACATCTGCAGGCCAATTTTGAATCATAGTCATAGCGCCACCTACTGGTAACAGGAAGTTAAAGTCGTTATACTTTGGCTTGTTTCTCTTAGTAGGTAAATCAAATCAATATCAAATTTGTTCCACACAAATACAAGAAGTTCATAATGCCAGATCATGAAGCTTTTGATGTTTCGTCGAACGCCGTTGCCGTGGCGATGCAGTCTTCGCCGTTAACAACGAAGGTCATTTTGAGAGGCTAAAAATGCTCGAAACATAAGCAAACTTGGCAAGTAGATTACAAGGCCGAAATGTAGTTACAGAATATGATTTGATTGGTTCAGAGTGGCAAATCGGCTCAATAGCGCCCCCTACAAAATTTCGACGAAGCAGCCCTCGCAGTACGTTTGACCTAGATGTATGAAATGTGGTAGGAACATGTATCGCATATGGACTTCAATAAAAGTCTCTTGGGGCTATGCTCTAAACCCAACCGGAAGTCAGCCATTTTGTATTTTTTATGAATTTCTCAAGTCGTTTTTGTCATTTCCAGGCCCTGCACTTTAACGAACTCCTCCTAGGGAATTCATCAGATCAACTTCAAATTTGGTCGGTACAGTCTAAAGACCTTTGTGATGAAAAGTTACTCAAAGCTTGTTGTTTCGTGAAAAGCTGTTGCCGTGGCGACGGAATTTCGATCCTTCGCCATGAACGAATAAACTGATGTAACTCGACTCCACATCATCAGATCTTTACCAGATTTCACGTGTTTGATTAGACTCCAGGCCTGAAAACATATGCAGGCCAATTTTGAATCATAGTCATAGCGCCACCTACTGGTAACAGGAAGTTAAAGTCTTGATACTTTGGCTTGTTTCTCTTAGTAGGTAAATCAAATCAATATCAAAATCAAAAATGCTCGAAACATAAGCAAACTTGGCATACACATTTAAAGGCCAAAATGTAGTTGTATAATATGATTTTATTGGTTCAGAGTGGCAAATCGGCTCAATAGCGCCCCCTACAAAATTTCAACGAAGCAGCCCTCGCAGTACGTTTCACCTAGATGTATGAAATTTGGTAGGAACATGTATCACATATGGACTTAAATAAAAGTATATTGGGGCCATGCTCTGAACCTGCATGCAGTGTCTGACGGTCACGGAACTGAATGGCAGCATCAACCAGAGTCCTCGCGCCGTCCGACGGTCGCGGACGTTCTCGGCCGCGCAGGCCGGAGTCCCGCCGGCACTCCGACGTGCATGCACCCCGACGTGCATATAGCGAGGGCCCGCTCATCGCTGCTCGCAGCTTTAATTAGGGCCCGAGCACCGACGTAGTCGGAGCGGAGGACCTATTGAAACCGTAATGTTTATTCTTATTATTAGGGCCCGAGCACCGACGTAGTCGGAGCGGAGGACCTATTGAATTTCGAATGTTTATTATTATTCTTATTCTTATTATTTTATGTGTTTCGTCGCAAAAAGGAGGTGCTTGGGATATTGGGAAGTTTGTGAAATTTGGCAAGCAAGCCAGAATTTGCGAAAATTGCAGTCTGATTGGGGTGCCCAGCTGCGGTATGAAATATTGGCTCGCTAGCGCCCCCTATTGAGTAGCCCCAACATCAGGTTTCACCCAGCTGTATGAAAGTTGGTAGGTATGTGGAACGTGATGAGACGCACAAAAAATCCTCTTGGCCGTTTTCTCTAAACCAAACAGGAAGTCGGCCATTTTTGCTTTTATGACGTTTTTTGACCGTTTCAAGGCGTCATACTTTAACGAACTCCTCCCAGAGATTTGACCCGATTGACTTCAGATTCGGCTAGTCTGCTTTTGAGACCTTGGCAGTGAAAAGTTACTCAAAGATCAAAAAGTTATCGAACTATGTGGCCGTGGCGTGGCGTCAAAGAAACACCATTCGCCACGAAACAGGAAGTTGTTGTAACTCGGCCGTACATTGTCGAATCTGCTCCAAATCTCTCATATGTCATAACATCCTGACCCGGAACACATCTGTATGATAATTTAGAATCATAGTGATAGCGCCACCTAGTGGCAACCGGAAGTTGTACGCTGCGTACTTTGACATCCTGCTCCTCACAGATTAATCAGATCCCTCTCAAATGTTGTCAAACAAGCCTTAAGACCTTGATAATGCTTCATTGTGAAGATTGTAAGAAGTTACTGAAGGGCGGCGACGTGGCGGCTCGGCGAATTTCGATCCTTCGCCATGAACGAATAAACTGATGTAACTCGACTCCACATCATCAGATCTTTACCAGATTTCACGTGTTTGATTAGACTCCAGGCCTGAAGACATCTGCAGGCCAATTTTGAATCATAGTCATAGCGCCACCTACTGGTAACAGGAAGTTAAAGTCGTTATACTTTGGCTTGTTTCTCTTAGTAGGTAAATCAAATCAATATCAAATTTGTTCCACACAAATACAAGAAGTTCATAATGCCAGATCATGAAGCTTTTGATGTTTCGTCGAACGCCGTTGCCGTGGCGATGCAGTCTTCGCCGTTAACAACGAAGGTCATTTTGAGAGGCTAAAAATGCTCGAAACATAAGCAAACTTGGCATACACATTTAAAGGCCAAAATGTAGTTGTATAATATGATTTTATTGGTTCAGAGTGGCAAATCGGCTCAATAGCGCCCCCTACAAAATTTCAACGAAGCAGCCCTCGCAGTACGTTTCACCTAGATGTATGAAATTTGGTAGGAACATGTATCACATATGGACTTAAATAAAAGTATATTGGGGCCATGCTCTGAACCTGCATGCAGTGTCTGACGGTCACGGAACTGAATGGCAGCATCAACCAGAGTCCTCGCGCCGTCCGACGGTCGCGGACGTTCTCGGCCGCGCAGGCCGGAGTCCCGCCGCCACCCCGACGTGCATGCACCCCGACGTGCATATTGCGAGGGCCCGCCCATCGCTGCTCGCAGCTTTAATTATTATTATTCTTCTTCTTCTTCTTCCGCTTTCATGGCAAAAATGAGGTGCTTGGGATATTGGGAATGTTGTGAAATTTGGCACGCAAGCCAGAATTTGCGAAAATTGCAGTCTGATTGGGGTGTCCAGCTGCGGTATGAAATATTGGCTCGCTAGCGCCCCCTATTGAGTAGCCCCAACATCAGGATTCACCCAGCTGTATGAAAGTTGGTAGTTATGTGGAACGTGATGAGACGCACCAAAAATCCTCTTGGCCGTTTTCTCTAAACCAAACAGGAAGTCGGCCATTTTTGCTTTTATGACGTTTTTTGACCGTTTCAAGGCGTCATACTTTAACGAACTCCTCCCAGAGATTTGACCCAATTGACTTCAGATTCGGCGAGTCTGCTCTTGAGACCTTGACAGTGAAAAGTTACTCAAAGATCAAAAAGTTATCGAACTATGTGGCCGTGGCGTGGCGTCAAAGAAACACCATTCGCCACGAAACAGGAAGTTGTTGTAACTCGGCCGTACATTGTCGAATCTGCTCCAAATCTCTCATATGTCATAACATCCTGACCCGGAACACATCTATATGATAATTTAGAATCATAGTGATAGCGCCACCTAGTGGCAACCGGAAGTTGTACGCAGCGTACTTTGACATCCTGCTCCTCACAGATTAATCAGATCCCTCTCAAATGTTGTCAAACAAGCCTTAAGACCTTGATAATGCTTCGTTGTGAAGATTGTAAGAAGTTACTGAAGGGCGGCGACGTGGCGGCTCGGCGAATTTCGATCCTTCGCCATGAACGAATAAACTGATGTATCTCGACTCCACATCATCAGATCTTTACCAGATTTCACATGCTTGATTAGACTCCAGGCCTGAAGACATCTGCAGGCCAATTTTGAATCATAGTCATAGCGCCACCTACTGGTAACAGGAAGTTAAAGTCTTGATACTTTGGCTTGTTTCTCTCAGTAGGTAAATCAAATCAATATCAAATTTGTTCCACACAAATACAAGAAGTTCATAATGCCAGATCATGAAGTTTTTGATGTTTCGTCGAACGCCGTTGCCGTGGCGATGCAGTCTTCGCCGTTAACAACGAACGTCATTTTGACAGGCTAAAAATGCTCGAAACATAAGCAAACTTGGCAAGTAGATTACAAGGCCGAAATGTAGTTAGGGAATATGATTTTATTGGTTCAGAGTGGCAAATCGGCTCAATAGCGCCCCCTACAAAATTTCGACGAAGCAGCCCTCGCAGTACGTTTGACCTAGATGTATGAAATTTGGTGGGAACATGTATCACATATGGACTTAAATAAAAGTATATTGGGGCCATGCTCTAAACCTGCATGCAGTGTCTGACGGTCACAGAACTAAATGGCAGCATCAGCCAGAGTCCTCGCGCCGTCCGACGGTCGCGGACGTTCTCGGCCGCGCAGGCCGGAGTCCCGCCGGCACCCCGACGTGCATATTGCGAGGGCCCGCCCATCGCTGCTCGCAGCTTTAATTAGGGCCCGAGCACCGACGTAGTCGGAGCGGAGGACCTATTGAATTTCGAATGTTTATTATTCTTATTATTATTTTATGTGTTTCGTCGCAAAAAGGAGGTGCTTGGGATATTGGGAATGTTGTGAAATTTGGCACGCAAGCCAGAATTTGCGAAAATTGCAGTCTGATTGGGGTGTCCAGCTGCAGTATGAAATATTGGCTCGCTAGCGCCCCCTATTGAGTAGCCCCGACATCAGGATTCACCCAGCTGTATGAAAGTTGGTAGTTATGTGGAACGTGATGAGACGCACCAAAAATCCTCTTGGCCGTTTTCTCTAAACCAAACAGGAAGTCGGCCATTTTTGCTTTTATGACGTTTTTTGACCGTTTCAAGGCGTCATACTTTAACGAACTCCTCCCAGAGATTTGACCCGATTGACTTCAGATTCGGCGAGTCTGCTCTTGAGACCTTGACAGTGAAAAGTTACTCAAAGATCAAAAAGTTATCGAACTATGTGGCCGTGGCGTGGCGTCAAAGAAACACCATTCGCCACGAAAGAGGAAGTTGTTGTAACTCGGCCGTACATTGTCGAATCTGCTCCAAATCTCTCATATGTCATAACATCCTGACCCGGAACACATCAGTATGATAATTTAGAATCATAGTGATAGCGCCACCTAGTGCCAACCGGAAGTTGTACGCTGCGTACTTTGACATCCTGCTCCTCACAGATTCATCAGATCCCTCTCAAATGTTGTCAAACAAGCCTTAAGACCTTGATAATGCTTCATTGTGAAGATTGTAAGAAGTTACTGAAGGGCGGCGACGTGGCGGCTCGGCGAATTTCGATCCTTCGCCATGAACGAATAAACTGATGTAACTCGACTCCACATCATTAGATCTTTACCAGATTTCACGTGTTTGATTAGACTCCAGGCCTGAAGACATCTGCAGGCCAATTTTGAATCATAGTCATAGCGCCACCTACTGGTAACAGGAAGTTAAAGTCTTGATACTTTGGCTTGTTTCTCTCAGTAGGTAAATCAAATCAATATCAAATTTGTTCCACACAAATACAAGACGTTCATAATGCCAGATCATGAAGTTTTTGATGTTTCGTCGAACGCCGTTGCCGTGGCGATGCAGTCTTCGCCGTTAACAACGAAGGTCATTTTGACAGGCTAAACATGCTCGAAACATAAGCAAACTTGGCAAGTAGATTACAAGGCCGAAATGTAGTTAGGGAATATGATTTTATTGGTTCAGAGTGGCAAATCGGCTCAATAGCGCCCCCTACAAAATTTCGACGAAGCAGCCCTCGCAGTACGTTTGACCTAGATGTATGAAAGTTGGTGGGAACATGTATCACATATGGACTTAAATAAAAGTATATTGGGGCCATGCTCTAAACCTGCATGCAGTGTCTGACGGTCACAGAACTAAATGGCAGCATCAGCCAGAGTCCTCGCGCCGTCCGACGGTCGCGGACGTTCTCGGCCGCGCAGGCCGGAGCCCCGCCGGCACCCCGACGTGCATATTGCGAGGGCCCGCCCATCGCTGCTCGCAGCTTTAATTAGGGCCCGAGCACCGACGTAGTCGGAGCGGAGGACCTATTGAAACCGCTATGTTTATTATTATTTATTATTAGTCGGAGCGGAGGACCTATTGAAACCGCTATGTTTATTATTAGGGCCCGAGCACCGACGTAGTCGGAGCGGAGGACCTATTGAATTTCGAATGTTTATTATTCTTATTATTATTATTATTATTATTATTTTATGTGTTTCGTCGCAAAAAGGAGGTGCTTGGGATATTGGGAATGTTGTGAAATTTGGCAAGCAAGCCAGAATTTGCGAAAATTGCAGTCTGCTTGGGGTGTCCAGCTGCAGTATGAAATATTGGCTCGCTAGCGCCCCCTATTGAGTAGCCCCGACATCAGGATTCACCCAGCTGTATGAAAGTTGGTAGTTATGTGGAACGTGATGAGACGCACCAAAAATCCTCTTGGCCGTTTTCTCTAAACCAAACAGGAAGTCGGCCATTTTTGCGTTTATGACGTTTTTTGACCGTTTCAAGGCGTCATACTTTAACGAACTCCTCCCAGAGATTTGACCCGATTGACTTCAGATTCGGCGAGTCTGCTCTTGAGACCTTGACAGTGAAAAGTTACTCAAAGATCAAAAAGTTATCGAACTATGTGGCCGTGGCGTGGCGTCAAAGAAACACCATTCGCCACGAAACAGGAAGTTGTTGTAACTTGGCCGTACATTGTCGAATCTGCTCCAAATCTCTCATATGTCATAAGATCCTGACCCGGAACACATCTATATGATAATTTAGAATCATAGTGATAGCGCCACCTAGTGGCAACCGGAAGTTGTACGCTGCGTACTTTGACATCCTGCTCCTCACAGATTAATCAGATCCCTCTCAAATGTTGTCAAACAAGCCTTAAGACCTTGATAATGCTTCATTGTGAAGATTGTAAGAAGTTACTGAAGGGCGGCGACGTGGCGGCTCGGCGAATTTCGATCCTTCGCCATGAACGAATAAACTGATGTAACTCGACTCCACATCATCAGATCTTTACCAGATTTCACGTGTTTGATTAGACTCCAGGCCTGAAGACATCTGCAGGCCAATTTTGAATCATAGTCATAGCGCCACCTACTGCTAACAGGAAGTTAAAGTCTTTATACTTTGGCTTGTTTCTCTTAGTAGGTAAATCAAATCAATATCAAATTTGTTCCACACAAATACAAGAAGTTCATAATACCAGATCATGAAGCTTTTGATGTTTCGTCGAACGCCGTTGCCGTGGCGATGCAGTCTTCGCCGTGAACAACGAAGTTCATTTTGAGAGGCTAAAAATGCTCGAAACATAAGCAAACTTGGCATACACATTTAAAGCACAAAATGTAGTTGTATAATATGATTTTATTGGTTCAGAGTGGCAAATCGGCTCAATAGCGCCCCCTACAAAATTTCAGCGAAGCAGCCCTCGCAGTACGTTTCACCTAGATGTATGAAATTTGGTAGGAACATGTATCACATATGGACTTAAATAAAAGTATATTGGGGCCATGCTCTGAACCTGCATGCAGTGTCTGACGGTCACGGAACTGAATGACAGCATCAACCAGAGTCCTCGCGCCGTCCGACGGTCGCGGACGTTCTCGCCGCGCAGGCCGGAGTCCCGCCGGCACCCCGACGTGCATGCACCCCGACGTGCATATTGCGAGGGCCCGCCCATCGCTGCTCGCAGCTTTAATTATTCTTATTATTTTATGTGTTTCGTCGCAAAAAGGAGGTGCTTGGGATATTGGGAAGTTTGTGAAATTTGGCACGCAAGCCAGAATTTGCGAAAATTGCAGTCTGATTGGGGTGTCCAGCTGCGGTATGAAATATTGGCTCGCTAGCGCCCCCTATTGAGTAGCCCCGACATCAGGTTTCACCCAGCTGTATGAAAGTTGGTAGGTATGTGGAACGTGATGAGACGCACAAAAAATCCTCTTGGACGTTTTCTCTAAACCAAACAGGAAGTCGGCCATTTTTACTTTTATGACGTTTTTTGACCGTTTCAAGGCGTCATACTTTAACGAACTCCTCCCAGAGATTTGACCCGATTGACTTCAGATTCGGCTAGTCTGCTCTTGAGACCTTGGCAGTGAAAAGTTACTCAAAGATCAAAAAGTTATCGAACTATGTGGCCGTGGCGTGGCGTCAAAGAAACACCATTCGCCACGAAACAGGAAGTTGTTGTAACTCGGCCGTACATTGTCGAATCTGCTCAAAGTCTCTCATATGTCATAACATCCTGACCCGGAACACATCTATGTGATCATTTTGAATCAAACTGATAGCGCCACCTAGTGGCAACCGGAAGTTGTACGCTGCGTACTTTGACATCCTGCTCCTAACAGATTAATCAGATCCCTCTCAAATGTTGTCATACAAGCCTTAAGACCTTGATAATGCTTCATTGTGAAAATTGTAAGAAGTTACTGAAGGGCGGCGACGTGGCGGCTCGGCGAATTTCGATCCTTCGCCATGAACGAATAAACTGATGTATCTCGACTCCACATCATCAGATCTTTACCAGATTTCACATGCTTGATTAGACTCCAGGCCTGAAGACATCTGCAGGCCAATTTCGAATCATAGTCATAGCGCCACCTACTGGTAACAGGAAGTTAAAGTCTTTATACTTTGGCTTGTTTCTCTTAGTAGGTAAATCAAATCAATATCAAATTTGTTCCACACAAATACAAGAAGTTCATAATGCCAGATCATGAAGCTTTTGATGTTTCGTCGAACGCCGTTGCCGTGGCGATGCAGTCTTCGCCGTGAACAACGAAGGTCATTTTGAGAGGCTAAAAATGCTCGAAACATAAGCAAACTTGGCAAGTAGATTCCAAGGCCGAAATGTAGTTATAGAATATGATTTTATTGGTTCAGAGTGGCAAATCGGCTCAATAGCGCCCCCTACAAAATTTCGACGAAGCAGCCCTCGCAGTACGTTTGACCTAGATGTATGAAATGTGGTAGGAACATGTATCGCATATGGACTTCAATAAAAGTCTCTTGGGGCTATGCTCTAAACCCAACCGGAAGTCAGCCATTTTGCATTTTTTATGAATTTCTCATGTCGTTTTTGTCATTTCCAGGCGCTGCACTTTAACGAACTCCTCCTAGGGAATTCATCAGATCAACTTCAAATTTGGTCGGTACAGTCTAAAGACCTTTGTGATGAAAAGTTACTCAAAGCTTGTTGTTTCGTGAAAAGCCGTTGCCGTGGCGACGCATTCATCGCCGTTAACAACGAAGGTCATTTTGAGAGGCTAAAAATGCTCGAAACATAGCCAAACTTGGCAAGTAGATTACAAGGCCGAAATGTAGTTATGGAATATGATTTTATTGGTTCAGAGTGGCAAATCGGCTCAATTGCGCCCCCTACAAAATTTCAACGAAGCAGCCCTCGCAGTACGTTTCACCTAGATGTATGAAATTTGGTTAGGAAAATGTATCACATATGGACTTAAATAAAAGTATATTGGGGCCATGCTCTAAACCTGCATGCAGTGTCTGAGGGTCACAGAACTGAATGGCAGCATCAGCCAGAGTCCTCGCGCCGTCCGACGGTCGCGGACGTTCTCTGCCGCGCAGGCCGGAGTCCCGCCGGCACCCCGACGTGCATATTGCGAGGGCCCGCCCATCGCTGCTCGCAGCTTTAATTAGGGCCCGAGCACCGACGTAGTCGGAGCGGAGGACCTATTGAAACCGTAATGTTTATTAGGGCCCGAGCACCGACGTAGTCGGAGCGGAGGACCTATTGAATTTCGAATGTTTATTATTCTTATTATTAGGGCCCGAGCACCGACGTAGTCGGAGCGGAGGACCTATTGAATTTCGAATGTTTATTATTATTCTTATTATTAGGGCCCGAGCACCGACGTAGTCGGAGCGGAGGACCTATTGAATTTCGAATGTTTATTATTATTATTATTATTCTTATTTTTAGTGTTTCGTCGCAAAAAGGAGGTGCTTGGGATATTGGGAAGTCTGTGAAATTTTTCACGCAAGCCAGAATTTGCGAAAATTGCAGTCTGATTGGGGTGTCCAGCTACGGTATGAAATATTGGCTCGCTAGCGCCCCCTATTGAGTAGCCCCAACATCAGGATTCACCCAGCTGTATGAAATTTGGTCGGTATGTGGAACGTGATGAGACGCACAAAAAATCCTCTTGGCCGTTTTCTCTAAACCAAACAGGAAGTCGGCCATTTTTGCTTTTATGACGTTTTTTGACCGTTTCAAGGCGTCATACTTTAACGAACTCCTCCCAGAGATTTGACCCGATTGACTTCAGATTCGGCGAGTCTGCTCTTGAGACCTTGGCAGTGAAAAGTTACTCAAAGATCAAAAAGTTATCGAACTATGTGGCCGTGGCGTGGCGTCAAAGAAACACCATTCGCCACGAAACAGGAAGTTGTTGTAACTCGGCTGTACATTGTCAAATCTGCTCCAAATCTCTCATATGTCATAACATCCTGACCCGGAACACATCTATATGATAATTTAGAATCATAGTGATAGCGCCACCTAGTGGCAACCGGAAGTTGTACGCTGCGTACTTTGACATCCTGCTCCTCACAGATTAATCAGATCCCTCTCAAATGTTGTCAAACAAGCCTTAAGACCTTGATAATGCTTCATTGTGAAGATTGTAAGAAGTTACTGAAGGGCGGCGACGTGGCGGCTCGGCGAATTTCGATCCTTCGCCATGAACGAATAAACTGATGTATCTCGACTCCACATCATCAGATCTTTACCAGATTTCACATGCTTGATTAGACTCCAGGCCTGAAGACAACTGCAGGCCAATTTTGAATCATAGTCATAGCGCCACCTACTGGTAACAGGAAGTTAAAGTCTTTATACTTTGGCTTGTTTCTCTTAGTAGGTAAATCAAATCAATATCAAATTAGTTCCACACAAATACAAGAAGTTCATAATGCCAGATCATGAAGCTTTTAATGTTTCGTCGAACACCGTTGCCGTGGCGATGCAGTCTTCGCCGTGAACAACGAAGGTCATTTTGAGAGGCTAAAAATGCTCGAAACATAAGCAAATTTGGCAAGTAGATTAAAAGGCCGAAATGTAGTTATAAAATATGATTTTATTGGTTCAGAGTGGCAAATCAGCTCAATAGCGCCCCCTACAAAATTCCGACGAAGCAGCCCTCACAGTACATTTGACCTAGATGTATGAAATGTGGTAGGAACATGTATCGCATATGGACTTCAATAAAAGTCTCTTGGGGCTATGCTCTAAACCCAACCGGAAGTCAGCCATTTTGCATTTTTTATGAATTTCTCATGTCGTTTTTGTCATTTCCAGGCGCTGCACTTTAACGAACTCCTCCTAGGGAATTCATCAGATCAACTTCAAATTTGGTCGGTACAGTCTAAAGACCTTTGTGATGAAAAGTTACTCAAAGCTTGTTGTTTCGTGAAAAACTGTTACCGTGGCGACGCATTCTTCGCCGTTAACAACGAAGGTAATTTTGAGAGGCTACAAATGCTCGAAACATAAGCAAACTTGGCATACACATTTAAAGCCCAAAATGTAGTTGTATAATATGATTTTATTGGTTCAGAGTGGCAAATCGGCTCAATAGCGCCCCCTACAAAATTTCAACGAAGCAGCCCTCGCAGTACGTTTCACCTAGATGTATGAAATTTGGTAGGAACATGTATCACATATGGACTTAAATAAAAGTATATTGGGGCCATGCTCTGAACCTGCATGCAGTGTCTGACGGTCACGGAACTGAATGGCAGCATCAACCAGAGTCCTCGCGCCGTCCGACGGTCGCGGACGTTCTCGGCCGCGCAGGCCGGAGTCCCGCCGCCACCCCGACGTGCATGCACCCCGACGTGCATATTGCGAGGGCCCGCCCATCGCTGCTCGCAGCTTTAATTATTTTATGTGTTTCGTCGCAAAAAGGAGGTGCTTGGGATATTGGGAAGTTTGTGAAATTTGGCAAGCAAGCCAGAATTTGCGAAAATTGCAGTCTGATTGGGGTGCCCAGCTGCGGTATGAAATATTGGCTCGCTAGCGCCCCCTATTGAGTAGCCCCAACATCAGGTTTCACCCAGCTGTATGAAAGTTGGTAGGTATGTGGAACGTGATGAGACGCACAAAAAATCCTCTTGGCCGTTTTCTCTAAACCAAACAGGAAGTCGGCCATTTTTGCTTTTATGACGTTTTTTGACCGTTTCAAGGCGTCATACTTTAACGAACTCCTCCCAGAGATTTGACCCGATTGACTTCAGATTCGGCTAGTCTGCTCTTGAGACCTTGGCAGTGAAAAGTTACTCAAAGATCAAAAAGTTATCAAACTATGTGGCCGTGGTGTGGCGTCAAAGAAACACCATTCGCCACGAAACAGGAAGTTGTTGTAACTCTGCCGTACATTGTCGAATCTGCTCCAAATCTCTCATATGTCATAACATCCTGACCCGGAACACATCTATATGATAATTTAGAATCATAGTGATAGCGCCACCTAGTGGCAACCGGAAGTTGTACGCTGCGTACTTTGACATCCTGCTCCTCACAGATTCATCAGATCCCTCTCAAATCTTGTCAAACAAGCCTTAAGACCTTGACAATGCTTCATTGTGAAGATTGTAAGAAGTTACTGAAGGGCGGCGACGTGGCGGCTCGGCGAATTTCGATCCTTCGCCATGAACGAATAAACTGATGTAACTCGACTCCACATCATCAGATCTTTACCAGATTTCACGTGTTTGATTAGACTCCAGGCCTGAAGACATCTGCAGGCCAATTTTGAATCATAGTCATAGCGCCACCTACTGGTAACAGGAAGTTAAAGTCTTTATACTTTGGCTTGTTTCTCTTAGTAGGTAAATCAAATCAATATCAAATTTGTTCCACACAAATACAAGAAGTTCATAATGCCAGATCATGAAGCTTTTGATGTTTCGTCGAACGCCGTTGCCGTGGCGATGCAGTCTTCGCCGTTAACAACGAAGGTCATTTTGAGAGGCTAAAAATGCTCGAAACATAAGCAAACTTGGAAAGTAGATTACAAGGCTGAAATGTAGTTATGGAATATGATTTTATTGGTTCAGAGTGGCAAATCGGCTCAATAGCGCCCCCTACAAAATTTCGACGAAGCAGCCCTCGCAGTACGTTTGACCTAGATGTATGAAATGTGGTAGGAACATGTATCGCATATGGACTTCAATAAAAGTCTCTTGGGGCTATGCTCTAAACCCAACCGGAAGTCAGCCATTTTGCATTTTTTATGAATTTCTCATGTCGTTTTTGTCATTTCCAGGCGCTGCACTTTAACGAACTCCTCCTAGGGAATTCATCAGATCAACTTCAAATTTGGTCGGTACAGTCTAAAGACCTTTGTGATGAAAAGTTACTCAAAGCTTGTTGTTTCGTGAAAAGCTGTTGCCGTGGCGACGGAATTTCGATCCTTCGCCATGAACGAATAAACTGATGTAACTCGACTCCACATCATCAGATCTTTACCAGATTTCACGTGTTTGATTAGACTCCAGGCCTGAAGACATCTGCAGGCCAATTTTGAATCATAGTCATAGCGCCACCTACTGGTAACAGGAAGTTAAAGTCTTGATACTTTGACTTGTTTCTCTTAGTAGGTAAATTAAATCAATATCAAATTTGTTCCACACAAATAGTTCATAATGCCAGATCATGAAGCTTTTGATGTTTCGTCGAACGCCGTTGCCGTGGCGATGCAGTCTTCGCCGTTAACAACGAAGGTCATTTTGAGAGGCTAAAAATGCTCGAAACATAAGCAAACTTGGCATACACATTTAAAGCCCAAAATGTAGTTGTATAATATGATTTTATTGGTTCAGAGTGGCAAATCGGCTCAATAGCGCCCCCTACAAAATTTCAACGAAGCAGCCCTCGCAGTACGTTTCACCTAGATGTATGAAATTTGGTAGGAACATGTATCACATATGGACTTAAATAAAAGTATATTGGGGCCATGCTCTGAACCTGCATGCAGTGTCTGACGGTCACGGAACTGAATGACAGCATCAACCAGAGTCCTCGCGCCGTCCGACGGTCGCGGACGTTCTCGGCCGCGCAGGCCGGAGTCCCGCCGGCACCCCGACGTGCATGCACCCCGACGTGCATATTGCGAGGGCCCGCTCATCGCTGCTCGCAGCTTTAATTATTATTAGGGCCCGAGCACCGACGTAGTCGGAGCGGAGGACCTATTGAATTTCGAATGTTTATTATTATTATTCTTATTATTTTATGTGTTTCGTCGCAAAAAGGAGGTGCTTGGGATATTGGGAATGTTGTGAAATTTGGCACGCAAGCCAGAATTTGCGAAAATTGCAGTCTGATTGGGGTGTCCAGCTGCAGTATGAAATATTGGCTCGCTAGCGCCCCCTATTGAGTAGCCCCGACATCAGGATTCACCCAGCTGTATGAAAGTTGGTAGTTATGTGGAACGTGATGAGACGCACCAAAAATCCTCTTGGCCGTTTTCTCTAAACCAAACAGGAAGTCGGCCATTTTTGCTTTTATGACGTTTTTTGACCGTTTCAAGGCGTCATACTTTAACGAACTCCTCCCAGAGATTTGACCCGATTGACTTCAGATTCGGCGAGTCTGCTCTTGAGACCTTGACAGTGAAAAGTTACTCAAAGATCAAAAAGTTATCGAACTATGTGGCCGTGGCGTGGCGTCAAAGAAACACCATTCGCCACGAAACAGGAAGTTGTTGTAACTCGGCCGTACATTGTCGAATCTGCTCAAAGTCTCTCATATGTCATAACATCCTGACCCGGAACACATCTGTATGATAATTTTGAATCAAACTGATAGCGCCACCTAGTGGCAACCGGAAGTTGTACGCTGCGTACTTTGACATCCTGCTCCTAACAGATTAATCAGATCCCTCTCAAATGTTGTCATACAAGCCTTAAGACCTTGATAATGCTTCGTTGTGAAGATTGTAAGAAGTTACTGAAGGGCGGCGACGTGGCGGCTCGGCGAATTTCGATCCTTCGCCATGAACGAATAAACTGATGTATCTCGACTCCACATCATCAGATCTTTCCCAGATTTCACGTGTTTGATTAGACTCCAGGCCTGAAGACATATCCAGGCCAATTTTGAATCATAGTCATAGCGCCACCTACTGGTAACAGGAAGTTAAAGTCTTTATACTTTGGCTTGTTTCTCTTAGTAGGTAAATCAAATCAATATCAAATTTCATCCACACAAATACAAGAAGTTCATAATGCCAGATCATGAAGCTTTTGATGTTTCGTCGAACGCCGTTGCCGTGGCGATGCAGTCTTCGCCGTTAACAACGAAGGTCATTTTGAGAGGCTAAAAATGCTCGAAACATAAGCAAACTTGGCAAGTAGATTACAAGGCCGAAATGTAGTTACAGAATCAGATTTTATTGGTTCAGAGTGGCAAATCGGCTCAATAGCGCCCCCTACAAAATTTCGACGAAGCAGCCCTCGCAGTACGTTTGACCTAGATGTATGAACTGTCGTAGGAACATGTATCGCATATGGACTTCAATAAAAGTCTCTTGGGGCTATGCTCTAAACCCAACCGGAAGTCAGCCATTTTGCATTTTTTATGAATTTCTCATGTCGTTTTTGTCATTTCCAGGCGCTGCACTTTAACGAACTCCTCCTAGGGAATTCATCAGATCAACTTCAAATTTGGTCGGTACAGTCTAAAGACCATTGTGATGAAAAGTTACTCAAACCTTGTTGTTTCGTGAAAAGCTGTTGCCGTGGCGACGCATCCTTCGCCGTTAACAACGAAGGTCATTTTGAGAGGCTAAAAATGCTCGAAACATAACCAAACTTGGCAAGTAGATTACAAGGCCGAAATGTAGTTATGGAATATGATTTTATTGGTTCAGAGTGGCAAATCGGCTCAATAGCGCCCCCTACAAAATTTCAACGAAGCAGCCCTCGCAGTACGTTTCACCTAGATGTATGAAATTTGGTAGGAACATGTATCACATATGCACTTAAATAAAAGTATATTGGGGCCATGCTCTGAACCTGCATGCAGTGTCTGACGGTCACGGAACTGAATGACAGCATCAACCAGAGTCCTCGCGCCGTCCGACGGTCGCGGACGTTCTCGGCCGCGCAGGCCGGAGTCCCGCCGGCACCCCGACGTGCATGCACCCCGACATGCATATTGCGAGGGCCCGCTCATCGCTGCTCGCAGCTTTAATTATTAGGGCCCGAGCACCGACGTAGTCGGAGCGGAGGACCTATTGAATTTCGAATGTTTATTATTCTTCTTATTATTATTATTATTTTTAGTGTTTCGTCGCAAAAAGGAGGTGCTTGGGATATTGGGACGTTTGTGAAATTTGGCACGCAAGCCAGAATTTGCGAAAATTGCAGTCTGATTGGGGTGTCCAGCTGCGGTATGAAATATTGGCTCGCTAGCGCCCCCTATTGAGTAGCCCCAACATCAGGTTTCACCCAGCTGTATGAAAGTTGGTAGTTATGTGGAACGTGATGAGACGCACCAAAAATCCTCTTGGAAGTTTTCTCAAAACCAAACAGGAAGTCGGCCATTTTTACTTTTATGACGGTTTTTGACCGTTTCAAGGCGTCATACTTTAACGAACTCCTCCCAGAGATTTGACCCGATTGACTTCAGATTCGGCGAGTCTGCTCTTGAGACCTTGGCAGTGAAAAGTTACTCAAAGATCAAAAAGTTATCGAACTATGTGGCCGTGGCGTGGCGTCAAAGAAACACCATTCGCCACGAAACAGGAAGTTGTTGTAACTCGGCCGTACATTGTCGAATCTGCTCCAAATCTCTCATATGTCATAACATCCTGACCCGGAACACATCTATATGATAATTTAGAATCATAGTGATAGCGCCACCTAGTGGCAACCGGAAGTTGTACGCTGCGTACTTTGACATCCTGCTCCTCACAGATTAATTAGATCCCTCTCAAATGTTGTCAAACACGCCTTAAGACCTTGATAATGCTTCGTTGTGAAGATTGTAAGAAGTTACTGAAGGGCGGCGACGTGGCGGCTCGGCGAATTCCGATCCTTCGCCATGAACGAATAAACTGATGTAACTCGACTCCACATCATCAGATCTTTGCCAGATTTCACGTGTTTGATTAGACTCCAGGCCTGAAGACATATGCAGGCCAATTTTGAATCATAGTCATAGCGCCACCTACTGGTAACAGGAAGTTAAAGTCTTTATACTTTGGCTTGTTTCTCTTAGTAGGTAAATCAAATCAATATCAAATTTGTTCCACACAAATACAAGAAGTTCATAATGCCAGATCATGAAGCTTTTGATGTTTCGTCGAACGCCGTTGCCGTGGCGATGCAGTCTTCGCCGTTAACAACGAAGGTCATTTTGAGAGGCTAAAAATGCTCGAAACATAAGCAAACTTGGCAAGTAGATTACAAGGCCGAAATGTAGTTACAGAATATGATTTTATTGGTTCAGAGTGGCAAATCGGCTCAATAGCGCCCCCTACAAAATTTCGACGAAGCAGCCCTCGCAGTACGTTTGACCTAGATGTATGAAATGTGGTAGGAACATGTATCGCATATGGACTTCAATAAAAGTCTATTGGGGCTATGCTCTAAACCCAACCGGAAGTCAGCCATTTTGTATTTTTTATGAATTTCTCATGTCATTTTTGTCATTTCCAGGCCCTGCACTTTAACGAACTCCTCCTAGGGAATTCATCAGATCAACTTCAAATTTGGTCGGTACAGTCTAAAGACCTTTGTGATGAAAAGTTACTCAAAGCTTGTTGTTTCGTGAAAAGCTGTTGCCGTGGCGACGGAATTTCGATCCTTCGCCATGAACGAATAAACTGATGTAACTCGACTCCACATCATCAGATCTTTACCAGATTTCACGTGTTTGATTAGACTCCAGGCCTGAAGACATATGCAGGCCAATTTTGAATCATAGTCATAGCGCCACCTACTGGTAACAGGAAGTTAAAGTCTTGATACTTTGGCTTGTTTCTCTTAGTAGGTAAATCAAATCAATATCAAATTTGTTCCACACAAATAGTTCATAATGCCAGATCATGAAGCTTTGATGTTTCGTCGAACGCCGTTGCCGTGGCGATGCAGTCTTCGCCGTTAACAACGAAGGTCATTTTGGGAGGCTAAAAATGCTCGAAACATAAGCAAACTTGGCATACACATTTAAAGGCCAAAATGTAGTTGTATAATATGATTTTATTGGTTCAGAGTGGCAAATCGGCTCAATAGCGCCCCCTACAAAATTTCAACGAAGCAGCCCTCGCAGTACGTTTCACCTAGATGTATGAAATTTGGTAGGAACATGTATCACATATGGACTTAAATAAAAGTATATTGGGGCCATGCTCTGAACCTGCATGCAGTGTCTGACGGTCACGGAACTGAATGGCAGCATCAACCAGAGTCCTCGCGCCGTCCGACGGTCGCGGACGTTCTCGGCCGCGCAGGCCGGAGTCCCGCCGCCACCCCGACGTGCATGCACCCCGACGTGCATATTGCGAGGGCCCGCCCATCGCTGCTCGCAGCTTTAATTATTATTATTTTATGTGTTTCGTCGCAAAAAGGAGGTGCTTGGGATATTGGGAATGTTGTGAAATTTGGCACGCAAGCCAGAATTTGCGAAAATTGCAGTCTGATTGGGGTGTCCAGCTGCAGTATGAAATATTGGCTCGCTAGCGCCCCCTATTGAGTAGCCCCGACATCAGGATTCACCCAGCTGTATGAAAGTTGGTAGTTATGTGGAACGTGATGAGACGCACCAAAAATCCTCTTGGCCGTTTTCTCTAAACCAAACAGGAAGTCGGCCATTTATGCTTTTATGACGTTTTTTGACCGTTTCAAGGCATCATACTTTAACGAACTCCTCCCAGAGATTTGACCCGATTGACTTCAGATTCGGCTAGTCTGCTCTTGAGACCTTGGCAGTGAAAAGTTACTCAAAGATCAAAAAGTTATCGAACTATGTGGCCGTGGCGTGGCGTCAAAGAAACACCATTCGCCACGAAACAGGAAGTTGTTGTAACTTGGCCGTACATTGTCGAATCTGCTCCAAATCTCTCATATGTCATAAGATCCTGACCCGGAACACATCTATATGATAATTTAGAATCATAGTGATAGCGCCACCTAGTGGCAACCGGAAGTTGTACGCTGCGTACTTTGACATCCTGCTCCTAACAGATTAATCAGATCCCTCTCAAATGTTGTCATACAAGCCTTAAGACCTTGATAATGCTTCATTGTGAAAATTGTAAGAAGTTACTGAAGGGCGGCGACGTGGCGGCTCGGCGAATTTCGATCCTTCGCCATGAACGAATAAACTGATGTATCTCGACTCCACATCATCAGATCTTTACCAGATTTCACATGCTTGATTAGACTCCAGGCCTGAAGACATCTGCATGCCAATTTCGAATCATAGTCATAGCGCCACCTACTGGTAACAGGAAGTTAAAGTCTTTATACTTTGGCTTGTTTCTCTTAGTAGGTAAATCAAATCAATATCAAATTTGTTCCACACAAATACAAGAAGTTCATAATGCCAGATCATGAAGCTTTTGATGTTTTGTCGAACGCCGTTGCCGTGGCGATGCAGTCTTCGCCGTGAACAACGAAGGTCATTTTGAGAGGCTAAAAATGCTCGAAACATAAGCAAACTTGGCAAGTAGATTCCAAGGCCGAAATGTAGTTATAGAATATGATTTTATTGGTTCAGAGTGGCAAATCGGCTCAATAGCGCCCCCTACAAAATTTCGACGAAGCAGCCCTCGCAGTACGTTTGACCTAGATGTATGAAATGTGGTAGGAACATGTATCGCATATGGACTTCAATAAAAGTCTCTTGGGGCTATGCTCTAAACCCAACCGGAAGTCAATAACTTTGCATTTCTTCTGAATTTCTAGTGTCGTTTTTGTCATTTCCAGGCGCTGCACTTTAACGAACTCCTCCTAGGGAATTAATCAGATCAACTTCAAATTTGGTCGGTACAGTCTAAAGACCTTTGTGATGCAAAGTTACTCAAAGCTTGTTGTTTCGTGAAAAGCTGTTGCCGTGGCGACGCATTCTTCGCCGTTAACAACGAAGGTCATTTTGAGAGGCTAAAAATGCTCGAAACATAAGCAAACTTGGCATACACATTTAAAGCCCAAAATGTAGTTGTATAATATGATTTTATTGGTTCAGAGTGGCAAATCGGCTCAATAGCGCCCCCTACAAAATTTCAACGAAGCAGCCCTCGCAGTACGTTTCACCTAGATGTATGAAATTTGGTAGGAACATGTATCACATATGGACTTAAATAAAAGTATATTGGGGCCATGCTCTGAACCTGCATGCAGTGTCTGACGGTCACAGAACTGAATGGCAGCATCAACCAGAGTCCTCGCGCCGTCCGACGGTCGCGGACGTTCTCGGCCGCGCAGGCCAGAGTCCCGCCGCCACCCCGACGTGCATGCACCCCGACGTGCATATTGCGAGGGCCCGCCCATCGCTGCTCGCAGCTTTAATTATTCTTATTTTTAGTGTTTCGTCGCAAAAAGGAGGTGCTTGGGATATTAGGAATGTTGTGAAATTTGGCACGCAAGCCAGAATTTGCGAAAATTGCAGTCTGATTGGGGTGTCCAGCTGCGGTATGAAATATTGGCTCGCTAGCGCCCCCTATTGAGTAGCCCCAACATCAGGTTTCACCCAGCTGTATGAAATTTGGTCGGTATGTGGAACGTGATGAGACGCACAAAAAATCCTCTTGGCCGTTTTCTCTAAACCAAACAGGAAGTCGGCCATTTTTACTTTTATGACGTTTTTTGACCGTTTCAAGGCGTCATACTTTAACGAACTCCTCCCAGAGATTTGACCCGATTGACTTCAGATTCGGCTAGTCTGCTCTTGAGACCTTGGCAGTGAAAAGTTACTCAAAGATCAAAAAGTTATCGAACTATGTGGCCGTGGCGTGGCATCAAAGAAACACTATTCGCCACGAAACAGGAAGTTGTTGTAACTCGGCCGTACATTGTCGAATCTGCTCCAAATCTCTCATATGTCATAACATCCTGACCCGGAACACATCTATATGATAATTTTGAATCATAGTGATAGCGCCACCTAGTGGCAACCGGAAGTTGTACGCTGCGTACTTTGACATCCTGCTCCTCACAGATTAATCAGATCCCTCTCAAATGTTGTCAAACAAGCCTTAAGACCTTGATAATGCTTCATTGTGAAGATTGTAAGAAGTTACTGAAGGGCGGCGACGTGGCGGCTCGGCGAATTTCGATCCTTCGCCATGAACGAATAAACTGATGTATCTCGACTCCACATCATCAGATCTTTACCAGATTTCACATGCTTGATTAGACTCCAGGCCTGAAGACATCTGCAGGCCAATTTTGAATCATAGTCATAGCGCCACCTACTGGTAACAGGAAGTTAAAGTCTTTATACTTTGGCTTGTTTCTCTTAGTAGGTAAATCAAATCAATATCAAATTTGTTCCACACAAATACAAGAAGTTCATAATGCCAGATCATGAAGCTTTTGATGTTTCGTCAAACGCCGTTGCCGTGGCGATGCAGTCTTCGCCGTTAACAACGAAGGTCATTTTGAGAGGCTAAAAATGCTCGAAACATAAGCAAACTTGGCAAGTAGATTAAAAGGCCGAAATGTAGTTACAGAATCAGATTTTATTGGTTCAGAGTGCCAAATCGGCTCAATAGCGCCCCCTACAAAATTTCGACGAAGCAGCCCTCGCAGTACGTTTGACCTAGATGTATGAAATGTGGTAGGAACATGTATCGCATATGGACTTCAATAAAAGTCTCTTGGGGCTATGCTCTAAACCCAACCGGAAGTCAGCCATTTTGCATTTTTTATGAATTTCTCATGTCGTTTTTGTCATTTCCAGCCGCTGCACTTTAACGAACTCCTCCTAGGGAATTCATCAGATCAACTTCAAATTTGGTCGGTACAGTCTAAAGACCTTTGTGATGAAAAGTTACTCAAAGCTTGTTGTTTCGTGAAAAGCTGTTGCCGTGGCGACGCATTCTTCGCCGTTAACAACGAAGGTCATTTTGAGAGGCTAAAAATGCTCGAAACATAAGCAAACTTGGAATACACATTTAAAGCCCAAAATGTAGTTGTATAATATGATTTTATTGGTTCAGAGTGGCAAATCGGCTCAATAGCGCCCCCTACAAAATTTCAATGAAGCAGCCCTCGCAGTACGTTTCACCTAGCTGTATGAAATTTGGTAGGTATGTGGAACGTGATGAGACGCACAAAAAAATCCTCTTGGAAGTTTTCTCTAAACCAAACAGGAAGTCGGCCATTTTTGCTTTTATGACGTTTTTTGACCGTTTCAAGGCGTCATACTTTAACGAACTCCTCCCAGAGATTTGACCCGATTGACTTCAGATTCGGCGAGTCTGCTCTTGAGACCTTGACAGTGAAAAGTTACTCAAAGATCAAAAAGTTATCGAACTATGTGGCCGTGGCGTGGCGTCAAAGAAACACCATTCGCCACGAAACAGGAAGTTGTTGTAACTTGGCCGTACATTGTCGAATATTCTCCAAATCTCTCATATGTCATAAGATCCTGACCCGGAACACATCTATATGATAATTTAGAATCATAGTGATAGCGCCACCTAGTGGCAACCGGAAGTTGTACGCTGCGTACTTTGACATCCTGCTCCTCACAGATTAATCAGATCCCTCTCAAATGTTGTCAAACAAGCCTTAAGACCTTGATAATGCTTCATTGTGAAGATTGTAAGAAGTTACTGAAGGGCGGCGACGTGGCGGCTCGGCGAATTTCGATCCTTCGCCATGAACGAATAAACTGATGTAACTCGACTCCACATCATCAGATCTTTACCAGATTTCACGTGTTTGATTAGACTCCAGGCCTGAAGACATCTGCAGGCCAATTTTGAATCATAGTCACAGGGTTTGTGGGCACACCATGAGAAAAGGACTTCTCTGATCTAAATATGTGCAAACTAAGATGCTTGGAGAGCAGAAATTAAATGAAAGTGGTTGTCAAGCCACCGTCAGTGGGCATCAGTATAAATGATCTGTCCAGAGCTTCTTCGTGAGAATCAGGTTGAACGTTATAATGAATGCTTCACACTACAATCTAAAGTTACAGAACAGCTTAAAATGAAAACAGTGTTAAATTAAAGTGTTCAAGTAAAAGTGAATGGCACTGTTTTGTTAACTTTCATGTAAGTCCAAACACAATCAGCAGGACACTGCAGGGAGTTGAACCCCATCCCAGTAAACTGGGAGTACCACTTACCAGTGCCTTTTGCTTTTTGGTCTAGACAGGTCAAGCAAAACCTACATTAACAGCAGCATATGAGTGGCAATATTTAATATTACAGAATTCTTGTGAATCACTTGGATTTCAAATGCTCATAAGTAATCGCATTTTTGATTAAGTGCTTAAAGAGCAAAGTACATGTTAATGTGTTATATTTTAAATGCTATGCAGCATAGATTCGGTTTTATAAATGAGCTTAATGTTTAATATGTTTAATTTGAAATTCTGTACTCAGTTATAGTCATGGTTTAAATGTTCAAGAACATACTGTATCTGTTTCAAAATGCTGTTTTAATGCAGGAAAAGAAACCAGAGATTATATATGAATTTTATTTATATAGCGCTTTTCACAGACAATAATATCACAAAGTGCTTAACAGAGCAGACTTTTAAAAGCATAAAAACAATGTCAATAAAGTTTCTACACAGAAAAGTAAAAACAGCCCAAACACTGAACTTATTGAAAGGTTTGATCTAAATATGTGCAAACTAAGATGCTTGGAGATCAGAAATTAGATGAAAGTGGTTGTCAAGCCACTGTCAGTGGGCATTAGTATAAATGATCTGTCCAGAGCTTCTTCGTGAGAATCAGGTTGAACGTTATAATGAATGAGTCACACTACAATCTAAAGTTACAGAAGAGCTTAAAATGAAAACAGTTTTAAATTAAAGTGTTCAAGTAAAAGTATATGGCACTACTGTTTTGTTAACTTTCATGTAAGTCCAAATACAATCAGCAGGACACTGCAGGGAGTTGAACCCCATCCCAGTAAACTGAGAGTACCACTTACCAGTGCCTTTTGCTTTTTGGTCTAGACAGAAGGTCAAGCAAAACCTACATTAACAACAGCATATGAGTGGCAATATTTAATATTACAGAATTCTTGTGAATCACTTGGATTTCAAATGCTCATAAGTAATCGCATTTTTGATTAAGTGCTTAAAGAGCAAAGTACATGTTAATGTGTTATATTTTAAATGCTATGCAGCATAGATTCGGTTTTATAAATGAGCTTAATGTTTAATTTAACTCAGTTATAGTCATGGGTTATAGTCATGGTTTAAATGTTCAAGAACATACTGTATCCGTTTCAAAATGCTGTTTTAATGCAGGAAAAGAAACCAGAGAGAATGAATATATATATATATATATATATATATATATATATATATATATATATATATATATATATATATATATATATATATATAGTGCTTTTCACAGACAATAATATCACAAAGTGCTTAACAGAGCAGACATCTAAAAGCATAAAAAACAACAATGTCAATAAAGTATATACACAGAGAAAAGTAAAAATATAAAAAATAAAAATGTAAAACATATTTTAAGAGCAGGTCTAGGACATGGGTTTACTTTGTACACAAACGCCAGCCTAAACAGGTGGGTTTTGAGCTGGTTTTTAAATGTAGTCACAGTATCTGCGAGGCAGATACAGACAGAATGAACATCATAACAGAGTTATAACGCATTCAATGCATATGACAGAACCATGGCAGGTCCAGGGTCCAGATATAACCACGATCCTTTGAAACCTGTGAGGCGAGAAAGCACAAAGACTCCGGGGAAGAAGCAAAGTCAGTAATGTGCGTTCATGGTATCGGTAATAGAGTGAATAATATGAATAATAAAAATGATATCAGCAGTGGGAGTCAACAGGGCCATGGTGGGAGGAAGGACCAGGGTCCACATAAAACCACGATCCATGGAACCTGTGAGGCGAAAAAGCACAAAGACTCCGGGGAAGAAGCAAAGTCAGTAATGTGCATGAATGAGACATGAATTCATACAGAATGCGAGAGAGAAGAGAAGCTCAGTGTATCCTAGGAAGTCCCCCAGTAGTCTAAGCCTATAGCAGCTTATTTAGGGGCTGGTCCAAGGCAAACCTGAGCCAGCCCAAACTATAAACCTGAGCCAGCCCCAACTATAAGCACTATCACAAAGGAAAGTCTTAAGCCTACTTTTAAATATGGTGAGTGTGTCTGAAACAGTTAGAATGTATTCATTTTTTCTTAGTGAGCAGCTTTATGTGAAAAAGAACATACAATTGCATCGTGATCACTGAAATATGCTGGCAGTACTATAGTTTGTGTATCATACTGTGTTGTTTTAATGTACACATGGTCAATTAATGTGCCTTTCCCAGTAGTGGGCTGAGAGACAACTTGAATGTACCCTTTATCTGTCATAAAATCATAAATGATTGAGGATTTCAAAATGTTGTCATTGAAATCTCCCATTACAGCAATTGTATCACTAAGTGGATCCAAGGACTCAAGTAGATTGTTTAAATGTGCTTTAAACAATGGCATGGGATATGATGGCGGGCGATAGATGACTGCTATCAATATGTTGTAAGTAACACAGTTGTATACCAGACATTCTAAATTGACATGTGGTAGATTAATAATGTTGTATGTCAACTTGTCTGCACTATACATGCCAACACCGCCATGATGCTGGTTTTGCAAGGCAATCAATGACGGATTGTCACTAGTATATGATGCACTTCGAGGACAGCTATCAAAATGAAAACCATCAATGTTGATTGACTGTGTAGAGGGAGCAGCAGGTAGCCATGTTTCTGTAACAGCAATACAGTGAAGGTTCAAACGTTGTGTAAATACTGTTAAATCTGCCACATGGCGAGGCAAGCTTTGCACGTTCATCAAAAACACATTAAAAGCACGATCAGGTAATTTCTGCTGTGTCATATTGTCAGTTAAATATGGTTCCATGCGTTGAAGTGCATGTTGAATATTTTCCTTACAATAAATAGCTTTCTCCTCGAAATCTTGAATAACTAACCCTGACAGATTTCTCACACGACTCAGTGCCACATATGCTTGTCCAGCGGCAAAGATTTTCTTCAGGGAAACCACAGCTTTATCAACTGTAATACCCTGTACCTTATGCACTGTACACGCCCAAGCCAGTTTTAGTGGAAATTGTCGTCGCAATCCTCCATTACTACTGACCTTATCTTCTTCAGGTTTGATACCTGTGGAAGTCGTGGATTGTGTTGAGAATGATGCACTTTGTTTTCTGCACTGTGCGCCAACTAGTTTATCATCAAATTCAACATAGATCATTTGAGGAAAAGTGCTGTTACTTGAAGTTATTATATCAGTTATGGTGCCACATACACCGTTAACAAGACCATCCATAACATCAACATTCTTTGTAAGCATTACTCGAGCATTTTTCCCCAAAAGCAGTTTTTCAGTTAAACATGTATGATATACTTTAGCATGATGTTTTCTTTTCAACTGTCGTTTGCCGGTTTTTTTATTATTTTCATAATCCTGGGCATTTATTTCAATATAATCTGGACAGAATTTGAATAACTGTTTCACATTGTGCTCATTCACTTGCATATTTGTCGGGAAAATGTGTAAATCTTGGGAATCCTCACCTGTTTCACATTGTTTTAGGACCGTAAGGTCCCCTGGTGACATTGGGCTGTCTTTTGATCGTGTTCTTAAGCGGTTTAATAGCTGTGCAAAAGCTTGATCTTTTTGCCTCACAATTGTTTTTAACTCCACAATTTTGAAATTGTTGGACCATAAGTTATCAGATGCAAAATCAATACAAAGTGGTTTCCCTTTCACAGGAGGCAGTTGGAAGAAATCACCAACAGCTATTACACAAACTTTTCCAAATGTGGAGAAGTCTCCAGTTTGTTTGATTTGACGCAGTCGACCATGAACGTATGTGAGTAGTTTGTTGTCAACCATGGAAATCTCATCTATAATTACTATCTGCAGAGAACGATATTTTACTCGTAATGTGTTCAGTTTCTCCTCCCCTAAAGGTGTGTATGGTAACTGAATATTAGTTCCAATGCTAAATGTACTGTGAATGGTTGCTGCATGTAAATTGTATGCAGCAATCCCAGTTGGAGCAGTTAACAATACACAAACGTCATCAGGATGTTCACAGGTTGGTGACAGTAAGCGTGTTGCTTCGTATTGGATAGCCTTGATTACATGACTTTTGCCTGTTCCTGCGCCCCCTGTAATGAAAACGGTAAGCGGTGGTGGATTCTCTCCCTTGACTTTCTTTAAACACCAGTTCCTTACATCATTAAATATTGCCATTTGTAGTTCATTCAATGATCGAATCAATGCTAAACCTTCTTCTCTACTCAGTGTGTTGTTTTTTTCTAGACGTGCACCTGCTTGTTGACTCATTGATAGATCTGGAATATGTTCTGGTTCTTCTTCGGCTACCTGTTCCTGCGCTTTCATTTCTTCCTCACATTCTAAGCGCTCAAGCTCTTGTTCGGGGCACATCTGACACCAGGCATCCTCTAAGATACCTTCATTTTCAATCGTGGCTTGGACTCTATCTAACACATCAGCATCAATTTCAAAGGCACTGCTATTCCTCTCAACAATTGTTTTCACAGAAAGTTTGGAGCCATCAGTATATTTGATGTTACCAGTCATATAAAACTGTTCAAATGTTTCAAATGTTGTGGGTTTTAGCTGGGCGTCAACTCGATGTGGTACAAATAACTGAAGTCTACTCTGATAAAACTGTTCTGGAGACTTTGTTTCAGAAAAATGCGCAAAACGTATAACTGCAGCTGGTGATCGTGTTCTTTTGGTTATGTATCCTAAGTTGTTGCTCAAACCAATTTTTGTTTGAGAGTTTTCGTTTTTAGACAACGGTCTATATTCTGATGCAAATGTTGCCAAACACATGTTATTAAAGGTGTCATCTTTTGGCCGATTCTTATATCGGTCACCTATACCAGGCATCCACATATCTTCTGATGTCAGCTCTTGGTGTTGCGCCTTTTCCTTCAACACATTTAATGGCAAACTCATTTTAACCACATTATCACCTGTTGGGACAAACACAACTTTTCTGGAACATTCTTTAAGATGCAAATTCATAACTCTATAGGCTGCCTCTTGAGCACAAACATCTCTATTATACAAGTATACACGGCCTAATTTAGTCAATGCTTCTTTAGCATCAACATTCCCTTGTGTGGAGGCTTCTTTTTGCGCATTTCCCAACGATAGTCCAACTTCTCGTTCAGATTTAGAAATGTATGAAATAATATACACAAGGCATGCGTATGGATCACAAACATATTGTAAGTCCAAATTTGCATTCCAACATTTTAAGAGCGACTTATTATATTGATTGATCCATATCTCATCAACTGCCCTCTTCAGCACAACATGTGTATTTTTCCCCATACATTTGTAGGCAGCTTCAAAAGTATCCTGATTCAAACCTAGGCTGTCAAACAATTTATTCACATCATCATGTTTCACTGACTCATCTGAGAGAGCAGTTTTTAATTTTGACATCAACTCTTTCGCATCAACCCTTTTGACACACTGACACTGTGTCAAGTCATTTGCATTCATTTCATCACAGTTGCATGCTGTTGAGCCATCATCTTTAGGTGAAATGCGAGATATGAACGTGCGATTAGAAGGTGGTCTTGGAAAAGCAAATCGACAAGCAGTATTCTTTTTCCGACACGTTTTGGAATGTCTTTTGGAATGCTGCTGCACAGATGTTACAATGTCTAACAAGACGTCATCATCTGATGGTAATCCACATGTGATATACTTGTCAATAAACTGAATCACCTCTTCATCTGTGTTTTTATCTATTTGAGGCGCATTCTCGATCCAGAATAAACAATGCACATGTGGTGAACCACGTTGTTGAAATTCAACACGATAAAAATAGTCTGTCATCTTTCCTATTGGATGTAATGGAGACCTAAGTACTTCCTTCAAATAGATATGCCAGCGATAATCAAACATCCGTGCTGCAGTAACAGGATTACAACGCAAGAGCTCACACTTGTCGGCCCACTGTAAATCTTCTGCAGTTTGCGTTCTACCCTGTTGTTTCAATAAACTAGAAATGAGATTTGGCCATCGCATATCTGCGGATGAAAATGAACCAAACCACGTTGGGAGACCTATTTGTCGAACACATGCCACCAAATCATTTTGAGCTCCCTGCCAAAATGCTGGAGTACCACGAATAGGTCTAAGGAATCGATACCCTTCATCAAACTGCAATAGTTTTCTCAAAGAGTCCTGATCTTTAAACACATCATTCGATACTTTTTGTGAATTACAACCCCCTTTGCCCTTGCGTAAAGCTATGGATACACTTGATAAAACCTGATAGACTTCTGATACATACTGAGCATAAAAGATGTACTCACAACTTCGGGCAAACCTACCATCTGCATGTAATATTCTTGCGTTAAAATACTTAGCCAATGTCAATTTCGTTATCCTATCTTTATGATATGTATTATTTCCTTGTGGAAACAACACTGGGAAGCATTTTGCTTCATTTGAGGGATCTGTAAGCAATTTTACAGGATTATTGCCTTCAGCTGGAGCAATATTTAAGATATTATCCAAATATTGATCTAGCATTTCTTGACCAATATCAATTGGCATAAGACAAGTGTCGGAATGAATACCATACCGTTGTCCATCATAGAGCTCATCGTCATTACCATCTGCAGTGTCACCAGTTTCTGTATTTGAAGCACTCTCTTTAGCTTCTACATCAGCATTTTCTTCCTTGCAAAATGCATTCAGCCACTCCTCGTTAAATTTGACATCTTTATAATGAATGTTACTTTTTATCAAAAAACACAAGGCTTGTCTTACATGCATGGTATCAACAAATTTATACTCATAATGTCCTTTATATGTTAGCTTACGTTTCAATTTGACACGTAACAGCGATCCATCATCTGAGTGAGGAAGCAAGTTAGTGGTTTGAACTACGTTGGCTGGAACACATGTTACTGGTCCATGTACACCATTTTGTCCACCTTTGGGTAATGCCAAGACTTTCATGAATGGAATCTGAAGTGCTATTAGATGTTGTTCTAAATTGTTTAGACAAGCTAATTCTGTGGGAATTGGATCTATTGTCAAATTGTTAACATTACATTGAGCTGGTACTTCACCTTTTTTAAGTTTAGAATGGCAAGTGAAGCATATCCACGGGTGTCCCATAGCGGTCTCCAAAAGTTGGCAAGGTGGTGCACAGTGATCATTACATTTGTGAACAAAATCATAGCTGATGCATTTGTCTGCATTAAGCAATATTTTTTTGTTCTTTCTATAAGCATCTCTCTTACAATGCAAAACCTGACGTTCAAACAGTAATCTATGGCAAACACTACACACAAAATCTGGGCCATTTCTAACATGGGATGTAAACTGCTCCATCACAAAGTCAAAGTCCTTCGACTTCTCTTTTTTCTTTTGCCTCTTCAATGCAATACCTTTAATGACACTTTCCTTGAATTTAGGATTGTGATGGTATTTCTCTTTACTGCTCGTTTTAACCTTATCACGGTGCAAATCATCTACTTTGTATTTAGTCGTACTCAATAGTTTCTTTTTCTCTTTATGAAAGTCATCTACTTTGTATTTAGTCTTACTCAAGTTTCTTTTTGTCTTTATGACGAGTATCCAGTTTGTATTTACTCTTACTTCGTTGTTTCATTTCTTCCATGTGCATAATATATTTTTTCTTGGAAACACTTTTCTTACTTTGTTGATACAATGCATTAGCCTCATAATGCATTTTCATAACACAACTCTTTTTCTTTTGAAAATACTTTGAGGGAGATAACCTACATGGCTGTTCTTCAACATTCTCCTTTACATGAGAGACTGCAGATGCAGCTTGAGGTTTTCTTCTACACATGTACGGTGTGTCTGGTACAATCGTTTCTTGACAAACATTCAAGCAATTATGGTCAGGATGAACAATATGATCAGAATCAACAACAGTTGTACAGCAGGTGTCATTCTGCAATGTTTCCAATGGACTACACGGTTTTGTCTTCTGTGATCTAGTTCTGTACCCTTTGTCAAATGAAATATTGTTTTTGCATAAGCCATCAATAAGTCTCTGCTTAGGCAAGTCATTGACACACAACAAAGCAGACGATCCGCTGATCGCCTCGCTTTCTCTCAAACGTGTGTACAACTGGTCACCTGAAAGCAACACCGAGTCCAGATCTGTTGTCTGCCATGAGAAGACACTCTCTCTACTATGTTTTGCTAAACTTACCAACGCAATTGCCATGCACTGAACTCCTCCAAATGTAAACCTCTTATCCCCCTGGTGAAATGATCCCATTACAGTGTTACCAAGCCTGACAGAACTGCCTGCCTCAACATCAGTTGCAACATTCATGTCACCACTGCTGTCAAGATCACAACTGACAGAATGTGTGTCTACACTCTCTGTAAACCCAGTAGCACACTCCATGTCAGTATCAGTTTGGTACTGAACTGAAAGGCTATGAATACCCCACCACCCAGCGTTTAAAGACCTCTTTAGATCCCTAATGTGATACATCAGGTCTGCCATGCACGTGTTGAAAACGGCCACAGGCGTGCCATAAGTAGATGCACACCCGGACGTGGCGTCACGTACGCCACAATCAACTACGACAAAAAACTTGCCGTGTTGAAGAACAGTAATAACTGCACCGTCGAGGTTCAAAAGACACATTTGATCTCTATTGAGTAGTTCTTCCATTTTTCGCGACAGCACAGTCTCACAGGTATTGTACTCAGGCTTGCCCACATCAACTGCCCAGCTAATGCCAAACACAGCACTCTGTTTTAGCACCGTGCACAGTTGTTCCTCTGCTCCATTACTTTCATGGCTTGCCGTTTCCAATTTCATACTTTCTACACGTATGCTATCAACCTCTGACCCCTTCCATGTGCATACAGGAGTAATCACATGTTTGATTGCAGCAACAACACTACGTGCAAGACCTGTGTTCGCATTAGACTGTCCATCTGCTTTGCAGAACACAGTCCCAGCCACAACAGCCGCTTGCCGTTTGTTTGCACAGATGCACTCATTAGGATTAGAACCAGTCTGACCTTTGATGTTTCTTTGTGTGCAGCCCTTAAGGTGGTCACTCTCTCTCACATCCACTTGCAGAGCCCTGGAAGGTGATGTTGGCGTTGAGGAGAGTTCCACAGCCTGGGGGATCGGCAGACAAAGAACATTTAAAAACATGTACTTGCTTAAAAACTGATTTCAGTGTAATCTAACTGCATTTTCACTAACATGTTCTGTTACATCATGTAATTTTGTAGCTGGTTGTGTAGCCACGTGTATAGCGTTAACATGGTAGCATGTAATGGTCAAAGGAGACACGTGTTTAAAAAGTATGAAGAACACCCACCTCTGCATTCACATCCACTGGCAGTGATGTTGGCATTGAAGACAGTTCCACAGCCTGGTCCTGGGGGATCGGCACCTTATAAAGGGACAAAGAAAAAGAACATTTAAAAACATGTACTTGCTTAAAAACTGATTTCAGTGTAATTGAACTGCATTTTCAATAACATGTTATATTAGCTCATTTCAATACAAGTATGAAGAACACCCACCTCTGCATTCACAGCCACTGGCAGTGATGTTGGCGTTGAAGACGGATCCACAGCCTGGTCCTGGAGAATCGGCACCTTCATAAAGAGAAAAAGAACATTTAAAAACATGTACTTGCTTAAAAACTCATTTCAGTGTAATCTAACTGCATTTTCAATAACATGTTATATTAGCTCATTTCAATACAAGTATGAAGAACACCCACCTCTGCATTCACATCCACTGGCAGTGATGTTGGCATTGAGGACAGTTCCACAGCCTGGTCCTGGGGGATCGGCACCTTATAAAGGGACAAAGAACATTTAAAAGCATGTACTTGCTTAAAAACTGATTTCAGTGTAATCTAACTGCATTTTCAATAACATGTTCTATTAGCTCATTTCAATATAAGTATGAACACCCACCTCTGCATTCACAGCCACCGTCTCTGATGGCTCCACAGGGATGTTTGCAACACTAGGCGTGTCCACCTACAAAATAATGCCACAGTTAACTTTCAGCACAGTGCAATGTACAAATGCAGAAATGTCTTTACTTGCATACACTGCATAAAATTCAATTTCACAACAGACAGATATGGTATACACAAAAACACACCTGCTGCTCTGTCACCGTCTTGCCTGAAACTGCCTTCTGGAGATCCATGCGTCGTTCCTAAATTGAGATAAACAAACATTTGTAAGCACAACTTGCAACATTTTGGTATGGAAATATAATCATTTCTGACTTTTAAAATGATATAGATAGACAGAGGACATGTAGTTGCAAGTTACCTTTCTGCATTGTGAAACAACTGGTGGGCATGCGGCTGGGGATGCAGCTGGACTTGGAAGATGCGATGGCACAACAGCATCCATGGCATCCAAGATGGCACTGCTGAACCTCCAGAGACGTACAGAACATTCTTTGACAACCTGAAATATACAGCAGAAGAAATATTATGGACACCGTGCTACACAAACCCTATCCATACTATTATGATCATAAATATTTCCGTGTTTTTCAGCAAATAAATGAAACTTCACAAACCTGCTGATGAACAAGCCTCCTCTTGGGTGCGTCGCAAGACTGTTCTGGTTTCCCCAAATGATGTCTCTGTAATGACAAAAGCATTCCTCATATTAAACACGTGTCTCTTTTGACCATTACATGCTAACGCTATACACGTGTCTGCACAATCAGCTACAAAATGACAGTCTGCAATCATTTACCTTCTTGCCACATCCAGCAAATGTCCACTCAGAAGGGTCTGGTCGGCGTGGCACGTGGCGGACCTCTCCCTTCACGACCACCTTCGGCGAGATCCTGCGAGCAGGAGGCGATGTCTTTGGAGAAACATCTGGCTTCTTGGTAGAAACAGGATCCAGCACCTTCCTCAGCAGGTGGTCATGTGCAGCCGAAAAGAACGCCTTTGCCAAGATGGGCATCCCGTCAGAGTCACTCAAATGCACCTACAAAGCAATAACAGAGAAATGACTTAACACACACAACCTCCGAATCAATATAAATCTGCCATGAATTGATTGCTATAATCTATAAACAAAAATACATCACACTTCTGCACATGTCAACCTATTTTACTTACGCTGTCTTTGTACCACAGCTGGAGGTCGTTCATAGGAAACTGCTCAGCAACAGACCAGTACCGGACACCTTAACATGAGAAGAAAATGCCAGAGTTACCAAAAAGGCCTAAATGATTTTCAACAGTCTTTTTTGACAGAAAACAAGATGTAGACAAAACAATTATGCAGTGCACAGATGTGATCTCTTTTCTGATATTTCTACCATTATGACTTTTTGGAAGACATGGCCTTGGACATTGATTCCATTTACTAACAAAATATGATTGTAATGGAATATATGAATCGTGATTTATGCAAATCAAACAAACAAAATAAATCATAGAAAATCTAAATATCAACTCGCAAACATGTAACTATTCATAAGTGACATTTCATGAAACACACCTGCAGATACAGCCTTAATACGGTACTGATTTCGCAAGTGCTCCTGGACATCCACCGGTACGTTGAGCCTTGGAGGAAAATCCACCACCACCACCTAAAAATAAACAACAGATGTTCATAAGTTATTTTATCCAAACACGATAACATCACAACTTATACACAAACATCATTTCTAGTAGAAAAGATATCTTACCTCATCCCATTTCTCGCAAACACTACCAAGGAGCAGGGCGAACTCTTCACCAGCCTCGATGACGGTTCTACTGGAAGTGAGGTTGTTGGATGGGGCCAAAACACAGACAACATCAGGTGTACGATCCAACGCAGCATTCCGCACCTCAGCCCGCAAGTCCTTCGCGGCGGCCCCGGGCGTAGACATCACACCATAAGAAAATGCTGCTGGCATCTCCACGAAACCATCTGCAATGCCTCGCAGATGTGAGTCGCCTACAAGAAGGACAAACTAAACACAAAATGGCATTTTTAGAATGACAAACAAATAATCATACAGAAATCCACACCGTTCTTGATGATTTGTCAACGCAAATATACCTTCTTGTCTGGAGAGTGCTCTATAAAGACCAACTTGTGTTGCTTCCCGGTCACGGTGGAAGTTGGCCATTTCTTCGCTGGATTGCGAAATCCCGTTCCATCAACTATTGAATAGACAAGGAAAACAAAATAAACACTATGAAACATAATACTACATAATACATTGAAACACAACAGTGCACATTCCAGACATGTAAAAATAAAATACAGCTTACACATAGAACAGCAATTATGAAAAGCAGTTGCCAACATACCAGAAGAAACGGAGGGTCTTTGAGGGTTCATTTCCAAGGGACGACGCATCTCTGCAATCTTCTTGGCTGCCTGAGATCGGCGGTAAGATCGTCCACGAGGCATCTGAAAGTATATTAGTTCATTGATAAGTCATGACATCACAAGATGTTGCTGTTCAGCATTACAAAATGCCACATGCTAGGAAAGCTTATTTCTAATACATCCATGATTATAACATCAATGGCCGTGCAGAGAGACAGACACAGAGACAGAGAGAGAGCTTTATTTTTAAGTACATAGGCTAATGTGTAGCCTACGCAAAAAATGCCATGAGGCGCATGTGCCTCATGGCACATGCGCACGTGTGCCATGAGGCCTTCACTGACCTCTGTAAATGCAAGAACTAATCTTAGAAAACATCGTAGAACACTTTCCGTAATCACCACAACACCTAACATAACAGGTTAACATTATATGTCACTAAGTCCGTTACACTATTAAAACATCTTAGCTAACCAGACTGTTGTACAAATGTTACTTCATAACAAAGTTCTCGTGAAACTGCCGACACATAACGCACCACTGCTACAGACTGGACGCAAAGTTACGTAACACCACAGAACTGAAACTTACCTTGGCAGAGAAAGAAAGTCGTTTGGAGATCAACCTTCGTAGAGTCCTTTCGGGTCTTGAAGATGTGATCCAGTGGTCTTCTGATAACAGAACAGTGAGCCTTCTAGTTGAAACTAAAAAGCGATTCCTGCGTAGCATGTGAAGCATTTTATCCTAAAAAATAAGTGGGCGTATCAATGACGTCAATGACCGTAGCGTTATTCTGCCAATGACTTCTTGGCGATATCCACAAGGGGCGTTACTACACTCTTGTCACAGGTCTGACCAAAACGTTTGTCCCACGCAGATTTGAGCAGTTGTAGTCGACATACACAGAAATAAGTTTTGGTTTCAAAACGGAGTTGTAACACAAACACGATCTCAGGGTGTTTCAGCATTGTTTGAGAAATTATCTCAGTCCTGAATACAACGCCTGAAAACAAATATCACGTGACTCTTCATGCATCCTGCCCAGACGTAAACAGGAAGTACAATGGCAGTTAAAACTGGAATACGCATGCGCATGGAATACACGAGGCTTCTGCTGACGACAAACTCTCTGTAAGTACTTGTAACAACTTTATTCCATTATTGCAAACCGAAATATTATTACCATACCATTAATATCATGTTATGATCATCATGTCAGGTCAGCATCGTTCCGTTACGTGTTTCTTCAGTTGTATTGTTCATGATACGGGTGCAATCACGTTAACGTTAAATAAACACACACGTCTCCGTTGTATCACGTCACGTATCGTCATTAATGCATGTAGTTCATAGGTAGGTTCATTCATGTCCGAATTTGTTGTGTTTTTGCGGACGAAATCATGTAAACACGAACGTGCATTTAAATATGATTTAACGTTTACTGCTGTACGTCGCTGAATATAATGAAGGCTGACCAGCGGCCCGTTAACGTGAGATATAACGTTACTCTGGACGTTACTTTACGGACACTTAAGCCAGTGGACCTGTTCACAGCAGCAGAGGATCTGGATGAAGACAGAGCTGGAATCCACGGGTCTCTGGCCAGGCTCCTTTCCTGTGCGCAACCTCATGAAGATGGTGTCATTGTGGCGTCTCCCTCCCCAGCCAGAATGAATCCACAGCATCTCTGATCTACACTGGCTGCACCAACTCATCTGAAGGTTTCACAAGTAGATGGTAAATACATCCAACATTTAAACACATCTGTCATATTCACTGTGCTCATATCTGTTATAAACCATTGATTATGTTTTGTGATCCTTCTCTCCTTACAGCCGCCGCTGTAACTGTAAGGAGACCAGTGCCTGTTCCTCAGGAGCTCACGTGTCTGCTGCCAGAAGGAGCGGGTCGTCCAGCAACAGAGGCGACTGTCACAGTCCCTGGTGTGTGTTATTTGACCTGTATTTGCATCTTAAAAATATACTTCATGTAGTGTTCATCAAAACTCAGGCAGGTGTCCTTTCTCTAAACACTGACCTGATGCATCAAGTGGATATGTTTTGCTGAACATAATATTATGCATTGGTCCTCTACATCCCCTAGTCTAATGAGCAGACTTATAAACGCACTGTTACAACTCCTTCATAGTGTCATATTGCTTTTCGGAGAATTATGATGATAAGTTCATAGTAGATGCAAAAGTATACTGATGTACAATATATTATGTTGAACATTGTTGCTCCTGAATGGATCACAGCCAACCCAATTATGTTCAACACAGCTCATGTCCTTGGTCATGGTGCCACAGCGCTTAAAAGAATACACTTCATAATTCTCACAATTCTGACCCTTTGCTTTTTTATTAACAGCATTTACTTGTACTTTTACTTCCAATGAACAGGTTATGATGTACATTTAATATCAGAAAATTCCTTTTGATACTTAAGTACTTTTGTACTTAAGTACAATAAATATCAGATACTTTAAGACTTTTACTCAAGTAGTATTCTAATAGGTGACTTTTTACTTTTACTGGAGTAGTTTTCCAGTAAGGTATCTTTACTTTTACTCAAGTATAGCTTTTGAGTACTTTATACACCACTGTGAGTAAGTAAGATTTGAATGCAGGAATTTTACTTAAAGAGTATTTACACCATGTGGTCGTATTAATACATATTTGTTTACTGAAGTACAAGATGTGTAGACCTTCTTCATCACTGTTAAAAAAATGTGGGAACAGAAAGAGGTTTTTCACCAAAAACGTTCTGCCATCAACCGACAACCATGGGACCATGACTTCTTATCCCACATGAAGCATGACTTGAACCGTTCTGTCTCATGTTTAGGTGTTCTGCTTGTTGTCCTCGTGACTATGAATTGATACCAGTCATGATGAGGGTACGTATCACTCTTCGTTTTCTTATTTGGATAAAAATAAACAATATGTATGTATGAAACTGCTGTGTTACTAACACCTGAATGCATGTGTTTGAAGTGTGCCATGTTGCTTCACCTGCCTAGGTTACATAACAATGACACACACTGAATATTAACCCATTGAAAGACAAACACACGTGTATGAATGAAGTATATTCTTTATATATTAATGTGAGAAACAGTCTGTCATTGGATACGGCTGAGATAGGTGACGTAGCAACAGAGCAACAGAGGCGACTGTCACAGTCCCTGGTGTGTGTTATTTGACCTGTATTTGCATCTTAAAAATATACTTCATGTAGTATTCATCAAAACTGCAGCACTCCAGTGTCCAGCTTGCTGAGTTTCACAGACTACAGTGTAGCTGTCATGTTACATCCTTGCTTCATCCTACTGTCAATAATAATGACAACATGTTTAATATTCTCTGTAGTGTCAGAGGCCCCCCTGATTTCTCCTGAGACGTCTGCAGAGCCCGCTCAACTGTCACCAGCACAGAGAGATCAAAGTTAGTATTAGAAGGTTTTTCATGTCAAAAGATTAAATCAAGACGCAACCAGAATCGTACTAATTTGCTCCGTTTATTCTTGTCTGACTAGGTGAGCCATCACCCAGGACGTTAGCTGTCCCCACCCGTCCTCCTCCACAGCTCCCTGGCTACGAGCATGAAGTCAGCCAGTGGACCTGTTCACAGCAGCAGAGGATCTGGATGAAGACAGAGCTGGAATCCACGGGTCTCTGGCCAGGCTCCTTTCCTGTGCGCAACCTCATGAAAATGGTGTCATTGTGGCGTCTCCCTCCCCAGCCAGAATGAATCGACAGCATCTCTGATCTTCCTCCTCCAAAGTACTTTCAGCGGACATTCTCGGCCGCGCAGGCCGGAGTCCCGCCGGCACCCCGACGTGCATGCACCCCGACGTGCATATTGCGAGGGCCCGCTCATCGCTGCTCGCAGCTTTAATTAGGGCCCGAGCACCGACGTAGTCGGAGCGGAGGACCTATTGAATTTCGAATGTTTATTATTATTAGGGCCCGAGCACCGACGTAGTCGGAGCGGAGGACCTATTGAATTTCGAATGTTTATTATTATTATTCTTATTATTTTATGTGTTTCGTCGCAAAAAGGAGGTGCTTGGGATATTGGGAATGTTGTGAAATTTGGCACGCAAGCCAGAATTTGCGAAAATTGCAGTCTGATTGGGGTGTCCAGCTGCAGTATGAAATATTGGCTCGCTAGCGCCCCCTATTGAGTAGCCCCGACATCAGGATTCACCCAGCTGTACGAAAGTTGGTAGTTATGTGGAACGTGATGAGACGCACCAAAAATCCTCTTGGCCGTTTTCTCTAAACCAAACAGGAAGTCGGCCATTTTTGCTTTTATGACGTTTTTTGACCGTTTCAAGGCGTCATACTTTAACGAACTCCTCCCAGAGATTTGACCCGATTGACTTCAGATTCGGCGAGTCTGCTCTTGAGACCTTGACAGTGAAAAGTTACTCAAAGATCAAAAAGTTATCGAACTATGTGGCCGTGGCATGGCGTCAAAGAAACACCATTCGCCACGAAACAGGAAGTTGTTGTAACTTGGCCGTACATTGTCGAATCTGCTCCAAATCTCTCATATGTCATAAGATCCTGACCCGGAACACATCTATATGATAATTTAGAATCATAGTGATAGCGCCACCTAGTGGCAACCGGAAGTTGTACGCTGCGTACTTTGACATCCTGCTCCTCACAGATTAATCAGATCCCTCTCAAATGTTGTCAAACAAGCCTTAAGACCTTGATAATGCTTCATTGTGAAGATTGTAAGAAGTTACTGAAGGGCGGCGACGTGGCGGCTCGGCGAATTTCGATCCTTCGCCATGAACGAATAAACTGATGTAACTCGACTCCACATCATCAGATCTTTACCAGATTTCACGTGCTTGATTAGACTCCAGGCCTGAAGACATCTGCAGGCCAATTTTGAATCATAGTCATAGCGCCACCTACTGGTAACAGGAAGTTAAAGTCTTGATACTTTGGCTTGTTTCTCTCAGTAGGTAAATCAAATCAATATCTAATTTGTTCCACACAAATACAAGAAGTTCATAATGCCAGATCATGAAGTTTTTGATGTTTCGTCGAACGCCGTTGCCGTGGCGATGCAGTCTTCGCCGTTAACAACGAAGGTCATTTTGACAGGCTAAAAATGCTCGAAACATAAGCAAACTTGGCAAGTAGATTACAAGGCCGAAATGTAGTTAGGGAATATGATTTTATTGGTTCAGAGTGGCAAATCGGCTCAATAGCGCCCCCTACAAAATTTCGACGAAGCAGCCCTCGCAGTACGTTTGACCTAGATGTATGAAATGTGGTAGGAACATGTATCGCATATGGACTTCAATAAAAGTCTCTTGGGGCTATGCTCTAAACCCAACCGGAAGTCTGCCATTTTGCATTTTTTATGAATTTCTCATGTCGTTTTTGTCATTTCCAGGCGCTGCACTTTAACGAACTCCTCCTAGGGAATTCATCAGATCAACTTCAAATTTGGTCGGTACAGTCTAAAGACCTTTGTGATGAAAAGTTACTCAAAGCTTGTTGTTTCGTGAAAAGCTGTTGCCGTGGCGACGGAATTTCGATCCTTCGCCATGAACGAATAAACTGATGTAACTCGACTCCACATCATGAGATCTTTACCAGATTTCACGTGTTTGATTAGACTCCAGGCCTGAAGACATATGCAGGCCAATTTTGAATCATAGTCATAGCGCCACCTACTGGTAACAGGAAGTTAAAGTCTTGATACTTTGGCTTGTTTCTCTTAGTAGGTAAATCAAATCAATATCAAATTTGTTCCACACAAATAGTTCATAATGCCAGATCATGAAGCTTTTGATGTTTCGTCGAACGCCGTTGCCGTGGCGATGCAGTCTTCGCCGTTAAAAACGAAGGTCATTTTGAGAGGCTAAAAATGCTCGAAACATAAGCAAACTTGGCATACACATTTAAAGCCCAAAATGTAGTTGTATAATATGATTTTATTGGTTCAGAGTGGCAAATCGGCTCAATAGCGCCCCCTACAAAATTTCAACGAAGCAGCCCTCGCAGTACGTTTCACCTAGAGGTATGAAATTTGGTAGGAACATGTATCACATATGGACTTAAATAAAAGTATATTGGGGCCATGCTCTGAACCTGCATGCAGTGTCTGACGGTCACGGAACTGAATGACAGCATCAACCAGAGTCCTCGCGCCGTCCGACGGTCGCGGACGTTCTCGGCCGCGCAGGCCGGAGTCCCGCCGGCACCCCGACGTGCATGCACCCCGACGTGCATATTGCGAGGGCCCGCTCATCGCTGCTCGCAGCTTTAATTCTTATTCTTATTCTTATTTTTAGTGTTTCGTCGCAAAAAGGAGGTGCTTGGGATATTGGGAATGTTGTGAAATTTGGCACGCAAGCCAGAATTTGCGAAAATTGCAGTCTGATTGGGGTGTCCAGCTGCGGTATGAAATATTGGCTCGCTAGCGCCCCCTATTGAGTAGCCCCAACATCAGGTTTCACCCAGCTGTATGAAATTTGGTCGGTATGTGGAACGTGATGAGACGCACAAAAAATCCTCTTGGCCGTTTTCTCTAAACCAAACAGGAAGTCGGCCATTTTTACTTTTATGACGTTTTTTGACCGTTTCAAGGCGTCATACTTTAACGAACTCCTCCCAGAGATTTGACCCGATTGACTTCAGATTCGGCTAGTCTGCTCTTGAGACCTTGACAGTGAAAAGTTACTCAAAGATCAAAAAGTTATCGAACTATGTGGCCGTGGCGTGGCGTCAAAGAAACACCATTCGCCACGAAACAGGAAGTTGTTGTAACTCGGCCGTACATTGTCGAATCTGCTCCAAATCTCTCATATGTCATAACATCCTGACCCGGAACACATCTATATGATAATTTTGAATCATAGTGATAGCGCCACCTAGTGGCAACCGGAAGTTGTACGCTGCGTACTTTGACATCCTGCTCCTCACAGATTAATCAGATCCCTCTCAAATGTTGTCAAACAAGCCTTAAGACCTTGATAATGCTTCATTGTGAAGATTGTAAGAAGTTACTGAAGGGCGGCGACATGGCGGCTCGGCGAATTTCGATCCTTCGCCATGAACGAATAAACTGATGTATCTCGACTCCACATCATCAGATCTTTACCAGATTTCACATGCTTGATTAGACTCCAGGCCTGAAGACATCTGCAGGCCAATTTTGAATCATAGTCATAGCGCCACCTACTGGTAACAGGAAGTTAAAGTCTTTATACTTTGGCTTGTTTCTCTTAGTAGGTAAATCAAATCAATATCAAATTTGTTCCACACAAATACAAGAAGTTCATAATGCCAGATCATGAAGCTTTTGATGTTTCGTCGAACGCCGTTGCCGTGGCGATGCAGTCTTCGCCGTTAACAACGAAGGTCATTTTGAGAGGCAGAAAATGCTCGAAACATAAGCAAACTTGGCAAGTAGATTACAAGGCCGAAATGTAGTTACAGAATATGATTTTATTGGTTCAGAGTGGCAAATCGGCTCAATAGCGCCCCCTACAAAATTTCGACGAAGCAGCCCTCGCAGTACGTTTGACCTAGATGTATGAAATGTGGTAGGAACATGTATCGCATATGGACTTCAATAAAAGTCTCTTGGGGCTATGCTCTAAACCCAACCGGAAGTCAGCCATTTTGCATTTTTTCATGAATTTCTCATGTCGTTTTTGTCATTTCCAGGCGCTGCACTTTAACGAACTCCTCCTAGGGAATTCATCAGATCAACTTCAAATTTGGTCGGTACAGTCTAAAGACCTTTGTGATGAAAAGTTACTCAAAGCTTGTTGTTTCGTGAAAAGCTGTTGCCGTGGCGACGCATCCTTCGCCGTTAACAACGAAGGTCATTTTGAGAGGCTAAAAATGCTCGAAACATAACCAAACTTGGCAAGTAGATTACAAGGCCGAAATGTAGTTATGGAATATGATTTTATTGGTTCAGAGTGGCAAATCGGCTCAATAGCGCCCCCTACAAAATTTCAACGAAGCAGCCCTCGCAGTACGTTTCACCTAGATGTATGAAATTTGGTAGGAACATGTATCACATATGGACTTAAATAAAAGTCTCTTGGGGCCATGCTCTGAACCTGCATGCAGTGTCTGACGGTCACGGAACTGAATGACAGCATCAACCAGAGTCCTCGCGCCGTCCGACGGTCGCTGACGTTCTCGGCCGCGCAGGCCGGAGTCCCGCCGGCACCCCGACGTGCATGCACCCCGACGTGCATATTGCGAGGGCCCGCTCATCGCTGCTCGCAGCTTTAATTATTATTCTTCTTCTTCTTCCGCTTTCATGGCAAAAAGGAGGTGCTTGGGATATTGGGAATGTTGTGAAATTTGGCACGCAAGCCAGAATTTGCGAAAATTGCAGTCTGATTGGGGTGTCCAGCTGCAGTATGAAATATTGGCTCGCTAGCGCCCCCTATTGAGTAGCCCCGACATCAGGATTCACCCAGCTGTATGAAAGTTGGTAGTTATGTGGAACGTGATGAGACGCACCAAAAATCCTCTTGGCCGTTTTCTCTAAACCAAACAGGAAGTCGGCCATTTTTGCTTTTATGACGTTTTTTGACCGTTTCAAGGCGTCATACTTTAACGAACTCCTCCCAGAGATTTGACCCGATTGACTTCAGATTCGGCGAGTCTGCTCTTGAGACCTTGACAGTGAAAAGTTACTCAAAGATCAAAAAGTTATCGAACTATGTGGCCGTGGCGTGGCGTCAAAGAAACACCATTCGCCACGAAACAGGAAGTTGTTGTAACTTGGCCGTACATTGTCGAATCTGCTCCAAATCTCTCATATGTCATAAGATCCTGACCCGGAACACATCTATATGATAATTTCGAATCATAGTGATAGCGCCACCTAGTGGCAACCGGAAGTTGTACGCTGCATACTTTGACATCCTGCTCCTCACAGATTAATCAGATCCCTCTCAAATGTTGTCAAACAAGCCTTAAGACCTTGATAATGCTTCATTGTGAAGATTGTAAGAAGTTACTGAAGGGCGGCGACGTGGCGGCTCGGCGAATTTCGATCCTTCGCCATGAACGAATAAACTGATGTAACTCGACTCCACATCATCAGATCTTTACCAGATTTCACGTGTTTGATTAGACTCCAGGCCTGAAGACATCTGCAGGCCAATTTTGAATCATAGTCATAGCGCCACCTACTGCTAACAGGAAGTTAAAGTCTTTATACTTTGGCTTGTTTCTCTTAGTAGGTAAATCAAATCAATATCAAATTTGTTCCACACAAATACAAGAAGTTCATAATACCAGATCATGAAGCTTTTGATGTTTCGTCGAACGCCGTTGCCGTGGCGATGCAGTCTTCGCCGTGAACAACGAAGGTCATTTTGAGAGGCTAAAAATGCTCGAAACATAAGCAAACTTGGCAAGTAGATTACAAGGCCGAAATGTAGTTATAGAATATGATTTTATTGGTTCAGAGTGGCAAATTGGCTCAATAGCGCCCCCTACAAAATTTCAACCAAGCAGCCCTCGCAGTACGTTTCACCTAGATGTATGAAATTTGGTAGGAATATGTATCACATATGGACTTCAATAAAAGTATCTTGGGGCCATGCTCTGAACCTGCATGCAGTGTCTGACGGTCACGGAACTGAATGACAGCATCAACCAGAGTCCTCGCGCCGTCCGACGGTCGCGGACGTTCTCGGCCGCGCAGGCCGGAGTCCCGCCGGCACCCCGACGTGCATATTGCGAGGGCCCGCCCATCGCTGCTCGCAGCTTTAATTAGGGCCCGAGCACCGACGTAGTCGGAGCGGAGGACCTATTGAAACCGTAATGTTTATTATTATTCTTATTCTTAGTCTTTCGTCGCAAAAAGGAGGTGCTTGGGATATTGGGAATGTTGTGAAATTTGGCACGCAAGCCAGAATTTGCGAAAATTGCAGTCTGCTTGGGGTGTCCAGCTGCGTTATGAAATATTGGCTCGCTAGCGCCCCCTATTGAGTAGCCCCAACATCAGGTTTCACCCAGCTGTATGAAAGTTGGTAGGTATGTGGAACGTGATGAGACGCACCAAAAATCCTCTTGGAAGTTTTCTCTAAACCAAACAGGAAGTCGGCCATTTTTGCATTTATGACGTTTTTTGACCGTTTCAAGGCGCCATACTTTAACGAACTCCTCCCAGAGATTTGACCCGATTGACTTCAGATTCGGCGAGTCTGCTCTTGAGACCTTGGCAGTGAAAAGTTACTCAAAGATCAAAAAGTTATCAAACTATGTGGCCGTGGCGTGGCGTCAAAGAAACACCATTCGCCACGAAACAGGAAGTTGTTGTAACTCGGCCGTACATTGTCGAATCTGCTCAAAATCTCTCATATGTCATAACATCCTGACCTGGAACACATCTATATGATAATTTAGAATCATAGTGATAGCGCCACCTAGTGGCAACCGGAAGTTGTACGCTGCGTACTTTGACATCCTGCTCCTCACAGATTCATCAGATCCCTCTCAAATGTTGTCAAACAAGCCTTAACACCTTGATAATGCTTCGTTGTGAAGATTGTAAGAAGTTACTGAAGGGCGGCGACGTGGCGGCTCGGCGAATTTCGATCCTTCGCCATGAACGAATAAACTGATGTAACTCGACTCCACATCATCAGATCTTTACCAGATGTCATGTGTTTGATTAGACTCCAGGCCTGACGACATCTGCAGGCCAATTTTGAATCATAGTCATAGCGCCACCTACTGGTAACAGGAAGTTAAAGTCTTTATACTTTGGCTTGTTTCTCTTAGTAGGTTAATCAAATCAATATCAAATTTGTTCCACACAAATAGAAGAAGTTCATAATGCCAGATCATGAAGCTTTTGATGTTTCGTCGAACGCCGTTGCCGTGGCGACGCAGTCTTCGCCGTTAACAACGAAGGTCATTTTGAGAGGCTAAAAATGCTCGAAACATAAGCAAACTTGGCAAGTAGATTACAAGGCCGAAATGTAGTTATGGACTATGATTGTATTGGTTCAGAGTGGCACATCGGCTCAATAGCGCCCCCTACAAAATTTCAACGAAGCAGCCCTCGCAGTACATTTCACCTAGATGTATGAAATTTGGTAGGAACATGTATCACATATGGACTTAAATAAAAGTATATTGGGGCCATGATCTAAACCTGCATGCAGTGTCTGACAGTCACAGAACTGAATGGCAGCATCAGCCAGAGTCCTCGCGCCGTCCGACGGTCGCGGACGTTCTCGGCCGCGCAGGCCGGAGTCCCGCCGGCACCCCGACGTGCATATTGCGAGGGCCCGCTCATCGCTGCTCGCAGCTTTAATTATTATTAGGGCCCGAGCACCGACGTAGTCGGAGCGGAGGACCTATTGAATTTCGAATGTTTATTATTATTATTATTATTAGGGCCCGAGCACCGACGTAGTCGGAGCGGAGGACCTATTGAATTTCGAATGTTTATTATTATTATTATTATTATTCTTATTTTTAGTGTTTCGTCGCAAAAAGGAGGTGCTTGGGATATTGGGAAGTTTGTGAAATTTTTCACGCAAGCCAGAATTTGCGAAAATTGCAGTCTGATTGGGGTGTCCAGCTGCGGTATGAAATATTGGCTCGCTAGCGCCCCCTATTGAGTAGCCCCGACATCAGGTTTCACCCAGCTGTATGAAAGTTGGTAGGTATGTGGAACGTGATGAGACACACAAAAAATCCTCTTGGACGTTTTCTCTAAACCAAACAGGAAGTCGGCCATTTTTACTTTTATGACGTTTTTTGACCGTTTCAAGGCGTCATACTTTAACGAACTCCTCCCAGAGATTTGACCCGATTGACTTCAGATTCGGCTAGTCTGCTCTTGAGACCTTGGCAGTGAAAAGTTACTCAAAGATCAAAAAGTTATCGAACTATGTGGCCGTGGCGTGGCGTCAAAGAAACACCATTCGCCACGAAACAGGAAGTTGTTGTAACTCGGCCGTACATTGTCGAATCTGCTCAAAATCTCTCATATGTCATAACATCCTGACCCGGAACACATCTATATGATCATTTAGAATCATAGTGATAGCGCCACCTAGTGGCAACCGGAAGTTGTATGCTGCGTACTCTGACATCCTGCTCCTCACAGATTAATCAGATCCCTCTCAAATGTTGTCAAACAAGCCTTAAGACCTTGATAATGCTTCGTTGTGAAGATTGTAAGAAGTTACTGAAGGGCGGCGACGTGGCGGCTCGGCGAATTTCGATCCTTCGCCATGAACGAATAAACTGATGTAACTCGACTCCACATCATCAGATCTTTGCCAGATTTCACGTGTTTGATTAGACTCCAGGCCTGAAGACATATCCAGGCCAATTTTGAATCATAGTCATAGCGCCACCTACTGGTAACAGGAAGTTAAAGTCTTTATACTTTGGCTTGTTTCTCTTAGTAGGTAAATCAAATCAATATCAAATTTCTTCCACACAAATACAAGAAGTTCATAATGCCAGATCATGAAGCTTTTGATGTTTCGTCGAACGCCGTTGCCGTGGCGATGCAGTCTTCGCCGTTAACAACGAAGGTCATTTTGACAGGCTAAAAATGCTCGAAACATAAGCAAACTTGGCATACACATTTAAAGCCCAAAATGTAGTTGTATAATATGATTTTATTGGTTCAGAGTGGCAAATCGGCTCAATAGCGCCCCCTACAAAATTTCGACGAAGCAGCCCTCGCAGTACGTTTGACCTAGATGTATGAAATGTGGTAGGAACATGTATCACACATGGACTTCAATAAAAGTCTCTTGGGGCCATGCTCTAAACCCAACCGGAAGTCAGCCATTTTGCATTTCTTATGAATTTCTCGTGTCATTTTTGTCATTTCCAGGCGCTGCACTTTAACGAACTCCTCCTAGGGAATTAATCAGATCAACTTCAAATTTGGTCGGTACAGTCTAAAGACCTTTGTGATGAAAAGTTACTCAAAGCTTGTTGTTTCGTGAAAAGCTGTTGCCGTGGCGACGGAATTTCGATCCTTCGCCATGAATGAATAAACTGATGTAACTCGACTCCACATCATCAGATCTTTACCAGATTTCACATGTTTGATTAGACTCCAGGCCTGAAGACATCTGCAGGCCAATTGTGAATAATAGTCATAGCGCCACCTACTGGTAACAGGAAGTTAAAGTCTTGATACTTTGGCTTGTTTCTCTTAGTAGGTCAATCAAATCAATATCAAATTTGTTCCACACAAATACAAGAAGTTCATAATGCCAGATCATGAAGCTTTTGATGTTTCGTCGAACGCCGTTGCCGTGGCGATGCAGTCTTCGCCGTTAACAACGAAGGTCATTTTGACAGGCTAAAAATGCTCGAAACATAAGCAAACTTGGCAAGTAGATTACAAGGCCGAAATGTAGTTAGGGAATATGATTTTATTGGTTCAGAGTGGCAAATCGGCTCAATAGCGCCCCCTACAAAATTTCGACGAAGGAGCCCTCGCAGTACGTTTGACCTAGATGTATGAAATTTGGTGGGAACATGTATCACATATGGACTTAAATAAAAGTATATTGGGGCCATGCTCTAAACCTGCATGCAGTGTCTGACGGTCACAGAACTAAATGGCAGCATCAGCCAGAGTCCTCGCGCCGTCCGACGGTCGCGGACGTTCTCGGCCGCGCAGGCCGGAGCCCCGCCGGCACCCCGACGTGCATATTGCGAGGGCCCGCCCATCGCTGCTCGCAGCTTTAATTATTCTTATTATTCTTATTCTTATTTTTAGTGTTTCGTCGCAAAAAGGAGGTGCTTGGGATATTGGGAAGTCTGTGAAATTTGGCACGCAAGCCAGAATTTGCGAAAATTGCAGTCTGATTGGGGTGTCCAGCTGCGGTATGAAATATTGGCTCGCTAGCGCCCCCTATTGAGTAGCCCCGACATCAGGTTTCACCCAGCTGTATGAAAGTTGGTAGTTATGTGGAACGTGATGAGACGCACAAAAAATCCTCTTGGAAGTTTTCTCTAAACCAAACAGGAAGTCGGCCATTTTTGCTTTTATGACGTTTTTTGACCGTTTCAAGGCGTCATACTTTAACGAACTCCTCCCAGAGATTTGACCCGATTGACTTCAGATTCGGCTAGTCTGCTCTTGAGACCTTGGCAGTGAAAAGTTACTCAAAGATCAAAAAGTTATCGAACTATGTGGCCGTGGCGTGGCGTCAAAGAAACACCATTCGCCACGAAACAGGAAGTTGTTGTAACTCGGCCGTACATTGTCGAATCTGCTCCAAATCTCTCATATGTCATAACATCCTGACCCGGAACACATCTATATGATAATTTAGAATCATAGTGATAGCGCCACCTAGTGGCAACCGGAAGTTGTACGCTGCGTACTTTGACATCCTGCTCCTCACAGATTAATCAGATCCCTCTCAAATATTGTCAAACAAGCCTTAAGACCTTGATAATGCTTCGTTGTGAAGATTGTAAGAAGTTACTGAAGGGCGGCGACGTGGCGGCTCGGCGAATTTCGATCCTTCGCCATGAACGAATAAACTGATGTATCTCGACTCCACATCATCAGATCTTTACCAGATTTCACATGCTTGATTAGACTCCAGGCCTGAAGACATCTGCAGGCCAATTTCGAATCATAGTCATAGCGCCACCTACTGGTAACAGGAAGTTAAAGTCTTTATACTTTGGCTTGTTTCTCTTAGTAGGTAAATCAAATCAATATCAAATTTGTTCCACACAAATACAAGAAGTTCATAATGCCAGATCATGAAGCTTTTGATGTTTCGTCGAACGCCGTTGCCGTGGCGATGCAGTCTTCGCCGTGAACAACGAAGGTCATTTTGAGAGGCTAAAAATGCTCGAAACATAAGCAAACTTGGAAAGTAGATTACAAGGCCGAAATGTAGTTATGGAATATGATTTTATTGGTTCAGAGTGGCAAATCGGCTCAATAGCGCCCCCTACAAAATTTCGACGAAGCAGCCCTCGCAGTACGTTTCACCTAGATGTATGAAATGTGGTAGGAACATGTATCGCATATGGACTTCAATAAAAGTCTCTTGGGGCTATGCTCTAAACCCAACCGGAAGTCAGCCATTTTGCATTTTTTATGAATTACTCATGTCGTTTTTGTCATTTCCAGGCGCTGCACTTTAACGAACTCCTCCTAGGGAATTCATCAGATCAACTTCAAATTTGGTCGGTACAGTCTAAAGACCTTTGTGATGAAAAGTTACTCAAAGTTTGTTGTTTCGTGAAAAGCTGTTGCCGTGGCGACGCATCCTTCGCCGTTAACAACGAAGGTCATTTTGAGAGGCTAAAAATGCTCGAAACATAACCAAACTTGGCAAGTAGATTACAAGGCCGAAATGTAGTTATGGAATATGATTTTATTGGTTCAGAGTGGCAAATCGGCTCAATAGCGCCCCCTACAAAATTTCAACGAAGCAGCCCTCGCAGTACGTTTCACCTAGATGTATGAAATTTGGTAGGAACATGTATCACATATGGACTTAAATAAAAGTCTCTTGGGGCCATGCTCTGAACCTGCATGCAGTGTCTGACGGTCACGGAACTGAATGACAGCATCAACCAGAGTCCTCGCGCCGTCCGACGGTCGCTGACGTTCTCGGCCGCGCAGGCCGGAGTCCCGCCGGCACCCCGACGTGCATGCACCCCGACGTGCATATTGCGAGGGCCCGCTCATCGCTGCTCGCAGCTTTAATTAGGGCCCGAGCACCGACGTAGTCGGAGCGGAGGACCTATTGAAACCGTAATGTTTATTAGGGCCCGAGCACCGACGTAGTCGGAGCGGAGGACCTATTGAATTTCGAATGTTTTTATTATTCTTATTCTTATTCTTATTATTCTTATTTTTAGTGTTTCGTCGCAAAAAGGAGGTGCTTGGGATATTGGGAAGTCTGTGAAATTTGGCACGCAAGCCAGAATTTGCGAAAATTGCAGTCTGATTGGGGTGTCCAGCTGCGGTATGAAATATTGGCTCGCTAGCGCCCCCTATTGAGTAGCCCCAACATCAGGTTTCACCCAGCTGTATGAAAGTTGGTAGGTATGTGGAACGTGATGAGACGCACCAAAAATCCTCTTGGAAGATTTCTCTAAACCAAACAGGAAGTCGGCCATTTTTACTTTTATGACGTTTTTTGACCGTTTCAAGGCGTCATACTTTAACGAACTCCTCCCAGAGATTTGACCCGATTGACTTCAGATTCGGCTAGTCTGCTCTTGAGACCTTGGCAGTGAAAAGTTACTCAAAGATCAAAAAGTTATCGAACTATGTGGCCGTTGCGTGGCGTCAAAGAAACACCATTCGCCACGAAACAGGAAGTTGTTGTAACTCGGCCGTACATTGTCGAATCTGCTCCAAAGCTCTCATATGTCATAACATCCTGACCCGGAACACATCTATATGATAATTTAGAATCATAGTGATAGCGCCACCTAGTGGCCACCGGATGTTGTACGCTGCGTACTTTGACATCCTGCTTCTCACAGATTAATCAGATCCCTCTCAAATGTTGTCATACAAGCCTTAAGACCTTGATAATGCTTCATTGTGAAGATTGTAAGAAGTTACTCAAGGGCGGCGACGTGGCGGGTCGGCGAATTTCGATCCTTCGCCATGAACGAATAAACTGATGGATCTCGACTCCACATCATCAGATCTTTACCAGATTTCACATGCTTGATTAGACTCCAGGCCTGAAGACATCTGCAGGCCAATTTTGAATCATAGTCATAGCGCCACCTACTGGTAACAGGAAGTTAAAGTCTTTATACTTTGGCTTGTTTCTCTTCGTCGGTAAATCAAATCAATATCAAATTTGTTCCACACAAATACAAGAAGTTCATAATGCCAGATCATGAAGTTTTTGATGTTTCGTCGAACGCCGTTGCCGTGGCGATGCAGTCTTCGCCGTGAACAACGAAGGTCATTTTGAGAGGCTAAAAATGCTCGAAACATAAGCAAACTTGGCAAGTAGATTACAAGGCCGAAATGTAGTTATAGAATATGATTTTATTGGTTCAGAGTGGCAAATCGGCTCAATAGCGCCCCCTACAAAATTTCGACGAAGCAGCCCTCGCAGTATGTTTGACCTAGATGTATGACATTTGGTAGGAACATGTATCACATATGGACTTCAATAAAAGTCTCTTGGGGCTATGCTCTAAACCCAACCGGAAGTCAGCCATTTTGCATTTCTTATGAATTTCTAGTGTCGTTTTTGTCATTTCCAGGCGCTGCACTTTAACGAACTCCTCCTAGGGAATTCATCAGATCAACTTCAAATTTGGTCGGTACAGTCTAAAGACCTTTGTGATGAAAAGTTACTCAAAGCTTGTTGTTTCGTGAAAAGCTGTTGCCGTGGCGACGGAATTTCGATCCTTCGCCATGAACGAATAAACTGATGTAACTCGACTCCACATCATCAGATCTTTACCAGATTTCACGTGTTTGATTAGACTCCAGGCCTGAAGACATATGCAGGCCAATTTTGAATCATAGTCATAGCGCCACCTACTGGTAACAGGAAGTTAAAGTCTTGATACTTTGGCTTGTTTCTCTTAGTAGGTAAATCAAATCAATATCAAATTTGTTCCACACAAATAGTTCATAATGCCAGATCATGAAGCTTTGATGTTTCGTCGAACGCCGTTGCCGTGGCGATGCAGTCTTCGCCGTTAACAACGAAGGTCATTTTGGGAGGCTAAAAATGCTCGAAACATAAGCAAACTTGGCATACACATTTAAAGGCCAAAATGTAGTTGTATAATATGATTTTATTGGTTCAGAGTGGCAAATCGGCTCAATAGCGCCCCCTACAAAATTTCAACGAAGCAGCCCTCGCAGTACGTTTCACCTAGATGTATGAAATTTGGTAGGAACATGTATCACATATGGACTTAAATAAAAGTATATTGGGGCCATGCTCTGAACCTGCATGCAGTGTCTGACGGTCACGGAACTGAATGGCAGCATCAACCAGAGTCCTCGCGCCGTCCGACGGTCGCGGACGTTCTCGGCCGCGCAGGCCGGAGTCCCGCCGCCACCCCGACGTGCATGCACCCCGACGTGCATATTGCGAGGGCCCGCCCATCGCTGCTCGCAGCTTTAATTATTCTTATTTTTAGTGTTTCGTCGCAAAAAGGAGGTGCTTGGGATATTGGGAATGTTGTGAAATTTGGCACGCAAGCCAGAATTTGCGAAAATTGCAGTCTGATTGGGGTGTCCAGCTGCGGTATGAAATATTGGCTCGCTAGCGCCCCCTATTGAGTAGCCCCAACATCAGGATTCACCCAGCTGTATGAAATTTGGTCGGTATGTGGAACGTGATGAGACGCACAAAAAATCCTCTTGGCCGTTTTCTCTAAACCAAACAGGAAGTCGGCCATTTTTGCTTTTATGACGTTTTTTGACCGTTTCAAGGCGTCATACTTTAACGAACTCCTCCCAGAGATTTAACCCGATTGACTTCAGATTCGGCTAGTCTGCTCTTGAGACCTTGGCAGTGAAAAGTTACTCAAAGATCAAAAAGTTATCGAACTATGTGGCCGTGGCGTGGCGTCAAAGAAACACCATTCGCCACGAAACAGGAAGTTGTTGTAACTTGGCCGTACATTGTCGAATCTGCTCCAAATCTCTCATATGTCATAAGATCCTGACCCGGAACACATCTATATGATAATTTAGAATCATAGTGATAGCGCCACCTAGTGGCAACCGGAAGTTGTACGCTGCGTACTTTGACATCCTGCTCCTCACAGATTAATCAGATCCCTCTCAAATGTTGTCAAACAAGCCTTAAGACCTTGATAATGCTTCATTGTGAAGATTGTAAGAAGTTACTGAAGGGCGGCGACGTGGCGGCTCGGCGAATTTCGATCCTTCGCCATGAACGAATAAACTGATGTAACTCGACTCCACATCATCAGATCTTTACCAGATTTCACGTGCTTGATTGGACTCCAGGCCTGAAGACATCTGCAGGCCAATTTTGAATCATAGTCATAGCGCCACCTACTGGTAACAGGAAGTTAAAGTCTTGATACTTTGGCTTGTTTCTCTCAGTAGGTAAATCAAATCAATATCAAATTTGTTCCACACAAATACAAGAAGTTCATAATGCCAGATCATGAAGTTTTTGATGTTTCGTCGAACGCCGTTGCCGTGGCGATGCAGTCTTCGCCGTTAACAACGAAGGTCATTTTGACAGGCTAAAAATGCTCGAAACATAAGCAAACTTGGCAAGTAGATTACAAGGCCGAAATGTAGTTAGGGAATATGATTTTATTGGTTCAGAGTGGCAAATCGGCTCAATAGCGCCCCCTACAAAATTTCGACGAAGCAGCCCTCGCAGTACGTTTGACCTAGATGTATGAAATGTGGTAGGAACATGTATCACATATGGACTTAAATAAAAGTATATTGGGGCCATGCTCTAAACCTGCATGCAGTGTCTGACGGTCACAGAACTAAATGGCAGCATCAGCCAGAGTCCTCGCGCCGTCCGACGGTCGCGGACGTTCTCGGCCGCGCAGGCCGGAGTCCCGCCGGCACCCCGACGTGCATATTGCGAGGGCCCGCCCATCGCTGCTCGCAGCTTTAATTATTATTATTATTCTTCTTCTTCCACTTTCATGGCAAAAAGGAGGTGCTTGGGATATTGGGAAGTCTGTGAAATTTGGCACGCAAGCCAGAATTTGCGAAAATTGCAGTCTGATTGGGGTGTCCAGCTGCAGTATGAAATATTGGCTCGCTAGCGCCCCCTATTGAGTAGCCCCAACATCAGGATTCACCCAGCTGTATGAAAGTTGGTAGTTATGTGGAACGTGATGAGACGCACCAAAAATCCTCTTGGCCGTTTTCTCTAAACCAAACAGGAAGTCGGCCATTTTTGCTTTTATGACGTTTTTTGACCGTTTCAAGGCGTCATACTTTAACGAACTCCTCCCAGAGATTTGACCCGATTGACTTCAGATTCGGCTAGTCTGCTCTTGAGACCTTGGCAGTGAAAAGTTACTCAAAGATCAAAAAGTTATCGAACTATGTGGCCGTGGCGTGGCGTCAAAGAAACACCATTCGCCACGAAACAGGAAGTTGTTGTAACTCGGCCGTACATTGTCGAATCTGCTCAAAATCTCTCATATGTCATAACATCCTGACCCGGAACACATCTATATGATCATTTTGAATCATAGTGATAGCGCCACCTAGTGGCAACCGGAAGTTGTACGCTGCGTACTTTGACATCCTGCTCCTCACAGATTAATCAGATCCCTCTCAAATGTTGTCAAACAAGCCTTAAGACCTTGATAATGCTTCGTTGTGAAGATTGTAAGAAGTTACTGAAGGGCGGCGACGTGGCGGCTCGGCGAATTTCGATCCTTCGCCATGAACGAATAAACTGATGTATCTCGACTCCACATCATCAGATCTTTACCAGATTTCACATGCTTGATTAGACTCCAGGCCTGAAGACATCTGCAGGCCAATTTTGAATCATAGTCATAGCGCCACCTACTGGTAACAGGAAGTTAAAGTCTTGATACTTTGGCTTGTTTCTCTCAGTAGGTAAATCAAATCAATATCAAATTTGTTCCACACAAATACAAGAAGTTCATAATGCCAGATCATGAAGTTTTTGATGTTTCGTCGAACGCCGTTGCCGTGGCGATGCAGTCTTCGCCGTTAACAACGAAGGTCATTTTGACAGGCTAAACATGCTCGAAACATAAGCAAACTTGGCAAGTAGATTACAAGGCCGAAATGTAGTTAGGGAATATGATTTTATTGGTTCAGAGTGGCAAATCGGCTCAATAGCGCCCCCTACAAAATTTCGACGAAGGAGCCCTCGCAGTACGTTTGACCTAGATGTATGAAATTTGGTGGGAACATGTATCACATATGGACTTAAATAAAAGTATATTGGGGCCATGCTCTAAACCTGCATGCAGTGTCTGACGGTCACAGAACTAAATGGCAGCATCAGCCAGAGTCCTCGCGCCGTCCGACGGTCGCGGACGTTCTCGGCCGCGCAGGCCGGAGTCCCGCCGGCACCCCGACGTGCATATTGCGAGGGCCCGCCCATCGCTGCTCGCAGCTTTAATTCTTCTTATTTTTAGTGTTTCGTCGCAAAAAGGAGGTGCTTGGGATATTGGGAATGTTGTGAAATTTGGCACGCAAGCCAGAATTTGCGAAAATTGCAGTCTGATTGGGGTGCCCAGCTGCGGTATGAAATATTGGCTCGCTAGCGCCCCCTATTGAGTAGCCCCAACATCAGGTTTCACCCAGCTGTATGAAAGTTGGTAGGTATGTGGAACGTGATGAGACGCACAAAAAATCCTCTTGGCCGTTTTCTCTAAACCAAACAGGAAGTCGGCCATTTTTGCTTTTATGACGTTTTTTTACCGTTTCAAGGCGTCATACTTTAACGAACTCCTCCCAGAGATTTGACCCGATTGACTTCAGATTCGGCTAGTCTGCTCTTGAGATCTTGGCAGTGAAAAGTTACTCAAAGATCAAAAAGTTATCCAACTATGTGGCCGTGGCGTGGCGTCAAAGAAACACCATTCGCCACGAAACAGGAAGTTGTTGTAACTCGGCCGTACATTGTCGAATCTGCTCAAAATCTCTCATATGTCATAACATCCTGACCCGGAACACATCTATATGATAATTTTGAATCAAACTGATAGCGCCACCTAGTGGCAACCGGAAGTTGTATGCTGCGTACTTTGACATCCTGCTCCTCACAGATTAATCAGATCCCTCTCAAATGTTGTCAAACAAGCCTTAAGACCTTGATAATGCTTCGTTGTGAAGATTGTAAGAAGTTACTGAAGGGCGGCGACGTGGCGGCTCGGCGAATTTCGATCCTTCGCCATGAACGAATAAACTGATGTATCTCGACTCCACATCATCAGATCTTTACCAGATTTCACATGCTTGATTAGACTCCAGGCCTGAAGACATCTGCAGGCCAATTTTGAATCATAGTCATAGCGCCACCTACTGGTAACAGGAAGTTAAAGTCTTGATACTTTGGCTTGTTTCTCTCAGTAGGTAAATCAAATCAATATCAAATTTGTTCCACACAAATACAAGAAGTTCATAATGCCAGATCATGAAGTTTTTGATGTTTCGTCGAACGCCGTTGCCGTGGCGATGCAGTCTTCGCCGTTAACAACGAAGGTCATTTTGACAGGCTAAACATGCTCGAAACATAAGCAAACTTGGCAAGTAGATTACAAGGCCGAAATGTAGTTAGGGAATATGATTTTATTGGTTCAGAGTGGCAAATCGGCTCAATAGCGCCCCCTACAAAATTTCGACGAAGCAGCCCTCGCAGTACGTTTGACCTAGATGTATGAAATGTGGTAGGAACATGTATCACATATGGACTTAAATAAAAGTATATTGGGGCCATGCTCTAAACCTGCATGCAGTGTCTGACGGTCAAAGAACTAAATGGCAGCATCAGCCAGAGTCCTCGCGCCGTCCGACGGTCGCGGACGTTCTCGGCCGCGCAGGCCGGAGTCCCGCCCGCACCCCGACGTGCATATTGCGAGGGCCCGCCCATCGCTGCTCGCAGCTTTAATTAGGGCCCGAGCACCGACGTAGTCGGAGCGGAGGACCTATTGAAACCGTAATGTTTATTAGGGCCCGAGCACCGACGTAGTCGGAGCGGAGGACCTATTGAATTTCGAATGTTTATTAGGGCCCGAGCACCGACGTAGTCGGAGCGGAGGACCTATTGAATTTCGAATGTTTATTATTCTTCTTCTTCTTCCGCTTTCATGGCAAAAAGGAGGTGCTTGGGATATTGGGAATGTTGTGAAATTTGGCACGCAAGCCAGAATTTGCGAAAATTGCAGTCTGATTGGGGTGTCCAGCTGCAGTATGAAATATTGGCTCGCTAGCGCCCCCTATTGAGTAGCCCCAACATCAGGATTCACCCAGCTGTATGAAAGTTGGTAGGTATGTGGAACGTGATGAGACGCACAAAAAATCCTCTTGGCCGTTTTCTCTAACCCAAACAGGAAGTCGGCCATTTTTGCTTTTATGACGTTTTTTGACCGTTTCAAGGCGTCATACTTTAACGAACTCCTCCCAGAGATTTGACCCGATTGACTTCAGATTCGGCGAGTCTGCTCTGGAGACCTTGGCAGTGAAAAGTTACTCAAAGATCAAAAAGTTATCGAACTATGTGGCCGTGGCGTGGCGTCAAAGAAACACCATTCGCCACAAAACAGGAAGTTGTTGTAACTCGGCCGTACATTGTCGAATCTGCTCGAAATCTCTCATATGTCATAACATCCTGACCCGGAACACATCTATATGATAATTTAGAATCATAGTGATAGCGCCACCTAGTGGCAACCGGAAGTTGTACGCTGCGTACTTTGACATCCTGCTCCTCACAGATGAATCAGATCCCTCTCAAATGTTGTCATACAAGCCTTAAGACCTTGATAATGCTTCATTGTGAAGATTGTAAGAAGTTACTGAAGGGCGGCGACGTGGCGGCTCGGCGAATTTCGATCCTTCACCATGAACGAATAAACTGATGTATCTCGACTCCACATCATCAGATCTTTACCAGATTTCACATGCTTGATTAGACTCCAGGCCTGAAGACAACTGCAGGCCAATGTTGAATCATAGTCATAGCGCCACCTACTGGTAACAGGAAGTTAAAGTCTTGATACTTTGGCTTGTTTCTCTTAGTAGGTAAATCAAATCAATATCAAATTTGTTCCACACAAATACAAGAAGTTCATAATGCCAGATCATGAAGCTTTTGATGTTTCGTCGAACGCCGTTGCCGTGGCGATGCAGTCTTCGCCGTTAACAACGAAGGTCATTTTGAGAGGCTAAACATGCTCGAAACATAAGCGAACTTGGCAAGTAGATTACAAGGCCGAAATGTAGTTAGGGAATATGATTTTATTGGTTCAGAGTGGCAAATCGGCTCAATAGCGCCCCCTACAATATTTCGACGAAGCAGCCCTCGCAGTACGTTTGACCTAGATGTATGAAATGTGGTAGGAACATGTATCACATATGGACGTAAATAAAAGTCTCTTGGCGCCATGCTCTAAACCCAACCGGAAGTCAGCCATTTTGCATTTCTTATGAATTTCTAGTGTCGTTTTTGTCATTTCCAGGCGCTGTACTTTAACGAACTCCTCCTAGGGAATGAATCAGATCAACTTAGAATTTGGCCAGAACAATCTAAACACCTTAGCGATTAAAAGTTACTAAAAGCTTTAGGTTTCATCAAACGACGTGGATATGATGTGATGGCCATTTTACATGGCTCGCCATCATCCATCAAGCTGTTGTAACTCGACTGTACTTTGTCAAAACTGTCCCAAACTTGACATACTTGTTGACTGTCATGGCTTTAGGACTTCTGCATGCCAATATTAACTCAGTCATAGCGCCACCTACTGATAAGCACGGACGTAAGCAGATTCTATAATTACAGCGGCCCAAACACTGAACTTATTGAAAGGGTTTGTGGGCACACCATAAGAAAACGACTTTACTGATCTAAATATGTGCAAACTAAGATGCTTGGAGAGCAGAAATTAGATGAAAGTGGTTGTCAAGCCACTGTCAGTGGGCATTAGTATAAATGATCTGTCCAGAGCTTCTTCGTGAGAATCAGGTTGAACGTTATAATGAATGAGTCACACTACAATCTAAAGTTACAGAAGAGCTTAAAATGAAGAGTTTTAAATTAAAGTGTTCAAGTAAAAGTATATGGCACTACTGTTTTGTTAACTTTCATGTAAGTCCAAATACAATCAGCAGGACACTGCAGGGAGTTGAACCCCATCCCAGTAAACAGAGTACCACTTACCAGTGCCTTTTGCTTTTTTGGTCTAGACAGAAGGTCAAGCAAAACCTACATTAACAGCATATGAGTGGCAATATTTAATTTCAGAATTCTTGTGAATCACTTGGAGCAAAGTACATGTTAATGTGTTATATTTTAAATCCTATGCAGCATAGATTCGGTTTTATAAATGAGCTTAATTTGTGACACGTTTTGGTTCTAATGTAGTTTCTACAATGTTTTTTATTAGCGAGGGAATACATGTTTAATTTGAAATTCTGTACTCAGTTATAGTCATGGTTTAAATGTTCAAGAACATACTGTATCTGTTTCAAAATGCTGTTTTAATGCAGGAAAAGAAACCAGAGATTATATATGAATGCATTTTATTTATATAGCGCTTTTCACAGACAATAATATCACAAAGTGCTTAACAGAGCAGACATTTAAAAGCATAAAAACAACAATGTCAATAAAGTATATACACAGAAAAGTAAAAACGGCCCAAACACTGAACTTATTGAAAGGGTTTGTGGGCACACCATGAGAAAAAGACTTTTCTGATCTAAATATGTGCAAACTAAGATGCTTGGAGAGCAGAAATCTAAATATGTGCAAACTAAGATGCTTGGAGAGCAGAAATTAGATGAAAGTGGTTGTCAAGCCACTGTCAGTGGGCATTAGTATAAATGATCTGTCCAGAGCTTCTTCGTGAGAATCAGGTTGAACGTTATAATGAATGAGTCACACTACAATCTAAAGTTACAGAAGAGCTTAAAATGAAAACAGTTTTAAATTAAAGTGTTCAAGTAAAAGTATATGGCACTACTGTTTTGTTAACTTTCATGTCAGTCCAAATACAATCAGCAGGACACTGCAGGGAGTTGAACCCCATCCCAGTAAACTGAGAGTACCACTTACCAGTGCCTTTTGCTTTTTTGGTCTAGACAGAAGGTCAAGCAAAACCTACATTAACAACAGCATATGAGTGGCAATATTTAATATTACAGAATTCTTGTGAATCACTTCGATTTCAAATGCTGATAAGTAATCGCATTTTTGATTAAGTGCTTAAAGAGCAAAGTACATGTTAATGTGTTATATTTTAAATGCTATGCAGCATAGATTCGGTTTTATAAATGAGCTTAATGTTTAACATGTTTAATTTAACATAGTCATGGTTTAAATATTCAAGAACATACTGTATCCGTTTCAAAATGCTGTTTTAATGCAGGAAAAGAAACCAGAGATTATATATGAATGAATTTTATATATAGTGCTTTTCACAGACAATAATATCACAAAGCGCTTAACAGAGCAGACATTTAAAAGCATAAAAACAACAATGTCAATAAAGTATATACACAGAAAAGTAAAAACTAAAAAATGAAAGAAATAAAAATGTAAAACATATTTTAAGAGCAGGTCTAGGACATGGGTTTACATTGTACACAAACGCCAGCCTAAACAGGTGGGGTTTGAGCTGGTTTTTAAATGTAGTCACAGTATCTGCGAGGCAGATACAGACAGAATGAACATCATAACAGAGTTATAACGCATTCAATGTATATGACAGAACCATGGCAGGTCCAGGCTCCAGATATAACCACGATCCTTTGAAACCTGTGAGGCGAGAAAGCACAAAGACTCCGGGGAAGAAGCAAAGTCAGTAATGTGCGTTCATGGTATCGGTAATAGAGTGAATAATATGAATAATAAAAATGATATCAGCAGTGGGAGTCAACAGGGCCATGGTGGGAGGAAGGACCAGGGTCCACATAAAACCACGATCCATGGAACCTGTGAGGCGAAAAAGCACAAAGACTCCGGGGAAGAAGCAAAGTCAGTAATGTGCATGAATGAGACATGAAGTCATACAGAATGCGAGAGAGAAGAGAAGCTCAGTGTATCCTAGGAAGTCCCCCAGTAGTCTAAGCCTATAGCAGCTTATTTAGGGGCTGGTCCAAGGCAAACCTGAGCCAGCCCAAACTATACGCACTATCACAAAGGAACGTCTTAAGGCTACTCTTAAATATGGTGAGTGTGTCTGCCCCCCCAGACTGAAACTGTTAGAATGTATTCATTTTTTCTTAGTGAGCAGCTTTATGTGAAAAAGAGCATACAATTGCATCGTGATCACTGAAATATGCTGGCAGTACTATAGTTTGTGTATCATACTGTGTTGTTTTAATGTACACATGGTCAATTAATGTGCCTTTCCCAGTAGTGGGCTGAGAGACAACTTGAATGTACCCTTTATCTGTCATAAAATCATAAATGATTGAGGATTTCAAAATGTTGTCATTGAAATCTCCCATTACAGCAATTGTATCACTAAGTGGATCCAAGGACTCAAGTAGATTGTTTAAATGTGCTTTAAACAATGGCATGGGATATGATGGCGGGCGATAGATGACTGCTATCAATATGTTGTAAGTAACACAGTTGTATACCAGACATTCTAAATTGACATGTGGTAGATTAATAATGTTGTATGTCAACTTGTCTGCACTATACATGCCAACACCGCCATGATGCTGGTTTTGCAAGGCAATCAATGACGGATTGTCACTAGTATATGATGCACTTCGAGGACAGCTATCAAAATGAAAACCATCAATGTTGATTGACTGTGTAGAGGGAGCAGCAGGTAGCCATGTTTCTGTAACAGCAATACAGTGAAGGTTCAAACGTTGTGTAAATACTGTTAAATCTGCCACATGGCGAGGCAAGCTTTGCACGTTCATCAAAAACACATTAAAAGCACGATCAGGTAATTTCTGCTGTGTCATATTGTCAGTTAAATATGGTTCCATGCGTTGAAGTGCATGTTGAATATTTTCCTTACAATAAATAGCTTTCTCCTCGAAATCTTGAATAACTAACCCTGACAGATTTCTCACACGACTCAGTGCCACATATGCTTGTCCAGCGGCAAAGATTTTCTTCAGGGAAACCACAGCTTTATCAACTGTAATACCCTGTACCTTATGCACTGTACACGCCCAAGCCAGTTTTAGTGGAAATTGTCGTCGCAATCCTCCATTACTACTGACCTTATCTTCTTCAGGTTTGATACCTGTGGAAGTCGTGGATTGTGTTGAGAATGATGCACTTTGTTTTCTGCACTGTGCGCCAACTAGTTTATCATCAAATTCAACATAGATCATTTGAGGAAAAGTGCTGTTACTTGAAGTTATTATATCAGTTATGGTGCCACATACACCGTTAACAAGACCATCCATAACATCAACATTCTTTGTAAGCATTACTCGAGCATTTTTCCCCAAAAGCAGTTTTTCAGTTAAACATGTATGATATACTTTAGCATGATGTTTTCTTTTCAACTGTCGTTTGCCGGTTTTTTTATTATTTTCATAATCCTGGGCATTTATTTCAATATAATCTGGACAGAATTTGAATAACTGTTTCACATTGTGCTCATTCACTTGCATATTTGTCGGGAAAATGTGTAAATCTTGGGAATCCTCACCTGTTTCACATTGTTTTAGGACCGTAAGGTCCCCTGGTGACATTGGGCTGTCTTTTGATCGTGTTCTTAAGCGGTTTAATAGCTGTGCAAAAGCTTGATCTTTTTGCCTCACAATTGTTTTTAACTCCACAATTTTGAAATTGTTGGACCATAAGTTATCAGATGCAAAATCAATACAAAGTGGTTTCCCTTTCACAGGAGGCAGTTGGAAGAAATCACCAACAGCTATTACACAAACTTTTCCAAATGTGGAGAAGTCTCCAGTTTGTTTGATTTGACGCAGTCGACCATGAACGTATGTGAGTAGTTTGTTGTCAACCATGGAAATCTCATCTATAATTACTATCTGCAGAGAACGATATTTTACTCGTAATGTGTTCAGTTTCTCCTCCCCTAAAGGTGTGTATGGTAACTGAATATTAGTTCCAATGCTAAATGTACTGTGAATGGTTGCTGCATGTAAATTGTATGCAGCAATCCCAGTTGGAGCAGTTAACAATACACAAACGTCATCAGGATGTTCACAGGTTGGTGACAGTAAGCGTGTTGCTTCGTATTGGATAGCCTTGATTACATGACTTTTGCCTGTTCCTGCGCCCCCTGTAATGAAAACGGTAAGCGGTGGTGGATTCTCTCCCTTGACTTTCTTTAAACACCAGTTCCTTACATCATTAAATATTGCCATTTGTAGTTCATTCAATGATCGAATCAATGCTAAACCTTCTTCTCTACTCAGTGTGTTGTTTTTTTCTAGACGTGCACCTGCTTGTTGACTCATTGATAGATCTGGAATATGTTCTGGTTCTTCTTCGGCTACCTGTTCCTGCGCTTTCATTTCTTCCTCACATTCTAAGCGCTCAAGCTCTTGTTCGGGGCACATCTGACACCAGGCATCCTCTAAGATACCTTCATTTTCAATCGTGGCTTGGACTCTATCTAACACATCAGCATCAATTTCAAAGGCACTGCTATTCCTCTCAACAATTGTTTTCACAGAAAGTTTGGAGCCATCAGTATATTTGATGTTACCAGTCATATAAAACTGTTCAAATGTTTCAAATGTTGTGGGTTTTAGCTGGGCGTCAACTCGATGTGGTACAAATAACTGAAGTCTACTCTGATAAAACTGTTCTGGAGACTTTGTTTCAGAAAAATGCGCAAAACGTATAACTGCAGCTGGTGATCGTGTTCTTTTGGTTATGTATCCTAAGTTGTTGCTCAAACCAATTTTTGTTTGAGAGTTTTCGTTTTTAGACAACGGTCTATATTCTGATGCAAATGTTGCCAAACACATGTTATTAAAGGTGTCATCTTTTGGCCGATTCTTATATCGGTCACCTATACCAGGCATCCACATATCTTCTGATGTCAGCTCTTGGTGTTGCGCCTTTTCCTTCAACACATTTAATGGCAAACTCATTTTAACCACATTATCACCTGTTGGGACAAACACAACTTTTCTGGAACATTCTTTAAGATGCAAATTCATAACTCTATAGGCTGCCTCTTGAGCACAAACATCTCTATTATACAAGTATACACGGCCTAATTTAGTCAATGCTTCTTTAGCATCAACATTCCCTTGTGTGGAGGCTTCTTTTTGCGCATTTCCCAACGATAGTCCAACTTCTCGTTCAGATTTAGAAATGTATGAAATAATATACACAAGGCATGCGTATGGATCACAAACATATTGTAAGTCCAAATTTGCATTCCAACATTTTAAGAGCGACTTATTATATTGATTGATCCATATCTCATCAACTGCCCTCTTCAGCACAACATGTGTATTTTTCCCCATACATTTGTAGGCAGCTTCAAAAGTATCCTGATTCAAACCTAGGCTGTCAAACAATTTATTCACATCATCATGTTTCACTGACTCATCTGAGAGAGCAGTTTTTAATTTTGACATCAACTCTTTCGCATCAACCCTTTTGACACACTGACACTGTGTCAAGTCATTTGCATTCATTTCATCACAGTTGCATGCTGTTGAGCCATCATCTTTAGGTGAAATGCGAGATATGAACGTGCGATTAGAAGGTGGTCTTGGAAAAGCAAATCGACAAGCAGTATTCTTTTTCCGACACGTTTTGGAATGTCTTTTGGAATGCTGCTGCACAGATGTTACAATGTCTAACAAGACGTCATCATCTGATGGTAATCCACATGTGATATACTTGTCAATAAACTGAATCACCTCTTCATCTGTGTTTTTATCTATTTGAGGCGCATTCTCGATCCAGAATAAACAATGCACATGTGGTGAACCACGTTGTTGAAATTCAACACGATAAAAATAGTCTGTCATCTTTCCTATTGGATGTAATGGAGACCTAAGTACTTCCTTCAAATAGATATGCCAGCGATAATCAAACATCCGTGCTGCAGTAACAGGATTACAACGCAAGAGCTCACACTTGTCGGCCCACTGTAAATCTTCTGCAGTTTGCGTTCTACCCTGTTGTTTCAATAAACTAGAAATGAGATTTGGCCATCGCATATCTGCGGATGAAAATGAACCAAACCACGTTGGGAGACCTATTTGTCGAACACATGCCACCAAATCATTTTGAGCTCCCTGCCAAAATGCTGGAGTACCACGAATAGGTCTAAGGAATCGATACCCTTCATCAAACTGCAATAGTTTTCTCAAAGAGTCCTGATCTTTAAACACATCATTCGATACTTTTTGTGAATTACAACCCCCTTTGCCCTTGCGTAAAGCTATGGATACACTTGATAAAACCTGATAGACTTCTGATACATACTGAGCATAAAAGATGTACTCACAACTTCGGGCAAACCTACCATCTGCATGTAATATTCTTGCGTTAAAATACTTAGCCAATGTCAATTTCGTTATCCTATCTTTATGATATGTATTATTTCCTTGTGGAAACAACACTGGGAAGCATTTTGCTTCATTTGAGGGATCTGTAAGCAATTTTACAGGATTATTGCCTTCAGCTGGAGCAATATTTAAGATATTATCCAAATATTGATCTAGCATTTCTTGACCAATATCAATTGGCATAAGACAAGTGTCGGAATGAATACCATACCGTTGTCCATCATAGAGCTCATCGTCATTACCATCTGCAGTGTCACCAGTTTCTGTATTTGAAGCACTCTCTTTAGCTTCTACATCAGCATTTTCTTCCTTGCAAAATGCATTCAGCCACTCCTCGTTAAATTTGACATCTTTATAATGAATGTTACTTTTTATCAAAAAACACAAGGCTTGTCTTACATGCATGGTATCAACAAATTTATACTCATAATGTCCTTTATATGTTAGCTTACGTTTCAATTTGACACGTAACAGCGATCCATCATCTGAGTGAGGAAGCAAGTTAGTGGTTTGAACTACGTTGGCTGGAACACATGTTACTGGTCCATGTACACCATTTTGTCCACCTTTGGGTAATGCCAAGACTTTCATGAATGGAATCTGAAGTGCTATTAGATGTTGTTCTAAATTGTTTAGACAAGCTAATTCTGTGGGAATTGGATCTATTGTCAAATTGTTAACATTACATTGAGCTGGTACTTCACCTTTTTTAAGTTTAGAATGGCAAGTGAAGCATATCCACGGGTGTCCCATAGCGGTCTCCAAAAGTTGGCAAGGTGGTGCACAGTGATCATTACATTTGTGAACAAAATCATAGCTGATGCATTTGTCTGCATTAAGCAATATTTTTTTGTTCTTTCTATAAGCATCTCTCTTACAATGCAAAACCTGACGTTCAAACAGTAATCTATGGCAAACACTACACACAAAATCTGGGCCATTTCTAACATGGGATGTAAACTGCTCCATCACAAAGTCAAAGTCCTTCGACTTCTCTTTTTTCTTTTGCCTCTTCAATGCAATACCTTTAATGACACTTTCCTTGAATTTAGGATTGTGATGGTATTTCTCTTTACTGCTCGTTTTAACCTTATCACGGTGCAAATCATCTACTTTGTATTTAGTCGTACTCAATAGTTTCTTTTTCTCTTTATGAAAGTCATCTACTTTGTATTTAGTCTTACTCAAGTTTCTTTTTGTCTTTATGACGAGTATCCAGTTTGTATTTACTCTTACTTCGTTGTTTCATTTCTTCCATGTGCATAATATATTTTTTCTTGGAAACACTTTTCTTACTTTGTTGATACAATGCATTAGCCTCATAATGCATTTTCATAACACAACTCTTTTTCTTTTGAAAATACTTTGAGGGAGATAACCTACATGGCTGTTCTTCAACATTCTCCTTTACATGAGAGACTGCAGATGCAGCTTGAGGTTTTCTTCTACACATGTACGGTGTGTCTGGTACAATCGTTTCTTGACAAACATTCAAGCAATTATGGTCAGGATGAACAATATGATCAGAATCAACAACAGTTGTACAGCAGGTGTCATTCTGCAATGTTTCCAATGGACTACACGGTTTTGTCTTCTGTGATCTAGTTCTGTACCCTTTGTCAAATGAAATATTGTTTTTGCATAAGCCATCAATAAGTCTCTGCTTAGGCAAGTCATTGACACACAACAAAGCAGACGATCCGCTGATCGCCTCGCTTTCTCTCAAACGTGTGTACAACTGGTCACCTGAAAGCAACACCGAGTCCAGATCTGTTGTCTGCCATGAGAAGACACTCTCTCTACTATGTTTTGCTAAACTTACCAACGCAATTGCCATGCACTGAACTCCTCCAAATGTAAACCTCTTATCCCCCTGGTGAAATGATCCCATTACAGTGTTACCAAGCCTGACAGAACTGCCTGCCTCAACATCAGTTGCAACATTCATGTCACCACTGCTGTCAAGATCACAACTGACAGAATGTGTGTCTACACTCTCTGTAAACCCAGTAGCACACTCCATGTCAGTATCAGTTTGGTACTGAACTGAAAGGCTATGAATACCCCACCACCCAGCGTTTAAAGACCTCTTTAGATCCCTAATGTGATACATCAGGTCTGCCATGCACGTGTTGAAAACGGCCACAGGCGTGCCATAAGTAGATGCACACCCGGACGTGGCGTCACGTACGCCACAATCAACTACGACAAAAAACTTGCCGTGTTGAAGAACAGTAATAACTGCACCGTCGAGGTTCAAAAGACACATTTGATCTCTATTGAGTAGTTCTTCCATTTTTCGCGACAGCACAGTCTCACAGGTATTGTACTCAGGCTTGCCCACATCAACTGCCCAGCTAATGCCAAACACAGCACTCTGTTTTAGCACCGTGCACAGTTGTTCCTCTGCTCCATTACTTTCATGGCTTGCCGTTTCCAATTTCATACTTTCTACACGTATGCTATCAACCTCTGACCCCTTCCATGTGCATACAGGAGTAATCACATGTTTGATTGCAGCAACAACACTACGTGCAAGACCTGTGTTCGCATTAGACTGTCCATCTGCTTTGCAGAACACAGTCCCAGCCACAACAGCCGCTTGCCGTTTGTTTGCACAGATGCACTCATTAGGATTAGAACCAGTCTGACCTTTGATGTTTCTTTGTGTGCAGCCCTTAAGGTGGTCACTCTCTCTCACATCCACTTGCAGAGCCCTGGAAGGTGATGTTGGCGTTGAGGAGAGTTCCACAGCCTGGGGGATCGGCAGACAAAGAACATTTAAAAACATGTACTTGCTTAAAAACTGATTTCAGTGTAATCTAACTGCATTTTCACTAACATGTTCTGTTACATCATGTAATTTTGTAGCTGGTTGTGTAGCCACGTGTATAGCGTTAACATGGTAGCATGTAATGGTCAAAGGAGACACGTGTTTAAAAAGTATGAAGAACACCCACCTCTGCATTCACATCCACTGGCAGTGATGTTGGCATTGAAGACAGTTCCACAGCCTGGTCCTGGGGGATCGGCACCTTATAAAGGGACAAAGAAAAAGAACATTTAAAAACATGTACTTGCTTAAAAACTGATTTCAGTGTAATTGAACTGCATTTTCAATAACATGTTATATTAGCTCATTTCAATACAAGTATGAAGAACACCCACCTCTGCATTCACAGCCACTGGCAGTGATGTTGGCGTTGAAGACGGATCCACAGCCTGGTCCTGGGGAATCGGCACCTTCATAAAGAGAAAAACAACTTTTAAAAACATGTACTTGCTTAAAAACTGATTTCAGTGTAATTGAACTGCATTTTCAATAACATGTTATATTAGCTCATTTCAATAAAAGTATGAAAAACACCCACCTCTGCATTCACAGCCACTGGCAGTGAAGTTGGCATTGAAGACGGATCCACAGCCTGGTCCTGGGGAATCGGCACCTTCATAAAGAGATCATAAAGAGAAAAAGAACATTTAAAAACATGTACTTGCTTAAAAACTGATTTCAGTGTAATCTAACTGCATTTTCAATAACATGTTCTATTAGCTCATTTCAATATAAGTATGAACACCCACCTCTGCATTCACAGCCACCGTCTCTGATGGCTCCACAGGGATGTTTGCAACACTAGGCGTGTCCACCTACAAAATAATGCATTGACAGTTAACTTTCAGCACAGTGCAATGTACAAATGCAGAAATGTCTTTACTTGCATACACTGCATAAAATTCAATTTGGTATACACAAAAACACACCTGCTGCTCTGTCACCGTCTTGCCTGAAACTGCCTTCTGGAGAAGTCCCATGCGTCGTTCCTAAATTGAGATAAACAACAAACATTTGTAAGCACAACTTGCAACATTTCCGTATGGAAATATAATCATTTCTGACTTTTAAAATGATATAGATAGACAGAGGACATGTAGTTGCAAGTTACCTTTCTGCATTGTGAAACAACTGGTGGGCATGCGGCTGGGGATGCAGCTGGACTTGGAAAATGCGATGGCACAACAGCATCCATGGCATCCAAGATGGCACTGCTGAACCTCCAGAGACGTACAGAACATTCTTTGACAACCTGAAATATACAGCAGAAGAAATATTATGGACACCTTGCTACACAAACCCTATCCATACTATTATGATCATAAATATTGCCGTGTTTTTCAGCAAATAAATGAAACTTCACAAACCTGCTGATGAACAAGCCTCCTCTTGGGTGCTTCGCAAGACTGTTCTGGTTTCCCCAAATGATGTCTCTGTAATGACAAAAGCATTCCTCATATTAAACACGTGTCTCTTTTGACCATTACATGCTAACGCTATACACGTGTCTGCACAATCAGCTACAAAATAACAGTCTGCAATCATTTACCTTATTGCCACATCCAGCAAATGTCCACTCAGAAGGGTCTGGGCGGCGTGGCACGTGGCGGACCTCTCCCTTCACGACCACCTTCGGCGAGATCCTGCGAGCAGGAGGCGATGTCTTTGGAGAAACATCTGGCTTCTTGGTAGAAACAGGATCCAGCACCTTCCTCAGCAGGTGGTCATGTGCAGCCGAAAAGAACGCCTTTGCCAAGATGGGCATCCCGTCAGAGTCACTCAAATGCACCTACAAAGCAATAACAGAGAAATGACTTAACACAACCTACGAATCAATATAAATCTGCCATGAATTGATTGCTATAATCTATAAACAAAAATACATCACACTTCTGCACATGTCAACCTATTTTACTTACGCTGTCTTTGTACCACAGCTGGAGGTCGTTCATAGGAAACTGCTCAGCAACAGACCAGTACCGGACACCTTAACATGAGAAGAAAAAGCCAGAGTTACCAAAAAGGCCTAAATGATTTTCAACAGTCTTTTTTGACAGAAAACAAGATGTAGACAAAACAATTATGCAGTGCACAGATGTGATCTCTTTTCTGATATTTCTACCATTATGACTTTTTGGAAGACATAGCCTTGACATTGATTCCATTTACTAACAAAATATGATTGTAATGGAATATATGAATCGTGATTTATGCAAATCAAACAAACAAAATAAATCATAGAAAATCTAAATATCAACTCGCAAACATGTAACTATTCATAAGTGACATTTCATGAAACACACCTGCAGATACAGCCTTAATACGGTACTGATTTCGCAAGTGCTCCTGGACATCCACCGGTACGTTGAGCCTTGGAGGAAAATCCACCACCACCACCTAAAAATAAACAGATGTTCATAAGTTATTTTATCCAAACACGATACCAAACATCACAACTTATACACAAACATCATTTCTAGTAGAAAAGATATCTTACTTCATCCCATTTCTCGCAAACACTACCAAGGAGCAGGGCGAACTCTTCACCAGCCTCGATGACGGTTCTACTGGAAGTGAGGTTGTTGGATGGGGCCAAAACACAGACAACATCAGGTGTACGATCCAACGCAGCATTCCGCACCTCAGCCCGCAAGTCCTTCGCGGCGGCCCCGGGCGTAGACATCACACCATAAGAAAATGCTGCTGGCATCTCCACGAAACCATCTGCAATGCCTCGCAGATGTGAGTCGCCTACAAGAAGGACAAACTAAACACAAAATGGCATTTTTAGAATGACAAACAAATAATCATACAGAAATCCACACCGTTCTTGATGATTTGTCAACGCAAATATACCTTCTTGTCTGGAGAGTGCTCTATAAAGACCAACTTGTGTTGCTTCCCGGTCACGGTGGAAGTTGGCCATTTCTTCGCTGGATTGCGAAATCCCGTTCCATCAACTATTGAATAGACAAGGAAAACAAAATAAACACTATGAAACATAATACTACATAATACATTGAAACACAACAGTGCACATTCCAGACATGTAAAAATAAAATACAGCTTACACATAGAACAGCAATTATGAAAAGCAGTTGCCAACATACCAGAAGAAACGGAGGGTCTTTGAGGGTTCATTTCCAAGGGACGACGCATCTCTGCAATCTTCTTGGCTGCCTGAGATCGGCGGTAAGATCGTCCACGAGGCATCTGAAAGTATATTAGTTCATTGATAAGTCATGACATCACAAGATGTTGCTGTTCAGCATTACAAAATGCCACATGCTAGGAAAGCTTATTTCTAATACATCCATGATTATAACATCAATGGCCGTGCAGAGAGACAGACACAGAGACAGAGAGAGAGCTTTATTTTTAAGTACATAGGCTAATGTGTAGCCTACGCAAAAAAAGTCACCAGGACCCATGCGCACGTGTGCCATGAGGCCTTCACTGACCTCGGTAAATGCAAGAACTAATCTTAGAAAACATCGTAGAACACTTTCCGTAATCACCACAACACCTAACATAACAGGTTAACATTATATGTCACTAAGTCCGTTACACTATTAAAACATCTTAGCTAACCAGACTGTTGTACAAATGTTACTTCATAACAAAGTTCTCGTGAAACTGCCGACACATAACGCACCACTGCTACAGACTGGACGCAAAGTTACGTAACACCACAGAACTGAAGCTTACCTTGGCAGAGAAAGAAAGTCGTTTGGAGATCAACCTTCGTAGAGTCCTTTCGGGTCTTGAAGATGTGATCCAGTGGTCTTCTGATAACAGAACAGTGAGCCTTCTAGTTGAAACTAAAAAGCGATTCCTGCGTAGCACGCGAAGCATTTTATCCTAAAAAATAAGTGGGCGTATCAATGACGTCAATGACCGTAGCGTTATTCTGCCAATGACTTCTTGGCGATATCCACAAGGGGCGTTACTACACTGCTTGTCACAGGTCTGACCAAAACGTTTGTCCCACGCAGATTTGAGCAGTTGTAGTCGACATACACAGAAATAAGTTTTGGTTTCAAAACGGAGTTGTAACACAAACACGATCTCAGGGTGTTTCAGCATTGTTTGAGAAATTATCTCAGTCCTGAATACAACGCCTGAAAACAAATATCACGTGACTCTTCATGCATCCTGCCCAGACGTAAACAGGAAGTACAATGGCAGTTAAAACTGGAATACGCATGCGCATGGAATACACGAGGCTTCTGCTGACGACAAACTCTCTGTAAGTACTTGTAACAACTTTATTCCATTATTGCAAACCGAAATATTATTACCATACCATTAATATCATGTTATGATCATCATGTCAGGTCAGCATCGTTCCGTTACGTGTTTCTTCAGTTGTATTGTTCATGATACGGGTGCAATCACGTTAACGTTAAATAAACACACACGTATCCGTTGTATCACGTCACGTATCGTCATTAATGCATGTAGTTCATAGGTAGGTTCATTCATGTCCGAATTTGTTGTGTTTTTGCGGACGAAATCATGTAAACACGAACGTGCATTTAAATATGATTTAACGTTTACTGCTGTACGTCGCTGAATATAATGAAGGCTGACCAGCGGCCCGTTAACGTGAGATATAACGTTACTCTGGACGTTACTTTACGGACACTTAAGATAAGATAAGATAAGATAATCCTTTATTAGTCCCTCAGTGGGGAACTAAAGAACAAGCAGCTGTGACCGGACACAGTGCTTCATGTGAATCACGTTAACGTGAAATAAACACGCACGTATCCGTTGTATCACGTCACGTATTGTCATTAATGCATGTAGTTCATAGTTATGTACATTAACTGCTCCACGTGTGTTTGACAGCATTAGTTACTTGGCAGATTAAGGATATCAGACAAAATGTACTCAACTAATAAATTATGTGTTATTTCAGATGAAACTACCAGCAGTATATAAAGTCATTAAAGTGATGAACACATGCTTTTTTGTACTTTTACTTAAGTCAGACTTTGAGTAAGTAAGATTTGAATGCAGGAATTGTACTTAAAGAGTATTTACACCATGTGGTGGTATTAATACACACGTGTATGAATGAAGTATATTCTTTATATATTAATGTGAGAAACAGTCTGTCATTGGATACGGCTGAGATAGGTGACGTAGCGACACAGCAACAGAGGCGACTGTCACAGTCCCTGGTGTGTGTTATTTGACCTGTATTTGCATCTTAAAAATATACTTCATGTAGTATTCATCAAAACTGCAGCACTCCAGTGTCCAGCTTGCTGAGTTTCACAGACTACAGTGTAGCTGTCATGTTACATCCTTGCTTCATCCTACTGTCAATAATAATGATTACATGTATAATATTCTCGATAGTGTCAGAGGCCCCCCTGATTTCCCTGGCTACGAGCATGAAGTCAGCCAGTGGACCTGTTCACAGCAGCAGAGGATCTGGATGAAGACAGAGCTGGAATCCATGGGTCTCTGGCCAGGCTCCTTTCCTGTGCGCAACCTCATGAAGATGGTGTCATTGTGGCGTCTCCCTCCCCAGCCAGAATGAATCCACAGCATCTCTGATCTACACTGGCTGCACCAACTCATCTGAAGGTTTCACAAGTAGATGGTAAATACATCCAACATTTAAACACATCTGTCATATTCACTGTGCTCATATCTGTTATAAACCATTGATTATGTTTTGTGATCCTTCTCTCCTTACAGCCGCCGCTGTAACTGTAAGGAGACCAGTGCCTGTTTCTCAGGAGCTCACGTGTCTGCTGCCAGAAGGAGCGGGTCGTCCAGCAACAGAGGCGACTGTCACAGTCCCTGGTGTGTGTTATTTGACCTGTATTTGCATCTTAAAAATATACTTCATGTAGTGTTCATCAAAACTCAGGCAGGTGTCCTTTCTCTAAACACTGACCTGATGCATCAAGTGGATATGTTTTGCTGAACATAATATTATGCATTGGTCCTCTACATCCTCTAGTCTAATGAGCAGACTTATAAACGCACTGTTACAACTCCTTCATAGTGTCATATTGCTTTTCGGAGAATTATGATGATAAGTTCATAGTAGATGCAAAAGTATACTGATGTACAATATATTATGTTGAACATTGTTGCTCCTGAATGGATCACAGCCAACCCAATTATGTTCAACACAGCTCATGTCCTTGGTCATGGTGCCACAGCGCTTAAAAGAATACACTTCATAATTCTCACAATTCTGACCCTTTGCTTTTTTATTAACAGCATTTACTTGTACTTTTACTTCCAATGAACAGGTTATGATGTACATTTAATATCAGAAAATTACTTTTGATACTTAAGTACTTTTGTACTTAAGTACAATAAATATCAGATACTTTAAGACTTTTACTCAAGTAGTATTCTAATAGGTGACTTTTTACTTTTACTGGAGTAGTTTTCCAGTAAGGTATCTTTACTTTTACTCAAGTATAGCTTTTGAGTACTTTATACACCACTGTGAGTAAGTAAGATTTGAATGCAGGAATTTTACTTAAAGAGTATTTACACCATGTGGTCGTATTAATACATATTTGTTTACTGAAGTACAAGATGTGTAGACCTTCTTCATCACTGTTAAAAAAATGTGGGAACAGAAAGAGGTTTTCTCCAGGCCCCCCTGATTTCTCCTGAGACGTCTGCAGAGCCCGCTCAACTGTCACCAGCACAGAGAGATCAAAGTTAGTATTAGAAGGTTTTTCATGTCAAAAGATTAAATCAAGACGCAACCAGAATCGTACTAATTTGCTCCGTTTATTCTTGTCTGACTAGGTGAGCCATCACCCAGGACGTTAGCTGTCCCCACCCGTCCTCCTCCACAGCTCCCTGGCTACGAGCATGAAGTCAGCCAGTGGACCTGTTCACAGCAGCAGAGGATCTGGATGAAGACTGAGCTGGAATCCACGGGTCTCTGGCCAGGCTCCTTTCCTGTGCGCAACCTCATGAAGATGGTGTCATTGTGGCGTCTCCCTCCCCAGCCAGAATGAATCCACAGCATCTCTGATCTACACTGGCTGCACCAACTCATCTGAAGGTTTCACAAGTAGATGGTAAATACATCCAACATTTAAACACATCTGTCATATTCACTGTGCTCATATCTGTTATAAACCATTGATTATGTTTTGTGATCCTTCTCTCCTTACAGCCGCCGCTGTAACTGTAAGGAGACCAGTGCCTGTTTCTCAGGAGCTCACGTGTCTGCTGCCAGAAGGAGCGGGTCGTCCAGCAACAGAGGCGACTGTCACAGTCCCTGGTGTGTGTTATTTGACCTGTATTTGCATCTTAAAAATATACTTCATGTAGTGTTCATCAAAACTCAGGCAGGTGTCCTTTCTCTAAACACTGACCTGATGCATCAAGTGGATATGTTTTGCTGAACATAATATTATGCATTGGTCCTCTACATCCTCTAGTCTAATGAGCAGACTTATAAACGCACTGTTACAACTCCTTCATAGTGTCATATTGCTTTTCGGAGAATTATGATGATAAGTTCATAGTAGATGCAAAAGTATACTGATGTACAATATATTATGTTGAACATTGTTGCTCCTGAATGGATCACAGCCAACCCAATTATGTTCAACACAGCTCATGTCCTTGGTCATGGTGCCACAGCGCTTAAAAGAATACACTTCATAATTCTCACAATTCTGACCCTTTGTTTTTTTATTAACAGCATTTACTTGTACTTTTACTTCCAATGAACAGGTTATGATGTACATTTAATATCAGAAAATGACTTTTGATACTTAAGTACTTTTGTACTTAAGTACAATAAATATCAGATACTTTAAGACTTTTACTCAAGTAGTATTCTAATAGGTGACTTTTTACTTTTACTGGAGTAGTTTTCCAGTAAGGTATCTTTACTTTTACTCAAGTATAGCTTTTGAGTACTTTATACACCACTGTGAGTAAGTAAGATTTGAATGCAGGAATTTTACTTAAAGAGTATTTACACCATGTGGTCGTATTAATACATATTTGTTTACTGAAGTACAAGATGTGTAGACCTTCTTCATCACTGTTAAAAAAATGTGGGAACAGAAAGAGGTTTTCTCCAGGCCCCCCTGATTTCTCCTGAGACGTCTGCAGAGCCCGCTCAACTGTCACCAGCACAGAGAGATCAAAGTTAGTATTAGAAGGTTTTTCATGTCAAAAGATTAAATCAAGACGCAACCAGAATCGTACTAATTTGCTCCGTTTATTCTTGTCTGACTAGGTGAGCCATCACCCAGGACGTTAGCTGTCCCCACCCGTCCTCCTCCACAGCTCCCTGGCTACGAGCATGAAGTCAGCCAGTGGACCTGTTCACAGCAGCAGAGGATCTGGATGAAGACAGAGCTGGAATCCACGGGTCTCTGGCCAGGCTCCTTTCCTGTGCGCAACCTCATGAAAATGGTGTCATTGTGGCGTCTCCCTCCCCAGCCAGAATGAATCGACAGCATCTCTGATCTTCCTCCTCCAAAGTACTTTCAGCAGACATTCTCGGCCGCGCAGGCCGGAGTCCCGCCGGCACCCCGACGTGCATGCACCCCGACGTGCATGCACCCCGACGTGCATATTGCGAGGGCCCGCCCATCGCTGCTCGCAGCTTTAATTAGGGCCCGAGCACCGACGTAGTCGGAGCGGAGGACCTATTGAATTTCGAATGTTTATTATTATTCTTCTTATTCTAAGTGTTTCGTCGCAAAAAGGAGGTGCTTGGGATATTGGGAATGTTGTGAAATTTGGCACGCAAGCCAGAATTTGCGAAAATTGCAGTCTGATTGGGGTGTCCAGCTGCGGTATGAAATATTGGCTCGCTAGCGCCCCCTATTGAGTAGCCCCAACATCAGGATTCACCCAGCTGTATGAAATTTGGTCGGTATGTGGAACGTGATGAGACGCACAAAAAATCCTCTTGGCCGTTTTGTCTAAACCAAACAGGAAGTCGGCCATTTTTGCTTTTATGACGTTTTTTGACCGTTTCAAGGCGTCATACTTTAACGAACTCCTCCCAGAGATTTGACCCGATTGACTTCAGATTCGGCTAGTCTGCTCTTGAGACCTTGGCAGTGAAAAGTTACTCAAAGATCAAAAAGTTATCGAACTATGTGGCCGTGGCGTGGCGTCAAAGAAACACCATTCGCCACGAAACAGGAAGTTGTTGTAACTCGGCCGTACATTGTCGAATCTACTCCAAATCTCTCATATGTCATAACATCCTGACCCGGAACACATCTGTATGATAATTTAGAATCATAGTGATAGCGCCACCTAGTGGCAACCGGAAGTTGTACGCTGCGTACTTTGACATCCTGCTCCTCACAGATTAATCAGATCCCTCTCAAATGTTGTCAAACAAGCCTTAAGACCTTGATAATGCTTCATTGTGAAGATTATAAGAAGTTACTGAAGGGCGGCGACGTGGCGGCTCGGCGAATTTCGATCCTTCGCCATGAACGAATAAACTGATGTAACTCGACTCCACATCATCAGATCTTTACCAGATTTCACGTGTTTGATTAGACTCCAGGCCTGAAGACATCTGCAGGCCAATTTTGAATCATAGTCATAGCGCCACCTACTGGTAACAGGAAGTTAAAGTCTTTATACTTTGGCTTGTTTCTCTTAGTAGGTAAATCAAATCAATATCAAATTTGTTCCACACAAATAGAAGAAGTTCATAATGCCAGATCATGAAGCTTTTGATGTTTCGTCGAACGCCGTTGCCGTGGCGATGCAGTCTTCGCCGTTAACAACGAAGGTCATTTTGAGAGGCTAAAAATGCTCGAAACATAAGCAAACTTGGCAAGTAGATTACAAGGCCGAAATGTAGTTACAGAATCTGATTTTATTGGTTCAGAGTGCCAAATCGGCTCAATAGCGCCCCCTACAAAATTTCGACGAAGCAGCCCTCGCAGTACGTTTGACCTAGATGTATGAAATGTGGTAGGAACATGTATCGCATATGGACTTCAATAAAAGTCTCTTGGGGCTATGCTCTAAACCCAACCGGAAGTCAGCCATTTTGCATTTTTTATGAATTTCTCATGTCGTTTTTGTCATTTCCAGGCGCTGCACTTTAACGAACTCCTCCTAGGGAATTCATCAGATCAACTTCAAATTTGGTCGGTACAGTCTAAAGACCTTTGTGATGAAAAGTTACTCAAAGCTTGTTGTTTCGTGAAAAGCTGTTGCCGTGGCGACGGAATTTCGATCCTTCGCCATGAACGAATAAACTGATGTAACTCGACTCCACATCATCAGATCTTTACCAGATTTCACGTGTTTGATTAGACTCCAGGCCTGAAGACATATGCAGGCCAATTTTGAATCATAGTCATAGCGCCACCTACTGGTAACAGGAAGTTAAAGTCTTGATACTTTGGCTTGTTTCTCTTAGTAGGTAAATCAAATCAATATCAAATTTGTTCCACACAAATAGTTCATAATGCCAGATGATGAAGCTTTTGATGTGTCGTCGAACGCCGTTGCCGTGGCGATGCAGTCTTCGCCGTTAACAACGAAGGTCATTTTGAGAGGCTAAAAATGCTCGAAACATAAGCAAACTTGGCATACACATTTAAAGCCCAAAATGTAGTTGTATAATATGATTTTATTGGTTCAGAGTGGCAAATCGGCTCAATAGCGCCCCCTACAAAATTTCAACGAAGCAGCCCTCGCAGTACGTTTCACCTAGATGTATGAAATTTGGTAGGAACATGTATCACATATGGACTTAAATAAAAGTATATTGGGGCCATGCTCTGAACCTGCATGCAGTATCTGACGGTCACAGAACTGAATGGCAGCATCAACCAGAGTCCTCGCGCCGTCCGACGGTCGCGGACGTTCTCGGCCGCGCAGGCCGGAGTCCCGCCGGCACTCCGACGTGCATGCACCCCGACGTGCATATAGCGAGGGCCCGCTCATCGCTGCTCGCAGCTTTAATTAGGGCCCGAGCACCGACGTAGTCGGAGCGGAGGACCTATTGAAACCGTAATGTTTATTCTTATTAGGGCCCGAGCACCGACGTAGTCGGAGCGGAGGACCTATTGAATTTCGAATGTTTATTCTTATTAGGGCCCGAGCACCGACGTAGTCGGAGCGGAGGACCTATTGAAACCGTAATGTTTATTATTAGGGCCCGAGCACCGACGTAGTCGGAGCGGAGGACCTATTGAATTTCGAATGTTTATTCTTATTATTAGGGCCCGAGCACCGACGTAGTCGGAGCGGAGGACCTATTGAATTTCGAATGTTTATTAGGGCCCGAGCACCGACGTAGTCGGAGCGGAGGACCTATTGAATTTCGAATGTTTATTATTATTATTATTATTATTATTATTCTTCTTCTTCCACTTTCATGGCAAAAAGGAGGTGCTTGGGATATTGGGAATGTTGTGAAATTTGGCACGCAAGCCAGAATTTGCGAAAATTGCAGTCTGATTGGGGTGTCCAGCTGCAGTATGAAATATTGGCTCGCTAGCGCCCCCTATTGAGTAGCCCCAACATCAGGATTCACCCAGCTGTATGAAAGTTGGTAGTTATGTGGAACGTGATGAGACGCACCAAAAATCCTCTTGGCCGTTTTCTCTAAACCAAACAGGAAGTCGGCCATTTTTGCTTTTATGACGTTTTTTGACCGTTTCAAGGCGTCATACTTTAACGAACTCCTCCCAGAGATTTGACCCGATTGACTTCAGATTCGGCTAGTCTGCTCTTGAGACCTCGGCAGTGAAAAGTTACTCAAAGATCAAAAAGTTATCGAACTATGTGGCCGTGGCGTGGCGTCAAAGAAACACCATTCGCCACGAAACAGGAAGTTGTTGTAACTTGGCCGTACATTGTCGAATCTGCTCCAAATCTCTCATATGTCATAACATCCTGACCCGGAACACATCTATATGATAATTTAGAATCATAGTGATAGCGCCACCTAGTGGCAACCGGAAGTTGTAGGCTGCGTACTTTGACATCCTGCTCCTCACAGATTAATCAGATCCCTCTCAAATGTTGTCAAACAAGCCTTAAGACCTTGATAATGCTTCATTGTGAAGATTGTAAGAAGTTACTGAAGGGCGGCGACGTGGCGGCTCGGCGAATTTCGATCCTTCGCCATGAACGAATAAACTGATGTATCTCGACTCCACATCATCAGATCTTTACCAGATTTCACATGCTTGATTAGACTCCAGGCCTGAAGACAACTGCAGGCCAATGTTGAATCATAGTCATAGCGCCACCTACTGGTAACAGGAAGTTAAAGTCTTTATACTTTGGCTTGTTTCTCTTAGTAGGTAAATCAAATCAATATCAAATTTGTTCCACACAAATACAAGAAGTTCATAATGCCAGATCATGAAGCTTTTGATGTTTCGTCGAACGCCGTTGCCGTGGCGATGCAGTCTTCGCCGTTAACAACGAAGGTCATTTTGAGAGGCTAAAAATGCTCGAAACATAAGCGAACTTGGCAAGTAGATTACAAGGCCGAAATGTAGTTAGGGAATATGATTTTATTGGTTCAGAGTGGCAAATCGGCTCAATAGCGCCCCCTACAAAATTTCGACGAAGCAGCCCTCGCAGTACGTTTGACCTAGATGTATGAAATTTGGTGGGAACATGTATCACATATGGACTTAAATAAAAGTATATTGGGGCCATGCTCTAAACCTGCATGCAGTGTCTGACGGTCACAGAACTAAATGGCAGCATCAGCCAGAGTCCTCGCGCCGTCCGACGGTCGCGGACGTTCTCGGCCGTGCAGGCCGGAGTCCCGCCGGCACCCCGACGTGCATATTGCGAGGGCCCGCCCATCGCTGCTCGCAGCTTTAATTATTATTATTATTCTTCTTCCGCTTTCATGGCAAAAAGGAGGTGCTTGGGATATTGGGAAGTCTGTGAAATTTGGCACGCAAGCCAGAATTTGCGAAAATTGCAGTCTGATTGGGGTGTCCAGCTGCGGTATGAAATATTGGCTCGCTAGCGCCCCCTATTGAGTAGCCCCAACATCAGGTTTCACCCAGCTGTATGAAATTTGGTCGGTATGTGGAACGTGATGAGACGCACAAAAAATCCTCTTGGCCGTTTTCTCTAAACCAAACAGGAAGTCGGCCATTTTTACTTTTATGACGTTTTTTGACCGTTTCAAGGCGTCATACTTTAACGAACTCCTCCCAGAGATTTCACCCGATTGACTTCAGATTCGGCTAGTCTGCTCTTGAGACCTTGACAGTGAAAAGTTACTCAAAGATCAAAAAGTTATCGAACTATGTGGCCGTGGCGTGGCGTCAAAGAAACACCATTCGCCACGAAACAGGAAGTTGTTGTAACTCGGCCGTACATTGTCGAATCTGCTCCAAATCTCTCATATGTCATAACATCCTGACCCGGAACACATCTATATGATAATTTTGAATCATAGTGATAGCGCCACCTAGTGGCAACCGGAAGTTGTACGCTGCGTACTTTGACATCCTGCTCCTCACAGATTAATCAGATCCCTCTCAAATGTTGTCAAACAAGCCTTAAGACCTTGATAATGCTTCATTGTGAAGATTGTAAGAAGTTACTGAAGGGCGGCGACGTGGCGGCTCGGCGAATTTCGATCCTTCGCCATGAACGAATAAACTGATGTATCTCGACTCCACATCATCAGATCTTTACCAGATTTCACATGCTTGATTAGACTCCAGGCCTGAAGACATCTGCAGGCCAATTTTGAATCATAGTCATAGCGCCACCTACTGGTAACAGGAAGTTAAAGTCTTTATACTTTGGCTTGTTTCTCTTAGTAGGTAAATCAAATCAATATCAAATTTGTTCCACACAAATACAAGAAGTTCATAATGCCAGATCATGAAGCTTTTGATGTTTCGTCGAACGCCGTTGCCGTGGCGATGCAGTCTTCGCCGTTAACAACGAAGGTCATTTTGACAGGCTAAAAATGCTCGAAACATAAACAAACTTGGCAAGTAGATTACAAGGCCGAAATGTAGTTAGGGAATATGATTTTATTGGTTCAGAGTGGCAAATCGGCTCAATAGCGCCCCCTACAAAATTTCGACGAAGCAGCCCTCGCAGTACGTTTGACCTAGATGTATGAAATGTGGTAGGAACATGTATCACATATGGACTTCAATAAAAGTCTCTTGGGGCTATGCTCTAAACCCAACCGGAAGTCAGCCATTTTGCATTTTTTATGAATTTCTCATGTCGTTTTTGTCATTTCCAGGCGCTGCACTTTAACGAACTCCTCCTAGGGAATTCATCAGATCAACTTCAAATTTAGTCGGTACAGTCTAAAGACCTTTGTGATGAAAAGTTACTCAAAGCTTGTTGTTTCGTGAAAAGCTGTTGCCGTGGCGACGGAATTTCGATCCTTCGCCATGAACGAATAAACTGATGTAACTCGACTCCACATCATCAGATCTTTACCAGATTTCACGTGTTTGATTAGACTCCAGGCCTGAAGACATCTGCAGGCCAATTTTGAATAATAGTCATAGCGCCACCTACTGGTAACAGGAAGTTAAAGTCTTGATACTTTGGCTTGTTTCTCTTAGTAGGTAAATCAAATCAATATCAAATTTGTTCCACACAAATAGTTCATAATGCCAGATCATGAAGCTTTTGATGTTTCGTCGCACGCCGTTGCCGTGGCGATGCAGTCTTCGCCGTTAACAACGAAGGTAATTTTGAGAGGCTAAAAATGCTCGAAACATAAGCAAACTTGGCATACACATTTAAAGCCCAAAATGTAGTTGTATAATATGATTTTATTGGTTCAGAGTGGCAAATCGGCTCAATAGCGCCCCCTACAACATTTCAACGAAGCAGCCCTCGCAGTACGTTTCACCTAGATGTATGAAATTTGGTAGGAACATGTATCACATATGGACTTAAATAAAAGTATATTGGGGCCATGCTCTGAACCTGCATGCAGTGTCTGACGGTCACAGAACTGAATGGCAGCATCAACCAGAGTCCTCGCGCCGTCCGACGGTCGCGGACGTTCTCGGCCGCGCAGGCCGGAGTCCCGCCGGCACCCCGACGTGCATGCACCCCGACGTGCATATTGCGAGGGCCCGCTCATCGCTGCTCGCAGCTTTATTAGGGCCCGAGCACCGACGTAGTCGGAGCGGAGGACCTATTGAAACCGTAATGTTTATTCTTCTTATTAGGGCCCGAGCACCGACGTAGTCGGAGCGGAGGACCTATTGAATTTCGAATGTTTATTATTATTCTTATTATTATTTTACCAGTTTGATGGCAAAAAGGAGGTGCTTGGGATATTGGGAAGTCTGTGAAATTTGGCACGCAAGCCAGAATTTGCGAAAATTGCAGTCTGATTGGGGTGTCCAGCTGCGGTATGAAATATTGGCTCGCTAGCGCCCCCTATTGAGTAGCCCCAACATCAGGATTCACCCAGCTGTATGAAATTTGGTAGGTATGTGGAACGTGATGAGACGCACAAAAAATCCTCTTGGCCGTTTTCTCTAAACCAAACAGGAAGTCGGCCATTTCTGCTTTTATGACGTTTTTTGACCGTTTCAAGGCGTCATACTTTAACGAACTCCTCCCAGAGATTTGACCCGATTGACTTCAGATTCGGCTAGTCTGCTCTTGAGACCTTGGCAGTGAAAAGTTACTCAAAGATCAAAAAGTTATCGAACTATGTGGCCGTGGCGTGGCGTCAAAGAAACACCATTCGCCACGAAACAGGAAGTTGTTGTAACTTGGCCGTACATTGTCGAATCTGCTCCAAATCTCTCATATGTCATAACATCCTGACCCGGAACACATCTATATGATAATTTAGAATCATAGTGATAGCGCCACCTAGTGGCAACCGGAAGTTGTAGGCTGCGTACTTTGACATCCTGCTCCTCACAGATTAATCAGATCCCTCTCAAATGTTGTGAGAGAAGTCGTAAGACCTTGATAATGCTTCGTTGTGAAGATTGTAAGAAGTTACTGAAGGGCGGCGACGTGGCGGCTCGGCGAATTTCGATCCTTCGCCATGAACGAATAAACTGATGTATCTCGACTCCACATCATCAGATCTTTACCAGATTTCACATGCTTGATTAGACTCCAGGCCTGACGACATCTGCAGGCCAATTTCGAATCATAGTCATAGCGCCACCTACTGGTAACAGGAAGTTAAAGTCTTTATACTTTGGCTTGTTTCTCTTAGTAGGTAAATCAAATCAATATCAAATTTGTTCCACACAAATAGAAGAAGTTCATAATGCCAGATCATGAAGCTTTTGATGTTTCGTCGAACGCCGTTGCCGTGGCGATGCAGTCTTCGCCTTTAACAACGAAGGTCATTTTGAGAGGCTAAAAATGCTCGAAACATAAGCAAACTTGGCAAGTAGATTCCAAGGCCGAAATGTAGTTACGGAATATGATTTTATTGGTTCAGAGTGCCAAATCGGCTCAATAGCGCCCCCTACAAAATTTCGACGAAGCAGCCCTCGCAGTACGTTTGACCTAGATGTATGAAATGTGGTAGGAACATGTATCGCATATGGACTTCAATAAAAGTCTCTTGGGGCTATGCTCTAAACCCAACCGGAAGTCAGCCATTTTGCATTTTTTATGAATTTCTCATGTCGGTTTTGTCATTTCCAGCCGCTGCACTTTAACGAACTCCTCCTAGGGAATTCATCAGATCAACTTCAAATTTGCTCGGTACAGTCTAAAGACCTTTGTGATGAAAAGTTACTCAAAGCTTGTTGTTTCGTGAAAAGCTGTTGCCGTGGCGACGGAATTTCGATCCTTCGCCATGAACGAAGAAACTGATGTAACTCGACTCCACATCATCAGATCTTTACCAGGTTTCACGTGTTTGATTAGACTCCAGGCCTGAAGACATCTGCAGGCCAATTTTGAATCATTGTCATAGCGCCACCTACTGGTAACAGGAAGTTAAAGTCTTGATACTTTGGCTTGTTTCTCTTCGTCGGTAAATCAAATCAATATCAAATTTGTTCCACACAAATACAAGAAGTTCATAATGCCAGATCATGAAGCTTTTGATGTTTCGTCGAACGCCGTTGCCGTGGCGATGCGGTCTTCGCCGTTAACAACGAAGGTCATTTTGAGAGGCTAAAAATGCTCGAAACATAACCAAACTTGGCAAGTAGATTACAAGGCCGAAATGTAGTTATGGAATATGATTTTATTGGTTCAGAGTGGCAAATCGGCTCAATAGCGCCCCCTACAAAATTTCAACAAAGCAGCCCTCGCAGTACGTTTCACCTAGATGTATGAAATTTGGTAGGAACATGTATCACATATGGACTTAAATAAAAGTATATTGGGGCCATGCTCTGAACCTGCATGCAGTGTCTGACGGTCACGGAACTGAATGACAGCATCAACCAGAGTCCTCGCGCCGTCCGACGGTCGCGGACGTTCTCGGCCGCGCAGGCCGGAGTCCCGCCGGCACCCCGACGTGCATGCACCCCGACGTGCATATTGCGAGGGCCCGCTCATCGCTGCTCGCAGCTTTAATTATTATTATTATTATTATTTTATGTGTTTCGTCGCAAAAAGGAGGTGCTTGGGATATTGGGAATGTTGTGAAATTTGGCACGCAAGCCAGAATTTGCGAAAATTGCAGTCTGATTGGGGTGTCCAGCTGCTGTATGAAATATTGGCTCGCTAGCGCCCCCTATTGAGTAGCCCCGACATCAGGATTCACCCAGCTGTATGAAAGTTGGTAGTTATGTGGAACGTGATGAGACGCACCAAAAATCCTCTTGGCTGTTTTCTCTAAACCAAACAGGAAGTCGGCCATTTTTGCTTTTATGACGTTTTTTGACCGTTTCAAGGCGTCATACTTTAACGAACTCCTCCCAGAGATTTGACCCGATTGACTTCAGATTCGGCTAGTCTGCTCTTGAGACCTTGGCAGTGAAAAGTTACTCAAAGATCAAAAAGTTATCGAACTATGTGGCCGTGGCGTGGCGTCAAAGAAACACCATTCGCCACGAAACAGGAAGTTGTTGTAACTCGGCTGTACATTGTCGAATCTGCTCAAAATCTCTCATATGTCATAACATCCTGACCCGGAACACATCTATATGATAATTTAGAATCATAGTGATAGCGCCACCTAGTGGCAACCGGAAGTTGTACGCTGCGTACTTTGACATCCTGCTCCTCACAGATTAATCAGATCCCTCTCAAATCTTGTCAAACAAGCCTTAAGACCTTGATAATGCTTCGTTGTGAAGATTGTAAGAAGTTACTGAAGGGCGGCGACGTGGCGGCTCGGCGAATTTCGATCCTTCGCCATGAACGAATAAACTGATGTAACTCGACTCCACATCATCAGATCTTTACCAGATTTCACGTGTTTGATTAGACTCCAGGCCTGAAGACATCTGCAGGCCAATTTTGAATCATAGTCATAGCGCCACCTACTGGTAACAGGAAGTTAAAGTCTTTATACTTTGGCTTGTTTCTCTTAGTAGGTAAATCAAATCAATATCAAATTTCTTACACACAAATACAAGAAGTTCATAATGCCAGATCACGAAGCTTTTGATGTTACGTCGAACGCCGTTGCCGTGGCGATGCAGTCTTCGCCGTTAACAACGAAGGTCATTTTGAGAGGCTAAAAATGCTCGAAACATAAGCAAACTTGGCAAGTAGATTACAAGGCCGAAATGTAGTTATGGAATATGATTTTATTGGTTCAGAGTGGCAAATCGGCTCAATAGCGCCCCCTACAAAATTTCAACGAAGCAGCCCTCGCAGTACGTTTGACCTAGATGTATGAAATGTGGTAGGAACATGTATCACATATGGACTTAAATAAAAGTATATTGGGGCCATGCTCTAAACCTGCATGCAGTGTCTGACGGTCACAGAACTAAATGGCAGCATCAGCCAGAGTCCTCGCGCCGTCCGACGGTCGCGGACGTTCTCGGCCACGCAGGCCGGAGTCCCGCCGGCAACCCGACGTGCATGCACCCCGACGTGCATATTGCGAGGGCCCGCTCATCGCTGCTCGCAGCTTTAATTAGGGCCCGAGCACCGACGTAGTCGGAGCGGAGGACCTATTGAATTTCGAATGTTTATTATTATTAGGGCCCGAGCACCGACGTAGTCGGAGCGGAGGACCTATTGAATTTCGAATGTTTATTATTATTATTCTTATTCTTATTATTCTTATTTTTAGTGTTTCGTCGCAAAAAGGAGGTGCTTGGGATATTGGGAAGTCTGTGAAATTTGGCACGCAAGCCAGAATTTGCGAAAATTGCAGTCTGATTGGGGTGTCCAGCTGCAGTATGAAATATTGGCTCGCTAGCGCCCCCTATTGAGTAGCCCCGACATCAGGATTCACCCAGCTGTATGAAAGTTGGTAGTTATGTGGAACGTGATGAGACGCACCAAAAATCCTCTTGGCCGTTTTCTCTAAACCAAACAGGAAGTCGGCCATTTTTGCTTTTATGACGTTTTTTGACCGTTTCAAGGCGTCATACTTTAACGAACTCCTCCCAGAGATTTGATCCGATTGACTTCAGATTCGGCGAGTCTGCTCTTGAGACCTTGACAGTGAAAAGTTACTCAAAGATCAAAAAGTTATCGAACTATGTGGCCGTGGCGTGGCGTCAAAGAAACACCATTCGCCACGAAACAGGAAGTTGTTGTAACTTGGCCGTACATTGTCGAATCTGCTCCAAATCTCTCATATGTCATAAGATCCTGACCCGGAACACATCTATATGATAATTTAGAATCATAGTGATAGCGCCACCTAGTGGCAACCGGAAGTTGTACGCTGCGTACTTTGACATCCTGCTCCTCACAGATTAATCAGATCCCTCTCAAATGTTGTCATACAAGCCTTAAGACCTTGATAATGCTTCATTGTGAAAATTGTAAGAAGTTACTGAAGGGCGGCGACGTGGCGGCTCGGCGAATTTCGATCCTTCGCCATGAACGAATAAACTGATGTATCTCGACTCCACATCATCAGATCTTTACCAGATTTCACATGCTTGATTAGACTCCAGGCCTGAAGACATCTGCAGGCCAATTTCGAATCATCGTCATAGCGCCACCTACTGGTAACAGGAAGTTAAAGTCTTTATACTTTGGCTTGTTTCTCTTAGTAGGTAAATCAAATCAATATCAAATTTGTTCCACACAAATACAAGAAGTTCATAATGCCAGATCATGAAGCTTTTGATGTTTCGTCGAACGCCGTTGCCGTGGCGATGCAGTCTTCGCCGTGAACAACGAAGGTCATTTTGAGAGGCTAAAAATGCTCGAAACATAAGCAAACTTGGCAAGTAGATTACAAGGCCGAAATGTAGTTACAGAATATGATTTTATTGGTTCAGAGTGGCAAATCGGCTCAATAGCGCCCCCTACAAAATTTCGACGAAGCAGCCCTCGCAGTACGTTTGACCTAGATGTATGAAATGTGGTAGGAACATGTATCGCATATGGACTTCAATAAAAGTCTCTTGGGGCTATGCTCTAAACCCAACCGGAAGTCAGCCATTTTGTATTTTTTATGAATTTCTCATGTCGTTTTTGTCATTTCCAGGCCCTGCACTTTAACGAACTCCTCCTAGGGAATTCATCAGATCAACTTCAAATTTGGTCGGTACAGTCTAAAGACCTTTGTGATGAAAAGTTACTCAAAGCTTGTTGTTTCGTGAAAAGCTGTTGCCGTGGCGACGGAATTTCGATCCTTCGCCATGAACGAATAAACTGATGTAACTCGACTCCACATCATCAGATCTTTACCAGATTTCACGTGTTTGATTAGACTCCAGGCCTGAAGACATATGCAGGCCAATTTTGAATCATAGTCATAGCGCCACCTACTGGTAACAGGAAGTTAAAGTCTTGATACTTTGGCTTGTTTCTCTTAGTAGGTAAATCAAATCAATATCAAATTTGTTCCACACAAATAGTTCATAATGCCAGATCATGAAGCTTTGATGTTTCGTCGAACGCCGTTGCCGTGGCGATGCAGTCTTCGCCGTTAACAACGAAGGTCATTTTGGGAGGCTAAAAATGCTCGAAACATAAGCAAACTTGGCATACACATTTAAAGGCCAAAATGTAGTTGTATAATATGATTTTATTGGTTCAGAGTGGCAAATCGGCTCAATAGCGCCCCCTACAAAATTTCAACGAAGCAGCCCTCGCAGTACGTTTCACCTAGATGTATGAAATTTGGTAGGAACATGTATCACATATGGACTTAAATAAAAGTATATTGGGGCCATGCTCTGAACCTGCATGCAGTGTCTGACGGTCACGGAACTGAATGACAGCATCAACCAGAGTCCTCGCGCCGTCCGACGGTCGCGGACGTTCTCGGCCGCGCAGGCCGGAGTCCCGCCGGCACCCCGACGTGCATGCACCCCGACGTGCATATTGCGAGGGCCCGCTCATCGCTGCTCGCAGCTTTAATTAGGGCCCGAGCACCGACGTAGTCGGAGCGGAGGACCTATTGAATTTCGAATGTTTATTATTATTATTATTATTATTATTCTTCTTCTTCCACTTTCATGGCAAAAAGGAGGTGCTTGGGATATTGGGAATGTTGTGAAATTTGGCACGCAAGCCAGAATTTGCGAAAATTGCAGTCTGATTGGGGTGTCCAGCTGCGGTATGAAATATTGGCTCGCTAGCGCCCCCTATTGAGTAGCCCCAACATCAGGATTCACCCAGCTGTATGAAATTTGGTAGGTATGTGGAACGTGATGAGACGCACCAAAAATCCTCTTGGCCGTTTTCTCTAAACCAAACAGGAAGTCGGCCATTTCTGCTTTTATGACGTTTTTTGACCGTTTCAAGGCGTCATACTTTAACGAACTCCTCCCAGAGATTTGACCCGATTGACTTCAGATTCGGCGAGTCGGCTCTTGAGACCTTGGCAGTGACAAGTTACTCAAAGATCAAAAAGTTATCGAACTATGTGGCCGTGGCGTGGCGTCAAAGAAACACCATTCGCCACGAAACAGGAAGTTGTTGTAACTTGGCCGTACATTGTCGAATCTGCTCCAAATCTCTCATATGTCATAACATCCTGACCCGGAACACATCTATATGATAATTTAGAATCATAGTGATAGCGCCACCTAGTGGCAACCGGAAGTTGTAGGCTGCGTACTTTGACATCCTGCTCCTCACAGATTAATCAGATCCCTCTCAAATGTTGTCAAACAAGCCTTAAGACCTTGATAATGCTTCATTGTGAAGATTGTAAGAAGTTACTGAAGGGCGGCGACGTGGCGGCTCGGCGAATTTCGATCCTTCGCCATGAACGAATAAACTGATGTATCTCGACTCCACATCATCAGATCTTTACCAGATTTCACATGCTTGATTAGACTCCAGGCCTGAAGACATCTGCAGGCCAATTTTGAATCATAGTCATAGCGCCACCTACTGGTAACAGGAAGTTAAAGTCTTGATACTTTGGCTTGTTTCTCTCAGTAGGTAAATCAAATCAATATCAAATTTGTTCCACACAAATACAAGAAGTTCATAATGCCAGATCATGAAGTTTTTGATGTTTCGTCGAACGCCGTTGCCGTGGCGATGCAGTCTTCGCCGTTAACAACGAAGGTCATTTTGACAGGCTAAAAATGCTCGAAACATAAGCAAACTTGGCAAGTAGATTACAAGGCCGAAATGTAGTTAGGGAATATGATTTTATTGGTTCAGAGTGGCAAATCGGCTCAATAGCGCCCCCTACAAAATTTCGACGAAGCAGCCCTCGCAGTACGTTTGACCTAGATGTATGAAATTTGGTGGGAACATGTATCACATATGGACTTAAATAAAAGTATATTGGGGCCATGCTCTAAACCTGCATGCAGTGTCTGACGGTCACAGAACTAAATGGCAGCATCAGCCAGAGTCCTCGCGCCGTCCGACGGTCGCGGACGTTCTCGGCCGCGCAGGCCGGAGTCCCGCCGGCACCCCGACGTGCATGCACCCCGACGTGCATATTGCGAGGGCCCGCCCATCGCTGCTCGCAGCTTTAATTATTATTATTCTTCTTCCGCTTTCATGGCAAAAAGGAGGTGCTTGGGATATTGGGAATGTTGTGAAATTTGGCACGCAAGCCAGAATTTGCGAAAATTGCAGTCTGATTGGGGTGTCCAGCTGCAGTATGAAATATTGGCTCGCTAGCGCCCCCTATTGAGTAGCCCCAACATCAGGATTCACCCAGCTGTATGAAAGTTGGTAGTTATGTGGAACGTGATGAGACGCACCAAAAATCCTCTTGGCCGTTTTCTCTAAACCAAACAGGAAGTCGGCCATTTTTGCTTTTATGACGTTTTTTGACCGTTTCAATGCGTCATACTTTAACGAACTCCTCCCAGAGATTTGACCCGATTGACTTCAGATTCGGCTAGTCTGCTCTTGAGACCTTGGCAGTGAAAAGTTACTCAAAGATCAAAAAGTTATCGAACTATGTGGCCGTGGCGTGGCGTCAAAGAAACACCATTCGCCACGAAACAGGAAGTTGTTGTAACTCGGCCGTACATTGTCGAATCTGCTCCAAATCTCTCATATGTCATAACATCCTGACCCGGAACACATCTATATGATAATTTAGAATCATAGTGATAGCGCCACCTAGTGGCAACCGGAAGTTGTAGGCTGCGTACTTTGACATCCTGCTCCTCACAGATTAATCAGATCCCTCTCAAATGTTGTCAAACAAGCCTTAGGACCTTGATAATGCTTCGTTGTGAAGATTGTAAGAAGTTACTGAAGGGCGGCGACGTGGCGGCTCGGCGAATTTCGATCCTTCGCCATGAACGAATAAACTGATGTATCTCGACTCCACATCATCAGATCTTTCCCAGATTTCACGTGTTTGATTAGACTCCAGGCCTGAAGACATCTGCAGGCCAATTTTGAATCATAGTCATAGCGCCACCTACTGGTAACAGGAAGTTAAAGTCTTTATACTTTGGCTTGTTTCTCTTAGTAGGTAAATCAAATCAATATCAAATTTGTTCCACACAAATACAAGAAGTTCATAATGCCAGATCATGAAGCTTTTGATGTTTCGTTGAACGCCGTTGCCGTGGCGATGCAGTCTTCGCCGTTAACAACGAAGGTCATTTTGAGAGGCTAAAAATGCTCGAAACATAAGCAAACTTGGCAAGTAGATTACAAGGCCGAAATGTAGTTACGGAATATGATTTTATTGGTTCAGAGTGCCAAATCGGCTCAATAGCGCCCCCTACAAAATTTCAACGAAGCAGCCCTCGCAGTACGTTTCACCTAGATGTATGAAATTTGGTAGGAACATGTATCACATATGGACTTAAATAGAAGTATATTGGGGCCATCCTCTGAACCTGCATGCAGTGTCTGACGGTCACGGAACTGAATGACAGCATCAACCAGAGTCCTCGCGCCGTCCGACGGTCGCGGACGTTCTCGGCCGCGCAGGCCGGAGTCCCGCCGGCACCCCGACGTGCATGCACCCCGACGTGCATATTGCGAGGGCCCGCTCATCGCTGCTCGCAGCTTTAATTAGGGCCCGAGCACCGACGTAGTCGGAGCGGAGGACCTATTGAATTTCGAATGTTTATTATTCTTATTCTTATTCTTATTATTATTTTACCAGTTTGATGGCAAAAAGGAGGTGCTTGGGATATTGGGAAGTCTGTGAAATTTGGCACGCAAGCCAGAATTTGCGAAAATTGCAGTCTGATTGGGGTGTCCAGCTGCGGTATGAAATATTGGCTCGCTAGCGCCCCCTATTGAGTAGCCCCAACATCAGGATTCACCCAGCTGTATGAAATTTGGTAGGTATGTGGAACGTGATGAGACGCACAAAAAATCCTCTTGGCCGTTTTCTCTAAACCAAACAGGAAGTCGGCCATTTTTGCTTTTATGACGTTTTTTGACCGTTTCAAGGCGTCATACTTTAACGAACTCCTCCCAGAGATTTGACCCGATTGACTTCAGATTCGGCGAGTCTGCTCTTGAGACCTTGGCAGTGAAAAGTTACTCAAAGATCAAAAAGTTATCGAACTATGTGGCCGTGGCGTGGCGTCAAAGAAACACCATTCGCCACGAAACAGGAAGTTGTTGTAACTTGGCCGTACATTGTCGAATCTGCTCCAAATCTCTCACATGTCATAACATCCTGACCCGGAACACATCTATATGATAATTTAGAATCATAGTGATAGCGCCACCTAGTGGCAACCGGAAGTTGTAGGCTGCGTACTTTGACATCCTGCTCCTCACAGATTAATCAGATCCCTCTCAAATGTTGTCAAACAAGCCTTAAGACCTTGATAATGCTTCGTTGTGAAGATTGTAAGAAGTTACTGAAGGGCGGCGACGTGGCGGCTCGGCGAATTTCGATCCTTCGCCATGAACGAATAAACTGATGTATCTCGACTCCACATCATCAGATCTTTCCCAGATTTCACGTGTTTGATTAGACTCCAGGCCTGAAGACATCTGCAGGCCAATTTTGAATCATAGTCATAGCGCCACCTACTGGTAACAGGAAGTTAAAGTCTTGATACTTTGGCTTGTTTCTCTCAGTAGGTAAATCAAATCAATATCAAATTTGTTCCACACAAATACAAGAAGTTCATAATGCCAGATCATGAAGTTTTTGATGTTTCGTCGAACGCCGTTGCCGTGGCGATGCAGTCTTCGCCGTTAACAACGAAGGTCATTTTGACAGGCTAAAAATGCTCGAAACATAAGCAAACTTGGCAAGTAGATTACAAGGCCGAAATGTAGTTAGGGAATATGATTTTATTGGTTCAGAGTGGCAAATCGGCTCAATAGCGCCCCCTACAAAATTTCGACGAAGCAGCCCTCGCAGTACGTTTGACCTAGATGTATGAAATTTGGTGGGAACATGTATCACATATGGACTTAAATAAAAGTATATTGGGGCCATGCTCTAAACCTGTATGCAGTGTCTGACGGTCACAGAACTAAATGGCAGCATCAGCCAGAGTCCTCGCGCCGTCCGACGGTCGCGGACGTTCTCGGCCGCGCAGGCCGGAGTCCCGCCGGCACCCCGACGTGCATATTGCGAGGGCCCGCCCATCGCTGCTCGCAGCTTTAATTATTCTTATTTTTAGTGTTTCGTCGCAAAAAGGAGGTGCTTGGGATATTGGGAATGTTGTGAAATTTGGCACGCAAGCCAGAATTTGCGAAAATTGCAGTCTGATTGGGGTGTCCAGCTGCGGTATGAAATATTGGCTCGCTAGCGCCCCCTATTGAGTAGCCCCAACATCAGGATTCACCCAGCTGTATGAAATTTGGTCGGTATGTGGAACTTGATGAGACGCACAAAAAATCCTCTTGGCCGTTTTGTCTAAACCAAACAGGAAGTCGGCCATTTTTGCTTTTATGACGTTTTTTGACCGTTTCAAGGCGTCATACTTTAACGAACTCCTCCCAGAGATTTGACCCGATTGACTTCAGATTCGGCTAGTCTGCTCTTGAGACCTTGGCAGTGAAAAGTTACTCAAAGATCAAAAAGTTATCGAACTATGTGGCCGTGGCGTGGCGTCAAAGAAACACCATTCGCCACGAAACAGGAAGTTGTTGTAACTTGGCCGTACATTGTCGAATCTGCTCCAAATCTCTCATATGTCATAACATCCTGACCCGGAACACATCTATATGATAATTTAGAATCATAGTGATAGCGCCACCTAGTGGCAACCGGAAGTTGTAGGCTGCGTACTTTGACATCCTGCTCCTCACAGATTAATCAGATCCCTCTCAAATGTTGTCAAACAAGCCTTAAGACCTTGATAATGCTTCGTTGTGAAGATTGTAAGAAGTTACTGAAGGGCGGCGACGTGGCGGCTCGGCGAATTTCGATCCTTCGCCATGAACGAATAAACTGATGTATCTCGACTCCACATCATCAGATCTTTACCAGATTGCACATGCTTGATTAGACTCCAGGCCTGAAGACATCTGCAGGCCAATTTTGAATCAGTCATAGCGCCACCTACTGGTAACAGGAAGTTAAAGTCTTGATACTTTGGCTTGTTTCTCTCAGTAGGTAAATCAAATCAATATCAAATTTGTTCCACACAAATACAAGAAGTTCATAATGCCAGATCATGAAGTTTTTGATGTTTCGTCGAACGCCGTTGCCGTGGCGATGCAGTCTTCGCCGTTAACAACGAAGGTAATTTTGACAGGCTAAAAATGCTCGAAACATAAGCAAACTTGGCAAGTAGATTACAAGGCCGAAATGTAGTTAGGGAATATGATTTTATTGGTTCAGAGTGGCAAATCGGCTCAATAGCGCCCCCTACAAAATTTCGACGAAGCAGCCCTCGCAGTACGTTTGACCTAGATGTATGAAATTTGGTGGGAACATGTATCACATATGGACTTAAATAAAAGTATATTGGGGCCATGCTCTAAACCTGCATGCAGTGTCTGACGGTCACAGAACTAAATGGCAGCATCAGCCAGAGTCCTCGCGCCGTCCGACGGTCGCGGACGTTCTCGGCCGCGCAGGCCGGAGTCCCGCCGGCACCCCGACGTGCATATTGCGAGGGCCCGCCCATCGCTGCTCGCAGCTTTAATTATTATTATTAGGGCCCGAGCACCGACGTAGTCGGAGCGGAGGACCTATTGAAACCGTAATGTTTATTATTAGGGCCCGAGCACCGACGTAGTCGGAGCGGAGGACCTATTGAATTTCGAATGTTTATTATTCTTATTATTATTATTTTATGTGTTTCGTCGCAAAAAGGAGGTGCTTGGGATATTGGGAATGTTGTGAAATTTGGCACGCAAGCCAGAATTTGCGAAAATTGCAGTCTGATTGGGGTGTCCAGCTGCGGTATTAAATATTGGCTCGCTAGCGCCCCCTATTGAGTAGCCCCAACATCAGGATTCACCCAGCTGTATGAAATTTGGTCGGTATGTGGAACTTGATGAGACGCACAAAAAATCCTCTTGGCCGTTTTGTCTAAACCAAACAGGAAGTCGGCCATTTTTGCTTTTATGACGTTTTTTGACCGTTTCAAGGCGTCATACTTTAACGAACTCCTCCCAGAGATTTGACCCGATTGACTTCAGATTCGGCTAGTCTGCTCTTGAGACCTTGGCAGTGAAAAGTTACTCAAAGATCAAAAAGTTATCGAACTATGTGGCCGTGGCGTGGCGTCAAAGAAACACCATTCGCCACGAAACAGGAAGTTGTTGTAACTCGGCCGTACATTGTCGAATCTGCTCCAAATCTCTCATATGTCATAACATCCTGACCCGGAACGCATCTATATGATAATTTTGAATCATAGTGATAGCGCCACCTAGTGGCAACCGGAAGTTGTACGCTGCGTACTTTGACATCCTGCTCCTCACAGATTAATCAGATCCCTCTCAAATGTTGTCATACAAGCCTTAAGACCTTGATAATGCTTCGTTGTGAAGATTGTAAGAAGTTACTGAAGGGCGGCGACGTGGCGGCTCGGCGAATTTCGATCCTTCGCCATGAACGAATAAACTGATGTATCTCGACTCCACATCATCAGATCTTTACCAGATTTCACATGCTTGATTAGACTCCAGGCCTGACGACATCTGCAGGCCAATTTTGAATCATAGTCATAGCGCCACCTACTGGTAACAGGAAGTTAAAGTCTTTATACTTTGGCTTGTTTCTCTTAGTAGGTAAATCAAATCAATATCAAATTTCTTCCACACAAATACAAGAAGTTCATAATGCCAGATCATGAAGCTTTTGATGTTTCGTCGAACGCCGTTGCCGTGGCGATGGAGTCTTCGCCGTTAACAACGAAGGTCATTTTGAGAGGCTAAAAATGCTCGAAAGATAAGCAATCTTAGCAAGTAGATTACAAGGCCGAAATGTAGTTATGGAATATGATTTTATTGGTTCAGAGTGGCAAATCGGCTCAATAGCGCCCCCTACAAAATTTAAACGAAGCAGCCCTCGCAGTACGTTTGACCTAGATGTATGAAATGTGGTAGGAACATGTATCACATATGGACTTCAATAAAAGTCTCTTGGGGCCATGCTCTAAACCCAACCGGAAGTCAGCCATTTTGCATTTCTTATGAATTTTTAGTGTCGTTTTTGTCATTTCCAGGCGCTGCACTTTAACGAACTCCTCCTAGGGAATTAATCAGATTAACTTCAAATTTGGTCGGTACAGTCTAAAGACCTTTGTGATGAAAAGTTACTCAAAGCTTGTTGTTTCGTGAAAAGCTGTTGCCGTGGCGACGCATTCTTCGCCGTTAACAACGAAGGTCATTTTGAGAGGCTAAAAATGCTTGAAACATAACCTAACTTGGCAAGTAGATTACAAGGCCGAAATGTAGTTATGGAATATGATTTTATTGGTTCAGAGTGGCAAATCGGCTCAATAGCGCCCCCTACAAAATTTCAACGAAGCAGCCCTCGCAGTACGTTTGACCTAGATGTATGAAATGTGGTAGGAACATGTATCGCATATGGACTTCAATAAAAGTCTCTTGGGGCTATGCTCTAAACCCAACCGGAAGTCAGCCATTTTGCATTTTTTATGAATTTCTCATGTCGTTTTTGTCATTTCCAGGCGCTGCACTTTAACGAACTCCTCCTAGGGAATTCATCAGATCAACTTCAAATTTGCTCGGTACAGTCTAAAGACCTTTGTGATGAAAAGTTACTCAAAGCTTGTTGTTTCGTGAAAAGCTGTTGCCGTGGCGACGGAATTTCGATCCTTCGCCATGAACGAATAAACTGATGTAACTCGACTCCACATCATCAGATCTTTACCAGATTTCACGTGTTTGATTAGACTCCAGGCCTGAAGACATATGCAGGCCAATTTTGAATCATAGTCATAGCGCCACCTACTGGTAACAGGAAGTTAAAGTCTTGATACTTTGGCTTGTTTCTCTTAGTAGGTAAATCAAATCAATATCAAATGTGTTCCACACAAATAGTTCATAATGCCAGATGATGAAGCTTTTGATGTGTCGTCGAACGCCGTTGCCGTGGCGATGCAGTCTTCGCCGTTAACAACGAAGGTCATTTTGAGAGGCTAAAAATGCTCGAAACATAAGCAAACTTGGCATACACATTTAAAGCCCAAAATGTAGTTGTATAATATGATTTTATTGGTTCAGAGTGGCAAATCGGCTCAATAGCGCCCCCTACAAAATTTCAACGAAGCAGCCCTCGCAGTACGTTTCACCTAGATGTATAAAATTTGGTAGGAACATGTATCACATATGGACTTAAATAAAAGTATATTGGGGCCATGCTCTGAACCTGCATGCAGTGTCTGACGGTCACAGAACTGAATGGCAGCATCAACCAGAGTCCTCGCGCCGTCCGACGGTCGCGGACGTTCTCGGCCGCGCAGGCCGGAGTCCCGCCGGCACTCCGACGTGCATGCACCCCGACGTGCATATAGCGAGGGCCCGCTCATCGCTGCTCGCAGCTTTAATTATTATTAGGGCCCGAGCACCGACGTAGTCGGAGCGGAGGACCTATTGAATTTCGAATGTTTATTCTTCTTCTTATTATTATTAGGGCCCGAGCACCGACGTAGTCGGAGCGGAGGACCTATTGAATTTCGAATGTTTATTATTATTCTTATTATTTTATGTGTTTCGTCGCAAAAAGGAGGTGCTTGGGATATTGGGAATGTTGTGAAATTTGGCACGCAAGCCAGAATTTGCGAAAATTGCAGTCTGATTGGGGTGTCCAGCTGCAGTATGAAATATTGGCTCGCTAGCGCCCCCTATTGAGTAGCCCCGACATCAGGATTCACCCAGCTGTATGAAAGTTGGTAGTTATGTGGAACGTGATGAGACGCACCAAAAATCCTCTTGGCCGTTTTCTCTAAACCAAACAGGAAGTCGGCCATTTTTGCTTTTATGACGTTTTTTGACCGTTTCAAGGCGTCATACTTTAACGAACTCCTCCCAGAGATTTGACCCGATTGACTTCAGATTCGGCGAGTCTGCTCTTGAGACCTTGACAGTGAAAAGTTACTCAAAGATCAAAAAGTTATCGAACTATGTGGCCGTGGCGTGGCGTCAAAGAAACACCATTCGCCACGAAACAGGAAGTTGTTGTAACTCGGCCGTACATTGTCGAATCTGCTCAAAGTCTCTCATATGTCATAACATCCTGACCCGGAACACATCTGTATGATAATTTTGAATCAAACTGATAGCGCCACCTAGTGGCAACCGGAAGTTGTACGCTGCGTACTTTGACATCCTGCTCCTAACAGATTAATCAGATCCCTCTCAAGTGTTGTCATACAAGCCTTAAGACCTTGATAATGCTTCGTTGTGAAGATTGTAAGAAGTTACTGAAGGGCGGCGACGTGGCGGCTCGGCGAATTTCGATCCTTCGCCATGAACGAATAAACTGATGTATCTCGACTCCACATCATCAGATCTTTCCCAGATTTCACGTGTTTGATTAGACTCCAGGACTGAAGACATATCCAGGCCAATTTTGAATCATAGTCATAGCGCCACCTACTGGTAACAGGAAGTTAAAGTCTTTATACTTTGGCTTGTTTCTCTTAGTAGGTAAATCAAATCAATATCAAATTTCATCCACACAAATACAAGAAGTTCATAATGCCAGATCATGAAGCTTTTGATGTTTCGTCGAACGCCGTTGCCGTGGCGATGCAGTCTTCGCCGTTAACAACGAAGGTCATTTTGAGAGGCTAAAAATGCTCGAAACATAAGCAAACTTGGCAAGTAGATTACAAGGCCGAAATGTAGTTACAGAATCAGATTTTATTGGTTCAGAGTGCCAAATCGGCTCAATAGCGCCCCCTACAAAATTTCAACGAAGCAGCCCTCGCAGTACGTTTCACCTAGATGTATGAAATTTGGTAGGAACATGTATCACATATGGACTTAAATAAAAGTATATTGGGGCCATGCTCTGAACCTGCATGCAGTGTCTGACGGTCACGGAACTGAATGACAGCATCAACCAGAGTCCTCGCGCCGTCCGACGGTCGCTGACGTTCTCGGCCGCGCAGGCCGGAGTCCCGCCGGCACCCCGACGTGCATGCACCCCGACGTGCATATTGCGAGGGCCCGCCCATCGCTGCTCGCAGCTTTAATTATTATTATTATTCTTAGTCTTTCGTCGCAAAAAGGAGGTGCTTGGGATATTGGGAATGTTGTGAAATTTGGCACGCAAGCCAGAATTTGCGAAAATTGCAGTCTGATTGGGGTGTCCAGCTGCGGTATGAAATATTGGCTCGCTAGCGCCCCCTATTGAGTAGCCCCGACATCAGGATTCACCCAGCTGTATGAAAGTTGGTAGTTATGTGGAACGTGATGAGACGCACCATAAATCCTCTTGGCCGTTTTCTCTAAACCAAACAGGAAGTCGGCCATTTTTGCTTTTATGACGTTTTTTGACCGTTTCAAGGCGTCATACTTTAACGAACTCCTCCCAGAGATTTGACCCGATTGACTTCAGATTCGGCGAGTCTGCTCTTGAGACCTTGACAGTGAAAAGTTACTCAAAGATCAAAAAGTTATCGAACTATGTGGCCGTGGCGTGGCGTCAAAGAAACACCATTCGCCACGAAACAGGAAGTTGTTGTAACTTGGCCGTACATTGTCGAATCTGCTCCAAATCTCTCATATGTCATAAGATCCTGACCCGGAACACATCTATATGATAATTTAGAATCATAGTGATAGCGCCACCTAGTGGCAACCGGAAGTTGTACGCTGCGTACTTTGACATCCTGCTCCTCACAGATTAATCAGATCCCTCTCAAATGTTGTCAAACAAGCCTTAAGACCTTGATAATGCTTCATTGTGAAGATTGTAAGAAGTTACTGAAGGGCGGCGACGTGGCGGCTCGGCGAATTTCGATCCTTCGCCATGAACGAATAAACTGATGTATCTCGACTCCACATCATCAGATCTTTACCAGATTTCACATGCTTGATTAGACTCCAGGCCTGAAGACATCTGCAGGCCAATTTTGAATCATAGTCATAGCGCCACCTACTGGTAACAGGAAGTTAAAGTCTTGATACTTTGGCTTGTTTCTCTCAGTAGGTAAATCAAATCAATATCAAATTTGTTCCACACAAATACAAGAAGTTCATAATGCCAGATCATGAAGTTTTTGATGTTTCGTCGAACGCCGTTGCCGTGGCGATGCAGTCTTCGCCGTTAACAACGAAGGTCATTTTGACAGGCTAAACATGCTCGAAACATAAGCAAACTTGCCAAGTAGATTACAAGGCCGAAATGTAGTTAGGGAATATGATTTTATTGGTTCAGAGTGGCAAATCGGCTCAATAGCGCCCCCTACAAAATTTCGACGAAGAAGCCCTCGCAGTACGTTTGACCTAGCTGTATGAAATTTGGTGGGAACATGTATCACATATGGACTTAAATAAAAGTATATTGGGGCCATGCTCTAAACCTGCATGCAGTGTCTGACGGTCACAGAACTAAATGGCAGCATCAGCCAGAGTCCTCGCGCCGTCCGACGGTCGCGGACGTTCTCGGCCGCGCAGGCCGGAGTCCCGCCGGCACCCCGACGTGCATGCACCCCGACGTGCATATTGCGAGGGCCCGCTCATCGCTGCTCGCAGCTTTAATTATTATTATTATTTTATGTGTTTCGTCGCAAAAAGGAGGTGCTTGGGATATTGGGAAGTTTGTGAAATTTGGCAAGCAAGCCAGAATTTGCGAAAATTGCAGTCTGATTGGGGTGCCCAGCTGCGGTATGAAATATTGGCTCGCTAGCGCCCCCTATTGAGTAGCCCCAACATCAGGTTTCACCCAGCTGTATGAAAGTTGGTAGGTATGTGGAACGTGATGAGACGCACAAAAAATCCTCTTGGCCGTTTTCTCTAAACCAAACAGGAAGTCGGCCATTTTTGCTTTTATGCCGTTTTTTGACCGTTTCAAGGCGTCATACTTTAACGAACTCCTCCCAGAGATTTGACCCGATTGACTTCAGATTCGGCTAGTCTGCTCTTGAGACCTTGGCAGTGAAAAGTTACTCAAAGATCAAAAAGTTATCGAACTATGTGGCCGTGGCGTGGCGTCAAAGAAACACCATTCGACACGAAACAGGAAGTTGTTGTAACTCGGCCGTACATTGTCGAATCTGCTCAAAATCTCTCATATGTCATAACATCCTGACCCGGAACACATCTATATGATCATTTTGAATCAAACTGATAGCGCCACCTAGTGGCAACCGGAAGTTGTACGCTGCGTACTTTGACATCCTGCTCCTCACAGATTAATCAGATCCCTCTCAAATGTTGTCAAACAAGCCTTAAGACCTTGATAATGCTTCGTTGTGAAGATTGTAAGAAGTTACTGAAGGGCGGCGACGTGGCGGCTCGGCGAATTTCGATCCTTCGCCATGAACGAATAAACTGATGTATCTCGACTCCACATCATCAGATCTTTACCAGATTTCACATGCTTGATTAGACTCCAGGCCTGAAGACATCTGCAGGCCAATTTTGAATCATAGTCATAGCGCCACCTACTGGTAACAGGAAGTTAAAGTCTTGATACTTTGGCTTGTTTCTCTCAGTAGGTAAATCAAATCAATATCAAATTTGTTCCACACAAATACAAGAAGTTCATAATGCCAGATCATGAAGTTTTTGATGTTTCGTCGAACGCCGTTGCCGTGGCGATGCAGTCTTCGCCGTTAACAACGAAGGTCATGTTGACAGGCTAAAAATGCTCGAAACATAAGCAAACTTGGCAAGTAGATTACAAGGCCGAAATGTAGTTAGGGAATATGATTTTATTGGTTCAGAGTGGCAAATCGGCTCAATAGCGCCCCCTACAAAATTTCGACGAAGCAGCCCTCGCAGTACGTTTGACCTAGATGTATGAAATTTGGTGGGAACATGTATCACATATGGACTTAAATAAAAGTATATTGGGGCCATGCTCTAAACCTGCATGCAGTGTCTGACGGTCACAGAACTAAATGGCAGCATCAGCCAGAGTCCTCGCGCCGTCCGACGGTCGCGGACGTTCTCGGCCGCGCAGGCCGGAGTCCCGCCGGCACCCCGACGTGCATATTGCGAGGGCCCGCTGTAAGAAATTTGAGCAAAACAGGGGTGATTAGTAGATATAATAGTGTTTAATAATTCATAATTAAGGTTCATAATTAGTCATAATCATAAGGGTTTTGGGAATGCATAATTAAGATAAACATAAAGTGTTGTAGGATTATACAAGGGAGTAAGTCATAACTGACAGGATTTGAATGTGTTTGTTGCAGGCAGAGCGAGATGCAGAGACAGGCGTTTACTGAGGAGTGAGCGTAGGCAGCCAATAAAAATGGAGATAGATGAAAGGGGAGGAGTCGCGAATGAATATAAGGGAGGGGATAGCCAAGAGTTTTTCTCTCCTGTTACGTAGACGTCCTGGGAAGACGTGTCTCCTGGGACTGGGAGAGTTTTTTCCAAGGGGGGGGTTAATTGTTTAATATTTCAAAGATTAATGTACACCATTGCATAACTGTAATTGTAACAGCAGGATTAAAATCCTTTCTGACGGTGAACCAGTTTCGGTAACGTTTTTAGCGCCGTGTTGCTGAAGAGCTATCAGTACCACGTGTGCTGGCCTGCCACACGCACCTAGGAAGGAGTTTTCCCTCCACAAATTTGGCGAGCTAGCCAGGAGGTAGCTTGCGGGACGAGACACGGATGCTGGACGGCATCGGCCACCTACATCTCCAAGGCGCCAATACAAGGTAAGAACAGCACCTAACGAAGTCTGTCTAGGTAGTTATAGGACAATTTATTTGGAGATGTGGCCGGCCGGTGTTTGCCCTGCTAACGTGCCTTTGTTCTGTGAGGCAATGGTGTGAAAAAAAAAAAAGGCGCGTGTGTGAGCAGGCCGTTTTGAGCTGAGCTAGCTGCAGTTTGCAATGAGAGTATATTTGTAGCATGCATTAAAGGGACAAGTCCGGTGTATACAGAGGATCCTAAGAATCAATTAAAGACAGACAGCGCTGTGTAATTAAATCATCACATTTGTACCAAGCAGTTGATTAGCTAGAGCGGGCTAGCTTTGCATCGCTCTGAGATCCTCCGGCTCTGGGGTGCATGGCTGGGTTTGTGCTGACAACTGTTCAAAAGCAGGTATGTAACTTGGCGGACTGAGATTTCGTGGCATTCCGGCTTTGGCTTGCAACCCTTTGCGGGTCTCGTGCATGAATTTTCGGGTCTTGAAAGCGTACGCTGTGTAGCGTAGCTAGGCTAGCGGGAGTTAGCTTCTGAGGCCGCAGGCTTCAGGAAAGACACACTCGCTTGTTTTGGCTGTGAATGTATAATTAGAGGGTCGTGTGGATGATTCAGAATACGTAGAATAAAGGCTTTTGGTGGTGCTAGGCGGACTGGGCGAGTGGGTGACGCTGGAAGTGTATAACTCGTGATCAAACGTAACAATGACCTCGGGTCTGGAGAAGCTAAAAGCCTGTTAACGGAGGTTTAAGGGGAAAAAAAACCGGACAATAAGTCCGATAATACGTGTGACTAGTCTGTGTTTTAGCAGCGTGGAAATACGTTTAAACTGATGAATAAATAAGTCCAATAATACGTGTGACTAGTCTGTGTTTTAGCAGCGTGGAAATACGTTTAACATGATGAATACCGTTGCATGACCTGTGGTAGCTGTGTGAGGAGCTAACGTTGGCTACGACGTAGCTCCGGGTTTATTGTACTGTGTATGAAAAATAAAAGTGCTTGTAAAGAAAATAACTGCTGGAGTGTGAGAGGAGACAGAAGGCGTATGAGTGAAAATAAAGTGTGGGATTTTGGTGAAACTTGTGTGTGCGTTAGAAGCTCCGTTTTTGCTGTTAGCATTCCGTTAGCATATTCCGTTAGCATTTACGTAGTATATTTGCTGGCAAAGGCTGAATGTAAACAGGAAGGTAGATAAACCGTAGAAGAAGAAAACGCCAGAAAGCAACTCCACCAACTAGTGGCCAGGAGGAGTAACTGCTAGTTAATGATAATAATAATATTAAACCTAGTGTTTTGAATCTGTCATTACATTAGTACTAAAAAGGCTGACATCTGGTGGCTTAGAGAGACAACCACAGCATAGTTTTATGCCACCCAGTGGCTTCCTAGATAAATTACACAAAACAGTCTTAGAAATTCATTGTCTATGACCTTTGTGCTTACATCCTGACTTTAGTTCTAATTAAGCATTATAACTTTAGTTGTTGACTTTGGTTTTAATTCAGTATTTTAACAAAGATTAATGGTTTCAGTTGTGCTCCTTCAATTCTTGAACTTAATAGTGATTCATTAGTAAATGTGATTTATTATTGTGCTGTGTGGTGTTGCTGAGGTGTCAATGATTGCAGTGTGGATTGTAATTGTAGTTTGACTTACATTGGCTTTGCTGTTTGAATGTTTTGAATACAGTTATTGAATTTTGATATTGATAATTTTTTAATTGCTTTTTAATTGATTCATTATTAATTTTTATTTAATTCTAATTCTGATTTTGAACTATTTGGATTTTGATATTGATAATTTTTTAATTGCTTTTTGTAATTGATTCGTTTTTAGTTAATTTTAGTTTCGATTTTAAACCATTTAACTTTGATTTGGAATCATAATCTTAATTGATTTTTTATTGCTATTAGTAATTGATTAATTATTAACTTTTAATTTCATTTTAATTTCGATTTTACATTTGATTTGGAATCTTAATCTTAATTGATTTTATTGATTAATTATTGATTTTTGATTAATTATAGATTTTTTAATTTAAGCGTAATTTTGATTTTAAACCTTTTGAATTCGAATTAGGATCTGATTTTGATTCTGATTTAGGTGTTGCATTTGTTTAAGAGTTCTAGGTTCAATTTTGGTTCAAAATTTCTTCACGTATCCCGTCTTGACTAATTTTGGTACATTCACTAATTTACACAGTTCCGAAGAATCGACTTTGACGCGGACGGTGCTACGACGGGTGTGTGAACGTTGAGCTCACCTAGGAGATAGAATGGCCGTCTTAACTGCTCAGGAAATGTTGGGAAGAGCCAGAGAAAGGATGGAGGACCAAACGGTGCCCAAAGAGAGGGGAAAGGAATGGGAGAGGATGAGAAAATATCTGAAGAAGTGGCAGAGGAACGGATGGTTTCCAACGGTGACGGCACCCACGGCTGAACACAGATGCAAAGTATGGAGAGAAGCTGCGAAGGCTAGGAACAACGCTGTTTCAGATCATGTGGGAGCCAGTCGCCTGAACAAATTAGGTAGGAGCAGGGCCCGCAATATGGAAGAAAAGAGGTGTGCAGATACCAAGCGTCTGCTCACGTACTGGAAGGCGGTCGACCCGAACACCCTTCCAGATGCAGTAGGACTACCTGAGGTCCTGAAGGAGACTGGCTTCAAATCCACCACCACTACCAGACCTGACACCCCTGGCAACACAGCAGTATACCCGTCAGTGCTGACAGAAGCACATGGACAGACTGGGCTTTCCTCACCTCCCCCGCCATATGTGAAAGTGAAGAGAACAATCTATCCCTCAATCCAAGCACCTGTCTACAGAGTCAAAGGGGGAACATTGGATATGGAAGAGGAGAGTGAAGAGGGAAGCAGGTCTAGGAACGAGCTTGAAGACATCAGCTCACAGACTGACAGTACAGGAGTGACGGTAAGTACTCCAGAGAGTTGCCATGACCAGCAAGGGGAAAAGGGGGGCAGAGCTGAAGGAGGGACCTCAGGGCCCTTCGGTGATATCCAAGCTCCAGAGATGTTGCCCCGGGAACAACGTCATGACAAACAACTTATCTGGGAACAAGAGTGGTTTAGAAACCATCAAGAATTGACATCAGACAAGAAAGGAAGACAGGAAAAAAGTGAAGAGGAAAAGGAAGGGAATCTGAGGATGGGTGAGTATAAAGCAAAAGGTTATTTGTTCCTCACCCCTGAGAACAGACGGACAGCAATCGCCAGTGGCGATGAAGACACTGATGAGGACAGAAGAAAGAGAGCAGAAGGAGAAGATGGAGGTCGCTCACCTGCCAGACGATCCAGTAGGATCAGGCGTCAACCAGAGCGCTATGGAGATCATATCTATCCTGTAAGAGGTGAAATGACACCATTAGCCCATACCCAACAGTACCCCCTGCTGGTAAAATCCAACGGACAAGCTGAGTTTGTGCCATGGGGACATCGAGACATGGACGCACTGGAAAAGGCGTTGCCACCGCTGGCCGGTGGAGCCAATCCGTGGATCCGTGTCTTTGAAAAACTCACAGCAGCTGATAAATTGGCATTGGGAGACATCCGTGCCATGATAATCCGAACAGAAGGAACAGCCCAACTGAATATTTTGGAAGTAAGTACAGGAACGACCAATAGGGGGGATGAAACCTCATTTGACAACTTCCGAGGAGTTTTCTGGTCAGCAATGAGGGGCATCTGGGCCACAAAACCCAATATGAACTCTCTTTCTGGACTGAAGATAAAATCAGAGGAAGAGACACATCAGTATCTGAAAAGAGCTGAAGTAGAGTGGTTTATGGCCACAGGAGGGAGACATGACAGCGATGAGGCCACCACTGTTGTATGGCGGCACACTGTACAGCAGGGCCTGCCCCCAACAGTACGAACAGCACTGCGTGGAGTAGTGGGATTGAGTAACATGACTGATGCCATGTGGAGAGAACACCTTACTCACTACACCCAAAGGCATCTAGCGGAGGAGACAAGTGGAGAAGATGACATAAAGAAAATGACGCAGCGACTGTTGAAACTTCAATTAGCAGAGGCTGACAGAGAACTCAATAGAAAACTTCAGGCTAAGAAACAGATGATAGCAGCAGAAGCCCAGCAGCCACCAACTCCAGCAGAGCCAGCCCCCATGGTGGAGTACTACCAGCCTCCGCCCTATAGAGGCAGAGGACGTGCACGTGCATCCGACAGAGGCAGAGAATATGGAAGAGGCAGAGCTTACCAAGCAGGCGGATATAGCCAACCAGGAAACAGAGAAAACCCTGACAGGTTTGGTGAATGCTACACCTGTGGGAGATGGGGCCATTGGGCCCGAGACTGCCCAAGGCAAATGGGAGGAGGAATGCAGATCAGTGCGTCACCACGACAGGCTCCATTCTCACCCCAGCGGCAGCAGTACCCAAGACCAGGTCCGCCAGGACCACCTGCACCTCCCATCATGGGACCTCACCGCCAACAGATGCCCATGAGGTCACAAGGACAATGGGAGGAGGCTCACCAACAGAGTGAGTACTGAGGAGGCCCAGAAGATCCAGAAGCATGGGTGGTTTACAGGGCTCAGACAGAACCAATGGTGACCTGTAGCGTTGCCGGAGTTGACACAGAGATGATGGTTGACTCTGGTGCCGCAGCCTCATGCTTACGAAACCTAAATGGGAAAACACCCCCACTCTCGGATAAAACGATGAGAACGGTTGGATATTCGGGAAAAACAGAGGTGCAGAGATTCACAACACCATTGGAAACTACACTAGGAAGACAATGTTTGCTTCATCAATTCCTGTACTCACCCAAATGCCCTGTCAACTTAATGGGAAGAGATTTGATGACAAAGGTTGGAGCTGAAATACAATGTTCAGCAGACGGACTTAGAATTACGTTCAAAGGTCAACCACTGACTCCATGGCAGACACATGGGGGAAGAATTCTCTTCATGACGAATTCTGAACAAGCAGAAGAAAAGACTGAAGTGTTTTGGACCAGGCTGGTGGCAGGAGAGAGAGAACAGCCGTGCGTCAACAAAACATACCAAGACTGGAAGCCATGGATCAACAGCCAGGGAGCATATGGTTCCCCTATTGACCCATTCCATTGCACCTATAATTACTTGAGGACACCTGACGAAGAATATGCTGACGCATGGGAGGAAGAACGAGAAGGAGTGCAAGAGATGATCAGGATCACAGACATCTTTGTGGGTGCAGAAGGAGTTGCAGCACACTGTGAACTCACTGAAACTCAAGCACAATGGTATGAACTGCACCATGAGAGTGAACCCCATGTCACGTTAGCCATAGCAGCAGGACAGGAGGCCCGCTCACTAGGACCGATGATGAAGAGAGCCCAGGAAATAACAGACTGGTGTTCCACTGCCTCACCGCTACTTCATCACAGTCCAGACAAGACAATCTGGAAAATAGCACATTGCAGCAGGGAGAATGGAGTATCGGAGAGGCAGGAATTGGAAAGACATCACGGCCGTGAGTTGACTGACCACCCCGCAGCAGAAGACTTGTTGAATGAAATGCCAGAACATCTGTGGGCAAAAGGCGACTATGATGTCGGCTGCACTCCACACCATTTGGTAACCATAGAAAAGAAATCTGGACAGCCATCGGTGTGGAAACCACAATATCGTCTTCGCAAAGAAGCTGTGGAAGGGATAACAGCCACCATTCATGGCCTGCTTGAAGCAGGAGTGTTGAGATCAGCAGAATCTCATTGGAACACGCCCATATTGCCAGTTCCCAAAGCTGGAGGAAAAGGTTGGAGGATGGTACATGATTTAAGAGAAGTAAATCAAGCCACAAAGACGAAAGGAATTGCAGTGCCCAACCCATATGTGGCACTACAGAACATAAGCCCACAACACCAGTATTTCACAGTACTGGATCTGGCAAACGCATTCTTTTGTCTGCCACTTGATCCTGCCAGTCAAGAGATGTTTGCATTCACATTTCAGGGACACAGATATACTTACAACCGAATGCCTCAAGGGTTCAAAGACAGCCCCGGCATATTCAATGCAGCATTGAAAGACGATTTGAAGAATTTGAAACTGCCAGAAGGAGTGACCCTAATACAGTATGTTGACGATCTACTGTTGGCAGCGCCATCAGCAGAAAGTTGCCTGGCAGCAACTGGAGCTGTGCTGAGGAGAGTAGCAGAGCGCGGCTACAAGATCAAAAAACAGAAGACTCAAATTGGGAGAAGACAGGTGACATTCCTGGGAAGAGTACTCTCAGGAAACAAGAAAAAGATTTCACCTGAACAGAAATCAGCGGCATTGACCTACCCCAAACCCAAAATTGTCCAAGAAATGCTTGGATTTCTGGGATTGACTGGTTACAGCCGAAGCTATGTGCCAGACTATGTCAACCTCACTCAGCCTCTGCGTGACATGCTGACTAAAGTGGGTAACCGAAACCTGAAGGCAGAATTGATCTGGACAATTGAAGGAGAGGAAGCATTCATCAAGACCAAGCAGTGTCTGACTCAGGCAGCCGCATTAGCAGTCCCAGATTATGGATCTGACTTCCATTTAGATATAGGGGAAAAGCAGGGGGTAGTAAACGCAGTCTTATATCAGATGAGGAGAGAGGGAAGAGCAGTTTTGACTTACCATAGTTCTAAACTAGACCCCATAGAGCTAGGACAGGTAGGTTGCACCAGACATTTGGCAGCAATAGTCAGGGCTGTCCAAAAGACAGCATATATAGTTATGTGCCACCCATTGAAAATACACACACAGCATGGCGTAGTCGCCTATCTAGAGACTCAAGCCTTTACTCTAACAGCTACAAGAGGAGCTAGGGTATCAGACACATTGACACAGCCCCACTTATCCTTCACCTCACAGGGAGTAAATATGGCAACTGGATTGCCAAATGATGAAGGCACCCACGACTGTGCAGAAATGGCTGGAAAGGAGACCAAGTTAAGATCAGACTTGGAAGGAGAAAAAGATCCAGATGCAGAGATGACACTTTTTTGTGACGGCTGTTGTTACCGAGGACCAACAGGTAATGTGGCTTCATACGCGGTAGTGGAGCAACTACCTGATGGGACATTGGTGGAGGCAGAAGCAGCAATTATTCCACAACCTGCTTCAGCTCAACTGGCAGAAGTGATAGGGCTAACTCGAGCCCTTACTTTGGCCAAGGACAGAAGAGTAAACATCTACACGGATTCTGCATACGCTCATGGTGCAGTACACTTGGATGGACCGCAATGGCTGAGAAGAGGGTTTTTGACGAGTTCAGGAGCCCCAGTCAAACACCATGAGGCGCTGAAGAATCTGTTGGATGCTGTAATGCTGCCAGCACAAATTTCTGTGATAAAGTGCAGGGGTCACTCGAGGGAGGACGATCAAGAAGCAAGGGGTAACAACGCAGCTGACCTTGCAGCTAAGAGAGCTGGAGGGTACATTGGTAATGACACACAAATGTTGGTAATAAGTGTAAACGAGCCACAGCAAGCCCCCGATGAAAGTGACCTTGTTTTGTTGCAGAAAAAAGCTGGTGCATATGAGCATTCACAGTGGTTAGCTCATGGAGCATCCTGCAGGGAAGGATTGTGGAGGTCCCATGATGGACGAATGGTTGCTCCTGCCGAGCTGGTACACTTACTAATGATTGAAGCACATGGTCCATCTCACGAATCGAAAAAGCGAACATGTGCAGCGTTGGAGAAACATTGGTGGCATCCATATTCTAAAGAGATGGTAGAAAACTTTGTAACAAACTGTGCAACTTGTAATGGGTATAATAACAAACCAGTGTATAAGTGCCCAATGGGGAGCTATCCTGTACCACGAGCTCCTTTCCAGGAAATTTGTATTGATTATACAGACATGGGAGCAGACAACAGAGTGAGAGGGTTGCGATACATGTTGGTAATGATAGATCGGTTTTCCCGATGGGTTGAAGCAATACCTTGCCGAAATGAAGATGGTGCAACAGTGGTAAAGTGGCTCAGGAATGAACTTGTTCCGAGATATGGTCTCCCGAGAGTTATACATTCAGACAATGGCTCTCATTTTACTAATGTACACTTAGCAGCAGTAGAAAAGTGTCTAGGAATCCAACATAGGTTTGGATCAGTTTATCATCCAGTATCTCAGGGAATAGTGGAGAGAGCTAATCAAACTTTAAAAAGGAAAATTGCTAAAATCTGTCACACCACATCTATCAAATGGCCAGACGCCTTGCCTTTGGCACTAATGTCCATGAGAAATACAGAACACAATAGTACACACTTAACACCACATGAGCTACTCACAGGGAGGCCTATGTCTGGCCCACCACGGACCAGTAGCCATGGACCTAGCCTAGACTTGCTAACTTTAGAAATTGAGGAATACACAAGAGCGCTAACTAACATGAGCCGAGTTTTGTTTTCTCAGGTGACAAACGCAGAAGCAGCAGCTGACGAAAGGAAGCCGCCTCCTGTCGTGTCACCAGGCAGTCTGGTGTGGATAAAAGTCCACAAACGCAAGTGGAGTGAACCAAGGTGGACCGGTCCATGGGAGGTAGTATTGGCAACCTCACATGCAGTAAAGGTGAAAGGTAAACCTGGAGCTACTTGGCACCACCTCACACACTGTGCAGCAGCAAAGGTAACGAGTGAGACACTCGCAGAGACAGGATTGAACGTCAGACAGGCAAAATTTGAAGTTAAAGACACCTCAAAAGAGGGTTTAGACAGTACTGACAATGACGTTTCCCCCACAGTTTAAGCGAGGCCTTCCATTGGGAGACTCTAGCTTCAGTAGGTTATGGAAGACTGTAATTACTTTCGTCCTGATTTCAGTAGTTTCCCTCTTAGTGTGGGGAATTAACCACAGACAGGAGCCAGAACACATGCATGACTACATCAGGATTCGAAATTTAGCTTCAGTAACTAATCAAACCGATCTCAGACCACGTAGAGAGGCTTCTCCGACGACACTCACCTATGAAAATGTAACTCTCACTCTTACGTTCAAAGAAGGTACAACATCAACGGTCCAGTTCGACTTCTGTGAAGTCGTTTCCTGTCCCAGGTATGAACACACCTACGGTTGGATGTCCAAGACCTTGTGCATCATAACTGACGAGTGTGGGCCCGCCACAAATAAGTATGGTAAGCTGTTATCGTATCATAACTGTGATTGTGAAGATTGGGGATGGGCAACGATGAACACAGCTGGCGGGGGTTTAGGAAAAGACCCCAACCCAGGTCTTAAAGACCGACTAAAGATGTTAAATGCCCCAGCTTCTTATCACATGTGTAGAAAAGGGGTGGGTAGATGTAATCCTTTAAGACTTACCTTAACAGACCCAAAACTGACTGACGGAGGACTTTACGTAGTACAGGGAAAGGCAACTACTGATAGTCCTGCTCCACAAGGGCTTATTAGGGTCATTGTTAAGCCTGCCAAAAAGATCATGGATGACCAGGTTCGACATACGACTGATGCAGAGAATGAGGTACCGGGGGTGGAAACTGCGATGGCAGATGGGAATTTATGGCTCCGGTGGGTACAATATACGGCTTCAAGTCAGAGAAGTACAGATTGCATTGTGTGTTCAGGGCCTAGACCCCTAGCAACACCAGTTCCTTCAAGATTTAGACCCCTAAGCCCTGAATTTAGTTGTATTTTAACTCTGTTTACTGATGACACCTTGCCCCTCCATCACACTTGTCAGGGGCTGCACTGGGATTACCCACCTGTAGAATATAATACCCCACCTCTGTTCAAGGTTTCAGAGGGTCCATTTGATTGTATAGCCTCAGATACAGCTATGGGGCCCAATGTAGGCAGTATTATTGAAGCAAATTGTAGCAACAGTCACAATGCTAGCGACTATCTATATAACAGTGTGTTAAGACAGACAGCACCCAGAGCTGATTTATGGTGGTGGTGTGGAGGAGGAACCATATATCCAATCCTGCCTAAAGATTGGACAGGCAGATGTGCATTGGTGCAACTTATATTACCATTCTATATCTTGCCTGTCAATGATGTAACATATAAAGAACTCATCTCTCCACACCCACATGCTAACAGAAGATCCAAAAGAGATGCTGGTAGGCCGAAGGGAGCCTTCGATGACCAAGTATACATAGATGGCATAGGAGTGCCAAGGGGGGTGCCGGATGAATTCAAAGCCAGAAATCAGATAGCTGCCGGTTTTGAATCTGCATTTTTCTGGTGGGTAACGATTAATAAAAATGTCGATTGGATCAACTACATTTACTATAACCAACAGCGTTTTGTAAACTTCACCAGAGATGCCATATCAGGACTGCATGCACAGCTGGCGAAGACTAGTTTAATGACCTTGCAGAACAGAATGGCATTAGATATGATATTAGCAGAGAAAGGTGGCGTTTGTCAGATGTTTGGGACTGCTTGCTGTACTTTCATTCCAAATAACACAGCTCCTGATGGATCGGTGACCAGGGCTCTGGAGGGACTGACAGCACTCAGCCAAGAGCTAGCGGAGAACTCTGGTGCCGCTGATCCATTCACCGACTGGTTGGAGAGTATGTTTGGCAAGTGGAAACATACAATTTTGTCAATCGTAATTACTCTGTGTGTTGTCGTCGTAGGCCTCCTAGTCGTCTGTGGATGTGGGTTCCCTTGCATCCGTGGACTTCTACAGGGGTTTATTGCTTCAACGATGAGCCAGACACCAGTCCAGGGCAACCAGTTATGTGTCGAGGATGAGGGAGAATTGGAGCTTCTGATGGCCACAGTCTAGATGAGGCCACCAGCGGTGCCATAGCGGAACTTCACAAGCGGTTCCTGACCATCCTCTCGGAGATCCTGAAGGACCTGGTAAAGGCCCAGATGGACTTCTAACACATCCGGTGAGATATTGGAAATTTGGGAAATAGACTGATTGTTCTGGATGAGTAATTTGAGATTTTATTTTTAATTAATGGGTTATAATGGGATTTTAGGGTGTAAAGATTAAGAAATGTAATTTTGACAGGTGTAAAAGAACAGTCAAGGCTTCTCAGTATGTGTTCTCTAGCCTACAGGCTGTATCCTGATCCTGCCAGCCCCAAGACATGGAAGGCAGTGATTTTCAACGCAGTCGATCTTTTCCTTTGTTACGGATTCTATCTTTCCCTTTTTAAATTTTCCTTTTTTGTCTTCCTTTTACGGACTCAATTTTTCCCTTTTTTACGGATTAAATTTTCTTCTTTGTCTTCTTTTTACGGACTCAATTTTGAAACGGACTGAACAGAAATACTTGAAATGTTATCTGTATGCATGAATTGTTTGCCTCTGTTTAGATAGATAGGGAGCCTCTTCCTGGATTGAGTAGGGGGGAGGTCTCCAGGTACATTTGAGTAACTTACTACATTCGAGTAACTAACTCACAGTGAACTGTGGGTTAGGGGGGAATTGTAAGAAATTTGAGCAAAACAGGGGTGATTAGTAGATATAATAGTGTTTAATAATTCATAATTAAGGTTCATAATTAGTCATAATCATAAGGGTTTTGGGAATGCATAATTAAGATAAACATAAAGTGTTGTAGGATTATACAAGGGAGTAAGTCATAACTGACAGGATTTGAATGTGTTTGTTGCAGGCAGAGCGAGATGCAGAGACAGGCGTTTACTGAGGAGTGAGCGTAGGCAGCCAATAAAAATGGAGATAGATGAAAGGGGAGGAGTCGCGAATGAATATAAGGGAGGGGATAGCCAAGAGTTTTTCTCTCCTGTTACGTAGACGTCCTGGGAAGACGTGTCTCCTGGGACTGGGAGAGTTTTTTCCAAGGGGGGGGTTAATTGTTTAATATTTCAAAGATTAATGTACACCATTGCATAACTGTAATTGTAACAGCAGGATTAAAATCCTTTCTGACGGTGAACCAGTTTCGGTAACGTTTTTAGCGCCGTGTTGCTGAAGAGCTATCAGTACCACGTGTGCTGGCCTGCCACACGCACCTAGGAAGGAGTTTTCCCTCCACACCGCCCATCGCTGCTCGCAGCTTTAATTAGGGCCCGAGCACCGACGTAGTCGGAGCGGAGGACCTATTGAATTTCGAATGTTTATTATTATTAGGGCCCGAGCACCGACGTAGTCGGAGCGGAGGACCTATTGAATTTCGAATGTTTATTATTAGGGCCCGAGCACCGACGTAGTCGGAGCGGAGGACCTATTGAAACCGTAATGTTTATTAGGGCCCGAGCACCGACGTAGTCGGAGCGGAGGACCTATTGAAACCGTAATGTTTATTAGGGCCCGAGCACCGACGTAGTCGGAGCGGAGGACCTATTGAAACCGCTATGTTTATTCTTATTCTTCCACTTTCATGGCAAAAAGGAGGTGCTTGGGATATTGGGAATTTTGTGAAATTTGGCACGCAAGCCAGAATTTGCGAAAATTGCAGTCTGATTGGGGTGTCCAGCTGCGGTATGAAATATTGGCTCGCTAGCGCCCCCTATTGAGTAGCCCCAACATCAGGATTCACCCAGCTGTATGAAAGTTGGTAGGTATGTGGAACGTGATGAGACGCACAAAAAATCCTCTTGGACGTTTTCTCTAAACCAAACAGGAAGTCGGCCATTTTTACTTTTATGACGTTTTTTGACCGTTTCAAGGCGTCATACTTTAACGAACTCCTCCCAGAGATTTGACCCGATTGACTTCAGATTCGGCTAGTCTGCTCTTGAGACCTTGGCAGTGAAAAGTTACTCAAAGATCAAAAAGTTATCGAACTATGTGGCCGTGTCGTGGCGTCAAAGAAACACCATTCGCCACGAAACAGGAAGTTGTTGTAACTCGGCCGTACATTGTCGAATCTGCTCCAAATCTCTCATATGTCATAACATCCTGACCCGGAACACATCTGTATGATAATTTAGAATCATAGTGATAGCGCCACCTAGTGGCAACCGGAAGTTGTACGCTGCGTACTTTGACATCCTGCTCCTCACAGATTCATCAGATCCCTCTCAAATCGTGTCAAACAAGCCTTAAGACCTTGATAATGCTTCATTGTGAAGATTGTAAGAAGTTACTGAAGGGCGGCGACGTGGCGGCTCGGCGAATTTCGATCCTTCGCCATGAACGAATAAACTGATGTAACTCGACTCCACATCATTAGATCTTTACCAGATTTCACGTGTTTGATTAGACTCCAGGCCTGAAGACATCTGCAGGCCAATTTTGAATCATAGTCATAGCGCCACCTACTGGTAACAGGAAGTTATAGTCTTTATACTTTGGCTTGTTTCTCTTAGTAGGTAAATCAAATCAATATCAAATTTGTTCCACACAAATACAAGAAGTTCATAATGCCAGATCATGAAGCTTTTGATGTTTCGTCGAATGCCGTTGCCGTGGCGATGCAGTCTTCGCCGTTAACAACGAAGGTCATTTTGAGAGGCTAAAAATGCTCGAAACATAAGCAAACTTGGCAAGTAGATTACAAGGCCGAAATGTAGTTATAGAATATGATTTTATTGGTTCAGAGTGGCAAATCGGCTTAATAGCGCCCCCTACAAAATTTCAACGAAGCAGCCCTCGCAGTACGTTTGACCTAGATGTATGAAATGTGGTAGGAACATGTATCGCATATGGACTTCAATAAAAGTCTCTTGGGGCTTTGCTCTAAACCCAACCGGAAGTCAGCCATTTTGCATTTTTTATGAATTTCTCATGTCGTTTTTGTCATTTCCAGGCGCTGCACTTTAACGAACTCCTCCTAGGGAATTCATCAGATCAACTTCAAATTTTGGCGGTACAGTCTAAAGACCTTTGTGATGAAGAGTTACTCAAAGCTTGTTGTTTCGTGAAAAGCTGTTGCCGTGGCGACGCAATTTCGATCCTTCGCCATAAACGAATAAACTGATGTAACTCGACTCCACATCATCAGATCTTTACCAGATTTCACGTGTTTGATTAGACTCCAGGCCTGAAGACATATGCAGGCCAATTTTGAATCATAGTCATAGCGCCACCTACTGGTAACAGGAAGTTAAAGTCTTGATACTTTGGCTTGTTTCTCTTAGTAGGTAAATCAAATCAATATCAAATTTGTTCCACACAAATAGTTCATAATGCCAGATCATGAAGCTTTTGATGTTTCGTCGAACGCCGTTGCCGTGGCGATGCAGTCTTCGCCGTTAACAACGAAGGTCATTTTGAGAGGCTACAAATGCTCGAAACATAAGCAAACTTGGCATACACATTTAAAGCCCAAAATGTAGTTGTATAATATGATTTTATTGGTTCAGAGTGGCAAATCGGCTCAATAGCGCCCCCTACAAAATTTCAACCAAGCAGCCCTCGCAGTACGTTTCACCTAGATGTATGAAATTTGGTAGGAACATGTATCACATATGGACTTCAGTAAAAGTCTCTTGGGGCCATGCTCTGAACCTGCATGCAGTGTCTGACGGTCACGGAACTGAATGACAGCATCAACCAGAGTCCTCGCGCCGTCCGACGGTCGCGGACGTTCTCGGCCGCGCAGGCCGGAGTCCCGCCGCCACCCCGACGTGCATGCACCCCGACGTGCATATTGCGAGGGCCCGCCCATCGCTGCTCGCAGCTTTAATTATTATTATTTTACCAGTTTGATGGCAAAAAGGAGGTGCTTGGGATATTGGGAAGTCTGTGAAATTTGGCACGCAAGCCAGAATTTGCGAAAATTGCAGTCTGATTGGGGTGTCCAGCTGCGGTATGAAATATTGGCTCGCTAGCACCCCCTATTGAGTAGCCCCAACATCAGGATTCACCCAGCTGTATGAAATTTGGTAGGTATGTGGAACGTGATGAGACGCACAAAAAATCCTCTTGGCCGTTTTCTCTAAACCAAACAGGAAGTCGGCCATTTTTGCTTTTATGACGTTTTTTGACCGTATCAAGGCGTCATACTTTAACGAACTCCTCCCAGAGATTTGACCCGATTGACTTCAGATTCGGCGAGTCTGCTCTTGAGACCTTGGCAGTGAAAAGTTACTCAAAGATCAAAAAGTTATCGAACTATGTGGCCGTGGCGTGGCGTCAAAGAAACACCATTCGCCACGAAACAGGAAGTTGTTGTAACTCGGCCGTACATTGTCGAATCTGCTCAAAATCTCTCATATGTCATAACATCCTGACCCGGAACACATCTATATGATAATTTAGAATCATAGTGATAGCGCCACCTAGTGGCAACCGGAAGTTGTACGCTGCGTACTTTGACATCCTGCTCCTCACAGATTAATCAGATCCCTCTCAAATGTTGTCAAACAAGCCTTAAGACCTTGTTAATGCTTCATTGTGAAGATTGTAAGAAGTTACTGAAGGACGGCGACGTGGCGGCTCGGCGAATTTCGATCCTTCGCCATGAACGAATAAACTGATGTAACTCGACTCCACATCATCAGATCTTTACCAGATTTCACGTGTTTGATTAGACTCCAGGCCTGAAGACATATGCAGGCCAATTTTGAATCATAGTCATAGCGCCACCTACTGGTAACAGGAAGTTAAAGTCTTGATACTTTGGCTTGTTTCTCTTAGTAGGTAAATCAAATCAATATCAAATTTGTTCCACACAAATAGAAGAAGTTCATAATGCCAGATCATGAAGTTTTTGATGTTTCGTCGAACGCCGTTGCCGTGGCGATGCAGTCTTCGCCGTTAACAACGAAGGTCATTTTGACAGGCTAAAAATGCTCGAAACATAAGCAAACTTGGCAAGTAGATTACAAGGCCGAAATGTAGTTAGGGAATATGATTTTATTGGTTCAGAGTGGCAAATCGGCTCAATAGCGCCCCCTACAAAATTTCGACGAAGCAGCCCTCGCAGTACGTTTGACCTAGATGTATGAAATTTGGTGGGAACATGTATCACATATGGACTTAAATAAAAGTATATTGGGGCCATGCTCTAAACCTGCATGCAGTGTCTGACGGTCACAGAACTAAATGGCAGCATCAGCCAGAGTCCTCGCGCCGTCCGACGGTCGCGGACGTTCTCGGCCGCGCAGGCCGGAGTCCCGCCGGCACCCCGACGTGCATATTGCGAGGGCCCGCCCATCGCTGCTCGCAGCTTTAATTCTTATTATTATTTTACCAGTTTGATGGCAAAAAGGAGGTGCTTGGGATATTGGGAAGTCTGTGAAATTTGGCACGCAAGCCAGAATTTGCGAAAATTGCAGTCTGATTGGGGTGTCCAGCTGCGGTATGAAATATTGGCTCGCTAGCGCCCCCTATTGAGTAGCCCCAACATCAGGATTCACCCAGCTGTATGAAATTTGGTAGGTATGTGGAACGTGATGAGACGCACAAAAAATCCTCTTGGCCGTTTTCTCTAAACCAAACAGGAAGTCGGCCATTTTTGCTTTTATGACGTTTTTTGACCGTTTCAAGGCGTCATACTTTAACGAACTCCTCCCAGAGATTTGACCCGATTGACTTCAGATTCGGCGAGTCTGCTCTTGAGACCTTGGCAGTGAAAAGTTACTCAAAGATCAAAAAGTTATCGAACTATGTGGCCGTGGCGTGGCGTCAAAGAAACACCATTCGCCACGAAACAGGAAGTTGTTGTAACTTGGCCGTACATTGTCAAATCTGCTCCAAATCTCTCATATGTCATAACATCCTGACCCGGAACACATCTATATGATAATTTAGAATCATAGTGATAGCGCCACCTAGTGGCAACCGGAAGTTGTAGGCTGCGTACTTTGACATCCTGCTCCTCACAGATTAATCAGATCCCTCTCAAATGTTGTCAAACAAGCCTTAAGACCTTGATAATGCTTCGTTGTGAAGATTGTAAGAAGTTACTGAAGGGCGGCGACGTGGCGGCTCGGCGAATTTCGATCCTTCGCCATGAACGAATAAACTGATGTATCTCGACTCCACATCATCAGATCTTTCCCAGATTTCACGTGTTTGATTAGACTCCAGGCCTGAAGACATCTGCAGGCCAATTTTGAATCATAGTCATAGCGCCACCTACTGGTAACAGGAAGTTAAAGTCTTGATACTTTGGCTTGTTTCTCTCAGTAGGTAAATCAAATCAATATCAAATTTGTTCCACACAAATACAAGAAGTTCATAATGCCAGATCATGAAGTTTTTGATGTTTCGTCGAACGCCGTTGCCGTGGCGATGCAGTCTTCGCCGTTAACAACGAAGGTCATTTTGACAGGCTAAAAATGCTCGAAACATAAGCAAACTTGGCAAATAGATTACAAGGCCGAAATGTAGTTAGGGAATATGATTTTATTGGTTCAGAGTGGCAAATCGGCTCAATAGCGCCCCCTACAAAATTTCGACGAAGCAGCCCTCGCAGTACGTTTGACCTAGATGTATGAAATGTGGTAGGAACATGTATCGCATATGGACTTCAATAAAAGTCTCTTGGGGCTATGCTCTAAACCCAACCGGAAGTCAGCCATTTTGCATTTTTTATGAATTTCTCATGTCGTTTTTGTCATTTCCAGGCGCTGCACTTTAACGAACTCCTCCTAGGGAATTCATCAGATCAACTTCAAATTTGGTCGGTACAGTCTAAAGACCTTTGTGATGAAAAGTTACTCAAAGCTTGTTGTTTCGTGAAAAGCTGTTGCCGTGGCGACGGAATTTCGATCCTTCGCCATGAACGAATAAACTGATGTAACTCGACTCCACATCATCAGATCTTTACCAGATTTCACGTGTTTGATTAGACTCCAGGCCTGAAGACATATGCAGGCCAATTTTGAATCATAGTCATAGCGCCACCTACTGGTAACAGGAAGTTAAAGTCTTGATACTTTGGCTTGTTTCTCTTAGTAGGTAAATCAAATCAATATCAAATAGTTCATAATGCCAGATGATGAAGCTTTTGATGTGTCGTCGAACGCCGTTGCCGTGGCGATGCAGTCTTCGCCGTTAACAACGAAGGTCATTTTGAGAGGCTAAAAATGCTCGAAACATAAGCAAACTTGGCATACACATTTAAAGCCCAAAATGTAGTTGTATAATATGATTTTATTGGTTCAGAGTGGCAAATCGGCTCAATAGCGCCCCCTACAAAATTTCAACGAAGCAGCCCTCGCAGTACGTTTCACCTAGATGTATGAAATTTGGTAGGAACATGTATCACATATGGACTTAAATAAAAGTATATTGGGGCCATGCTCTGAACCTGCATGCAGTGTCTGACGGTCACAGAACTGAATGGCAGCATCAACCAGAGTCCTCGCGCCGTCCGACGGTCGCGGACGTTCTCGGCCGCGCAGGCCGGAGTCCCGCCGGCACTCCGACGTGCATGCACCCCGACGTGCATATAGCGAGGGCCCGCTCATCGCTGCTCGCAGCTTTAATTAGGGCCCGAGCACCGACGTAGTCGGAGCGGAGGACCTATTGAAACTGTAATGTTTATTCTTATTCTTCTTAGTCTTTCGTCGCAAAAAGGAGGTGCTTGGGATATTGGGAAGTCTGTGAAATTTGGCACGCAAGCCAGAATTTGCGAAAATTGCAGTCTGATTGGGGTGTCCAGCTGCGGTATGAAATATTGGCTCGCTAGCGCCCCCTATTGAGTAGCCCCAACATCAGGTTTCACCCAGCTGTATGAAATTTGGTCGGTATGTGGAACGTGATGAGACGCACAAAAAATCCTCTTGGCCGTTTTCTCTAAACCAAACAGGAAGTCGGCCATTTTTGCTTTTATGACGTTTTTTTACCGTTTCAAGGCGTCATACTTTAACGAACTCCTCCCAGAGATTTGACCCGATTGACTTCAGATTCGGCTAGTCTGCTCTTGAGACCTTGGCAGTGAAAAGTTACTCAAAGATCAAAAAGTTATCGAACTATGTGGCCGTGGCGTGGCGTCAAAGAAACACTATTCGCCACGAAACAGGAAGTTGTTGTAACTCGGCCGTACATTGTCGAATCTGCTCCAAATCTCTCATATGTCATAACATCCTGACCCGGAACACATCTGTATGATAATTTAGAATCATAGTTATAGCGCCACCTAGTGGCAACCGGAAGTTGTACGCTGCGTACTTTGACATCCTGCTCCTCACAGATTCATCAGATCCCTCTCAAATCTTGTCAAACAAGCCTTAAGACCTTGATAATGCTTCATTGTGAAGATTGTAAGAAGTTACTGAAGGGCGGCGACGTGGCGGCTCGGCGAATTTCGATCCTTCGCCATTAACGAATAAACTGATGTAACTCGACTCCACATCATTAGATCTTTACCAGATTTCACGTGTTTGATTAGACTCCAGGCCTGAAGACATCTGCAGGCCAATTTTGAATCATAGTCATAGCGCCACCTACTGGTAACAGGAAGTTATAGTCTTTATACTTTGGCTTGTTTCTCTTAGTAGGTAAATCAAATCAATATCAAATTTGTTCCACACAAATACAAGAAGTTCATAATGCCAGATCATGAAGCTTTTGATGTTTCGTCGAATGCCGTTGCCGTGGCGATGCAGTCTTCGCCGTTAACAACGAAGGTCATTTTGAGAGGCTATAAATGCTCGAAACATAAGCAAACTTGGCAAGTAGATTACAAGGCCGAAATGTAGTTAGGGAATATGATTTTATTGGTTCAGAGTGGCAAATCGGCTCAATAGCGCCCCCTACAAAATTTCGACGAAGCAGCCCTCGCAGTACGTTTGACCTAGATGTATGAAATGTGGTAGGAACATGTATCGCATATGGACGTCAATAAAAGTCTCTTGGGGCTATGCTCTAAACCCAACCGGAAGTCAGCCATTTCGCATTTTTTATGAATTTCTCATGTCGTTTTTGTCATTTCCAGGCGCTGCACTTTAACGAACTCCTCCTAGGGAATTCATCAGATCAACTTCAAATTTGGTCGGTACAGTCTAAAGACCTTTGTGATGAAAAGTTACTCAAAGCTTGTTGTTTCGTGAAAAGCTGTTGCCATAGCGATGCATTCTTCACCATGAAATATTAAGGTGTTTTGAGGGGCTAAAAATGCTCAAAACATAAGCATACTTGCCATGCAGATTACAAGCCCGAAATGTAGTTATAGAATATGATTTTATTGGTTCAGAGTGGCAAATCGGCTCAATAGCGCCCCCTACAAAATTTCAATGAAGCAGCCCTCGCAGTACGTTTCACCTAGCTGTATGAAATTTGGTAGGTATGTGGAACGTGATGAGACGCACAAACAAATCCTCTTGGAAGTTTTCTCTAAACCAAACAGGAAGTCGGCCATTTTTTCTTTTATGACGTTTTTTGACCGTTTCAAGGCGTCATACTTTAACGAACTCCTCCCAGAGATTTGACCCGATTGACTTCAGATTCGGCTAGTCTGCTCTTGAGACCTTGGCAGTGAAAAGTTACTCAAAGATCAAAAAGTTATCGAACTATGTGGCCGTGGCGTGGCGTCAAAGAAACACCATTCGCCACGAAACAGGAAGTTGTTGTAACTCGGCCGTACATTGTCGAATCTGCTCAAAATCTCTCATATGTCATAACATCCTGACCCGGAACACATCTATATGATCATTTTGAATCAAACTGATAGCGCCACCTAGTGGCAACCGGAAGTTGTACGCTGCGTACTTTGACATCCTGCTCCTCACAGATTAATCAGATCCCTCTCAAATGTTGTCAAACAAGCCTTAAGACCTTGATAATGCTTCGTTGTGAAGATTGTAAGAAGCTACTGAAGGGCGGCGACGTGGCGGCTCGGCGAATTTCTATCCTTCGCCATGAACGAATAAACTGATGTATCTCGACTCCACATAATCAGATCTTTACCAGATTTCACTGGCTTGATTAGACTCCATGCCTGAAGACATCTGCAGGCCAATTTTGAATCATAGTCATAGCGCCACCTACTGGTAACAGGAAGTTAAAGTCTTGATACTTTGGCTTGTTTCTCTCAGTAGGTAAATCAAATCAATATCAAATTTGTTCCACACAAATACAAGAAGTTCATAATGCCAGATCATGACGTTTTTGATGTTTCGTCGAACGCCGTTGCCGTGGCGATGCGGTCTTCGCCGTTAACAACGAAGGTCATTTTGACAGGCTAAAAATGCTCGAAACATAAGCAAACTTGGCAAGTAGATTACAAGGCCGAAATGTAGTTAGGGAATATGATTTTATTGGTTCAGAGTGGCAAATCGGCTCAATAGCGCCCCCTACAAAATTTCGACGAAGGAGCCCTCGCAGTACGTTTGACCTAGATGTATGAAATTTGGTGGGAACATGTATCACATATGGACTTAAATAAAAGTATATTGGGGCCATGCTCTAAACCTGCATGCAGTGTCTGACGGTCACAGAACTAAATGGCAGCATCAGCCAGAGTCCTCGCGCCGTCCGACGGTCGCGGACGTTCTCGGCCGCGCAGGCCGGAGTCCCGCCGGCACCCCGACGTGCATATTGCGAGGGCCCGCCCATCGCTGCTCGCAGCTTTAATTAGGGCCCGAGCACCGACGTAGTCGGAGCGGAGGACCTATTGAATTTCGAATGTTTATTATTATTAGGGCCCGAGCACCGACGTAGTCGGAGCGGAGGACCTATTGAAACCGTAATGTTTATTATTATTCTTATTCTTAGTCTTTCGTCGCAAAAAGGAGGTGCTTGGGATATTGGGAATGTTGTGAAATTTGGCGCGCAAGCCAGAATTTGCGAAAATTGCAGTCTGATTGGGGTGTCCAGCTGCGGTATGAAATATTGGCTCGCTAGCGCCCCCTATTGAGTAGCCCCAACATCAGGTTTCACCCAGCTGTATGAAATTTGGTCGGTATGTGGAACGTGATGAGACGCACAAAAAATCCTCTTGGAAGTTTTCTCTAAACCAAACAGGAAGTCGGCCATTTTTACTTGTATGACGTTTTTTGACCGTTTCAAGGCGTCATACTTTAATGAACTCCTCCCAGAGATTTGACCCGATTGACTTCAGATTCGGCTAGTCTGCTCTTGAGACATTGGCAGTGAAAAGTTACTCAAAGATCAAAAAGTTATCGAACTATGTGGCCGTGGCGTGGCGTCAAAGAAACACCATTCGCCACGAAACAGGAAGTTGTTGTAACTCGGTCGTACATTGTCGAATCTGCTCCAAATCTCTCATATGTCATAACATCGTGACCCGTAACACATCTATATGATCATTTAGAATCATAGTGATAGCGCCACCTAGTGGCAACCGGAAGTTGTACGCTGCATACTTTGACATCCTGCTCCTCACAGATTAATCAGATCCCTCTCAAATGTTGTCAAACAAGCCTTAAGACCTTGATAATGCTTCATTGTGAAGATTGTAAGAAGTTACTGAAGGGCGGCGACGTGGCGGCTCGGCGAATTTCGATCCTTCGCCATGAACGAATAAACTGATGTAACTCGACTCCACATCATCAGATCTTTACCAGATTTCACCTGTTTGATTAGACTCCAGGCCTGAAGACATCTGCAGGCCAATTTTGAATCATAGTCATAGCGCCACCTACTGGTAACAGGAAGTTAAAGTCTTTATACTTTGGCTTGTTTCTCTTAGTAGGTAAATCAAATCAATATCAAATTTCTTCCACACCAATACAAGAAGTTCATAATGCCAGATCATGAAGCTTTTGATGTTTCGTCGAACGCCGTTGCCGTGGCGATGCAGTCTTCGCCGTTAACAACGAAGGTCATTTTGAGAGGCTAAAAATGCTCGAAACATAAGCAAACTTGGCAAGTAGATTACAAGGCCGAAATGTAGTTATGGAATATGATTGTATTGGTTCAGAGTGGCAAATCGGCTCAATAGCGCCCCCTACAAAATTTCAACGAAGCAGCCCTCGCAGTACGTTTCACCTAGATGTATGAAATGTGGTAGGAACATGTATCGCATATGGACGTCAATAAAAGTCTCTTGGGGCTATGCTCTAAACCCAACCGGAAGTCAGCCATTTCGCATTTTTTATGAATTTCTCATGTCGTTTTTGTCATTTCCAGGCGCTGCACTTTAACGAACTCCTCCTAGGGAATTCATCAGATCAACTTCAAATTTGGTCGGTACAGTCTAAAGACCTTTGTGATGAAAGTTACTCAAAGCTTGTTGTTTCGTGAAAAGCTGTTGTCGTGGCGACGCATTCTTCGCCATTAACAACGAAGGTCATTTTGAGAGGATAAAAATGCTCGAAACATAAGCAAACTTGGCATACACATTTAAAGCCCAAAATGTAGTTGTATAATATGATTTTATTGGTTCAGAGTGGCAAATCGGCTCAATAGCGCCCCCTACAAAATTTCAACGAAGCAGCCCTCGCAGTACGTTTCACCTAGATGTATGAAATTTGGTAGGAACATGTATCACATATGGACTTAAATAAAAGTATATTGGGGCCATGCTCTGAACCTGCATGCAGTGTCTGACGGTCACGGAACTGAATGACAGCATCAACCAGAGTCCTCGCGCCGTCCGACGGTCGCGGACGTTCTCGGCCGCGCAGGCCGGAGTCCCGCCGCCACCCCGACATGCATGCACCCCGACGTGCATATTGCGAGGGCCCGCCCATCGCTGCTCGCAGCTTTAATTATTATTATTATTCTTAGTCTTTCGTCGCAAAAAGGAGGTGCTTGGGATATTGGGAATGTTGTGAAATTTGGCACGCAAGCCAGAATTTGCGAAAATTGCAGTCTGATTGGGGTGTCCAGCTGCGGTATGAAATATTGGCTCGCTAGCGCCCCCTATTGAGTAGCCCCAACATCAGGATTCACCCAGCTGTATGAAAGTTGGTAGGTATGTGGAACGTGATGAGACGCACAAAAAATCCTCTTGGCCGTTTTCTCTAAACCAAACAGGAAGTCGGCCATTTATGCTTTTATGACGTTTTTTGACCGTTTCAAGGCGTCATACTTTAACGAACTCCTCCCAGAGATTTGACGCGATTGACTTCAGATTCGGCTAGTCTGCTCTTGAGACCTTGGCAGTGAAAAGTTACTCAAAGATCAAAAAGTTATCGAACTATGTGGCCGTGGCGTGGCGTCAAAGAAACACCATTCGCCACGAAACAGGAAGTTGTTGTAACTCGGCCGTACATTGTCGAATCTGCTCCAAATCTCTCATATGTCATAACATCCTGACCCGGAACACATCTATATGATAATTTAGAATCATAGTGATAGCGCCACCTAGTGGCAACCGGAAGTTGTACGCTTCGTACTTTGACATCCTGCTCCTCACAGATGAATCAGATCCCTCTCAAATGTTGTCAAACAAGCCTTAAGACCTTGATAATGCTTCATTGTGAAGATTGTAAGAAGTTACTGAAGGGCGGCGACGTGGCGGCTCGGCGAATTTCGATCCTTCGCCATGAACGAATAAACTGATGTATCTCGACTCCACATCATCAGATCTTTACCAGATTTCACGTGCTTGATTAGACTCCATGCCTGAAGACATCTGCAGGCCAATTTTGAATCATAGTCATAGCGCCACCTACTGGTAACAGGAAGTTAAAGTCTTGATACTTTGGCTTGTTTCTCTCAGTAGGTAAATCAAATCAATATCAAATTTGTTCCACACAAATACAAGAAGTTCATAATGCCAGATCATGACGTTTTTGATGTTTCGTCGAACGCCGTTGCCGTGGCGATGCGGTCTTCGCCGTTAACAACGAAGGTCATTTTGACAGGCTAAAAATGCTCGAAACATAAGCAAATTTGGCAAGTAGATTACAAGGCCGAAATGTAGTTAGGGAATATGATTTTATTGGTTCAGAGTGGCAAATCGGCTCAATAGCGCCCCCTACAAAATTTCGACGAAGGAGCCCTCGCAGTACGTTTGACCTAGATGTATGAAATTTGGTGGGAACATGTATCACATATGGACTTAAATAAAAGTATATTGGGGCCATGCTCTAAACCTGCATGCAGTGTCTGACGGTCACAGAACTAAATGGCAGCATCAGCCAGAGTCCTCGCGCCGTCCGACGGTCGCGGACGTTCTCGGCCGCGCAGGCCGGAGTCCCGCCGGCACCCCGACGTGCATATTGCGAGGGCCCGCCCATCGCTGCTCGCAGCTTTAATTAGGGCCCGAGCACCGACGTAGTCGGAGCGGAGGACCTATTGAAACCGCTATGTTTATTATTATTAGGGCCCGAGCACCGACGTAGTCGGAGCGGAGGACCTATTGAATTTCGAATGTTTATTATTCTTATTCTTCTTATTATTCTTATTTTTAGTGTTTCGTCGCAAAAAGGAGGTGCTTGGGATATTGGGAATGTTGTGAAATTTGGCACGCAAGCCAGAATTTGCGAAAATTGCAGTCTGATTGGGGTGTCCAGCTGCAGTATGAAATATTGGCTCGCTAGCGCCCCCTATTGAGTAGCCCCAACATCAGGATTCACCCAGCTGTATGAAAGTTGGTAGTTATGTGGAACGTGATGAGACGCACCAAAAATCCTCTTGGCCGTTTTCTCTAAACCAAACAGGAAGTCGGCCATTTTTGCTTTTATGACGTTTTTTGACCGTTTCAAGGCGTCATACTTTAACGAACTCCTCCCAGAGATTTGACCCGATTGACTTCAGATTCGGCTAGTCTGCTCTTGAGACCTTGGCAGTGAAAAGTTACTCAAAGATCAAAAAGTTATCGAACTATGTGGCCGTGGCGTGGCGTCAAAGAAACACCATTCGCCACGAAACAGGAAGTTGTTGTAACTCGGCCGTACATTGTCGAATCTGCTCAAAATCTCTCATATGTCATAACATCCTGACCCGGAACACATCTGTATGATAATTTTGAATCAAACTGATAGCGCCACCTAGTGGCAACCGGAAGTTGCACGCTTCGTACTTTGACATCCTGCTCCTCACAGATTCATCAGATCCCTCTCAAATGTTGTCAAACAAGCCTTAAGACCTTGATAATGCTTCGTTGTGAAGATTGTAAGAAGTTACTGAAGGGCGGCGACGTGGCGGCTCGGCGAATTTCGATCCTTCGCCATGAACGAATAAACTGATGTAACTCGACTCCACATCATCAGATCTTTACCAGATGTCATGTGTTTGATTAGACTCCAGGCCTGACGACATCTGCAGTCCAATTTTGAATCATAGTCATAGCGCCACCTACTGGTAACAGGAAGTTAAAGTCTTTATACTTTGGCTTGTTTCTCTTAGTAGGTAAATCAAATCAATATCAAATTTGTTCCACACAAATACAAGAAGTTCATAATGCCAGATCATGAAGCTTTTGATGTTCCGTCGAACGCCGTTGCCGTGGCGATGCAGTGTTCGCCGTTAACAACGAAGGTCATTTTGAGAGGCTAAAAATGCTCGAAACATAAGCAAATTTGGCAAGCAGATTACAAGGCCGAAATGTAGTTACAGAATATGATTTTATTGGTTCAGAGTGGCAAATCGGCTCAATAGCGCCCCCTACAAAATTTCGACGAAGCAGCCCTCGCAGTACGTTTGACCTAGATGTATGAAATGTGGTAGGAACATGTATCGCATATGGACTTCAATAAAAGTCTCTTGGGGCAATGCTCTAAACCCAACCGGAAGTCAGCCATTTTGCATTTTTTATGAATTTCTCATGTCGTTTTTGTCATTTCCAGGCGCTGCACTTTAACGAACTCCTCCTAGGGAATTCATCAGATCAACTTCAAATTTGGTCGGTACAGTCTAAAGACCTTTGTGATGAAAAGTTACTCAAAGCTTGTTGTTTCGTGAAAAGCTGTTGCCGTGGCGACGCATCCTTCGCCGTTAACAACGAAGGTCATTTTGAGAGGCTAAAAATGCTCGAAACATAAGCAAACTTGGCATACACATTTAAAGCCCAAAATGTAGTTGTATAATATGATTTTATTGGTTCAGAGTGGCAAATCGGCTCAATAGCGCCCCCTACAAAATTTCAACGAAGCAGCCCTCGCAGTACGTTTCACCTAGATGTATGAAATTTGGTAGGAACATGTATCACATATGGACTTAAATAAAAGTATATTGGGGCCATGCTCTGAACCTGCATGCAGTGTCTGGCGGTCACGGAACTGAATGACAGCATCAACCAGAGTCCTCGCGCCGTCCGACGGTCGCGGACGTTCTCGGCCGCGCAGGCCGGAGTCCCGCCGGCACCCCGACGTGCATGCACCCCGACGTGCATATTGCGAGGGCCCGCTCATCGCTGCTCGCAGCTTTAATTATTAGGGCCCGAGCACCGACGTAGTCGGAGCGGAGGACCTATTGAAACCGTAATGTTTATTATTAGGGCCCGAGCACCGACGTAGTCGGAGCGGAGGACCTATTGAATTTCGAATGTTTATTATTATTATTCTTATTATTTTATGTGTTTCGTCGCAAAAAGGAGGTGCTTGGGATATTGGGAATGTTGTGAAATTTGGCACGCAAGCCAGAATTTGCGAAAATTGCAGTCTGATTGGGGTGTCCAGCTGCAGTATGAAATATTGGCTCGCTAGCGCCCCCTATTGAGTAGCCCCGACATCAGGATTCACCCAGCTGTATGAAAGTTGGTAGTTATGTGGAACGTGATGAGACGCACCAAAAATCCTCTTGGCCGTTTTCTCTAAACCAAACAGGAAGTCGGCCATTTTTGCTTTTATGACGTTTTTTGACCGTTTCAAGGCGTCATACTTTAACGAACTCCTCCCAGAGATTTGACCCGATTGACTTCAGATTCGGCGAGTCTGCTCTTGAGACCTTGACAGTGAAAAGTTACTCAAAGATCAAAAAGTTATCGAACTATGTGGCCGTGGCGTGGCGTCAAAGAAACACCATTCGCCACGAAACAGGAAGTTGTTGTAACTCGGCCGTACATTGTCGAATCTGCTCAAAGTCTCTCATATGTCATAACATCCTGACCCGGAACACATCTGTATGATAATTTTGAATCAAACTGATAGCGCCACCTAGTGGCAACCGGAAGTTGTACGCTGCGTACTTTGACATCCTGCTCCTAACAGATTAATCAGATCCCTCTCAAATGTTGTCATACAAGCCTTAAGACCTTGATAATGCTTCATTGTGAAAATTGTAAGAAGTTACTGAAGGGCGGCGACGTGGCGGCTCGGCGAATTTCGATCCTTCGCCATGAACGAATAAACTGATGTATCTCGACTCCACATCATCAGATCTTTACCAGATTTCACATGCTTGATTAGACTCCAGGCCTGAAGACATCTGCAGGCCAATTTCGAATCATAGTCATAGCGCCACCTACTGGTAACAGGAAGTTAAAGTCTTTATACTTTGGCTTGTTTCTCTTAGTAGGTAAATCAAATCAATATCAAATTTGTTCCACACAAATACAAGAAGTTCATAATGCCAGATCATGAAGCTTTTGATGTTTCGTCGAACGCCGTTGCCGTGGCGATGCAGTCTTCGCCGTGAACAACGAAGGTCATTTTGAGAGGCTAAAAATGCTCGAAACATAAGCAAACTTGGCAAGTAGATTACAAGGCCGAAATGTAGTTACAGAATCTGATTTTATTGGTTCAGAGTGGCAAATCGGCTCAATAGCGCCCCCTACAAAATTTCGACGAAGCAGCCCTCGCAGTACGTTTGACCTAGATGTATGAAATGTGGTAGGAACATGTATCGCATATGGACTTCAATAAAAGTCTCTTGGGGCTATGCTCTAAACCCAACCGGAAGTCAGCCATTTTGCATTTTTTATGAATTTCTCATGTCGTTTTTGTCATTTCCAGGCGCTGCACTTTAACGAACTCCTCCAGATTAATCAGATCCCTCTCAAATGTTGTCATACAAGCCTTAAGACCTTGATAATGCTTCATTGTGAAAATTGTAAGAAGTTACTGAAGGGCGGCGACGTGGCGGCTCGGCGAATTTCGATCCTTCGCCATGAACGAATAAACTGATGTATCTCGACTCCACATCATCAGATCTTTACCAGATTTCACATGCTTGATTAGACTCCAGGCCTGAAGACATCTGCAGGCCAATTTCGAATCATAGTCATAGCGCCACCTACTGGTAACAGGAAGTTAAAGTCTTTATACTTTGGCTTGTTTCTCTTAGTAGGTAAATCAAATCAATATCAAATTTGTTCCACACAAATACAAGAAGTTCATAATGCCAGATCATGAAGCTTTTGATGTTTCGTCGAACGCCGTTGCCGTGGCGATGCAGTCTTCGCCGTGAACAACGAAGGTCATTTTGAGAGGCTAAAAATGCTCGAAACATAAGCAAACTTGGCAAGTAGATTACAAGGCCGAAATGTAGTTACAGAATCTGATTTTATTGGTTCAGAGTGGCAAATCGGCTCAATAGCGCCCCCTACAAAATTTCGACGAAGCAGCCCTCGCAGTACGTTTGACCTAGATGTATGAAATGTGGTAGGAACATGTATCGCATATGGACTTCAATAAAAGTCTCTTGGGGCTATGCTCTAAACCCAACCGGAAGTCAGCCATTTTGCATTTTTTATGAATTTCTCATGTCGTTTTTGTCATTTCCAGGCGCTGCACTTTAACGAACTCCTCCTAGGGAATTCATCAGATCAACTTCAAATTTGGTCGGTACAGTCTAAAGACCTTTGTGATGAAAAGTTACTCAAAGCTTGTTGTTTCGTGAAAAGCTGTTGCCGTGGCGACGCATTCTTCGCCGTTAACAACGAAGGTCATTTTGAGAGGCTAAAAATGCTCGAAACATAAGCAAACTTGGCATACACATTTAAAGCCCAAAATGTAGTTGTATAATATGATTTTATTGGTTCAGAGTGGCAAATCGGCTCAATAGCGCCCCCTACAAAATTTCAACGAAGCAGCCCTCGCAGTACGTTTCACCTAGATGTATGAAATTTGGTAGGAACATGTATCACATATGGACTTAAATAAAAGTATTTTGGGGCCATGCTCTAAACCTGCATGCAGTGTCTGACGGTCACAGAACTGAATGGCAGCATCGGCCAGAGTCCTCGCGGCGTCCGACGGTCGCGGACGTTCTCGGCCGCGCAGGCCGGAGTCCCGCCGGCACCCCGACGTGCATGCACCCCGACGTGCATATTGCGAGGGCCCGCCCATCGCTGCTCGCAGCTTTAATTATTATTATTATTCTTATTATTATTTTACCAGTTTGATGGCAAAAAGGAGGTGCTTGGGATATTGGGAAGTCTGTAAAATTTGGCACGCAAGCCAGAATTTGCGAAAATTGCAGTCTGATTGGGGTGTCCAGCTGCGTTATGAAATATTGGCTCGCTAGCGCCCCCTATTGAGTAGCCCCAACATCAGGTTTCACCCAGCTGTATGAAAGTTGGTAGGTATGTGGCACGTGATGAGACGCACCAAAAATCCTCTTGGAAGTTTTCTCTAAACCAAACAGGAAGTCGGCCATTTTTACTTTTATGACGTTTTTTGACCGTTTCAAGGCGTCATACTTTAACGAACTCCTCCCAGAGATTTGACCCGATTGACTTCAGATTCGGCGAGTCTGCTCTTGAGACCTTGGCAGTGAAAAGTTACTCAAAGATCAAAAAGTTATCGAACTATGTGGCCGTGGCGTGGCGTCAAAGAAACACCATTCGCCACGAAACAGGAAGTTGTTGTAACTTGGCCGTACATTGTCGAATCTGCTCCAAATCTCTCATATGTCATAACATCCTGACCCGGAACACATCTATATGATAATTTAGAATCATAGTGATAGCGCCACCTAGTGGCAACCGGAAGTTGTAGGCTGCGTACTTTGACATCCTGCTCCTCACAGATTAATCAGATCCCTCTCAAATGTTGTCAAACAAGCCTTAAGACCTTGATAATGCTTCGTTGTGAAGATTGTAAGAAGTTACTGAAGGGCGGCGACGTGGCGGCTCGGCGAATTTCGATCCTTCGCCATGAACGAATAAACTGATGTATCTCGACTCCACATCATCAGATCTTTCCCAGATTTCACGTGTTTGATTAGACTCCAGGCCTGAAGACATCTGCAGGCCAATTTTGAATCATAGTCATAGCGCCACCTACTGGTAACAGGAAGTTAAAGTCTTTATACTTTGGCTTGTTTCTCTTAGTAGGTAAATCAAATCAATATCAAATTTGTTCCACACAAATAGAAGAAGTTCATAATGCCAGATCATGAAGCTTTTGATGTTTCGTCGAACGCCGTTGCCGTGGCGATGCAGTCTTCGCCTTTAACAACGAAGGTAATTTTGAGAGGCTAAAAATGCTCGAAACATAAGCAAACTTGGCAAGTAGATTACAAGGCCGAAATGTAGTTATAGAATATGATTTTATTGGTTCAGAGTGGCAAATCGGCTTAATAGCGCCCCCTACAAAATTCCGACGAAGCAGCCCTCGCAGTACGTTTGACCTAGATGTATGAAATGTGGTAGGAACATGTATCGCATATGGACTTCAATAAAAGTCTCTTGGGGCTATGCTCTAAACCCAACCGGAAGTCAGCCATTTTGCATTTTTTATGAATTTCTCATGTCGTTTTTGTCATTTCCAGGCGCTGCACTTTAACGAACTCCTCCTAGGGAATTCATCAGATCAGCTTCAAATTTGGTCGGTACAGTCTAAAGACCTTTGTGATGAAAAGTTACTCAAAGCTTGTTGTTTCGTGAAAAACTGTTACCGTGGCGACGCATTCTTCGCCGTTAACAACGAAGGTCATTTTGAGAGGCTACAAATGCTCGAAACATAAGCAAACTTGGCATACACATTTAAAGCCCAAAATGTAGTTGTATAATATGATTTTATTGGTTCAGAGTGGCAAATCGGCTCAATAGCGCCCCCTACAAAATTTCAACGAAGCAGCCCTCGCAGTACGTTTCACCTAGATGTATGAAATTTGGTAGGAACATGTATCACATATGGACTTAAATAAAAGTATATTGGGGCCATGCTCTGAACCTGCATGCAGTGTCTGACGGTCACAGAACTGAATGGCAGCATCAACCAGAGTCCTCGCGCCGTCCGACGGTCGCGGACGTTCTCGGCCGCGCAGGCCAGAGTCCCGCCGCCACCCCGACGTGCATGCACCCCGACGTGCATATTGCGAGGGCCCGCCCATCGCTGCTCGCAGCTTTAATTAGGGCCCGAGCACCGACGTAGTCGGAGCGGAGGACCTATTGAATTTCGAATGTTTATTATTATTATTATTCTTATTATTATTTTATGTGTTTCGTCGCAAAAAGGAGGTGCTTGGGATATTGGGAAGTTTGTGAAATTTGGCAAGCAAGCCAGAATTTGCGAAAATTGCAGTCTGATTGGGGTGCCCAGCTGCGGTATGAAATATTGGCTCGCTAGCGCCCCCTATTGAGTAGCCCCAACATCAGGTTTCACCCAGCTGTATGAAAGTTGGTAGGTATGTGGAACGTGATGAGACGCACAAAAAATCCTCTTGGCCGTTTTCTCTAAACCAAACAGGAAGTCGGCCATTTTTGCTTTTATGACGTTTTTTTACCGTTTCAAGGCGTCATACTTTAATGAACTCCTCCCAGAGATTTGACCCGATTGACTTCAGATTCAGCTAGTCTGCTCTTGAGACCTTGGCAGTGAAAAGTTACTCAAAGATCAAAAAGTTATCGAACGATGTGGCCGTGGCGTGGCGTCAAAGAAACACCATTCGCCACGAAACAGGAAGTTGTTGTAACTCGGCCGTACATTGTCGAATCTGCTCAAAATCTCTCATATGTCATAACATCCTGACCCGGAACACATCTATATGATAATTTAGAATCATAGTGATAGCGCCACCTAGTGGCAACCGGAAGTTGTACGCTGCGTACTTTGACATCCTGCTCCTCACAGATTAATCAGATCCCTCTCAAATGTTGTCAAACAAGCCTTAAGACCTTGATAATGCTTCATTGTGAAGATTGTAAGAAGTTACTGAAGGACGGCGACGTGGCGGCTCGGCGAATTTCGATCCTTCGCCATGAACGAATAAACTGATGTAACTCGACTCCACATCATCAGATCTTTACCAGATTTCACGTGTTTGATTAGACTCCAGGCCTGAAGACATATGCAGGCCAATTTTGAATCATAGTCATAGCGCCACCTACTGGTAACAGGAAGTTAAAGTCTTGATACTTTGGCTTGTTTCTCTTAGTAGGTAAATCAAATCAATATCAAATTTGTTCCACACAAATAGTTCATAATGCCAGATCATGAAGCTTTGATGTTTCGTCGAACGCCGTTGCCGTGGCGATGCAGTCTTCGCCGTTAACAACGAAGGTCATTTTGGGAGGCTAAAAATGCTCGAAACATAAGCAAACTTGGCATACACATTTAAAGGCCAAAATGTAGTTGTATAATATGATTTTATTGGTTCAGAGTGGCAAATCGGCTCAATAGCGCCCCCTACAAAATTTCAACGAAGCAGCCCTCGCAGTACGTTTCACCTAGATGTATGAAATTTGGTAGGAACATGTATCACATATGGACTTAAATAAAAGTATATTGGGGCCATGCTCTGAACCTGCATGCAGTGTCTGACGGTCACGGAACTGAATGGCAGCATCAACCAGAGTCCTCGCGCCGTCCGACGGTCGCGGACGTTCTCGGCCGCGCAGGCCGGAGTCCCGCCGCCACCCCGACGTGCATGCACCCCGACGTGCATATTGCGAGGGCCCGCCCATCGCTGCTCGCAGCTTTAATTATTATTATTATTCTTATTTTTAGTGTTTCGTCGCAAAAAGGAGGTGCTTGGGATATTGGGAAGTCTGTGAAATTTTTCACGCAAGCCAGAATTTGCGAAAATTGCAGTCTGATTGGGGTGTCCAGCTACGGTATGAAATATTGGCTCGCTAGCGCCCCCTATTGAGTAGCCCCAACATCAGGATTCACCCAGCTGTATGAAATTTGGTCGGTATGTGGAACGTGATGAGACGCACAAAAAATCCTCTTGGCCGTTTTGTCTAAACCAAACAGGAAGTCGGCCATTTTTGCTTTTATGACGTTTTTTGACCGTTTCAAGGCGTCATACTTTAACGAACTCCTCCCAGAGATTTGACCCGATTGACTTCAGATTCGGCTAGTCTGCTCTTGAGACCTTGACAGTGAAAAGTTACTCAAAGATCAAAAAGTTATCGAACTATGTGGCCGTGGCGTGGCGTCAAAGAAACACCATTCGCCACGAAACAGGAAGTTGTTGTAACTCGGCCGTACATTGTCGAATCTGCTCAAAATCTCTCATATGTCATAACATCCTGACCCGGAACACATCTATATGATAATTTAGAATCATAGTGATAGCGCCACCTAGTGGCAACCGGAAGTTGTACGCTGTGTACTTTGACATCCTGCTCCTCACAGATTAATCAGATCCCTCTCAAATGTTGTCAAACAAGCCTTAAGACCTTGATAATGCTTCGTTGTGAAGATTGTAAGAAGTTACTGAAGGGCGGCGACGTGGCGGCTCTGCGAATTTCGATCCTTCGCCATGAACGAATAAACTGATGTAACTCGACTCCACATCATCAGATCTTTACCAGATTTCACGTGTTTGATTAGACTCCAGGCCTGAAGACATCTGCAGGCCAATTTTGAATCATAGTCATAGCGCCACCTACTGGTAACAGGAAGTTAAAGTCTTTATACTTTGGCTTGTTTCTCTTAGTAGGTAAATCAAATCAATATCAAATTTCTTCCACACAAATACAAGAAGTTCATAATGCCAGATCACGAAGCTTTTGATGTTACGTCGAACGCCGTTGCCGTGGCGATGCAGTCTTCGCCGTTAACAACGAAGGTCATTTTGAGAGGCTAAAAATGCTCGAAACATAAGCAAACTTGGCAAGTAGATTACAAGGCCGAAATGTAGTTATGGAATATGATTTTATTGGTTCAGAGTGGCAAATCGGCTCAATAGCGCCCCCTACAAAATTTCAACGAAGCAGCCCTCGCGGTACGTTTCACCTAGATGTATGAAATGTGGTAGGAACATGTATCACATATGGACTTCAATAAAAGTCTCTTGGGGCCATGCTCTAAACCTGCATGCAGTGTCTGACGGTCACAGAACTGAATGGCAGCATCAGCCAGAGTCCTCGCGCCGTCCGACGCTCGCGGACGTTCTCGTCCGCACAGGCCGGAGTCCCGCCGGCACCCCGACGTGCATATTGCGAGGGCCCGCTCATCGCTGCTCGCAGCTTTAATTAGGGCCCGAGCACCGACGTAGTCGGAGCGGAGGACCTATTGAATTTCGAATGTTTATTATTCTTATTAGGGCCCGAGCACCGACGTAGTCGGAGCGGAGGACCTATTGAAACCGCTATGTTTATTATTATTATTATTATTCTTATTATTTTATGTGTTTCGTCGCAAAAAGGAGGTGCTTGGGATATTGGGAAGTTTGTGAAATTTGGCACGCAAGCCAGAATTTGCGAAAATTGCAGTCTGATTGGGGTGTCCAGCTGCGGTATGAAATATTGGCTCGCTAGCGCCCCCTATTGAGTAGCCCCGACATCAGGTTTCACCCAGCTGTATGAAAGTTGGTAGGTATGTGGAACGTGATGAGACGCACAAAAAATCCTCTTGGACGTTTTCTCTAAACCAAACAGGAAGTCGGCCATTTTTACTTTTATGACGTTTTTTGACCGTTTCAAGGCGTCATACTTTAACGAACTCCTCCCAGAGATTTGACCCGATTGACTTCAGATTCGGCTAGTCTGCTCTTGAGACCTTGGCAGTGAAAAGTTACTCAAAGATCAAAAAGTTATCGAACTATGTGGCCGTGGCGTGGCGTCAAAGAAACACCATTCGCCACGAAACAGGAAGTTGTTGTAACTCGGCCGTACATTGTCGAATCTGCTCAAAATCTCTCATATGTCATAACATCCTGACCCGGAACACATCTATATGATCATTTAGAATCATAGTGATAGCGCCACCTAGTGGCAACCGGAAGTTGTACGCTGCGTACTCTGACATCCTGCTCCTCACAGATTAATCAGATCCCTCTCAAATGTTGTCAAACAAGCCTTAAGACCTTGATAATGCTTCGTTGTGAAGATTGTAAGAAGTTACTGAAGGGCGGCGACGTGGCGGCTCGGCGAATTTCGATCCTTCGCCATGAACGAATAAACTGATGTAACTCGACTCCACATCATCAGATCTTTGCCAGATTTCACGTGTTTGATTAGACTCCAGGCCTGAAGACATATCCAGGCCAATTTTGAATCATAGTCATAGCGCCACCTACTGGTAACAGGAAGTTAAAGTCTTTATACTTTGGCTTGTTTCTCTTAGTAGGTAAATCAAATCAATATCAAATTTCTTCCACACAAATACAAGAAGTTCATAATGCCAGATCATGAAGCTTTTGATGTTTCGTCGAACGCCGTTGCCGTGGCGATGCAGTCTTCGCCGTTAACAACGAAGGTCATTTTGACAGGCTAAAAATGCTCGAAACATAAGCAAACTTGGCAAGTAGATTACAAGGCCGAAATGTAGTTACGGAATCTGATTTTATTGGTTCAGAGTGCCACATCGGCTCAATAGCGCCCCCTACAAAATTTCTACGAAGCAGCCCTCGCAGTACGTTTGACCTAGATGTATGAAATGTGGTAGGAATATGTATCACATATGGACTTCAATAAAAGTCTCTTGGGGTTATGCTCTAAACCCAACCGGAAGTCAGCCATTTTGCATTTTTTATGAATTTCTAGTGTCGTTTTTGTCATTTCCAGGCGCTGCACTTTAACGAACTCCTCCTAGGGAATTAATCAGATCAACTTAAAATTTGGTCGGTACAGTCTAAAGACCTTTGTGATGAAAAGTTACTCAAAGCTTGTTGTTTCGTGAAAAGCTGTTGCCGTGGCAACGGAATTTCGATCCTTCGCCATGAACGAATAAACTTATGTAACTCGACTCCACATCATCAGATCTTTACCAGATTTCACGTGTTTGATTAGACTCCAGGCCTGAAGACATATGCAGGCCAATTTTGAATAATAGTCATAGCGCCACCTACTGGTAACAGGAAGTTAAAGTCTTGATACTTTGGCTTGTTTCTCTTAGTAGGTAAATCAAATCAATATCAAATTTGTTCCACACAAATAGTTCATAATGCCAGATCATGAAGCTTTTGATGTTTCGTCGAACGCCGTTGCCGTGGCGATGCAGTCTTCGCCGTTAACAACGAAGGTCATTTTGAGATGCTAAAAATGCTCGAAACATAAGCAAACTTGGCATACACATTTAAAGCCCAAAATGTAGTTGTATAATATGATTTTATTGGTTCAGAGTGTCAAATCGGCTCAATAGCGCCCCCTACAAAATTTCAACGAAGCAGCCCTCGCAGTACGTTTCACCTAGATGTATGAAATTTGGTAGGAACATGTATCACATATGGACTTAAATAAAAGTATATTGGGGCCATGCTCTGAACCTGCATGCAGTGTCTGACGGTCACGGAACTGAATGACAGCATCAACCAGAGTCCTCGCGCCGTCCGACGGTCGCGGACGTTCTCGGCCGCGCAGGCCGGAGTCCCGCCGGCACCCCGACGTGCATGCACCCCGACGTGCATATTGCGAGGGCCCGCTCATCGCTGCTCGCAGCTTTAATTATTATTATTATTATTATTTTATGTGTTTCGTCGCAAAAAGGAGGTGCTTGGGATATTGGGAATGTTGTGAAATTTGGCACGCAAGCCAGAATTTGCGAAAATTGCAGTCTGATTGGGGTGTCCAGCTGCAGTATGAAATATTGGCTCGCTAGCGCCCCCTATTGAGTAGCCCCGACATCAGGATTCACCCAGCTGTATGAAAGTTGGTAGTTATGTGGAACGTGATGAGACGCACCAAAAATCCTCTTGGCCGTTTTCTCTAAACCAAACAGGAAGTCGGCCATTTTTGCGTTTATGACGTTTTTTGACCGTTTCAAGGCGTCATACTTTAACGAACTCCTCCCAGAGATTTGACCCGATTGACTTCAGATTCGGCGAGTCTGCTCTTGAGACCTTGACAGTGAAAAGTTACTCAAAGATCAAAAAGTTATCGAACTATGTGGCCGTGGCGTGGCGTCAAAGAAACACCATTCGCCACGAAACAGGAAGTTGTTGTAACTTGGCCGTACATTGTCGAATCTGCTCCAAATCTCTCATATGTCATAAGATCCTGACCCGGAACACATCTATATGATAATTTAGAATCATAGTGATAGCGCCACCTAGTGGCAACCGGAAGTTGTACGCTGCGTACTTTGACATCCTGCTCCTCACAGATTAATCAGATCCCTCTCAAATGTTGTCAAACAAGCCTTAAGACCTTGATAATGCTTCATTGTGAAGATTGTAAGAAGTTACTGAAGGGCGGCGACGTGGCGGCTCGGCGAATTTCGATCCTTCGCCATGAACGAATAAACTGATGTAACTCGACTCCACATCATCAGATCTTTACCAGATTTCACGTGTTTGATTAGACTCCAGGCCTGACGACATCTGCAGGCCAATTTTGAATCATAGTCATAGCGCCACCTACTGGTAACAGGAAGTTAAAGTCTTTATACTTTGGCTTGTTTCTCTTAGTAGGTAAATCAAATCAATATCAAATTTGTTCCACACAAATACAAGAAGTTCATAATACCAGATCATGAAGCTTTTGATGTTTCGTCGAACGCCGTTGCCGTGGCGATGCAGTCTTCGCCGTGAACAACGAAGGTCATTTTGAGAGGCTAAAAATGCTCGAAACATAAGCAAACTTTGCAAGTAGATTACAAGGCCGAAATGTAGTTATAGAATATGATTTTATTGGTTCAGAGTGGCAAATCGGCTTAATAGCGCCCCCTACAAAATTTCAACGAAGCAGCCCTCGCAGTACGTTTGACCTAGATGTATGAAATGTGGTAGGAACATGTATCGCATATGGACTTCAATAAAAGTCTCTTGGGGCTATGCTCTAAACCCAACCGGAAGTCAGCCATTTTGCATTTTTTATGCATTTCTCATGTCGTTTTTGTCATTTCCAGGCGCTGCACTTTAACGAACTCCTCCTAGGGAATTCATCAGATCAACTTCAAATTTGGTCGGTACAGTCTAAAGACCTTTGTGATGAAAAGTTACTCAAAGCTTGTTGTTTCGTGAAAAGCTGTTGCCGTGGCGACGGAATTTCGCTCCTTCGCCATAAACGAATAAACTGATGTAACTCGACTCCACATCATCAGATCTTTACCAGATTTCACTTGTTTGATTAGACTCCAGGCCTGAAGACATATGCAGGCCAATTTTGAATCATAGTCATAGCGCCACCTACTGGTAACAGGAAGTTAAAGTCTTGATACTTTGGCTTGTTTCTCTTAGTAGGTAAATCAAATCAATATCAAATTTGTTCCACACAAATAGTTCATAATGCCAGATCATGAAGCTTTTGATGTTTCGTCGAACGCCGTTGCCGTGGCGATGCAGTCTTCGCCGTTAACAACGAAGGTCATTTTGAGAGGCTAAAAATGCTCGAAACATAAGCAAACTTGGCAAGTAGATTACAAGGCCGAAATGTAGTTAGGGAATATGATTTGATTGGTTCAGAGTGGCAAATCGGCTCAATAGCGCCCCCTGCAAAATTCCGACGAAGCAGCCCTCGCAGTACGTTTGACCTAGATGTATGAAATGTGGTAGGAACATGTATCGCATATGGACGTAAATAAAAGTCTCTTGGCGCCATGCTCTAAACCCAACCGGAAGTCAGCCATTTAGCATTTCTTATGAATTTCTAGTGTCGTTTTTGTCATTTCCAGGCGCTGCACTTTAACAAACTCCTCCTAGGGAATTCATCAGATCAACTTCAAATTTGGTCGGTACAGTCTAAAGACCTTTGTGATGAAAAGTTACTCAAAGTTTGTTGTTTCGTGAAAAGCTGTTGCCGTGGCGACGGAATTTCGATCCTTCGCCATGAACGAATAAACTGATGTAACTCGACTCCACATCATCAGATCTTTACCAGATTTCACGTGTTTGATTAGACTCCAGGCCTGAAGACATATGCAGGCCAATTTTGAATCATAGTCATAGCGCCACCTACTGGTAACAGGAAGTTAAAGTATTGATACTTTGGCTTGTTTCTCTTAGTAGGTAAATCAAATCAATATCAAATTTGTTCCACACAAATAGTTCATAATGCCAGATCATGAAGCTTTTGATGTTTCGTCGAACGCCGTTGCCGTGGCGATGCAGTCTTCGCCGTTAACAACGAAGGTCATTTTGAGAGGCTAAAAATGCTCGAAACATAAGCAATCTTGGCAAGTAGATTACAAGGCCGAAATGTAGTTAGGGAATATGATTTTATTGGTTCAGAGTGGAAAATTGGCTCAATAGCGCCCCCTACAAAATTTCGACGAAGCAGCCCTCGCAGTACGTTTGACCTAGATGTATGAAATGTGGTAGGAACATGTATCACATATGGACTTAAATAAAAGTATATTGGGGCCATGCTCTAAACCTGCATGCAGTGTCTGACGGTCACAGAACTGAATGGCAGCATCAGCCAGAGTCCTCGCGCCGTAGGACGGTCGCGGACATTCTCGGCCGCGCAGGCCGGAGTCCCGCCGGCACCCGACGTGCATGCACCCCGACGTGCATATTGCGAGGGCCCGCCCATCGCTGCTCGCAGCTTTAATTATTATTATTATTCTTATTTTTAGTGTTTCGTCGCAAAAAGGAGGTGCTTGGGATATTGGGAATGTTGTGAAATTTGGCACGCAAGCCAGAATTTGCGAAAATTGCAGTCTGATTGGGGTGTCCAGCTGCGGTATGAAATATTGGCTCGCTAGCGCCCCCTATTGAGTAGCCCCAACATCAGGATTCACCCAGCTGTATGAAATTTGGTCGGTATGTGGAAAGTGATGAGACGCACAAAAAATCCTCTTGGCCGTTTTCTCTAAACCAAACAGGAAGTCGGCCATTTTTGCTTTTATGACGTTTTTTGACCGTTTCAAGGCGTCATACTTTAACGAACTCCTCCCAGAGATTTGACCCGATTGACTTCAGATTCGGCTAGTCTGCTCTTGAGACCTTGGCAGTGAAAAGTTACTCAAAGATCAAAAAGTTATCGAACTATGTGGCCGTGGCGTGGCGTCAAAGAAACACCATTCGCCACGAAACAGGAAGTTGTTGTAACTCGGCCGTACATTGTCGAATCTGCTCCAAATCTCTCATATGTCATAACATCCTGACCCGGAACACATCTATATGATAATTTAGAATCATAGTGATAGCGCCACCTAGTGGCAACCGGAAGTTGTACGCTTCGTACTTTGACATCCTGCTCCTCACAGATGAATCAGATCCCTCTCAAATGTTGTCAAACAAGCCTTAAGACCTTGATAATGCTTCATTGTGAAGATTGTAAGAAGTTACTGAAGGGCGGCGACGTGGCAGCTCGGCGAATTTCGATCCTTCGCCATGAACGAATAAACTGATGTATCTCGACTCCACATCATCAGATCTTTACCAGATTTCACATGCTTGATTAGACTCCATGCCTGAAGACATCTGCAGGCCAATTTTGAATCATAGTCATAGCGCCACCTACTGGTAACAGGAAGTTAAAGTCTTGATACTTTGGCTTGTTTCTCTCAGTAGGTAAATCAAATCAATATCAAATTTGTTCCACACAAATACAAGAAGTTCATAATGCCAGATCATGACGTTTTTGATGTTTCGTCGAACGCCGTTGCCGTGGCGATGCGGTCTTCGCCGTTAACAACGAAGGTAATTTTGACAGGCTAAAAATGCTCGAAACATAAGCAAACTTGGCAAGTAGATTACAAGGCCGAAATGTAGTTAGGGAATATGATTTTATTGGTTCAGAGTGGCAAATCGGCTCAATAGCGCCCCCTACAAAATTTCGACGAAGGAGCCCTCGCAGTACGTTTGACCTAGATGTATGAAATTTGGTGGGAACATGTATCACATATGGACTTAAATAAAAGTATATTGGGGCCATGCTCTAAACCTGCATGCAGTGTCTGACGGTCACAGAACTAAATGGCAGCATCAGCCAGAGTCCTCGCGCCGTCCGACGGTCGCGGACGTTCTCGGCCGCGCAGGCCGGAGTCCCGCCGGCACCCCGACGTGCATATTGCGAGGGCCCGCCCATCGCTGCTCGCAGCTTTAATTAGGGCCCGAGCACCGACGTAGTCGGAGCGGAGGACCTATTGAAACCGTAATGTTTATTATTCTTATTGTTAGTGTTTCATCGCAAAAAGGAGGTGCTTGGGATATTGGGAAGTCTGTGAAATTTGGCACGCAAGCCAGAATTTGCGAAAATTGCAGTCTGATTGGGGTGTCCAGCTGCGGTATGAAATATTGGCTCGCTAGCGCCCCCTATTGAGTAGCCCCAACATCAGGTTTCACCCAGCTGTATGAAAGTTGGTAGGTATGTGGAACGTGATGAGACGCACCAAAAATCCTCTTGGAAGTTTTCTCTAAACCAAACAGGAAGTCGGCCATTTTTGCATTTATGACGTTTTTTGACCGTTTCAAGGCGTCATACTTTAACGAACTCCTCCCAGAGATTTGACCCGATTGACTTCAGATTCGGCTAGTCTGCTCTTGAGACCTTGGCAGTGAAAAGTTACTCAAAGATCAAAAAGTTATCGAACTATGTGGCCGTGGCGTGGCGTCAAAGAAACACTATTCGCCATGAAACAGGAAGTTGTTGTAACTCGGCCGTACATTGTCGAATCTGCTCCAAATCTGTCATATGTCATAACATCCTGACCGGGAACACATCTGTATGATAATTTAGAATCATAGTGATAGCGCCACCTAGTGGCAACCGGAAGTTGTACGCTGCGTACTTTGACATCCTGCTCCTCACAGATTCATCAGATCCCTCTCAAATCTTGTCAAACAAGCCTTAAGACCTTGATAATGCTTCATTGTGAAGATTGCAAGAAGTTACTGAAGGGCGGCGACGTGGCGGCTCGGCGAATTTCGATCCTTCGCCATGAACGAATAAACTGATGTATCTCGACTCCACATCATCAGATCTTTACCAGATTCCACATGCTTGATTAGACTCCAGGCCTGAAGACATCTGCAGGCCAATTTTGAATCATAGTCATAGCGCCACCTACTGGTAACAGGAAGTTAAAGTCTTTATACTTTGGCTTGTTTCTCTTAGTAGGTAAATCAAATCAATATCAAATTTCTTCCACACAAATACAAGAAGTTCATAATGCCAGATCATGAAGATTTTGATGTTTCGTCGAACGCCGTTGCCGTGGCGATGCAGTCTTCGCCGTGAACAACGAAGGTCATTTTGAGAGGCTAAAAATGCTCGAAACATAAGCAAACTTGGCAAGTAGATTACAAGGCCGAAATGTAGTTATGGAATATGATTTTATTGGTTCAGAGTGGCAAATCGGCTCAATAGCGCCCCCTACAAAATTTCAACGAAGCAGCCCTCGCAGTACGTTTGACCTAGATGTATGAAATGTGGTAGGAACATGTATCGCATATGGACTTCAATAAAAGTCTCTTGGGGCTATGCTCTAAACCCAACCGGAAGTCAGCCATTTTGTATTTTTTATGAATTTCTCATGTCGTTTTTGTCATTTCCAGGCGCTGCACTTTAACGAACTCCTCCTAGGGAATTCATCAGATCAACGTCAAATTTGGTCGGTGCAGTCTAAAGACCTTTGTGATGAAAAGTTACTCAAAGCTTGTTGTTTCGTGAAAAGCTGTTGCCGTGGCGACGGAATTTCGATCCTTCGCCATGAACGAATAAACTGATGTAACTCGACTCCACATCATCAGATCTTTACCAGATTTCACATGTTTGATTAGACTCCAGGCCTGAAGACATATGCAGGCCAATTTTGAATCATAGTCATAGCGCCACCTACTGGTAACAGGAAGTTAAAGTCTTGATACTTTGGCTTGTTTCTCTTAGTAGGTAAATCAAATCAATATCAAATTTGTTCCACACAAATAGTTCATAATGCCAGATCATGAAGCTTTTGATGTTTCGTCGAACGCCGTTGCCGTGGCGATGCAGTCTTCGCCGTTAACAACGAAGGTCATTTTGAGAGGCTAAAAATGCTCGAAACATAAGCAAACTTGGCATACACATTTAAAGCCCAAAATGTAGTTGTATAATATGATTTTATTGGTTCAGAGTGGCAAATCGGCTCAATAGCGCCCCCTACAAAATTTCAACGAAGCAGCCCTCGCAGTACGTTTCACCTAGATGTATGAAATTTGGTAGGAACATGTATCACATATGGACTTAAATAAAAGTATATTGGGGCCATGCTCTGAACCTGCATGCAGTGTCTGATGGTCACGGAACTGAATGACAGCATCAACCAGAGTCCTCGCGCCGTCCGACGGTCGCGTACGTTCTCGGCCGCGCAGGCCGGAGTCCCGCCGGCACCCCGACGTGCATGCACCCCGACGTGCATATTGCGAGGGCCCGCTCATCGCTGCTCGCAGCTTTAATTATTCTTATTCTTATTATTTTATGTGTTTCGTCGCAAAAAGGAGGTGCTTGGGATATTGGGAAGTTTGTGAAATTTGGCAAGCAAGCCAGAATTTGCGAAAATTGCAGTCTGATTGGGGTGCCCAGCTGCGGTATGAAATATTGGCTCGCTAGCGCCCCCTATTGAGTAGCCCCAACATCAGGTTTCACCCAGCTGTATGAAAGTTGGTAGGTATGTGGAACGTGATGAGACGCACAAAAAATCCTCTTGGCCGTTTTCTCTAAACCAAACAGGAAGTCGGACATTTTTGCTTTTATGACGTTTTTTTACCGTTTCAAGGCGTCATACTTTAACGAACTCCTCCTAGAGATTTGACCCGATTGACTTCAGATTCGGCTAGTCTGCTCTTGAGACCTTGGCAGTGAAAAGTTACTCAAAGATCAAAAAGTTATCGAACTATGTGGCCGTGGCGTGGCGTCAAACAAACACCATTCGCCACGAAACAGGAAGTTGTTGTAACTCGGCCGTACATTGTCGAATCTGCTCAAAATCTCTCATATGTCATAACATCCTGACCCGGAACACATCTATATGATAATTTTGAATCAAACTGATAGCGCCACCTAGTGGCAACCGGAATTTGTACGCTGCGTACTTTGACATCCTGCTCTTCACAGATTAATCAGATCCCTCTCAAATGTTGTCATACAAGCCTTAAGACCTTGATAATGCTTCATTGTGAAAATTGTAAGAAGTTACTGAAGGGCGGCGACGTGGCGGCTCGGCGAATTTCGATCCTTCGCCATGAACGAATAAACTGATGTATCTCGACTCCACATCATCAGATCTTTACCAGATTTCACATGCTTGATTAGACTCCAGGCCTGAAGACATCTGCAGGCCAATTTCGAATCATAGTCATAGCGCCACCTACTGGTAACAGGAAGTTAAAGTCTTTATACTTTGGCTTGTTTCTCTTAGTAGGTAAATCAAATCAATATCAAATTTCTTCCACACAAATACAAGAAGTTCATAATGCCAGATCATGAAGCTTTTGATGTTTCGTCGAACGCCGTTGCCGTGGCGATGCAGTCTTCGCCGTGAAGAACGAAGGTCATTTTGAGAGGCTAAAAATGCTCGAAACATAAGCAAACTTGGCAAGTAGATTTCAAGGCCGAAATGTAGTTATGGAATATGATTTTATTGGTTCAGAGTGGCAAATCGGCTCAATAGCGCCCCCTACAAAATTTAGACGAAGCAGCCCTCGCAGTACGTTTGACCTAGATCTATTAAAATGTGGTGGGAACATGTATCACATATGGACTTCAATAAAAGTCTCTTGGGGTTATGCTCTAAACCCAACCGGAAGTCAGCCATTTTGCATTTCTTATGAATTTTTAGTGTCGTTTTTGTCATTTCCAGGCGCTGCACTTTAACGAACTCCTCCTAGAGAATTAATCAGATCAACTTCAAATTTGGTCGGTACAGTCTAAAGACCTTTGTGATGAAAAGTTACTCAGAGCTTGTTGTTTCGTGAAAAGCTGTTGCCGTGGCGACGCATTCTTCGCCGTTAACAACGAAGGTCATTTTGAGAGGCTAAAAATGCTCGAAACATAAGCAAACTTGGCAAGTAGATTACAAGGCCGAAATGTAGTTACAGAATATGATTTTATTGGTTCAGAGTGGCAAATCGGCTCAATAGCGCCCCCTACAAAATTTCAACGAAGCAGCCCTCGCAGTACGTTTGACCTAGATGTATGAAATGTGGTAGAAACATGTATCACATATGGACTGAAATAAAAGTCTCTTGGGGTCATGCTCTAAACCCAACCGGAAGTCAGCCATTTTGCATTTTTTATGAATTTCTCATGTCGTTTTTGTCATTTCCAGGCGCTGCACTTTAACGAACTCCTCCTAGGGAATTCATCAGATCAACTTCAAATTTGGTCGGTACAGTCTAAAGACCTTTGTGATGAAAAGATACTCAAAGCTTGTTGTTTCGTGAAAAGCTGTTGCCGTGGCGACGGAATTTCGATCCTTCGCCATGAACGAATAAACTGATGTAACTCGACTCCACATCATCAGATCTTTACCAGATTTCACATGTTTGATTAGACTCCAGGCCTGAAGACATCTGTAGGCCAATTTTGAATCATAGTCATAGCGCCACCTACTGGTAACAGGAAGTTAAAGTCTTGATACTTTGGCTTGTTTCTCTTAGTAGGTCAATCAAATCAATATCAAATTTGTTCCACACAAATAGTTCATAATGCCAGATCATGAAGCTTTTGATGTTTCGTCGAACGCCGTTGCCGTGGCGATGCAGTCTTCGCCGTTAACAACGAAGGTCATTTTGAGAGGCTAAAAATGCTCGAAACATAAGCAAACTTGGCATACACATTTAAATCCCAAAATGTAGTTGTATAATATGATTTTATTGGTTCAGAGTGGCAAATCGGCTCAATAGCGCCCCCTACAAAATTTCAACGAAGCAGCCCTCGCAGTACGTTTCACCTAGATGTATGAAATTTGGTAGGAACATGTATCACATATGGACTTAAATAAAAGTATATTGGGGCCATGCTCTGAACGTGCATGCAGTGTCTGACGGTCACGGAACTGAATGACAGCATCAACCAGAGTCCTCGCGCCGTCCGACGTTCGCGGACGTTCTCGGCCGCGCAGGCCGGAGTCCCGCCGGCACCCCGACGTGCATATTGCGAGGGCCCGCCCATCGCTGCTCGCAGCTTTAATTATTCTTATTTTTAGTGTTTCGTCGCAAAAAGGAGGTGCTTGGGATATTGGGAATGTTGTGAAATTTGGCACGCAAGCCAGAATTTGCGAAAATTGCAGTCTGATTGGGGTGTCCAGCTGCGGTATGAAATATTGGCTCGCTAGCGCCCCCTATTGAGTAGCCCCAACATCAGGATTCACCCAGCTGTATGAAATTTGGTCGGTATGTGGAACGTGATGAGACGCACAAAAAATCCTCTTGGACGTTTTCTCTAAACCAAACAGGAAGTCGGCCATTTTTGCTTTTATGCCGTTTTTTTACCGTTTCAAGGCGTCATACTTTAACGAACTCCTCCCAGAGATTTGACCCGATTGACTTCAGATTCGGCTAGTCTGCTCTTGAGACCTTGGCAGTGAAAAGTTACTCAAAGATCAAAAAGTTATCGAACTATGTGGCCGTGGCGTGGCGTCAAAGAAACACCATTCGCCACGAAACAGGAAGTTGTTGTAACTCGGCCGTACATTGTCGAATCTGCTCAAAATCTCTCATATGTCATAACATCCTGACCCGGAACACATCTATATGATAATTTTGAATCAAACTGATAGCGCCACCTAGTGGCAACCGGAAGTTGTACGCTGCGTACTTTGACATCCTGCTCCTCACAGATTAATCAGATCCCTCTCAAATGTTGTCATACAAGCCTTAAGACCTTGATAATGCTTCATTGTGAAGATTGTAAGAAGTTACTGAAGGGCGGCGACGTGGCGGCTCGGCGAATTTCGATCCTTCGCCATGAACGAATAAACTGATGTAACTCGACTCCACATCATCAGATCTTTACCAGATTTCACGTGTTTGATTAGACTCCAGGCCTGAAGACATCTGCAGGCCAATTTTGAATCATAGTCATAGCGCCACCTACTGGTAACAGGAAGTTAAAGTCTTTATACTTTGGCTTGTTTCTCTTAGTAGGTAAATCAAATCAATATCAAATTTGTTCCACACAAATACAAGAAGTTCATAATGCCAGATCATGAAGCTTTTGATGTTTCGTCGAACGCCGTTGCCGTGGCGATGCAGTCTTCGCCGTGAACAACGAAGGTCATTTTGAGAGGCTAAAAATGCTCGAAACATAAGCAAATTTGGCAAGGAGATTAAAAGGCCGAAATGTAGTTATAAAATATGATTTTATTGGTTCAGAGTGGCAAATCAGCTCAATAGCGCCCCCTACAAAATTCCGACGAAGCAGCCCTCGCAGTACGTTTGACCTAGATGTATGAAATGTGGTAGGAACATGTATCGCATATGGACTTCAATAAAAGTCTCTTGGGGCTATGCTCTAAACCCAACCGGAAGTCAGCCATTTTGCATTTTTTATGAATTTCTCATGTCGTTTTTGTCATTTCCAGGCGCTGCACTTTAACGAACTCCTCCTAGGGAATTCATCAGATCAGCTTCAAATTTGGTCGGTACAGTCTAAAGACCTTTGTGATGAAAAGTTACTCAAAGCTTGTTGTTTCGTGAAAAACTGTTACCGTGGCGACGCATTCTTCGCCGTTAACAACGAAGGTCATTTTGAGAGGCTACAAATGCTCGAAACATAAGCAAACTTGGCATACACATTTAAAGGCCAAAATGTAGTTGTATAATATGATTTTATTGGTTCAGAGTGGCAAATCGGCTCAATAGCGCCCCCTACAAAATTTCAACGAAGCAGCCCTCGCAGTACGTTTCACCTAGATGTATGAAATTTGGTAGGAACATGTATCACATATGGACTTAAATAAAAGTATATTGGGGCCATGCTCTGAACCTGCATGCAGTGTCTGACGGTCACGGAACTGAATGGCAGCATCAACCAGAGTCCTCGCGCCGTCCGACGGTCGCGGACGTTCTCGGCCGCGCAGGCCGGAGTCCCGCCGCCACCCCGACGTGCATGCACCCCGACGTGCATATTGCGAGGGCCCGCCCATCGCTGCTCGCAGCTTTATTCTTATTATTATTCTTATTATTATTATTATTATTTTATGTGTTTCGTCGCAAAAAGGAGGTGCTTGGGATATTGGGAAGTTTGTGAAATTTGGCAAGCAAGCCAGAATTTGCGAAAATTGCAGTCTGATTGGGGTGCCCAGCTGCGGTATGAAATATTGGCTCGCTAGCGCCCCCTATTGAGTAGCCCCAACATCAGGTTTCACCCAGCTGTATGAAAGTTGGTAGGTATGTGGAACGTGATGAGACGCACAAAAAATCCTCTTGGCCGTTTTCTCTAAACCAAACAGGAAGTCGGCCATTTTTGCTTTTATGACGTTTTTTGACCGTTTCAAGGCGTCATACTTTAACGAACTCCTCCCAGAGATTTGACCCGATTGACTTCAGATTCGGCTAGTCTGCTCTTGAGACCTTGGCAGTGAAAAGTTACTCAAAGATCAAAAAGTTATCAAACTATGTGGCCGTGGCGTGGCGTCAAAGAAACACCATTCGCCACGAAACAGGAAGTTGTTGTAACTCGGCCGTACATTGTCGAATCTGCTCAAAGTCTCTCATATGTCATAACATCCTGACCCGGAACACATCTATATGATAATTTTGAATCAAACTGATAGCGCCACCTAGTGGCAACCGGAAGTTGTACCCTGCGTACTTTGACATCCTGCTCCTAACAGATTAATCAGATCCCTCTCAAATGTTGTCATACAAGCCTTAAGACCTTGATAATGCTTCATTGTGAAAATTGTAAGAAGTTACTGAAGGGCGGCGACGTGGCGGCTCGGCGAATTTCGATCCTTCGCCATGAACGAATAAACTGATGTATCTCGACTCCACATCATCAGATCTTTACCAGATTTCACATGCTTGATTAGACTCCAGGCCTGAAGACATCTGCAGGCCAATTTCGAATCATAGTCATAGCGCCACCTACTGGTAACAGGAAGTTAAAGTCTTTATACTTTGGCTTGTTTCTCTTAGTAGGTAAATCAAATCAATATCAAATTTGTTCCACACAAATACAAGAAGTTCATAATGCCAGATCATGAAGCTTTTGATGTTTCGTCGAACGCCGTTGCCGTGGCGATGCAGTCTTCGCCGTGAACAACGAAGGTCATTTTGAGAGGCTAAAAATGCTCGAAACATAAGCAAACTTGGCAAGTAGATTCCAAGGCCGAAATGTAGTTATAGAATATGATTTTATTGGTTCAGAGTGGCAAATCGGCTCAATAGCGCCCCCTACAAAATTTCGACGAAGCAGCCCTCGCAGTACGTTTGACCTAGATGTATGAAATGTGGTAGGAACATGTATCGCATATGGACTTCAATAAAAGTCTCTTGGGGCTATGCTCTAAACCCAACCGGAAGTCAGCCATTTTGCATTTTTTATGAATTTCTCATGTCGTTTTTGTCATTTCCAGGCGCTGCACTTTAACGAACTCCTCCTAGGGAATTCATCAGATCAACTTCAAATTTGGTCGGTACAGTCTAAAGACCTTTGTGATGAAAAGTTACTCAAAGCTTGTTGTTTCATGAAAAGCTGTTGCCGTGGCGACGGAATTTCGATCCTTCGCCATAAACGAATAAACTGATGTAACTCGACTCCACATCATCAGATCTTTACCAGATTTCACGTGTTTGATTAGACTCCAGGCCTGAAGACATATGCAGGCCAATTTTGAATCATAGTCATAGCGCCACCTACTGGTAACAGGAAGTTAAAGTCTTGATACTTTGGCTTGTTTCTCTTAGTAGGTAAATCAAATCAATATCAAATTTGTTCCACACAAATAGTTCATAATGCCAGATCATGAAGCTTTTGATGTTTCGTCGAACGGCGTTGCCGCGGCGATGCAGTCTTCGCCGTTAACAACGAAGGTCATTTTGAGAGGCTAAAAATGCTCGAAACATAAGCAAACTTGGCATACACATTTAAAGCCCAAAATGTAGTTGTATAATATGATTTTATTGGTTCAGAGTGGCAAATCGGCTCAATAGCGCCCCCTACAAAATTTCAATGAAGCAGCCATCGCAGTACGTTTCACCTAGATGTATGAAATTTGGTAGGAACATGTATCACATATGGACTTAAATAAAAGTATATTGGGGCCATGCTCTGAACCTGCATGCAGTGTCTGACGGTCACAGAACTGAATGGCAGCATCAACCAGAGTCCTCGCGCCGTCCGACGGTCAGGCCAGAGTCCCGCCGGCACCCCGACGTGCATGCACCCCGACGTGCATATTGCGAGGGCCCGCTCATCGCTGCTCGCAGCTTTAATTATTATTATTTTATGTGTTTCGTCGCAAAAAGGAGGTGCTTGGGATATTGGGAAGTTTGTGAAATTTGGCAAGCAAGCCAGAATTTGCGAAAATTGCAGTCTGATTGGGGTGCCCAGCTGCGGTATGAAATATTGGCTCGCTAGCGCCCCCTATTGAGTAGCCCCAACATCAGGTTTCACCCAGCTGTATGAAAGTTGGTAGGTATGTGGAACGTGATGAGACGCACAAAAAATCCTCTTGGCCGTTTTCTCTAAACCAAACAGGAAGTCGGCCATTTTTGCTTTTATGACGTTTTTTGACCGTTTCAAGGCGTCATACTTTAACGAACTCCTCCCAGAGATTTGACCCGATTGACTTCAGATTCGGCTAGTCTGCTCTTGAGACCTTGGCAGTGAAAAGTTACTCAAAGATCAAAAAGTTATCAAACTATGTGGCCGTGGCGTGGCGTCAAAGAAACACCATTCGCCACGAAACAGGAAGTTGTTGTAACTCGGCCGTACATTGTCGAATCTGCTCAAAATCTCTCATATGTCATAACATCCTGACCCGGAACACATCTATATGATAATTTAGAATCATAGTGATAGCGCCACCTAGTGGCAACCGGAAGTTGTACGCTGCGTACTTTGACATCCTGCTCCTCACAGATTAATCAGATCCCTCTCAAATGTTGTCAAACAAGCCTTAAGACCTTGATAATGCTTCGTTGTGAAGATTGTAAGAAGTTACTGAAGGGCGGCGACGTGGCGGCTCGGCGAATTTCGATCCTTCGCCATGAACGAATAAACTGATGTATCTCGACTCCACATCATCAGATCTTTACCAGATTTCACATGCTTGATTAGACTCCAGGCCTGAAGACATCTGCAGGCCAATTTTGAATCATAGTCATAGCGCCACCTACTGGTAACAGGAAGTTAAAGTCTTGATACTTTGGCTTGTTTCTCTCAGTAGGTAAATCAAATCAATATCAAATTTGTTCCACACAAATACAAGAAGTTCATAATGCCAGATCATGAAGTTTTTGATGTTTCGTCGAACGCCGTTGCCGTGGCGATGCAGTCTTCGCCGTTAACAACGAAGGTCATTTTGACAGGCTAAAAATGCTCGAAACATAAGCAAACTTGGCAAGTAGATTACAAGGCCGAAATGTAGTTAGGGAATATGATTTTATTGGTTCAGAGTGGCAAATCGGCTCAATAGCGCCCCCTACAAAATTTCGACGAAGGAGCCCTCGCAGTACGTTTGACCTAGATGTATGAAATTTGGTGGGAACATGTATCACATATGGACTTAAATAAAAGTATATTGGGGCCATGCTCTAAACCTGCATGCAGTGTCTGACGGTCACAGAACTAAATGGCAGCATCAGCCAGAGTCCTCGCGCCGTCCGACGGTCGCGGACGTTCTCGGCCGCGCAGGCCGGAGTCCCGCCGGCACCCCGACGTGCATATTGCGAGGGCCCGCCCATCGCTGCTCGCAGCTTTAATTCTTATTATTAGGGCCCGAGCACCGACGTAGTCGGAGCGGAGGACCTATTGAAACCGCTATGTTTATTATTATTATTATTTTATGTGTTTCGTCGCAAAAAGGAGGTGCTTGGGATATTGGGAAGTTTGTGAAATTTGGCACGCAAGCCAGAATTTGCGAAAATTGCAGTCTGATTGGGGTGTCCAGCTGCGGTATGAAATATTGGCTCGCTAGCGCCCCCTATTGAGTAGCCCCAACATCAGGATTCACCCAGCTGTATGAAATTTGGTCGGTATGTGGAAAGTGATGAGACGCACAAAAAATCCTCTTGGCCGTTTTCTCTAAACCAAACAGGAAGTCGGCCATTTTTGCTTTTATGACGTTTTTTGACCGTTTCAAGGCGTCATACTTTAACGAACTCCTCCCAGAGATTTGACCCGATTGACTTCAGATTCGGCTAGTCTGCTCTTGAGACCTTGGCAGTGAAAAGTTACTCAAAGATCAAAAAGTTATCGAACTATGTGGCCGTGGCGTGGCGTCAAAGAAACACCATTCGCCACGAAACAGGAAGTTGTTGTAACTCGGCCGTACATTGTCGAATCTGCTCAAAGTCTCTCATATGTCATAACATCCTGACCCGGAACACATCTATATGATAATTTTGAATCAAACTGATAGCGCCACCTAGTGGCAACCGGAAGTTGTACGCTGCGTACTTTGACATCCTGCTCCTAACAGATTAATCAGATCCCTCTCAAATGTTGTCATACAAGCCTTAAGACCTTGATAATGCTTCATTGTGAAAATTGTAAGAAGTTACTGAAGGGCGGCGACGTGGCGGCTCGGCGAATTTCGATCCTTCGCCATGAACGAATAAACTGATGTATCTCGACTCCACATCATCAGATCTTTACCAGATTTCACATGCTTGATTAGACTCCAGGCCTGAAGACATCTGCAGGCCAATTTCGAATCATAGTCATAGCGCCACCTACTGGTAACAGGAAGTTAAAGTCTTTATACTTTGGCTTGTTTCTCTTAGTAGGTAAATCAAATCAATATCAAATTTGTTCCACACAAATACAAGAAGTTCATAATGCCAGATCATGAAGCTTTTGATGTTTCGTCGAACGCCGTTGCCGTGGCGATGCAGTCTTCGCCGTGAACAACGAAGGTCATTTTGAGAGGCTAAAAATGCTCGAAACATGCTCGAAACATGCTCGAAACATTCTCGTTCTCGTTCTCGTCCGCGCAGGCCGGAGTCCCGCCGGCACCCCGACGTGCATGCACCCCGACGTGCATATTGCGAGGGCCCGCTCATCGCTGCTCGCAGCTTTAATTATTCTTATTTTTAGTGTTTCGTCGCAAAAAGGAGGTGCTTGGGATATTGGGAAGTCTGTGAAATTTGGCACGCAAGCCAGAATTTGCGAAAATTGCAGTCTGATTGGGGTGTCCAGCTACGGTATGAAATATTGGCTCGCTAGCGCCCCCTATTGAGTAGCCCCAACATCAGGTTTCACCCAGCTGTATGAAAGTTAGTAGGTATGTGGAACGTGATGAGACGCACCAAAAATCCTCTTGGAAGTTTTCTCTAAACCAAACAGGAAGTCGGCCATTTTTACTTTTATGACGTTTTTTGGCCGTTTCAAGGCGTCATACTTTAACGAACTCCTCCCAGAGATTTGACCCGATTGACTTCAGATTCGGCGAGTCTGCTCTTGAGACCTTGGCAGTGAAAAGTTACTCAAAGATCAAAAAGTTATCGAACTATGTGGCCGTGGCGTGGCGTCAAAGAAACACTATTCGCCACGAAACAGGAAGTTGTTGTAACTCGGCCGTACATTGTCGAATCTGCTCCAAATCTCTCATATTTCATAACATCCTGACCCGGAACACATCTGTATGATAATTTAGAATCATAGTGATAGCGCCACCTAGTGGCAACCGGAAGTTGTACGCTGCGTACTTTGACATCCTGCTCCTCACAGATTCATCAGATCCCTCTCAAATCTTGTCAAACAAGCCTTAAGACCTTGATAATGCTTCATTGTGAAGATTGTAAGAAGTTACTGAAGGGCGGCGACGTGGCGGCTCGGCGAATTTCGATCCTTCGCCATGAACGAATAAACTGATGTACCTCGACTCCACATCATTAGATCTTTACCAGATTTCACGTGTTTGATTAGACTCCAGGCCTGAAGACATCTGCAGGCCAATTTTGAATCATAGTCATAGCGCCACCTACTGGTAACAGGAAGTTATAGTCTTTATACTTTGGCTTGTTTCTCTTAGTAGGTAAATCAAATCAATATCAAATTTGTTCCACACAAATACAAGAAGTTCATAATGCCAGATCATGAAGCTTTTGATGTTTCGTCGAATGCCGTTGCCGTGGCGATGCAGTCTTCGCCGTTAACAACGAAGGTCATTTTGAGAGGCTAAAAATGCTCGAAACATAAGCAAACTTGGCATACACATTTAAAGCCCAAAATGTAGTTGTATAATATGATTTTATTGGTTCAGAGTGGCAAATCGGCTCAATAGCGCCCCCTACAAAATTTCAACGAAGCAGCCCTCGCAGTACGTTTCACCTAGATGTATGAAATTTGGTAGGAACATGTATCACATATGGACTTCAATAAAAGTATATTGGGGCCATGCTCTGAACCTGCATGCAGTGTCTGACGGTCACGGAACTGAATGACAGCATCAACCAGAGTCCTCGCGCCGTCCGACGGTCGCGGACGTTCTCGGCCGCGCAGGCCGGAGTCCCGCCGGCACCCCGACGTGCATGCACCCCGACGTGCATATTGCGAGGGCCCGCCCATCGCTGCTCGCAGCTTTAATTATTCTTATTATTATTATTATTATTTTATGTGTTTCGTCGCAAAAAGGAGGTGCTTGGGATATTGGGAAGTTTGTGAAATTTGGCAAGCAAGCCAGAATTTGCGAAAATTGCAGTCTGATTGGGGTGCCCAGCTGCGGTATGAAATATTGGCTCGCTAGCGCCCCCTATTGAGTAGCCCCAACATCAGGTTTCACCCAGCTGTATGAAAGTTGGTAGGTATGTGGAACGTGATGAGACGCACAAAAAATCCTCTTGGCCGTTTTCTCTAAACCAAACAGGAAGTCGGCCATTTTTGCTTTTATGACGTTTTTTGACCGTTTCAAGGCGTCATACTTTAACGAACTCCTCCCAGAGATTTGACCCGATTGACTTCAGATTCGGCTAGTCTGCTCTTGAGACCTTGGCAGTGAAAAGTTACTCAAAGATCAAAAAGTTATCAAACTATGTGGCCGTGGCGTGGCGTCAAAGAAACACCATTCGCCACGAAACAGGAAGTTGTTGTAACTCGGCCGTACATTGTCGAATCTGCTCAAAATCTCTCATATGTCATAACATCCTGACCCGGAACACATCTATATGATAATTTAGAATCATAGTGATAGCGCCACCTAGTGGCAACCGGAAGTTGTACGCTGCGTACTTTGACATCCTGCTCCTCACAGATTAATCAGATCCCTCTCAAATGTTGTCAAACAAGCCTTAAGACCTTGATAATGCTTCGTTGTGAAGATTGTAAGAAGTTACTGAAGGGCGGCGACGTGGCGGCTCGGCGAATTTCGATCCTTCGCCATGAACGAATAAACTGATGTATCTCGACTCCACATCATCAGATCTTTACCAGATTTCACATGCTTGATTAGACTCCAGGCCTGAAGACATCTGCAGGCCAATTTTGAATCATAGTCATAGCGCCACCTACTGGTAACAGGAAGTTAAAGTCTTGATACTTTGGCTTGTTTCTCTCAGTAGGTAAATCAAATCAATATCAAATTTGTTCCACACAAATACAAGAAGTTCATAATGCCAGATCATGAAGTTTTTGATGTTTCGTCGAACGCCGTTGCCGTGGCGATGCAGTCTTCGCCGTTAACAACGAAGGTCATTTTGACAGGCTAAAAATGCTCGAAACATAAGCAAACTTGGCAAGTAGATTACAAGGCCGAAATGTAGTTAGGGAATATGATTTTATTGGTTCAGAGTGGCAAATCGGCTCAATAGCGCCCCCTACAAAATTTCGACGAAGGAGCCCTCGCAGTACGTTTGACCTAGATGTATGAAATTTGGTGGGAACATGTATCACATATGGACTTAAATAAAAGTATATTGGGGCCATGCTCTAAACCTGCATGCAGTGTCTGACGGTCACAGAACTAAATGGCAGCATCAGCCAGAGTCCTCGCGCCGTCCGACGGTCGCGGACGTTCTCGGCCGCGCAGGCCGGAGTCCCGCCGGCACCCCGACGTGCATATTGCGAGGGCCCGCCCATCGCTGCTCGCAGCTTTAATTATTCTTATTATTATTTTACCAGTTTGATGGCAAAAAGGAGGTGCTTGGGATATTGGGAAGTCTGTGAAATTTGGCACGCAAGCCAGAATTTGCGAAAATTGCAGTCTGATTGGGGTGTCCAGCTGCGGTATGAAATATTGGCTCGCTAGCGCCCCCTATTGAGTAGCCCCAACATCAGGATTCACCCAGCTGTATGAAATTTGGTAGGTATGTGGAACGTGATGAGACGCACAAAAAATCCTCTTGGCCGTTTTCTCTAAACCAAACAGGAAGTCGGCCATTTTTGCTTTTATGACGTTTTTTGACCGTTTCAAGGCGTCATACTTTAACGAACTCCTCCCAGAGATTTGACCCGATTGACTTCAGATTCGGCGAGTCTGCTCTTGAGACCTTGGCAGTGAAAAGTTACTCAAAGATCAAAAAGTTATCGAACTATGTGGCCGTGGCGTGGCGTCAAAGAAACACCATTCGCCACGAAACAGGAAGTTGTTGTAACTTGGCCGTACATTGTCGAATCTGCTCCAAATCTCTCATATGTCATAACATCCTGACCCGGAACACATCTATATGATAATTTAGAATCATAGTGATAGCGCCACCTAGTGGCAACCGGAAGTTGTAGGCTGCGTACTTTGACATCCTGCTCCTCACAGATTAATCAGATCCCTCTCAAATGTTGTCAAACAAGCCTTAAGACCTTGATAATGCTTCGTTGTGAAGATTGTAAGAAGTTACTGAAGGGCGGCGACGTGGCGGCTCGGCGAATTTCGATCCTTCGCCATGAACGAATAAACTGATGTATCTTGACTCCACATCATCAGATCTTTCCCAGATTTCACGTGTTTGATTAGACTCCAGGCCTGAAGACATCTGCAGGCCAATTTTGAATCATAGTCATAGCGCCACCTACTGGTAACAGGAAGTTAAAGTCTTTATACTTTGGCTTGTTTCTCTTAGTAGGTAAATCAAATCAATATCAAATTTGTTCCACACAAATAGAAGAAGTTCATAATGCCAGATCATGAAGCTTTTGATGTTTCGTCGAACGCCGTTGCCGTGGCGATGCAGTCTTCGCCTTTAACAACGAAGGTCATTTTGAGAGGCTAAAAATGCTCGAAACATAAGCAAACTTGGCAAGTAGATTACAAGGCCGAAATGTAGTTACGGAATATGATTTTATTGGTTCAGAGTGCCAAATCGGCTCAATAGCGCCCCCTACAAAATTTCGACGAAGCAGCCCTCGCAGTACGTTTGACCTAGATGTATGAAATGTGGTAGGAACATGTATCACATATGGACTTCAATAAAAGTCTCTTGGGGCTATGCTCTAAACCCAACCGGAAGTCAGCCATTTTGCATTTCTTATGAATTTCTAGTGTCGTTTTTGTCATTTCCAGCCGCTGCACTTTAACGAACTCCTCCTAGGGAATTCATCAGATCAACTTCAAATTTGGTCGGTACAGTCTAAAGACCTTTGTGATGAAAAGTTACTCAAAGCTTGTTGTTTCGTGAAAAGCTGTTGCCGTGGCGACGCATTCTTCGGCGTTAACAACGAAGGTCATTTTGAGAGGCTAAAAATGCTCGAAACATAAGCAAACTTGGCATACACATTTAAAGCCCAAAATGTAGTTGTATAATATGATTTTATTGGTTCAGAGTGGCAAATCGGCTCAATAGCGCCCCCTACAAAATTTCAACGAAGCAGCCCTCGCAGTACGTTTCACCTAGATGTATGAAATTTGGTGTATGAAAACATGTATCACATATGGACTGAAATAAACGTATGTTGGGGCCATGCTCTGAACCTGCATACAGTGTCTGACGGTCACAGAACTGAATGGCAGCATCAACCAGAGTCCTCGCGCCGTCCGACAGGTCGCGGACGTTCTCGGCCGCGCAGGCCGGAGTCCCGCCGGCACCCCGACGTGCATGCACCCCGACGTGCATATTGCGAGGGCCCGCTCATCGCTGCTCGCAGCTTTAATTAGGGCCCGAGCACCGACGTAGTCGGAGCGGAGGACCTATTGAAACCGTAATGTTTATTAGGGCCCGAGCACCGACGTAGTCGGAGCGGAGGACCTATTGAATTTCGAATGTTTATTCTTCTTATTATTAGGGCCCGAGCACCGACGTAGTCGGAGCGGAGGACCTATTGAATTTCGAATGTTTATTATTCTTATTATTATTATTAGGGCCCGAGCACCGACGTAGTCGGAGCGGAGGACCTATTGAATTTCGAATGTTTATTATTATTATTAGGGCCCGAGCACCGACGTAGTCGGAGCGGAGGACCTATTGAAACCGTAATGTTTATTATTATTATTCTTATTCTTAGTCTTTCGTCGCAAAAAGGAGGTGCTTGGGATATTGGGAATGTTGTGAAATTTGGCACGCAAGCCAGAATTTGCGAAAATTGCAGTCTGATTGGGGTGTCCAGCTGCGTTATGAAATATTGGCTCGCTAGCGCCCCCTATTGAGTAGCCCCAACATCAGGTTTCACCCAGCTGTATGAAAGTTGGTAGGTATGTGGAACGTGATGAGACGCACCAAAAATCCTCTTGGAAGTTTTCTCTAAACCAAACAGGAAGTCGGCCATTTTTGCATTTATGACGTTTTTTGACCGTTTCAAGGCGCCATACTTTAACGAACTCCTCCCAGAGATTTGACCCGATTGACTTCAGATTCGGCGAGTCTGCTCTTGAGACCTTGGCAGTGAAAAGTTACTCAAAGATCAAAAAGTTATCAAACTATGTGGCCGTGGCGTGGCGTCAAAGAAACACCATTCGCCACGAAACAGGAAGTTGTTGTAACTCGGCCGTACATTGTCGAATCTGCTCAAAATCTCTCATATGTCATAACATCCTGACCCGGAACACATCTATATGATAATTTAGAATCATAGTGATAGCGCCACCTAGTGGCAACCGGAAGTTGTACGCTGCGTACTTTGACATCCTGCTCCTCACAGATTAATCAGATCCCTCTCAAATGTTGTCAAACAAGCCTTAAGACCTTGATAATGCTTCGTTGTGAAGATTGTAAGAAGTTACTGAAGGGCGGCGACGTGGCGGCTCGGCGAATTTCGATCCTTCGCCATGAACGAATAAACTGATGTAACTCGACTCCACATCATCAGATCTTTGCCAGATTTCACGTGTTTGATTAGACTCCAGGCCTGAAGACATATCCAGGCCAATTTTGAATCATAGTCATAGCGCCACCTACTGGTAACAGGAAGTTAAAGTCTTTATACTTTGGCTTGTTTCTCTTAGTAGGTAAATCAAATCAATATCAAATTTCTTCCACACAAATACAAGAAGTTCATAATGCCAGATCATGAAGCTTTTGATGTTTCGTCGAACGCCGTTGCCGTGGCGATGCAGTCTTCGCCGTTAACAACGAAGGTCATTTTGAGAGGCTAAAAATGTTCGAAACATAAGCAAACTTGGCAAGTAGATTACAAGGCCGAAATGTAGTTACAGAATCTGATTTTATTGGTTCAGAGTGCCAAATCGGCTCAATAGCGCCCCCTACAAAATTTCGACGAAGCAGCCCTCGCAGTACGTTTGACCTAGATGTATGAAATGTGGTAGGAACATGTATCGCATATGGACTTCAATAAAAGTCTCTTGGGGCTATGCTCTAAACCCAACCGGAAGTCAGCCATTTTGCATTTTTTATGAATTTCTCATGTCGTTTTTGTCATTTCCAGGCGCTGCACTTTAACGAACTCCTCCTAGGGAATTCATCAGATCAACTTCAAATTTGGTCGGTACAGTCTAAAGACCTTTGTGATGAAAAGTTACTCAAAGTTTGTTGTTTCGTGAAAAGCTGTTGCCGTGGCGACGGAATTTCGATCCTTCGCCATGAACGAATAAACTGATGTAACTCGACTCCACATCATCAGATCTTTACCAGATTTCACGTGTTTGATTAGACTCCAGGCCTGAAGACATATGCAGGCCAATTTTGAATCATAGTCATAGCGCCACCTACTGGTAACAGGAAGTTAAAGTCTTGATACTTTGGCTTGTTTCTCTTAGTAGGTAAATCAAATCAATATCAAATTTGTTCCACACAAATAGTTCATAATGCCAGATCATGAAGCTTTTGATGTTTCGTCGAACGCCGTTGCCGTGGCGATGCAGTCTTCGCCGTTAACAACGAAGGTCATTTTGAGAGGCTAAAAATGCTCGAAACATAAGCAAACTTGGCATACACATTTAAAGCCCAAAATGTAGTTGTATAATATGATTTTATTGGTTCAGAGTGGCAAATCGGCTCAATAGCGCCCCCTACAAAATTTCAACGAAGCAGCCCTCGCAGTACGTTTCACCTAGATGTATGAAATTTGGTAGGAACATGTATCACATATGGACTTAAATAAAAGTATATTGGGGCCATGCTCTGAACCTGCATGCAGTGTCTGACGGTCACGGAACTGAATGACAGCATCAACCAGAGTCCTCGCGCCGTCCGACGGTCGCGGACGTTCTCGGCAGCGCAGGCCGGAGTCCCGCCGCCACCCCGACGTGCATGCACCCCGACGTGCATATTGCGAGGGCCCGCTCATCGCTGCTCGCAGCTTTAATTAGGGCCCGAGCACCGACGTAGTCGGAGCGGAGGACCTATTGAATTTCGAATGTTTATTCTTCTTATTATTATTATTATTATTATTCTTAGTCTTTCGTCGCAAAAAGGAGGTGCTTGGGATATTGGGAATGTTGTGAAATTTGGCACGCAAGCCAGAATTTGCGAAAATTGCAGTCTGATTGGGGTGTCCAGCTGCAGTATGAAATATTGGCTCGCTAGCGCCCCCTATTGAGTAGCCCCAACATCAGGATTCACCCAGCTGTATGAAAGTTGGTAGTTATGTGGAACGTGATGAGACGCACCAAAAATCCTCTTGGCCGTTTTCTCTAAACCAAACAGGAAGTCGGCCATTTTTGCTTTTATGACGTTTTTTGACCGTTTCAAGGCGTCATACTTTAACGAACTCCTCCCAGAGATTTGACCCGATTGACTTCAGATTCGGCTAGTCTGCTCTTGAGACCTTGGCAGTGAGAAGTTACTCAAAGATCAAAAAGTTATCGAACTATGTGGCCGTGGCGTGGCGTCAAAGAAACACCATTCGCCACGAAACAGGAAGTTGTTGTAACTCGGCCGTACATTGTCGAATCTGCTCAAAATCTCTCATATGTCATAACATCCTGACCCGGAACACATCTATATGATAATTTAGAATCAAACTGATAGCGCCACCTAGTGGCAACCGGAAGTTGTACGCTGCGTACTTTGACATCCTGCTCCTCACAGATTAATCAGATCCCTCTCAAATGTTGTCAAACAAGCCTTAAGACCTTGATAATGCTTCGTTGTGAAGATTGTAAGAAGTTACTGAAGGGCGGCGACGTGGCGGCTCGGCGAATTTCGATCCTTCGCCATGAACGAATAAACTGATGTAACTCGACTCCACATCATCAGATCTTTACCAGATGTCATGTGTTTGATTAGACTCCAGGCCTGACGACATCTGCAGGCCAATTTTGAATCATAGTCATAGCGCCACCTACTGGTAACAGGAAGTTAAAGTCTTTATACTTTGGCTTGTTTCTCTTAGTAGGTAAATCAAATCAATATCAAATTTGTTCCACACAAATACAAGAAGTTCATAATGCCAGATCATGAAGCTTTTGATGTTTCGTCGAACGCCGTTGCCGTGGCGATGCAGTCTTCGCCGTGAACAACGAAGGTCATTTTGAGAGGCTAAAAATGCTCGAAACATAAGCAAACTTGGAAAGTAGATTACAAGGCCGAAATGTAGTTATGGAATATGATTGTATTGGTTCAGAGTGGCAAATCGGCTCAATAGCGCCCCCTACAAAATTTCGACGAAGCAGCCCTCGCAGTACGTTTGACCTAGATGTATGAAATGTGGTAGGAACATGTATCGCATATGGACGTCAATAAAAGTCTCTTGGGGCTATGCTCTAAACCCAACCGGAAGTCAGCCATTTTGCATTTTTTATGAATTTCTCATGTCGTTTTTGTCATTTCCAGGCGCTGCACTTTAACGAACTCCTCCTAGGGAATTCATCAGATCAACTTCAAATTTGGTCGGTACAGTCTAAAGACCTTTGTGATGAAAAGTTACTCAAAGCTTGTTGTTTCATGAAAAGCTGTTGCCGTGGCGACGGAATTTCGATCCTTCGCCATAAACGAATAAACTGATGTAACTCGACTCCACATCATCAGATCTTTACCAGATTTCACGTGTTTGATTAGACTCCAGGCCTGAAGACATATGCAGGCCAATTTTGAATCATAGTCATAGCGCCACCTACTGGTAACAGGAAGTTAAAGTCTTGATACTTTGGCTTGTTTCTCTTAGTAGGTAAATCAAATCAATATCAAAGTTGTTCCACACAAATAGTTCATAATGCCAGATCATGAAGCTTTTGATGTTTCGTCGAACGCCGTTGCCGTGGCGATACAGTCTTCGCTGTTAACAACGAAGGTCATTTTGAGAGGCTAAAAATGCTCGAAACATAAGCAAACTTGGCATACACATTTAAAGCCCAAAATGTAGTTGTATAATATAATTTTATTGGTTCAGTGTGGCAAATCGGCTCAATAGCGCCCCCTACAAAATTTCAACGAAGCAGCCCTCGCAGTACGTTTCACCTAGATGTATGAAATTTGGTAGGAACATGTATCACATATGGACTTAAATAAAAGTATATTGGGGCCATGCTCTGAACCTGCATGCAGTGTCTGACGGTCACGGAACTGAATGACAGCATCAACCAGAGTCCTCGCGCCGTCCGACGGTCGCGGACGTTCTCGGCCTCGCAGGCCGGAGTCCCGCCGGCACCCCGACGTGCATGCACCCCGACGTGCATATTGCGAGGGCCCGCTCATCGCTGCTCGCAGCTTTAATTATTATTATTTTTAGTGTTTCGTCGCAAAAAGGAGGTGCTTGGGATATTGGGAATGTTGTGAAATTTGGCACGCAAGCCAGAATTTGCGAAAATTGCAGTCTGATTGGGGTGTCCAGCTGCGGTATGAAATATTGGCTCGCTAGCGCCCCCTATTGAGTAGCCCCAACATCAGGATTCACCCAGCTGTATGAAATTTGGTCGGTATGTGGAACGTGATGAGACGCACAAAAAATCCTCTTGGCCGTTTTCTCTAAACCAAACAGGAAGTCGGCCATTTTTGCTTTTATGACGTTTTTTGACCGTTTCAAGGCGTCATACTTTAACGAACTCCTCCCAGAGATTTGACCCGATTGACTTCAGATTCGGCTAGTCTGCTCTTGAGACCTTGGCAGTGAAAAGTTACTCAAAGATCAAAAAGTTATCGAACTATGTGGCCGTGGCGTGGCGTCAAAGAAACACCATTCGCCACGAAACAGGAAGTTGTTGTAACTCAGCCGTACATTGTCGAATCTGCTCAAAGTCTCTCATATGTCATAACATCCTGACCCGGAACACATCTATATGATAATTTTGAATCAAACTGATAGCGCCACCTAGTGGCAACCGGAAGTTGTACGCTGCGTACTTTGACATCCTGCTCCTAACAGATTAATCAGATCCCTCTCAAATGTTGTCATACAAGCCTTAAGACCTTGATAATGCTTCATTGTGAAAATTGTAAGAAGTTACTGAAGGGCGGCGACGTGGCGGCTCGGCGAATTTCGATCCTTCGCCATGAACGAATAAACTGATGTATCTCGACTCCACATCATCAGATCTTTACCAGATTTCACATGCTTGATTAGACTCCAGGCCTGAAGACATCTGCAGGCCAATTTCGAATCATAGTCATAGCGCCACCTACTGGTAACAGGAAGTTAAAGTCTTTATACTTTGGCTTGTTTCTCTTAGTAGGTAAATCAAATCAATATCAAATTTGTTCCACACAAATACAAGAAGTTCATAATGCCAGATCATGAAGCTTTTGATGTTTCGTCGAACGCCGTTGCCGTGGCGATGCAGTCTTCGCCGTGAACCACGAAGGTCATTTTGAGAGGCTAAAAATGCTCGAAACATAAGCAAACTTGGCAAGTAGATTACAAGGCCGAAATGTAGTTACAGAATCTGATTTTATTGGTTCAGAGTGGCAAATCGGCTCAATAGCGCCCCCTACAAAATTTCGACGAAGCAGCCCTCGCAGTACGTTTGACCTAGATGTATGAAATGTGGTAGGAACATGTATCGCATATGGACTTCAATAAAAGTCTCTTGGGGCTATGCTCTAAACCCAACCGGAAGTCAGCCATTTAGCATTTCTTATGAATTTCTAGTGTCGTTTTTGTCATTTCCAGGCGCTGCACTTTAACGAACTCCTCCTAGGGAATTAATCAGATCAACTTCAAATTTGGTCGGTACAGTCTAAAGACCTTTGTGATGAAAAGTTACTCAAAGCTTGTTGTTTCGTGAAAAGCTGCTGCCGTGGCAACGGAATTTCGATCCTTCGCCATGAACGAATAAACTGATGTAACTCGACTCCACATCATCAGATCTTTACAAGATTTCACGTGTTTGATTAGACTCCAGGCCTGAAGACATCTGCAGGCCAATTTTGAATAATAGTCATAGCGCCACCTACTGGTAACAGGAAGTTAAAGTCTTGATACTTTGGCTTGTTTCTCTTAGTAGGTAAATCAAATCAATATCAAATTTGTTCCACACAAATACAAGAAGTTCATAATGCCAGATCATGAAGCTTTTGATTTTTCGTCGAACGCCGTTGCCGTGGCGATGCAGTCTTCGCCGTTAACAACGAAGGTCATTTTGAGAGGCTAAAAATGCTCGAAACATAAGCAAACTTGGCAAGTAGATTACAAGCCCGAAATGTAGTTATAGAATATGATTTTATTGGTTCAGAGTGGCAAATTGGCTCAATAGCGCCCCCTACAAAATTTCGACGAAGCAGCCCTCGCAGTACGTTTCACCTAGATGTATGCAATTTGGTAGGAACATGTATCACATATGGACTGAAATAAAAGTATATTGGGGCCATGCTCTGAACCTGCATGCAGTGTCTGACGGTCACAGAACTGAATAGCAGCATCAACCAGAGTCCTCGCGCCGTCCGACGGTCGCGGACGTTCTCGGCCGTGCAGGCCAGAGTCCCGCCGGCACCCCGACGTGCATATTGCGAGGGCCCGCTCATCGCTGCTCGCAGCTTTAATTATTATTATTTTATGTGTTTCGTCGCAAAAAGGAGGTGCTTGGGATATTGGGAATGTTGTGAAATTTGGCACGCAAGCCAGAATTTGCGAAAATTGCAGTCTGATTGGGGTGTCCAGCTGCGGTATGAAATATTGGCTCGCTAGCGCCCCCTATTGAGTAGCCCCAACATCAGGATTCACCCAGCTGTATGAAATTTGGTCGGTATGTGGAACGTGATGAGACGCACAAAAAATCCTCTTGGCCGTTTTCTCTAAACCAAACAGGAAGTCGGCCATTTTTGCTTTTATGACGTTTTTTGACCGTTTCAAGGCGTCATACTTTAACGAACTCCTCCCAGAGATTTGACCCGATTGACTTCAGATTCGGCTAGTCTGCTCTTGAGACCTTGGCAGTGAAAAGTTACTCAAAGATCAAAAAGTTATCGAACTATGTGGCCGTGGCGTGGCGTCAAAGAAACACCATTCGCCACGAAACAGGAAGTTGTTGTAACTCGGCTGTACATTGTCGAATCTGCTCAAAATCTCTCATATGTCATAACATCCTGACCCGGAACACATCTATATGATAATTTAGAATCATAGTGATAGCGCCACCTAGTGGCAACCGGAAGTTGTACGCTGCGTACTTTGACATCCTGCTCCTCACAGATTAATCAGATCCCTCTCAAATGTTGTCAAACAAGCCTTAAGACCTTGATAATGCTTCATTGTGAAGATTGTAAGAAGTTACTGAAGGACGGCGACGTGGCGGCTCGGCGAATTTCGATCCTTCGCCATGAACGAATAAACTGATGTAACTCGACTCCACATCATCAGATCTTTACCAGATTTCACGTGTTTGATTAGACTCCAGGCCTGAAGACATCTGCAGGCCAATTTTGAATCATAGTCATAGCGCCACCTACTGGTAACAGGAAGTTAAAGTCTTTATACTTTGGCTTGTTTCTCTTAGTAGGTAAATCAAATCAATATCAAATTTCTTCCACACAAATACAAGAAGTTCATAATGCCAGATCATGAAGCTTTTGATGTTTCGTTGAACGCCGTTGCCGTGGCGATGCAGTCTTCGCCGTTAACAACGAAGGTCATTTTGAGAGGCTAAAAATGCTCGAAACATAAGCAAACTTGGCATACACATTTAAAGCCCAAAATGTAGTTGTATAATATGATTTTATTGGTTCAGAGTGCCAAATCGGCTCAATAGCGCCCCCTACAAAATTTCGACGAAGCAGCCCTCGCAGTACGTTTGACCTAGATGTATGAAATGTGGTAGGAACATGTATCGCATATGGACTTCAATAAAAGTCTCTTGGGGCTATGCTCTAAACCCAACCGGAAGTCAGCCATTTTGCATTTTCTATGAATTTCTCATGTCGTTTTTGTCATTTCCAGGCGCTGCACTTTAATGAACTCCTCCTAGGGAATTCATCAGATCAACTTCAAATTTGGTCGGTACAGTCTAAAGACCTTTGTGATGAAAAGTTACTCAAAGCTTGTTGTTTCGTGAAAAGCTGTTGCCGTGGCAACGGAATTTCGATCCTTCGCCATGAACGAATAAACTGATGTAACTCGACTCCACATCATCAGATCTTTACCAGATTTCACGTGTTTGATTAGACTCCAGGCCTGAAGACATCTGCAGGCCAATTTTGAATAATAGTCATAGCGCCACCTACTGGTAACAGGAAGTTAAAGTCTTGATACTTTGGCTTGTTTCTCTTAGTAGGTAAATCAAATCAATATCAAATTTCTTCCACACAAATAGTTCATAATGCCAGATCATGAAGCTTTTGATGTTTCGTCGAACGCCGTTGCCGTGGCGATGCAGTCTTCGCCGTTAACAACGAAGGTCATTTTGAGAGGCTAAAAATGCTCGAAACATAAGCAAACTTGGCATACACATTTAAAGCCCAAAATGTAGTTGTATAATATGATTTTATTGGTTCAGAGTGGCAAATCGGCTCAATAGCGCCCCCTACAACATTTCAACGAAGCAGCCCTCGCAGTACGTTTCACCTAGATGTATGAAATTTGGTAGGAACATGTATCACATATGGACTTAAATAAAAGTATATTGGGGCCATGCTCTGAACCTGCATGCAGTGTCTGACGGTCACAGAACTGAATGGCAGCATCAACCAGAGTCCTCGCGCCGTCCGACGGTCGCGGAAGTTCTCGGCCGCGCAGGCCGGAGTCCCGCCGGCACGCCGACGTGCATGCACCCCGACGTGCATATAGCGAGGGCCCGCTCATCGCTGCTCGCAGCTTTAATTATTATTATTATTATTATTTTATGTGTTTCGTCGCAAAAAGGAGGTGCTTGGGATATTGGGAATGTTGTGAAATTTGGCACGCAAGCCAGAATTTGCGAAAATTGCAGTCTGATTGGGGTGTCCAGCTGCGGTATGAAATATTGGCTCGCTAGCGCCCCCTATTGAGTAGCCCCAACATCAGGATTCACCCAGCTGTATGAAATTTGGTCGGTATGTGGAACGTGATGAGACGCACAAAAAATCCTCTTGGCCGTTTTCTCTAAACCAAACAGGAAGTCGGCCATTTTTGCTTTTATGACGTTTTTTGACCGTTTCAAGGCGTCATACTTTAACGAACTCCTCCCAGAGATTTGACCCGATTGACTTCAGATTCGGCTAGTCTGCTCTTGAGACCTTGGCAGTGAAAAGTTACTCAAAGATCAAAAAGTTATCGAACTATGTGGCCGTGGCGTGGCGTCAAAGAAACACCATTCGCCACGAAACAGGAAGTTGTTGTAACTCGGCTGTACATTGTCGAATCTGCTCAAAATCTCTCATATGTCATAACATCCTGACCCGGAACACATCTATATGATAATTTAGAATCATAGTGATAGCGCCACCTAGTGGCAACCGGAAGTTGTACGCTGCGTACTTTGACATCCTGCTCCTCACAGATTAATCAGATCCCTCTCAAATGTTGTCAAACAAGCCTTAAGACCTTGATAATGCTTCATTGTGAAGATTGTAAGAAGTTACTGAAGGACGGCGACGTGGCGGCTCGGCGAATTTCGATCCTTCGCCATGAACGAATAAACTGATGTAACTCGACTCCACATCATCAGATCTTTACCAGATTTCACGTGTTTGATTAGACTCCAGGCCTGAAGACATCTGCAGGCCAATTTTGAATCATAGTCATAGCGCCACCTACTGGTAACAGGAAGTTAAAGTCTTTATACTTTGGCTTGTTTCTCTTAGTAGGTAAATCAAATCAATATCAAATTTCTTCCACACAAATACAAGAAGTTCATAATGCCAGATCATGAAGCTTTTGATGTTTCGTTGAACGCCGTTGCCGTGGCGATGCAGTCTTCGCCGTTAACAACGAAGGTCATTTTGAGAGGCTAAAAATGCTCGAAACATAAGCAAACTTGGCATACACATTTAAAGCCCAAAATGTAGTTGTATAATATGATTTTATTGGTTCAGAGTGCCAAATCGGCTCAATAGCGCCCCCTACAAAATTTCGACGAAGCAGCCCTCGCAGTACGTTTGACCTAGATGTATGAAATGTGGTAGGAACATGTATCGCATATGGACTTCAATAAAAGTCTCTTGGGGCTATGCTCTAAACCCAACCGGAAGTCAGCCATTTTGCATTTTCTATGAATTTCTCATGTCGTTTTTGTCATTTCCAGGCGCTGCACTTTAATGAACTCCTCCTAGGGAATTCATCAGATCAACTTCAAATTTGGTCGGTACAGTCTAAAGACCTTTGTGATGAAAAGTTACTCAAAGCTTGTTGTTTCGTGAAAAGCTGTTGCCGTGGCAACGGAATTTCGATCCTTCGCCATGAACGAATAAACTGATGTAACTCGACTCCACATCATCAGATCTTTACCAGATTTCACGTGTTTGATTAGACTCCAGGCCTGAAGACATCTGCAGGCCAATTTTGAATAATAGTCATAGCGCCACCTACTGGTAACAGGAAGTTAAAGTCTTGATACTTTGGCTTGTTTCTCTTAGTAGGTAAATCAAATCAATATCAAATTTCTTCCACACAAATAGTTCATAATGCCAGATCATGAAGCTTTTGATGTTTCGTCGAACGCCGTTGCCGTGGCGATGCAGTCTTCGCCGTTAACAACGAAGGTCATTTTGAGAGGCTAAAAATGCTCGAAACATAAGCAAACTTGGCATACACATTTAAAGCCCAAAATGTAGTTGTATAATATGATTTTATTGGTTCAGAGTGGCAAATCGGCTCAATAGCGCCCCCTACAACATTTCAACGAAGCAGCCCTCGCAGTACGTTTCACCTAGATGTATGAAATTTGGTAGGAACATGTATCACATATGGACTTAAATAAAAGTATATTGGGGCCATGCTCTGAACCTGCATGCAGTGTCTGACGGTCACAGAACTGAATGGCAGCATCAACCAGAGTCCTCGCGCCGTCCGACGGTCGCGGAAGTTCTCGGCCGCGCAGGCCGGAGTCCCGCCGGCACGCCGACGTGCATGCACCCCGACGTGCATATAGCGAGGGCCCGCTCATCGCTGCTCGCAGCTTTAATTATTATTATTATTCTTAGTCTTTCGTCGCAAAAAGGAGGTGCTTGGGATATTGGGAATGTTGTGAAATTTGGCACGCAAGCCAGAATTTGCGAAAATTGCAGTCTGATTGGGGTGCCCAGCTGCGGTATGAAATATTGGCTCGCTAGCGCCCCCTATTGAGTAGCCCCGACATCAGGATTCACCCAGCTGTATGAAAGTTGGTAGTTATGTGGAACGTGATGAGACGCACCAAAAATCCTCTTGGCCGTTTTCTCTAAACCAAACAGGAAGTCGGCCATTTTTGCTTTTATGACGTTTTTTGACCGTTTCAAGGCGTCATACTTTAACGAACTCCTCCCAGAGATTTGACCCGATTGACTTCAGATTCGGCGAGTCTGCTCTTGAGACCTTGACAGTGAAAAGTTACTCAAAGATCAAAAAGTTATCGAACTATGTGGCCGTGGCGTGGCGTCAAAGAAACACCATTCGCCACGAAACAGGAAGTTGTTGTAACTCGGCCGTACATTGTCGAATCTGCTCCAAATCTCTCATATGTCATAACATCCTGACCCGGAACACATCTATATGATAATTTAGAATCATAGTGATAGCGCCACCTAGTGGCAACCGGAAGTTGTACGCTGCGTACTTTGACATCCTGCTCCTCACAGATTAATCAGATCCCTCTCAAATGTTGTCAAACAAGCCTTAAGACCTTGATAATGCTTCGTTGTGAAGATTGTAAGAAGTTACTGAAGGGCGGCGACGTGGCGGCTCGGCGAATTTCGATCCTTCGCCATGAACGAATAAACTGATGTATCTCGACTCCACATCATCAGATCTTTACCAGATTTCACATGCTTGATTAGACTCCAGGCCTGAAGACATCTGCAGGCCAATTTTGAATCATAGTCATAGCGCCACCTACTGGTAACAGGAAGTTAAAGTCTTGATACTTTGGCTTGTTTCTCTCAGTAGGTAAATCAAATCAATATCAAATTTGTTCCACACAAATACAAGAAGTTCATAATGCCAGATCATGAAGTTTTTGATGTTTCGTCGAACGCCGTTGCCGTGGCGATGCAGTCTTCGCCGTTAACAACGAAGGTCATTTTGACAGGCTAAAAATGCTCGAAACATAAGCAAACTTGGCAAGTAGATTACAAGGCCGAAATGTAGTTAGGGAATATGATTTTATTGGTTCAGAGTGGCAAATTGGCTCAATAGCGCCCCCTACAAAATTTCGACGAAGCAGCCCTCGCAGTACGTTTGACCTAGATGTATGAAATTTGGTGGGAACATGTATCACATATGGACTTAAATAAAAGTATATTGGGGCCATGCTCTAAACCTGCATGCAGTGTCTGACGGTCACAGAACTAAATGGCAGCATCAGCCAGAGTCCTCGCGCCGTCCGACGGTCGCGGGCGTTCTCGGCCGCGCAGGCCGGAGTCCCGCCGGCACCCCGACGTGCATATTGCGAGGGCCCGCTCATCGCTGCTCGCAGCTTTAATTCTTCTTCTTATTCTTAGTCTTTCGTCGCAAAAAGGAGGTGCTTGGGATATTGGGACGTTTGTGAAATTTGGCACGCAAGCCAGAATTTGCGAAAATTGCAGTCTGATTGGGGTGTCCAGCTGCGGTATGAAATATTGGCTCGCTAGCGCCCCCTATTGAGTAGCCCCAACGTCAGGATTCACCCAGCTGTATGAAAGTTGGTAGGTATGTGGAACGTGATGAGACGCACAAAAAATCCTCTTGGCCGTTTTCTCTAAACCAAACAGGAAGTCGGCCATTTTTACTTTTATGACGTTTTTTGGCCGTTTCAAGTCGTCATACTTTAACGAACTCCTCCCAGAGATTTGACCCGATTGACTTCAGATTCAGCTAGTCTGCTCTTGAGACCTTGGCAGTGAAAAGTTACTCAAAGATCAAAAAGTTATCGAACTATGTGGCCGTGGCGTGGCGTCAAAGAAACACTATTCGCCACCAAACAGGAAGTTGTTGTAACTCGGCCGTACATTGTCGAATCTGCTCCAAATCTCTCATATGTCATAACATCCTGACCCGGAACACATCTGTATGATAATTTAGAATCGTAGTGATAGCGCCACCTAGTGGCAACCGGAAGTTGTACGCTGCGTACTTTGACATCCTGCTCCTCACAGATTAATCAGATCCCTCTCAAATCTTGTCAAACAAGCCTTAAGACCTTGATAATGCTTCGTTGTGAAGATTGTAAGAAGTTACTGAAGGGCGGCGACGTGGCGGCTCGGCGAATTTCGATCCTTCGCCATGAACGAATAAACTGATGTATCTCGACTCCACATCATCAGATCTTTCCCAGATTTCACATGCTTGATTAGACTCCAGGCCTGAAGACATCTGCAGGCCAATTTTGAATCATAGTCATAGCGCCACCTACTGGTAACAGGAAGTCAAAGTCTTGATACTTTGGCTTGTTTCTCTCAGTAGGTAAATCAAATCAATATCAAATTTGTTCGACACAAATACAAGAAGTTCATAATGCCAGATCATGAAGTTTTTGATGTTTCGTCAAACGCCGTTGCCGTGGCGATGCAGTCTTCGCCGTTAACAACGAAGGTCATTTTGACAGGCTAAAAATGCTCGAAACATAAGCAAACTTGGCAAGTAGATTACAAGGCCGAAATGTAGTTAGGGAATATGATTTTATTGGTTCAGAGTGGCAAATCGGCTCAATAGCGCCCCCTACAAAATTTCGACGAAGGAGCCCTCGCAGTACGTTTGACCTAGATGTATGAAATGTGGTAGGAACATGTATCACATATGGACTTCAATAAACGTCTCTTGGGGCCATGCTCTAAACCCAACCGGAAGTCAGCCATTTTGCATTTCTTATGAATTTCTAGTGTCGTTTTTGTCATTTCAAGGCGCTGCACTTTAACGAACTCCTCCTAGGGAATTAATCAGATCAACTTCAAATTTGGTCGGTACAGTCTAAAGACCTTTGTGATGAAAAGTTACTCAAAGCTTGTTGTTTCGTGAAAAGGTGTTGCCGCGGCGACGCATCCTTCGCCGTTAACAACGAAGGTCATTTTGAGAGGCTAAAAATGCTCGAAACATAACCAAACTTGGCAAGTAGATTACAAGGCCGAAATGTAGTTATGGAATATGATTTTATTGGTTCAGAGTGGCAAATCGGCTCAATAGCGCCCCCTACAAAATTTCAACGAAGCAGCCCTCGCAGTACGTTTCACCTAGATGTATGAAATTTGGTAGGAACATGTATCACATATGGACTTCAATAAAAGTATATTGGGGCCATGCTCTAAACCTGCATGCAGTGTCTGACGGTCACAGAACTGAATGGCAGCATCAGCCAGAGTCCTCGCGCCGTCCGACGGTCGCGGACGTTCTCGGCCGCGCAGGCCGGAGTCCCGCCGGCACTCCGACGTGCATGCACCCCGACGTGCATATAGCGAGGGCCCGCTCATCGCTGCTCGCAGCTTTAATTAGGGCCCGAGCACCGACGTAGTCGGAGCGGAGGACCTATTGAAACCGTAATGTTTATTATTCTTATTATTAGGGCCCGAGCACCGACGTAGTCGGAGCGGAGGACCTATTGAAACCGTAATGTTTATTAGGGCCCGAGCACCGACGTAGTCGGAGCGGAGGACCTATTGAAACCGTAATGTTTATTCTTATTATTATTATTCTTCTTCTTCCGCTTTCATGGCAAAAAGGAGGTGCTTGGCATATTGGGAATGTTGTGAAATTTGGCACGCAAGCCAGAATTTGCGAAAATTGCAGTCTGATTGGGGTGTCCAGCTGCGGTATGAAATATTGGCTCGCTAGCGCCCCCTATTGAGTAGCCCCAACATCAGGATTCACCCAGCTGTATGAAATTTGGTAGGTATGTGGAACGTGATGAGACGCACAAAAAATCCTCTTGGCCGTTTTCTCTAAACCAAACAGGAAGTCGGCCATTTTTGCTTTTATGACGTTTTTTGACCGTTTCAAGGCGTCATACTTTAACGAACTCCTCCCAGAGATTTGACCCGATTGACTTCAGATTCGGCGAGTCTGCTCTTGAGACCTTGGCAGTGAAAAGTTACTCAAAGATCAAAAAGTTATCGAACTATGTGGCCGTGGCGTGGCGTCAAAGAAACACCATTCGCCACGAAACAGGAAGTTGTTGTAACTTGGCCGTACATTGTCGAATCTGCTCCAAATCTCTCATATGTCATAACATCCTGACCCGGAACACATCTATATGATAATTTAGAATCATAGTGATAGCGCCACCTAGTGGCAACCGGAAGTTGTAGGCTGCGTACTTTGACATCCTGCTCCTCACAGATTAATCAGATCCCTCTCAAATGTTGTCAAACAAGCCTTAAGACCTTGATAATGCTTCATTGTGAAGATTGTAAGAAGTTACTGAAGGGCGGCGACGTGGCGGCTCGGCGAATTTCGATCCTTCGCCATGAACGAATAAACTGATGTAACTCGACTCCACATCATCAGATCTTTACCAGATTTCACGTGTTTGATTAGACTCCAGGCCTGAAGACATATGCAGGCCAATTTTGAATCATAGTCATAGCGCCACCTACTGGTAACAGGAAGTTAAAGTCTTGATACTTTGGCTTGTTTCTCTCAGTAGGTAAATCAAATCAATATCAAATTTGTTCCACACAAATAGTTCATAATGCCAGATCATGAAGCTTTTGATGTTTCGTCGAACGCCGTTGCCGTGGCGATGCAGTCTTCGCCGTTAACAACGAAGGTCATTTTGAGAGGCTAAAAATGCTCGAAACATAAGCAAACTTGGCATACACATTTAAAGCCCAAAATGTTGTTGTATAATATGATTTTATTGGTTCAGAGTGGCAAATCGGCTCAATAGCGCCTCCTACAAAATTTCAACGAAGCAGCCCTCGCAGTACGTTTCACCTAGATGTATGAAATTTGGTAGGAACATGTATCACATATGGACTTAAATAAAAGTATATTGGGGCCATGCTCTGAACCTGCATGCAGTGTCTGACGCCACGGAACTGAATGACAGCATCAACCAGAGTCCTCGCGCCGTCCGACGGTCGCGGACGTTCTCGGCCGCGCAGGCCGGAGTCCCGCCGGCACCCCGACGTGCATGCACCCCGACGTGCATATTGCGAGGGCCCGCTCATCGCTGCTCGCAGCTTTAATTAGGGCCCGAGCACCGACGTAGTCGGAGCGGAGGACCTATTGAATTTCGAATGTTTATTATTCTTATTAGGGCCCGAGCACCGACGTAGTCGGAGCGGAGGACCTATTGAATTTCGAATGTTTATTATTATTATTCTTATTATTAGGGCCCGAGCACCGACGTAGTCGGAGCGGAGGACCTATTGAATTTCGAATGTTTATTATTATTATTCTTATTATTTTATGTGTTTCGTCGCAAAAAGGAGGTGCTTGGGATATTGGGAATGTTGTGAAATTTGGCACGCAAGCCAGAATTTGCGAAAATTGCAGTCTGATTGGGGTGTCCAGCTGCAGTATGAAATATTGGCTCGCTAGCGCCCCCTATTGAGTAGCCCCGACATCAGGATTCACCCAGCTGTATGAAAGTTGGTAGTTATGTGGAACGTGATGAGACGCACCAAAAATCCTCTTGGCCGTTTTCTCTAAACCAAACAGGAAGTCGGCCATTTTTGCTTTTATGACGTTTTTTGACCGTTTCAAGGCGTCATACTTTAACGAACTCCTCCCAGAGATTTGACCCGATTGACTTCAGATTCGGCGAGTCTGCTCTTGAGACCTTGACAGTGAAAAGTTACTCAAAGATCAAAAAGTTATCGAACTATGTGGCCGTGGCGTGGCGTCAAAGAAACACCATTCGCCACGAAACAGGAAGTTGTTGTAACTCGGCCGTACATTGTCGAATCTGCTCAAAGTCTCTCATATGTCATAACATCCTGACCCGGAACACATCTGTATGATAATTTTGAATCAAACTGATAGCGCCACCTAGTGGCAACCGGAAGTTGTACGCTGCGTACTTTGACATCCTGCTCCTAACAGATTAATCAGATCCCTCTCAAATGTTGTCATACAAGCCTTAAGACCTTGATAATGCTTCATTGTGAAAATTGTAAGAAGTTACTGAAGGGCGGCGACGTGGCGGCTCGGCGAATTTCGATCCTTCGCCATGAACGAATAAACTGATGTATCTCGACTCCACATCATCAGATCTTTACCAGATTTCACATGCTTGATTAGACTCCAGGCCTGAAGACATCTGCAGGCCAATTTCGAATCATAGTCATAGCGCCACCTACTGGTAACAGGAAGTTAAAGTCTTTATACTTTGGCTTGTTTCTCTTAGTAGGTAAATCAAATCAATATCAAATTTGTTCCACACAAATACAAGAAGTTCATAATGCCAGATCATGAAGCTTTTGATGTTTCGTCGAACGCCGTTGCCGTGGCGATGCAGTCTTCGCCGTGAACAACGAAGGTCATTTTGAGAGGCTAAAAATGCTCGAAACATAAGCAAACTTGGCAAGTAGATTACAAGGCCGAAATGTAGTTACAGAATCTGATTTTATTGGTTCAGAGTGGCAAATCGGCTCAATAGCGCCCCCTACAAAATTTCGACGAAGCAGCCCTCGCAGTACGTTTGACCTAGATGTATGAAATGTGGTAGGAACATGTATCGCATATGGACTTCAATAAAAGTCTCTTGGGGCTATGCTCTAAACCCAACCGGAAGTCACCTACTTTGCATTTCTTCTGAATTTCTAGTGTCGTTTTTGTCATTTCCAGCCGCTGCACTTTAACGAACTCCTCCTAGGGAATTAATCAGATCAACTTCAAATGTGGTCGGTACAGTCTAAAGACCTTTGTGATGAAAAGTTACTCAAAGGTTGTTGTTTCGTGAAAAGTTGTTGCCGTGGCGACGGAATTTCGATCCTTCGCCATAAACGAATAAACTGATGTAACTCGACTCCACATCATCAGATCTTTACCAGATTTCACGTGTTTGATTAGACTCCAGGCCTGAAGACATATGCAGGCCAATTTTGAATCATAGTCATAGCGCCACCTACTGGTAACAGGAAGTTAAAGTCTTGATACTATGGCTTGTTTCTCTTAGTAGGTAAATCAAATCAATATCAAATTTGTTCCACACAAATAGTTCATAATGCCAGATCATGAAGCTTTTGATGTTTCGTCGAACGCCGTTGCCGTGGCGATGCAGTCTTCGCCGTTAACAACGAAGGTCATTTTGAGAGGCTAAAAATGCTCGAAACATAAGCAAACTTGGCATACACATTTAAAGCCCAAAATGTAGTTGTATAATATGATTTTATTGGTTCAGAGTGGCAAATCGGCTCAATAGCGCCCCCTACAAAATTTCAACGAAGCAGCCCTCGCAGTACGTTTCACCTAGATGTATGAAATTTGGTAGGAACATGTATCACATATGGACTTAAATAAAAGTATATTGGGGCCATGCTCTGAACCTGCATGCAGTGTCTGACGGTCACGGAACTGAATGACAGCATCAACCAGAGTCCTCGCGCCGTCCGACGGTCGCGGACGTTCTCGGCCACGCAGGCCGGAGTCCCGCCGGCACCCCGACGTGCATGCACCCCGACGTGCATATAGCGAGGGCCCGCCCATCGCTGCTCGCAGCTTTAATTTTATGTGTTTCGTCGCAAAAAGGAGGTGCTTGGGATATTGGGAATGTTGTGAAATTTGGCACGCAAGCCAGAATTTGCGAAAATTGCAGTCTGATTGGGGTGTCCAGCTGCAGTATGAAATATTGGCTCGCTAGCGCCCCCTATTGAGTAGCCCCGACATCAGGATTCACCCAGCTGTATGAAAGTTGGTAGTTATGTGGAACGTGATGAGACGCACCAAAAATCCTCTTGGCCGTTTTCTCTAAACCAAACAGGAAGTCGGCCATTTTTGCTTTTATGACGTTTTTTGACCATTTCAAGGCGTCATACTTTAACGAACTCCTCCCAGAGATTTGACCCGATTGACTTCAGATTCGGCGAGTCTGCTCTTGAGACCTTGACAGTGAAAAGTTACTCAAAGATCAAAAAGTTATCGAACTATGTGGCCGTGGCGTGGCGTCAAAGAAACACCATTCGCCACGAAACAGGAAGTTGTTGTAACTCGGCCGTACATTGTCGAATCTGCTCAAAGTCTCTCATATGTCATAACATCCTGACCCGGAACACATCTGTATGATAATTTTGAATCAAACTGATAGCGCCACCTAGTGGCAACCGGAAGTTGTACGCTGCGTACTTTGACATCCTGCTCCTAACAGATTAATCAGATCCCTCTCAAATGTTGTCATACAAGCCTTAAGACCTTGATAATGCTTCATTGTGAAAATTGTAAGAAGTTACTGAAGGGCGGCGACGTGGCGGCTCGGCGAATTTCGATCCTTCGCCATGAACGAATAAACTGATGTATCTCGACTCCACATCATCAGATCTTTACCAGATTTCACATGCTTGATTAGACTCCAGGCCTGAAGACATCTGCAGGCCAATTTTGAATCATAGTCATAGCGCCACCTACTGGTAACAGGAAGTTAAAGTCTTTATACTTTGGCTTGTTTCTCTTAGTAGGTAAATCAAATCAATATCAAATTTGTTCCACACAAATACAAGAAGTTCATAATGCCAGATCATGAAGCTTTTGATGTTTCGTCAAACGCCGTTGCCGTGGCGATGCAGTCTTCGCCGTTAACAACGAAGGTCATTTTGAGAGGCTAAAAATGCTCGAAACATAAGCAAACTTGGCAAGTAGATTAAAAGGCCGAAATGTAGTTACAGAATCAGATTTTATTGGTTCAGAGTGCCAAATCGGCTCAATAGCGCCCCCTACAAAGTTTCGACGAAGCAGCCCTCGCAGTACGTTTGACCTAGATGTATGAAATGTGGTAGGAACATGTATCGCATATGGACTTCAATAAAAGTCTCTTGGGGCTATGCTCTAAACCCAACCGGAAGTCAGCCATTTTGCATTTTTTATGAATTTCTCATGTCGTTTTTGTCATTTCCAGCCGCTGCACTTTAACGAACTCCTCCTAGGGAATTCATCAGATCAACTTCAAATTTGGTCGGTACAGTCTAAAGACCTTTGTGATGAAAAGTTACTCAAAGCTTGTTGTTTCGTGAAAAGCTGTTGCCGTGGCGACGGAATTTCGATCCTTCGCCATGAACGAATAAACTGATGTAACTCGACTCCACATCATCAGATCTTTACCAGATTTCACGTGTTTGATTAGACTCCAGGCCTGAAGACATCTGCAGGCCAATTTTGAATCATAGTCATAGCGCCACCTACTGGTAACAGGAAGTTAAAGTCTTGATACTTTGGCTTGTTTCTCTTAGTAGGTAAATCAAATCAATATCAAATTTGTTCCACACAAATAGTTCATAATGCCAGATCATGAAGCTTTTGATGTTTCGTCGAACGCCATTGCCGTGGCGATGCAGTCTTCGCCGTTAACAACGAAGGTCATTTTGAGAGGCTAAAAATGCTCGAAACATAAGCAAACTTGGCATACACATTTAAAGCCCAAAATGTAGTTGTATAATATGATTTTATTGGTTCAGAGTGGCAAATCGGCTCAATAGCGCCCCCTACAAAATTTCAACGAAGCAGCCCTCGCAGTACGTTTCACCTAGATGTATGGAATTTGGTAGGAACATGTATCACATATGGACTTAAATAAAAGTATATTGGGGCCATGCTCTGAACCTGCATGCAGTGTCTGACGGTCACGGAACTGAATGACAGCATCAACCAGAGTCCTCACGCCGTCCGACGGTCGCGGACGTTCTCGGCCGCGCAGGCCGGAGTCCCGCCGGCACCCCGACGTGCATGCACCCCGACGTGCATATTGCGAGGGCCCGCCCATCGCTGCTCGCAGCTTTAATTCTTCTTATTATTCTTATTTTTAGTGTTTCGTCGCAAAAAGGAGGTGCTTGGGATATTGGGAATGTTGTGAAATTTGGCACGCAAGCCAGAATTTGCGAAAATTGCAGTCTGATTGGGGTGTCCAGCTGCAGTATGAAATATTGGCTCGCTAGCGCCCCCTATTGAGTAGCCCCAACATCAGGATTCACCCAGCTGTATGAAAGTTGGTAGTTATGTGGAACGTGATGAGACGCACCAAAAATCCTCTTGGCCGTTTTCTCTAAACCAAACAGGAAGTCGGCCATTTTTGCTTTTATGACGTTTTTTGACCGTTTCAAGGCGTCATACTTTAACGAACTCCTCCCAGAGATTTGACCCGATTGACTTCAGATTCGGCTAGTCTGCTCTTGAGACCTTGGCAGTGAAAAGTTACTCAAAGATCAAAAAGTTATCGAACTATGTGGCCGTGGCGTGGCGTCAAAGAAACACCATTCGCCACGAAACAGGAAGTTGTTGTAACTCGGCCGTACATTGTCGAATCTGCTCAAAATCTCTCATATGTCATAACATCCTGACCCGGAACACATCTGTATGATAATTTTGAATCAAACTGATAGCGCCACCTAGTGGCAACCGGAAGTTGCACGCTTCGTACTTTGACATCCTGCTCCTCACAGATTCATCAGATCCCTCTCAAATGTTGTCAAACAAGCCTTAAGACCTTGATAATGCTTCGTTGTGAAGATTGTAAGAAGTTACTGAAGGGCGGCGACGTGGCGGCTCGGCGAATTTCGATCCTTCGCCATGAACGAATAAACTGATGTAACTCGACTCCACATCATCAGATCTTTACCAGATGTCATGTGTTTGATTAGACTCCAGGCCTGACGACATCTGCAGTCCAATTTTGAATCATAGTCATAGCGCCACCTACTGGTAACAGGAAGTTAAAGTCTTTATACTTTGGCTTGTTTCTCTTAGTAGGTAAATCAAATCAATATCAAATTTGTTCCACACAAATACAAGAAGTTCATAATGCCAGATCATGAAGCTTTTGATGTTCCGTCGAACGCCGTTGCCGTGGCGATGCAGTGTTCGCCGTTAACAACGAAGGTCATTTTGAGAGGCTAAAAATGCTCGAAACATAAGCAAATTTGGCAAGCAGATTACAAGGCCGAAATGTAGTTACAGAATATGATTTTATTGGTTCAGAGTGGCAAATCGGCTCAATAGCGCCCCCTACAAAATTTCGACGAAGCAGCCCTCGCAGTACGTTTGACCTAGATGTATGAAATGTGGTAGGAACATGTATCGCATATGGACTTCAATAAAAGTCTCTTGGGGCAATGCTCTAAACCCAACCGGAAGTCAGCCATTTTGCATTTTTTATGAATTTCTCATGTCGTTTTTGTCATTTCCAGGCGCTGCACTTTAACGAACTCCTCCTAGGGAATTCATCAGATCAACTTCAAATTTGGTCGGTACAGTCTAAAGACCTTTGTGATGAAAAGTTACTCAAAGCTTGTTGTTTCGTGAAAAGCTGTTGCCGTGGCGACGCATCCTTCGCCGTTAACAACGAAGGTCATTTTGAGAGGCTAAAAATGCTCGAAACATAACCAAACTTGGCAAGTAGATTACAAGGCCGAAATGTAGTTATGGAAAATGATTTTATTGGTTCAGAGTGGCAAATCGGCTCAATAGCGCCCCCTACAAAATTTCAACGAAGCAGCCCTCGCAGTACGTTTCACCTAGATGTATGAAATTTGGTAGGAACATGTATCACATATGGACTTAAATAAAAGTCTCTTGGGGCCATGCTCTGAACCTGCATGCAGTGTCTGACGGTCACAGAACTGAATGGCAGCATCAACCAGAGTCCTCGCGCCGTCCGACGGTCGCGGACATTCTCGGCCGCACAGGCCGGAGTCCCACCGGCACCCCGACGTGCATGCACCCCGACGTGCATATAGCGAGGGCCCGCCCATCGCTGCTCGCAGCTTTAATTAGGGCCCGAGCACCGACGTAGTCGGAGCGGAGGACCTATTGAAACCGTAATGTTTATTAGGGCCCGAGCACCGACGTAGTCGGAGCGGAGGACCTATTGAAACCGCTATGTTTATTATTATTATTCTTATTATTTTATGTGTTTCGTCGCAAAAAGGAGGTGCTTGGGATATTGGGAAGTTTGTGAAATTTGGCACGCAAGCCAGAATTTGCGAAAATTGCAGTCTGATTGGGGTGTCCAGCTGCGGTATGAAATATTGGCTCGCTAGCGCCCCCTATTGAGTAGCCCCGACATCAGGTTTCACCCAGCTGTATGAAAGTTGGTAGGTATGTGGAACGTGATGAGACGCACAAAAAATCCTCTTGGACGTTTTCTCTAAACCAAACAGGAAGTCGGCCATTTTTACTTTTATGACGTTTTTTGACCGTTTCAAGGCGTCATACTTTAACGAACTCCTCCCAGAGATTTGACCCGATTGACTTCAGATTCGGCTAGTCTGCTCTTGAGACCTTGGCAATGAAAAGTTACTCAAAGATCAAAAAGTTATCGAACTATGTGGCCGTGGCGTGGCGTCAAAGAAACACCATTCGCCACGAAACAGGAAGTTGTTGTAACTCGGCCGTACATTGTCGAATCTGCTCAAAATCTCTCATATGTCATAACATCCTGACCCGGAACACATCTATATGATCATTTAGAATCATAGTGATAGCGCCACCTAGTGGCAACCGGAAGTTGTACGCTGCGTACTTTGACATCCTGCTCCTCACAGATTAATCAGATCCCTCTCAAATGTTGTCAAACAAGCCTTAAGACCTTGATAATGCTTCGTTGTGAAGATTGTAAGAAGTTACTGAAGGGCGGCGACGTGGCGGCTCGGCGAATTTCGATCCTTCGCCATGAACGAATAAACTGATGTAACTCGACTCCACATCATCAGATCTTTGCCAGATTTCACGTGTTTGATTAGACTCCAGGCCTGAAGACATATCCAGGCCAATTTTGAATCATAGTCATAGCGCCACCTACTGGTAACAGGAAGTTAAAGTCTTTATACTTTGGCTTGTTTCTCTTAGTAGGTAAATCAAATCAATATCAAATTTCTTCCACACAAATACAAGAAGTTCATAATGCCAGATCATGAAGCTTTTGATGTTTCGTCGAACGCCGTTGCCGTGGCGATGCAGTCTTCGCCGTTAACAACGAAGGTCATTTTGACAGGCTAAAAATGCTCGAAACATAAGCAAACTTGGCATACTCATTTAAAGCCCAAAATGTAGTTGTATAATATGATTTTATTGGTTCAGAGTGGCAAATCGGCTCAATAGCGCCCCCTACAAAATTTCAACGAAGCAGCCATCGCAGTACGTTTCACCTAGATGTATGAAATTTGGTAGGAACATGTATCACATATGGACTTAAATAAAAGTATATTGGGGCCATGCTCTGAACCTGCATGCAGTGTCTGACGGTCACGGAACTAAATGACAGCATCAACCAGAGTCCTCACGCCGTCCGACGGTCGCGGACGTTCTCGGCCGCGCAGGCCGGAGTCCTGCCGGCACCCCGACGTGCATGCACCCCGACGTGCATATTGCGAGGGCCCGCTCATCGCTGCTCGCAGCTTTAATTAGGGCCCGAGCACCGACGTAGTCGGAGCGGAGGACCTATTGAAACCGTAATGTTTATTATTATTCTTAGTCTTTCGTCGCAAAAAGGAGGTGCTTGGGATATTGGGAAGTCTGTGAAATTTGGCACGCAAGCCAGAATTTGCGAAAATTGCAGTCTGATTGGGGTGTACAGCTGCGGTATGAAATATTGGCTCGCTAGCGCCCCCTATTGAGTAGCCCCAACATCAGGTTTCACCCAGCTGTATGAAAGTTGGTAGTTATGTGGAACGTGATGAGACGCACCAAAAATCCTCTTGAAAGTTTTCTCTAAACCAAACAGGAAGTCGGCCATTTTTACTTTTATGACGGTTTTTGACCGTTTCAAGGCGTCATACTTTAATGAACTCCTCCCAGAGATTTGACCCGATTGACTTCAGATTCGGCTAGTCTGCTCTTGAGACCTTGGCAGTGAAAAGTTACTCAAAGATCAAAAAGTTATCGAACTATGTGGCCGTGGCGTGGCGTCAAAGAAACACCATTCGCCACGAAACAGGAAGTTGTTGTAACTCGGCCGTACATTGTCGAATCTGCTCCAAATCTCTCATATGTCATAACATCCTGACCCGGAACACATCTGTATGATAATTTAGAATCATAGTGATAGCGCCACCTAGTGGCAACCGGAAGTTGTACGCTGCATACTTTGACATCCTGCTCCTCACAGATTAATCAGATCCCTCTCAAATGTTGTCAAACAAGCCTTAAGACCTTGATAATGCTTCATTGTGAAGACTGTAAGAAGTTACTGAAGGGCGGCGACGTGGCGGCTCGGCGAATTTCGATCCTTCGCCATGAACGAATAAACTGATGTATCTCGACTCCACATAATCAGATCTTTACCAGATTTCACGTGTTTGATTAGACTCCAGGCCTTAAGACATCTGCAGGCCAATTTTGAATCATAGTCATAGCGCCACCTACTGGTATCAGGAAGTTAAAGTCTTTATACTTTGGCTTGTTTCTCTTAGTAGGTAAATCAAATCAATATCAAATTTGTTCCACACAAATACAAGAAGTTCATAATGCCAGATCATGAAGCTTTTGATGTTTCGTCGAACGCCGTTGCCGTGGCGATCCTGTCTTCGCCGTTAACAACGAAGGTCATTTTGAGAGGCTAAAAATGCTCGAAACATAAGCAATCTTGGCAAGTAGATTACAAGGCCGAAATGTAGTTAGGGAATATGATTTTATTGGTTCAGAGTGGAAAATTGGCTCAATAGCGCCCCCTACAAAATTTCGACGAAGCAGCCCTCGCAGTACGTTTGACCTAGATGTATGAAATGTGGTAGGAACATGTATCACATATGGACTTAAATAAAAGTATATTGGGGCCATGCTCTAAACCTGCATGCAGTGTCTGACGGTCACAGAACTGAATGGCAGCATCAGCCAGAGTCCTCGCGCCGTCCGACGGTCGCGGACATTCTCGGCCGCGCAGGCCGGAGTCCCGCCGGCACCCCGACGTGCATATTGCGAGGGCCCGCTCATCGCTGCTCGCAGCTTTAATTATTATTATTATTCTTATTTTTAGTGTTTCGTCGCAAAAAGGAGGTGCTTGGGATATTGGGAAGTCTGTGAAATTTTTCACGCAAGCCAGAATTTGCGAAAATTGCAGTCTGATTGGGGTGTCCAGCTGCGGTATGAAATATTGGCTCGCTAGCGCCCCCTATTGAGTAGCCCCAACGTCAGGATTCACCCAGCTGTATGAAAGTTGGTAGGTATGTGGAACGTGATGAGACGCACAAAAAATCCTCTTGGCCGTTTTCTCTAAACCAAACAGGAAGTCGGCCATTTTTACTTTTATGACGTTTTTTGGCCGTTTCAAGGCGTCATACTTTAACGAACTCCTCCCAGAGATTTGACCCGATTGACTTCAGATTCGGCTAGTCTGCTCTTGAGACCTTGGCAGTGAAAAGTTACTCAAAGATCAAAAAGTTATCGAACTATGTGGCCGTGGCGTGGCGTCAAAGAAACACTATTCGCCACCAAACAGGAAGTTGTTGTAACTCGGCCGTACATTGTCGAATCTGCTCCAAATCTCTCATATGTCATAACATCCTGACCCGGAACACATCTGTATGATAATTTAGAATCATAGTGATAGCGCCACCTAGTGGCAACCGGAAGTTGTACGCTGCGTACTTTGACATCCTGCTCCTCACAGATTCATCAGATCCCTCTCAAATATTGTCAAACAAGCCTTAAGACCTTGATTATGCTTCATTGTGAAGATTGTAAGAAGTTACTGAAGGGCGGCGACGTGGCGGCTCGGCGAATTTCGATCCTTCGCCATGAACGAATAAACTGATGTAACTCGACTCCACATCATTAGATCTTTACCAGATTTCACGTGTTTGATTAGACTCCAGGCCTGAAGACATCTGCAGGCCAATTTTGAATCATAGTCATAGCGCCACCTACTGGTAACAGGAAGTTATAGTCTTTATACTTTGGCTTGTTTCTCTTAGTAGGTAAATCAAATCAATATCAAATTTGTTCCACACAAATACAATAAGTTCATAATGCCAGATCATGAAGCTTTTGATGTTTCGTCGAATGCCGTTGCCGTGGCGATGCAGTCTTCGCCGTTAACAACGAAGGTCATTTTGAGAGGCTAAAAATGCTCGAAACATAAGCAAACTTGGCATACACATTTAAAGCCCAAAATGTAGTTGTATAATATGATTTTATTGGTTCAGAGTGGCAAATCGGCTCAATAGCGCCCCCTACAAAATTTCAACGAAGCAGCCCTCGCAGTACGTTTCACCTAGAGGTATGAAATTTGGTAGGAACATGTATCACATATGGACTTAAATAAAAGTATATTGGGGCCATGCTCTGAACCTGCATGCAGTGTCTGACGGTCACGGAACTGAATGACAGCATCAACCAGAGTCCTCGCGCCGTCCGACGGTCGCGGACGTTCTCGGCCGCGCAGGCCGGAGTCCCGCCGGCACCCCGACGTGCATGCACCCCGACGTGCATATTGCGAGGGCCCGCTCATCGCTGCTCGCAGCTTTAATTATTATTATTATTCTTCTTCTTCCGCTTTCATGGCAAAAAGGAGGTGCTTGGGATATTGGGAAGTCTGTGAAATTTGGCACGCAAGCCAGAATTTGCGAAAATTGCAGTCTGATTGGGGTGTCCAGCTGCAGTATGAAATATTGGCTCGCTAGCGCCCCCTATTGAGTAGCCCCGACATCAGGATTCACCCAGCTGTATGAAAGTTGGTAGTTATGTGGAACGTGATGAGACGCACCAAAAATCCTCTTGGCCGTTTTCTCTAAACCAAACAGGAAGTCGGCCATTTTTGCTTTTATGACGTTTTTTGACCGTTTCAAGGCGTCATACTTTAACGAACTCCTCCCAGAGATTTGACCCGATTGACTTCAGATTCGGCGAGTCTGCTCTTGAGACCTTGACAGTGAAAAGTTACTCAAAGATCAAAAAGTTATCGAACTATGTGGCCGTGGCGTGGCGTCAAAGAAACACCATTCGCCACGAAACAGGAAGTTGTTGTAACTTGGCCGTACATTGTCGAATCTGCTCCAAATCTCTCATATGTCATAAGATCCTGACCCGGAACACATCTATATGATAATTTAAAATCATACTGATAGCGCCACCTAGTGGCAACCGGAAGTTGTACGCTGCATACTTTGACATCCTGCTCCTCACAGATTAATCAGATCCCTCTCAAATGTTGTCAAACAAGCCTTAAGACCTTGATAATGCTTCATTGTGAAGATTGTAAGAAGTTACTGAAGGGCGGCGACGTGGCGGCTCGGCGAATTTCGATCCTTCGCCATGAACGAATAAACTGATGTATCTCGACTCCACATCATCAGATCTTTAACAGATTTCACATGCTTGATTAGACTCCAGGCCTGAAGACATCTGCAGGCCAATTTTGAATCATAGTCATAGCGCCACCTACTGGTAACAGGAAGTTAAAGTCTTGATACTTTGGCTTGTTTCTCTCAGTAGGTAAATCAAATCAATATCAAATTTGTTCCACACAAATACAAGAAGTTCATAATGCCAGATCATGAAGTTTTTGATGTTTCGTCGAACGCCGTTGCCGTGGCGATGCAGTCTTCGCCGTTAACAACGAAGGTCATTTTGACAGGCTAAACATGCTCGAAACATAAGCAAACTTGGCAAGTAGATTACAAGGCCGAAATGTAGTTAGGGAATATGATTTTATTGGTTCAGAGTGGCAAATCGGCTCAATAGCGCCCCCTACAAAATTTCGACGAAGGAGCCCTCGCAGTACGTTTGACCTAGCTGTATGAAATTTGGTGGGAACATGTATCACATATGGACTTAAATAAAAGTATATTGGGGCCATGCTCTAAACCTGCATGCAGTGTCTGACGGTCACAGAACTAAATGGCAGCATCGGCCAGAGTCCTCGCGCCGTCCGACGGTCGCGGACGTTCTCGGCCGCGCAGGCCGGAGTCCCGCCGGCACCCCGACGTGCATATTGCGAGGGCCCGCCCATCGCTGCTCGCAGCTTTAATTATTATTATTAGGGCCCGAGCACCGACGTAGTCGGAGCGGAGGACCTATTGAATTTTGAATGTTTATTAGGGCCCGAGCACCGACGTAGTCGGAGCGGAGGACCTATTGAATTTCGAATGTTTATTATTATTATTATTATTATTATTATTCTTCTTATTTTTAGTGTTTCGTCGCAAAAAGGAGGTGCTTGGGATATTGGGAAGTCTGTGAAATTTGGCACGCAAGCCAGAATTTGCGAAAATTGCAGTCTGATTGGGGTGTCCAGCTACGGTATGAAATATTGGCTCGCTAGCGCCCCCTATTGAGTAGCCCCAACATCAGGATTCACCCAGCTGTATGAAATTTGGTCGGTATGTGGAACGTGATGAGACGCACAAAAAATCCTCTTGGCCGTTTTGTCTAAACCAAACAGGAAGTCGGCCATTTTTGCTTTTATGACGTTTTTTGACCGTTTCAAGGCGTCATACTTTAACGAACTCCTCCCAGAGATTTGACCCGATTGACTTCAGATTCGGCTAGTCTGCTCTTGAGACCTTGGCAGTGAAAAGTTACTCAAAGATCAAAAAGTTATCGAACTATGTGGCCGTGGCGTGGCGTCAAAGAAACACCATTCGCCACGAAACAGGAAGTTGTTGTAACTCGGCCGTACATTGTCGAATCTGCTCCAAATCTCTCATATGTCATAACATCCTGACCCGGAACACATCTGTATGATAATTTAGAATCATAGTGATAGCGCCACCTAGTGCCAACCGGAAGTTGTACGCTGCGTACTTTGACATCCTGCTCCTCACAGATTCATCAGATCCCTCTCAAATCTTGTCAAACAAGCCTTAAGACCTTGATAATGCTTCATTGTGAAGATTGTAAGAAGTTACTGAAGGGCGGCGACGTGGCGGCTCGGCGAATTTCGATCCTTCGCCATGAACGAATAAACTGATGTAACTCGACTCCACATCATTAGATCTTTACCAGATTTCACGTGTTTGATTAGACTCCAGGCCTGAAGACATCTGCAGGCCAATTTTGAATCATAGTCATAGCGCCACCTACTGGTAACAGGAAGTTAAAGTCTTTATACTTTGGCTTGTTTCTCTTAGTAGGTAAATCAAATCAATATCAAATTTGTTCCACACAAATAGAAGAAGTTCATAATGCCAGATCATGAAGCTTTTGATGTTTCGTCGAACGCCGTTGCCGTGGCGATGAAGTCTTCGAAGTTAACAACGAAGGTCATTTTGAGAGGCTAAAAATGCTCGAAACATAAGCAAACTTGGCAAGTAGATTACAAGGCCGAAATGTAGTTACAGAATATGATTTTATTGGTTCAGAGTGGCAAATCGGCTCAATAGCGCCCCCTACAAAATTTCGACGAAGCAGCCCTCGCAGTACGTTTGACCTAGATGTATTAAAATGTGGTAGGAACATGTATCACATATGGACTTCAATAAAAGTCTCTTGGAGTTATGCTCTAAACCCAACCGGAAGTCAGCCATTTTGCATTTCTTATGAATTTCTAGTGTCGTTTTTGTCATTTCCAGGCGCTGCACTTTAACGAACTCCTCCTAGGGAATTAATCAGATCAACTTCAAATTTGGTCGGTACAGTCTAAAGACCTTTGTGATGAAAAGTTACTCAAAGCTTGTTGTTTCGTGAAAAGCTGTTGCCGTGGCGACCCATTCTTCGCCGTTAACAACGAAGGTCATTTTGAGAGGCTAAAAATGCTCGAAACATAAGCAAACTTGGCAAGTAGATTACAAGGCTGAAATGGAGTCATGGAATATGATTTTATTGGTTCAGAGTGGCAAATCGGCTCAATAGCGCCCCCTACAAAATTTCAACGAAGCAGCCCTCGCAGTACGTTTCACCTAGATGTATGAAATTTGGTAGGAACATGTATCACATATTGACTTAAATAAAAGTATATTGGGGCCATGCTCTAAACCTGCATGCAGTGTCTGACGGTCACAGAACTAAATGGCAGCATCAGCCAGAGTCCTCGCGCCGTCCGACGGTCGCGGACGTTCTCGGCCGCGCAGGCCGGAGTCCCGCCGGCACCCCGACGTGCATATTGCGAGGGCCCGCCCATCGCTGCTCGCAGCTTTAATTAGGGCCCGAGCACCGACGTAGTCGGAGCGGAGGACCTATTGAATTTCGAATGTTTATTATTATTAGGGCCCGAGCACCGACGTAGTCGGAGCGGAGGACCTATTGAAACCGTAATGTTTATTAGGGCCCGAGCACCGACGTAGTCGGAGCGGAGGACCTATTGAAACCGTAATGTTTATTATTATTATTTTACCAGTTTGATGGCAAAAAGGAGGTGCTTGGGATATTGGGAAGTCTGTGAAATTTGGCACGCAAGCCAGAATTTGCGAAAATTGCAGTCTGATTGGGGTGTCCAGCTGCGGTATGAAATATTGGCTCGCTAGCGCCCCCTATTGAGTAGCCCCAACATCAGGTTTCACCCAGCTGTATGAAAGTTGGTAGGTATGTGGAACGTGATGAGACGCACCAAAAATCCTCTTGGAAGTTTTCTCTAAACCAAACAGGAAGTCGGCCATTTTTGCTTTTATGACGTTTTTTGACCGTTTCAAGGCGTCATACTTTAACGAACTCCTCCCAGAGATTTGACCCGATTGACTTCAGATTCGGCTAGTCTGCTCTTGAGACCTTGGCAGTGAAAAGTTACTCAAAGATCAAAAAGTTATCGAACTATGTGGCCGTGGCGTGGCGTCAAAGAAACACCATTCGCCACGAAACAGGAAGTTGTTGTAACTCGGCCGTACATTGTCGAATCTGCTCAAAATCTCTCATATGTCATAACATCCTGACCCGGAACACATCTGTATGATAATTTAGAATCATAGTGATAGCGCCACCTAGTGGCAACCGGAAGTTGTACGCTGCGTACTTTGACATCCTGCTCCTCACAGATTCATCAGATCCCTCTCAAATCTTGTCAAACAAGCCTTAAGACCTTGATAATGCTTCATTGTGAAGATTGTAAGAAGTTACTGAAGGGCGGCGACGTGGCGGCTCGGCGAATTTCGATCCTTCGCCATGAACGAATAAACTGATGTATCTCGACTCCACATCATCAGATCTTTACCAGATTGCACATGCTTGATTAGACTCCAGGCCTGAAGACATCTGCAGGCCAATTTTGAATCATAGTCATAGCGCCACCTACTGGTAACAGGAAGTTAAAGTCGTGATACTTTGGCTTGTTTCTCTTAGCAGGTAAATCAAATCAATATCAAATTTGTTCCACACAAATACAAGAAGTTCATAATGCCAGATCATGAAGCTTTTGATGTTTCATCGAACGCCGTTGCCGTGGCGATGCAGTCTTCGCCGTTAACAACGAAGGTCATTTTGAGAGGCTACAAATGCTCGAAACATAAGCAAACTTGGCAAGCAGATTACAAGACCGAAATGTAGTTATAGAATATGATTTCATTGGTTCAGAGTGGCAAATCGGCTCAATAGCGCCCCCTACAAAATTTCAACGAAGCAGCCCTCGCAGTACGTTTCACCTAGATGTATGAAATTTGGTAGGAACATGTATCACATATGGACTTAAATAAAAGTATATTGGGGCCATGCTCTAAACCTGCATGCAGTGTCTGACGGTCACAGAACTGAATGGCAGCATCGGCCAGAGTCCTCGCGCCGTCCGACGGTCGCGGACGTTCTCGGCCGCGCAGGCCGGAGTCCCGCCGGCACTCCGACGTGCATGCACCCCGACGTGCATATAGCGAGGGCCCGCCCATCGCTGCTCGCAGCTTTAATTATTATTATTATTCTTATTCTTAGTCTTTCGTCGCAAAAAGGAGGTGCTTGGGATATTGGGAATGTTGTGAAATTTGGCACGCAAGCCAGAATTTGCGAAAATTGCAGTCTGATTGGGGTGTCCAGCTGCGTTATGAAATATTGGCTCGCTAGCGCCCCCTATTGAGTAGCCCCAACATCAGGATTCACCCAGCTGTATGAAATTTGGTAGGTATGTGGAACGTGATGAGACGCACAAAAAATCCTCTTGGCCGTTTTCTCTAAACCAAACAGGAAGTCGGCCATTTTTGCTTTTATGACGTTTTTTGACCGTTTCAAGGCGTCATACTTTAACGAACTCCTCCCAGAGATTTGACCCGATTGACTTCAGATTCGGCTAGTCTGCTCTTGAGACCTTGGCAGTGAAAACTTACTCAAAGATCAAAAAGTTATCGAACTATGTGGCCGTGGCGTGGCGTCAAAGAAACACCATTCGCCACGAAACAGGAAGTTGTTGTAACTCGGCCGTACATTGTCGAATCTGCTCCAAATCTCTCATATGTCATAACATCCTGACCCGGAACACATCTATATGATAATTTAGAATCATAGTGATAGCGCCACCTAGTGGCAACCGGAAGTTGTACGCTGCGTACTTTGACATCCTGCTCCTCACAGATTAATCAGATCCCTCTCAAATGTTGTCAAACAAGCCTTAAGACCTTGATAATGCTTCGTTGTGACGATTGTAAGAAGTTACTGAAGGGCGGCGACGTGGCGGCTCGGCGAATTTCGATCCTTCGCCATGAACGAATAAACTGATGTAACTCGACTCCACATCATCAGATCTTTGCCAGATTTCACGTGTTTGATTAGACTCCAGGCCTGAAGACATATCCAGGCCAATTTTGAATCATAGTCATAGCGCCACCTACTGGTAACAGGAAGTTAAAGTCTTTATACTTTGGCTTGTTTCTCTTAGTAGGTAAATCAAATCAATATCAAATTTCTTCCACACAAATACAAGAAGTTCATAATGCCAGATCATGAAGCTTTTGATGTTTCGTCGAACGCCGTTGCCGTGGCGATGCAGTCTTCGCCGTTAACAACGAAGGTCATTTTGAGAGGCTAAAAATGCTCGAAACATAAGCAAACTTGGCAAGTAGATTAGAAGGCCGAAATGTAGTTACAGAATCTGATTTTATTGGTTCAGAGTGGCAAATCGGCTCAATAGCGCCCCCTACAAAATTTCGACGAAGCAGCCCTCGCAGTACGTTTGACCTAGATGTATGAAATGTGGTAGGAACATGTATCACATATGGACTTCAATAAAAGTCTCTTGGGGCCATGCTCTAAACCCAACCGGAAGTCAGCCATTTTGCATTTCTTATGAATTTCTAGTGTCGTTTTTGTCATTTCCAGGCGCTGCACTTTAACGAACTTCTCCTAGGGAATTAATCAGATCAACTTCAAATTTGGTCGGTACAGTCTAAAGACCTTTGTGATGAAAAGTTACTCAAAGCTTGTTGTTTCGTGAAAATCTGTTGCCGTGGCGACGCATCCTTCGCCGTTAACAACGAAGGTCATTTTGAGAGGCTAAAAATGCTCGAAACATAACCAAACTTGGCAAGTAGATTACAAGGCCGAAATGTAGTTATGGAATATGATTTTATTGGTTCAGAGTGGCAAATCGGCTCAATAGCGCCCCCTACAAAATTTCAACGAAGCAGCCCTCGCAGTACGTTTCACCTAGATGTATGAAATTTGGTAGGAACATGTATCACATATGGACTTAAATAAAAGTCTCTTGGTGCCATGCTCTGAACCTGCATGCAGTGTCTGACGGTCACGGAACTGAATGACAGCATCAACCAGAGTCCTCGCGCCGTCCGACGGTCGCTGACGTTCTCGGCCGCGCAGGCCGGAGTCCCGCCGGCAACCCGACGTGCATGCACCCCGACTTGCATATTGCGAGGGCCCGCTCATCGCTGCTCGCAGCTTTAATTCTTATTATTATTATTATTCTTAGTCTTTCGTCGCAAAAAGGAGGTGCTTGGGATATTGGGAATGTTGTGAAATTTGGCACGCAAGCCAGAATTTGCGAAAATTGCAGTCTGATTGGGGTGTCCAGCTGCAGTATGAAATATTGGCTCGCTAGCGCCCCCTATTGAGTAGCCCCGACATCAGGATTCACCCAGCTGTATGAAAGTTGGTAGTTATGTGGAACGTGATGAGACGCACCAAAAATCCTCTTGGCCGTTTTCTCTAAACCAAACAGGAAGTCGGCCATTTTTGCTTTTATGACGTTTTTTGACCGTTTCAAGGCGTCATACTTTAACGAACTCCTCCCAGAGATTTGACCCGATTGACTTCAGATTCGGCGAGTCTGCTCTTGAGACCTTGACAGTGAAAAGTTACTCAAAGATCAAAAAGTTATCGAACTATGTGGCCGTGGCGTGGCGTCAAAGAAACACCATTCGCCACGAAACAGGAAGTTGTTGTAACTTGGCCGTACATTGTCGAATCTGCTCCAAATCTCTCATATGTCATAAGATCCTGACCCGGAACACATCTATATGATAATTTAGAATCATAGTGATAGCGCCACCTAGTGGCAACCGGAAGTTGTACGCTGCGTACTTTGACATCCTGCTCCTCACAGATTAATCAGATCCCTCTCAAATGTTGTCAAACAAGCCTTAAGACCTTGATAAAGCTTCATTGTGAAGATTGTAAGAAGTTACTGAAGGGCGGCGACGTGGCGGCTCGGCGAATTTCGATCCTTCGCCATGAACGAATAAACTGATGTAACTCGACTCCACATCATCAGATCTTTACCAGATTTCACGTGTTTGATTAGACTCCAGGCCTGAAGACATCTGCAGGCCAATTTTGAATCATAGTCATAGCGCCACCTACTGCTAACAGGAAGTTAAAGTCTTTATACTTTGGCTTGTTTCTCTTAGTAGGTAAATCAAATCAATATCAAATTTGTTCCACACAAATACAAGAAGTTCATAATACCAGATCATGAAGCTTTTGATGTTTCGTCGAACGCCGTTGCCGTGGCGATGCAGTCTTCGCCGTGAACAACGAAGGTCATTTTGAGAGGCTAAAAATGCTCGAAACATAAGCAAACTTGGCAAGTAGATTACAAGGCCGAAATGTAGTTAGGGAATATGATTTTATTGGTTCAGAGTGGCAAATCGGCTCAATAGCGCCCCCTACAAAATTTCGACGAAGCAGCCCTCGCAGTACGTTTGACCTAGATGTATGAAATGTGGTAGGAACATGTATCGCATATGGACTTAAATAAAAGTCTCTTGGGGTTATGCTCTAAACCCAACCGGAAGTCAGCCATTTTGCATTTCTTATGAATTTCTAGTGTCGTTTTTGTCATTTCCAGGCGCTGCACTTTAACGAACTCCTCCTAGGGAATTAATCAGATGAACTTCAAATTTGGTCGGTACAGTCTAAAGACCTTTGTGATGAAAAGTTACTCAAATCTTGTTGTTTCGTGAAAAGCTGTTGCCGTGGCGACGCATTCTTCGCCGTTAACAACGAAGGTCATTTTGAGAGGCTAAAAATGCTCGAAACATAACCAAGCTTGGCAAGTAGATTACAAGGCCGAAATGTAGTTATGGAATATGATTTTATTGGTTCAGAGTGGCAAATCGGCTCAATAGCGCCCCCTACAAAATTTCAACGAAGCAGCCCTCGCAGTACGTTTCACCTAGATGTATGAAATTTGGTAGGAACATGTATCACATATGGACTTCAATAAAACTATATTGGGGACATGCTCTGAACCTGCATGCAGTGTCTGACGGTCACAGAACTGAATGGCAGCATCAGCCAGAGTCCTCGCGCCGTCCGACGGTCGCAGACGTTCTCGGCCGCGCAGGCCGGAGTCCCGCCGGCACCCCGACGTGCATGCACCCCGACGTGCATATTGCGAGGGCCCGCCCATCGCTGCTCGCAGCTTTAATTATTCTTCTTCTTCTTCTTCCGCTTTCATGGCAAAAATGAGGTGCTTGGGATATTGGGAATGTTGTGAAATTTGGCACGCAAGCCAGAATTTGCGAAAATTGCAGTCTGATTGGGGTGTCCAGCTGCGGTATGAAATATTGGCTCGCTAGCGCCCCCTATTGAGTAGCCCCAACATCAGGATTCACCCAGCTGTATGAAAGTTGGTAGTTATGTGGAACGTGATGAGACGCACCAAAAATCCTCTTGGCCGTTTTCTCTAAACCAAACAGGAAGTCGGCCATTTTTGCTTTTATGACGTTTTTTGACCGTTTCAAGGCGTCATACTTTAACGAACTCCTCCCAGAGATTTGACCCAATTGACTTCAGATTCGGCGAGTCTGCTCTTGAGACCTTGACAGTGAAAAGTTACTCAAAGATCAAAAAGTTATCGAACTATGTGGCCGTGGCGTGGCGTCAAAGAAACACCATTCGCCACGAAACAGGAAGTTGTTGTAACTCGGCCGTACATTGTCGAATCTGCTCCAAATCTCTCATATGTCATAACATCCTGACCCGGAACACATCTATATGATAATTTAGAATCATAGTGATAGCGCCACCTAGTGGCAACCGGAAGTTGTACGCAGCGTACTTTGACATCCTGCTCCTCACAGATTAATCAGATCCCTCTCAAATGTTGTCAAACAAGCCTTAAGACCTTGATAATGCTTCGTTGTGAAGATTGTAAGAAGTTACTGAAGGGCGGCGACGTGGCGGCTCGGCGAATTTCGATCCTTCGCCATGAACGAATAAACTGATGTATCTCGACTCCACATCATCAGATCTTTACCAGATTTCACATGCTTGATTAGACTCCAGGCCTGAAGACATCTGCAGGCCAATTTTGAATCATAGTCATAGCGCCACCTACTGGTAACAGGAAGTTAAAGTCTTGATACTTTGGCTTGTTTCTCTCAGTAGGTAAATCAAATCAATATCAAATTTGTTCCACACAAATACAAGAAGTTCATAATGCCAGATCATGAAGTTTTTGATGTTTCGTCGAACGCCGTTGCCGTGGCGATGCAGTCTTCGCCGTTAACAACGAAGGTCATTTTGACAGGCTAAAAATGCTCGAAACATAAGCAAACTTGGCAAGTAGATTACAAGGCCGAAATGTAGTTAGGGAATATGATTTTATTGGTTCAGAGTGGCAAATCGGCTCAATAGCGCCCCCTACAAAATTTCGACGAAGCAGCCCTCGCAGTACGTTTGACCTAGATGTATGAAATTTGGTGGGAACATGTATCACATATGGACTTAAATAAAAGTATATTGGGGCCATGCTCTAAACCTGCATGCAGTGTCTGACGGTCACAGAACTAAATGGCAGCATCAGCCAGAGTCCTCGCGCCGTCCGACGGTCGCGGACGTTCTCGGCCGCGCAGGCCGGAGTCCCGCCGGCACCCCGACGTGCATATTGCGAGGGCCCGCCCATCGCTGCTCGCAGCTTTAATTATTATTATTCTTAGTCTTTCGTCGCAAAAAGGAGGTGCTTGGGATATTGGGAATGTTGTGAAATTTGGCACGCAAGCCAGAATTTGCGAAAATTGCAGTCTGATTGGGGTGCCCAGCTGCGGTATGAAATATTGGCTCGCTAGCGCCCCCTATTGAGTAGCCCCAACATCAGGTTTCACCCAGCTGTATGAAATTTGGTCGGTATGTGGAACGTGATGAGACGCACAAACAATCCTCTTGGAAGTTTTCTCTAAACCAAACAGGAAGTCGGCCATTTTTACTTTTATGACGTTTTTTGACCGTTTCAAGGCGTCATACTTTAACGAACTCCTCCCAGAGATTTGACCCGATTGACTTCAGATTCGGCGAGTCTGCTCTTGAGACCTTGACAGTGAAAAGTTACTCAAAGATCAAAAAGTTATCGAACTATGTGGCCGTGGCGTGGCGTCAAAGAAACACCATTCGCCACGAAACAGGAAGTTGTTGTAACTTGGCCGTACATTGTCGAATCTGCTCCAAATCTCTCATATGTCATAACATCCTGACCAGGAACACATCTATATGATAATTTAGAATCATAGTGATAGCGCCACCTAGTGGCAACCGGAAGTTGTACCCTTCGTACTTTGACATCCTGCTCCTCACAGATGCATCAGATCCCTCTCAAATGTTGTCAAACAAGCCTTAAGACCTTGATAATGCTTCATTGTGAAGATTGTAAGAAGTTACTGAAGGGCGGCGACGTGGCGGCTCGCCGAATTTCGATCCTTCGCCATGAACGAATAAACTGATGTAACTCGACTCCACATCATCAGATCTTTCCCAGATTTCACATGCTTGATTAGACTCCAGGCCTGAAGACATCTGCAGGCCAATTTTGAATCATAGTCATAGCGCCACCTACTGGTAACAGGAAGTTAAAGTCTTGATACTTTGGCTTGTTTCTCTCAGTAGGTAAATCAAATCAATATCAAATTTGTTCCACACAAATACAAGAAGTTCATAATGCCAGATCATGAAGTTTTTGATGTTTCGTCGAACGCCGTTGCCGTGGCGATGCAGTCTTCGCCGTTAACAACGAAGGTCATTTTGACAGGCTAAAAATGCTCGAAACATAAGCAAACTTGGCAAGTAGATTACAAGGCCGAAATGTAGTTGTATAATATGATTTTATTGGTTCAGAGTGGCAAATCGGCTCAATAGCGCCCCCTACAAAATTTTGACGAAGCAGCCCTCGCAGTACGTTTGACCTAGATGTATGAAATGTGGTAGGAACATGTATCGCATATGGACTTCAATAAAAGTCTCTTGGGGCTATGCTCTAAACCCAACCGGAAGTCAGCCATTTTGCATTTTTTATGAATTTCTCATGTCGTTTTTGTCATTTCCAGGCGCTGCACTTTAACGAACTCCTCCTAGGGAATTCATCAGATCAACTTCAAATTTGGTCGGTACAGTCTAAAGACCTTTGTGATGAAAAGTTACTCAAAGCTTGTTGTTTCGTGAAAAGCTGTTGCCGTGGCGACGCATCCTTCGCCGTTAACAACGAAGGTCATTTTGAGAGGCTAAAAATGCTCGAAACATAAGCAAACTTGGCAAGTAGATTACAAGGCCGAAATGTAGTTAGGGAATATGATTGTAGTGGTTCAGAGTGGCAAATCGGCTCAATAGCGCCCCCTACAAAATTTCAACGAAGCAGCCCTCGCAGTACGTTTCACCTAGATGTATGAAATTTGGTAGGAACATGTATCACATATGGACTTAAATAAAAGTATATTGGGGCCATGCTCTGAACCTGCATGCAGTGTCTGACGGTCACAGAACTGAATGGCAGCATCAACCAGAGTCCTCGCGACGTCCGACGGTCGCGGACGTTCTCGGCCGCGCAGGCCGGAGTCCCGCCGGCACCCCGACGTGCATGCACCCCGACGTGCATATAGCGAGGGCCCGCTCATCGCTGCTCGCAGCTTTAATTAGGGCCCGAGCACCGACGTAGTCGGAGCGGAGGACCTATTGAAACCGTAATGTTTATTAGGGCCCGAGCACCGACGTAGTCGGAGCGGAGGACCTATTGAATTTCGAATGTTTATTCTTATTATTATTCTTAGTCTTTCGTCGCAAAAAGGAGGTGCTTGGGATATTGGGAAGTCTGTGAAATTTGGCACGCAAGCCAGAATTTGCGAAAATTGCAGTCTGATTGGGGTGTCCAGCTGCGGTATGAAATATTGGCTCGCTAGCGCCCCCTATTGAGTAGCCCCGACATCAGGTTTCACCCAGCTGTATGAAAGTTGGTAGGTATGTGGAACGTGATGAGACGCACAAAAAATCCTCTTGGACGTTTTCTCTAAACCAAACAGGAAGTCGGCCATTTTTACTTTTATGACGTTTTTTGACCGTTTCAAGGCGTCATACTTTAACGAACTCCTCCCAGAGATTTGACCCGATTGACTTCAGATTTGGCTAGTCTGCTCTTGAGACCTTGGCAGTGAAAAGTTACTCAAAGATCAAAAAGTTATCGAACTATGTGGCCGTGGCGTGGCGTCAAAGAAACACCATTCGCCACGAAACAGGAAGTTGTTGTAACTCGGCCGTACATTGTCGAATCTGCTCCAAATCTCTCATATGTCATAAGATCCTGACCCGGAACACATCTGTATGATCATTTTGAATCATAGTGATAGCGCCACCTAGTGGCAACCGGAAGTTGTACGCTGCGTACTTTGACATCCTGCTCCTCACAGATTAATCAGATCCCTCTCAAATGTTGTCAAACAAGCCTTAAGACCTTGATAATGCTTCGTTGTGAAGATTGTAAGAAGTTACTGAAGGGCGGCGACGTGGCGGCTCGGCGAATTTCGATCCTTCGCCATGAATGAATAAACTGATGTAACTCGACTCCACATCATCAGATCTTTACCAGATTTCACGTGTTTGATTAGACTCCAGGCCTGAAGACATCTGCAGGCCAATTTTGAATCATAGTCATAGCGCCACCTACTGGTAACAGGAAGTTAAAGTCTTTATACTTTGGCTTGTTTCTCTTAGTAGGTAAATCAAATCAATATCAAATTAGTTCCACACAAATAGAAGAAGTTCATAATGCCAGATCATGAAGCTTTTGATGTTTCGTCGAACGCCGTTGCCGTGGCGATGCAGTCTTCGCCGTTAACAACGAAGGTCATTTTGAGAGGCTAAAAATGCTCGAAACATAAGCAAACTTGGCAAGTAGATTACAAGGCCGAAATGTAGTTACAGAATCTGATTTTATTGGTTCAGAGTGCCAAATCGGCTCAATAGCGCCCCCTACAAAATTTCGACGAAGCAGCCCTCGCAGTACGTTTGACCTAGCTGTATGAAATTTGGTGGGAACATGTATCACATATGGACTTAAATAAAAGTATATTGGGGCCATGCTCTAAACCTGCATGCAGTGTCTGACGGTCACAGAACTAAATGGCAGCATCAGCCAGAGTCCTCGCGCCGTCCGACGGTCGCGGACGTTCTCGGCCGCGCAGGCCGGAGTCCCGCCGGCACCCCGACGTGCATATTGCGAGGGCCCGCCCATCGCTGCTCGCAGCTTTAATTATTATTATTATTCTTATTCTTAGTCTTTCGTCGCAAAAAGGAGGTGCTTGGGATATTGGGAATGTTGTGAAATTTGGCACGCAAGCCAGAATTTGCGAAAATTGCAGTCTGATTGGGGTGTCCAGCTGCGGTATGAAATATTGGCTCGCTAGCGCCCCCTATTGAGTAGCCCCGACATCAGGTTTCACCCAGCTGTATGAAAGTTGGTAGGTATGTGGAACGTGATGAGACGCACAAAAAATCCTCTTGGCCGTTTTCTCTAAACCAAACAGGAAGTCGGCCATTTTTGCTTTTATGACGTTTTTTGACCGTTTCAAGGCGTCATACTTTAACGAACTCCTCCCAGAGATTTGACCCGATTGACTTCAGATTCGGCGAGTCTGCTCTTGAGACCTTGGCAGTGAAAAGTTACTCAAAGATCAAAAAGTTATCGAACTATGTGGCCGTGGCGTGGCGTCAAAGAAACACCATTCGCCACGAAACAGGAAGTTGTTGTAACTTGGCCGTACATTGTCGAATCTGCTCCAAATCTCTCATATGTCATAACATCCTGACCCGGAACACATCTATATGATAATTTAGAATCATAGTGATAGCGCCACCTAGTGGCAACCGGAAGTTGTAGGCTGCGTACTTTGACATCCTGCTCCTCACAGATTAATCAGATCCCTCTCAAATGTTGTCAAACAAGCCTTAAGACCTTGATAATGCTTCGTTGTGAAGATTGTAAGAAGTTACTGAAGGGCGGCGACGTGGCGGCTCGGCGAATTTCGATCCTTCGCCATGAACGAATAAACTGATGTATCTCGACTCCACATCATCAGATCTTTCCCAGATTTCACGTGTTTGATTAGACTCCAGGCCTGAAGACATCTGCAGGCCAATTTTGAAACATTGTCATAGCGCCACCTACTGGTAACACGAAGTTAAAGTCTTTATACTTTGGCTTGTTTCTCTTAGTAGGTAAATCAAATCAATATCAAATTTGTTCCACACAAATAGAAGAAGTTCATAATGCCAGATCATGAAGCTTTTGATGTTTCGTCGAACGCCGTTGCCGTGGCGATGCAGTCTTCGCCGTTAACAACGAAGGTCATTTTGAGAGGCTAAAAATGCTCGAAACATAAGGAAACTTGGCAAGTAGATTACAAGGCCGAAATGTAGTTACAGAATATGATTTTATTGGTTCAGAGTGGCAAATAGGCTCAATAGCGCCCCCTACAAAATTTCGACGAAGCAGCCCTCGCAGTACGTTTGACCTAGATGTATGAAATGTGGTAGGAACATGTATCACATATGGACTTCAATAAAAGTCTCTTGGGGCTATGCTCTAAACCCAACCGGAAGTCAGCCATTTTGCATTTCTTATGAATTTCTAGTGTCGTTTTTGTCATTTCCAGGCGCTGCACTTTAACGAACTCCTCCTAGGGAATTAATCAGATCAACTTCAAATTTGGTCGGTACAGTCTAAAGACCTTTGTGATGAAAAGTTACTCAAAGCTTGTTGTTTCGTGAAAAGCTGTTGCCGTGGCGACGCATTCTTCGCCGTTAACAACGAAGGTCATTTTGAGAGGCTAAAAATGCTCGAAACATAAGCAAACTTGGCAAGCAGATTACAAGCCCGAAATGTAGTTATAGCATATGATTTCATTGGTTCAGAGTGGCAAATCGGCTCAATAGCGCCCCCTACAAAATTTCGACGAAGCAGCCCTCACAGTACGTTTCACCTAGATGTATGAAATTTGGTAGGAACATGTATCACATATGGACTTAAATAAAAGTATATTGGGGCCATGCTCTGAACCTGCATGCAGTGTCTGACGGTCACAGAACTGAATGGCAGCATCAGCCAGAGTCCTCGCGCCGTCCGACGGTCGCGGACGTTCTCGGCCGCGCAGGCCGGAGTCCCGCCGGCACTCCGACGTGCATGCACCCCGACGTGCATATAGCGAGGGCCCGCTCATCGCTGCTCGCAGCTTTAATTATTCTTATTATTCTTATTTTTAGTGTTTCGTCGCAAAAAGGAGGTGCTTGGGATATTGGGAATGTTGTGAAATTTGGCACGCAAGCCAGAATTTGCGAAAATTGCAGTCTGATTGGGGTGTCCAGCTGCGGTATGAAATATTGGCTCGCTAGCGCCCCCTATTGAGTAGCCCCAACATCAGGATTCACCCAGCTGTATGAAATTTGGTCGGTATGTGGAACGTGATGAGACGCACAAAAAATCCTCTTGGCCGTTTTGTCTAAACCAAACAGGAAGTCGGCCATTTTTGCTTTTATGACGTTTTTTGACCGTTTCAAGGCGTCATACTTTAACGAACTCCTCCCAGAGATTTGACCCGATTGACTTCAGATTCGGCTAGTCTGCTCTTGAGACCTTGGCAGTGAAAAGTTACTCAAAGATCAAAAAGTTATCGAACTATGTGGCCGTGGCGTGGCGTCAAAGAAACACCATTCGCCACGAAACAGGAAGTTGTTGTAACTCGGCTGTACATTGTCGAATCTGCTCAAAATCTCTCATATGTCATAACATCCTGACCCGGAACACATCTATATGATAATTTAGAATCATAGTGATAGCGCCACCTAGTGGCAACCGGAAGTTGTACGCTGCGTACTTTGACATCCTGCTCCTCACAGATTAATCAGATCCCTCTCAAATGTTGTCAAACAAGCCTTAAGACCTTGATAATGCTTCGTTGTGAAGATTGCAAGAAGTTACTGAAGGGCGGCGACGTGGCGGCTCGGCGAATTTCGATCCTTCGCCATGAACGAATAAACTGATGTATCTCGACTCCACATCATCAGATCTTTACCAGATTGCACATGCTTGATTAGACTCCAGGCCTGAAGACATCTGCAGGACAATTTTGAATCATAGTCATAGCGCCACCTACTGGTAACAGGAAGTTAAAGTCTTTATACTTTGGCTTGTTTCTCTTAGTAGGTAAATCAAATCAATATCAAATTTCTTCCACACAAATACAAGAAGTTCATAATGCCAGATCATGAAGATTTTGATGTTTCGTCGAACGCCGTTGCCGTGGCGATGCAATCTTCGCCGTGAACAACGAAGGTCATTTTGAGAGGCTAAAAATGCTCGAAACATAAGCAAACTTGGCATACACATTTAAAGCCCAAAATGTAGTTGTATAATATGATTTTATTGGTTCAGAGTGGCAAATCGGCTCAATAGCGCCCCCTACAAAATTTCGACGAAGCAGCCCTCGCAGTACGTTTGACCTAGATGTATGAAATGTTGTAGGAACATGTATCGCATATGGACTTCAATAAAAGTCTCTTGGGGCTATGCTCTAAACCCAACCGGAAGTCAGCCATTTTGCATTTTTTATGAATTTCTCATGTCGTTTTTGTCATTTCCAGGCGCTGCACTTTAACGAACTCCTCCTAGGGAATTCATCAGATCAACTTCAAATTTGGTCGGTACAGTCTAAAGACCTTTGTGATGAAAAGTTACTCAAAGCTTGTTGTTTCGTGAAAAGCTGTTGCCGTGGCGACGGAATTTCGATCCTTCGCCATGAACGAATAAACTGATGTAACTCGACTCCACATCATCAGATCTTTACCAGATTTCACGTGTTTGATTAGACTCCAGGCCTGAAGACATATGCAGGCCAATTTTGAATCATAGTCATAGCGCCACCTACTGGTAACAGGAAGTTAAAGTCTTGATACTTTGGCTTGTTTCTCTTAGTAGGTAAATCAAATCAATATCAAATTTGTTCCACACAAATAGTTCATAATGCCAGATCATGAAGCTTTTGATGTTTCGTCGAACGCCGTTGCCGTGGCGATGCAGTCTTCGCCGTTAACAACGAAGGTCATTTTGAGAGGCTAAAAATGCTCGAAACATCAGCAAACTTGGCATACACATTTAAAGCCCAAAATGTAGTTGTATAATATGATTTTATTGGTTCAGAGTGGCAAATCGGCTCAATAGCGCCCCCTACAAAATTTCAACGAAGCAGCCCTCGCAGTACGTTTCACCTAGATGTATGAAATTTGGTAGGAACATGTATCACATATGGACTTAAATAAAAGTATATTGGGGCCATGCTCTGAACCTGCATGCAGTGTCTGACGGTCACGGAACTGAATGACAGCATCAACCAGAGTCCTCGCGCCGTCCGACGGTCGCGGACGTTCTCGGCCGCACAGGCCGGAGTCCCGCCGGCACCCCGACGTGCATGCACCCCGACGTGCATATTGCGAGGGCCCGCTCATCGCTGCTCGCAGCTTTAATTAGGGCCCGAGCACCGACGTAGTCGGAGCGGAGGACCTATTGAAACTGTAATGTTTATTCTTCTTCTTATTATTCTTAGTCTTTCGTCGCAAAAAGGAGGTGCTTGGGATATTGGGAAGTCTGTGAAATTTGGCACGCAAGCCAGAATTTGCGAAAATTGCAGTCTGATTGGGGTGTCCAGCTGCGGTATGAAATATTGGCTCGCTAGCGCCCCCTATTGAGTAGCCCCAACATCAGGATTCACCCAGCTGTATGAAATTTGGTAGGTATGTGGAACGTGATGAGACGCACAAAAAATCCTCTTGGCCGTTTTCTCTAAACCAAACAGGAAGTCGGCCATTTTTGCTTTTATGACGTTTTTTGACCGTTTCAAGGCGTCATACTTTAACGAACTCCTCCCAGAGATTTGACCCGATTGACTTCAGATTCGGCTAGTCTGCTCTTGAGACCTTGGCAGTGAAAAGTTACTCAAAGATCAAAAAGTTATCGAACTATGTGGCCGTGGCGTGGCGTCAAAGAAACACCATTCGCCACGAAACAGGAAGTTGTTGTAACTCGGCCGTACATTGTCGAATCTGCTCAAAATCTCTCATATGTCATAACATCCTGACCCGGAACACATCTGTATGATAATTGTGAATCAAACTGATAGCGCCACCTAGTGGCAACCGGAAGTTGTACGCTGCGTACTTTGACATCCTGCTCCTCACAGATTAATCAGATCCCTCTCAAATGTTGTCAAACAAGCCTTAAGACCTTGATAATGCTTCGTTGTGAAGATTGTAAGAAGTTACTGAAGGGCGGCGACGTGGCGGCTCGGCGAATTTCGATCCTTCGCCATGAACGAATAAACTGATGTATCTTGACTCCACATCATCAGATCTTTCCCAGATTTCACGTGTTTGATTAGACTCCAGGCCTGAAGACATCTGCAGGCCAATTTTGAATCATAGTCATAGCGCCACCTACTGGTAACAGGAAGTTAAAGTCTTTATACTTTGGCTTGTTTCTCTTAGTAGGTAAATCAAATCAATATCAAATTTGTTCCACACAAATAGAAGAAGTTCATAATGCCAGATCATGAAGCTTTTGATGTTTCGTCGAACGCCGTTGCCGTGGCGATGCAGTCTTCGCCTTTAACAACGAAGGTCATTTTGAGAGGCTAAAAATGCTCGAAACATAAGCAAACTTGGCAAGTAGATTACAAGGCCGAAATGTAGTTACGGAATATGATTTTATTGGTTCAGAGTGCCAAATCGGCTCAATAGCGCCCCCTACAAAATTTCGACGAAGCAGCCCTCGCAGTACGTTTGACCTAGATGTATGAAATGTGGTAGGAACATGTATCGCATATGGACTTCAATAAAAGTCTCTTGGGGCTATGCTCTAAACCCAACCGGAAGTCAGCCATTTTGCATTTTTTATGAATTTCTCATGTTGTTTTTGTCATTTCCAGCCGCTGCACTTTAACGAACTCCTCCTAGGGAATTCATCAGATCAACTTCAAATTTGGTCGGTACAGTCTAAAGACCTTTGTGATGAAAATTTACTCAAAGCTTGTTGTTTCGTGAAAAGCTGTTGCCGTGGCGACGCATTCTTCGGCGTTAACAACGAAGGTCATTTTGAGAGGCTAAAAATGCTCGAAACATAAGCAAACTTGGCATACACATTTAAAGCCCAAAATGTAGTTGTATAATATGATTTTATTGGTTCAGAGTGGCAAATCGGCTCAATAGCGCCCCCTACAAAATTTCAACGAAGCAGCCCTCGCAGTACGTTTCACCTAGATGTATGAAATTTGGTGTATGAAAACATGTATCACATATGGACTGAAATAAACGTATGTTGGGGCCATGCTCTGAACCTGCATACAGTGTCTGACGGTCACAGAACTGAATGGCAGCATCAACCAGAGTCCTCGCGCCGTCCGACAGGTCGCGGACGTTCTCGGCCGCGCAGGCCGGAGTCCCGCCGGCACCCCGACGTGCATGCACCCCGACGTGCATATTGCGAGGGCCCGCTCATCGCTGCTCGCAGCTTTAATTATTATTATTATTATTATTTTATGTGTTTCGTCGCAAAAAGGAGGTGCTTGGGATATTGGGAAGTTTGTGAAATTTGGCAAGCAAGCCAGAATTTGCGAAAATTGCAGTCTGATTGGGGTGCCCAGCTGCGGTATGAAATATTGGCTCGCTAGCGCCCCCTATTGAGTAGCCCCAACATCAGGTTTCACCCAGCTGTATGTAAGTTGGTAGGTATGTGGAACGTGATGAGACGCACCAAAAATCCTCTTGGAAGTTTTCTCTAAACCAAACAGGAAGTCGGCCATATTTGCATTTATGACGTTTTTTTACCGTTTCAAGGCGTCATACTTTAACGAACTCCTCCCAGAGATTTGACCCGATTGACTTCAGATTCGGCTAGTCTGCTCTTGAGACCTTGGCAGTGAAAAGTTACTCAAAGATCAAAAAGTTATCGAACTATGTGGCCGTGGCGTGGCGTCAAAGAAACACCATTCGCCACGAAACAGGAAGTTGTTGTAACTCGGCCGTACATTGTCGAATCTGCTCCAAATCTCTCATATGTCATAACATCCTGACCCGGAACACATCTATATGATAATTTAGAATCATAGTGATAGCGCCACCTAGTGGCAACCGGAAGTTGTACGCTGCGTACGTTGACATCCTGCTCCTCACAGATTAATCAGATCCCTCTCAAATATTGTCAAACAAGCCTTAACATCTTGATAATGCTTCATTGTGAAGATTGTAAGAAGTTACTGAAGGGCGGCGACGTGGCGGCTCGGCGAATTTCGATCCTTCGCCATGAACGACTAAACTGATGTAACTCGACTCCACATCATCAGATCTTTACCAGATTTCACGTGTTTGATTAGACTCCAGGCCTGAAGACATCTGCAGGCCAATTCTGAATCATAGTCATAGCGCCACCTACTGGTAACAGGAAGTTAAAGTCTTTATACTTTGGCTTGTTTCTCTTAGTAGGTAAATCAAATCAATATCAAATTTGTTCCACACAAATACAAGAAGTTCATAATGCCAGATCATGAAGTTTTTGATGTTTCGTCGAACGCCGTTGCCGTGGCGATGCAGTCTTCGCCGTTAACAACGAAGGTCATTTTGACAGGCTAAAAATGCTCGAAACATAAGCAAACTTGGCAAGTAGATTACAAGGCCGAAATGTAGTTAGGGAATATGATTTTATTGGTTCAGAGTGGCAAATCGGCTCAATAGCGCCCCCTACAAAATTCCGACGAAGCAGCCCTCGCAGTACGTTTGACCTAGATGTATGAAATGTGGTAGGAACATGTATCGCATATGGACGTCAATAAAAGTCTCTTGGGGCTATGCTCTAAACCCAACCGGAAGTCAGCCATTTCGCATTTTTTATGAATTTCTCATGTCGTTTTTGTCATTTCCAGGCGCTGCACTTTAACGAACTCCTCCTAGGGAATTCATCAGATCAACTTCAAATTTGGTCGGTACAGTCTAAAGACCTTTGTGATGAAAAGTTACTCAAAGCTTGTTGTTTCGTGAAAAGCTGTTGCCGTGATGACGGAATTTCGATCCTTCGCCATGAACGAATGAACTGATGTAACTCGACTCCACATCATCAGATCTTTACCAGATTTCACGTGTTTGATTAGACTCCAGGCCTGAAGACATATGCAGGCCAATTTTGAATTATAGTCATAGCGCCACCTACTGGTAACAGGAAGTTAAAGTCTTGATACTTTGGCTTGTTTCTCTTAGTAGGTAAATCAAATTAATATCAAATTTGTTCCACACAAATAGTTCATAATGCCAGATCATGAAGCTTTTGATGTTTCGTCGAACGCCGTTGCCGTGGCGATGCAGTCTTCGCCGTTAACAACGAAGGTCATTTTGAGAGGCTAAAAATGCTCGAAACATAAGCAAACTTGGCAAGTAGATTACAAGGCCGAAATGTAGTTAGGAAATATGATTTGATTGGTTCAGAGTGGCAAATCGGCTCAATAGCGCCCCCTGCAAAATTCCGACGAAGCAGCCCTCGCAGTACGTTTGACCTAGATGTATGAAATTTGGTGGGAACATGTATCACATATGGACTTAAATAACAGTATATTGGGGCCATGCTCTAAACCTGCATGCAGTGTCTGACGGTCACAGAACTAAATGGCAGCATCAGCCAGAGTCCTCGCGCCGTCCGACGGTCGCAGACGTTCTCGGCCGCGCAGGCCGGAGTCCCGCCGGCACCCCGACGTGCATATTGCGAGGGCCCGCTCATCGCTGCTCGCAGCTTTAATTAGGGCCCGAGCACCGACGTAGTCGGAGCGGAGGACCTATTGAATTTCGAATGTTTATTCTTCTTATTCTTATTCTTAGTCTTTCGTCGCAAAAAGGAGGTGCTTGGGATATTGGGAATGTTGTGAAATTTGGCACGCAAGCCAGAATTTGCGAAAATTGCAGTCTGATTCGGGTGTCCAGCTGCGGTATGAAATATTGGCTCGCTAGCGCCCCCTATTGAGTAGCCCCAACATCAGGTTTCACCCAGCTGTATGAAATTTTGTCGGTATGTGGAACGTGATGAGACGCACAAAAAATCCTCTTGGCCGTTTTCTCTAAACCAAACAGGAAGTCGGCCATTTTTACTTTTATGACGTTTTTTGACCGTTTCAAGGCGTCATACTTTAACGAACTCCTCCCAGAGATTTGACCCGATTGACTTCAGATTCGGCTAGTCTGCTCTTGAGACCTTGACAGTGAAAAGTTACTCAAAGATCAAAAAGTTATCGAACTATGTGGCCGTGGCGTGGCGTCAAAGAAACACCATTCGCCACGAAACAGGAAGTTGTTGTAACTCGGCCGTACATTGTCGAATCTGCTCAAAGTCTCTCATATGTCATAACATCCTGACCCGGAACACATCTATATGATAATTTTGAATCAAACTGATAGCGCCACCTAGTGGCAACCGGAAGTTGTACGCTGCGTACTTTGACATCCTGCTCCTAACAGATTAATCAGATCCCTCTCAAATGTTGTCATACAAGCCTTAAGACCTTGATAATGCTTCATTGTGAAAATTGTAAGAAGTTACTGAAGGCCGGCGACGTGGCGGCTCGGCGAATTTCCATCCTTCGCCATGAACGAATAAACTGATGTATCTCGACTCCACATCATCAGATCTTTACCAGATTTCACATGCTTGATTAGACTCCAGGCCTGAAGACATCTGCAGGCCAATTTCGAATCATAGTCATAGCGCCACCTACTGGTAACAGCAAGTTAAAGTCTTTATACTTTGGCTTGTTTCTCTTAGTAGGTAAATCAAATCAATATCAAATTTGTTCCACACAAATACAAGACGTTCATAATGCCAGATCATGAAGCTTTTGATGTTTCGTCGAACGCCGTTGCCGTGGCGATGCAGTCTTCGCCGTGAACAACGAAGGTCATTTTGAGAGGCTAAAAATGCTCGAAACATAAGCAAACTTGGCAAGTAGATTACAAGGCCGAAATGTAGTTAGGGAATATGATTTTATTGGTTCAGAGTGGCAAATCGGCTCAATAGCGCCCCCTACAAAATTTCGACGAAGCAGCCCTCGCAGTACGTTTGACCTAGATGTATGAAATTTGGTGGGAACATGTATCACATATGGACTTAAATAAAAAGTATATTGGGGCCATGCTCTAAACCTGCATGCAGTGTCTGACGGTCACAGAACTAAATGGCAGCATCAGCCAGAGTCCTCGCGCCGTCCGACGGTCGCGGACGTTCTCGGCCGCGCAGGCCGGAGACCCGCCGGCACCCCGACGTGCATATTGCGAGGGCCCGCCCATCGCTGCTCGCAGCTTTAATTAGGGCCCGAGCACCGACGTAGTCGGAGCGGAGGACCTATTGAATTTCGAATGTTTATTCTTATTATTATTCTTAGTCTTTCGTCGCAAAAAGGAGGTGCTTGGGATATTGGGAAGTCTGTGAAATGTGGCACGCAAGCCAGAATTTGCGAAAATTGCAGTCTGATTGGGGTGTCCAGCTGCGGTATGAAATATTGGCTCGCTAGCGCCCCCTATTGAGTAGCCCCAACATCAGGTTTCACCCAGCTGTATGAAAGTTGGTAGTTATGTGGACCGTGATGAGACGCACCAAAAATCCTCTTGGAAGTTTTCTCTAAACCAAACAGGAAGTCGGCCATTTTTACTTTTATGACGTTTTTTGACCGTTTCAAGGCGTCATACTTTAACGAACTCCTCCCAGAGATTTGACCCGATTGACTTCAGATTCGGCTAGTCTGCTCTTGAGACCTTGGCAGTGAAAAGTTACTCAAAGATCAAAAAGTTATCGAACTATGTGGCCGTGGCGTGGCGTCAAAGAAACACCATTCGCCACGAAACAGGAAGTTGTTGTAACTCGGCTGTACATTGTCGAATCTGCTCCAAATCTCTCACATGTCATAACATCCTGACCCGGAACACATCTGTATGATAATTTAGAATCATAGTGATAGCGCCACCTAGTGGCAACCGGAAGTTGTACGCTGCATACTTTGACATCCTGCTCCTCACAGATTAATCAGATCCCTCTCAAATCTTGTCAAACAAGCCTTAAGACCTTGATAATGCTTCATTGTGAAGATTGTAAGAAGTTACTGAAGGGCGGCGACGTGGCGGCTCGGCGAATTTCGATCCTTCGCCATGAACGAATAAACTGATGTATCTCGACTCCACATCATCAGATCTTTCCCAGATTTCACATGCTTGATTAGACTCCAGGCCTGAAGACATCTGCAGGCCAATTTTGAATCATAGTCATAGCGCCACCTACTGGTAACAGGAAGTTAAAGTCTTGATACTTTGGCTTGTTTCTCTCAGTAGGTAAATCAAATCAATATCAAATTTGTTCCACACAAATACAAGAAGTTCATAATGCCAGATCATGAAGTTTTTGATGTTTCGTCGAACGCCGTTGCCGTGGCGATGCAGTCTTCGCCGTTAACAACGAAGGTCATTTTGACAGGCTAAAAATGCTCGAAACATAAGCAAACTTGGCAAGTAGATTACAAGGCCGAAATGTAGTTAGGGAATATGATTTTATTGGTTCAGAGTGCCAAATCGGCTCAATAGCGCCCCCTACAAAATTTCAACGAAGCAGCCCTCGCAGTACGTTTCACCTAGATGTATGAAATTTGGTAGGAACATGTATCACATATGGACTTAAATAAAAGTATATTGGGGCCATGCTCCGAACCTGCATGCAGTGTCTGACGGTCACAGAACTGAATGGCAGCATCAACCAGAGTCCTCGCGCCGTCCGACGGTCGCGGACGTTCTCGGCCGCGCAGGCCGGAGTCCCGCCGGCACTCCGACGTGCATGCACCCCGACGTGCATATAGCGAGGGCCCGCTCATCGCTGCTCGCAGCTTTAATTAGGGCCCGAGCACCGACGTAGTCGGAGCGGAGGACCTATTGAAACCGTAATGTTTATTAGGGCCCGAGCACCGACGTAGTCGGAGCGGAGGACCTATTGAAACCGTAATGTTTATTAGGGCCCGAGCACCGACGTAGTCGGAGCGGAGGACCTATTGAAACCGTAATTAGGGCCCGAGCACCGACGTAGTCGGAGCGGAGGACCTATTGAATTTCGAATGTTTATTATTCTTATTATTATTATTATTATTTTATGTGTTTCGTCGCAAAAAGGAGGTGCTTGGGATATTGGGAATGTTGTGAAATTTGGCACGCAAGCCAGAATTTGCGAAAATTGCAGTCTGATTGGGGTGTCCAGCTGCAGTATGAAATATTGGCTCGCTAGCGCCCCCTATTGAGTAGCCCCGACATCAGGATTCACCCAGCTGTATGAAAGTTGGTAGTTATGTGGAACGTGATGAGACGCACCAAAAATCCTCTTGGCCGTTTTCTCTAAACCAAACAGGAAGTCGGCCATTTATGCTTTTATGACGTTTTTTGACCGTTTCAAGGCATCATACTTTAACGAACTCCTCCCAGAGATTTGACCCGATTGACTTCAGATTCGGCTAGTCTGCTCTTGAGACCTTGGCAGTGAAAAGTTACTCAAAGATCAAAAAGTTATCGAACTATGTGGCCGTGGCGTGGCGTCAAAGAAACACCATTCGCCACGAAACAGGAAGTTGTTGTAACTTGGCCGTACATTGTCGAATCTGCTCCAAATCTCTCATATGTCATAAGATCCTGACCCGGAACACATCTATATGATAATTTAGAATCATAGTGATAGCGCCACCTAGTGGCAACCGGAAGTTGTACGCTGCGTACTTTGACATCCTGCTCCTAACAGATTAATCAGATCCCTCTCAAATGTTGTCATACAAGCCTTAAGACCTTGATAATGCTTCATTGTGAAAATTGTAAGAAGTTACTGAAGGGCGGCGACGTGGCGGCTCGGCGAATTTCGATCCTTCGCCATGAACGAATAAACTGATGTATCTCGACTCCACATCATCAGATCTTTACCAGATTTCACATGCTTGATTAGACTCCAGGCCTGAAGACATCTGCAGGCCAATTTCGAATCATAGTCATAGCGCCACCTACTGGTAACAGGAAGTTAAAGTCTTTATACTTTGGCTTGTTTCTCTTAGTAGGTAAATCAAATCAATATCAAATTTGTTCCACACAAATACAAGAAGTTCATAATGCCAGATCATGAAGCTTTTGATGTTTTGTCGAACGCCGTTGCCGTGGCGATGCAGTCTTCGCCGTGAACAACGAAGGTCATTTTGAGAGGCTAAAAATGCTCGAAACATAAGCAAACTTGGCAAGTAGATTCCAAGGCCGAAATGTAGTTATAGAATATGATTTTATTGGTTCAGAGTGGCAAATCGGCTCAATAGCGCCCCCTACAAAATTTCGACGAAGCAGCCCTCGCAGTACGTTTGACCTAGATGTATGAAATGTGGTAGGAACATGTATCGCATATGGACTTCAATAAACGTCTCTTGGGGCTATGCTCTAAACCCAACCGGAAGTCAATAACTTTGCATTTCTTCTGAATTTCTAGTGTCGTTTTTGTCATTTCCAGGCGCTGCACTTTAACGAACTCCTCCTAGGGAATTAATCAGATCAACTTCAAATTTGGTCGGTACAGTCTAAAGACCTTTGTGATGCAAAGTTACTCAAAGCTTGTTGTTTCGTGAAAAGCTGTTGCCGTGGCGACGCATTCTTCGCCGTTAACAACGAAGGTCATTTTGAGAGGCTAAAAATGCTCGAAACATAAGCAAACTTGGCATACACATTTAAAGCCCAAAATGTAGTTGTATAATATGATTTTATTGGTTCAGAGTGGCAAATCGGCTCAATAGCGCCCCCTACAAAATTTCAACGAAGCAGCCCTCGCAGTACGTTTCACCTAGATGTATGAAATTTGGTAGGAACATGTATCACATATGGACTTAAATAAAAGTATATTGGGGCCATGCTCTGAACCTGCATGCAGTGTCTGACGGTCACAGAACTGAATGGCAGCATCAACCAGAGTCCTCGCGCCGTCCGACGGTCGCGGACGTTCTCGGCCGCGCAGGCCAGAGTCCCGCCGCCACCCCGACGTGCATGCACCCCGACGTGCATATTGCGAGGGCCCGCCCATCGCTGCTCGCAGCTTTAATGTTTATTCTTATTATTCTTATTCTTATTTTTAGTGTTTCGTCGCAAAAAGGAGGTGCTTGGGATATTGGGAAGTCTGTGAAATTTGGCACGCAAGCCAGAATTTGCGAAAATTGCAGTCTGATTGGGGTGTCCAGCTGCGGTATGAAATATTGGCTCGCTAGCGCCCCCTATTGAGTAGCCCCAACATCAGGTTTCACCCAGCTGTATGAAAGTTGGTAGGTATGTGGAACGTGATGAGACGCACCACAAATCCTCTTGGAAGTTTTCTCTAAACCAAACAGGAAGTCGGCCATTTTTGCTTTTATGACGTTTTTTGACCGTTTCAAGGCGTCATACTTTAACGAACTCCTCCCAGAGATTTGACCCGATTGACTTCAGATTCGGCTAGTCTGCTCTTGAGACCTTGGCAGTGAAAAGTTACTCAAAGATCAAAAAGTTATCGAACTATGTGGCCGTGGCGTGGCGTCAAAGAAACACCATTCGCCACGAAACAGGAAGTTGTTGTAACTCGGCCGTACATTGTCGAATCTGCTCAACGTCTCTCATATGTCATAACATCCTGACCCGGAACACATCTATATGATAATTTTGAATCAAACTGATAGCGCCACCTAGTGGCAACCGGAAGTTGTACGCTGCATACTTTGACATCCTGCTCCTAACAGATTAATCAGATCCCTCTCAAATGTTGTCATACAAGCCTTAAGACCTTGATAATGCTTCATTGTGAAAATTGTAAGAAGTTACTGAAGGGCGGCGACGTGGCGGCTCGGCGAATTTCGATCCTTCGCCATGAACGAATAAACTGATGTATCTCGACTCCACATCATCAGATCTTTACCAGATTTCACATGCTTGATTAGACTCCAGGCCTGAAGACATCTGCAGGCCAATTTCGAATCATAGTCATAGCGCCACCTACTGGTAACAGGAAGTTAAAGTCTTTATACTTTGGCTTGTTTCTCTTAGTAGGTAAATCAAATCAATATCAAATTTGTTCCACACAAATACAAGAAGTTCATAATGCCAGATCATGAAGCTTTTGATGTTTCGTCGAACGCCGTTGCCGTGGCGATGCAGTCTTCGCCGTGAACAACGAAGGTCATTTTGAGAGGCTAAAAATGCTCGAAACATAAGCAAACTTGGCAAGTAGATTCCAAGGCCGAAATGTAGTTATAGAATATGATTTTATTGGTTCAGAGTGGCAAATCGGCTCAATAGCGCCCCCTACAAAATTTCGACGAAGCAGCCCTCGCAGTACGTTTGACCTAGATGTATGAAATGTGGTAGGAACATGTATCGCATATGGACTTCAATAAAAGTCTCTTGGGGCTATGCTCTAAACCCAACCGGAAGTCAGCCATTTTGCATTTTTTATGAATTTCTCATGTCGTTTTTGTCATTTCCAGGCGCTGCACTTTAACGAACTCCTCCTAGGGAATTAATCAGATCAACTTCAAATTTGGTCGGTACAGTCTAAAGACCTTTGTGATGAAAAGTTACTCAAAGCTTGTTGTTTCGTGAAAAGCTGTTGCCGTGGCGACGGAATTTCGATCCTTCGCCATGAACGAATAAACTGATGTAACTCGACTCCACATCATCAGATCTTTACCAGATTTCACGTGTTTGATTAGACTCCAGGCCTGAAGACATATGCAGGCCAATTTTGAATCATAGTCATAGCGCCACCTACTGGTAACAGGAAGTTAAAGTCTTGATACTTTGGCTTGTTTCTCTTAGTAGGTAAATCAAATCAATATCAAATTTGTTCGACACAAATAGTTCATAATGCCAGATCATGAAGCTTTTGATGTTTCGTCGAACGCCGTTGCCGTGGCGATGCAGTCTTCGCCGTTAACAACGAAGGTCATTTTGAGAGGCTAAAAATGCTCGAAACATAAACAAACTTGGCATACACATTTAAAGCCCAAAATGTAGTTATAATATGATTTTATTGGTTCAGAGTGGCAAATCGGCTCAATAGCGCCCCCTACAAAATTTCAACGAAGCAGCCCTCGCAGTACGTTTCACCTAGATATATGAAATTTGGTAGGAACATGTATCACATATGGACTGAAATAAAAGTATGTTGGGGCCATGCTCTGAACCTGCATGCAGTGTCTGACGGTCACAGAACTGAATGACAGCATCAACCAGAGTCTTCGCGCCGTCCGACGGTCGCGGACGTTCTCGGCCGCGCAGGCCGGAGTCCCGCCGCCACCCCGACGTGCATGCACCCCGACGTGCATATTGCGAGGGCCCGCTCATCGCTGCTCGCAGCTTTAATTAGGGCCCGAGCACCGACGTAGTCGGAGCGGAGGACCTATTGAAACCGTAATGTTTATTATTAGGGCCCGAGCACCGACGTAGTCGGAGCGGAGGACCTATTGAATTTCGAATGTTTATTATTATTATTCTTATTATTAGGGCCCGAGCACCGACGTAGTCGGAGCGGAGGACCTATTGAAACCGCTATGTTTATTAGGGCCCGAGCACCGACGTAGTCGGAGCGGAGGACCTATTGAATTTCGAATGTTTATTATTATTCTTATTATTAGGGCCCGAGCACCGACGTAGTCGGAGCGGAGGACCTATTGAAACCGTAATGTTTATTATTATTATTATTATTATTATTATTATTATTTTACCAGTTTGATGGCAAAAAGGAGGTGCTTGGGATATTGGGAAGTCTGTGAAATTTGGCACGCAAGCCAGAATTTGCGAAAATTGCAGTCTGATTGGGGTGTCCAGCTGCGGTATGAAATATTGGCTCGCTAGCGCCCCCTATTGAGTAGCCCCAACATCAGGATTCACCCAGCTGTATGAAATTTGGTAGGTATGTGGAACGTGATGAGACGCACAAAAAATCCTCTTGGCCGTTTTCTCTAAACCAAACAGGAAGTCGGCCATTTTTGCTTTTATGACGTTTTTTGACCGTTTCAAGGCGTCATACTTTAACGAACTCCTCCCAGAGATTTGACCCGATTGACTTCAGATTCGGCGAGTCTGCTCTTGAGACCTTGGCAGTGAAAAGTTACTCAAAGATCAAAAAGTTATCGAACTATGTGGCCGTGGCGTGGCGTCAAAGAAACACCATTCGCCACGAAACAGGAAGTTGTTGTAACTTGGCCGTACATTGTCGAATCTGCTCCAAATCTCTCATATGTCATAACATCCTGACCCGGAACACATCTATATGATAATTTAGAATCATAGTGATAGCGCCACCTAGTGGCAACCGGAAGTTGTAGGCTGCGTACTTTGACATCCTGCTCCTCACAGATTAATCAGATCCCTCTCAAATGTTGTCAAACAAGCCTTAAGACCTTGATAATGCTTCGTTGTGAAGATTGTAAGAAGTTACTGAAGGGCGGCGACGTGGCGGCTCGGCGAATTTCGATCCTTCGCCATGAACGAATAAACTGATGTATCTCGACTCCACATCATCAGATCTTTCCCAGATTTCACGTGTTTGATTAGACTCCAGGCCTGAAGACATCTGCAGGCCAATTTTGAATCATAGTCATAGCGCCACCTACTGGTAACAGGAAGTTAAAGTCTTTATACTTTGGCTTGTTTCTCTTAGTAGGTAAATCAAATCAATATCAAATTTGTTCCACACAAATACAAGAAGTTCATAATGCCAGATCATGAAGCTTTTGATGTTTCGTCGAACGCCGTTGCCGTGGCGATGCAGTCTTCGCCGTTAACAACAAAGGTCATTTTGAGAGGCTAAAAATGCTCGAAACATAAGCAAACTTGGCAAGTAGATTACAAGGCCGAAATGTAGTTACAGAATCTGATTTTATTGGTTCAGAGTGCCAAATCGGCTCAATAGCGCCCCCTACAAAATTTCGACGAAGCAGCCCTCGCAGTACGTTTGACCTAGATGTATGAACTGTGGTAGGAACATGAATCGCATATGGACTTCAATAAAAGTCTCTTGGGGCTATGCTCTAAACCCAACCGGAAGTCAGCCATTTAGCATTTTTTATGAATTTCTCATGTCGTTTTTGTCATTTCCAGGCGCTGCACTTTAACGAACTCCTCCTAGGGAATTCATCAGATCAACTTCAAATTTGGTCGGTACAGTCTAAAGACCTTTGTGATGAAAAGTTACTCAAAGCTTGTTGTTTCGTGAAAAGCTGTTGCCGTGGCGACGGAATTTCGATCCTTCGCCATAAACGAATAAACTGATGTAACTCGACTCCACATCATCAGATCTTTACCAGATTTCACGTGTTCGATTAGACTCCAGGCCTGAAGACATATGCAGGCCAATTTTGAATCATAGTCATAGCGCCACCTACTGGTAACAGGAAGTTAAAGTCTTGATACTTTGGCTTGTTTCTCTCAGTAGGTAAATCAAATCAATATCAAATTTGTTCCAAACAAATACAAGAAGTTCATAATGCCAGATCATGAAGTTTTTGATGTTTCGTCGAACGCCGTTGCCGTGGCGATGCAGTCTTCGGCGTTAACAACGAAGGTCATTTTGACAGGCTAAACATGCTCGAAACATAAGCAAACTTGGCAAGTAGATTACAAGGCCGAAATGTAGTTAGGGAATATGATTTTATTGGTTCAGAGTGGCAAATCGGCTCAATAGCGCCCCCTACAAAATTTCGACGAAGCAGCCCTCGCAGTACGTTTGACCTAGATGTATGAAATGTGGTAGGAACATGTATCACATATGGACTTAAATAAAAGTATATTGGGGCCATGCTCTAAACCTGCATGCAGTGTCTGACGGTCACAGAACTAAATGGCAGCATCAGCCAGAGTCCTCGCGCCGTCCGACGGTCGCGGCCGTTCTCGGCCGCGCAGGCCGGAGTCCCGCCGGCACCCCGACGTGCATATTGCGAGGGCCCGCCCATCGCTGCTCGCAGCTTTAATTATTCTTATTATTATTATTATTATTTTATGTGTTTCGTCGCAAAAAGGAGGTGCTTGGGATATTGGGAAGTTTGTGAAATTTGGCAAGCAAGCCAGAATTTGCGAAAATTGCAGTCTGATTGGGGTGCCCAGCTGCGGTATGAAATATTGGCTCGCTAGCGCCCCCTATTGAGTAGCCCCAACATCAGGTTTCACCCAGCTGTATGAAAGTTGGTAGGTATGTGGAACGTGATGAGACGCACAAAAAATCCTCTTGGCCGTTTTCTCTAAACCAAACAGGAAGTCGGCCATTTTTGCTTTTATGACGTTTTTTGACCGTTTCAAGGCGTCATACTTTAACGAACTCCTCCCAGAGATTTGACCCGATTGACTTCAGATTCGGCTAGTCTGCTCTTGAGACCTTGACAGTGAAAAGTTACTCAAAGATCAAAAAGTTATCAAACTATGTGGCCGTGGCGTGGCGTCAAAGAAACACCATTCGCCACGAAACAGGAAGTTGTTGTAACTCGGCCGTACATTGTCGAATCTGCTCAAAATCTCTCATATGTCATAACATCCTGACCCGGAACACATCTATATGATAATTTAGAATCATAGTGATAGCGCCACCTAGTGGCAACCGGAAGTTGTACGCTGCGTACTTTGACATCCTGCTCCTCACAGATTAATCAGATCCCTCTCAAATGTTGTGAGAGAAGTCTTAAGACCTTGATAATGCTTCGTTGTGAAGATTGTAAGAAGTTACTGAAGGGCGGCGACGTGGCGGCTCGGCGAATTTCGATCCTTCGCCATGAACGAATAAACTGATGTATCTCGACTCCACATCATCAGATCTTTACCAGATTTCACATGCTTGATTAGACTCCAGGCCTGAAGACATCTGCAGGCCAATTTCGAATCATAGTCATAGCGCCACCTACTGGTAACAGGAAGTTAAAGTCTTTATACTTTGGCTTGTTTCTCTTAGTAGGTAAATCAAATCAATATCAAATTTGTTCCACACAAATATAAGAAGTTCATAATACCAGATCATGAAGCTTTTGATGTTTCGTCGAACGCCGTTGCCGTGGCGATGCAGTCTTCGCCGTGAACAACGAAGGTCATTTTGAGAGCCTAAAAATGCTCGAAACATAAGCAAACTTGGCAAGTAGATTACAAGGCCGAAATGTAGTTATAGAATATGATTTTATTGGTTCAGAGTGGCAAATCGGCTCAATAGCGCCCCCTACAAAATTTCAACGAAGCAGCCCTCGCAGTACGTTTGACCTAGATGTATGAAATGTGGTAGGAACATGTATCGCATATGGACTTCAATAAAAGTCTCTTGGGGCTATGCTCTAAACCCAACCGGAAGTCAGCCATTTTGCATTTTTTATGAATTTCTCATGTCGTTTTTGTCATTTCCAGGCGCTGCACTTTAACGAACTCCTCCTAGGGAATTCATCAGATCAACTTCAAATTTGGTCGGTACAGTCTAAAGACCTTTGTGATGAAAAGTTACTCAAAGCTTGTTGTTTCGTGAAAAGCCGTTGCCGTGGCGACGCATTCATCGCCGTTAACAACGAAGGTCATTTTGAGAGGCTAAAAATGCTCGAAACATAGCCAAACTTGGCAAGTAGATTACAAGGCCGAAATGTAGTTATGGAATATGATTTTATTGGTTCAGAGTGGCAAATCGGCTCAATAGCGCCCCCTACAAAATTTCAACGAAGCAGCCCTCGCAGTACGTTTCACCTAGATGTATGAAATTTGGTGGGAACATGTATCACATATGGACTTAAATAAAAGTATATTGGGGCCATGCTCTAAACCTGCATGCAGTGTCTGACGGTCACAGAACTAAATGGCAGCATCAGCCAGAGTCCTCGCGCCGTCCGACGGTCGCGGACGTTCTCGGCCGCGCAGGCCGGAGTCCCGCCGGCACCCCGACGTGCATATTGCGAGGGCCCGCCCATCGCTGCTCGCAGCTTTAATTAGGGCCCGAGCACCGACGTAGTCGGAGCGGAGGACCTATTGAAACCGTAATGTTTATTATTCTTATTTTTAGTGTTTCATCGCAAAAAGGAGGTGCTTGGGATATTGGGAAGTCTGTGAAATTTGGCACGCAAGCCAGAATTTGCGAAAATTGCAGTCTGATTGGGGTGTCCAGCTGCGGTATGAAATATTGGCTCGCTAGCGCCCCCTATTGAGTAGCCCCAACATCAGGTTTCACCCAGCTGTATGAAAGTTGGTAGGTATGTGGAACGTGATGAGACGCACCAAAAATCCTCTTGGAAGTTTTCTCTAAACCAAACAGGAAGTCGGCCATTTTTGCATTTATGACGTTTTTTGACCGTTTCAAGGCGTCATACTTTAACGAACTCCTCCCAGAGATTTGACCCGATTGACTTCAGATTCGGCTAGTCTGCTCTTGAGACCTTGGCAGTGAAAAGTTACTCAAAGATCAAAAAGTTATCGAACTATGTGGCCGTGGCGTGGCGTCAAAGAAACACTATTCGCCATGAAACAGGAAGTTGTTGTAACTCGGCCGTACATTGTCGAATCTGCTCCAAATCTGTCATATGTCATAACATCCTGACCGGGAACACATCTGTATGATAATTTAGAATCATAGTGATAGCGCCACCTAGTGGCAACCGGAAGTTGTACGCTGCGTACTTTGACATCCTGCTCCTCACAGATTCATCAGATCCCTCTCAAATCTTGTCAAACAAGCCTTAAGACCTTGATAATGCTTCATTGTGAAGATTGCAAGAAGTTACTGAAGGGCGGCGACGTGGCGGCTCGGCGAATTTCGATCCTTCGCCATGAACGAATAAACTGATGTATCTCGACTCCACATCATCAGATCTTTACCAGATTCCACATGCTTGATTAGACTCCAGGCCTGAAGACATCTGCAGGCCAATTTTGAATCATAGTCATAGCGCCACCTACTGGTAACAGGAAGTTAAAGTCTTTATACTTTGGCTTGTTTCTCTTAGTAGGTAAATCAAATCAATATCAAATTTCTTCCACACAAATACAAGAAGTTCATAATGCCAGATCATGAAGATTTTGATGTTTCGTCGAACGCCGTTGCCGTGGCGATGCAGTCTTCGCCGTGAACAACGAAGGTCATTTTGAGAGGCTAAAAATGCTCGAAACATAAGCAAACTTGGCAAGTAGATTACAAGGCCGAAATGTAGTTATGGAATATGATTTTATTGGTTCAGAGTGGCAAATCGGCTCAATAGCGCCCCCTACAAAATTTCAACGAAGCAGCCCTCGCAGTACGTTTGACCTAGATGTATGAAATGTGGTAGGAACATGTATCGCATATGGACTTCAATAAAAGTCTCTTGGGGCTATGCTCTAAACCCAACCGGAAGTCAGCCATTTTGTATTTTTTATGAATTTCTCATGTCGTTTTTGTCATTTCCAGGCGCTGCACTTTAACGAACTCCTCCTAGGGAATTCATCAGATCAACGTCAAATTTGGTCGGTGCAGTCTAAAGACCTTTGTGATGAAAAGTTACTCAAAGCTTGTTGTTTCGTGAAAAGCTGTTGCCGTGGCGACGGAATTTCGATCCTTCGCCATGAACGAATAAACTGATGTAACTCGACTCCACATCATCAGATCTTTACCAGATTTCACATGTTTGATTAGACTCCAGGCCTGAAGACATATGCAGGCCAATTTTGAATCATAGTCATAGCGCCACCTACTGGTAACAGGAAGTTAAAGTCTTGATACTTTGGCTTGTTTCTCTTAGTAGGTAAATCAAATCAATATCAAATTTGTTCCACACAAATAGTTCATAATGCCAGATCATGAAGCTTTTGATGTTTCGTCGAACGCCGTTGCCGTGGCGATGCAGTCTTCGCCGTTAACAACGAAGGTCATTTTGAGAGGCTAAAAATGCTCGAAACATAAGCAAACTTGGCATACACATTTAAAGCCCAAAATGTAGTTGTATAATATGATTTTATTGGTTCAGAGTGGCAAATCGGCTCAATAGCGCCCCCTACAAAATTTCAACGAAGCAGCCCTCGCAGTACGTTTCACCTAGATGTATGAAATTTGGTAGGAACATGTATCACATATGGACTTAAATAAAAGTATATTGGGGCCATGCTCTGAACCTGCATGCAGTGTCTGATGGTCACGGAACTGAATGACAGCATCAACCAGAGTCCTCGCGCCGTCCGACGGTCGCGTACGTTCTCGGCCGCGCAGGCCGGAGTCCCGCCGGCACCCCGACGTGCATGCACCCCGACGTGCATATTGCGAGGGCCCGCTCATCGCTGCTCGCAGCTTTAATTCTTCTTATTATTCTTATTTTTAGTGTTTCGTCGCAAAAAGGAGGTGCTTGGGATATTGGGAATGTTGTGAAATTTGGCACGCAAGCCAGAATTTGCGAAAATTGCAGTCTGATTGGGGTGTCCAGCTGCAGTATGAAATATTGGCTCGCTAGCGCCCCCTATTGAGTAGCCCCGACATCAGGATTCACCCAGCTGTATGAAAGTTGGTAGTTATGTGGAACGTGATGAGACGCACCAAAAATCCTCTTGGCCGTTTTCTCTAAACCAAACAGGAAGTCGGCCATTTTTGCTTTTATGACGTTTTTTGACCGTTTCAAGGCGTCATACTTTAACGAACTCCTCCCAGAGATTTGACCCGATTGACTTCAGATTCGGCGAGTCTGCTCTTGAGACCTTGACAGTGAAAAGTTACTCAAAGATCAAAAAGTTATCGAACTATGTGGCCGTGGCGTGGCGTCAAAGAAACACCATTCGCCACGAAACAGGAAGTTGTTGTAACTCGGCCGTACATTGTCGAATCTGCTCAAAGTCTCTCATATGTCATAACATCCTGACCCGGAACACATCTGTATGATAATTTTGAATCAAACTGATAGCGCCACCTAGTGGCAACCGGAAGTTGTACGCTGCGTACTTTGACATCCTGCTCCTAACAGATTAATCAGATCCCTCTCAAATGTTGTCATACAAGCCTTAAGACCTTGATAATGCTTCATTGTGAAAATTGTAAGAAGTTACTGAAGGGCGGCGACGTGGCGGCTCGGCGAATTTCGATCCTTCGCCATGAACGAATAAACTGATGTATCTCGACTCCACATCATCAGATCTTTACCAGATTTCACATGCTTGATTAGACTCCAGGCCTGAAGACATCTGCAGGCCAATTTCGAATCATAGTCATAGCGCCACCTACTGGTAACAGGAAGTTAAAGTCTTTATACTTTGGCTTGTTTCTCTTAGTAGGTAAATCAAATCAATATCAAATTTGTTCCACACAAATACAAGAAGTTCATAATGCCAGATCATGAAGCTTTTGATGTTTCGTCGAACGCCGTTGCCGTGGCGATGCAGTCTTCGCCGTGAACAACGAAGGTCATTTTGAGAGGCTAAAAATGCTCGAAACATAAGCAAACTTGGCAAGTAGATTACAAGGCCGAAATGTAGTTACAGAATCTGATTTTATTGGTTCAGAGTGGCAAATCGGCTCAATAGCGCCCCCTACAAAATTTCGACGAAGCAGCCCTCGCAGTACGTTTGACCTAGATGTATGAAATGTGGTAGGAACATGTATCGCATATGGACTTCAATAAAAGTCTCTTGGGGCTATGCTCTAAACCCAACCGGAAGTCACCTACTTTGCATTTCTTCTGAATTTCTAGTGTCGTTTTTGTCATTTCCAGCCGCTGCACTTTAACGAACTCCTCCTAGGGAATTAATCAGATCAACTTCAAATGTGGTCGGTACAGTCTAAAGACCTTTGTGATGAAAAGTTACTCAAAGGTTGTTGTTTCGTGAAAAGCTGTTGCCGTGGCGACGGAATTTCGATCCTTCGCCATAAACGAATAAACTGATGTAACTCGACTCCACATCATCAGATCTTTACCAGATTTCACGTGTTTGATTAGACTCCAGGCCTGAAGACATATGCAGGCCAATTTTGAATCATAGTCATAGCGCCACCTACTGGTAACAGGAAGTTAAAGTCTTGATACTATGGCTTGTTTCTCTTAGTAGGTAAATCAAATCAATATCAAATTTGTTCCACACAAATAGTTCATAATGCCAGATCATGAAGCTTTTGATGTTTCGTCGAACGCCGTTGCCGTGGCGATGCAGTCTTCGCCGTTAACAACGAAGGTCATTTTGAGAGGCTAAAAATGCTCGAAACATAAGCAAACTTGGCATACACATTTAAAGCCCAAAATGTAGTTGTATAATATGATTTTATTGGTTCAGAGTGGCAAATCGGCTCAATAGCGCCCCCTACAAAATTTCAACGAAGCAGCCCTCGCAGTACGTTTCACCTAGATGTATGAAATTTGGTAGGAACATGTATCACATATGGACTTAAATAAAAGTATATTGGGGCCATGCTCTGAACCTGCATGCAGTGTCTGACGGTCACGGAACTGAATGACAGCATCAACCAGAGTCCTCGCGCCGTCCGACGGTCGCGGACGTTCTCGGCCACGCAGGCCGGAGTCCCGCCGGCACCCCGACGTGCATGCACCCCGACGTGCATATAGCGAGGGCCCGCCCATCGCTGCTCGCAGCTTTAATTATTCTTATTTTTAGTGTTTCGTCGCAAAAAGGAGGTGCTTGGGATATTGGGAAGTCTGTGAAATTTGGCACGCAAGCCAGAATTTGCGAAAATTGCAGTCTGATTGGGGTGTCCAGCTGCGGTATGAAATATTGGCTCGCTAGCGCCCCCTATTGAGTAGCCCCAACATCAGGTTTCACCCAGCTGTATGAAAGTTGGTAGGTATGTGGAACGTGATGAGACGCACAAAAAATCCTCTTGGACGTTTTCTCTAAACCAAACAGGAAGTCGGCCATTTTTACTTTTATGACGTTTTTTGACCGTTTCAAGGCGTCATACTTTAACGAACTCCTCCCAGAGATTTGACCCGATTGACTTCAGATTTGGCTAGTCTGCTCTTGAGACCTTGGCAGTGAAAAGTTACTCAAAGATCAAAAAGTTATCGAACTATGTGGCCGTGGCGTGGCGTCAAAGAAACACCATTCGCCACGAAACAGGAAGTTGTTGTAACTCGGCCGTACATTGTCGAATCTGCTCAAAGTCTCTCATATGTCATAACATCCTGACCCGGAACACATCTATATGATCATTTTGAATCAAACTGATAGCGCCACCTAGTGGCAACCGGAAGTTGTACGCTGCGTACTTTGACATCCTGCTCCTAACAGATTAATCAGATCCCTCTCAAATGTTGTCATACAAGCCTTAAGACCTTGATAATGCTTCATTGTGAAAATTGTAAGAAGTTACTGAAGGGCGGCGACGTGGCGGCTCGGCGAATTTCGATCCTTCGCCATGAACGAATAAACTGATGTATCTCGACTCCACATCATCAGATCTTTACCAGATTTCACATGCTTGATTAGACTCCAGGCCTGAAGACATCTGCAGGCCAATTTCGAATCATAGTCATAGCGCCACCTACTGGTAACAGGAAGTTAAAGTCTTTATACTTTGGCTTGTTTCTCTTAGTAGGTAAATCAAATCAATATCAAATTTGTTCCACACAAATACAAGAAGTTCATAATGCCAGATCATGAAGCTTTTGATGTTTCGTCGAACGCCGTTGCCGTGGCGATGCAGTCTTCGCCGTTAACAACGAAGGTCATTTTGACAGGCTAAAAATGCTCGAAACATAAGCAAACTTGGCAAGTAGATTACAAGGCCGAAATGTAGTTAGGGAATATGATTTTATTGGTTCAGAGTGGCAAATCGGCTCAATAGCGCCCCCTACAAAATTTCGACGAAGCAGCCCTCGCAGTACGTTTGACCTAGATGTATGAAATGTGGTAGGAACATGTATCACATATGGACTTCAATAAAAGTCTCTTGGGGCTATGCTCTAAACCCAACCGGAAGTCAGCCATTTTGCATTTTTTATGAATTTCTCATGTCGTTTTTGTCATTTCCAGGCGCTGCACTTTAACGAACTCCTCCTAGGGAATTCATCAGATCAACTTCAAATTTAGTCGGTACAGTCTAAAGACCTTTGTGATGAAAAGTTACTCAAAGCTTGTTGTTTCGTGAAAAGCTGTTGCCGTGGCGACGGAATTTCGATCCTTCGCCATGAACGAATAAACTGATGTAACTCGACTCCACATCATCAGATCTTTACCAGATTTCACGTGTTTGATTAGACTCCAGGCCTGAAGACATCTGCAGGCCAATTTTGAATAATAGTCATAGCGCCACCTACTGGTAACAGGAAGTTAAAGTCTTGATACTTTGGCTTGTTTCTCTTAGTAGGTAAATCAAATCAATATCAAATTTGTTCCACACAAATAGTTCATAATGCCAGATCATGAAGCTTTTGATGTTTCGTCGAACGCCGTTGCCGTGGCGATGCAGTCTTCGCCGTTAACAACGAAGGTCATTTTGACAGGCTAAAAATGCTCGAAACATAAGCAAACTTGGCAAGTAGATTACAAGGCCGAAATGTAGTTAGGGAATATGATTTTATTGGTTCAGAGTGGCAAATCGGCTCAATAGCGCCCCCTACAAAATTTCGACGAAGCAGCCCTCGCAGTACGTTTGACCTAGATGTATGAAATGTGGTAGGAACATGTATCACATATGGACTTCAATAAAAGTCTCTTGGGGCTATGCTCTAAACCCAACCGGAAGTCAGCCATTTTGCATTTTTTATGAATTTCTCATGTCGTTTTTGTCATTTCCAGGCGCTGCACTTTAACGAACTCCTCCTAGGGAATTCATCAGATCAACTTCAAATTTAGTCGGTACAGTCTAAAGACCTTTGTGATGAAAAGTTACTCAAAGCTTGTTGTTTCGTGAAAAGCTGTTGCCGTGGCGACGGAATTTCGATCCTTCGCCATGAACGAATAAACTGATGTAACTCGACTCCACATCATCAGATCTTTACCAGATTTCACGTGTTTGATTAGACTCCAGGCCTGAAGACATCTGCAGGCCAATTTTGAATAATAGTCATAGCGCCACCTACTGGTAACAGGAAGTTAAAGTCTTGATACTTTGGCTTGTTTCTCTTAGTAGGTAAATCAAATCAATATCAAATTTGTTCCACACAAATAGTTCATAATGCCAGATCATGAAGCTTTGATGTTTCGTCGAACGCCGTTGCCGTGGCGATGCAGTCTTCGCCGTTAACAACGAAGGTAATTTTGAGAGGCTAAAAATGCTCGAAACATAAGCAAACTTGGCATACACATTTAAAGCCCAAAATGTAGTTGTATAATATGATTGTATTGGTTCAGAGTGGCAAATCGGCTCAATAGCGCCCCCTACAACATTTCAACGAAGCAGCCCTCGCAGTACGTTTCACCTAGATGTATGAAATTTGGTAGGAACATGTATCACATATGGACTTAAATAAAAGTATATTGGGGCCATGCTCTGAACCTGCATGCAGTGTCTGACGGTCACAGAACTGAATGGCAGCATCAACCAGAGTCCTCGCGCCGTCCGACGGTCGCGGACGTTCTCGGCCGCGCAGGCCGGAGTCCCGCCGGCACCCCGACGTGCATGCACCCCGACGTGCATATTGCGAGGGCCCGCTCATCGCTGCTCGCAGCTTTAATTATTATTATTATTCTTCTTCCGCTTTCATGGCAAAAAGGAGGTGCTTGGGATATTGGGAAGTCTGTGAAATTTGGCACGCTAGCCAGAATTTGCGAAAATTGCAGTCTGATCGGGGTGTCCAGCTGCGGTATGAAATATTGGCTCGCTAGCGCCCCCTATTGAGTAGCCCCAACATCAGGATTCACCCAGCTGTATGAAAGTTGGTAGTTATGTGGAACGTGATGAGACGCACCAAAAATCCTCTTGGCCGTTTTCTCTAAACCAAACAGGAAGTCGGCCATTTTTGCTTTTATGACGTTTTTTGACCGTTTCAAGGCGTCATACTTTAACGAACTCCTCCCAGAGATTTGACCCGATTGACTTCAGATTCGGCGAGTCTGCTCTTGAGACCTTGACAGTGAAAAGTTACTCAAAGATCAAAAAGTTATCGAACTATGTGGCCGTGGCGTGGCGTCAAAGAAACACCATTCGCCACGAAACAGGAAGTTGTTGTAACTTGGCCGTACATTGTCGAATCTGCTCCAAATCTCTCATATGTCATAAGATCCTGACCCGGAACACATCTATATGATAATTTAGAATCATAGTGATAGCGCCACCTAGTGGCAACCGGAAGTTGTACGCTGCGTACTTTGACATCCTGCTCCTCACAGATTAATCAGATCCCTCTCAAATGTTGTCAAACAAGCCTTAAGACCTTGATAATGCTTCATTGTGAAGATTGTAAGAAGTTACTGAAGGGCGGCGACGTGGCGGCTCGGCGAATTTCGATCCTTCGCCATGAACGAATAAACTGATGTAACTCGACTCCACATCATCAGATCTTTACCAGATTTCACGTGTTTGATTAGACTCCAGGCCTGAAGACATCTGCAGGCCAATTTTGAATCATAGTCATAGCGCCACCTACTGCTAACAGGAAGTTAAAGTCTTTATACTTTGGCTTGTTTCTCTTAGTAGGTAAATCAAATCAATATCAAATTTGTTCCACACAAATACAAGAAGTTCATAATACCAGATCATGAAGCTTTTGATGTTTCGTCGAACGCCGTTGCCGTGGCGATGCAGTCTTCGCCGTGAACAACGAAGGTCATTTTGAGAGGCTAAAAATGCTCGAAACATAAGCAAACTTGGCAAGTAGATTACAAGGCCGAAATGTAGTTATAGAATATGATTTTATTGGTTCAGAGTGGCAAATCGGCTTAATAGCGCCCCCTACAAAATTTCAACGAAGCAGCCCTCGCAGTACGTTTGACCTAGATGTATGAAATGTGGTAGGAACATGTATCGCATATGGACTTCAATAAAAGTCTCTTGGGGCTATGCTCTAAACCCAACCGGAAGTCAGCCATTTTGCATTTTTTATGAATTTCTCATGTCGTTTTTGTCATTTCCAGGCGCTGCACTTTAACGAACTCCTCCTAGGGAATTCATCAGATCAACTTCAAATTTGGTCGGTACAGTCTAAAGACCTTTGTGATGAAAAGTTACTCAAAGCTTGTTGTGTCGTGAAAAGCTGTTGCCGTGGCGACGGAATTTCGATCCTTCGCCATAAACGAATAAACTGATGTAACTCGACTCCACATCATCAGATCTTTACCAGATTTCACGTGTTTGATTAGACTCCAGGCCTGAAGACATATGCAGGCCAATTTTGAATCATAGTCATAGCGCCACCTACTGGTAACAGGAAGTTAAAGTCTTGATACTTTGGCTTGTTTCTCTTAGTAGGTAAATCAAATCAATATCAAATTTGTTCCACACAAATAGTTCATAATGCCAGATCATGAAGCTTTTGATGTTTCGTCGAACGCCGTTGCCGTGGCGATGCAGTCTTCGCCGTTAACAACGAAGGTCATTTTGAGAGGCTACAAATGCTCGAAACATAAGCAAACTTGGCATACACATTTAAAGCCCAAAATGTAGTTGTATAATATGATTTTATTGGTTCAGAGTGGCAAATCGGCTCAATAGCGCCCCCTACAAAATTTCAACGAAGCAGCCCTCGCAGTACGTTTCACCTAGATGTATGAAATTTGGTAGGAACATGTATCACATATGGACTTAAATACAAGTATATTGGGGCCATGCTCTGAACCTGCATGCAGTGTCTGACGGTCACGGAACTGAATGACAGCATCAACCAGAGTCCTCGCGCCGTCCGACGGTCGCGGACGTTCTCGGCCGCGCAGGCCGGAGTCCCGCCGCCACCCCGACGTGCATGCACCCCGACGTGCATATTGCGAGGGCCCGCCCATCGCTGCTCGCAGCTTTAATTATTAGGGCCCGAGCACCGACGTAGTCGGAGCGGAGGACCTATTGAATTTCGAATGTTTATTATTATTCTTATTTTATGTGTTTCGTCGCAAAAAGGAGGTGCTTGGGATATTGGGAATGTTGTGAAATTTGGCACGCAAGCCAGAATTTGCGAAAATTGCAGTCTGATTGGGGTGCCCAGCTGCGGTATGAAATATTGGCTCGCTAGCGCCCCCTATTGAGTAGCCCCAACATCAGGTTTCACCCAGCTGTATGAAAGTTAGTAGGTATGTGGAACGTGATGAGACGCACCAAAAATCCTCTTGGAAGTTTTCTCTAAACCAAACAGGAAGTCGGCCATTTTTACTTTTATGACGGTTTTTGACCGTTTCAAGGCGTCATACTTTAACGAACTCCTCCCAGAGATTTGACCCGATTGACTTCAGATTCGGCTAGTCTGCTCTTGAGACCTTGGCAGTGAAAAGTTACTCAAAGATCAAAAAGTTATCGAACTATGTGGCCGTGGCGTGGCGTCAAAGAAACACTATTCGCCACGAAACAGGAAGTTGTTGTAACTCGGCCGTACATTGTCGAATCTGCTCAAAATCTTCCATATGTCATAACATCCTGACCCGGAACACATCTATATGATAATTTTGAATCAAACTGATAGCGCCACCTAGTGGCAACCGGAAGTTGTACGCTGCGTACTTTGACATCCTGCTCCTCACAGATTAATCAGATCCCTCTCAAATGTTGTCATACAAGCCTTAAGACCTTGATAATGCTTCATTGTGAAGATTGTAAGAAGTTACTGAAGGGCGGCGACGTGGCGGCTCGGCGAATTTCGATCCTTCGCCATGAACGAATAAACTGATGTATCTCGACTCCACATCATCAGATCTTTACCAGATTTCACGTGTTTGATTAGACTCCAGGCCTGAAGACAACTGCAGGCCAATTTCGAATCATAGTCATAGCGCCACCTACTGGTAACAGGAAGTTAAAGTCTTTATACTTTGGCTTGTTTCTCTTAGTAGGTAAATCAAATCAATATCAAATTTGTTCCACACAAATACAAGAAGTTCATAATGCCAGATCATGAAGCTTTTGATGTTTCGTCGAACGCCGTTGCCGTGGCGATGTGGTCTTCGCCATGAACAACGAAGGTCATTTTGAGAGGCTAAAAATGCTCGAAACATAAGCAAACTTGGCAAGTAGATTACAAGGCCGAAATGTAGTTATGGAATATGATTTTATTGGTTCAGAGTGGCAAATCTGCTTAATAGCGCCCCCTACAAAATTTCAACGAAGCAGCCCTCGCAGTACGTTTGACCTAGATGTATGAAATGTGGTAGGAACATGTATCACATATGGACTTCAATAAAAGTCTCTTGGGGCTATGCTCTAAACTCAACCGGAAGTCAGCTACTTTGCATTTCTTCTGTATTTCTAGTGTCGTTTTTGTCATTTCCAGGCGCTGCACTTTAACGAACTCCTCCTAGGGAATTCATCAGATCAACTTCAAATTTGGTCGGTACAGTCTAAAGACCTTTGTGATGAAAAGTTACTCAAAGTTTGTTGTTTCGTGAAAAGCTGTTGCCGTGGCGACGGCATTTCGATCCTTCGCCATGAACGAATAAACTGATGTAACTCGACTCCATATCATCAGATCTTTACCAGATTTCACGTATTTGATTAGACTCCAGGCCTGAAGACATATGCAGGCCAATTTTGAATCATAGTCATAGCGCCACCTACTGGTAACAGGAAGTTAAAGTCTTGATACTTTGGCTTGTTTCTCTTAGTAGGTAAATCAAATCAATATCAAATTTGTTCCACACAAATAGTTCATAATGCCAGATCATGAAGCTTTTGATGTTTCGTCGAACGCCGTTGCCGTGGCGATGTAGTCTTCGCCGTTAACAACGAAGGTCATTTTGAGAGGCTAAAAATGCTCGAAACATAAGCAAACTTGGCATACACATTTAAAGCCCAAAATGTAGTTGTATAATATGATTTTATTGGTTCAGAGTGGCAAATCGGCTCAATAGCGCCCCCTACAAAATTTCAACGAAGCAGCCCTCGCAGTACGTTTCACCTAGATGTATGAAATTTGGTAGGAACATGTATCACATATGGACTTAAATAAAAGTATATTGGGGCCATGATCTGAACCTGCATGCAGTGTCTGACGGTCACAGAACTGAATGGCAGCATCAACCAGAGTCCTCGCGCCGTCCGACGGTCGCGGACGTTCTCGGCCGCGCAGGCCGGAGTCCCGCCGGCACTCCGACGTGCATGCACCCCGACGTGCATATAGCGAGGGCCCGCTCATCGCTGCTCGCAGCTTTAATTATTATTATTATTCTAAGTGTTTCGTCGCAAAAAGGAGGTGCTTGGGATATTGGGAATGTTGTGAAATTTGGCACGCAAGCCAGAATTTGCGAAAATTGCAGTCTGATTGGGGTGTCCAGCTGCGGTATGAAATATTGGCTCGCTAGCGCCCCCTATTGAGTAGCCCCAACATCAGGTTTCACCCAGCTGTATGAAATTTGGTCGGTATGTGGAACGTGATGAGACGCACAAAAAATCCTCTTGGCCGTTTTCTCTAAACCAAACAGGAAGTCGGCCATCTATGCTTTTATGACGTTTTTTGACCGTTTCAAGGCGTCATACTTTAACGAACTCCTCCCAGAGATTTGACCCGATTGACTTCAGATTCGGCTAGTCTGCTCTTGAGACCTTGGCAGTGAAAAGTTACTCAAAGATCAAAAAGTTATCGAACTATGTGGCCGTGGCGTGGCGTCAAAGAAACACCATTCGCCACGAAACAGGAAGTTGTTGTAACTCGGCCGTACATTGTCGAATCTGCTCCAAATCTCTCATATGTCATAACATCCTGACCCGGAACACATCTATATGATAATTTAGAATCATAGTGATAGCGCCACCTAGTGGCAACCGGAAGTTGTATGCTGCGTACTTTGACATCCTGCTCCTTACAGATTAATCAGATCCCTCTCAAATGTTGTCAAACAAGCCTTAAGACCTTGATAATGCTTCGTTGTGAAGATTGTAAGAAGTTACTGAAGGGCGGCGACGTGGCGGCTCGGCGAATTTCGATCCTTCGCCATGAACGAATAAACTGATGTATCTCGACTCCACATCATCAGAACTTTACCAGATTTCACATGCTTGATTAGACTCCAGGCCTGAAGACATCTGCAGGCTAATTTTGAATCATAGTCATAGCGCCACCTACTGGTAACAGGAAGTTAAAGTCTTGATACTTTGGCTTGTTTCTCTTAGTAGGTAAATCAAATCAATATCAAATTTCTTCCACAGAAATACAAGAAGTTCATAATGCCAGATCATGAAGCTTTTGATGTTTCGTCGAACGCCGTTGCCGTGGCGATGCAGTCTTCGCCGTTAACAACGAAGGTCATTTTGAGAGGCTAAAAATGCTCGAAACATAAGCAAACTTGGCAAGTAGATTACAAGGCCGAAATGTAGTTACGGAATATGATTTTATTGGTTCAGAGTGGCAAATCGGCTCAATAGCGCCCCCTACAAAATTTCGACGAAGCAGCCCTCGCAGTACGTTTGACCTAGATGTATGAAATGTGGTAGGAACCTGTATCGCATATGGACATCAATAAAAGTCTCTTGGGGCCATGCTCTAAACCCAACCGGAAGTCAGCCATTTTGCATATCTTATGAATTTCTAGTGTCGTTTTTGTCATTTCCAGGCGCTGCACTTTAACGAACTCCTCCTAGGGAATTAATCAGATCAACTTCAAATTTGGTCGGTACAGTCTAAAGACCTTTGTGATGAAAAGTTACTCAAAGCTTGTTGTTTCGTGAAAAGCTGTTGCCGTGGCGACGCATTCTTCGCCGTTAACAACGAAGGTCATTTTGAGAGGCTAAAAATGCTCGAAACATAACCAAACTTGGCAAGTAGATTACAAGGCCGAAATGTAGTTATGGAATATGATTTTATTGGTTCAGAGTGGCAAATCGGCTCAATAGCGCCCCCTACAAAATTTCAACGAAGCAGCCCTCGCAGTACGTTTCACCTAGATGTATGAAATTTGGTAGGAACATGTATCACATATGGACTTCAATAAAAGTATCTTGGGGCCATGCTCTAAACCTGCATGCAGTGTCTGACGGTCACAGAACTGAATGGCAGCATCAGCCAGAGTCCTCGCGCCGTCCGACGCTCGCGGACGTTCTCGTCCGCGCAGGCCGGAGTCCCGCCGGCACCCCGACGTGCATATTGCGAGGGCCCGCTCATCGCTGCTCGCAGCTTTAATTAGGGCCCGAGCACCGACGTAGTCGGAGCGGAGGACCTATTGAAACCGTAATGTTTATTAGGGCCCGAGCACCGACGTAGTCGGAGCGGAGGACCTATTGAATTTCGAATGTTTATTATTATTAGGGCCCGAGCACCGACGTAGTCGGAGCGGAGGACCTATTGAAACCGCTATGTTTATTAGGGCCCGAGCACCGACGTAGTCGGAGCGGAGGACCTATTGAAACCGTAATGTTTATTATTAGGGCCCGAGCACCGACGTAGTCGGAGCGGAGGACCTATTGAATTTCGAATGTTTATTCTTATTATTCTTATTTTTAGTGTTTCGTCGCAAAAAGGAGGTGCTTGGGATATTGGGAAGTCTGTGAAATTTGGCACGCAAGCCAGAATTTGCGAAAATTGCAGTCTGATTGGGGTGTCCAGCTGCGGTATGAAATATTGGCTCGCTAGCGCCCCCTATTGAGTAGCCCCAACATCAGGTTTCACCCAGCTGTATGAAAGTTGGTAGGTATGTGGAACGTGATGAGACGCACCAAAAATCCTCTTGGAAGTTTTCTCTAAACCAAACAGGAAGTCGGCCATTTTTGCTTTTATGACGTTTTTTGACCGTTTCAAGGTGTCATACTTTAACGAACTCCTCCCAGAGATTTGACCCGATTGACTTCAGATTCGGCTAGTCTGCTCTTGAGACCTTGGCAGTGAAAAGTTACTCAAAGATCAAAAAGTTATCGAACTATGTGGCCGTGGCGTGGCGTCAAAGAAACACCATTCGCCACGAAACAGGAAGTTGTTGTAACTCGGCCGTACATTGTCGAATCTGCTCCAAATCTCTCATATGTCATAACATCCTGACCCGGAACACATCTATATGATAATTTAGAATCATAGTGATAGCGCCACCTAGTGGCAACCGGAAGTTGTACGCTGCGTACTTTGACATCCTGCTCCTCACAGATTAATCAGATCCCTCTCAAATGTTGTGAGAGAAGTCTTAAGACCTTGATAATGCTTCGTTGTGAAGATTGTAAGAAGTTACTGAAGGGCGGCGACGTGGCGGCTCGGCGAATTTCGATCCTTCGCCATGAACGAATAAACTGATGTATCTCGACTCCACATCATCAGATCTTTACCAGATTTCACATGCTTGATTAGACTCCAGGCCTGAAGACATCTGCAGGCCAATTTCGAATCATAGTCATAGCGCCACCTACTGGTAACAGGAAGTTAAAGTCTTTATACTTTGGCTTGTTTCTCTTAGTAGGTAAATCAAATCAATATCAAATTTGTTCCACACAAATATAAGAAGTTCATAATACCAGATCATGAAGCTTTTGATGTTTCGTCGAACGCCGTTGCCGTGGCGATGCAGTCTTCGCCGTGAACAACGAAGGTCATTTTGAGAGGCTAAAAATGCTCGAAACATAAGCAAACTTGGCAAGTAGATTACAAGGCCGAAATGTAGTTATAGAATATGATTTTATTGGTTCAGAGTGGCAAATCGGCTCAATAGCGCCCCCTACAAAATTTCAACGAAGCAGCCCTCGCAGTACGTTTGACCTAGATGTATGAAATGTGGTAGGAACATGTATCGCATATGGACTTCAATAAAAGTCTCTTGGGGCTATGCTCTAAACCCAACCGGAAGTCAGCCATTTTGCATTTTTTATGAATTTCTCATGTCGTTTTTGTCATTTCCAGGCGCTGCACTTTAACGAACTCCTCCTAGGGAATTCATCAGATCAACTTCAAATTTGGTCGGTACAGTCTAAAGACCTTTGTGATGAAAAGTTACTCAAAGCTTGTTGTTTCGTGAAAAGCTGTTGCCGTGGCGACGGAATTTCGATCCTTCGCCATAAATGAATAAACTGATGTAACTCGACTCCACATCATCAGATCTTTACCAGATTTCACGTGTTTGATTAGACTCCAGGCCTGAAGACATATGCAGGCCAATTTTGAATCATAGTCATAGCGCCACCTACTGGTAACAGGAAGTTAAAGTCTTGATACTTTGGCTTGTTTCTCTTAGTAGGTAAATCAAATCAATATCAAATTTGTTCCACACAAATAGTTCATAATGCCAGATCATGAAGCTTTTGATGTTTCGTCGAACGCCGTTGCCGTGGCGATGCAGTCTTCGCCGTTAACAACGAAGGTCATTTTGAGAGGCTAAAAATGCTCGAAACATAAGCAAACTTGGCATACACATTTAAAGCCCAAAATGTAGTTGTATAATATGATGTTATTGGTTCAGAGTGGCAAATCGGCTCAATAGCGCCCCCTACAAAATTTCAACGAAGCAGCCCTCGCAGTACGTTTCACCTAGATGTATGAAATTTGGTAGGAACATGTATCACATATGGACTTAAATAAAAGTATATTGGGGCCATGCTCTGAACCTGCATGCAGTGTCTGACGGTCACGGAACTGAATGACAGCATCAACCAGAGTCCTCGCGCCGTCCGACGGTCGCGGACGTTCTCGGCCGCGCAGGCCGGAGTCCCGCCGCCACCCCGACGTGCATGCACCCCGACGTGCATATTGCGAGGGCCCGCCCATCGCTGCTCGCAGCTTTAATTATTATTATTATTCTTATTATTATTTTATGTGTTTCGTCGCAAAAAGGAGGTGCTTGGGATATTGGGAAGTTTGTGAAATTTGGCAAGCAAGCCAGAATTTGCGAAAATTGCAGTCTGATTGGGGTGCCCAGCTGCGGTATGAAATATTGGCTCGCTAGCGCCCCCTATTGAGTAGCCCCAACATCAGGTTTCACCCAGCTGTATGAAAGTTGGTAGGTATGTGGAACGTGATGAGACGCACAAAAAATCCTCTTGGCCGTTTTCTCTAAACCAAACAGGAAGTCGGCCATTTTTGCTTTTATGACGTTTTTTGACCGTTTCAAGGCGTCATACTTTAACGAACTCCTCCCAGAGATTTGACCCGATTGACTTCAGATTCGGCTAGTCTGCTCTTGAGACCTTGGCAGTGAAAAGTTACTCAAAGATCAAAAAGTTATCGAACTATGTGGCCGTGGCGTGGCGTCAAAGAAACACCATTCGCCACGAAACAGGAAGTTGTTGTAACTCGGCCGTACATTGTCGAATCTGCTCCAAATCTCTCATATGTCATAACATCCTGACCCGGAACACATCTGTATGATAATTTAGAATCATAGTGATAGCGCCACCTAGTGGCAACCGGAAGTTGTACGCTGCGTACTTTGACATCCTGCTCCTCACAGATTAATCAGATCCCTCTCAAATGTTGTCAAACAAGCCTTAAGACCTTGATAATGCTTCATTGTGAAGATTGTAAGAAGTTACTGAAGGGCGGCGACGTGGCGGCTCGGCGAATTTCGATCCTTCGCCATGAACGAATAAACTGATGTAACTCGACTCCACATCATCAGATCTTTACCAGATTTCACGTGTTTGATTAGACTCCAGGCCTGAAGACATCTGCAGGCCAATTTTGAATCATAGTCATAGCGCCACCTACTGGTAACAGGAAGTTAAAGTCGTTATACTTTGGCTTGTTTCTCTTAGTAGGTAAATCAAATCAATATCAAATTTGTTCCACACAAATACAAGAAGTTCATAATGCCAGATCATGAAGCTTTTGATGTTTCGTCGAACGCCGTTGCCGTGGCGATGCAGTCTTCGCCGTTAACAACTAAGGTCATTTTGAGAGGCTAAAAATGCTCGAAACATAAGCAAACTTGGCAAGTAGATTACAAGGCCGAAATGTAGTTACAGAATATGATTTTATTGGTTCAGAGTGGCAAATCGGCTCAATAGCGCCCCCTACAAAATTTCGATGAAGCAGCCCTCGCAGTACGTTTGACCTAGATGTATGAAATGTGGTAGGAACATGTATCGCATATGGACTTCAATAAAAGTCTCTTGGGGCTATGCTCTAAACCCAACCGGAAGTCAGCCATTTTGTATTTTTTATGAATTTCTCATGTCGTTTTTGTCATTTCCAGGCCCTGCACTTTAACGAACTCCTCCTAGGGAATTCATCAGATCAACTTCAAATTTGGTCGGTACAGTCTAAAGACCTTTGTGATGAAAAGTTACTCAAAGCTTGTTTTTTCGTGAAAAGCTGTTGCCGTGGCGACGGAATTTCGATCCTTCGCCATGAACGAATAAACTGATGTAACTCGACTCCACATCATCAGATCTTTACCAGATTTCACGTGTTTGATTAGACTCCAGGCCTGAAGACATATGCAGGCCAATTTTGAATCATAGTCATAGCGCCACCTACTGGTAACAGGAAGTTAAAGTCTTGATACTTTGGCTTGTTTCTCTTAGTAGGTAAATCAAATCAATATCAAATTTGTTCCACACAAATAGTTCATAATGCCAGATCATGAAGCTTTTGATGTTTCGTCGAACGCCGTTGCCGTGGCGATGCAGTCTTCGCCGTTAACAACGAAGGTCATTTTGAGAGGCTAAAAATGCTCGAAACATAAGCAAACTTGGCATACACATTTAAAGGCCAAAATGTAGTTGTATAATATGATTTTATTGGTTCAGAGTGGCAAATCGGCTCAATAGCGCCCCCTACAACATTTCAACGAAGCAGCCCTCGCAGTACGTTTCACCTAGATGTATGAAATTTGGTAGGAACATGTATCACATATGGACTTAAATAAAAGTATATTGGGGCCATGCTCTGAACCTGCATGCAGTGTCTGACGGTCACGGAACTGAATGACAGCATCAACCAGAGTCCTCGCGCCGTCCGACGGTCGCGGACGTTCTCGGCCGCGCAGGCCGGAGTCCCGCCGCCACCCCGACGTGCACGCACCCCGACGTGCATATTGCGAGGGCCCGCCCATCGCTGCTCGCAGCTTTAATTATTATTATTCTTATTATTTTATGTGTTTCGTCGCAAAAAGGAGGTGCTTGGGATATTGGGAAGTTTGTGAAATTTGGCACGCAAGCCAGAATTTGCGAAAATTGCAGTCTGATTGGGGTGTCCAGCTGCGGTATGAAATATTGGCTCGCTAGCGCCCCCTATTGAGTAGCCCCGACATCAGGTTTCACCCAGCTGTATGAAAGTTGGTAGGTATGTGGAACGTGATGAGACGCACAAAAAATCCTCTTGGACGTTTTCTCTAAACCAAACAGGAAGTCGGCCATTTTTACTTTTATGACGTTTTTTGACCGTTTCAAGGCGTCATACTTTAACGAACTCCTCCCAGAGATTTGACCCGATTGACTTCAGATTCGGCTAGTCTGCTCTTGAGACCTTGGCAATGAAAAGTTACTCAAAGATCAAAAAGTTATCGAACTATGTGGCCGTGGCGTGGCGTCAAAGAAACACCATTCGCCATGAAACAGGAAGTTGTTGTAACTCGGCCGTACATTGTCGAATCTGCTCAAAATCTCTCATATGTCATAACATCCTGACCCGGAACACATCTATATGATCATTTAGAATCATAGTGATAGCGCCACCTAGTGGCAACCGGAAGTTGTACGCTGCGTACTTTGACATCCTGCTCCTCACAGATTAATCAGATCCCTCTCAAATGTTGTCAAACAAGCCTTAAGACCTTGATAATGCTTCGTTGTGAAGATTGTAAGAAGTTACTGAAGGGCGGCGACGTGGCGGCTCGGCGAATTTCGATCCTTCGCCATGAACGAATAAACTGATGTAACTCGACTCCACATCATCAGATCTTTGCCAGATTTCACGTGTTTGATTAGACTCCAGGCCTGAAGACATATCCAGGCCAATTTTGAATCATAGTCATAGCGCCACCTACTGGTAACAGGAAGTTAAAGTCTTTATACTTTGGCTTGTTTCTCTTAGTAGGTAAATCAAATCAATATCAAATTTCTTCCACACAAATACAAGAAGTTCATAATGCCAGATCATGAAGCTTTTGATGTTTCGTCGAACGCCGTTGCCGTGGCGATGCAGTCTTCGCCGTTAACAACGAAGGTCATTTTGACAGGCTAAAAATGCTCGAAACATAAGCAAACTTGGCATACACATTTAAAGCCCAAAATGTAGTTGTATAATATGATTTTATTGGTTCAGAGTGGCAAATCGGCTCAATAGCGCCCCCTACAAAATTTCAACGAAGCAGCCATCGCAGTACGTTTCACCTAGATGTATGAAATTTGGTAGGAACATGTATCACATATGGACTTAAATAAAAGTATATTGGGGCCATGCTCTGAACCTGCATGCAGTGTCTGACGGTCACGGAACTAAATGACAGCATCAACCAGAGTCCTCACGCCGTCCGACGGTCGCGGACGTTCTCGGCCGCGCAGGCCGGAGTCCTGCCGGCACCCCGACGTGCATGCACCCCGACGTGCATATTGCGAGGGCCCGCTCATCGCTGCTCGCAGCTTTAATTAGGGCCCGAGCACCGACGTAGTCGGAGCGGAGGACCTATTGAATTTCGAATGTTTATTATTATTCTTATTATTATTTTATGTGTTTCGTCGCAAAAAGGAGGTGCTTGGGATATTGGGAATGTTGTGAAATTTGGCAGGCAAGCCAGAATTTGCGAAAATTGCAGTCTGATTGTGGTGTCCAGCTGTGGTATGAAATATTGGCTCGCTAGCGCCCCCTATTGAGTAGCCCCAACATCAGGTTTCACCCAGCTGTATGAAAGTTGGTAGGTATGTGGAACGTGATGAGACGCACAAAACATCCTCTTGGAAGTTTTCTCTAAACCAAACAGGAAGTCGGCCATTTTTGCATTTATGACGTTTTTTGACCGTTTCAAGGCGTCATACTTTAACGAACTCCTCCCAGAGATTTGACCCGATTGACTTCAGATTCGGCTAGTCTGCTCTTGAGACCTTGGCAGTGAAAAGTTACTCAAAGATCAAAAAGTTATCGAACTATGTGGCCGTGGCGTGGCGTCAAAGAAACACCATTCGCCACGAAACAGGAAGTTGTTGTAACTCGGCCGTACATTGTCGAATCTGCTCCAAATCTCTCATATGTCATAACATCCTGACCCGGAACACATCTGTATGATAATTTAGAATCATAGTGATAGCGCCACCTAGTGGCAACCGGAAGTTGTACGCTGCGTACTTTGACATCCTGCTCCTCACAGATTCATCAGATCCCTCTCAAATCATGTCAAACAAGCCTTAAGACCTTGATAATGCTTCATTGTGAAGGTTGTAAGAAGTTACTGAAGGGCGGCGACGTGGCGGCTCGGCGAATTTCGATCCTTCGCCATGAACGAATAAACTGATGTAACTCGACTCCACATCATTAGATCTTTACCAGATTTCACGTGTTTGATTAGACTCCAGGCCTGAAGACATCTGCAGGCCAATTTTGAATCATAGTCATAGCGCCACCTACTGGTAACAGGAAGTTATAGTCTTTATACTTTGGCTTGTTTCTCTTAGTAGGTAAATCAAATCAATATCAAATTTGTTCCACACAAATACAAGAAGTTCATAATGCCAGATCATGAAGCTTTTGATGTTTCGTCGAATGCCGTTGCCGTGGCGATGCAGTCTTCGCCGTTAACAACGAAGGTCATTTTGAGAGGCTAAAAATGCTCGAAACATAAGCAAACTTGGCAAGTAGATTACAAGGCCGAAATGTAGTTATAGAATATGATTTTATTGGTTCAGAGTGGCAAATCGGCTTAATAGCGCCCCCTACAAAATTTCAACGAAGCAGCCCTCGCAGTACGTTTGACCTAGATGTATGAAATGTGGTAGGAACATGTATCGCATATGGACTTCAATAAAAGTCTCTTGGGGCTTTGCTCTAAACCCAACCGGAAGTCAGCCATTTTGCATTTTTTATGAATTTCTCATGTCGTTTTTGTCATTTCCAGGCGCTGCACTTTAACGAACTCCTCCTAGGGAATTCATCAGATCAACTTCAAATTTTGTCGGTACAGTCTAAAGACCTTTGTGATGAAAAGTTACTCAAAGCTTGTTGTTTCGTGAAAAGCTGTTGCCGTGGCGACGCAATTTCGATCCTTCGCCATAAACGAATAAACTGATGTAACTCGACTCCACATCATCAGATCTTTACCAGATTTCACGTGTTTGATTAGACTCCAGGCCTGAAGACATATGCAGGCCAATTTTGAATCATAGTCATAGCGCCACCTACTGGTAACAGGAAGTTAAAGTCTTGATACTTTGGCTTGTTTCTCTTAGTAGGTAAATCAAATCAATATCAAATTTGTTCCACACAAATAGTTCATAATGCCAGATCATGAAGCTTTTGATGTTTCGTCGAACGCCGTTGCCGTGGCGATGCAGTCTTCGCCGTTAACAACGAAGGTCATTTTGAGAGGCTACAAATGCTCGAAACATAAGCAAACTTGGCATACACATTTAAAGCCCAAAATGTAGTTGTATAATATGATTTTATTGGTTCAGAGTGGCAAATCGGCTCAATAGCGCCCCCTACAAAATTTCAACCAAGCAGCCCTCGCAGTACGTTTCACCTAGATGTATGAAATTTGGTAGGAACATGTATCACATATGGACTTCAGTAAAAGTCTCTTGGGGCCATGCTCTGAACCTGCATGCAGTGTCTGACGGTCACGGAACTGAATGACAGCATCAACCAGAGTCCTCGCGCCGTCCGACGGTCGCGGACGTTCTCGGCCGCGCAGGCCGGAGTCCCGCCGCCACCCCGACGTGCATGCACCCCGACGTGCATATTGCGAGGGCCCGCCCATCGCTGCTCGCAGCTTTAATTCTTATTATTAGGGCCCGAGCACCGACGTAGTCGGAGCGGAGGACCTATTGAATTTCGAATGTTTATTATTATTATTCTTATTATTTTATGTGTTTCGTCGCAAAAAGGAGGTGCTTGGGATATTGGGAATGTTGTGAAATTTGGCACGCAAGCCAGAATTTGCGAAAATTGCAGTCTGATTGGGGTGTCCAGCTGCAGTATGAAATATTGGCTCGCTAGCGCCCCCTATTGAGTAGCCCCGACATCAGGATTCACCCAGCTGTATGAAAGTTGGTAGTTATGTGGAACGTGATGAGACGCACCAAAAATCCTCTTGGCCGTTTTCTCTAAACCAAACAGGAAGTCGGCCATTTTTGCTTTTATGACGTTTTTTGACCATTTCAAGGCGTCATACTTTAACGAACTCCTCCCAGAGATTTGACCCGATTGACTTCAGATTCGGCGAGTCTGCTCTTGAGACCTTGACAGTGAAAAGTTACTCAAAGATCAAAAAGTTATCGAACTATGTGGCCGTGGCGTGGCGTCAAAGAAACACCATTCGCCACGAAACAGGAAGTTGTTGTAACTCGGCCGTACATTGTCGAATCTGCTCAAAGTCTCTCATATGTCATAACATCCTGACCCGGAACACATCTGTATGATAATTTTGAATCAAACTGATAGCGCCACCTAGTGGCAACCGGAAGTTGTACGCTGCGTACTTTGACATCCTGCTCCTAACAGATTAATCAGATCCCTCTCAAATGTTGTCATACAAGCCTTAAGACCTTGATAATGCTTCATTGTGAAAATTGTAAGAAGTTACTGAAGGGCGGCGACGTGGCGGCTCGGCGAATTTCGATCCTTCGCCATGAACGAATAAACTGATGTATCTCGACTCCACATCATCAGATCTTTACCAGATTTCACATGCTTGATTAGACTCCAGGCCTGAAGACATCTGCAGGCCAATTTTGAATCATAGTCATAGCGCCACCTACTGGTAACAGGAAGTTAAAGTCTTTATACTTTGGCTTGTTTCTCTTAGTAGGTAAATCAAATCAATATCAAATTTGTTCCACACAAATACAAGAAGTTCATAATGCCAGATCATGAAGCTTTTGATGTTTCGTCAAACGCCGTTGCCGTGGCGATGCAGTCTTCGCCGTTAACAACGAAGGTCATTTTGAGAGGCTAAAAATGCTCGAAACATAAGCAAACTTGGCAAGTAGATTAAAAGGCCGAAATGTAGTTACAGAATCAGATTTTATTGGTTCAGAGTGCCAAATCGGCTCAATAGCGCCCCCTACAAAGTTTCGACGAAGCAGCCCTCGCAGTACGTTTGACCTAGATGTATGAAATGTGGTAGGAACATGTATCGCATATGGACTTCAATAAAAGTCTCTTGGGGCTATGCTCTAAACCCAACCGGAAGTCAGCCATTTTGCATTTTTTATGAATTTCTCATGTCGTTTTTGTCATTTCCAGCCGCTGCACTTTAACGAACTCCTCCTAGGGAATTCATCAGATCAACTTCAAATTTGGTCGGTACAGTCTAAAGACCTTTGTGATGAAAAGTTACTCAAAGCTTGTTGTTTCGTGAAAAGCTGTTGCCGTGGCGACGGAATTTCGATCCTTCGCCATGAACGAATAAACTGATGTAACTCGACTCCACATCATCAGATCTTTACCAGATTTCACGTGTTTGATTAGACTCCAGGCCTGAAGACATCTGCAGGCCAATTTTGAATCATAGTCATAGCGCCACCTACTGGTAACAGGAAGTTAAAGTCTTGATACTTTGGCTTGTTTCTCTTAGTAGGTAAATCAAATCAATATCAAATTTGTTCCACACAAATAGTTCATAATGCCAGATCATGAAGCTTTTGATGTTTCGTCGAACGCCATTGCCGTGGCGATGCAGTCTTCGCCGTTAACAACGAAGGTCATTTTGAGAGGCTAAAAATGCTCGAAACATAAGCAAACTTGGCATACACATTTAAAGCCCAAAATGTAGTTGTATAATATGATTTTATTGGTTCAGAGTGGCAAATCGGCTCAATAGCGCCCCCTACAAAATTTCAACGAAGCAGCCCTCGCAGTACGTTTCACCTAGATGTATGGAATTTGGTAGGAACATGTATCACATATGGACTTAAATAAAAGTATATTGGGGCCATGCTCTGAACCTGCATGCAGTGTCTGACGGTCACGGAACTGAATGACAGCATCAACCAGAGTCCTCACGCCGTCCGACGGTCGCGGACGTTCTCGGCCGCGCAGGCCGGAGTCCCGCCGGCACCCCGACGTGCATGCACCCCGACGTGCATATTGCGAGGGCCCGCCCATCGCTGCTCGCAGCTTTAATTATTCTTATTATTATTATTATTATTATTTTATGTGTTTCGTCGCAAAAAGGAGGTGCTTGGGATATTGGGAAGTTTGTGAAATTTGGCAAGCAAGCCAGAATTTGCGAAAATTGCAGTCTGATTGGGGTGCCCAGCTGCGGTATGAAATATTGGCTCGCTAGCGCCCCCTATTGAGTAGCCCCAACATCAGGTTTCACCCAGCTGTATGAAAGTTAGTAGGTATGTGGAACGTGATGAGACGCACAAAAAATCCTCTTGGCCGTTTTCTCTAAACCAAACAGGAAGTCGGCCATTTTTGCTTTTATGACGTTTTTTGACCGTTTCAAGGCGTCATACTTTAACGAACTCCTCCCAGAGATTTGACCCGATTGACTTCAGATTCGGCTAGTCTGCTCTTGAGACCTTGGCAGTGAAAAGTTACTCAAAGATCAAAAAGTTATCAAACTATGTGGCCGTGGCGTGGCGTCAAAGAAACACCATTCGCCATGAAACAGGAAGTTGTTGTAACTCGGCCGTACATTGTCGAATCTGCTCAAAATCTCTCATATGTCATAACATCCTGACCCGGAACACATCTATATGATCATTTAGAATCATAGTGATAGCGCCACCTAGTGGCAACCGGAAGTTGTACGCTGCGTACTTTGACATCCTGCTCCTCACAGATTAATCAGATCCCTCTCAAATGTTGTCAAACAAGCCTTAAGACCTTGATAATGCTTCGTTGTGAAGATTGTAAGAAGTTACTGAAGGGCGGCGACGTGGCGGCTCGGCGAATTTCGATCCTTCGCCATGAACGAATAAACTGATGTAACTCGACTCCACATCATCAGATCTTTGCCAGATTTCACGTGTTTGATTAGACTCCAGGCCTGAAGACATATCCAGGCCAATTTTGAATCATAGTCATAGCGCCACCTACTGGTAACAGGAAGTTAAAGTCTTTATACTTTGGCTTGTTTCTCTTAGTAGGTAAATCAAATCAATATCAAATTTCTTCCACACAAATACAAGAAGTTCATAATGCCAGATCATGAAGCTTTTGATGTTTCGTCGAACGCCGTTGCCGTGGCGATGCAGTCTTCGCCGTTAACAACGAAGGTCATTTTGACAGGCTAAAAATGCTCGAAACATAAGCAAACTTGGCATACACATTTAAAGCCCAAAATGTAGTTGTATAATATGATTTTATTGGTTCAGAGTGGCAAATCGGCTCAATAGCGCCCCCTACAAAATTTCAACGAAGCAGCCATCGCAGTACGTTTCACCTAGATGTATGAAATTTGGTAGGAACATGTATCACATATGGACTTAAATAAAAGTATATTGGGGCCATGCTCTGAACCTGCATGCAGTGTCTGACGGTCACGGAACTAAATGACAGCATCAACCAGAGTCCTCACGCCGTCCGACGGTCGCGGACGTTCTCGGCCGCGCAGGCCGGAGTCCTGCCGGCACCCCGACGTGCATGCACCCCGACGTGCATATTGCGAGGGCCCGCTCATCGCTGCTCGCAGCTTTAATTCTTATTATTATTCTTATTATTATTATTATTATTATTTTATGTGTTTCGTCGCAAAAAGGAGGTGCTTGGGATATTGGGAAGTTTGTGAAATTTGGCAAGCAAGCCAGAATTTGCGAAAATTGCAGTCTGATTGGGGTGCCCAGCTGCGGTATGAAATATTGGCTCGCTAGCGCCCCCTATTGAGTAGCCCCAACATCAGGTTTCACCCAGCTGTATGAAAGTTAGTAGGTATGTGGAACGTGATGAGACGCACAAAAAATCCTCTTGGCCGTTTTCTCTAAACCAAACAGGAAGTCGGCCATTTTTGCTTTTATGACGTTTTTTGACCGTTTCAAGGCGTCATACTTTAACGAACTCCTCCCAGAGATTTGACCCGATTGACTTCAGATTCGGCTAGTCTGCTCTTGAGACCTTGGCAGTGAAAAGTTACTCAAAGATCAAAAAGTTATCAAACTATGTGGCCGTGGCGTGGCGTCAAAGAAACACCATTCGCCATGAAACAGGAAGTTGTTGTAACTCGGCCGTACATTGTCGAATCTGCTCAAAATCTCTCATATGTCATAACATCCTGACCCGGAACACATCTATATGATCATTTAGAATCATAGTGATAGCGCCACCTAGTGGCAACCGGAAGTTGTACGCTGCGTACTTTGACATCCTGCTCCTCACAGATTAATCAGATCCCTCTCAAATGTTGTCAAACAAGCCTTAAGACCTTGATAATGCTTCGTTGTGAAGATTGTAAGAAGTTACTGAAGGGCGGCGACGTGGCGGCTCGGCGAATTTCGATCCTTCGCCATGAACGAATAAACTGATGTAACTCGACTCCACATCATCAGATCTTTGCCAGATTTCACGTGTTTGATTAGACTCCAGGCCTGAAGACATATCCAGGCCAATTTTGAATCATAGTCATAGCGCCACCTACTGGTAACAGGAAGTTAAAGTCTTTATACTTTGGCTTGTTTCTCTTAGTAGGTAAATCAAATCAATATCAAATTTCTTCCACACAAATACAAGAAGTTCATAATGCCAGATCATGAAGCTTTTGATGTTTCGTCGAACGCCGTTGCCGTGGCGATGCAGTCTTCGCCGTTAACAACGAAGGTCATTTTGACAGGCTAAAAATGCTCGAAACATAAGCAAACTTGGCATACACATTTAAAGCCCAAAATGTAGTTGTATAATATGATTTTATTGGTTCAGAGTGGCAAATCGGCTCAATAGCGCCCCCTACAAAATTTCAACGAAGCAGCCATCGCAGTACGTTTCACCTAGATGTATGAAATTTGGTAGGAACATGTATCACATATGGACTTAAATAAAAGTATATTGGGGCCATGCTCTGAACCTGCATGCAGTGTCTGACGGTCACGGAACTAAATGACAGCATCAACCAGAGTCCTCACGCCGTCCGACGGTCGCGGACGTTCTCGGCCGCGCAGGCCGGAGTCCTGCCGGCACCCCGACGTGCATGCACCCCGACGTGCATATTGCGAGGGCCCGCTCATCGCTGCTCGCAGCTTTAATTCTTATTATTATTCTTATTAGGGCCCGAGCACCGACGTAGTCGGAGCGGAGGACCTATTGAATTTCGAATGTTTATTATTATTCTTATTCTTATTCTTATTTTTAGTGTTTCGTCGCAAAAAGGAGGTGCTTGGGATATTGGGAATGTTGTGAAATTTGGCACGCAAGCCAGAATTTGCGAAAATTGCAGTCTGATTGGGGTGTCCAGCTGCAGTATGAAATATTGGCTCGCTAGCGCCCCCTATTGAGTAGCCCCGACATCAGGATTCACCCAGCTGTATGAAAGTTGGTAGTTATGTGGAACGTGATGAGACGCACCAAAAATCCTCTTGGCCGTTTTCTCTAAACCAAACAGGAAGTCGGCCATTTTTGCTTTTATGACGTTTTTTGACCGTTTCAAGGCGTCATACTTTAACGAACTCCTCCCAGAGATTTGACCCGATTGACTTCAGATTCGGCGAGTCTGCTCTTGAGACCTTGACAGTGAAAAGTTACTCAAAGATCAAAAAGTTATCGAACTATGTGGCCGTGGCGTTGCGTCAAAGAAACACCATTCGCCACGAAACAGGAAGTTGTTGTAACTTGGCCGTACATTGTCGAATCTGCTCCAAATCTCTCATATGTCATAACATCCTGACCCGGAACACATCTATATGATAATTTTGAATCAAACTGATAGCGCCACCTAGTGGCAACCGGAAGTTGTACGCTGCGTACTTTGACATCCTGCTCCTAACAGATTAATCAGATCCCTCTCAAATGTTGTCATACAAGCCTTAAGACCTTGATAATGCTTCATTGTGAAAATTGTAAGAAGTTACTGAAGGGCGGCGACGTGGCGGCTCGGCGAATTTCGATCCTTCGCCATGAACGAATAAACTGATGTATCTCGACTCCACATCATCAGATCTTTACCAGATTTCACATGCTTGATTAGACTCCAGGCCTGAAGACATCTGCAGGCCAATTGCGAATCATAGTCATAGCGCCACCTACTGGTAACAGGAAGTTAAAGTCTTTATACTTTGGCTTGTTTCTCTTAGTAGGTAAATCAAATCAATATCAAATTTGTTCCACACAAATACAAGAAGTTCATAATGCCAGATCATGAAGCTTTTGATGTTTCGTCGAACGCCTTTGCCGTGGCGATGCAGTCTTCGCCGTGAACAACGAAGGTCATTTTGAGAGGCTAAAAATGCTCGAAACATAAGCAAACTTGGCAAGTAGATTACAAGGCCGAAATGTAGTTACAGAATCTGATTTTATTGGTTCAGAGTGGCAAATCGGCTCAATAGCGCCCCCTACAAAATTTCGACGAAGCAGCCCTCGCAGTACGTTTGACCTAGATGTATGAAATGTGGTAGGAACATGTATCGCATATGGACTTCAATAAAAGTCTCTTGGGGCTATGCTCTAAACCCAACCGGAAGTCAGCCATTTTGCATTTTTTATGAATTTCTCATGTCGTTTTTGTCATTTCCAGGCGCTGCACTTTAACGAACTCCTCCTAGGGAATTCATCAGATCAACTTCAAATTTGGTCGGTACAGTCTAAAGACCTTTGTGATGAAAAGTTACTCAAAGCTTGTTGTTTCGTGAAAAGCTGTTGCCGTGGCGACGGAATTTCGATCCTTCACCATGAACGAATAAACTGATGTAACTCGACTCCACATCATCAGATCTTTACCAGATTTCACGTGTTTGATTAGACTCCAGGCCTGAAGACATATGCAGGCCAATTTTGAATCATAGTCATAGCGCCACCTACTGGTACCAGGAAGTTAAAGTCTTGATACTTTGGCTTGTTTCTCTTAGTAGGTAAATCAAATCAATAACAAATTTGTTCCACACAAATAGTTCATAATGCCAGATCATGAAGCTTTTGATGTTTCGTCGAACGCCGTTGCCGTGGCGATGCAGTCTTCGCCGTTAACAACGAAGGTCATTTTGAGAGGCTAAAAATGCTCGAAACATAAGCAAACTTGGCATACACATTTAAAGCCCAAAATGTAGTTGTATAATATGATTTTATTGGTTCAGAGTGGCAAATCGGCTCAATAGCGCCCCCTACAAAATTTCAACGAAGCAGCCCTCGCAGTACGTTTCACCGAGATGTATGAAATTTGGTAGGAACATATGGACTTAAATAAAAGTATATTGGGGCCATGCTCTGAACCTGCATGCAGTGTCTGACGGTCACGGAACTGAATGACAGCATCAACCAGAGTCCTCGCGCCGTCCGACGGTCGCGGACGTTCTCGGCCTCGCAGGCCGGAGTCCCGCCGCCACCCCGACGTGCATATGGCGAGGGCCCGCCCATCGCTGCTCGCAGCTTTAATTATTATTATTATTATTATTTTATGTGTTTCGTCGCAAAAAGGAGGTGCTTGGGATATTGGGAAGTTTGTGAAATTTGGCAAGCAAGCCAGAATTTGCGAAAATTGCAGTCTGATTGGGGTGCCCAGCTGCGGTATGAAATATTGGCTCGCTAGCGCCCCCTATTGAGTAGCCCCAACATCAGGTTTCACCCAGCTGTATGAAAGTTGGTAGGTATGTGGAACGTGATGAGACGCACAAAAAATCCTCTTGGCCGTTTTCTCTAAACCAAACAGGAAGTCGGCCATTTTTGCTTTTATGACGTTTTTTGACCGTTTCAAGGCGTCATACTTTAACGAACTCCTCCCAGAGATTTGACCCGATTGACTTCAGATTCGGCTAGTCTGCTCTTGAGACCTTGGCAGTGAAAAGTTACTCAAAGATCAAAAAGTTATCAAACTATGTGGCCGTGGCGTGGCGTCAAAGAAACACCATTCGCCACGAAACAGGAAGTTGTTGTAACTCGGCCGTACATTGTCGAATCTGCTCAAAATCTCTCATATGTCATAACATCCTGACCCGGAACACATCTATATGATAATTTAGAATCATAGTGATAGCGCCACCTAGTGGCAACCGGAAGTTGTACGCTGCGTACTTTGACATCCTGCTCCTCACAGATTAATCAGATCCCTCTCAAATGTTGTCAAACAAGCCTTAAGACCTTGATAATGCTTCGTTGTGAAGATTGTAAGAAGTTACTGAAGGGCGGCGACGTGGCGGCTCGGCGAATTTCGATCCTTCGCCATGAACGAATAAACTGATGTAACTCGACTCCACATCATCAGATCTTTACCAGATTTCACGTGTTTGATTAGACTCCAGGCCTGAAGACATCTGCAGGCCAATTTTGAATCATAGTCATAGCGCCACCTACTGGTAACAGGAAGTTAAAGTCTTGATACTTTGGCTTGTTTCTCTCAGTAGGTAAATCAAATCAATATCAAATTTGTTCCACACAAATACAAGAAGTTCATAATGCCAGATCATGAAGTTTTTGATGTTTCGTCGAACGCCGTTGCCGTGGCGATGCAGTCTTCGCCGTTAACAACGAAGGTCATTTTGACAGGCTAAAAATGCTCGAAACATAAGCAAACTTGGCAAGTAGATTACAAGGCCGAAATGTAGTTAGGGAATATGATTTTATTGGTTCAGAGTGGCAAATCGGCTCAATAGCGCCCCCTACAAAATTTCGACGAAGCAGCCCTCGCAGTACGTTTGACCTAGATGTATGAAATTTGGTGGGAACATGTATCACATATGGACTTAAATAAAAGTATATTGGGGCCATGCTCTAAACCTGCATGCAGTGTCTGACGGTCACAGAACTAAATGGCAGCATCAGCCAGAGTCCTCGCGCCGTCCGACGGTCGCGGACGTTCTCGGCCGCGCAGGCCGGAGTCCCGCCGGCACCCCGACGTGCATATTGCGAGGGCCCGCCCATCGCTGCTCGCAGCTTTAATTATTCTTATTTTTAGTGTTTCGTCGCAAAAAGGAGGTGCTTGGGATATTAGGAATGTTGTGAAATTTGGCACGCAAGCCAGAATTTGCGAAAATTGCAGTCTGATTGGGGTGTCCAGCTGCGGTATGAAATATTGGCTCGCTAGCGCCCCCTATTGAGTAGCCCCAACATCAGGTTTCACCCAGCTGTATGAAATTTGGTCGGTATGTGGAACGTGATGAGACGCACAAAAAATCCTCTTGGCCGTTTTCTCTAAACCAAACAGGAAGTCGGCCATTTTTACTTTTATGACGTTTTTTGACCGTTTCAAGGCGTCATACTTTAACGAACTCCTCCCAGAGATTTGACCCGATTGACTTCAGATTCGGCTAGTCTGCTCTTGAGACCTTGACAGTGAAAAGTTACTCAAAGATCAAAAAGTTATCGAACTATGTGGCCGTGGCGTGGCATCAAAGAAACACTATTCGCCACGAAACAGGAAGTTGTTGTAACTCGGTCGTACATTGTCGAATCTGCTCCAAATCTCTCATATGTCATAACATCCTGACCCGGAACACATCTATATGATAATTTTGAATCATAGTGATAGCGCCACCTAGTGGCAACCGGAAGTTGTACGCTGCGTACTTTGACATCCTGCTCCTCACAGATTAATCAGATCCCTCTCAAATGTTGTCAAACAAGCCTTAAGACCTTGATAATGCTTCATTGTGAAGATTGTAAGAAGTTACTGAAGGGCGGCGACGTGGCGGCTCGGCGAATTTCGATCCTTCGCCATGAACGAATAAACTGATGTATCTCGACTCCACATCATCAGATCTTTACCAGATTTCACATGCTTGATTAGACTCCAGGCCTGAAGACATCTGCAGGCCAATTTTGAATCATAGTCATAGCGCCACCTACTGGTAACAGGAAGTTAAAGTCTTTATACTTTGGCTTGTTTCTCTTAGTAGGTAAATCAAATCAATATCAAATTTGTTCCACACAAATACAAGAAGTTCATAATGCCAGATCATGAAGCTTTTGATGTTTCGTCAAACGCCGTTGCCGTGGCGATGCAGTCTTCGCCGTTAACAACGAAGGTCATTTTGAGAGGCTAAAAATGCTCGAAACATAAGCAAACTTGGCAAGTAGATTAAAAGGCCGAAATGTAGTTACAGAATCAGATTTTATTGGTTCAGAGTGCCAAATCGGCTCAATAGCGCCCCCTACAAAATTTCGACGAAGCAGCCCTCGCAGTACGTTTGACCTAGATGTATGAAATGTGGTAGGAACATGTATCGCATATGGACTTCAATAAAAGTCTCTTGGGGCTATGCTCTAAACCCAACCGGAAGTCAGCCATTTTGCATTTTTTATGAATTTCTCATGTCGTTTTTGTCATTTCCAGCCGCTGCACTTTAACGAACTCCTCCTAGGGAATTCATCAGATCAACTTCAAATTTGGTCGGTACAGTCTAAAGACCTTTGTGATGAAAAGTTACTCAAAGCTTGTTGTTTCGTGAAAAGCTGTTGCCGTGGCGACGGAATTTCGATCCTTCGCCATGAACGAATAAACTGATGTAACTCGACTCCACATCATCAGATCTTTACCAGATTTCACGTGTTTGATTAGACTCCAGGCCTGAAGACATCTGCAGGCCAATTTTGAATCATAGTCATAGCGCCACCTACTAGTAACAGGAAGTTAAAGTCTTGATACTTTGGCTTGTTTCTCTTAGTAGGTAAATCAAATCAATATCAAATTTGTTCCACACAAATAGTTCATAATGCCAGATCATGAAGCTTTTGATGTTTCGTCGAACGCCGTTGCCGTGGCGATGCAGTCTTCGCCGTTAACAACGAAGGTCATTTTGAGAGGCTAAAAATGCTTGAAACATAAGCAAACTTGGCATACACATTTAAAGCCCAAAATGTAGTTGTATAATATGATTTTATTGGTTCAGAGTGGCAAATCGGCTCAATAGCGCCCCCTACAAAATTTCAACGAAGCAGCCCTCGCAGTACGTTTCACCTAGATGTATGGAATTTGGTAGGAACATGTATCACATATGGACTTAAATAAAAGTATATTGGGGCCATGCTCTGAACCTGCATGCAGTGTCTGACGGTCACGGAACTGAATGACAGCATCAACCAGAGTCCTCACGCCGTCCGACGGTCGCGGACGTTCTCGGCCGCGCAGGCCGGAGTCCCGCCGGCACCCCGACGTGCATGCACCCCGACGTGCATATTGCGAGGGCCCGCTCATCGCTGCTCGCAGCTTTAATTAGGGCCCGAGCACCGACGTAGTCGGAGCGGAGGACCTATTGAAACCGTAATGTTTATTCTTATTAGGGCCCGAGCACCGACGTAGTCGGAGCGGAGGACCTATTGAAACCGTAATGTTTATTCTTCTTATTATTATTCTTAGTCTTTCGTCGCAAAAAGGAGGTGCTTGGGATATTGGGACGTTTGTGAAATTTGGCACGCAAGCCAGAATTTGCGAAAATTGCAGTCTGATTGGGGTGTCCAGCTGCGGTATGAAATATTGGCTCGCTAGCGCCCCCTATTGAGTAGCCCCAACATCAGGATTCACCCAGCTGTATGAAAGTTGGTAGTTATGTGGAACGTGATGAGACGCACCAAAAATCCTCTTGGCCGTTTTCTCTAAACCAAACAGGAAGTCGGCCATTTTTGCTTTTATGACGTTTTTTGACCGTTTCAAGGCGTCATACTTTAACGAACTCCTCCCAGAGATTTGACCCGATTGACTTCAGATTCGGCTAGTCTGCTCTTGAGACCTTGGCAGTGAAAAGTTACTCAAAGATCAAAAAGTTATCGAACTATGTGGCCGTGGCGTGGCGTCAAAGAAACACCATTCGCCACGAAACAGGAAGTTGTTGTAACTCGGCCGTACATTGTCGAATCTGCTCCAAATCTCTCATATGTCATAACATCCTGACCCGGAACACATCTGTATGATAATTTAGAATCATAGTGATAGCGCCACCTAGTGGCAACCGGAAGTTGTACGCTGCGTACTTTGACATCCTGCTCCTCACAGATTAATCAGATCCCTCTCAAATGTTGTCAAACAAGCCTTAAGACCTTGATAATGCTTCATTGTGAAGATTGTAAGAAGTTACTGAAGGGCGGCGACGTGGCGGCTCGGCGAATTTCGATCCTTCGCCATGAACGAATAAACTGATGTAACTCGACTCCACATCATCAGATCTTTACCAGATTTCACGTGTTTGATTAGACTCCAGGCCTGAAGACATCTGCAGGCCAATTTTGAATCATAGTCATAGCGCCACCTACTGGTAACAGGAAGTTAAAGTCGTTATACTTTGGCTTGTTTCTCTTAGTAGGTAAATCAAATCAATATCAAATTTGTTCCACACAAATACAAGAAGTTCATAATGCCAGATCATGAAGCTTTTGATGTTTCGTCGAACGCCGTTGCCGTGGCGATGCAGTCTTCGCCGTTAACAACGAAGGTCATTTTGAGAGGCTAAAAATGCTCGAAACATAAGCAAACTTGGCAAGTAGATTAAAAGGCCGAAATGTAGTTACAGAATCAGATTTTATTGGTTCAGAGTGCCAAATCGGCTCAATAGCGCCCCCTACAAAATTTCGACGAAGCAGCCCTCGCAGTACGTTTGACCTAGATGTATGAAATGTGGTAGGAACATGTATCGCATATGGACTTCAATAAAAGTCTCTTGGGGCTATGCTCTAAACCCAACCGGAAGTCAGCCATTTTGCATTTTTTATGAATTTCTCATGTCGTTTTTGTCATTTCCAGCCGCTGCACTTTAACGAACTCCTCCTAGGGAATTCATCAGATCAACTTCAAATTTGGTCGGTACAGTCTAAAGACCTTTGTGATGAAAAGTTACTCAAAGCTTGTTGTTTCGTGAAAAGCTGTTGCCGTGGCGACGGAATTTCGATCCTTCGCCATGAACGAATAAACTGATGTAACTCGACTCCACATCATCAGATCTTTACCAGATTTCACGTGTTTGATTAGACTCCAGGCCTGAAGACATCTGCAGGCCAATTTTGAATCATAGTCATAGCGCCACCTACTAGTAACAGGAAGTTAAAGTCTTGATACTTTGGCTTGTTTCTCTTAGTAGGTAAATCAAATCAATATCAAATTTGTTCCACACAAATAGTTCATAATGCCAGATCATGAAGCTTTTGATGTTTCGTCGAACGCCGTTGCCGTGGCGATGCAGTCTTCGCCGTTAACAACGAAGGTCATTTTGAGAGGCTAAAAATGCTTGAAACATAAGCAAACTTGGCATACACATTTAAAGCCCAAAATGTAGTTGTATAATATGATTTTATTGGTTCAGAGTGGCAAATCGGCTCAATAGCGCCCCCTACAAAATTTCAACGAAGCAGCCCTCGCAGTACGTTTCACCTAGATGTATGGAATTTGGTAGGAACATGTATCACATATGGACTTAAATAAAAGTATATTGGGGCCATGCTCTGAACCTGCATGCAGTGTCTGACGGTCACGGAACTGAATGACAGCATCAACCAGAGTCCTCACGCCGTCCGACGGTCGCGGACGTTCTCGGCCGCGCAGGCCGGAGTCCCGCCGGCACCCCGACGTGCATGCACCCCGACGTGCATATTGCGAGGGCCCGCTCATCGCTGCTCGCAGCTTTAATTAGGGCCCGAGCACCGACGTAGTCGGAGCGGAGGACCTATTGAAACCGTAATGTTTATTCTTATTAGGGCCCGAGCACCGACGTAGTCGGAGCGGAGGACCTATTGAAACCGTAATGTTTATTCTTCTTATTATTATTCTTAGTCTTTCGTCGCAAAAAGGAGGTGCTTGGGATATTGGGACGTTTGTGAAATTTGGCACGCAAGCCAGAATTTGCGAAAATTGCAGTCTGATTGGGGTGTCCAGCTGCGGTATGAAATATTGGCTCGCTAGCGCCCCCTATTGAGTAGCCCCAACATCAGGATTCACCCAGCTGTATGAAAGTTGGTAGTTATGTGGAACGTGATGAGACGCACCAAAAATCCTCTTGGCCGTTTTCTCTAAACCAAACAGGAAGTCGGCCATTTTTGCTTTTATGACGTTTTTTGACCGTTTCAAGGCGTCATACTTTAACGAACTCCTCCCAGAGATTTGACCCGATTGACTTCAGATTCGGCTAGTCTGCTCTTGAGACCTTGGCAGTGAAAAGTTACTCAAAGATCAAAAAGTTATCGAACTATGTGGCCGTGGCGTGGCGTCAAAGAAACACCATTCGCCACGAAACAGGAAGTTGTTGTAACTCGGCCGTACATTGTCGAATCTGCTCCAAATCTCTCATATGTCATAACATCCTGACCCGGAACACATCTGTATGATAATTTAGAATCATAGTGATAGCGCCACCTAGTGGCAACCGGAAGTTGTACGCTGCGTACTTTGACATCCTGCTCCTCACAGATTAATCAGATCCCTCTCAAATGTTGTCAAACAAGCCTTAAGACCTTGATAATGCTTCATTGTGAAGATTGTAAGAAGTTACTGAAGGGCGGCGACGTGGCGGCTCGGCGAATTTCGATCCTTCGCCATGAACGAATAAACTGATGTAACTCGACTCCACATCATCAGATCTTTACCAGATTTCACGTGTTTGATTAGACTCCAGGCCTGAAGACATCTGCAGGCCAATTTTGAATCATAGTCATAGCGCCACCTACTGGTAACAGGAAGTTAAAGTCGTTATACTTTGGCTTGTTTCTCTTAGTAGGTAAATCAAATCAATATCAAATTTGTTCCACACAAATACAAGAAGTTCATAATGCCAGATCATGAAGCTTTTGATGTTTCGTCGAACGCCGTTGCCGTGGCGATGCAGTCTTCGCCGTTAACAACGAAGGTCATTTTGAGAGGCTAAAAATGCTCGAAACATAAGCAAACTTGGCAAGTAGATTACAAGGCCGAAATGTAGTTATGGAATATGATTTTATTGGTTCAGAGTGGCAAATCGGCTCAATAGCGCCCCCTACAAAATTTCAACGAAGCAGCCCTCGCAGTACGTTTGACCTAGATGTATGAAATGTGGTAGGAACATGTATCACATATGGACTTCAATAAAAGTCTCTTGGGGCTATGCTCTAAACCCAACCGTAAGTCAGCCATTTTGTATTTTTTATGAATTTCTCATGTCGTTTTTGTCATTTCCAGGCCCTGCACTTTAACGAACTCCTCCTAGGGAATTCATCAGATCAACTTCAAATTTGGTCGGTACAGTCTAAAGACCTTTGTGATGAAAAGTTACTCAAAGCTTGTTGTTTCGTGAAAAGCTGTTGCCGTGGCGACGGAATTTCGATCCTTCGCCATGAACGAATAAACTGATGTAACTCGACTCCACATCATCAGATCTTTACCAGATTTCACGTGTTTGATTAGACTCCAGGCCTGAAGACATATGCAGGCCAATTTTGAATCATAGTCATAGCGCCACCTACTGGTAACAGGAAGTTAAAGTCTTGATACTTTGGCTTGTTTCTCTTAGTAGGTAAATCAAATCAATATCAAATTTGTTCCACACAAATAGTTCATAATGCCAGATCATGAAGCTTTGATGTTTCGTTGAACGCCGTTGCCGTGGCGATGCAGTCTTCGCCGTTAACAACGAAGGTCATTTTGGGAGGCTAAAAATGCTCGAAACATAAGCAAACTTGGCATACACATTTAAAGCCCAAAATGTAGTTGTATAATATGATTTTATTGGTTCAGAGTGGCAAATCGGCTCAATAGCGCCCCCTACAAAATTTCAACGAAGCAGCCCTCGCAGTACGTTTCACCTAGATGTATGAAATTTGGTAGGAACATGTATCACATATGGACTTAAATAAAAGTATATTGGGGCCATGCTCTGAACCTGCATGCAGTGTCTGACGGTCACGGAACTGAATGGCAGCATCAACCAGAGTCCTCGCGCCGTCCGACGGTCGCGGACGTTCTCGGCCGCGCAGGCCGGAGTCCCGCCGGCACCCCGACGTGCATATTGCGAGGGCCCGCCCATCGCTGCTCGCAGCTTTAATTATTATTATTATTCTTCTTCTTCCGCTTTCATGGCAAAAAGGAGGTGCTTGGGATATTGGGAATGTTGTGAAATTTGGCACGCAAGCCAGAATTTGCGAAAATTGCAGTCTGATTGGGGTGTCCAGCTGCGGTATGAAATATTGGCTCGCTAGCGCCCCCTATTGAGTAGCCCCAACATCAGGTTTCACCCAGCTGTATGAAAGTTGGTAGGTATGTGGAACGTGATGAGACGCACCAAAAATCCTCTTGGAAGTTTTCTCTAAACCAAACAGGAAGTCGGCCATTTTTGCATTTATGACGTTTTTTGACCGTTTCAAGGCGTCATACTTTAACGAACTCCTCCCAGAGATTTGACCCGATTGACTTCAGATTCGGCTAGTCTGCTCTTGAGACCTTGGCAGTGAAAAGTTACTCAAAGATCAAAAAGTTATCGAACTATGTGGCCGTGGCGTGGCGTCAAAGAAACACCATTCGCCACGAAACAGGAAGTTGTTGTAACTCGGCCGTACATTGTCGAATCTGCTCAAAATCTCTCATATGTCATAACATCCTGACCCGGAACACATCTATATGATAATTTAGAATCATAGTGATAGCGCCACCTAGTGGCAACCGGAAGTTGTACGCTGCGTACTTTGACATCCTGCTCCTCACAGATTAATCAGATCCCTCTCAAATGTTGTCAAACAAGCCTTAAGACCTTGATAATGCTTCATTGTGAAGATTGTAAGAAGTTACTGAAGGGCGGCGACGTGGCGGCTCGGCGAATTTCGATCCTTCGCCATGAACGAATAAACTGATGTAACTCGACTCCACATCATCAGATCTTTGCCAGATTTCACGTGTTTGATTAGACTCCAGGCCTGAAGACATATCCAGTCCAATTTTGAATCATAGTCATAGCGCCACCTACTGGTAACAGGAAGTTAAAGTCTTTATACTTTGGCTTGTTTCTCTTAGTAGGTAAATCAAATCAATATCAAATTTCTTCCACACAAATACAAGAAGTTCATAATGCCAGATCATGAAGCTTTTGATGTTTCGTCGAACGCCGTTGCCGTGGCGATGCAGTCTTCGCCGTTAACAACGAAGGTCATTTTGAGAGGCTAAAAATGCTCGAAACATAAGCAAACTTGGCAAGTAGATTACAAGGCTGAAATGTAGTTACAGAATCTGATTTTATTGGTTCAGAGTGCCAAATCGGCTCAATAGCGCCACCTACAAAATTTCGACGAAGCAGCCCTCGCAGTACGGTTGACCTAGATGTATGAACTGTGGTAGGAACATGTATCGCATATGGACTTCAATAAAAGTCTCTTGGGGCTATGCTCTAAACCCAACCGGAAGTCAGCCATTTTGCATTTTTTATGAATTTCTCATGTCGTTTTTGTCATTTCCAGGCGCTGCACTTTAACGAACTCCTCCAAGGGAATTAATCAGATCAACTTCAAATTTGGTCGGTACAGTCTAAAGACCTTTGTGATGAAAAGTTACTCAAAGCTTGGTGTTTCGTGAAAAGCTGTTGCCGTGGCGACGGAATTGCGATCCTTCGCCATAAATGAATAAACTGATGTAACTCTACTCCACATCATCAGATCTTTACCAGATTTCACGTGTTTGATTAGACTCCAGGCCTGAAGACATATGCAGGCCAATTTTGAATCATAGTCATAGCGCCACCTACTGGTAACAGGAAGTTAAAGTCTTTATACTTTGGCTTGTTTCTCTTAGTAGGTAAATCAAATCAATATCAAATTTGTTCCACACAAATAGTTCATAATGCCAGATCATGAAGCTTTTGATGTTTCGTCGAACGCCGTTGCCGTGGCGATGCAGTCTTCGCCGTTAACAACGAAGGTCATTTTGAGAGGCTAAAAATGCTCGAAACATAAGCAAACTTGGCATACACATTTAAAGCCCAAAATGTAGTTGTATAATATGATTTTATTGGTTCAGAGTGGCAAATAGCGCCCCCTACAAAATTTCAACGAAGCAGCCCTCGCAGTACGTTTCACCTAGATGTATGAAATTTGGTAGGAACATGTATCACATATGGACTTAAATAAAAGTATATTGGGGCCATGCTCTGAACCTGCATGCAGTGTCTGACGGTCACGGAACTGAATGACAGCATCAACCAGAGTCCTCGCGCCGTCCGACGGTCGCGGACGTTCTCGGCCGCGCAGGCCGGAGTCCCGCCGCCACCCCGACGTGCATGCACCCCGACGTGCATATTGCGAGGGCCCGCCCATCGCTGCTCGCAGCTTTAATTAGGGCCCGAGCACCGACGTAGTCGGAGCGGAGGACCTATTGAAACCGTAATGTTTATTATTATTATTATTCTTATTATTATTTTTAGTGTTTCGTCGTAAAAAGGAGGTGCTTGGGATATTGGGAATGTTGTGAAATTTGGCACGCAAGCCAGAATTTGCGAAAATTGCAGTCTGATTGGGGTGTCCAGCTGCGGTATGAAATATTGGCTCGCTAGCGCCCCCTATTGAGTAGCCCCAACATCAGGTTTCACCCAGCTGTATGAAATTTGGTAGGTATGTGGAACGTGATGAGACGCACAAAAAATCCTCTTGGCCGTTTTCTCTAAACCAAACAAGAAGTCGGCCATTTTTGCTTTTATGACGTTTTTTTACCGTTTCAAGGCGTGATACTTTAACGAACTCCTCCCAGAGATTTGAACCGATTGACTTCAGATTCGGCTAGTCTGCTCTTGAGACCTTGGCAGTGAAAAGTTACTCAAAGATCAAAAAGTTATCGAACTATGTGGCCGTGGCGTGGCGTCAAAGAAACACCATTCGCCACGAAACAGGAAGTTGTTGTACCTCGGCCGTACATTGTCGAATCTGCTCAAAGTCTCTCATATGTCATAACATCCTGACCCGGAACACATCTATATGATAATTTTGAATCAAACTGATAGTGCCACCTAGTGGCAACCGGAAGTTGTACGCTGCGTACTTTGACATCCTGCTCCTAACAGATTAATCAGATCCCTCTCAAATGTTGTCAAACAAGCCTTAAGACCTTGATAATGCTTCGTTGTGAAGATTGTAAGAAGTTACTGAAGGGCGGCGACGTGGCGGCTCGGCGAATTTCGATCCTTCGCCATGAACGAATAAACTGATGTATCTCGACTCCACATCATCAGATCTTTACCAGATTTCACATGCTTGATTAGACTCCAGGCCTGAAGACATCTGCAGGCCAATTTTGAATCATAGTCATAGCGCCACCTACTGGTAACAGGAAGTTAAAGTCTTTATACTTTGGCTTGTTTCTCTTAGTAGGTAAATCAAATCAATATCAAATTTGTTCCACACAAATACAAGAAGTTCATAATGCCAGATCATGAAGCTTTTGATGTGTCGTCGAACGCCGTTGCCGTGGCAATGCAGTCTTCGCCGTGAACAACGACGGTCATTTTGAGAGGCTAAAAATGCTCGAAACATAAGCAAACTTGGCAAGTAGATTACAAGGCCGAAATGTAGTTATGGAATATGATTTTATTGGTTCAGAGTGGCAAATCGGCTCAATAGCGCCCCCTACAAAATTTCGACGAAGCAGCCCTCGCAGTACGTTTGACCTAGATGTATGAAATGTGGTAGGAACATGTATCGCATATGGACGTAAATAAAAGTCTCTTGGGGCTATGCTCTAAACCCAACCGGAAGTCAGCTATTTTGCATTTCTTATGAATTTCTAGTGTCGTTTTTGTCATTTCCAGGCACTGCACTTTAACGAACTCCTCCTAGGGAATTAATCAGATCAACTTCAAATTTGGTCAGTACAGTCTAAAGACCTTTGTGATGAAAAGTTACTCAAAGCTTGTTGTTTCGTGAAAAACTGTTGCCGTGGCGACGCATTCTTCGCCGTTAACAACGAAGGTCATTTTGAGAGGCTACAAATGCTCGAAACATAAGCAAACTTGGCAAGCAGATTACAAGCCCGAAATGTAGTAATAGAATATGATTTTCTTGGTTCAGAGTGGCAAATCGGCTCAATAGCGCCCCCTACAAAATTTCAACGAAGCAGCCCTCGCAGTACGTTTCACCTAGATGTATGAAATTTGGTAGGAACATGTATCACATATGGACTGAAATAAAAGTATGTTGGGGCCATGCTCTGAACCTGCATGCAGTGTCTGACGGTCACGGAACTGAATGGCAGCATCAACCAGAGTCCTCGCGCCGTCCGACGGTCGCGGACGTTCTCGGCCGCGCAGGCCGGAGTCCCGCCGGCACTCCGACGTGCATGCACCCCGACGTGCATATAGCGAGGGCCCGCTCATCGCTGCTCGCAGCTTTAATTATTATTATTATTAGGGCCCGAGCACCGACGTAGTCGGAGCGGAGGACCTATTGAATTTCGAATGTTTATTATTCTTATTCTTATTCTTATTATTATTATTTTACCAGTTTGATGGCAAAAAGGAGGTGCTTGGGATATTGGGAAGTCTGTGAAATTTGGCACGCAAGCCAGAATTTGCGAAAATTGCAGTCTGATTGGGGTGTCCAGCTGCGGTATGAAATATTGGCTCGCTAGCGCCCCCTATTGAGTAGCCCCAACATCAGGATTCACCCAGCTGTATGAAATTTGGTAGGTATGTGGAACGTGATGAGACGCACCAAAAATCCTCTTGGCCGTTTTCTCTAAACCAAACAGGAAGTCGGCCATTTTTGCTTTTATGACGTTTTTTGACCGTTTCAAGGCGTCATACTTTAACGAACTCCTCCCAGAGATTTGACCCGATTGACTTCAGATTCGGCGAGTCTGCTCTTGAGACCTTGGCAGTGAAAAGTTACTCAAAGATCAAAAAGTTATCGAACTATGTGGCCGTGGCGTGGCGTCAAAGAAACACCATTCGCCACGAAACAGGAAGTTGTTGTAACTCGGCCGTACATTGTCGAATCTGCTCCAAATCTCTCATATGTCATAACATCCTGACCCGGAACACATCTGTATGATAATTTAGAATCATAGTGATAGCGCCACCTAGTGGCAACCGGAAGTTGTACGCTGCGTACTTTGACATCCTGCTCCTCACAGATTAATCAGATCCCTCTCAAATGTTGTCAAACAAGCCTTAAGACCTTGATAATGCTTCATTGTGAAGATTGTAAGAAGTTACTGAAGGGTGGCGACGTGGCGGCTCGGCGAATTTCGATCCTTCGCCATGAACGAATAAACTGATGTATCTCGACTCCACATCATCAGATCTTTCCCAGATTTCACATGCTTGATTAGACTCCAGGCCTGAAGACATCTGCAGGCCAATTTTGAATCATAGTCATAGCGCCACCTACTGGTAACAGGAAGTTAAAGTCTTGATACTTTGGCTTGTTTCTCTCAGTAGGTAAATCAAATCAATATCAAATTTGTCCCACACAAATACAAGAAGTTCATAATGCCAGATCATGAAGTTTTTGATGTTTCGTCGAACGCCGTTGCCGTGGCGATGCAGTCTTCGCCGTTAACAACGAAGGTCATTTTGAGAGGCTAAAAATGCTCGAAACATAAGCAAACTTGACATACACATTTAAAGCCCAAAATGTAGTTGTATAATATGATTTTATTGGTTCAGAGTGGCAAATCGGCTCAATAGCGCCCCCTACAAAATTTCAACGAAGCAGCCCTCGCAGTACGTTTCACCTAGATGTATGAAATTTGGTAGGAACATGTATCACATATGGACTTAAATAAAAGTATATTGGGGCCATGCTCTGAACCTGCATGCAGTGTCTGACGGTCACGGAACTGAATGGCAGCATCAACCAGAGTCCTCGCGCCGTCCGACGGTCGCGGACGTTCTCGGCCGCGCAGGCCGGAGTCCCGCCGGCACTCCGACGTGCATGCACCCCGACGTGCATATAGCGAGGGCCCGCTCATCGCTGCTCGCAGCTTTAATTAGGGCCCGAGCACCGACGTAGTCGGAGCTGAGGACCTATTGAAACCGTAATGTTTATTAGGGCCCGAGCACCGACGTAGTCGGAGCGGAGGACCTATTGAAACCGTAATGTTTATTATTATTATTATTCTTCTTCCGCTTTCATGGCAAAAAGGAGGTGCTTGGGATATTGGGAAGTCTGTGAAATTTGGCACGCTAGCCAGAATTTGCGAAAATTGCAGTCTGATTGGGGTGTCCAGCTGCGGTATGAAATATTGGCTCGCTAGCGCCCCCTATTGAGTAGCCCCAACATCAGGATTCACCCAGCTGTATGAAATTTGGTAGGTATGTGGAACGTGATGAGACGCACAAAAAATCCTCTTGGCCGTTTTCTCTAAACCAAACAGGAAGTCGGCCATTTTTGCTTTTATGACGTTTTTTGACCGTTTCAAGGCGTCATACTTTAACGAACTCCTCCCAGAGATTTGACCCGATTGACTTCAGATTCGGCTAGTCTGCTCTTGAGACCTTGGCAGTGAAAAGTTACTCAAAGATCAAAAAGTTATCGAACTATGTGGCCGTGGCGTGGCGTCAAAGAAACACCATTCGCCACGAAACAGGAAGTTGTTGTAACTCGGCCGTACATTGTCGAATCTGCTCAAAATCTCTCCTATGTCATAACATCCTGACCCGGAACACATCTATATGATAATTTAGAATCATAGTGATAGCGCCACCTAGTGGCAACCGGAAGTTGTACGCTGCGTACTTTGACATCCTGCTCCTCACAGATTAATCAGATCCCTCTCAAATGTTGTCAAACAAGCCTTAAGACCTTGATAATGCTTCATTGTGAAGATTGTAAGAAGTTACTGAAGGGCGGCGACGTGGCGGCTCGGCGAATTTCGATCCTTCGCCATGAACGAATAAACTGATGTATCTCGACTCCACATCATCAGATCTTTACCAGATTTCACATGCTTGATTAGACTCCAGGCCTGAAGACATCTGCAGGCCAATTTTGAATCATAGTCATAGCGCCACCTACTGGTAACAGGAAGTTAAAGTCTTTATACTTTGGCTTGTTTCTCTTAGTAGGTAAATCAAATCAATATCAAATTTGTTCCACACAAATACAAGAAGTTCATAATGCCAGATCATGAAGCTTTTGATGTTTCGTCGAACGCCGTTGCCGTGGCGATGCAGTCTTCGCCGTTAACAACGAAGGTCATTTTGACAGGCTAAAAATGCTCGAAACATAAGCAAACTTGGCAAGTAGATTACAAGGCCGAAATGTAGTTAGGGAATATGATTTTATTGGTTCAGAGTGGCAAATCGGCTCAATAGCGCCCCCTACAAAATTTCGACGAAGCAGCCCTCGCAGTACGTTTGACCTAGATGTATGAAATGTGGTAGGAACATGTATCACATATGGACTTCAATAAAAGTCTCTTGGGGCTATGCTCTAAACCCAACCGGAAGTCAGCCATTTTGCATTTTTTATGAATTTCTCATGTCATTTTTGTCATTTCCAGGCGCTGCACTTTAACGAACTCCTCCTAGGGAATTCATCAGATCAACTTCAAATTTAGTCGGTACAGTCTAAAGACCTTTGTGATGAAAAGTTACTCAAAGCTTGTTGTTTCGTGAAAAGCTGTTGCCGTGGCGACGGAATTTCGATCCTTCGCCATGAACGAATAAACTGATGTAACTCGACTCCACATCATCAGATCTTTACCAGATTTCACGTGTTTGATTAGACTCCAGGCCTGAAGACATCTGCAGGCCAATTTTGAATAATAGTCATAGCGCCACCTACTGGTAACAGGAAGTTAAAGTCTTGATACTTTGGCTTGTTTCTCTTAGTAGGTAAATCAAATCAATATCAAATTTGTTCCACACAAATAGTTCATAATGCCAGATCATGAAGCTTTTGATGTTTCGTCGCACGCCGTTGCCGTGGCGATGCAGTCTTCGCCGTTAACAACGAAGGTAATTTTGAGAGGCTAAAAATGCTCGAAACATAAGCAAACTTGGCATACACATTTAAAGCCCAAAATGTAGTTGTATAATATGATTTTATTGGTTCAGAGTGGCAAATCGGCTCAATAGCGCCCCCTACAACATTTCAACGAAGCAGCCCTCGCAGTACGTTTCACCTAGATGTATGAAATTTGGTAGGAACATGTATCACATATGGACTTAAATAAAAGTATATTGGGGCCATGCTCTGAACCTGCATGCAGTGTCTGACGGTCACAGAACTGAATGGCAGCATCAACCAGAGTCCTCGCGCCGTCCGACGGTCGCGGACGTTCTCGGCCGCGCAGGCCGGAGTCCCGCCGGCACCCCGACGTGCATGCACCCCGACGTGCATATTGCGAGGGCCCGCTCATCGCTGCTCGCAGCTTTAATTCTTATTATTATTTTATGTGTTTCGTCGCAAAAAGGAGGTGCTTGGGATATTGGGAAGTCTGTGAAATTTGGCACGCAAGCCAGAATTTGCGAAAATTGCAGTCTGATTGGGGTGCCCAGCTGCGGTATGAAATATTGGCTCGCTAGCGCCCCCTATTGAGTAGCCCCAACGTCAGGATTCACCCAGCTGTATGAAATTTGGTAGGTATGTGGAACGTGATGAGACGCACAAAAAATCCTCTTGGCCGTTTTCTCTAAACCAAACAGGAAGTCGGCCATTTATGCTTTTATGACGTTTTTTGACTGTTTCAAGGCGTCATACTTTAACGAACTCCTCCCAGAGATTTGACCCGATTGACTTCAGATTCGGCTAGTCTGCTCTTGAGACCTTGGCAGTGAAAAGTTACTCAAAGATCAAAAAGTTATCGAACTATGTGGCCGTGGCGTGGCGTCAAAGAAACACCATTCGCCACGAAACAGGAAGTTGTTGTAACTCGGCCGTACATTGTCGAATCTGCTCAAAATCTCTCATATGTCATAACATCCTGACCCGGAACACATCTGTATGATAATTTAGAATCATAGTGATAGCGCCACCTTGTGGCAACCGGAAGTTGTACGCTGCGTACTTTGACATCCTGCTCCTCACAGATTAATCAGATCCCTCTCAAATGTTGTCAAACAAGCCTTAAGACCTTGATAATGCTTCATTGTGAAGATTGTAAGAAGTTACTGAAGGGCGGCGACGTGGCGGCTCTGCGAATTTCGATCCTTCGCCATGAACGAATAAACTGATGTAACTCGACTCCACATCATCAGATCTTTACCAGATTTCACGTGTTTGATTAGACTCCAGGCCTGAAGACATCTGCAGGCCAATTTTGAATCATAGTCATAGCGCCACCTACTGGTAACAGGAAGTTAAAGTCGTTATACTTTGGCTTGTTTCTCTTAGTAGGTAAATCAAATCAATATCAAATTTGTTCCACACAAATACAAGAAGTTCATAATGCCAGATCATGAAGCTTTTGATGTTTCGTCGAACGCCGTTGCCGTGGCGATGCAGTCTTCGCCGTTAACAACGAAGGTCATTTTGAGAGGCTAAAAATGCTCGAAACATAAGCAAACTTGGCAAGTAGATTACAAGGCCGAAATGTAGTTACAGAATATGATTTGATTGGTTCAGAGTGGCAAATCGGCTCAATAGCGCCCCCTACAAAATTTCGACGAAGCAGCCCTCGCAGTACGTTTGACCTAGATGTATGAAATGTGGTAGGAACATGTATCGCATATGGACTTCAATAAAAGTCTCTTGGGGCTATGCTCTAAACCCAACCGGAAGTCAGCCATTTTGTATTTTTTATGAATTTCTCAAGTCGTTTTTGTCATTTCCAGGCCCTGCACTTTAACGAACTCCTCCTAGGGAATTCATCAGATCAACTTCAAATTTGGTCGGTACAGTCTAAAGACCTTTGTGATGAAAAGTTACTCAAAGCTTGTTGTTTCGTGAAAAGCTGTTGCCGTGGCGACGGAATTTCGATCCTTCGCCATGAACGAATAAACTGATGTAACTCGACTCCACATCATCAGATCTTTACCAGATTTCACGTGTTTGATTAGACTCCAGGCCTGAAAACATATGCAGGCCAATTTTGAATCATAGTCATAGCGCCACCTACTGGTAACAGGAAGTTAAAGTCTTGATACTTTGGCTTGTTTCTCTTAGTAGGTAAATCAAATCAATATCAAAATCAAAAATGCTCGAAACATAAGCAAACTTGGCATACACATTTAAAGGCCAAAATGTAGTTGTATAATATGATTTTATTGGTTCAGAGTGGCAAATCGGCTCAATAGCGCCCCCTACAAAATTTCAACGAAGCAGCCCTCGCAGTACGTTTCACCTAGATGTATGAAATTTGGTAGGAACATGTATCACATATGGACTTAAATAAAAGTATATTGGGGCCATGCTCTGAACCTGCATGCAGTGTCTGACGGTCACGGAACTGAATGGCAGCATCAACCAGAGTCCTCGCGCCGTCCGACGGTCGCGGACGTTCTCGGCCGCGCAGGCCGGAGTCCCGCCGGCACTCCGACGTGCATGCACCCCGACGTGCATATAGCGAGGGCCCGCTCATCGCTGCTCGCAGCTTTAATTATTATTAGGGCCCGAGCACCGACGTAGTCGGAGCGGAGGACCTATTGAAACCGTAATGTTTATTAGGGCCCGAGCACCGACGTAGTCGGAGCGGAGGACCTATTGAATTTCGAATGTTTATTATTATTATTAGGGCCCGAGCACCGACGTAGTCGGAGCGGAGGACCTATTGAATTTCGAATGTTTATTATTATTCTTATTCTTATTTTTAGTGTTTCGTCGCAAAAAGGAGGTGCTTGGGATATTGGGAATGTTGTGAAATTTGGCACGCAAGCCAGAATTTGCGAAAATTGCAGTCTGATTGGGGTGTCCAGCTGCGGTATGAAATATTGGCTCGCTAGCGCCCCCTATTGAGTAGCCCCAACATCAGGATTCACCCAGCTGTATGAAATTTGGTCGTTATGTGGAACGTGATGAGACGCACAAAAAATCCTCTTGGCCGTTTTCTCTAAACCAAACAGGAAGTCGGCCATTTTTGCTTTTATGACGTTTTTTGACCGTTTCAAGGCGTCATACTTTAACGAACTCCTCCCAGAGATTTGACCCGATTGACTTCAGATTCGGCTAGTCTGCTCTTGAGACCTTGGCAGTGAAAAGTTACTCAAAGATCAAAAAGTTATCGAACTATGTGGCCGTGGCGTGGCGTCAAAGAAACACCATTCGCCACGAAACAGGAAGTTGTTGTAACTCAGCCGTACATTGTCGAATCTGCTCAAAGTCTCTCATATGTCATAACATCCTGACCCGGAACACATCTATATGATAATTTTGAATCAAACTGATAGCGCCACCTAGTGGCAACCGGAAGTTGTACGCTGCATACTTTGACATCCTGCTCCTAACAGATTAATCAGATCCCTCTCAAATGTTGTCATACAAGCCTTAAGACCTTGATAATGCTTCATTGTGAAAATTGTAAGAAGTTACTGAAGGGCGGCGACGTGGCGGCTCGGCGAATTTCGATCCTTCGCCATGAACGAATAAACTGATGTATCTCGACTCCACATCATCAGATCTTTACCAGATTTCACATGCTTGATTAGACTCCAGGCCTGAAGACATCTGCAGGCCAATTTCGAATCATAGTCATAGCGCCACCTACTGGTAACAGGAAGTTAAAGTCTTTATACTTTGGCTTGTTTCTCTTAGTAGGTAAATCAAATCAATATCAAATTTGTTCCACACAAATACAAGAAGTTCATAATGCCAGATCATGAAGCTTTTGATGTTTCGTCGAACGCCGTTGCCGTGGCGATGCAGTCTTCGCCGTGAACAACGAAGGTCATTTTGAGAGGCTAAAAATGCTCGAAACATATGCAAACTTGGCAAGTAGATTACAAGGCCGAAATGTAGTTACAGAATCTGATTTTATTGGTTCAGAGTGGCAAATCGGCTCAATAGCGCCCCCTACAAAATTTCGACGAAGCAGCCCTCGCAGTACGTTTGACCTAGATGTATGAAATGTGGTAGGAACATGTATCGCATATGGACTTCAATAAAAGTCTCTTGGGGCTATGCTCTAAACCCAACCGGAAGTCAGCCATTTAGCATTTCTTATGAATTTCTAGTGTCGTTTTTGTCATTTCCAGGCGCTGCACTTTAACGAACTCCTCCTAGGGAATTAATCAGATCAACTTCAAATTTGGTCGGTACAGTCTAAAGACCTTTGTGATGAAAAGTTACTCAAAGCTTGTTGTTTCGTGAAAAGCTGCTGCCGTGGCAACGGAATTTCGATCCTTCGCCATGAACGAATAAACTGATGTAACTCGACTCCACATCATCAGATCTTTACAAGATTTCACGTGTTTGATTAGACTCCAGGCCTGAAGACATCTGCAGGCCAATTTTGAATAATAGTCATAGCGCCACCTACTGGTAACAGGAAGTTAAAGTCTTGATACTTTGGCTTGTTTCTCTTAGTAGGTAAATCAAATCAATATCAAATTTGTTCCACACAAATACAAGAAGTTCATAATGCCAGATCATGAAGCTTTTGATTTTTCGTCGAACGCCGTTGCCGTGGCGATGCAGTCTTCGCCGTTAACAACGAAGGTCATTTTGAGAGGCTAAAAATGCTCGAAACATAAGCAAACTTGGCAAGTAGATTACAAGCCCGAAATGTAGTTATAGAATATGATTTTATTGGTTCAGAGTGGCAAATTGGCTCAATAGCGCCCCCTACAAAATTTCGACGAAGCAGCCCTCGCAGTACGTTTCACCTAGATGTATGCAATTTGGTAGGAACATGTATCACATATGGACTGAAATAAAAGTATATTGGGGCCATGCTCTGAACCTGCATGCAGTGTCTGATGGTCACAGAACTGAATAGCAGCATCAACCAGAGTCCTCGCGCCGTCCGACGGTCGCGGACGTTCTCGGCCGCGCAGGCCAGAGTCCCGCCGGCACCCCGACGTGCATATTGCGAGGGCCCGCTCATCGCTGCTCGCAGCTTTAATTAGGGCCCGAGCACCGACGTAGTCGGAGCGGAGGACCTATTGAATTTCGAATGTTTATTATTCTTATTATTATTATTATTATTATTTTATGTGTTTCGTCGCAAAAAGGAGGTGCTTGGGATATTGGGAATGTTGTGAAATTTGGCACGCAAGCCAGAATTTGCGAAAATTGCAGTCTGATTGGGGTGTCCAGCTGCAGTATGAAATATTGGCTCGCTAGCGCCCCCTATTGAGTAGCCCCGACATCAGGATTCACCCAGCTGTATGAAAGTTGGTAGTTATGTGGAACGTGATGAGACGCACCAAAAATCCTCTTGGCCGTTTTCTCTAAACCAAACAGGAAGTCGGCCATTTTTGCGTTTATGACGTTTTTTGACCGTTTCAAGGCGTCATACTTTAACGAACTCCTCCCAGAGATTTGACCCGATTGACTTCAGATTCGGCGAGTCTGCTCTTGAGACCTTGACAGTGAAAAGTTACTCAAAGATCAAAAAGTTATCGAACTATGTGGCCGTGGCGTGGCGTCAAAGAAACACCATTCGCCACGAAACAGGAAGTTGTTGTAACTTGGCCGTACATTGTCGAATCTGCTCCAAATCTCTCATATGTCATAAGATCCTGACCCGGAACACATCTATATGATAATTTAGAATCATAGTGATAGCGCCACCTAGTGGCAACCGGAAGTTGTACGCTGCGTACTTTGACATCCTGCTCCTCACAGATTAATCAGATCCCTCTCAAATGTTGTCAAACAAGCCTTAAGACCTTGATAATGCTTCATTGTGAAGATTGTAAGAAGTTACTGAAGGGCGGCGACGTGGCGGCTCGGCGAATTTCGATCCTTCGCCATGAACGAATAAACTGATGTAACTCGACTCCACATCATCAGATCTTTACCAGATTTCACGTGTTTGATTAGACTCCAGGCCTGAAGACATCTGCAGGCCAATTTTGAATCATAGTCATAGCGCCACCTACTGCTAACAGGAAGTTAAAGTCTTTATACTTTGGCTTGTTTCTCTTAGTAGGTAAATCAAATCAATATCAAATTTGTTCCACACAAATACAAGAAGTTCATAATACCAGATCATGAAGCTTTTGATGTTTCGTCGAACGCCGTTGCCGTGGCGATGCAGTCTTCGCCGTGAACAACGAAGGTCATTTTGAGAGGCTAAAAATGCTCGAAACATAAGCAAACTTGGCAAGTAGATTACAAGGCCGAAATGTAGTTATAGAATATGATTTTATTGGTTCAGAGTGGCAAATCGGCTTAATAGCGCCCCCTACAAAATTTCAACGAAGCAGCCCTCGCAGTACGTTTGACCTAGATGTATGAAATGTGGTAGGAACATGTATCGCATATGGACTTCAATAAAAGTCTCTTGGGGCTATGCTCTAAACCCAACCGGAAGTCAGCCATTTTGCATTTTTTATGAATTTCTCATGTCGTTTTTGTCATTTCCAGGCGCTGCACTTTAACGAACTCCTCCTAGGGAATTCATCAGATCAACTTCAAATTTGGTCGGTATAGTCTAAAGACCTTTGTGATGAAAAGTTACTGAAAGCTTGTTGTTTCGTGAAAAGCTGTTGCCGTGGCGACGGAATTTCGATCCTTCGCCATAAACGAATAAACTGATGTAACTCGACTCCACATCATCAGATCTTTACCAGATTTCACGTGTTTGATTAGACTCCAGGCCTGAAGACATATGCAGGCCAATTTTGAATCATAGTCATAGCGCCACCTACTGGTAACAGGAAGTTAAAGTCTTGATACTTTGGCTTGTTTCTCTTAGTAGGTAAATCAAATCAATATCAAATTTGTTCCACACAAATAGTTCATAATGCCAGATCATGAAGCTTTTGATGTTTCGTCGAACGCCGTTGCCGTGGCGATGCAGTCTTCGCCGTTAACAACGAAGGTCATTTTGAGAGGCTAAAAATGCTCGAAACATAAGCAAACTTGGCATACACATTTAAAGCCCAAAATGTAGTTGTATAATATGATTTTATTGGTTCAGAGTGGCAAATCGGCTCAATAGCGCCCCCTACAAAATTTCAACGAAGCAGCCCTCGCAGTACGTTTCACCTAGATGTATGGAATTTGGTAGGAACATGTATCACATATGGACTTAAATAAAAGTATATTGGGGCCATGCTCTGAACCTGCATGCAGTGTCTGACGGTCACGGAACTGAATGACAGCATCAACCAGAGTCCTCACGCCGTCCGACGGTCGCGGACGTTCTCGGCCGCGCAGGCCGGAGTCCCGCCGGCACCCCGACGTGCATGCACCCCGACGTGCATATTGCGAGGGCCCGCTCATCGCTGCTCGCAGCTTTAATTCTTATTATTATTCTTATTATTATTATTATTATTTTATGTGTTTCGTCGCAAAAAGGAGGTGCTTGGGATATTGGGAAGTTTGTGAAATTTGGCAAGCAAGCCAGAATTTGCGAAAATTGCAGTCTGATTGGGGTGCCCAGCTGCGGTATGAAATATTGGCTCGCTAGCGCCCCCTATTGAGTAGCCCCAACATCAGGTTTCACCCAGCTGTATGAAAGTTGGTAGGTATGTGGAACGTGATGAGACGCACAAAAAATCCTCTTGGCCGTTTTCTCTAAACCAAACAGGAAGTCGGCCATTTTTGCTTTTATGACGTTTTTTGACCGTTTCAAGGCGTCATACTTTAACGAACTCCTCCCAGAGATTTGACCCGATTGACTTCAGATTCGGCTAGTCTGCTCTTGAGACCTTGGCAGTGAAAAGTTACTCAAAGATCAAAAAGTTATCAAACTATGTGGCCGTGGCGTGGCGTCAAAGAAACACCATTCGCCACGAAACAGGAAGTTGTTGTAACTCGGCCGTACATTGTCGAATCTGCTCCAAATCTCTCATATGTCATAACATCCTGACCCGGAACACATCTGTATGATAATTTAGAATCATAGTGATAGCGCCACCTAGTGGCAACCGGAAGTTGTAGGCTGCGTACTTTGACATCCTGCTCCTCACAGATTAATCAGATCCCTCTCAAATGTTGTCAAACAAGCCTTAAGACCTTGATAATGCTTCGTTGTGAAGATTGTAAGAAGTTACTGAAGGGCGGCGACGTGGCGGCTCGGCGAATTTCGATCCTTCGCCATGAACGAATAAACTGATGTATCTCGACTCCACATCATCAGATCTTTCCCAGATTTCACGTGTTTGATTAGACTCCAGGCCTGAAGACATCTGCAGGCCAATTTTGAATCATAGTCATAGCGCCACCTACTGGTAACAGGAAGTTAAAGTCTTTATACTTTGGCTTGTTTCTCTTAGTAGGTAAATCAAATCAATATCAAATTTGTTCCACACAAATACAAGAAGTTCATAATGCCAGATCATGAAGCTTTTGATGTTTCGTCGAACGCCGTTGCCGTGGCGATACAGTCTTCGCCGTTAACAACGAAGGTCATTTTGAGAGGCTAAAAATGCTCGAAACATAAGCAAACTTGGCAAGTAGATTACAAGGCCGAAATGTAGTTATGGACTATGATTGTATTGGCTCAGAGTGGCAAATCGGCTCAATAGCGCCCCCTACAAAATTTTGACGAAGCAGCCCTCGCAGTACGTTTGACCTAGATGTATGAAATGTGGTAGGAACATGTATCACATATGGACTTAACTAAAAGTAGATTGGGGCCATGCTCTGAACCTGCATGCAGTGTCTGACGGTGACAGAACTGAATGGCAGCATCAGCCATAGTCCTCGCGCCGTCCGACGGTCGCGGACGTTCTCGGCCGCGCAGGCCGGAGTCCCGCCGGCACCCCGACGTGCATATTGCGAGGGCCCGCCCATCGCTGCTCGCAGCTTTAATTATTCTTATTTTTAGTGTTTCGTCGCAAAAAGGAGGTGCTTGGGATATTAGGAATGTTGTGAAATTTGGCACGCAAGCCAGAATTTGCGAAAATTGCAGTCTGATTGGGGTGTCCAGCTGCAGTATGAAATATTGGCTCGCTAGCGCCCCCTATTGAGTAGCCCCAACATCAGGATTCACCCAGCTGTATGAAAGTTGGTAGTTATGTGGAACGTGATGAGACGCACCAAAAATCCTCTTGGCCGTTTTCTCTAAACCAAACAGGAAGTCGGCCATTTTTGCTTTTATGACGTTTTTTGACCGTTTCAAGGCGTCATACTTTAACGAACTCCTCCCAGAGATTTGACCCGATTGACTTCAGATTCGGCGAGTCTGCTCTTGAGACCTTGGCAGTGAAAAGTTACTCAAAGATCAAAAAGTTATCGAACTATGTGGCCGTGGCGTGGCGTCAAAGAAACACCATTCGCCACGAAACAGGAAGTTGTTGTAACTTGGCCGTACATTGTCGAATCTGCTCCAAATCTCTCATATGTCATAACATCCTGACCCGGAACACATCTATATGATAATTTAGAATCATAGTGATAGCGCCACCTAGTGGCAACCGGAAGTTGTAGGCTGCGTACTTTGACATCCTGCTCCTCACAGATTAATCAGATCCCTCTCAAATGTTGTCAAACAAGCCTTAGGACCTTGATAATGCTTCGTTGTGAAGATTGTAAGAAGTTACTGAAGGGCGGCGACGTGGCGGCTCGGCGAATTTCGATCCTTCGCCATGAACGAATAAACTGATGTATCTCGACTCCACATCATCAGATCTTTCCCAGATTTCACGTGTTTGATTAGACTCCAGGCCTGAAGACATCTGCAGGCCAATTTTGAATCATAGTCATAGCGCCACCTACTGGTAACAGGAAGTTAAAGTCTTTATACTTTGGCTTGTTTCTCTTAGTAGGTAAATCAAATCAATATCAAATTTGTTCCACACAAATACAAGAAGTTCATAATACCAGATCATGAAGCTTTTGATGTTTCGTCGAACGCCGTTGCCGTGGCGATGCAGTCTTCGCCGTGAACAACGAAGGTCATTTTGAGAGGCTAAAAATGCTCGAAACATAAGCAAACTTGGCAAGTAGATTACAAGGCCGAAATGTAGTTATAGAATATGATTTTATTGGTTCAGAGTGGCAAATCGGCTTAATAGCGCCCCCTACAAAATTTCAACGAAGCAGCCCTCGCAGTACGTTTGACCTAGATGTATGAAATGTGGTAGGAACATGTATCGCATATGGACTTCAATAAAAGTCTCTTGGGGCTATGCTCTAAACCCAACCGGAAGTCAGCCATTTTGCATTTTTTATGAATTTCTCATGTCGTTTTTGTCATTTCCAGGCGCTGCACTTTAACGAACTCCTCCTAGGGAATTCATCAGATCAACTTCAAATTTTGTCGGTACAGTCTAAAGACCTTTGTGATGAAAAGTTACTCAAAGCTTCTTGTTTCGTGAAAAGCTGTTGCCGTGGCGACGGAATTTCGATCCTTCGCCATAAACGAATAAACTGATGTAACTCGACTCCACATCATCAGATCTTTACCAGATTTCACGTGTTTGATTAGACTCCAGGCCTGAAGACATCTGCAGGCCAATTTTGAATCATAGTCATAGCGCCACCTACTGGTAACAGGAAGTTAAAGTCTTTATACTTTGGCTTGTTTCTCTTAGTAGGTAAATCAAATCAATATCAAATTTGTTCCACACAAATACAAGAAGTTCATAATGCCAGATCATGAAGCTTTTGATGTTTCGTCGAACGCCGTTGCCGTGGCGATGCAGTCTTCGCCGTGAACAACGAAGGTCATTTTGAGAGGCTAAAAATTCTCGAAACATAAGCAAATTTGGCAAGGAGATTAAAAGGCCGAAATGTAGTTATAAAATATGATTTTATTGGTTCAGAGTGGCAAATCAGCTCAATAGCGCCCCCTACAAAATTCCGACGAAGCAGCCCTCGCAGTACGTTTGACCTAGATGTATGAAATGTGGTAGGAACATGTATCGCATATGGACTTCAATAAAAGTCTCTTGGGGCTATGCTCTAAACCCAACCGGAAGTCAGCCATTTTGCATTTTTTATGAATTTCTCATGTCGTTTTTGTCATTTCCAGGCGCTGCACTTTAACGAACTCCTCCTAGGGAATTCATCAGATCAGCTTCAAATTTGGTCGGTACAGTCTAAAGACCTTTGTGATGAAAAGTTACTCAAAGCTTGTTGTTTCGTGAAAAACTGTTACCGTGGCGACGCATTCTTCGCCGTTAACAACGAAGGTCATTTTGAGAGGCTACAAATGCTCGAAACATAAGCAAACTTGGCATACACATTTAAAGCCCAAAATGTAGTTGTATAATATGATTTTATTGGTTCAGAGTGGCAAATCGGCTCAATAGCGCCCCCTACAAAATTTCAACGAAGCAGCCCTCGCAGTACGTTTCACCTAGATGTATGAAATTTGGTAGGAACATGTATCACATATGGACTTAAATAAAAGTATATTGGGGCCATGCTCTGAACCTGCATGCAGTGTCTGACGGTCACAGAACTGAATGGCAGCATCAACCAGAGTCCTCGCGCCGTCCGACGGTCGCGGACGTTCTCGGCCGCGCAGGCCAGAGTCCCGCCGCCACCCCGACGTGCATGCACCCCGACGTGCATATTGCGAGGGCCCGCCCATCGCTGCTCGCAGCTTTAATTATTATTATTAGGGCCCGAGCACCGACGTAGTCGGAGCGGAGGACCTATTGAAACCGTAATGTTTATTCTTATTCTTATTAGGGCCCGAGCACCGACGTAGTCGGAGCGGAGGACCTATTGAAACCGTAATGTTTATTATTAGGGCCCGAGCACCGACGTAGTCGGAGCGGAGGACCTATTGAAACCGTAATGTTTATTATTAGGGCCCGAGCACCGACGTAGTCGGAGCGGAGGACCTATTGAAACCGTAATGTTTATTATTCTTATTATTATTATTATTATTTTATGTGTTTCGTCGCAAAAAGGAGGTGCTTGGGATATTGGGTAGTTTGTGAAATTTGGCACGCAAGCCAGAATTTGCGAAAATTGCAGTCTGATTGGGGTGTCCAGCTGCGGTATGAAATATTGGCTCGCTAGCGCCCCCTATTGAGTAGCCCCGACATCAGGTTTCACCCAGCTGTATGAAAGTTGGTAGGTATGTGGAACGTGATGAGACGCACAAAAAATCCTCTTGGACGTTTTCTCTAAACCAAACAGGAAGTCGGCCATTTTTACTTTTATGACGTTTTTTGACCGTTTCAAGGCGTCATACTTTAACGAACTCCTCCCAGAGATTTGACCCGATTGACTTCAGATTCGGCTAGTCTGCTCTTGAGACCTTGGCAGTGAAAAGTTACTCAAAGATCAAAAAGTTATCGAACTATGTGGCCGTGGCGTGGCGTCAAAGAAACACCATTCGCCACGAAACAGGAAGTTGTTGTAACTCGGCCGTACATTGTCGAATCTGCTCAAAGTCTCTCATATTTCATAACATCCTGACCCGGAACACATCTATATGATCATTTTGAATCAAACTGATAGCGCCACCTAGTGGCAACCGGAAGTTGTACGCTGCGTACTTTGACATCCTGCTCCTAACAGATTAATCAGATCCCTCTCAAATGTTGTCATACAAGCCTTAAGACCTTGATAATGCTTCATTGTGAAAATTGTAAGAAGTTACTGAAGGGCGGCGACGTGGCGGCTCGGCGAATTTCGATCCTTCGCCATGAACGAATAAACTGATGTATCTCGACTCCACATCATCAGATCTTTACCAGATTTCACATGCTTGATTAGACTCCAGGCCTGAAGACATCTGCAGGCCAATTTCGAATCATAGTCATAGCGCCACCTACTGGTAACAGGAAGTTAAAGTCTTTATACTTTGGCTTGTTTCTCTTAGTAGGTAAATCAAATCAATATCAAATTTGTTCCACACAAATACAAGAAGTTCATAATGCCAGATCATGAAGCTTTTGATGTTTCGTCGAACGCCGTTGCCGTGGCGATGCAGTCTTCGCCGTGAACAACGAAGGTCATTTTGAGAGGCTAAAAATGCTCGAAACATAAGCAAACTTGGCAAGTAGATTCCAAGGCCGAAATGTAGTTATAGAATATGATTTTATTGGTTCAGAGTGGCAAATCGGCTCAATAGCGCCCCCTACAAAATTTCAACGAAGCAGCCCTCGCAGTACGTTTGACCTAGATGTATGACATGTGGTAGGAGCATGTATCACATATGGACGTAAATAAAAGTCTCTTGGCGTTATGCTCTAAACCCAACCGGAAGTCAGCCATTTTTAATTTTTTATGAATTTCTAGTGTCGTTTCTGTCATTTCCAGGTGCTGCACTTTAACGAACTCCTGCTAGGGAATTAATCAGATCAACTTCAAATTTGGTCGGTACAGTCTAAAGACCTTTGTGATGAAAAGTTACTCAAAGCTTGTTGTTTCGTGAAAAGCTGTTGCCGTGGCGACGGAATTTCGATCCTTCGCCATGAACGAAGAAATTGATGTAACTCGACTCCACATCATCAGATCTTTACCAGATTTCATGTGTTTGATTAGACTACAGGCCTGAAGACATCTGCAGGCCAATTTTGAATCATTGTCATAGCGCCACCTACTGGTAACAGGAAGTTAAAGTCTTGATACTTTGGCTTGTTTCTCTTCGTCGGTAAATCAAATCAATATCAAATTTGTTCCACACAAATACAAGAAGTTCATAATGCCAGATCATGAAGCTTTTGATGTTTCATCGAACGCCGTTGCCGTGGCGATGCAGTCTTCGCCGTTAACAACGAAGGTCATTTTGAGAGGCTACAAATACTCGAAACATAAGCAAACTTGGCAAGCAGATTACAAGCCTGAAATGTAGTTATAGAATATGATTTTATTGGTTCAGAGTGGCAAATCGGCTCAATAGCGCCCCCTATAAAATTTCAACGAAGCAGCCCTCGCAGTACGTTTCACCTAGATGTATGAAATTTGGTAGGAACATGTATCACATATGGACTTCAATAAAAGTATATTGGGGACATGCTCTGAACCTGCATGCAGTGTCTGACGGTCACAGAACTGAATGGCAGCATCAGCCAGAGTCCTCGCGCCGTCCGACGGTCGCGGACGTTCTCGGCCGCGCAGGCCGGAGCCCCGCCGGCACCCCGACGTGCATATTGCGAGGGCCCGCCCATCGCTGCTCGCAGCTTTAATTATTATTATTCTTCTTCCGCTTTCATGGCAAAAAGGAGGTGCTTGGGATATTGGGAAGTCTGTGAAATTTGGCACGCTAGCCAGAATTTGCGAAAATTGCAGTCTGATTGGGGTGTCCAGCTGCGGTATGAAATATTGGCTCGCTAGCGCCCCCTATTGAGTAGCCCCAACATCAGGATTCACCCAGCTGTATGAAATTTGGTAGGTATGTGGAACGTGATGAGACGCACAAAAAATCCTCTTGGCCGTTTTCTCTAAACCAAACAGGAAGTCGGCCATTTTTGCTTTTATGACGTTTTTTGACCGTTTCAAGGCGTCATACTTTAACGAACTCCTCCCAGAGATTTGACCCGATTGACTTCAGATTCGGCTAGTCTGCTCTTGAGACCTTGGCAGTGAAAAGTTACTCAAAGATCAAAAAGTTATCGAACTATGTGGCCGTGGCGTGGCGTCAAAGAAACACCATTCGCCACGAAACAGGAAGTTGTTGTAACTCGGCCGTACATTGTCGAATCTGCTCAAAATCTCTCATATGTCATAACATCCTGACCCGGAACACATCTATATGATAATTTAGAATCATAGTGATAGCGCCACCTAGTGGCAACCGGAAGTTGTACGCTGCGTACTTTGACATCCTGCTCCTCACAGATTAATCAGATCCCTCTCAAATGTTGTGAGAGAAGTCTTAAGACCTTGATAATGCTTCGTTGTGAAGATTGTAAGAAGTTACTGAAGGGCGGCGACGTGGCGGCTCGGCGAATTTCGATCCTTCGCCATGAACGAATAAACTGATGTATCTCGACTCCACATTATCAGATCTTTACCAGATTTCACATGCTTGATTAGACTCCAGGCCTGAAGACATCTGCAGGCCAATTTCGAATCATAGTCATAGCGCCACCTACTGGTAACAGGAAGTTAAAGTCTTTATACTTTGGCTTGTTTCTCTTAGTAGGTAAATCAAATCAATATCAAATTTGTTCCACACAAATATAAGAAGTTCATAATACCAGATCATGAAGCTTTTGATGTTTCGTCGAACGCCGTTGCCGTGGCGATGCAGTCTTCGCCGTGGACAACGAAGGTCATTTTGAGAGGCTAAAAATGCTCGAAACATAAGCAAACTTGGCAAGTAGATTACAAGGCCGAAATGTAGTTATAGAATATGATTTTATTGGTTCAGAGTGGCAAATCGGCTCAATAGCGCCCCCTACAAAATTTCAACGAAGCAGCCCTCGCAGTACGTTTGACCTAGATGTATGAAATGTGGTAGGAACATGTATCGCATATGGACTTCAATAAAAGTCTCTTGGGGCTATGCTCTAAACCCAACCGGAAGTCAGCCATTTTGCATTTTTTATGAATTTCTCATGTCGTTTTTGTCATTTCCAGGCGCTGCACTTTAACGAACTCCTCCTAGGGAATTCATCAGATCAACTTCAAATTTGGTCGGTACAGTCTAAAGACCTTTGTGATGAAAAGTTACTCAAAGCTTGTTGTTTCGTGAAAAGCTGTTGCCGTGGCGACGGAATTTCGATCCTTCGCCATAAATGAATAAACTGATGTAACTCGACTCCACATCATCAGATCTTTACCAGATTTCACGTGTTTGATTAGACTCCAGGCCTGAAGACATATGCAGGCCAATTTTGAATCATAGTCATAGCGCCACCTACTGGTAACAGGAAGTTAAAGTCTTGATACTTTGGCTTGTTTCTCTTAGTAGGTAAATCAAATCAATATCAAATTTGTTCCACACAAATAGTTCATAATGCCAGATCATGAAGCTTTTGATGTTTCGTCGAACGCCGTTGCCGTGGCGATGCAGTCTTCGCCGTTAACAACGAAGGTCATTTTGAGAGGCTAAAAATGCTCGAAACATAAGCAAACGTGGCATACACATTTAAAGCCCAAAATGTAGTTGTATAATATGATGTTATTGGTTCAGAGTGGCAAATCGGCTCAATAGCGCCCCCTACAAAATTTCAACGAAGCAGCCCTCGCAGTACGTTTCACCTAGATGTATGAAATTTGGTAGGAACATGTATCACATATGGACTTAAATAAAAGTATATTGGGGCCATGCTCTGAACCTGCATGCAGTGTCTGACGGTCACGGAACTGAATGACAGCATCAACCAGAGTCCTCGCGCCGTCCAACGGTCGCGGACGTTCTCGGCCGCGCAGGCCGGAGTCCCGCCGGCACTCCGACGTGCATGCACCCCGACGTGCATATAGCGAGGGCCCGCTCATCGCTGCTCGCAGCTTTAATTATTAGGGCCCGAGCACCGACGTAGTCGGAGCGGAGGACCTATTGAATTTCGAATGTTTATTATTATTATTCTTATTATTTTATGTGTTTCGTCGCAAAAAGGAGGTGCTTGGGATATTGGGAATGTTGTGAAATTTGGCACGCAAGCCAGAATTTGCGAAAATTGCAGTCTGATTGGGGTGTCCAGCTGCAGTATGAAATATTGGCTCGCTAGCGCCCCCTATTGAGTAGCCCCGACATCAGGATTCACCCAGCTGTATGAAAGTTGGTAGTTATGTGGAACGTGATGAGACGCACCAAAAATCCTCTTGGCCGTTTTCTCTAAACCAAACAGGAAGTCGGCCATTTTTGCTTTTATGACGTTTTTTGACCATTTCAAGGCGTCATACTTTAACGAACTCCTCCCAGAGATTTGACCCGATTGACTTCAGATTCGGCGAGTCTGCTCTTGAGACCTTGACAGTGAAAAGTTACTCAAAGATCAAAAAGTTATCGAACTATGTGGCCGTGGCGTGGCGTCAAAGAAACACCATTCGCCACGAAACAGGAAGTTGTTGTAACTCGGCCGTACATTGTCGAATCTGCTCAAAGTCTCTCATATGTCATAACATCCTGACCCGGAACACATCTGTATGATAATTTTGAATCAAACTGATAGCGCCACCTAGTGGCAACCGGAAGTTGTACGCTGCGTACTTTGACATCCTGCTCCTAACAGATTAATCAGATCCCTCTCAAATGTTGTCATACAAGCCTTAAGACCTTGATAATGCTTCATTGTGAAAATTGTAAGAAGTTACTGAAGGGCGGCGACGTGGCGGCTCGGCGAATTTCGATCCTTCGCCATGAACGAATAAACTGATGTATCTCGACTCCACATCATCAGATCTTTACCAGATTTCACATGCTTGATTAGACTCCAGGCCTGAAGACATCTGCAGGCCAATTTTGAATCATAGTCATAGCGCCACCTACTGGTAACAGGAAGTTAAAGTCTTTATACTTTGGCTTGTTTCTCTTAGTAGGTAAATCAAATCAATATCAAATTTGTTCCACACAAATACAAGAAGTTCATAATGCCAGATCATGAAGCTTTTGATGTTTCGTCAAACGCCGTTGCCGTGGCGATGCAGTCTTCGCCGTTAACAACGAAGGTCATTTTGAGAGGCTAAAAATGCTCGAAACATAAGCAAACTTGGCAAGTAGATTAAAAGGCCGAAATGTAGTTACAGAATCAGATTTTATTGGTTCAGAGTGCCAAATCGGCTCAATAGCGCCCCCTACAAAGTTTCGACGAAGCAGCCCTCGCAGTACGTTTGACCTAGATGTATGAAATGTGGTAGGAACATGTATCGCATATGGACTTCAATAAAAGTCTCTTGGGGCTATGCTCTAAACCCAACCGGAAGTCAGCCATTTTGCATTTTTTATGAATTTCTCATGTCGTTTTTGTCATTTCCAGCCGCTGCACTTTAACGAACTCCTCCTAGGGAATTCATCAGATCAACTTCAAATTTGGTCGGTACAGTCTAAAGACCTTTGTGATGAAAAGTTACTCAAAGCTTGTTGTTTCGTGAAAAGCTGTTGCCGTGGCGACGGAATTTCGATCCTTCGCCATGAACGAATAAACTGATGTAACTCGACTCCACATCATCAGATCTTTACCAGATTTCACGTGTTTGATTAGACTCCAGGCCTGAAGACATCTGCAGGCCAATTTTGAATCATAGTCATAGCGCCACCTACTGGTAACAGGAAGTTAAAGTCTTGATACTTTGGCTTGTTTCTCTTAGTAGGTAAATCAAATCAATATCAAATTTGTTCCACACAAATAGTTCATAATGCCAGATCATGAAGCTTTTGATGTTTCGTCGAACGCCATTGCCGTGGCGATGCAGTCTTCGCCGTTAACAACGAAGGTCATTTTGAGAGGCTAAAAATGCTCGAAACATAAGCAAACTTGGCATACACATTTAAAGCCCAAAATGTAGTTGTATAATATGATTTTATTGGTTCAGAGTGGCAAATCGGCTCAATAGCGCCCCCTACAAAATTTCAACGAAGCAGCCCTCGCAGTACGTTTCACCTAGATGTATGGAATTTGGTAGGAACATGTATCACATATGGACTTAAATAAAAGTATATTGGGGCCATGCTCTGAACCTGCATGCAGTGTCTGACGGTCACGGAACTGAATGACAGCATCAACCAGAGTCCTCACGCCGTCCGACGGTCGCGGACGTTCTCGGCCGCGCAGGCCGGAGTCCCGCCGGCACCCCGACGTGCATGCACCCCGACGTGCATATTGCGAGGGCCCGCCCATCGCTGCTCGCAGCTTTAATTATTATTATTCTTCTTCCGCTTTCATGGCAAAAAGGAGGTGCTTGGGATATTGGGAAGTCTGTGAAATTTGGCACGCAAGCCAGAATTTGCGAAAATTGCAGTCTGATTGGGGTGTCCAGCTGCGGTATGAAATATTGGCTCGCTAGCGCCCCCTATTGAGTAGCCCCAACATCAGGTTTCACCCAGCTGTATGAAATTTGGTCGGTATGTGGAACGTGATGAGACGCACAAAAAATCCTCTTGGCCGTTTTCTCTAAACCAAACAGGAAGTCGGCCATTTTTACTTTTATGACGTTTTTTGACCGTTTCAAGGCGTCATACTTTAACGAACTCCTCCCAGAGATTTCACCCGATTGACTTCAGATTCGGCTAGTCTGCTCTTGAGACCTTGACAGTGAAAAGTTACTCAAAGATCAAAAAGTTATCGAACTATGTGGCCGTGGCGTGGCGTCAAAGAAACACCATTCGCCACGAAACAGGAAGTTGTTGTAACTCGGCCGTACATTGTCGAATCTGCTCAAAATCTCTCATATGTCATAACATCCTGACCCGGAACACATCTATATGATAATTTAGAATCATAGTGATAGCGCCACCTAGTGGCAACCGGAAGTTGTACGCTGCGTACTTTGACATCCTGCTCCTCACAGATTAATCAGATCCCTCTCAAATGTTGTGAGAGAAGTCTTAAGACCTTGATAATGCTTCGTTGTGAAGATTGTAAGAAGTTACTGAAGGGCGGCGACGTGGCGGCTCGGCGAATTTCGATCCTTCGCCATGAACGAATAAACTGATGTATCTCGACTCCACATCATCAGATCTTTACCAGATTTCACATGCTTGATTAGACTCCAGGCCTGAAGACATCTGCAGGCCAATTTCGAATCATAGTCATAGCGCCACCTACTGGTAACAGGAAGTTAAAGTCTTTATACTTTGGCTTGTTTCTCTTAGTAGGTAAATCAAATCAATATCAAATTTGTTCCACACAAATATAAGAAGTTCATAATACCAGATCATGAAGCTTTTGATGTTTCGTCGAACGCTGTTGCCGTGGCGATGCAGTCTTCGCCGTGAACAACGAAGGTCATTTTGAGAGGCTAAAAATGCTTGAAACATAAGCAAACTTGGCAAGTAGATTAGAAGGCCGAAATGTAGTTATAGAATATGATTTTATTGGTTCAGAGTGGCAAATCGGCTCAATAGCGCCCCCTACAAAATTTCAACGAAGCAGCCCTCGCAGTACGTTTGACCTAGATGTATGAAATGTGGTAGGAACATGTATCGCATATGGACTTCAATAAAAGTCTCTTGGGGCTATGCTCTAAACCCAACCGGAAGTCAGCCATTTTGCATTTTTTATGAATTTCTCATGTCGTTTTTGTCATTTCCAGGCGCTGCACTTTAACGAACTCCTCCTAGGGAATTCATCAGATCAACTTCAAATTTGGTCGGTACAGTCTAAAGACCTTTGTGATGAAAAGTTACTCAAAGCTTGTTGTTTCGTGAAAAGCTGTTGCCGTGGCGACGGAATTTCGATCCTTCGCCATGAACGAATAAACTGATGTAACTCGACTCCACATCATCAGATCTTTACCAGATTTCACGTGTTTGATTAGACTCCAGGCCTGAAGACATATGCAGGCCAATTTTGAATCATAGTCATAGCGCCACCTACTGGTAACAGGAAGTTAAAGTCTTGATACTTTGGCTTGTTTCTCTTAGTAGGTAAATCAAATCAATATCAAATTTGTTCCACACAAATAGTTCATAATGCCAGATCATGAAGCTTTGATGTTTCGTCGAACGCCGTTGCCGTGGCGATGCAGTCTTCGCCGTTAACAACGAAGGTCATTTTGGGAGGCTAAAAATGCTCGAAACATAAGCAAACTTGGCATACACATTTAAAGGCCAAAATGTAGTTGTATAATATGATTTTATTGGTTCAGAGTGGCAAATCGGCTCAATAGCGCCCCCTACAAAATTTCAACGAAGCAGCCCTCGCAGTACGTTTCACCTAGATGTATGAAATTTGGTAGGAACATGTATCACATATGGACTTAAATAAAAGTATATTTGGGCCATGCTCTGAACCTGCATGCCGTGTCTGACGGTCACGGAACTGAATGGCAGCATCAACCAGAGTCCTCGCGCCGTCCGACGGTCGCGGACGTTCTCGGCCGCGCAGGCCGGAGTCCCGCCGCCACCCCGACGTGCATGCACCCCGACGTGCATATTGCGAGGGCCCGCCCATCGCTGCTCGCAGCTTTAATTAGGGCCCGAGCACCGACGTAGTCGGAGCGGAGGACCTATTGAAACCGTAATGTTTATTAGGGCCCGAGCACCGACGTAGTCGGAGCGGAGGACCTATTGAATTTCGAATGTTTATTATTATTATTCTTATTATTTTATGTGTTTCGTCGCAAAAAGGAGGTGCTTGGGATATTGGGAATGTTGTGAAATTTGGCACGCAAGCCAGAATTTGCGAAAATTGCAGTCTGATTGGGGTGTCCAGCTGCAGTATGAAATATTGGCTCGCTAGCGCCCCCTATTGAGTAGCCCCGACATCAGGATTCACCCAGCTGTATGAAAGTTGGTAGTTATGTGGAACGTGATGAGACGCACCAAAAATCCTCTTGGCCGTTTTCTCTAAACCAAACAGGAAGTCGGCCATTTTTGCTTTTATGACGTTTTTTGACCGTTTCAAGGCGTCATACTTTAACGAACTCCTCCCAGAGATTTGACCCGATTGACTTCAGATTCGGCGAGTCTGCTCTTGAGACCTTGACAGTGAAAAGTTACTCAAAGATCAAAAAGTTATCGAACTATGTGGCCGTGGCGTGGCGTCAAAGAAACACCATTCGCCACGAAACAGGAAGTTGTTGTAACTCGGCCGTACATTGTCGAATCTGCTCAAAGTCTCTCATATGTCATAACATCCTGACCCGGAACACATCTGTATGATAATTTTGAATCAAACTGATAGCGCCACCTAGTGGCAACCGGAAGTTGTACGCTGCGTACTTTGACATCCTGCTCCTAACAGATTAATCAGATCCCTCTCAAATGTTGTCATACAAGCCTTAAGACCTTGATAATGCTTCGTTGTGAAGATTGTAAGAAGTTACTGAAGGGCGGCGACGTGGCGGCTCGGCGAATTTCGCTCCTTCGCCATGAACGAATAAACTGATGTATCTCGACTCCACATCATCAGATCTTTCCCAGATTTCACGTGTTTGATTAGACTCCAGGCCTGAAGACATATCCAGGCCAATTTTGAATCATAGTCATAGCGCCACCTACTGGTAACAGGAAGTTAAAGTCTTTATACTTTGGCTTGTTTCTCTTAGTAGGTAAATCAAATCAATATCAAATTTCATCCACACAAATACAAGAAGTTCATAATGCCAGATCATGAAGCTTTTGATGTTTCGTCGAACGCCGTTGCCGTGGCGATGCAGTCTTCGCCGTTAACAACGAAGGTCATTTTGAGAGGCTAAAAATGCTCGAAACATAAGCAAACTTGGCAAGTAGATTACAAGGCCGAAATGTAGTTACAGAATCAGATTTTATTGGTTCAGAGTGCCAAATCGGCTCAATAGCGCCCCCTACAAAATTTCGACGAAGCAGCCCTCGCAGTACGTTTGACCTAGATGTATGAACTGTCGTAGGAACATGTATCGCATATGGACTTCAATAAAAGTCTCTTGGGGCTATGCTCTAAACCCAACCGGAAGTCAGCCATTTTGCATTTTTTATGAATTTCTCATGTCGTTTTTGTCATTTCCAGGCGCTGCACTTTAACGAACTCCTCCTAGGGAATTCATCAGATCAACTTCAAATTTGGTCGGTACAGTCTAAAGACCATTGTGATGAAAAGTTACTCAAACCTTGTTGTTTCGTGAAAAGCTGTTGCCGTGGCGACGCATCCTTCGCCGTTAACAACGAAGGTCATTTTGAGAGGCTAAAAATGCTCGAAACATAACCAAACTTGGCAAGTAGATTACAAGGCCGAAATGTAGTTATGGAATATGATTTTATTGGTTCAGAGTGGCAAATCGGCTCAATAGCGCCCCCTACAAAATTTCAACGAAGCAGCCCTCGCAGTACGTTTCACCTAGATGTATGAAATTTGGTAGGAACATGTATCACATATGGACTTAAATAAAAGTATATTGGGGCCATGCTCTGAACCTGCATGCAGTGTCTGACGGTCACGGAACTGAATGACAGCATCAACCAGAGTCCTCGCGCCGTCCGACGGTCGCTGACGTTCTCGGCCGCGCAGGCCGGAGTCCCGCCGGCACCCCGACGTGCATGCACCCCGACGTGCATATTGCGAGGGCCCGCCCATCGCTGCTCGCAGCTTTAATTATTATTATTATTCTTATTATTTTATGTGTTTCGTCGCAAAAAGGAGGTGCTTGGGATATTGGGAAGTTTGTGAAATTTGGCACGCAAGCCATAATTTGCGAAAATTGCAGTCTGATTGGGGTGTCCAGCTGCGGTATGAAATATTGGCTCGCTAGCGCCCCCTATTGAGTAGCCCCGACATCAGGTTTCACCCAGCTGTATGAAAGTTGGTAGGTATGTGGAACGTGATGAGACGCACAACAAATCCTCTTGGACGTTTTCTCTAAACCAAACAGGAAGTCGGCCATTTTTACTTTTATGACGTTTTTTGACCGTTTCAAGGCGTCATACTTTAACGAACTCCTCCCAGAGATTTGACCCGATTGACTTCAGATTCGGCTAGTCTGCTCTTGAGACCTTGGCAGTGAAAAGTTACTCAAAGATCAAAAAGTTATCGAACTATGTGGCCGTGGCGTGGCGTCAAAGAAACACCATTCGCCACGAAACAGGAAGTTGTTGTAACTCGGCCGTACATTGTCGAATCTGCTCAAAATTTCTCATATGTCATAACATCCTGACCCGGAACACATCTATATGATCATTTAGAATCATAGTGATAGCGCCACCTAGTGGCAACCGGAAGTTGTACGCTGTGTACTCTGACATCCTGCTCCTCACAGATTAATCAGATCCCTCTCAAATGTTGTCAAACAAGCCTTAAGACCTTGATAATGCTTCGTTGTGAAGATTGTAAGAAGTTACTGAAGGGCGGCGACGTGGCGGCTCGGCGAATTTCGATCCTTCGCCATGAACGAATAAACTGATGTAACTCGACTCCACATCATCAGATCTTTGCCAGATTTCACGTGTTTGATTAGACTCCAGGCCTGAAGACATATCCAGGCCAATTTTGAATCATAGTCATAGCGCCACCTACTGGTAACAGGAAGTTAAAGTCTTTATACTTTGGCTTGTTTCTCTTAGTAGGTAAATCAAATCAATATCAAATTTGTTCCACACAAATACAAGAAGTTCATAATGCCAGATCATGAAGCTTTTGATGTTTCGTCGAACGCCGTTGCCGTGGCGATGCAGTCTTCGCTGTTAACAACGAAGGTCATTTTGAGAGGCTAGAAATGCTCGAAACATAAGCAAACTTGGCAAGTAGATTACAAGGCCGAAATGTAGTTAGGGAATATGATTTGATTGGTTCAGAGTGGCAAATCGGCTCAATAGCGCCCCCTACAAAATTTCGACGAAGCAGCCCTCGCAGTACGTTTGACCTAGATGTATGAAATGTGGTAGGAACATGTATCGCATATGGACTTCAATAAAAGTCTCTTGGGGCTATGCTCTAAACCCAACCGGAAGTCAGCCATTTTGCATTTTTTATGAATTTCTCATGTCGTTTTTGTCATTTCCAGGCGCTGCACTTTAACGAACTCCTCCTAGGGAATTCATCAGATCAACTTCAAATTTGGTCGGTACAGTCTAAAGACCTTTGTGATGAAAAGTTACTCAAAGCTTCTTGTTTCGTTAAAAGCTGTTGCCGTGGCGACGCATTCTTCGCCGTTTACAACGAAGGTCATTTTGAGGGCTAAAAATGCTTGAAACATAAGCAAACTTGCCAAGTAGATTACAAGGCCGAAATGTAGTTATGGAATATGATTTTATTGGTTCAGAGTGGCAAATCGGTTCAATAGCGCCCCCTACAAAATTTCAACGAAGCAGCCCTCGCAGTACGTTTCACCTAGATGTATGAAATTTGGTAGGAACATGTATCACATATGGACTGAAATAAAAGTATATTGGGGCCATGCTCTGAACCTGCATGCAGTGTCTGACGGTCACAGAACTGAATGGCAGCATCAACCAGAGTCCTCGCGCCGTCCGACGGTCGCGGACGTTCTCGGCCGCGCAGGCCGGAGTCCCGCCGGCACCCCGACGTGCATGCACCCCGACGTGCATATTGCGAGGGCCCGCCCATCGCTGCTCGCAGCTTTAATTATTCTTATTTTTAGTGTTTCGTCGCAAAAAGGAGGTGCTTGGGATATTGGGAAGTCTGTGAAATTTGGCACGCAAGCCAGAATTTGCGAAAATTGCAGTCTGATTGGGGTGTCCAGCTGCAGTATAAAATATTGGCTCGCTAGCGCCCCCTATTGAGTAGCCCCAACATCAGGTTTCACCCAGCTGTATGAAAGTTGGTAGGTATGTGGAACGTGATGAGACGCACCAAAAATCCTCTTGGAAGTTTTCTCTAAACCAAACAGGAAGTCGGCCATTTTTACTTTTATGACGTTTTTTGTCCGTTTCAAGGCGTCATACTTTAACGAACTCCTCCCAGAGATTTGACCCGATTGACTTCAGATTCGGCTAGTCTGCTCTTGAGACCTTGGCTGTGAAAAGTTACTCAAAGATCAAAAAGTTATCGAACGATGTGGCCGTGGCGTGGCGTCAAAGAAACACCATTCGCCACGAAACAGGAAGTTGTTGTAACTCGGCCTTACATTGTCGAATCTGCTCCAAATCTCTCATATGTCATAACATCCTGACCCGGAACACATCTATATGATAATTTTGAATCATAGTGATAGCGCCACCTAGTGGCAACCGGAAGTTGTACGCTGCGTACTTTGACATCCTGCTCCTCACAGATTAATCAGATCCCTCTCAAATGTTGTCAAACAAGCCTTAAGACCTTGATAATGCTTCGTTGTGAAGATTGTAAGAAGTTACTGAAGGGCGGCGACGTGGCGGCTCGGCGAATTTCGATCCTTTGCCATGAACGAATAAACTGATGTAACTCGACTCCACATCATCAGATCTTTACCAGATGTCATGTGTTTGATTAGACTCCAGGCCTGACGACATCTGCAGGCCAATTTTGAATCATAGTCATAGCGCCACCTACTGGTAACAGGAAGTTAAAGTCTTTATACTTTGGCTTGTTTCTCTTAGTAGGTAAATCAAATCAATATCAAATTTGTTCCACACAAATACAAGAAGTTCATAATGCCAGATCATGAAGCTTTTGATGTTTCATCGAACGCTGTTGCCGTGGCGATGCAGTCTTCGCCGTGAACAACGAAGGTCATTTTGAGAGGCTAAAAATGCTCGAAACATAAGCAAACTTGGCAAGTAGATTTCAAGGCCGAAATGTAGTTACGGAATATGATTGTATTGGTTCAGAGTGGCAAATCGGCTCAATAGCGCCCCCTACAAAATTTCGACGAAGCAGCCCTCGCAGTACGTTTGACCTAGATGTATTAAAATGTGGTAGGAACATGTATCACATATGGACTTCAATAAAAGTCTCTTGGGGTTATGCTCTAAACCCAACCGGAAGTCAGCCATTTTGCATTTCTTATGAATTTTTTGTGTCGTTTTTGTCATTTCCAGGCGCTGCACTTTAACGAACTCCTCCTAGGGAATTAATCAGATCAACTTCAAATTTGGTCGGTACAGTCTAAAGACCTTTGTGATGAAAAGTTACTCAAAGCTTGTTGTTTCGTGAAAAGCTGTTGCCGTGGCGACGCATTCTTCGCCGTTAACAACGAAGGTCATTTTGAGAGGCTAAAAATGCTCGAAACATAACCTAACTTGGCAAGTAGATTACAAGGCCGAAATGTAGTTATGGAATATGATTTTATTGGTTCAGAGTGACAAATCGGCTCAATAGCGCCCCCTACAAAATTTCAACGAAGCAGCCCTCGCAGTACGTTTCACCTAGATGTATGAAATTTGGTAGGAACATGTATCACATATGGACTTCAATAAAAGTATATTGGGGCCATGCTCTAAACCTGCATGCAGTGTCTGACGGTCACAGAACTGAATGGCAGCATCAGCCAGAGTCCTCGCGCCGTCCGACGGTCGCGGACGTTCTCGGCCGCGCAGGCCGGAGTCCCGCCGGCACTCCGACGTGCATGCACCCCGACGTGCATATAGCGAGGGCCCGCTCATCGCTGCTCGCAGCTTTAATTCTTATTCTTATTCTTATTTTTAGTGTTTCGTCGCAAAAAGGAGGTGCTTGGGATATTGGGAAGTCTGTGAAATTTGGCACGCAAGCCAGAATTTGCGAAAATTGCAGTCTGATTGGGGTGTCCAGCTACGGTATGAAATATTGGCTCGCTAGCGCCCCCTATTGAGTAGCCCCAACATCAGGTTTCACCCAGCTGTATGTAAGTTGGTAGGTATGTGGAACGTGATGAGACGCACCAAAAATCCTCTTGGAAGTTTTCTCTAAACCAAACAGGAAGTCGGCCATTTTTGCTTTTATGACGTTTTTTGACCGTTTCAAGGCGTCATACTTTAACGAACTCCTCCCAGAGATTTGACCCGATTGACTTCAGATTCGGCTAGTCTGCTCTTGAGACCTTGACAGTGAAAAGTTACTCAAAGATCAAAAAGTTATCGAACTATGTGGCCGTGGCGTGGCGTCAAAGAAACACCATTCGCCACGAAACAGGAAGTTGTTGTAACTCGGCCGTACATTGTCGAATCTGCTCCAAATCTCTCATATGTCATAACATCCTGACCCGGAACACATCTATATGATAATTTTGAATCAAACTGATAGCGCCACCTAGTGGCAACCGGAAGTTGTACGCTGCGTACTTTGACATCCTGCTCCTCACAGATTAATCAGATCCCTCTCAAATGTTGTCAAACAAGCCTTAAGACCTTGATAATGCTTCATTGTGAAGATTGTAAGAAGTTACTGAAGGGCGGCGACGTGGCGGCTCGGCGAATTTCGATCCTTCGCCATGAACGAATAAACTGATGTATCTCGACTCCACATCATCAGATCTTTACCAGATTTCACATGCTTGATTAGACTCCAGGCCTGAAGACATCTGCAGGCCAATTTTGAATCATAGTCATAGCGCCACCTACTGGTAACAGGAAGTTAAAGTCTTGATACTTTGGCTTGTTTCTCTCAGTAGGTAAATCAAATCAATATCAAATTTGTTCCACACAAATACAAGAAGTTCATAATGCCAGAACATGAAGTTTTTGATGTTTCGTCGAACGCCGTTGCCGTGGCGATGCAGTCTTCGCCGTTAACAACGAAGGTCATTTTGACAGGCTAAAAATGCTCGAAACATAAGCAAACTTGGCAAGTAGATTACAAGGCCGAAATGTAGTTAGGGAATATGATTTTATTGGTTCAGAGTGGCAAATCGGCTCAATAGCGCCCCCTACAAAATTTCGACGAAGGAGCCCTCGCAGTACGTTTGACCTAGATGTATGAAATTTGGTGGGAACATGTATCACATATGGACTTAAATAAAAGTATATTGGGGCCATGCTCTAAACCTGCATGCAGTGTCTGACGGTCACAGAACTAAATGGCAGCATCAGCCAGAGTCCTCACGCCGTCCGACGGTCGCGGACGTTCTCGGCCGCGCAGGCCGGAGTCCCGCCGGCACCCCGACGTGCATATTGCGAGGGCCCGCCCATCGCTGCTCGCAGCTTTAATTAGGGCCCGAGCACCGACGTAGTCGGAGCGGAGGACCTATTGAAACCGCTATGTTTATTATTATTAGGGCCCGAGCACCGACGTAGTCGGAGCGGAGGACCTATTGAATTTCGAATGTTTATTATTATTATTCTTATTATTAGGGCCCGAGCACCGACGTAGTCGGAGCGGAGGACCTATTGAATTTCGAATGTTTATTCTTCTTATTATTATTAGGGCCCGAGCACCGACGTAGTCGGAGCGGAGGACCTATTGAATTTCGAATGTTTATTCTTATTATTATTCTTAGTCTTTCGTCGCAAAAAGGAGGTGCTTGGGATATTGGGAAGTCTGTGAAATTTGGCACGCAAGCCAGAATTTGCGAAAATTGCAGTCTGATTGGGGTGTCCAGCTGCGGTATGAAATATTGGCTCGCTAGCGCCCCCTATTGAGTAGCCCCGACATCAGGTTTCACCCAGCTGTATGAAAGTTGGTAGGTATGTGGAACGTGATGAGACGCACAAAAAATCCTCTTGGACGTTTTCTCTAAACCAAACAGGAAGTCGGCCATTTTTACTTTTATGACGTTTTTTGACCGTTTCAAGGCGTCATACTTTAACGAACTCCTCCCAGAGATTTGACCCGATTGACTTCAGATTCGGCTAGTCTGCTCTTGAGACCTTGGCAGTGAAAAGTTACTCAAAGATCAAAAAGTTATCGAACTATGTGGCCGTGGCGTGGCGTCAAAGAAACACCATTCGCCACGAAACAGGAAGTTGTTGTAACTCGGCCGTACATTGTCGAATCTGCTCAAAGTCTCTCATATGTCATAACATCCTGACCCGGAACACATCTATATGATAATTTTGAATCAAACTGATAGCGCCACCTAGTGGCAACCGGAAGTTGTACGCTGCGTACTTTGACATCCTGCTCCTAACAGATTAATCAGATCCCTCTCAAATGTTGTCATACAAGCCTTAAGACCTTGATAATGCTTCATTGTGAAAATTGTAAGAAGTTACTGAAGGGCGGCGACGTGGCGGCTCGGCGAATTTCGATCCTTCGCCATGAACGAATAAACTGATGTATCTCGACTCCACATCATCAGATCTTTACCAGATTTCACATGCTTGATTAGACTCCAGGCCTGAAGACATCTGCAGGCCAATTTCGAATCATAGTCATAGCGCCACCTACTGGTAACAGGAAGTTAAAGTCTTTATACTTTGGCTTGTTTCTCTTAGTAGGTAAATCAAATCAATATCAAATTTGTTCCACACAAATACAAGAAGTTCATAATGCCAGATCATGAAGCTTTTGATGTTTCGTCGAACGCCGTTGCCGTGGCGATGCAGTCTTCGCCGTGAACAACGAAGGTCATTTTGAGAGGCTAAAAATGCTCGAAACATAAGCAAACTTGGCAAGTAGATTACAAGGCCGAAATGTAGTTACAGAATCTGATTTTATTGGTTCAGAGTGGCAAATCGGCTCAATAGCGCCCCCTACAAAATTTTGACGAAGCAGCCCTCGCAGTACGTTTGACCTAGATGTATGAAATGTGGTAGGAACATGTATCGCATATGGACTTCAATAAAAGTCTCTTGGGGCTATGCTCTAAACCCAACCGGAAGTCAGCCATTTTGCATTTTTTATGAATTTCTCATGTCGTTTTTGTCATTTCCAGGCGCTGCACTTTAACGAACTCCTCCTAGGGAATTCATCAGATCAACTTCAAATTTGGTCGGTACAGTCTAAAGACCTTTGTGATGAAAAGTTACTCAAATCTTGTTGTTTCGTGAAAAGCTGTTGCCGTGGCGACGGAATTTCGATCCTTCGCCATGAACGAATAAACTGATGTAACTCGACTCCACATCATCAGATCTTTACCAGATTTCACGTGTTTGATTAGACTCCAGGCCTGAAGACATATGCAGGCCAATTTTGAATCATAGTCATAGCGCCACCTACTGGTAACAGGAAGTTAAAGTCTTGATACTTTGGCTTGTTTCTCTTAGTAGGTAAATCAAATCAATATCAAATTTGTTCCACACAAATAGTTCATAATGCCAGATCATGAAGCTTTTGATGTTTCGTCGAACGCCGTTGCCGTGGCGATGTAGTCTTCGCCGTTAACAACGAAGGTCATTTTGAGAGGCTAAAAATGCTCGAAACATAAGCAAACTTGGCATACACATTTAAAGCCCAAAATGTAGTTGTATAATATGATTTTATTGGTTCAGAGTGGCAAATCGGCTCAATAGCGCCCCCTACAAAATTTCAACGACGCAGCCCTCGCAGTACGTTTCACCTAGATGTATGAAATTTGGTAGGAACATGTATCACATATGGACTTAAATAAAAGTATATTGGGGCCATGATCTGAACCTGCATGCAGTGTCTGACGGTCACAGAACTGAATGGCAGCATCAACCAGAGTCCTCGCGCCGTCCGACGGTCGCGGACGTTCTCGGCCGCGCAGGCCGGAGTCCCGCCGGCACTCCGACGTGCATGCACCCCGACGTGCATATAGCGAGGGCCCGCTCATCGCTGCTCGCAGCTTTAATTATTATTATTCTTAGTCTTTCGTCGCAAAAAGGAGGTGCTTGGGATATTGGGAATGTTGTGAAATTTGGCACGCAAGCCAGAATTTGCGAAAATTGCAGTCTGATTGGGGTGCCCAGCTGCGGTATGAAATATTGGCTCGCTAGCGCCCCCTATTGAGTAGCCCCGACATCAGGATTCACCCAGCTGTATGAAAGTTGGTAGTTATGTGGAACGTGATGAGACGCACCAAAAATCCTCTTGGCCGTTTTCTCTAAACCAAACAGGAAGTCGGCCATTTTTGCTTTTATGACGTTTTTTGACCGTTTCAAGGCGTCATACTTTAACGAACTCCTCCCAGAGATTTGACCCGATTGACTTCAGATTCGGCGAGTCTGCTCTTGAGACCTTGACAGTGAAAAGTTACTCAAAGATCAAAAAGTTATCGAACTATGTGGCCGTGGCGTGGCGTCAAAGAAACACCATTCGCCACGAAACAGGAAGTTGTTGTAACTCGGCCGTACATTGTCGAATCTGCTCCAAATCTCTCATATGTCATAACATCCTGACCCGGAACACATCTATATGATAATTTAGAATCATAGTGATAGCGCCACCTAGTGGCAACCGGAAGTTGTACGCTGCGTACTTTGACATCCTGCTCCTCACAGATTAATCAGATCCCTCTCAAATGTTGTCAAACAAGCCTTAAGACCTTGATAATGCTTCGTTGTGAAGATTGTAAGAAGTTACTGAAGGGCGGCGACGTGGCGGCTCGGCGAATTTCGATCCTTCGCCATGAACGAATAAACTGATGTATCTCGACTCCACATCATCAGATCTTTACCAGATTTCACATGCTTGATTAGACTCCAGGCCTGAAGACATCTGCAGGCCAATTTTGAATCATAGTCATAGCGCCACCTACTGGTAACAGGAAGTTAAAGTCTTGATACTTTGGCTTGTTTCTCTCAGTAGGTAAATCAAATCAATATCAAATTTGTTCCACACAAATACAAGAAGTTCATAATGCCAGATCATGAAGTTTTTGATGTTTCGTCGAACGCCGTTGCCGTGGCGATGCAGTCTTCGCCGTTAACAACGAAGGTCATTTTGACAGGCTAAAAATGCTCGAAACATAAGCAAACTTGGCAAGTAGATTACAAGGCCGAAATGTAGTTAGGGAATATGATTTTATTGGTTCAGAGTGGCAAATCGGCTCAATAGCGCCCCCTACAAAATTTCGACGAAGCAGCCCTCGCAGTACGTTTGACCTAGATGTATGAAATTTGGTGGGAACATGTATCACATATGGACTTAAATAAAAGTATATTGGGGCCATGCTCTAAACCTGCATGCAGTGTCTGACGGTCACAGAACTAAATGGCAGCATCAGCCAGAGTCCTCGCGCCGTCCGACGGTCGCGGACGTTCTCGGCCGCGCAGGCCGGAGTCCCGCCGGCACCCCGACGTGCATATTGCGAGGGCCCGCCCATCGCTGCTCGCAGCTTTAATTATTCTTATTATTATTAGGGCCCGAGCACCGACGTAGTCGGAGCGGAGGACCTATTGAATTTCGAATGTTTATTATTATTATTCTTATTATTTTATGTGTTTCGTCGCAAAAAGGAGGTGCTTGGGATATTGGGAATGTTGTGAAATTTGGCACGCAAGCCAGAATTTGCGAAAATTGCAGTCTGATTGGGGTGTCCAGCTGCAGTATGAAATATTGGCTCGCTAGCGCCCCCTATTGAGTAGCCCCGACATCAGGATTCACCCAGCTGTATGAAAGTTGGTAGTTATGTGGAACGTGATGAGACGCACCAAAAATCCTCTTGGCCGTTTTCTCTAAACCAAACAGGAAGTCGGCCATTTTTGCTTTTATGACGTTTTTTGACCGTTTCAAGGCGTCATACTTTAACGAACTCCTCCCAGAGATTTGACCCGATTGACTTCAGATTCGGCGAGTCTGCTCTTGAGACCTTGACAGTGAAAAGTTACTCAAAGATCAAAAAGTTATCGAACTATGTGGCCGTGGCGTGGCGTCAAAGAAACACCATTCGCCACGAAACAGGAAGTTGTTGTAACTCGGCCGTACATTGTCGAATCTGCTCAAAGTCTCTCATATGTCATAACATCCTGACCCGGAACACATCTGTATGATAATTTTGAATCAAACTGATAGCGCCACCTAGTGGCAACCGGAAGTTGTACGCTGCGTACTTTGACATCCTGCTCCTAACAGATTAATCAGATCCCTCTCAAATGTTGTCATACAAGCCTTAAGACCTTGATAATGCTTCATTGTGAAAATTGTAAGAAGTTACTGAAGGGCGGCGACGTGGCGGCTCGGCGAATTTCGATCCTTCGCCATGAACGAATAAACTGATGTATCTCGACTCCACATCATCAGATCTTTACCAGATTTCACATGCTTGATTAGACTCCAGGCCTGAAGACATCTGCAGGCCAATTTTGAATCATAGTCATAGCGCCACCTACTGGTAACAGGAAGTTAAAGTCTTTATACTTTGGCTTGTTTCTCTTAGTAGGTAAATCAAATCAATATCAAATTTGTTCCACACAAATACAAGAAGTTCATAATGCCAGATCATGAAGCTTTTGATGTTTCGTCAAACGCCGTTGCCGTGGCGATGCAGTCTTCGCCGTTAACAACGAAGGTCATTTTGAGAGGCTAAAAATGCTCGAAACATAAGCAAACTTGGCAAGTAGATTAAAAGGCCGAAATGTAGTTACAGAATCAGATTTTATTGGTTCAGAGTGCCAAATCGGCTCAATAGCGCCCCCTACAAAATTTCGACGAAGCAGCCCTCGCAGTACGTTTGACCTAGATGTATGAAATGTGGTAGGAACATGTATCGCATATGGACTTCAATAAAAGTCTCTTGGGGCTATGCTCTAAACCCAACCGGAAGTCACCTACTTTGCATTTCTTCTGAATTTCTAGTGTCGTTTTTGTCATTTCCAGCCGCTGCACTTTAACGAACTCCTCCTAGGGAATTAATCAGATCAACTTCAAATGTGGTCGGTACAGTCTAAAGACCTTTGTGATGAAAAGTTACTCAAAGGTTGTTGTTTCGTGAAAAGCTGTTGCCGTGGCGACGGAATTTCGATCCTTCGCCATAAACGAATAAACTGATGTAACTCGACTCCACATCATCAGATCTTTACCAGATTTCACGTGTTTGATTAGACTCCAGGCCTGAAGACATATGCAGGCCAATTTTGAATCATAGTCATAGCGCCACCTACTGGTAACAGGAAGTTAAAGTCTTGATACTATGGCTTGTTTCTCTTAGTAGGTAAATCAAATCAATATCAAATTTGTTCCACACAAATAGTTCATAATGCCAGATCATGAAGCTTTTGATGTTTCGTCGAACGCCGTTGCCGTGGCGATGCAGTCTTCGCCGTTAACAACGAAGGTCATTTTGAGAGGCTAAAAATGCTCGAAACATAAGCAAACTTGGCATACACATTTAAAGCCCAAAATGTAGTTGTATAATATGATTTTATTGGTTCAGAGTGGCAAATCGGCTCAATAGCGCCCCCTACAAAATTTCAACGAAGCAGCCCTCGCAGTACGTTTCACCTAGATGTATGAAATTTGGTAGGAACATGTATCACATATGGACTTAAATAAAAGTATATTGGGGCCATGCTCTGAACCTGCATGCAGTGTCTGACGGTCACGGAACTGAATGACAGCATCAACCAGAGTCCTCGCGCCGTCCGACGGTCGCGGACGTTCTCGGCCACGCAGGCCGGAGTCCCGCCGGCACCCCGACGTGCATGCACCCCGACGTGCATATAGCGAGGGCCCGCCCATCGCTGCTCGCAGCTTTAATTATTATTATTTTATGTGTTTCGTCGCAAAAAGGAGGTGCTTGGGATATTGGGAAGTTTGTGAAATTTGGCAAGCAAGCCAGAATTTGCGAAAATTGCAGTCTGATTGGGGTGCCCAGCTGCGGTATGAAATATTGGCTCGCTAGCGCCCCCTATTGAGTAGCCCCAACATCAGGTTTCACCCAGCTGTATGAAAGTTGGTAGGTATGTGGAACGTGATGAGACGCACAAAAAATCCTCTTGGCCGTTTTCTCTAAACCAAACAGGAAGTCGGCCATTTTTGCTTTTATGACGTTTTTTGACCGTTTCAAGGCGTCATACTTTAACGAACTCCTCCCAGAGATTTGACCCGATTGACTTCAGATTCGGCTAGTCTGCTCTTGAGACCTTGGCAGTGAAAAGTTACTCAAAGATCAAAAAGTTATCAAACTATGTGGCCGTGGCGTGGCGTCAAAGAAACACCATTCGCCACGAAACAGGAAGTTGTTGTAACTCGGCCGTACATTGTCGAATCTGCTCAAAATCTCTCATATGTCATAACATCCTGACCCGGAACACATCTATATGATAATTTAGAATCATAGTGATAGCGCCACCTAGTGGCAACCGGAAGTTGTACGCTGCGTACTTTGACATCCTGCTCCTCACAGATTAATCAGATCCCTCTCAAATGTTGTGAGAGAAGTCTTAAGACCTTGATAATGCTTCGTTGTGAAGATTGTAAGAAGTTACTGAAGGGCGGCGACGTGGCGGCTCGGCGAATTTCGATCCTTCGCCATGAACGAATAACCTGATGTATCTCGACTCCACATCATCAGATCTTTACCAGATTTCACTTGCTTGATTAGACTCCAGGCCTGAAGACATCTGCAGGCCAATTTCGAATCATAGTCATAGCGCCACCTACTGGTAACAGGAAGTTAAAGTCTTTATACTTTGGCTTGTTTCTCTTAGTAGGTAAATCAAATCAATATCAAATTTGTTCCACACAAATACAAGAAGTTCATAATGCCAGATCATGAAGCTTTTGATGTTTCGTCGAACGCCGTTGCCGTGGCGATGCAGTCTTCGCCGTGAACAACGAAGGTCATTTTGAGAGGCTACAAATGCTCGAAACATAAGCAAACTTGGCAAGTAGATTCCAAGGCCGAAATGTAGTTATAGAATATGATTTTATTGGTTCAGAGTGGCAAATCGGCTCAATAGCGCCCCCTACAAAATTTCAACGAAGCAGCCCTCGCAGTATGTTTGACCTAGATGTATGAAATGTGGTAGGAACATGTATCACATATGGACTGAAATAAAAGTATGTTGGGGCCATGCTCTGAACCTGCATGCAGTGTCTGACGGTCACAGAACTGAATGGCAGCATCAACCAGAGTCCTCGCGACGTCCGACGGTCGCGGACGTTCTCGGCCGCGCAGGCCGGAGTCCCGCCGGCACCCCGACGTGCATGCACCCCGACGTGCATATTGCGAGGGCCCGCCCATCGCTGCTCGCAGCTTTAATTATTTTATGTGTTTCGTCGCAAAAAGGAGGTGCTTGGGATATTGGGAAGTTTGTGAAATTTGGCACGCAAGCCAGAATTTGCGAAAATTGCAGTCTGATTGGGGTGTCCAGCTGCGGTATGAAATATTGGCTCGCTAGCGCCCCCTATTGAGTAGCCCCGACATCAGGTTTCACCCAGCTGTATGAAAGTTGGTAGGTATGTGGAACGTGATGAGACGCACAAAAAATCCTCTTGGACGGTTTCTCTAAACCAAACAGGAAGTCGGCCATTTTTGCTTTTATGACGTTTTTTGACCGTTTCAAGGCGTCATACTTTAACGAACTCCTCCCAGAGATTTGACCCGATTGACTTCAGATTCGGCTAGTCTGCTCTTGAGACCTTGGCAGTGAAAAGTTACTCAAAGATCAAAAAGTTATCGAACTATGTGGCCGTGGCGTGGCGTCAAAGAAACACCATTCGCCACGAAACAGGAAGTTGTTGTAACTCGGCCGTACATTGTCGAATCTGCTCCAAATCTCTCATATGTCATAACATCCTGACCCGGAACACATCTGTATGATAATTTTGAATCATAGTGATAGCGCCACCTAGTGGCAACCGGAAGTTGTACGCTGCATACTTTGACATCCTGCTCCTCACAGATTCATCAGATCCCTCTCAAATCTTGTCAAACAAGCCTTAAGACCTTGATAATGCTTCATTGTGAAGATTGTAAGAAGTTACTGAAGGGCGGCGACGTGGCGGCTCGGCGAATTTCGATCCTTCGCCATGAACGAATAAACTGATGTATCTCGACTCCACATCATCAGATCTTTACCAGATTTCACATGCTTGATTAGACTCCAGGCCTGAAGACATCTGCAGGCCAATTTTGAATCATAGTCATAGCGCCACCTACTGGTAACAGGAAGTTAAAGTCTTTATACTTTGGCTTGTTTCTCTTAGTAGGTAAATCAAATCAATATCAAATTTGTTCCACACAAATACAAGAAGTTCATAATGCCAGATCATGAAGCTTTTGATGTTTCATCGAACGCCGTTGCCGTGGCGATGCAGTCTTCGCCGTTAACAACGAAGGTCATTTTGAGAGGCTAAAAATGCTCGAAACATAAGCAAACTTGGCAAGTAGATTACAAGGCCGAAATGTAGTTAGGGAATATGATTTTATTGGTTCAGAGTGGCAAATCGGCTCAATAGCGCCCCCTACATAATTTCGACGAAGCAGCCCTCGCAGTACGTTTGACCTAGATGTATGAAATGTGGTAGGAACATGTATCACATATGGACTTCAATAAAAGTCTCTTGGGGCCATGCTCTAAACCCAACCGGAAGTCAGCTACTTTGCATTTCATATGAATTTCCAGTGTCGTTTTTGTCATTTCCAGGCGCTGCACTTTAACGAACTCCTCCTAGGGAATTAATCAGATCAACTTCAAATTTGGTCGGTACAGTCTAAAGACCTTTGTGATGAAAAGTTACTCAAAGCTTGTTGTTTCCTGAAAAGCTGTTGCCGTGGCGACGGAATTTCGATCCTTCGCCATGAACGAAGAAATTGATGTAACTTGACTCCACATCATCAGATCTTTACCAGATTTCACGTGTTTGCTTAGACTCCAGGCCTGAAGACATCTGCAGGCCAATTTTGAATCATTGTCATAGCGCCACCTACTGGTAACAGGAAGTTAAAGTCTTGATACTTTGGCTTCTTTCTCTTCGTCGGTAAATCAAATCAATATCAAATTTGTTCCACACAAATACAAGAAGTTCATAATGCCAGATCATGAAGCTTTTGATGTGTCATCGAACGCCGTTGCCGTGGCGATGCAGTCTTCGCCGTTAACAACGAAGGTCATTTTGAGAGGCTACAAATACTCGAAACATAAGCAACCTTGGCATGCAGATTACAAGCCCAAAATGTAGTTGTATAATATGATTTTATTGGTTCAGAGTGGCAAATCGGCTCAATAGCGCCCCCTACAAAATTTCAACGAAGCAGCCCTCGCAGTACGTTTCACCTAGATGTATGAAATTTGGTAGGAACATGTATCACATATGGATTTAAATAAAAGTATATTGGGGCCATGCTCTGAACCTGCATGCAGTGTCTGACGGTCACGGAACTGAATGACAGCATCAACCAGAGTCCTCGCGCCGTCCGACGGTCGCGGACGTTCTCGGCCGCGCAGGCCGGAGTCCCGCCGGCACCCCGACGTGCATATTGCGAGGGCCCGCCCATCGCTGCTCGCAGCTTTAATTAGGGCCCGAGCACCGACGTAGTCGGAGCGGAGGACCTATTGAATTTCGAATGTTTATTCTTCTTATTATTATTATTATTATTATTCTTAGTCTTTCGTCGCAAAAAGGAGGTGCTTGGGATATTGGGAATGTTGTGAAATTTGGCACGCAAGCCAGAATTTGCGAAAATTGCAGTCTGATTGGGGTGTCCAGCTGCAGTATGAAATATTGGCTCGCTAGCGCCCCCTATTGAGTAGCCCCAACATCAGGATTCACCCAGCTGTATGAAAGTTGGTAGTTATGTGGAACGTGATGAGACGCACCAAAAATCCTCTTGGCCGTTTTCTCTAAACCAAACAGGAAGTCGGCCATTTTTGCTTTTATGACGTTTTTTGACCGTTTCAAGGCGTCATACTTTAACGAACTCCTCCCAGAGATTTGACCCGATTGACTTCAGATTCGGCTAGTCTGCTCTTGAGACCTTGGCAGTGAGAAGTTACTCAAAGATCAAAAAGTTATCGAACTATGTGGCCGTGGCGTGGCGTCAAAGAAACACCATTCGCCACGAAACAGGAAGTTGTTGTAACTCGGCCGTACATTGTCGAATCTGCTCAAAATCTCTCATATGTCATAACATCCTGACCCGGAACACATCTATATGATAATTTAGAATCAAACTGATAGCGCCACCTAGTGGCAACCGGAAGTTGTACGCTGCGTACTTTGACATCCTGCTCCTCACAGATTAATCAGATCCCTCTCAAATGTTGTCAAACAAGCCTTAAGACCTTGATAATGCTTCGTTGTGAAGATTGTAAGAAGTTACTGAAGGGCGGCGACGTGGCGGCTCGGCGAATTTCGATCCTTCGCCATGAACGAATAAACTGATGTAACTCGACTCCACATCATCAGATCTTTACCAGATGTCATGTGTTTGATTAGACTCCAGGCCTGACGACATCTGCAGGCCAATTTTGAATCATAGTCATAGCGCCACCTACTGGTAACAGGAAGTTAAAGTCTTTATACTTTGGCTTGTTTCTCTTAGTAGGTAAATCAAATCAATATCAAATTTGTTCCACACAAATACAAGAAGTTCATAATGCCAGATCATGAAGCTTTTGATGTTTCGTCGAACGCCGTTGCCGTGGCGATGCAGTCTTCGCCGTGAACAACGAAGGTCATTTTGAGAGGCTAAAAATGCTCGAAACATAAGCAAACTTGGAAAGTAGATTACAAGGCCGAAATGTAGTTATGGAATATGATTGTATTGGTTCAGAGTGGCAAATCGGCTCAATAGCGCCCCCTACAAAATTTCGACGAAGCAGCCCTCGCAGTACGTTTGACCTAGATGTATGAAATGTGGTAGGAACATGTATCGCATATGGACGTCAATAAAAGTCTCTTGGGGCTATGCTCTAAACCCAACCGGAAGTCAGCCATTTTGCATTTTTTATGAATTTCTCATGTCGTTTTTGTCATTTCCAGGCGCTGCACTTTAACGAACTCCTCCTAGGGAATTCATCAGATCAACTTCAAATTTGGTCGGTACAGTCTAAAGACCTTTGTGATGAAAAGTTACTCAAAGCTTGTTGTTTCATGAAAAGCTGTTGCCGTGGCGACGGAATTTCGATCCTTCGCCATAAACGAATAAACTGATGTAACTCGACTCCACATCATCAGATCTTTACCAGATTTCACGTGTTTGATTAGACTCCAGGCCTGAAGACATATGCAGGCCAATTTTGAATCATAGTCATAGCGCCACCTACTGGTAACAGGAAGTTAAAGTCTTGATACTTTGGCTTGTTTCTCTTAGTAGGTAAATCAAATCAATATCAAAGTTGTTCCACACAAATAGTTCATAATGCCAGATCATGAAGCTTTTGATGTTTCGTCGAACGCCGTTGCCGTGGCGATACAGTCTTCGCTGTTAACAACGAAGGTCATTTTGAGAGGCTAAAAATGCTCGAAACATAAGCAAACTTGGCATACACATTTAAAGCCCAAAATGTAGTTGTATAATATAATTTTATTGGTTCAGTGTGGCAAATCGGCTCAATAGCGCCCCCTACAAAATTTCAACGAAGCAGCCCTCGCAGTACGTTTCACCTAGATGTATGAAATTTGGTAGGAACATGTATCACATATGGACTTAAATAAAAGTATATTGGGGCCATGCTCTGAACCTGCATGCAGTGTCTGACGGTCACGGAACTGAATGACAGCATCAACCAGAGTCCTCGCGCCGTCCGACGGTCGCGGACGTTCTCGGCCTCGCAGGCCGGAGTCCCGCCGGCACCCCGACGTGCATGCACCCCGACGTGCATATTGCGAGGGCCCGCTCATCGCTGCTCGCAGCTTTAATTATTCTTATTTTTAGTGTTTCGTCGCAAAAAGGAGGTGCTTGGGATATTGGGAAGTCTGTGAAATTTGGCACGCAAGCCAGAATTTGCGAAAATTGCAGTCTGATTGGGGTGTCCAGCTGCGGTATGAAATATTGGCTCGCTAGCGCCCCCTATTGAGTAGCCCCAACATCAGGTTTCACCCAGCTGTATGAAAGTTGGTAGTTATGTGGACCGTGATGAGACGCACCAAAAATCCTCTTGGAAGTTTTCTCTAAACCAAACAGGAAGTCGGCCATTTTTACTTTTATGACGTTTTTTGACCGTTTCAAGGCGTCATACTTTAACGAACTCCTCCCAGAGATTTGACCCGATTGACTTCAGATTCGGCTAGTCTGCTCTTGAGACCTTGGCAGTGAAAAGTTACTCAAAGATCAAAAAGTTATCGAACTATGTGGCCGTGGCGTGGCGTCAAAGAAACACCATTCGCCACGAAACAGGAAGTTGTTGTAACTCGGCCGTACATTGTCGAATCTGCTCAAAATCTCTCATATGTCATAACATCCTGACCCGGAACACATCTGTATGATAATTTAGAATCATAGTGATAGCGCCACCTAGTGGCAACCGGAAGTTGTACGCTGCGTACTTTGACATCCTGCTCCTCACAGATTAATCAGATCCCTCTCAAATCTTGTCAAACAAGCCTTAAGACCTTGATAATGCTTCATTGTGAAGATTGTAAGAAGTTACTGAAGGGCGGCGACGTGGCGGCTCGGCGAATTTCGATCCTTCGCCATGAACGAATAAACTGATGTATCTCGACTCCACATCATCAGATCTTTCCCAGATTTCACATGCTTGATTAGACTCCAGGCCTGAAGACATCTGCAGGCCAATTTTGAATCATAGTCATAGCGCCACCTACTGGTAACAGGAAGTTAAAGTCTTGATACTTTGGCTTGTTTCTCTCAGTAGGTAAATCAAATCAATATCAAATTTGTTCCACACAAATACAAGAAGTTCATAATGCCAGATCATGAAGTTTTTGATGTTTCGTCGAACGCCGTTGCCGTGGCGATGCAGTCTTCGCCGTTAACAACGAAGGTCATTTTGAGAGGCTAAAAATGCTCGAAACATAAGCAAACTTGGCAAGTAGATTACAAGGCCGAAATGTAGTTAGGGAATATGATTTTATTGGTTCAGAGTGGCAAATCGGCTCAATAGCGCCCCCTACAAAATTTCGACGAAGCAGCCCTCGCAGTACGTTTGACCTAGATGTATGAAATTTGGTGGGAACATGTATCACATATGGACTTAAATAAAAGTATATTGGGGCCATGCTCTAAACCTGCATGCAGTGTCTGACGGTCACAGAACTAAATGGCAGCATCAGCCAGAGTCCTCGCGCCGTCCGACGGTCGCGGACGTTCTCGGCCGCGCAGGCCGGAGTCCCGCCGGCACCCCGACGTGCATATTGCGAGGGCCCGCCCATCGCTGCTCGCAGCTTTAATTATTATTATTAGGGCCCGAGCACCGACGTAGTCGGAGCGGAGGACCTATTGAAACCGTAATGTTTATTCTTCTTCTTATTATTCTTAGTCTTTCGTCGCAAAAAGGAGGTGTTTGGGATATTGGGAATGTTGTGAAATTTGGCACGCAAGCCAGAATTTGCGAAAATTGCAGTCTGATTGGGGTGTCCAGCTGCGGTATGAAATATTGGCTCGCTAGCGCCCCCTATTGAGTAGCCCCAACATCAGGTTTCACCCAGCTGTATGAAAGTTGGTAGGTATGTGGAACGTGATGAGATGCACAAAAAATCCTCTTGGACGTTTTCTCTAAACCAAACAGGAAGTCGGCCATTTTTACTTTTATGACGTCTTTTGGCCGTTTCAAGGCTTCATACTTTAACGAACTCCTCCCAGAGATTTGACCCGATTGACTTCAGATTCGGCTAGTCTGTTCTTGAAACCTTGGCAGTGAAAAGTTACTCAAAGATCAAAAAGTTATCGAACTATGTGGCCGTGGCGTGGCGTCAAAGAAACACTATTCGCCACGAAACAGGAAGTTGTTGTAACTCGGCCGTACATTGTCGAATCTGCTCCAAATCTCTCATATGTCATAACATCCTGACCCGGAACACATCTGTATGATAATTTAGAATCATAGTGATAGCGCCACCTAGTGGCAACCGGAAGTTGTACGCTGCGTACTTTGACATCCTGCTCCTCACAGATTCATCAGATCCCTCTCAAATCTTGTCAAACAAGCCTTAAGACCTTGATAATGCTTCATTGTGAAGATTGTAAGAAGTTACTGAAGGGCGGCGACGTGGCGGCTCGGCGAATTTCGATCCTTCGCCATGAACGAATAAACTGATGTAACTCGACTCCACATCATTAGATCTTTACCAGATTTCACGTGTTTGATTAGACTCCAGGCCTGAAGACATCTGCAGGCCAATTTTGAATCATAGTCATAGCGCCACCTACTGGTAACAGGAAGTTATAGTCTTTATACTTTGGCTTGTTTCTCTTAGTAGGTAAATCAAATCAATATCAAATTTGTTCCACACAAATACAAGAAGTTCATAATGCCAGATCATGAAGCTTTTGATGTTTCGTCGAATGCCGTTGCCGTGGCGATGCAGTCTTCGCCGTTAACAACGAAGGTCATTTTGAGAGGCTAAAAATGCTCGAAACATAAGCAAACTTGGCAAGTAGATTACAAGGCCGAAATGTAGTTAGGGAATATGATTTTATTGGTTCAGAGTGGCAAATCGGCTCAATAGCGCCCCCTACAAAATTTCGACGAAGCAGCCCTCGCAGTACGTTTGACCTAGATGTATGAAATGTGGTAGGAACATGTATCGCATATGGACTTCAATAAAAGTCTCTTGGGGCTATGCTCTAAACCCAACCGGAAGTCAGCCATTTTGCATTTTTTATGAATTTCTCATGTCGTTTTTGTCATTTCCAGGCGCTGCACTTTAACGAACTCCTCCTAGGGAATTCATCAGATCAACTTCAAATTTGGTCGGTACAGTCTAAAGACCTTTGTGATGAAAAGTTACTCAAAGCTTGTTGTTTCGTGAAAAGCTGTTGCCGTGGCGACGGAATTTCTATCCTTCGCCATGAACGAATAAACTGATGTAACTCGACTCCACATCATCAGATCTTTACCAGATTTCACGTGTTTGATTAGACTCCAGGCCTGAAGACATATGCAGGCCAATTTTGAATCATAGTCATAGCGCCACCTACTGGTAACAGGAAGTTAAAGTCTTGATACTTTGGCTTGTTTCTCTTAGTAGGTAAATCAAATCAATATCAAATTTGTTCCACACAAATAGTTCATAATGCCAGATCATGAAGCTTTTGATGTTTCGTCGAACGCCGTTGCCGTGGCGATGTAGTCTTCGCCGTTAACAACGAAGGTCATTTTGAGAGGCTAAACATGCTCGAAACATAAGCAAACTTGGCAAGTAGATTACAAGGCCGAAATGTAGTTAGGGAATATGATTTTATTGGTTCAGAGTGGCAAATCGGCTCAATAGCGCCCCCTACAAAGTTTCGACGAAGCAGCCCTCGCAGTACGTTTGACCTAGATGTATGAAATGTGGTAGGAACATGTATCACATATGGACTTAAATAAAAGTATATTGGGGCCATGCTCTAAACCTGCATGCAGTGTCTGACGGTCACAGAACTAAATGGCAGCATCAGCCAGAGTCCTCGCGCCGTCCGACGGTCGCGGACGTTCTCGGCCGCGCAGGCCGGAGTCCCGCCGGCACCCCGACGTGCATATTGCGAGGGCCCGCCCATCGCTGCTCGCAGCTTTAATTATTCTTCTTCTTCCACTTTCATGGCAAAAAGGAGGTGCTTGGGATATTGGGAATGTTGTGAAATTTGGCACGCAAGCCAGAATTTGCGAAAATTGCAGTCTGATTGGGGTGTCCAGCTGCAGTATGAAATATTGGCTCGCTAGCGCCCCCTATTGAGTAGCCCCGACATCAGGATTCACCCAGCTGTATGAAAGTTGGTAGTTATGTGGAACGTGATGAGACGCACCAAAAATCCTCTTGGCCGTTTTCTCTAAACCAAACAGGAAGTCGGCCATTTTTGCTTTTATGACGTTTTTTGACCGTTTCAAGGCGTCATACTTTAACGAACTCCTCCCAGAGATTTGACCCGATTGACTTCAGATTCGGCGAGTCTGCTCTTGAGACCTTGACAGTGAAAAGTTACTCAAAGATCAAAAAGTTATCGAACTATGTGGCCGTGGCGTGGCGTCAAAGAAACACCATTCGCCACGAAACAGGAAGTTGTTGTAACTTGGCCGTACATTGTCGAATCTGCTCCAAATCTCTCATATGTCATAACATCCTGACCCGGAACACATCTATATGATAATTTAGAATCATAGTGATAGCGCCACCTAGTGGCAACCGGAAGTTGTACGCTGCGTACTTTGACATCCTGCTCCTCACAGATTAATCAGATCCCTCTCAAATGTTGTCAAACAAGCCTTAAGACCTTGATAATGCTTCATTGTGAAGATTGTAAGAAGTTACTGAAGGGCGGCGACGTGGCGGCTCGGCGAATTTCGATCCTTCGCCATGAACGAATAAACTGATGTATCTCGACTCCACATCATCAGATCTTTACCAGATTTCACATGCTTGATTAGACTCCAGGCCTGAAGACATCTGCAGGCCAATTTTGAATCATAGTCATAGCGCCACCTACTGGTAACAGGAAGTTAAAGTCTTGATACTTTGGCTTGTTTCTCTCAGTAGGTAAATCAAATCAATATCAAATTTGTTCCCCACAAATACAAGAAGTTCATAATGCCAGATCATGAAGTTTTTGATGTTTCGTCGAACGCCGTTGCCGTGGCGATGCAGTCTTCGCCGTTAACAACGAAGGTCATTTTGACAGGCTAAACATGCTCGAAACATAAGCAAACTTGGCAAGTAGATTACAAGGCCGAAATGTAGTTAGGGAATATGATTTTATTGGTTCAGAGTGGCAAATCGGCTCAATAGCGCCCCCTACAAAATTTCGACGAAGGAGCCCTCGCAGTACGTTTGACCTAGCTGTATGAAATTTGGTGGGAACATGTATCACATATGGACTTAAATAAAAGTATATTGGGGCCATGCTCTAAACCTGCATGCAGTGTCTGACGGTCACAGAACTAAATGGCAGCATCAGCCAGAGTCCTCGCGCCGTCCGACGGTCGCGGACGTTCTCGGCCGCGCAGGCCGGAGTCCCGCCGGCACCCCGACGTGCATATTGCGAGGGCCCGCCCATCGCTGCTCGCAGCTTTAATTATTTTATGTGTTTCGTCGCAAAAAGGAGGTGCTTGGGATATTGGGAATGTTGTGAAATTTGGCACGCAAGCCAGAATTTGCGAAAATTGCAGTCTGATTGGGGTGTCCAGCTGCAGTATGAAATATTGGCTCGCTAGCGCCCCCTATTGAGTAGCCCCGACATCAGGTTTCACCCAGCTGTATGAAAGTTGGTAGGTATGTGGAACGTGATGAGACGCACAAAAAATCCTCTTGGAAGTTTTCTCTAAACCAAACAGGAAGTCGGCCATTTTTACTGTTATGACGTTTTTTGACCGTTTCAAGGCGTCATACTTTAACGAACTCCTCCCAGAGATTTGACCCGATTGACTTCAGATTTGGCTAGTCTGCTCTTGAGACCTTGGCAGTGAAAAGTTACTCAAAGATCAAAAAGTTATCGAACTATGTGGCCGTGGCGTGGCGTCAAAGAAACACCATTCGCCACGAAACAGGAAGTTGTTGTAACTCGGCCGTACATTGTCGAATCTGCTCAAAGTCTCTCATATGTCATAACATCCTGACCCGGAACACATCTATATGATAATTTTGAATCAAACTGATAGCGCCACCTAGTGGCAACCGGAAGTTGTACGCTGCGTACTTTGACATCCTGCTCCTAACAGATTAATCAGATCCCTCTCAAATGTTGTCATACAAGCCTTAAGACCTTGATAATGCTTCATTGTGAAAATTGTAAGAAGTTACTGAAGGGCGGCGACGTGGCGGCTCGGCGAATTTCGATCCTTCGCCATGAACGAATAAACTGATGTATCTCGACTCCACATCATCAGATCTTTACCAGATTTCACATGCTTGATTAGACTCCAGGCCTGAAGACATCTGCAGGCCAATTTCGAATCATAGTCATAGCGCCACCTACTGGTAACAGGAAGTTAAAGTCTTTATACTTTGGCTTGTTTCTCTTAGTAGGTAAATCAAATCAATATCAAATTTGTTCCACACAAATACAAGAAGTTCATAATGCCAGATCATGAAGCTTTTGATGTTTCGTCGAACGCCGTTGCCGTGGCGATGCAGTCTTCGCCGTGAACAACGAAGGTCATTTTGAGAGGCTAAAAATGCTCGAAACATAAGCAAACTTGGCAAGTAGATTACAAGGCCGAAATGTAGTTACAGAATCTGATTTTATTGGTTCAGAGTGGCAAATCGGCTCAATAGCGCCCCCTACAAAATTTCGACGAAGCAGCCCTCGCAGTACGTTTGACCTAGATGTATGAAATGTGGTAGGAACATGTATCGCATATGGACTTCAATAAAAGTCTCTTGGGGCTATGCTCTAAACCCAACCGGAAGTCAGCCATTTTGCATTTTTTATGAATTTCTCATGTCGTTTTTGTCATTTCCAGGCGCTGCACTTTAACGAACTCCTCCTAGGGAATTCATCAGATCAACTTCAAATTTGGTTGGTACAGTCTAAAGACCTTTGTGATGAAAAGTTACTCAAAGCTTGTTGTTTCGTGAAAAGCTGTTGCCGTGGCGACGGAATTTCGATCCTTCGCCATGAACGAATAAACTGATGTAACTCGACTCCACATCATCAGATCTTTACCAGATTTCACGTGTTTGATTAGACTCCAGGCCTGAAGACATATGCAGGCCAATTTTGAATCATAGTCATAGCGCCACCTACTGGTAACAGGAAGTTAAAGTCTTGATACTTTGGCTTGTTTCTCTTAGTAGGTAAATCAAATCAATATCAAATTTGTTCCACACAAATAGTTCATAATGCCAGATCATGAAGCTTTTGATGTTTCGTCGAACGCCGTTGCCATGGCGATGCAGTCTTCGCCGTTAACAACGAAGGTCATTTTGAGAGGCTAAAAATGCTCGAAACATAAGCAAACTTGGCATACACATTTAAAGCCCAAAATGTAGTTGTATAATATGATTTTATTGGTTCAGAGTGGCAAATCGGCTCAATAGCGCCCCCTACAAAATTTCAACGAAGCAGCCCTCGCAGTACGTTTCACCTAGATGTATGAAATTTGGTAGGAACATGTATCACATATGGACTTAAATAAAAGTATATTGGGGCCATGCTCTGAACCTGCATGCAGTGTCTGACGGTCACGGAACTGAATGACAGCATCAACCAGAGTCCTCGCGGCGTCCGACGGTCGCGGACGTTCTCGGCCGCGCAGGCCGGAGTCCCGCCGGCACCCCGACGTGCATGCACCCCGACATGCATATTGCGAGGGCCCGCTCATCGCTGCTCGCAGCTTTAATTAGGGCCCGAGCACCGACGTAGTCGGAGCGGAGGACCTATTGAATTTCGAATGTTTATTATTCTTATTAGGGCCCGAGCACCGACGTAGTCGGAGCGGAGGACCTATTGAAACCGTAATGTTTATTAGGGCCCGAGCACCGACGTAGTCGGAGCGGAGGACCTATTGAATTTCGAATGTTTATTCTTCTTATTCTTATTCTTAGTCTTTCGTCGCAAAAAGGAGGTGCTTGGGATATTGGGAATGTTGTGAAATTTGGCACGCAAGCCAGAATTTGCGAAAATTGCAGTCTGATTGGGGTGTCCAGCTGCGGTATGAAATATTGGCTCGCTAGCGCCCCCTATTGAGTAGCCCCAACATCAGGATTCACCCAGCTGTATGAAAGTTGGTAGGTATGTGGAACGTGATGAGACGCACCAAAAATCCTCTTGGCCGTTTTCTCTAAACCAAACAGGAAGTCGGCCATTTTTGCTTTTATGACGTTTTTTGACCGTTTCAAGGCGTCATACTTTAACGAACTCCTCCCAGAGATTTGACCCGATTGACTTCAGATTCGGCTAGTCTGCTCTTGAGACCTTGGCAGTGAAAGTTACTCAAAGATCAAAAAGTTATCGAACTATGTGGCCGTGGCGTGGCGTCAAAGAAACACCATTCGCCACGAAACAGGAAGTTGTTGTAACTTGGCCGTACATTGTCGAATCTGCTCCAAATCTCTCATATGTCATAACATCCTGACCCGGAACACATCTATATGATAATTTAGAATCATAGTGATAGCGCCACCTAGTGGCAACCGGAAGTTGTAGGCTGCGTACTTTGACATCCTGCTCCTCACAGATTAATCAGATCCCTCTCAAATGTTGTCAAACAAGCCTTAAGACCTTGATAATGCTTCGTTGTGAAGATTGTAAGAAGTTACTGAAGGGCGGCGACGTGGCGGCTCGGCGAATTTCGATCCTTCGCCATGAACGAATAAACTGATGTATCTCGACTCCACATCATCAGATCTTTACCAGATTGCACATGCTTGATTAGACTCCAGGCCTGAAGACATCTGCAGGCCAATTTTGAATCATAGTCATAGCGCCACCTACTGGTAACAGGAAGTTAAAGTCTTGATACTTTGGCTTGTTTCTCTCAGTAGGTAAATCAAATCAATATCAAATTTGTTCCACACAAATACAAGAAGTTCATAATGCCAGATCATGAAGTTTTTGATGTTTCGTCGAACGCCGTTGCCGTGGCGATGCAGTCTTCGCCGTTAACAACGAAGGTCATTTTGACAGGCTAAAAATGCTCGAAACATAAGCAAACTTGGCAAGTAGATTACAAGGCCGAAATGTAGTTAGGGAATATGATTTTATTGGTTCAGAGTGGCAAATCGGCTCAATAGCGCCCCCTACAAAATTTCAACGAAGCAGCCCTCGCAGTACGTTTGACCTAGATGTATGAAATGTGGTAGGAACATGTATCGCATATGGACTTCAATAAAAGTCTCTTGGGGCTATGCTCTAAACCCAACCGGAAGTCAGCCATTTTGCATTTTTTATGAATTTCTCATGTCGTTTTTGTCATTTCCAGGCGCTGCACTTTAACGAACTCCTCCTAGGGAATTCATCAGATCAACTTCAAATTTGGTCGGTACAGTCTAAAGACCTTTGTGATGAAAAGTTACTCAAAGCTTGTTGTTTCGTGAAAAGCTGTTGCCGTGGCGACGGAATTTCGATCCTTCGCCATAAATGAATAAACTGATGTAACTCGACTCCACATCATCAGATCTTTACCAGATTTCACGTGTTTGATTAGACTCCAGGCCTGAAGACATATGCAGGCCAATTTTGAATCATAGTCATAGCGCCACCTACTGGTAACAGGAAGTTAAAGTCTTGATACTTTGGCTTGTTTCTCTTAGTAGGTAAATCAAATCAATATCAAATTTGTTCCACACAAATAGTTCATAATGCCAGATCATGAAGCTTTTGATGTTTCGTCGAACGCCGTTGCCGTGGCGATGCAGTCTTCGCCGTTAACAACGAAGGTCATTTTGAGAGGCTAAAAATGCTCGAAACATAAGCAAACTTGGCATACACATTTAAAGCCCAAAATGTAGTTGTATAATATGATGTTATTGGTTCAGAGTGGCAAATCGGCTCAATAGCGCCCCCTACAAAATTTCAATGAAGCAGCCCTCGCAGTACGTTTCACCTAGATGTATGAAATTTGGTAGGAACATGTATCACATATGGACTTAAATAAAAGTATATTGGGGCCATGCTCTGAACCTGCATGCAGTGTCTGACGGTCACGGAACTGAATGACAGCATCAACCAGAGTCCTCGCGCCGTCCGACGGTCGCGGACGTTCTCGGCCGCGCAGGCCGGAGTCCCGCTGCCACCCCGACGTGCATGCACCCCGACGTGCATATTGCGAGGGCCCGCCCATCGCTGCTCGCAGCTTTAATTAGGGCCCGAGCACCGACGTAGTCGGAGCGGAGGACCTATTGAAACCGTAATGTTTATTATTAGGGCCCGAGCACCGACGTAGTCGGAGCGGAGGACCTATTGAATTTCGAATGTTTATTATTAGGGCCCGAGCACCGACGTAGTCGGAGCGGAGGACCTATTGAATTTCGAATGTTTATTATTATTATTCTTATTATTTTATGTGTTTCGTCGCAAAAAGGAGGTGCTTGGGATATTGGGAATGTTGTGAAATTTGGCACGCAAGCCAGAATTTGCGAAAATTGCAGTCTGATTGGGGTGTCCAGCTGCAGTATGAAATATTGGCTCGCTAGCGCCCCCTATTGAGTAGCCCCGACATCAGGATTCACCCAGCTGTATGAAAGTTGGTAGTTATGTGGAACGTGATGAGACGCACCAAAAATCCTCTTGGCCGTTTTCTCTAAACCAAACAGGAAGTCGGCCATTTTTGCTTTTATGACGTTTTTTGACCGTTTCAAGGCGTCATACTTTAACGAACTCCTCCCAGAGATTTGACCCGATTGACTTCAGATTCGGCGAGTCTGCTCTTGAGACCTTGACAGTGAAAAGTTACTCAAAGATCAAAAAGTTATCGAACTATGTGGCCGTGGCGTGGCGTCAAAGAAACACCATTCGCCACGAAACAGGAAGTTGTTGTAACTCGGCCGTACATTGTCGAATCTGCTCAAAGTCTCTCATATGTCATAACATCCTGACCCGGAACACATCTGTATGATAATTTTGAATCAAACTGATAGCGCCACCTAGTGGCAACCGGAAGTTGTACGCTGCGTACTTTGACATCCTGCTCCTAACAGATTAATCAGATCCCTCTCAAATGTTGTCATACAAGCCTTAAGACCTTGATAATGCTTCATTGTGAAAATTGTAAGAAGTTACTGAAGGGCGTCGACGTGGCGGCTCGGCGAATTTCGATCCTTCGCCATGAACGAATAAACTGATGTATCTCGACTCCACATCATCAGATCTTTACCAGATTTCACATGCTTGATTAGACTCCAGGCCTGAAGACATCTGCAGGCCAATTTCGAATCATAGTCATAGCGCCACCTACTGGTAACAGGAAGTTAAAGTCTTTATACTTTGGCTTGTTTCTCTTAGTAGGTAAATCAAATCAATATCAAATTTGTTCCACACAAATACAAGAAGTTCATAATGCCAGATCATGAAGCTTTTGATGTTTCGTCGAACGCCGTTGCCGTGGCGATGCAGTCTTCGCCGTGAACAACGAAGGTCATTTTGAGAGGCTAAAAATGCTCGAAACATAAGCAAACTTGGCAAGTAGATTACAAGGCCGAAATGTAGTTACAGAATCTGATTTTATTGGTTCAGAGTGGCAAATCGGCTCAATAGCGCCCCCTACAAAATTTCGACGAAGCAGCCCTCGCAGTACGTTTGACCTAGATGTATGAAATGTGGTAGGAACATGTATCGCATATGGACTTCAATAAAAGTCTCTTGGGGCTATGCTCTAAACCCAACCGGAAGTCAGCCATTTTGCATTTTTTATGAATTTCACATGTCGTTTTTGTCATTTCCAGGCGCTGCACTTTAACGAACTCCTCCTAGGGAATTCATCAGATCAACTTCAAATTTGGTCGGTACAGTCTAAAGACCTTTGTGATGAAAAGTTACTCAAAGCTTGTTATTTCGTGAAAAGCTGTTGCCGTGGCGACGGAATTTCGATCCTTCGCCATGAACGAATAAACTGATGTAACTCGACTCCACATCATCAGATCTTTACCAGATTTCACGTGTTTGATTAGACTCCAGGCCTGAAGACATATGCAGGCCAATTTTGAATCATAGTCATAGCGCCACCTACTGGTAACAGGAAGTTAAAGTCTTGATACTTTGGCTTGTTTCTCTTAGTAGGTAAATCAAATCAATATCAAATTTGTTCCACACAAATAGTTCATAATGCCAGATCATGAAGCTTTTGATGTTTCGTCGAACGCCGTTGCCATGGCGATGCAGTCTTCGCCGTTAACAACGAAGGTCATTTTGAGAGGCTAAAAATGCTCGAAACATAAGCAAACTTGGCATACACATTTAAAGCCCAAAATGTAGTTGTATAATATGATTTTATTGGTTCAGAGTGGCAAATCGGCTCAATAGCGCCCCCTACAAAATTTCAACGAAGCAGCCCTCGCAGTACGTTTCACCTAGATGTATGAAATTTGGTCGGAACATGTATCACATATGGACTTAAATAAAAGTATATTGGGGCCATGCTCTGAACCTGCATGCAGTGTCTGACGGTCACGGAACTGAATGACAGCATCAACCAGAGTCCTCGCGGCGTCCGACGGTCGCGGACGTTCTCGGCCGCGCAGGCCGGAGTCCCGCCGGCACCCCGACGTGCATGCACCCCGACATGCATATTGCGAGGGCCCGCTCATCGCTGCTCGCAGCTTTAATTATTCTTCTTATTCTTATTCTTCCACTTTCATGGCAAAAAGGAGGTGCTTGGGATATTGGGAATTTTGTGAAATTTGGCACGCAAGCCAGAATTTGCGAAAATTGCAGTCTGATTGGGGTGTCCAGCTGCGGTATGAAATATTGGCTCGCTAGCGCCCCCTATTGAGTAGCCCCAACATCAGGATTCACCCAGCTGTATGAAAGTTAGTAGGTATGTGGAACGTGATGAGACGCACAAAAAATCCTCTTGGACGTTTTCTCTAAACCAAACAGGAAGTCGGCCATTTTTACTTTGATGACGTTTTTTGACCGTTTCAAGGCGTCATACTTTAACGAACTCCTCCCAGAGATTTGACCCGATTGACTTCAGATTCGGCTAGTCTGCTCTTGAGACCTTGGCAGTGAAAAGTTACTCAAAGATCAAAAAGTTATCGAACTATGTGGCCGTTGCGTGGCGTCAAAGAAACACCATTCGCCACGAAACAGGAAGTTGTTGTAACTCGGCCGTACATTGTCGAATCTGCTCCAAATCTCTCATATGTCATAACATCCTGACCCGGAACACATCTATATGATAATTTAGAATCATAGTGATAGCGCCACCTAGTGGCAACCGGAAGTTGTACGCTGCGTACTTTGACATCCTGCTCCTCACAGATTAATCAGATCCCTCTCAAATGTTGTGAGAGAAGTCTTAAGACCTTGATAATGCTTCGTTGTGAAGATTGTAAGAAGTTACTGAAGGGCGGCGACGTGGCGGCTCGGCGAATTTCGATCCTTCGCCATGAACGAATAAACTGATGTATCTCGACTCCACATCATCAGATCTTTACCAGATTTCACATGCTTGATTAGACTCCAGGCCTGAAGACATCTGCAGGCCAATTTCGAATCATAGTCATAGCGCCACCTACTGGTAACAGGAAGTTAAAGTCTTTATACTTTGGCTTGTTTCTCTTAGTAGGTAAATCAAATCAATATCAAATTTGTTCCACACAAATATAAGAAGTTCATAATACCAGATCATGAAGCTTTTGATGTTTCGTCGAACGCCGTTGCCGTGGCGATGCAGTCTTCGCCGTGAACAACGAAGGTCATTTTGAGAGGCTAAAAATGCTCGAAACATAAGCAAACTTGGCAAGTAGATTACAAGGCCGAAATGTAGTTATAGAATATGATTTTATTGGTTCAGAGTGGCAAATCGGCTCAATAGCGCCCCCTACAAAATTTCAACGAAGCAGCCCTCGCAGTACGTTTGACCTAGATGTATGAAATGTGGTAGGAACATGTATCGCATATGGACTTCAATAAAAGTCTCTTGGGGCTATGCTCTAAACCCAACCGGAAGTCAGCCATTTTGCATTTTTTATGAATTTCTCATGTCGTTTTTGTCATTTCCAGGCGCTGCACTTTAACGAACTCCTCCTAGGGAATTCATCAGATCAACTTCAAATTTGGTCGGTACAGTCTAAAGACCTTTGTGATGAAAAGTTACTCAAAACTTGTTGTTTCGTGAAAAGCTGTTGCCGTGGCGACGGAATTTCGATCCTTCGCCATAAATGAATAAACTGATGTAACTCGACTCCACATCATCAGATCTTTACCAGATTTCACGTGTTTGATTAGACTCCAGGCCTGAAGACATATGCAGGCCAATTTTGAATCATAGTCATAGCGCCACCTACTGGTAACAGGAAGTTAAAGTCTTGATACTTTGGCTTGTTTCTCTTAGTAGGTAAATCAAATCAATATCAAATTTGTTCCACACAAATAGTTCATAATGCCAGATCATGAAGCTTTTGATGTTTCGTCGAACGCCGTTGCCGTGGCGATGCAGTCTTCGCCGTTAACAACGAAGGTCATTTTGAGAGGCTAAAAATGCTCGAAACATAAGCAAACTTGGCATACACATTTAAAGCCCAAAATGTAGTTGTATAATATGATGTTATTGGTTCAGAGTGGCAAATCGGCTCAATAGCGCCCCCTACAAAATTTCAACGAAGCAGCCCTCGCAGTACGTTTCACCTAGATGTATGAAATTTGGTAGGAACATGTATCACATATGGACTTAAATAAAAGTATATTGGGGCCATGCTCTGAACCTGCATGCAGTGTCTGACGGTCACGGAACTGAATGACAGCATCAACCAGAGTCCTCGCGCCGTCCGACGGTCGCGGACGTTCTCGGCCGCGCAGGCCGGAGTCCCGCCGGCACCCCGACGTGCATGCACCCCGACGTGCATATTGCGAGGGCCCGCTCATCGCTGCTCGCAGCTTTAATTATTATTATTTTTAGTCTTTCGTCGCAAAAAGGAGGTGCTTGGGATATTGGGAATGTTGTGAAATTTGGCACGCAAGCCAGAATTTGCGAAAATTGCAGTCTGATTGGGGTGTCCAGCTGCGGTATGAAATATTGGCTCGCTAGCGCCCCCTATTGACTAGCCCCAACATCAGGATTCACCCAGCTGTATGAAAGTTGGTAGGTATGTGGAACGTGATGAGACGCACAAAAAATCCTCTTGGACGTTTTCTCTAAACCAAACAGGAAGTCGGCCATTTTTACTTTTATGACGTTTTTTGACCGTTTCAAGGCGTCATACTTTAACGAACTCCTCCCAGAGATTTGACCCGATTGACTTCAGATTCGGCTAGTCTGCTCTTGAGACCTTGGCAGTGAAAAGTTACTCAAAGATCAAAAAGTTATCGAACTATGTGGCCGTGTCGTGGCGTCAAAGAAACACCATTCGCCACGAAACAGGAAGTTGTTGTAACTCGGCCGTACATTGTCGAATCTGCTCAAAATCTCTCATATGTCATAAAATCCTGACCCCGAACACATCTATATGATAATTTTGAATCAAACTGATAGCGCCACCTAGTGGCAACCGGAAGTTGTACGCTGCGTACTTTGACATCCTGCTCCTCACAGATTAATCAGATCCCTCTCAAATCTTGTCAAACAAGCCTTAAGACCTTGATAATGCTTCGTTGTGAAGATTGTAAGAAGTTACTGAAGGGCGGCGACGTGGCGGCTCGGCGAATTTCGATCCTTCGCCATGAACGAATAAACTGATGTAACTCGACTCCACATCATCAGATCTTTACCAGATGTCATGTGTTTGATTAGACTCCAGGCCTGAAGACATCTGCAGGCCAATTTTGAATCATAGTCATAGCGCCACCTACTGGTAACAGGAAGTTAAAGTCTTTATACTTTGGCTTGTTTCTCTTAGTAGGTAACTCAAATCAATATCAAATTTGTTCCACACAAATACAAGAAGTTCATAATGCCAGATCATGAAGCTTTTGATGTTTCGTCGAACGCCGTTGCCGTGGCGATGCAGTCTTCGCCGTTAACAACGAAGGTCATTTTGACAGGCTAAAAATGCTCGAAACATAAGCAAACTTGGCAAGTAGATTACAAGGCCGAAATGTAGTTAGGGAATATGATTTTATTGGTTCAGAGTGGCAAATCGGCTCAATAGCGCCCCCTACAAAATTGCGACGAAGCAGCCCTCGCAGTACGTTTGACCTAGATGTATGAAATGTGGTAGGAACATGTATCGCATATGGACTTCAATAAAAGTCTCTTGGGGCTATGCTCTAAACCCAACCGGAAGTCAGCCATTTTGCATTTTTTATGAATTTCTCATGTCGTTTTAGTCATTTCCAGGCGCTGCACTTTAACGAACTCCTCCTAGGGAATTCATCAGATCAACTTCAAATTTGGTCGGTACAGTCTAAAGACCTTTGTGATGAAAAGTTACTCAAAGCTTGTTGTTTCGTGAAAAGCTGTTGCCGTGGCGACGCATTCTTCGCCGTTAACAACGAAGGTCATTTTGAGAGGCTAAAAATGCTCGAAACATAAGCAAACTTGGCATACACATTTAAAGCCCAAAATGTAGTTGTATAATATGATTTTATTGGTTCAGAGTGGCAAATCGGCTCAATAGCGCCCCCTACAAAATTTCAACGAAGCAGCCCTCGCAGTACGTTTCACCTAGATGTATGAAATTTGGTAGGAACATGTATCACATATGGACTTAAATAAAAGTATATTGGGGCCATGCTCTGAACCTGCATGCAGTGTCTGACGGTCACAGAACTGAATGGCAGCATCGGCCAGAGTCCTCGCGGCGTCCGACGGTCGCGGACGTTCTCGGCCGCGCAGGCCGGAGTCCCGCCGGCACTCCGACGTGCATGCACCCCGACGTGCATATAGCGAGGGCCCGCTCATCGCTGCTCGCAGCTTTAATTATTCTTAGTCTTTCGTCGCAAAAAGGAGGTGCTTGGGATATTGGGAAGTCTGTGAAATTTGGCACGCAAGCCAGAATTTGCGAAAATTGCAGTCTGATTGGGGTGTCCAGCTGCGGTATGAAATATTGGCTCGCTAGCGCCCCCTATTGAGTAGCCCCAACTTCAGGATTCACCCAGCTGTATGAAAGTTGGTAGGTATGTGGAACGTGATGAGACGCACCAAAAATCCTCTTGGAAGTTTTCTCTAAACCAAACAGGAAGTCGGCCATTTTTACTTTTATGACGTTTTTTGACCGTTTCAAGGCGTCATACTTTAACGAACTCCTCCCAGAGATTTGACCCGATTGACTTCAGATTCGGCTAGTCTGCTCTTGAGACCTTGGCAGTGAAAAGTTACTCAAAGATCAAAAAGTTATCGAACTATGTGGCCGTGGCGTGGCGTCAAAGAAACACCATTCGCCACGAAACAGGAAGTTGTTGTAACTCGGCCGTACATTGTCGAATCTGCTCAAAATCTCTCATATGTCATAACATCCTGACCCGGAACACATCTATATGATAATTTTGAATCAAACTGATAGCGCCACCTAGTGGCAACCGGAAGTTGTACGCTGCGTACTTTGACATCCTGCTCCTCACAGATTAATCAGATCCCTCTCAAATGTTGTCAAACAAGCCTTAAGACCTTGATAATGCTTCGTTGTGAAGATTGTAAGAAGTTACTGAAGGGCGGCGACGTGGCGGCTCGGCGAATTTCGATCCTTCGCCATGAACGAATAAACTGATGTAACTCGACTCCACATCATCAGATCTTTGCCAGATTTCACGTGTTTGATTAGACTCCAGGCCTGAAGACATATCCAGGCCAATTTTGAATCATAGTCATAGCGCCACCTACTGGTAACAGGAAGTTAAAGTCTTTATACTTTGGCTTGTTTCTCTTAGTAGGTAAATCAAATCAATATCAAATTTCTTCCACACAAATACAAGAAGTTCATAATGCCAGATCATGAAGCTTTTGATGTTTCGTCGAACGCCGTTGCCGTGGCGATGCAGTCTTCGCCGTTAACAACGAAGGTCATTTTGACAGGCTAAACATGCTCGAAACATAAGCAAACTTGGCAAGTAGATTACAAGGCCGAAATGTAGTTAGGGAATATGATTTTATTGGTTCAGAGTGGCAAATCGGCTCAATAGCGCCCCCTACAAAGTTTCGACGAAGCAGCCCTCGCAGTACGTTTGACCTAGATGTATGAAATGTGGTAGGAACATGTATCACATATGGACTTCAATAAAAGTCTCTTGGGGCAATGCTCTAAACCCAACCGGAAGTCAGCCATTTTGCATTTCTTATGAATTTCTAGTGTCGTTTTTGTCATTTCCAGGCACTGCACTTTAACGAACTCCTCCCCGGGAATTAATCAGATCAACTTCAAATTTGGTCGGTACAGTCTAAAGACCTTTGTGATGAAAAGTTACTCAAAGCTTGTTGTTTCGTGAAAAGCTGTTGCCGTGGCGACCCATTCTTCGCCGTTAACAACGAAGGTCATTTTGAGAGGCTAAAAATGCTCGAAACATAAGCAAACTTGGCAAGTAGATTAAAAGGCCGAAATGTAGTTAGGGAATATGATGATATTGGTTCAGAGTGGCAAATCGGCTCAATAGCGCCCCCTACAAAATTTCAACGAAGCAGCCCTCGCAGTACGTTTCACCTAGATGTATGAAATTTGGTAGGAACATGTATCACATATGCACTTAAATAAAAGTATATTGGGGCCATGCTCTGAACCTGCATGCAGTGTCTGACGGTCACGGAACTGAATGACAGCATCAACCAGAGTCCTCGCGCCGTCCGACGGTCGCGGACGTTCTCGGCCGCGCAGGCCGGAGTCCCGCCGGCACCCCGACGTGCATGCACCCCGACATGCATATTGCGAGGGCCCGCTCATCGCTGCTCGCAGCTTTAATTATTATTATTAGGGCCCGAGCACCGACGTAGTCGGAGCGGAGGACCTATTGAAACCGTAATGTTTATTATTATTATTAGGGCCCGAGCACCGACGTAGTCGGAGCGGAGGACCTATTGAATTTCGAATGTTTATTCTTATTATTCTTCTTCCGCTTTCATGGCAAAAAGGAGGTGCTTGGGATATTGGGAAGTCTGTGAAATTTGGCACGCAAGCCAGAATTTGCGAAAATTGCAGTCTGATTGGGGTGTCCAGCTGCGGTATGAAATATTGGCTCGCTAGCGCCCCCTATTGAGTAGCCCCAACATCAGGTTTCACCCAGCTGTATGAAAGTTGGTAGTTATGTGGAACGTGATGAGACGCACCAAAAATCCTCTTGGAAGTTTTCTCTAAACCAAACAGGAAGTCGGCCATTTTTACTTTTATGACGGTTTTTGACCGTTTCAAGGCGTCATACTTTAACGAACTCCTCCCAGAGATTTGACCCGATTGACTTCAGATTGGGCTAGTCTGCTCTTGAGACCTTGGCAGTGAAAAGTTACTCATAGATCAAAAAGTTATCGAACTATGTGGCCGTGGCGTGGCGTCAAAGAAACACCATTCGCCACGAAACAGGAAGTTGTTGTAACTTGGCCGTACATTGTCGAATCTGCTCCAAATCTCTCATATGTCATAACATCCTGACCCGGAACACATCTATATGATAATTTAGAATCATAGTGATAGCGCCACCTAGTGGCAACCGGAAGTTGTAGGCTGCGTACTTTGACATCCTGCTCCTCACAGATTAATCAGATCCCTCTCAAATGTTGTCAAACAAGCCTTAAGACCTTGATAATGCTTCGTTGTGAAGATTGTAAGAAGTTACTGAAGGGCGGCGACGTGGCGGCTCGGCGAATTTCGATCCTTCGCCATGAATGAATAAACTGATGTATCTCGACTCCACATCATCAGATCTTTCCCAGATTTCACGTGTTTGATTAGACTCCAGGCCTGAAGACATCTGCAGGCCAATTTTGAATCATAGTCATAGCGCCACCTACTGGTAACAGGAAGTTAAAGTCTTTATACTTTGGCTTGTTTCTCTTAGTAGGTAAATCAAATCAATATCAAATTTGTTCCACACAAATACAAGAAGTTCATAATGCCAGATCATGAAGCTTTTAATGTTTCGTCGAACGCCGTTGCCGTGGCGATGCAGTCTTCGCCGTTAACAACGAAGGTCATTTTGAGAGGCTAAAAATGCTCGAAACATAAGCAAACTTGGCAAGTAGATTACAAGGCCGAAATGTAGTTAGGGAATATGATTTTATTGGTTCAGAGTGGCAAATCGGCTCAATAGCGCCCCCTACAAAATTTCGACGAAGCAGCCCTCGCAGTACGTTTGACCTAGATGTATGAAATTTGGTGGGAACATGTATCACATATGGACTTAAATAAAAGTATATTGGGGCCATGCTCTAAACCTGCATGCAGTGTCTGACGGTCACAGAACTAAATGGCAGCATCAGCCAGAGTCCTCGCGCCATCCGACGGTCGCGGACGTTCTCGGCCGCGCAGGCCGGAGTCCCGCCGGCACCCCGACGTGCATATTGCGAGGGCCCGCCCATCGCTGCTCGCAGCTTTAATTCTTATTATTATTTTACCAGTTTGATGGCAAAAAGGAGGTGCTTGGGATATTGGGAAGTCTGTGAAATTTGGCACGCAAGCCAGAATTTGCGAAAATTGCAGTCTGATTGGGGTGTCCAGCTGCGGTATGAAATATTGGCTCGCTAGCGCCCCCTATTGAGTAGCCCCAACATCAGGATTCACCCAGCTGTATGAAATTTGGTAGGTATGTGGAACGTGATGAGACGCACAAAAAATCCTCTTGGCCGTTTTCTCTAAACCAAACAGGAAGTCGGCCATTTTTGCTTTTATGACGTTTTTTGACCGTTTCAAGGCGTCATACTTTAACGAACTCCTCCCAGAGATTTGACCCGATTGACTTCAGATTCGGCGAGTCTGCTCTTGAGACCTTGGCAGTGAAAAGTTACTCAAAGATCAAAAAGTTATCGAACTATGTGGCCGTGGCGTGGCGTCAAAGAAACACCATTCGCCACGAAACAGGAAGTTGTTGTAACTTGGCCGTACATTGTCGAATCTGCTCCAAATCTCTCATATGTCATAACATCCTGACCCGGAACACATCTATATGATAATTTAGAATCATAGTGATAGCGCCACCTAGTGGCAACCGGAAGTTGTAGGCTGCGTACTTTGACATCCTGCTCCTCACAGATTAATCAGATCCCTCTCAAATGTTGTCAAACAAGCCTTAAGACCTTGATAATGCTTCGTTGTGAAGATTGTAAGAAGTTACTGAAGGGCGGCGACGTGGCGGCTCTGCGAATTTCGATCCTTCGCCATGAACGAATAAACTGATGTATCTCGACTCCACATCATCAGATCTTTACCAGATTTCACATGCTTGATTAGACTCCAGGCCTGAAGACATCTGCAGGCCAATTTCGAATCATAGTCATAGCGCCACCTACTGGTAACAGGAAGTTAAAGTCTTTATACTTTGGCTTGTTTCTCTTAGTAGGTAAATCAAATCAATATCAAATTTGTTCCACACAAATACAAGAAGTTCATAATACCAGATCATGAAGCTTTTGATGTTTTGTCGAACGCCGTTGCCGTGGCGATGCAGTCTTCGCCGTGAACAACGAAGGTCATTTTGAGAGGCTAAAAATGCTCGAAACATAAGCAAACTTGGCAAGTAGATTACAAGGCCGAAATGTAGTTATAGAATATGATTTTATTGGTTCAGAGTGGCAAATCGGCTCAATAGCGCCACCTACAAAATTTCAACGAAGCAGCCCTCGCAGTACGTTTGACCTAGATGTATGAAATGTGGTAGGAACATGTATCGCATATGGACTTCAATAAAAGTCTCTTGGGGCTATGCTCTAAACCCAACCGGAAGTCAGCCATTTTGCATTTTTTATGAATTTCTCATGTCGTTTTTGTCATTTCCAGGCGCTGCACTTTAACGAACTCCTCCTAGGGAATTCATCAGATCAACTTCAAATTTGGTCGGTACAGTCTAAAGACCTTTGTGATGAAAAGTTACTCAAAGCTTGTTGTTTCGTGAAAAGCTGTTGCCGTGGCGACGGAATTTCGATCCTTCGCCATAAACGAATAAACTGATGTAACTCGACTCCACATCATCAGATCTTTACCAGATTTCACGTGTTTGATTAGACTCCAGGCCTGAAGACATATGCAGGCCAATTTTGAATCATAGTCATAGCGCCACCTACTGGTAACAGGAAGTTAAAGTCTTGATACTTTGGCTTGTTTCTCTTAGTAGGTAAATCAAATCAATATCAAATTTGTTCCACACAAATAGTTCATAATGCCAGCTTTTGATGTTTCGTCGAACGCCGTTGCCGTGGCGATGCAGTCTTCGCCGTTAACAACGAAGGTCATTTTGAGAGGCTACAAATACTCGAAACATAAGCAAACTTGGCATACACATTTAAAGCCCAAAATGTAGTTGTATAATATGATTTTATTGGTTCAGAGTGGCAAATCGGCTCAATAGCGCCCCCTACAAAATTTCAACGAAGCAGCCCTCGCAGTACGTTTCACCTAGATGTATGAAATTTGGTAGGAACATGTATCACATATGGACTTAAATACAAGTATATTGGGGCCATGCTCTGAACCTGCATGCAGTGTCTGACGGTCACGGAACTGAATGACAGCATCAACCAGAGTCCTCGCGGCGTCCGACGGTCGCGGACGTTCTCGGCCGCGCAGGCCGGAGTCCCGCCGCCACCCCGACGTGCATGCACCCCGACGTGCATATTGCGAGGGCCCGCCCATCGCTGCTCGCAGCTTTAATTATTCTTATTATTATTTTATGTGTTTCGTCGCAAAAAGGAGGTGCTTGGAATATTGGGAAGTTTGTGAAATTTGGCAAGCAAGCCAGAATTTGCGAAAATTGCAGTCTGATTGGGGTGCCCAGCTGCAGTATGAAATATTGGCTCGCTAGCGCCCCCTATTGAGTAGCCCCGACATCAGGATTCACCCAGCTGTATGAAAGTTGGTAGTTATGTGGAACGTGATGAGACGCACCAAAAATCCTCTTGGCCGTTTTCTCTAAACCAAACAGGAAGTCAGCCATTTTTACTTTTATGACGTTTTTTGACCGTTTCAAGGCGTCATACTTTAACGAACTCCTCCCAGAGATTTGACCCGATTGACTTCAGATTCGGCTAGTCTTCTCTTGAGACCTTGGCAGTGAAAAGTTACTCAAAGATCAAAAAGTTATCGAACTATGTGGCCGTGGCGTGGCGTCAAAGAAACACCATTCGCCACGAAACAGGAAGTTGTTGTAACTCGGCCGTACATTGTCGAATCTGCTCCAAATCTCTCATATGTCATAACATCCTGACCCGGAACACATCTATATGATAATTTAGAATCATAGTGATAGCGCCACCTAGTGGCAACCGGAAGTTGTACGCTGCGTACTTTGACATCCTGCTCCTCACAGATTAATCAGATCCCTCTCAAATGTTGTCAAACAAGCCTTAAGACCTTGATAATGCTTCCTTGTGAAGATTGTAAGAAGTTACTGAAGGGCGGCGACGTGGCGGCTCGGCGAATTTCGATCCTTCGCCATGAACGAATAAACTGATGTAACTCGACTCCACATCATCAGATCTTTACCAGATGTCATGTGTTTGATTAGACTCCAGGCCTGAATACATCTGCAGGCCAATTTTGAATCATAGTCATAGCGCCACCTACTGGTAACAGGAAGTTAAAGTCTTTATACTTTGGCTTGTTTCTCTTAGTAGGTAAATCAAATCAATATCAAATTTGTTCCACACAAATACAAGAAGTTCATAATACCAGATCATGAAGCTTTTGATGTTTCGTCGAACGCCGTTGCCGTGGCGATGCAGTCTTCGCCGTGAACAACGAAGGTCATTTTGAGAGGCTAAAAATGCTCGAAACATAACCAAACTTGGCAAGTAGATTACAAGGCCGAAATGTAGTTATAGAATATGATTTTATTGGTTCAGAGTGGCAAATCGGCTCAATAGCGCCCCCTACAAAATTTCAACGAAGCAGCCCTCGCAGTACGTTTGACCTAGATGTATGAAATGTGGTAGTAACATGTATCGCATATGGACTTCAATAAAAGTCTCTTGGGGCTATGCTCTAAACCCAACCGGAAGTCAGCCATTTTGCATTTTTTATGAATTTCTCATGTCGTTTTTGTCATTTCCAGGCGCTGCACTTTAACGAACTCCTCCTAGGGAATTCATCAGATCAACTTCAAATTTGGTCGGTACAGTCTAAAGACCTTTGTGATGAAAAGTTACTCAAAGCTTGTTGTTTCGTGAAAAGCCGTTGCCGTGGCGACGCATTCATCGCCGTTAACAACGAAGGTCATTTTGAGAGGCTAAAAATGCTCGAAACATAGCCAAACTTGGCAAGTAGATTACAAGGCCGAAATGTAGTTATGGAATATGATTTTATTGGTTCAGAGTGGCAAATCGGCTCAATAGCGCCCCCTACTAAATTTCAACGAAGCAGCCCTCGCAGTACGTTTCACCTAGATGTATGAAATTTGGTAGGAACATGTATCACATATGGACTTAAATAAAAGTATATTGGGGCCATGCTCTAAACCTGCATGCAGTGTCTGACGGTCACAGAACTGAATGGCAGCATCGGCCAGAGTCCTCGCGGCGTCCGACGGTTGCGGACGTTCTCGGCCGCGCAGGCCGGAGTCCCGCCGGCACCCCGACGTGCATATTGCGAGGGCCCGCTCATCGCTGCTCGCAGCTTTAATTAGGGCCCGAGCACCGACGTAGTCGGAGCGGAGGACCTATTGAATTTCGAATGTTTATTATTCTTCTTATTAGGGCCCGAGCACCGACGTAGTCGGAGCGGAGGACCTATTGAATTTCGAATGTTTATTATTAGGGCCCGAGCACCGACGTAGTCGGAGCGGAGGACCTATTGAATTTCGAATGTTTATTATTATTATTCTTATTATTTTATGTGTTTCGTCGCAAAAAGGAGGTGCTTGGGATATTGGGAATGTTGTGAAATTTGGCACGCAAGCCAGAATTTGCGAAAATTGCAGTCTGATTGGGGTGTCCAGCTGCAGTATGAAATATTGGCTCGCTAGCGCCCCCTATTGAGTAGCCCCGACATCAGGATTCACCCAGCTGTATGAAAGTTGGTAGTTATGTGGAACGTGATGAGACGCACCAAAAATCCTCTTGGCCGTTTTCTCTAAACCAAACAGGAAGTCGGCCATTTTTGCTTTTATGACGTTTTTTGACCATTTCAAGGCGTCATACTTTAACGAACTCCTCCCAGAGATTTGACCCGATTGACTTCAGATTCGGCGAGTCTGCTCTTGAGACCTTGACAGTGAAAAGTTACTCAAAGATCAAAAAGTTATCGAACTATGTGGCCGTGGCGTGGCGTCAAAGAAACACCATTCGCCACGAAACAGGAAGTTGTTGTAACTCGGCCGTACATTGTCGAATCTGCTCAAAGTCTCTCATATGTCATAACATCCTGACCCGGAACACATCTGTATGATAATTTTGAATCAAACTGATAGCGCCACCTAGTGGCAACCGGAAGTTGTACGCTGCGTACTTTGACATCCTGCTCCTAACAGATTAATCAGATCCCTCTCAAATGTTGTCATACAAGCCTTAAGACCTTGATAATGCTTCATTGTGAAAATTGTAAGAAGTTACTGAAGGGCGGCGACGTGGCGGCTCGGCGAATTTCGATCCTTCGCCATGAACGAATAAACTGATGTATCTCGACTCCACATCATCAGATCTTTACCAGATTTCACATGCTTGATTAGACTCCAGGCCTGAAGACATCTGCAGGCCAATTTTGAATCATAGTCATAGCGCCACCTACTGGTAACAGGAAGTTAAAGTCTTTATACTTTGGCTTGTTTCTCTTAGTAGGTAAATCAAATCAATATCAAATTTGTTCCACACAAATACAAGAAGTTCATAATGCCAGATCATGAAGCTTTTGATGTTTCGTCAAACGCCGTTGCCGTGGCGATGCAGTCTTCGCCGTTAACAACGAAGGTCATTTTGAGAGGCTAAAAATGCTCGAAACATAAGCAAACTTGGCAAGTAGATTAAAAGGCCGAAATGTAGTTACAGAATCAGATTTTATTGGTTCAGAGTGCCAAATCGGCTCAATAGCGCCCCCTACAAAGTTTCGACGAAGCAGCCCTCGCAGTACGTTTGACCTAGATGTATGAAATGTGGTAGGAACATGTATCGCATATGGACTTCAATAAAAGTCTCTTGGGGCTATGCTCTAAACCCAACCGGAAGTCAGCCATTTTGCATTTTTTATGAATTTCTCATGTCGTTTTTGTCATTTCCAGCCGCTGCACTTTAACGAACTCCTCCTAGGGAATTCATCAGATCAACTTCAAATTTGGTCGGTACAGTCTAAAGACCTTTGTGATGAAAAGTTACTCAAAGCTTGTTGTTTCGTGAAAAGCTGTTGCCGTGGCGACGGAATTTCGATCCTTCGCCATGAACGAATAAACTGATGTAACTCGACTCCACATCATCAGATCTTTACCAGATTTCACGTGTTTGATTAGACTCCAGGCCTGAAGACATCTGCAGGCCAATTTTGAATCATAGTCATAGCGCCACCTACTGGTAACAGGAAGTTAAAGTCTTGATACTTTGGCTTGTTTCTCTTAGTAGGTAAATCAAATCAATATCAAATTTGTTCCACACAAATAGTTCATAATGCCAGATCATGAAGCTTTTGATGTTTCGTCGAACGCCATTGCCGTGGCGATGCAGTCTTCGCCGTTAACAACGAAGGTCATTTTGAGAGGCTAAAAATGCTCGAAACATAAGCAAACTTGGCATACACATTTAAAGCCCAAAATGTAGTTGTATAATATGATTTTATTGGTTCAGAGTGGCAAATCGGCTCAATAGCGCCCCCTACAAAATTTCAACGAAGCAGCCCTCGCAGTACGTTTCACCTAGATGTATGGAATTTGGTAGGAACATGTATCACATATGGACTTAAATAAAAGTATATTGGGGCCATGCTCTGAACCTGCATGCAGTGTCTGACGGTCACGGAACTGAATGACAGCATCAACCAGAGTCCTCACGCCGTCCGACGGTCGCGGACGTTCTCGGCCGCGCAGGCCGGAGTCCCGCCGGCACCCCGACGTGCATGCACCCCGACGTGCATATTGCGAGGGCCCGCCCATCGCTGCTCGCAGCTTTAATTATTCTTATTATTATTTTATGTGTTTCGTCGCAAAAAGGAGGTGCTTGGGATATTGGGAATGTTGTGAAATTTGGCAGGCAAGCCAGAATTTGCGAAAATTGCAGTCTGATTGTGGTGTCCAGCTGTGGTATGAAATATTGGCTCGCTAGCGCCCCCTATTGAGTAGCCCCAACATCAGGTTTCACCCAGCTGTATGAAAGTTGGTAGGTATGTGGAACGTGATGAGACGCACAAAACATCCTCTTGGAAGTTTTCTCTAAACCAAACAGGAAGTCGGCCATTTTTGCATTTATGACGTTTTTTGACCGTTTCAAGGCGTCATACTTTAACGAACTCCTCCCAGAGATTTGACCCGATTGACTTCAGATTCGGCTAGTCTGCTCTTGAGACCTTGGCAGTGAAAAGTTACTCAAAGATCAAAAAGTTATCGAACTATGTGGCCGTGGCGTGGCGTCAAAGAAACACCATTCGCCACGAAACAGGAAGTTGTTGTAACTCGGCCGTACATTGTCGAATCTGCTCCAAATCTCTCATATGTCATAACATCCTGACCCGGAACACATCTGTATGATAATTTAGAATCATAGTGATAGCGCCACCTAGTGGCAACCGGAAGTTGTACGCTGCGTACTTTGACATCCTGCTCCTCACAGATTCATCAGATCCCTCTCAAATCGTGTCAAACAAGCCTTAAGACCTTGATAATGCTTCATTGTGAAGATTGTAAGAAGTTACTGAAGGGCGGCGACGTGGCGGCTCGGCGAATTTCGATCCTTCGCCATGAACGAATAAACTGATGTAACTCGACTCCACATCATTAGATCTTTACCAGATTTCACGTGTTTGATTAGACTCCAGGCCTGAAGACATCTGCAGGCCAATTTTGAATCATAGTCATAGCGCCACCTACTGGTAACAGGAAGTTATAGTCTTTATACTTTGGCTTGTTTCTCTTAGTAGGTAAATCAAATCAATATCAAATTTGTTCCACACAAATACAAGAAGTTCATAATGCCAGATCATGAAGCTTTTGATGTTTCGTCGAATGCCGTTGCCGTGGCGATGCAGTCTTCGCCGTTAACAACGAAGGTCATTTTGAGAGGCTAAAAATGCTCGAAACATAAGCAAACTTGGCAAGTAGATTACAAGGCCGAAATGTAGTTATAGAATATGATTTTATTGGTTCAGAGTGGCAAATCGGCTTAATAGCGCCCCCTACAAAATTTCAACGAAGCAGCCCTCGCAGTACGTTTGACCTAGATGTATGAAATGTGGTAGGAACATGTATCGCATATGGACTTCAATAAAAGTCTCTTGGGGCTTTGCTCTAAACCCAACCGGAAGTCAGCCATTTTGCATTTTTTATGAATTTCTCATGTCGTTTTTGTCATTTCCAGGCGCTGCACTTTAACGAACTCCTCCTAGGGAATTCATCAGATCAACTTCAAATTTTGTCGGTACAGTCTAAAGACCTTTGTGATGAAAAGTTACTCAAAGCTTGTTGTTTCGTGAAAAGCTGTTGCCGTGGCGACGCAATTTCGATCCTTCGCCATAAACGAATAAACTGATGTAACTCGACTCCACATCATCAGATCTTTACCAGATTTCACGTGTTTGATTAGACTCCAGGCCTGAAGACATATGCAGGCCAATTTTGAATCATAGTCATAGCGCCACCTACTGGTAACAGGAAGTTAAAGTCTTGATACTTTGGCTTGTTTCTCTTAGTAGGTAAATCAAATCAATATCAAATTTGTTCCACACAAATAGTTCATAATGCCAGATCATGAAGCTTTTGATGTTTCGTCGAACGCCGTTGCCGTGGCGATGCAGTCTTCGCCGTTAACAACGAAGGTCATTTTGAGAGGCTACAAATGCTCGAAACATAAGCAAACTTGGCATACACATTTAAAGCCCAAAATGTAGTTGTATAATATGATTTTATTGGTTCAGAGTGGCAAATCGGCTCAATAGCGCCCCCTACAAAATTTCAACCAAGCAGCCCTCGCAGTACGTTTCACCTAGATGTATGAAATTTGGTAGGAACATGTATCACATATGGACTTCAGTAAAAGTCTCTTGGGGCCATGCTCTGAACCTGCATGCAGTGTCTGACGGTCACGGAACTGAATGACAGCATCAACCAGAGTCCTCGCGCCGTCCGACGGTCGCGGACGTTCTCGGCCGCGCAGGCCGGAGTCCCGCCGCCACCCCGACGTGCATGCACCCCGACGTGCATATTGCGAGGGCCCGCCCATCGCTGCTCGCAGCTTTAATTATTATTATTATTTTTAGTGTTTCGTCGCAAAAAGGAGGTGCTTGGGATATTGGGACGTTTGTGAAATTTGGCACGCAAGCCAGAATTTGCGAAAATTGCAGTCTGATTGGGGTGTCCAGCTGCGGTATGAAATATTGGCTCGCTAGCGCCCCCTATTGAGTAGCCCCAACATCAGGTTTCACCCAGCTGTATGAAAGTTGGTAGTTATGTGGAACGTGATGAGACGCACCAAAAATCCTCTTGGAAGTTTTCTCAAAACCAAACAGGAAGTCGGCCATTTTTACTTTTATGACGGTTTTTGACCGTTTCAAGGCGTCATACTTTAACGAACTCCTCCCAGAGATTTGACCCGATTGACTTCAGATTCGGCGAGTCTGCTCTTGAGACCTTGGCAGTGAAAAGTTACTCAAAGATCAAAAAGTTATCGAACTATGTGGCCGTGGCGTGGCGTCAAAGAAACACCATTCGCCACGAAACAGGAAGTTGTTGTAACTCGGCCGTACATTGTCGAATCTGCTCCAAATCTCTCATATGTCATAACATCCTGACCCGGAACACATCTATATGATAATTTAGAATCATAGTGATAGCGCCACCTAGTGGCAACCGGAAGTTGTACGCTGCGTACTTTGACATCCTGCTCCTCACAGATTAATTAGATCCCTCTCAAATGTTGTCAAACACGCCTTAAGACCTTGATAATGCTTCGTTGTGAAGATTGTAAGAAGTTACTGAAGGGCGGCGACGTGGCGGCTCGGCGAATTCCGATCCTTCGCCATGAACGAATAAACTGATGTAACTCGACTCCACATCATCAGATCTTTGCCAGATTTCACGTGTTTGATTAGACTCCAGGCCTGAAGACATATGCAGGCCAATTTTGAATCATAGTCATAGCGCCACCTACTGGTAACAGGAAGTTAAAGTCTTTATACTTTGGCTTGTTTCTCTTAGTAGGTAAATCAAATCAATATCAAATTTCTTCCACACAAATACAAGAAGTTCATAATGCCAGATCATGAAGCTTTTGATGTTTCGTCGAACGCCGTTGCCGTGGCGATGCAGTCTTCGCCGTTAACAACGAAGGTCATTTTGAGAGGCTAAAAATGCTCGAAACATAAGCAAACTTGGCAAGTAGATTACAAGGCCGAAATGTAGTTACAGAATCTGATTTTATTGGTTCAGAGTGCCAAATCGGCTCAATAGCGCCCCCTACAAAATTTCGACGAAGCAGCCCTCGCAGTACGTTTGACCTAGATGTATGAAATGTGGTAGGAACATGTATCGCATATGGACTTCAATAAAAGTCTCTTGGGGCTATGCTCTAAACCCAACCGGAAGTCAGCCATTTTGCATTTGTTATGAATTTCTCATGTCGTTTTTGTCATTTCCAGGCGCTGCACTTTAACAAACTCCTCCTAGGGAATTCATCAGATCAACTTCAAATTTGGTCGGTACAGTCTAAAGACCTTTGTGATGAAAAGTTACTCAAAGTTTGTTGTTTCGTGAAAAGCTGTTGCCGTGGCGACGGAATTTCGATCCTTCGCCATGAACGAATAAACTGATGTAACTCGACTCCACATCATCAGATCTTTACCAGATGTCATGTGTTTGATTAGACTCCAGGCCTGACGACATCTGCAGGCCAATTTTGAATCATAGTCATAGCGCCACCTACTGGTAACAGGAAGTTAAAGTCTTTATACTTTGGCTTGTTTCTCTTAGTAGGTTAATCAAATCAATATCAAATTTGTTCCACACAAATAGAAGAAGTTCATAATGCCAGATCATGAAGCTTTTGATGTTTCGTCGAACGCCGTTGCCGTGGCGATGCAGTCTTCGCCGTTAACAACGAAGGTCATTTTGACAGGCTAAAAATGCTCGAAACATAAGCAAACTTGGCAAGTAGATTACAAGGCCGAAATGTAGTTAGGGAATATGATTTTATTGGTTCAGAGTGGCAAATCGGCTCAATAGCGCCCCCTACAAAATTTCGACGAAGCAGCCCTCGCAGTACGTTTGACCTAGATGTATGAAATGTGGTAGGAACATATATCACATATGGACTTCAATAAAAGTCTCTTGGGGCAATGCTCTAAACCCAACCGGAAGTCAGCCATTTTGCATTTCTTATGAATTTCTAGTGTCGTTTTTGTCATTTCCAGGCACTGCACTTTAACGAACTCCTCCTAGGGAATTAATCAGATCAACTTCAAATTTAGTCGGTACAGTCTAAAGACCTTTGTGATGAAAAGTTACTCAAAGCTTGTTGTTTCGTGAAAAGCTGTTCCCGTGGCGACGGAATTTCGATCCTTCGCCATGAACGAAGAAACTGATGTAACTCGACTCCACATCATCAGATCTTTACCAGATTTCACGTGTTTGATTAGACTCCAGGCCTGAAGACATCTGCAGGCCAATTTTGAATCATAGTCATAGCGCCACCTACTGGTAACAGGAAGTTAAAGTCTTGATACTTTGGCTTGTTTCTCTTAGTAGGTCAATCAAATCAATATCAAATTTGTTCCACACAAATACAAGAAGTTCAGAATGCCAGATCATGAAGCTTTTGATGTTTCATCGAACGCCGTTGCCGTGGCGATGCAGTCTTCGCCGTTAACAACGAAGGTCATTTTGAGAGGCTACAAATGCTCGAAACATAAGCAAACTTGGCAAGTAGATTACAAGGCTGAAATGGAGTCATGGAATATGATTTTATTGGTTCAGAGTGGCAAATCGGCTCAATAGCGCCCCCTACAAAATTTCAACGAAGCAGCCCTCGCAGTACGTTTCACCTAGATGTATGAAATTTGGTAGGAACATGTATCACATATGGACTTAAATAAAAGTATATTGGGGCCATGCTCTAAACCTGCATGCAGTGTCTGACGGTCACAGAACTGAATGGCAGCATCGGCCAGAGTCCTCGCGGCGTCCGACGGTCGCGGACGTTCTCAGCCGCGCAGGCCGGAGTCCCGCCGGCACCCCGACGTGCATATTGCGAGGGCCCGCTCATCGCTGCTCGCAGCTTTAATTATTATTCTTATTCTTATTCTTCTTATTTTTAGTGTTTCGTCGCAAAAAGGAGGTGCTTGGGATATTGGGAAGTCTGGGAAATTTGGCACGCAAGCCAGAATTTGCGAAAATTGCAGTCTGATTGGGGTGTCCAGCTGCGGTATGAAATATTGGCTCGCTAGCGCCCCCTATTGAGTAGCCCCAACATCAGGATTCACCCAGCTGTATGAAATTTGGTAGGTATGTGGAACGTGATGAGACGCACAAAAAATCCTCTTGGCCGTTTTCTCTAAACCAAACAGGAATTCGGCCATTTTTGCTTTTATGACGTTTTTTGACCGTTTCAAGGCGTCATACTTTAACGAACTCCTCCCAGAGATTTGGCCCGATTGACTTCAGATTCGGCTAGTCTGCTCTTGAGACCTTGGCAGTGAAAAGTTACTCAAAGATCAAAAAGTTATCGAACTATGTGGCCGTGGCGTGGCGTCAAAGAAACACCATTCGCCACGAAACAGGAAGTTGTTGTAACTCGGCCGTACATTGTCGAATCTGCTCAAAATCTCTCATATGTCATAACATCCTGACCCGGAACACATCTGTATGATATTTTTGAATCCAACTGATAGCGCCACCTAGTGGCAACCGGAAGTTGCACGCTTCGTACTTTGACATCCTGCTCCTCACAGATTCATCAGATCCCTCTCAAATCTTGTCAAACAAGCCTTAAGACCTTGATAATGCTTCATTGTGAAGATTGTAAGAAGTTACTGAAGGGCGGCGACGTGGCGGCTCGGCGAATTTCGATCCTTCGCCATGAACGAATAAACTGATGTATCTTGACTCCACATCATCAGATCTTTACCAGATTTCACGTGTTTGATTAGACTCCAGGCCTGAAGACATCTGCAGGCCAATTTTGAATCATAGTCATAGCGCCACCTACTGGTAACAGGAAGTTAAAGTCTTTATACTTTGGCTTGTTTCTCTTAGTAGGTAAATCAAATCAATATCAAATTTGTTCCACACAAATACAAGAAGTTCATAATGCCAGATCATGAAGCTTTTAATGTTTCGTCGAACGCCGTTGCCGTGGCGATGCAGTGTTCGCCGTTAACAACGAAGGTCATTTTGAGAGGCTAAAAATGCTCGAAACATAAGCAAACTTGGCAAGTAGATTACAAGGCCGAAATGTAGTAACAGAATATGATTTTATTGGTTCAGAGTGGCAAATCGGCTCAATAGCGCCCCCTACAAACTTTTGACGAAGCAGCCCTCGCAGTACGTTTGACCTAGATGTATGAAATGTGGTCGGAACATGTATCACATATGGACTGAAATAAAAGTCTCTTGGGGTCATGCTCTAAACCCAACCGGAAGTCAGCCATTTTGCATTTTATATGAATTTCTCATGTCGTTTTTGTCATTTCCAGGCGCTGCACTTTAACGAACTCCTCCTAGGGAATTCATCAGATCAACTTCAAATTTGGTCGGTACAGTCTAAAGACCTTTGTGATGAAAAGTTACTCAAAGCTTGTTGTTTCGTGAAAAGCTGTTGCCGTGGCGACGCATCCTTCGCCGTTAACAACGAAGGTCATTTTGAGAGGCTAAAAATGCTCGAAACATAACCAAACTTGGCAAGTAGATTACAAGGCCGAAATGTAGTTATGGAATATGATTTTATTGGTTCAGAGTGGCAAATCGGCTCAATAGCGCCCCCTACAAAATTTCAACGAAGCAGCCCTCGCAGTACGTTTCACCTAGATGTATGAAATTTGGTAGGAACATGTATCACATATGGACTTAAATAAAAGTCTCTTGGGGCCATGCTCTGAACCTGCATGCAGTGTCTGACGGTCACGGAACTGAATGACAGCATCAACCAGAGTCCTCGCGCCGTCCGACGGTCGCGGACGTTCTCGGCCGCGCAGGCCGGAGTCCCGCCGGCACCCCGACGTGCATATTGCGAGGGCCCGCCCATCGCTGCTCGCAGCTTTAATTCTTCTTATTATTCTTATTTTTAGTGTTTCGTCGCAAAAAGGAGGTGCTTGGGATATTGGGAAGTCTGTGAAATTTGGCACGCAAGCCAGAATTTGCGAAAATTGCAGTCTGATTGGGGTGTCCAGCTACGGTATGAAATATTGGCTCGCTAGCGCCCCCTATTGAGTAGCCCCAACATCAGGTTTCACCCAGCTGTATGTAAGTTGGTAGGTATGTGGAACGTGATGAGACGCACCAAAAATCCTCTTGGAAGTTTTCTCTAAACCAAACAGGAAGTCGGCCATATTTGCATTTATGACGTTTTTTGACCGTTTCAAGGCGTCATACTTTAACGAACTCCTCCCAGAGATTTGACCCGATTGACTTCAAATTCGGCTAGTCTGCTCTTGAGACCTTGGCAGTGAAAAGTTACTCAAAGATCAAAAAGTTATCGAACTATGTGGCCGTGGCGTGGCGTCAAAGAAACACCATTCGCCACGAAACAGGAAGTTGTTGTAACTCGGCCGTACATTGTCGAATCTGCTCCAAATCTCTCATATGTCATAACATCCTGACCCGGAACACATCTGTATGATAATTTAGACTCATAGTGATAGCGCCACCTAGTGGCAACCGGAAGTTGTACGCTGCGTACTTTGACATCCTGCTCCTCACAGATTAATCAGATCCCTCTCAAATGTTGTCAAACAAGCCTTAAGACCTTGATAATGCTTCGTTGTGAAGATTGTAAGAAGTTACTGAAGGGCGGCGACGTGGCGGCTCGGCGAATTTCGATCCTTCGCCATGAACGAATAAACTGATGTAACTCGACTCCACATCATCAGATCTTTGCCAGATTTCACGTGTTTGATTAGACTCCAGGCCTGAAGACATATCCAGGCCAATTTTGAATCATAGTCATAGCGCCACCTACTGGTAACAGGAAGTTAAAGTCTTTATACTTTGGCTTGTTTCTCTTAGTAGGTAAATCAAATCAATATCAAATTTGTTCCACACAAATACAAGAAGTTCATAATGCCAGATCATGAAGCTTTTGATGTTTCGTCGAACGCCGTTGCCGTGGCGATGCAGTCTTCGCCGTTAACAACGAAGGTCATTTTGACAGGCTAAAAATGCTCGAAACATAAGCAAACTTGGCATACACATTTAAAGCCCTAAATGTAGTTGTATAATATGATTTTATTGGTTCAGAGTGGCAAATCGGCTCAATAGCGCCCCCTAAAAAATTTCAACGAAGCAGCCCTCGCAGTACGTTTCACCTAGATGTATGAAATTTGGTAGGAACATGTATCACATATGGACTTAAATAAAAGTATATTGGGGCCATGCTCTGAACCTGCATGCAGTGTCTGACGGTCACAGAACTGAATGGCAGCATCAACCAGAGTCCTCGCGCCGTCCGACGGTCGCGGACATTCTCGGCCGCGCAGGCCGGAGTCCCGCCGGCACTCCGACGTGCATGCACCCCGACGTGCATATAGCGAGGGCCCGCTCATCGCTGCTCGCAGCTTTAATTAGGGCCCGAGCACCGACGTAGTCGGAGCGGAGGACCTATTGAATTTCGAATGTTTATTATTAGGGCCCGAGCACCGACGTAGTCGGAGCGGAGGACCTATTGAATTTCGAATGTTTATTATTCTTATTAGGGCCCGAGCACCGACGTAGTCGGAGCGGAGGACCTATTGAAACCGTAATGTTTATTATTATTAGGGCCCGAGCACCGACGTAGTCGGAGCGGAGGACCTATTGAAACCGTAATGTTTATTAGGGCCCGAGCACCGACGTAGTCGGAGCGGAGGACCTATTGAATTTCGAATGTTTATTATTATTATTATTAGGGCCCGAGCACCGACGTAGTCGGAGCGGAGGACCTATTGAATTTCGAATGTTTATTATTCTTCTTATTATTATTATTATTATTTTTAGTGTTTCGTCGCAAAAAGGAGGTGCTTGGGATATTGGGACGTTTGTGAAATTTGGCACGCAAGCCAGAATTTGCGAAAATTGCAGTCTGATTGGGGTGTCCAGCTGCGGTATGAAATATTGGCTCGCTAGCGCCCCCTATTGAGTAGCCCCAACATCAGGTTTCACCCAGCTGTATGAAAGTTGGTAGTTATGTGGAACGTGATGAGACGCACCAAAAATCCTCTTGGAAGTTTTCTCAAAACCAAACAGGAAGTCGGCCATTTTTACTTTTATGACGGTTTTTGACCGTTTCAAGGCGTCATACTTTAACGAACTCCTCCCAGAGATTTGACCCGATTGACTTCAGATTCGGCGAGTCTGCTCTTGAGACCTTGGCAGTGAAAAGTTACTCAAAGATCAAAAAGTTATCGAACTATGTGGCCGTGGCGTGGCGTCAAAGAAACACCATTCGCCACGAAACAGGAAGTTGTTGTAACTCGGCCGTACATTGTCGAATCTGCTCAAAATCTCTCATATGTCATAACATCCTGACCCGGAACACATCTATATGATAATTTAGAATCATAGTGATAGCGCCACCTAGTGGCAACCGGAAGTTGTACGCTGCGTACTTTGACATCCTGCTCCTCACAGATTAATTAGATCCCTCTCAAATGTTGTCAAACACGCCTTAAGACCTTGATAATGCTTCGTTGTGAAGATTGTAAGAAGTTACTGAAGGGCGGCGACGTGGCGGCTCGGCGAATTCCGATCCTTCGCCATGAACGAATAAACTGATGTAACTCGACTCCACATCATCAGATCTTTGCCAGATTTCACGTGTTTGATTAGACTCCAGGCCTGAAGACATATGCAGGCCAATTTTGAATCATAGTCATAGCGCCACCTACTGGTAACAGGAAGTTAAAGTCTTTATACTTTGGCTTGTTTCTCTTAGTAGGTAAATCAAATCAATATCAAATTTCTTCCACACAAATACAAGAAGTTCATAATGCCAGATCATGAAGCTTTTGATGTTTCGTCGAACGCCGTTGCCGTGGCGATGCAGTCTTCGCCGTTAACAACGAAGGTCATTTTGAGAGGCTAAAAATGCTCGAAACATAAGCAAACTTGGCAAGTAGATTACAAGGCCGAAATGTAGTTACAGAATCTGATTTTATTGGTTCAGAGTGCCAAATCGGCTCAATAGCGCCCCCTACAAAATTTCGACGAAGCAGCCCTCGCAGTACGTTTGACCTAGATGTATGAAATGTGGTAGGAACATGTATCGCATATGGACTTCAATAAAAGTCTCTTGGGGCTATGCTCTAAACCCAACCGGAAGTCAGCCATTTTGCATTTGTTATGAATTTCTCATGTCGTTTTTGTCATTTCCAGGCGCTGCACTTTAACAAACTCCTCCTAGGGAATTCATCAGATCAACTTCAAATTTGGTCGGTACAGTCTAAAGACCTTTGTGATGAAAAGTTACTCAAAGTTTGTTGTTTCGTGAAAAGCTGTTGCCGTGGCGACGGAATTTCGATCCTTCGCCATGAACGAATAAACTGATGTAACTCGACTCCACATCATCAGATCTTTACCAGATTTCACGTGTTTGATTAGACTCCAGGCCTGAAGACATATGCAGGCCAATTTTGAATCATAGTCACAGGGTTTGTGGGCACACCATGAGAAAAGTACTTCTCTGATCTAAATATGTGCAAACTAAGATGCTTGGAGAGCAGAAATTAGATGAAAGTGGTTGTCAAGCCACCGTCAGTGTGCATCAGTATAAATGATCTGTCCAGAGCTTCTTCGTGAGAATCAGGTTGAACGTTATAATGAATGCTTCACACTACAATCTAAAGTTACAGAACAGCTTAAAATGAAAACAGTGTTAAATTAAAGTGTTCAAGTAAAAGTAAATGGCACTGTTTTGTTAACTTTCATGTAAGTCCAAACACAATCAGCAGGACACTGCAGGGAGTTGAACCCCATCCCAGTAAACTGGGAGTACCACTTACCAGTGCCTTTTGCTTTTTGGTCTAGACAGAAGGTCAAGCAAAACCTACATTAACAGCATATGAGTGGCAATATTTAATATTACAGAATTCTTGTGAATCACTTGGATTTCAAATGCTCATAAGTAATCGCATTTTTGATTAAGTGCTTAAAGAGCAAAGTACATGTTAATGTGTTATATTTTAAATGCTATGCAGCATAGATTCGGTTTCATAAATGAGCTTAATGTTTAATATGTTTAATTTGAAATTCTGTACTCAGTTATAGTCATGGTTTAAATGCTCAAGAACATACTGTATCTGTTTCAAAATGCTGTTTTAATGCAGGAAAAGAAACCAGAGTTTATATATGAATTTTATTTATATAGCGCTTTTCACAGACAATAATATCACAAAGTGCTTAACAGAGCAGACATTTAAAAGCATAAAAACAACAATGTCAATAAAGTTTCTACACAGAGAAAAGTAAAAACAGCCCAAACACTGAACTTATTGAAAGGTTTGATCTAAATATGTGCAAACTAAGATGCTTGGAGATCAGAAATTAGATGAAAGTGGTTGTCAAGCCACTGTCAGTGGGCATTAGTATAAATGATCTGTCCAGAGCTTCTTCGTGAGAATCAGGTTGAACGTTATAATGAATGAGTCACACTACAATCTAAAGTTACAGAAGAGCTTAAAATGAAAACAGTTTTAAATTAAAGTGTTCAAGTAAAAGTATATGGCACTACTGTTTTGTTAACTTTCATGTAAGTCCAAATACAATCAGCAGGACACTGCAGGGAGTTGAACCCCATCCCAGTAAACTGAGAGTACCACTTACCAGTGCCTTTTGCTTTTTGGTCTAGACAGAAGGTCAAGCAAAACCTACATTAACAACAGCATATGAGTGGCAATATTTAATATTACAGAATTCTTGTGAATCACTTGGATTTCAAATGCTCATAAGTAATCGCATTTTTGATTAAGTGCTTAAAGAGCAAAGTACATGTTAATGTGTTATATTTTAAATGCTATGCAGCATAGATTCGGTTTTATAAATGAGCTTAATGTTTAATTTAACTCAGTTATAGTCATGGTTTAAATGTTCAAGAACATACTGTATCTGTTTCAAAATGCTGTTTTAATGCAGGAAAAGAAACCAGAGAGAATTATATATATATATATATATATATATATATATATATATATATATATATATATATATATATATATATATATATATATATATATATATATATATATATATATATATATATATATATATATATATATATATATAGAGTGCTTTTCACAGACAATAATATCACAAAGCGCTTAACAGAGCAGACATCTAAAAGCATAAAAAACAACAATGTCAATAAAGTATATACACAGAGAAAATAAAAAAATAAAAATGTAAAACATATTTTAAGAGCAGGTCTAGGACATGGGTTTACTTTGTACACAAACGCCAGCCTAAACAGGTGGGTTTTGAGCTGGTTTTTAAATGTCGTCACAGTATCTGCGAGGCAGATACAGACAGAATGAACATCATAACAGAGTTATAACGCATTCAATGCATATGACAGAACCATGGCAGGTCCAGGGTCCAGATATAACCACGATCCTTTGAAACCTGTGAGGCGAGAAAGCACAAAGACTCCGGGGAAGAAGCAAAGTCAGTAATGTGCGTTCATGGTATCGGTAATAGAGTGAATAATATGAATAATAAAAATGATATCAGCAGTGGGAGTCAACAGGGCCATGGTGGGAGGAAGGACCAGGGTCCACATAAAACCACGATCCATGGAACCTGTGAGGCGAAAAAGCACAAAGACTCCGGGGAAGAAGCAAAGTCAGTAATGTGCATGAATGACACATGAATTCATACAGAATGCGAGAGAGAAGAGAAGCTCAGTGTATCCTAGGAAGTCCCCCAGTAGTCTAAGCCTATAGCAGCTTATTTAGGGGCTGGTCCAAGGCAAACCTGAGCCAGCCCCAACTATAAGCACTACCACAAAGGAAAGTCTTAAGCCTACTCTTAAATATGGTGAGTGTGTCTGCCCCCCCAGACTGAAACAGTTAGAATGTATTCATTTTTTTCTTAGTGAGCAGCTTTATGTGAAAAAGAGCATACAATTGCATCGTGATCACTGAAATATGCTGGCAGTACTATAGTTTGTGTATCATACTGCGTTGTTTTAATGTACACATGGTCAATTAATGTGCCTTTCCCAGTAGTGGGCTGAGAGACAACCTGAATGTACCCTTTATCTGTCATAAAATCATAAATGATTGAGGATTTCAAAATGTTGTCATTGAAATCTCCCATTACAGCAATTGTATCACTAAGTGGATCCAAGGACTCAAGTAGATTGTTTAAATGTGCTTTAAACAATGGCATGGGATATGATGGCGGGCGATAGATGACTGCTATCAATATGTTGTAAGTAACACAGTTGTATACCAGACATTCTAAATTGACATGTGGTAGATTAATAATGTTGTATGTCAACTTGTCTGCACTATACATGCCAACACCGCCATGATGCTGGTTTTGCAAGGCAATCAATGACGGATTGTCACTAGTATATGATGCACTTCGAGGACAGCTATCAAAATGAAAACCATCAATGTTGATTGCCTGTGTAGAGGGAGCAGCAGGTAGCCATGTTTCTGTAACAGCAATACAGTGAAGGTTCAAACGTTGTGTAAATACTGTTAAATCTGCCACATGGCGAGGCAAGCTTTGCACGTTCATCAAAAACACATTAAAAGCACGATCAGGTAATTTCTGCTGTGTCATATTGTCAGTTAAATATGGTTCCATGCGTTGAAGTGCATGTTGAATATTTTCCTTACAATAAATAGCTTTCTCCTCGAAATCTTGAATAACTAACCCTGACAGATTTCTCACACGACTCAGTGCCACATATGCTTGTCCAGCGGCAAAGATTTTCTTCAGGGAAACCACAGCTTTATCAACTGTAATACCCTGTACCTTATGCACTGTACACGCCCAAGCCAGTTTTAGTGGAAATTGTCGTCGCAATCCTCCATTACTACTGACCTTATCTTCTTCAGGTTTGATACCTGTGGAAGTCGTGGATTGTGTTGAGAATGATGCACTTTGTTTTCTGCACTGTGCGCCAACTAGTTTATCATCAAATTCAACATAGATCATTTGAGGAAAAGTGCTGTTACTTGAAGTTATTATATCAGTTATGGTGCCACATACACCGTTAACAAGACCATCCATAACATCAACATTCTTTGTAAGCATTACTCGAGCATTTTTCCCCAAAAGCAGTTTTTCAGTTAAACATGTATGATATACTTTAGCATGATGTTTTCTTTTCAACTGTCGTTTGCCGGTTTTTTTATTATTTTCATAATCCTGGGCATTTATTTCAATATGATCTGGACAGAATTTGAATAACTGTTTCACATTGTGCTCATTCACTTGCATATTTGTCGGGAAAATGTGTAAATCTTGGGAATCCTCACCTGTTTCACATTGTTTTAGGACCGTAAGGTCCCCTGGTGACATTGGGCTGTCTTTTGATCGTGTTCTTAAGCGGTTTAATAGCTGTGCAAAAGCTTGATCTTTTTGCCTCACAATTGTTTTTAACTCCACAATTTTGAAATTGTTGGACCATAAGTTATCAGATGCAAAATCAATACAAAGTGGTTTCCCTTTCACAGGAGGCAGTTGGAAGAAATCACCAACAGCTATTACACAAACTTTTCCAAATGTGGAGAAGTCTCCAGTTTGTTTGATTTGACGCAGTCGACCATGAACGTATGTGAGTAGTTTGTTGTCAACCATGGAAATCTCATCTATAATTACTATCTGCAGAGAACGATATTTTACTCGTAATGTGTTCAGTTTCTCCTCCCCTAAAGGTGTGTATGGTAACTGAATATTAGTTCCAATGCTAAATGTACTGTGAATGGTTGCTGCATGTAAATTGTATGCAGCAATCCCAGTTGGAGCAGTCAACAATACACAAACGTCATCAGGATGTTCACAGGTTGGTGACAGTAAGCGTGTTGCTTCGTATTGGATAGCCTTGATTACATGACTTTTGCCTGTTCCTGCGCCCCCTGTAATGAAAACGGTAAGCGGTGGTGGATTCTCTCCCTTGACTTTCTTTAAACACCAGTTCCTTACATCATTAAATATTGCCATTTGTAGTTCATTCAATGATCGAATCAATGCTAAACCTTCTTCTCTACTCAGTGTGTTGTTTTTTTCTAGACGTGCACCTGCTTGTTGACTCATTGATAGATCTGGAATATGTTCTGGTTCTTCTTCGGCTACCTGTTCCTGCGCTTTCATTTCTTCCTCACATTCTAAGCGCTCAAGCTCTTGTTCGGGGCACATCTGACACCAGGCATCCTCTAAGATACCTTCATTTTCAATCGTGGCTTGGACTCTATCTAACACATCAGCATCAATTTCAAAGGCACTGCTATTCCTCTCAACAATTGTTTTCACAGAAAGTTTGGAGCCATCAGTATATTTGATGTTACCAGTCATATAAAACTGTTCAAATGTTTCAAATGTTGTGGGTTTTAGCTGGGCGTCAACTCGATGTGGTACAAATAACTGAAGTCTACTCTGATAAAACTGTTCTGGAGACTTTGTTTCAGAAAAATGCGCAAAACGTATAACTGCAGCTGGTGATCGTGTTCTTTTGGTTATGTATCCTAAGTTGTTGCTCAAACCAATTTTTGTTTGAGAGTTTTCGTTTTTAGACAACGGTCTATATTCTGATGCAAATGTTGCCAAACACATGTTATTAAAGGTGTCATCTTTTGGCCGATTCTTATATCGGTCACCTATACCAGGCATCCACATATCTTCTGATGTCAGCTCTTGGTGTTGCGCCTTTTCCTTCAACACATTTAATGGCAAACTCATTTTAACCACATTATCACCTGTTGGGACAAACACAACTTTTCTGGAACATTCTTTAAGATGCAAATTCATAACTCTATAGGCTGCCTCTTGAGCACAAACATCTCTATTATACAAGTATACACGGCCTAATTTAGTCAATGCTTCTTTAGCATCAACATTCCCTTGTGTGGAGGCTTCTTTTTGCGCATTTCCCAACAATAGTCCAACTTCTCGTTCAGATTTAGAAATGTATGAAATAATATACACAAGGCATGCGTATGGATCACAAACATATTGTAAGTCCAAATTTGCATTCCAACATTTTAAGAGCGACTTATTATATTGATTGATCCATATCTCATCAACTGCCCTCTTCAGCACAACATGTGTATTTTTCCCCATACATTTGTAGGCAGCTTCAAAAGTATCCTGATTCAAACCTAGGCTGTCAAACAATTTATTCACATCATCATGTTTCACTGACTCATCTGAGAGAGCAGTTTTTAATTTTGACATCAACTCTTTCGCATCAACCCTTTTGACACACTGACACTGTGTCAAGTCATTTGCATTCATTTCATCACAGTTGCATGCTGTTGAGCCATCATCTTTAGGTGAAATGCGAGATATGAACGTGCGATTAGAAGGTGGTCTTGGAAAAGCAAATCGACAAGCAGTATTCTTTTTCCGACACGTTTTGGAATGTCTTTTGGAATGCTGCTGCACAGATGTTACAATGTCTAACAAGACGTCATCATCTGATGGTAATCCACATGTGATATACTTGTCAATAAACTGAATCACCTCTTCATCTGTGTTTTTATCTATTTGAGGCGCATTCTCGATCCAGAATAAACAATGCACATGTGGTGAACCACGTTGTTGAAATTCAACACGATAAAAATAGTCTGTCATCTTTCCTATTGGATGTAATGGAGACCTAAGTACTTCCTTCAAATAGATATGCCAGCGATAATCAAACATCCGTGCTGCAGTAACAGGATTACAACGCAAGAGCTCACACTTGTCGGCCCACTGTAAATCTTCTGCAGTTTGCGGTCTACCCTGTTGTTTCAATAAACTAGAAATGAGATTTGGCCATCGCATATCTGCGGATGAAAATGAACCAAACCACGTTGGGAGACCTATTTGTCGAACACATGCCACCAAATCTTTTTGAGCTCCCTGCCAAAATGCTGGAGTACCACGAATAGGTCTAAGGAATCGATACCCTTCATCAAACTGCAATAGTTTTCTCAAAGAGTCTTGATCTTTAAACACATCATTCGATACGTTTTGTGAATTACAACCCCCTTTGCCCTTGCGTAAAGCTATGGATACACTTGATAAAACCTGATAGACTTCTGATACATACTGAGCATAAAAGATGTACTCACAACTTCGGGCAAACCTACCATCTGCATGTAATATTCTTGCGTTAAAATACTTAGCCAATGTCAATTTCGTTATCCTATCTTTATGATATGTATTATTTCCTTGTGGAAACAACACTGGGAAGCATTTTGCTTCATTTGAGGGATCTGTAAGCAATTTTACAGGATTATTGCCTTCAGCTGGAGCAATATTTAAGATATTATCCAAATATTGATCTAGCATTTCTTGACCAATATCAATTGGCATAAGACAAGTGTCGGAATGAATACCATACCGTTGTCCATCATAGAGCTCATCGTCATTACCATCTGCAGTGTCACCAGTTTCTGTATTTGAAGCACTCTCTTTAGCTTCTACATCAGCATTTTCTTCCTTGCAAAATGCATTCAGCCACTCCTCGTTAAATTTGACATCTTTATAATGAATGTTACTTTTTCTCAAAAAAAGCAAGGCTTGTCTTACATGCATGGTATCAACAAATTTATACTCATAATGTCCTTTATATGTTAGCTTACGTTTCAATTTGACACGCAACAGCGATCCATCATCTGAGTGAGGAAGCAAGTTAGTGGTTTGAACTACGTTGGCTGGAACACATGTTACTGGTCCATGTACACCATTTTGTCCACCTTTGGGTAATGCCAAGACTTTCATAAATGGAATCTGAAGTGCTATTAGATGTTGTTCTAAATTGTTTAGACAAGCTAATTCTGTGGGAATTGGATCTATTGTCAAATTGTTAACATTACATTGAGCTGGTACTTCACCTTTTTTAAGTTTAGAATGGCAAGTGAAGCATATCCACGGGTGTCCCATAGCGGTCTCCAAAAGTTGGCAAGGTGGTGCACAGTGATCATTACATTTGTGAACAAAATCATAGCTGATGCATTTGTCTGCATTAAGCAATATTTTTTTGTTCTTTCTATAAGCATCTCTCTTACAATGCAAAACCTGACGCTCAAACAGTAATCTATGGCAAACACTACACACAAAATCTGGGCCATTTCTAACATGGGATGTAAACTGCTCCATCACAAAGTCAAAGTCCTTCGACTTCTCTTTTTTCTTTTGCCTCTTCAATGCAATACCTTTAATGACACTTTCCTTGAATTTAGGATTGTGATGGTATTTCTCTTTACTGCTCGTTTTAACCTTATCACGGTGCAAATCATCTACTTTGTACTTAGTCGTACTCAATAGTTTCTTTTTATCTTTATGCAAATCATCTACTTTGTACTTAGTCTTACTCAATAGTTTCTTTTTCTCTTTATAAAACTCATCTACTTTGTACTTAGTCTTACTCAATAGTTTCATTTTCTCTTTATGAAAGTCATCTACTTTGTACTTAGTCTTACTCAATAGTTTCATTTTCTCTTTATGAAAGTCATCTACTTTGTACTTAGTCTTACTCAATAGTTTCATTTTCTCTTTATGCAAATCATCAACTTTGTATTTAGTCTTACTCAATAGTTTCATTTTATCTTTATGCAAATCATCAACTTTGTATTTAGTCTTACTCAATAGTTTCATTTTATCTTTATGCAAATCATCAACTTTGTATTTACTCTTACTTTGTTGTTTAATGTCTTCCATGTGCATCATATATATTTTCCTGGAAACACTTTTAGTACTTTGTTGATACAATGCATTAGCCTCATAATGCATTTTCATAAGGAATTTGGTTTTCTTCTTTAAATACTTTGACGGAGATAAACTACATGGCTGTTCTTCAACATTCTCCTTTACATGTGAGACTGCAGATGCATCTTGAGGTTTTCTTCTACACATGTACGGTGTGTCTGGTACAATCGTTTCTTGACAAACATTCAAGCAATTATGGTCAGGATGAACAATATGATCAGAATCAACAACAGTTGTACAGCAGGTGTCATTCTGCAATGTTTCCAATGGACTACACGGTTTTGTCTTCTGTGATCTAGTTCTGTACCCTTTGTCAAATGAAATATTGTTTTTGCATAAGCCATAACACGATTGCAGTCCAGGTCGATGAACACAAACTACATTTTCATAATGATTGCCAGCAAGATTTTCTAAATATATGCAATGTTTGGAGAAAAGGTTGCTGGTGCAACTATATTTTAGCCACCTTCCATCAAGAAATGTAAATATGTTTACTCCTAATTTATCTGCTGCTGCTTGTATTTCAACTTCCGTAGCCCAGGTCTTAACTTTTCGCATTTGAGTAATAGTTAAGTACTGTGACACTGAAGAATACACGCTCCTCAAATTCTTCACATAGTGGGCAGCATTCATTTCCAACTGTCTAACAATAGCTCGTCGAACTGTGAGATGATTCTTTTGTGTTCCACTTACAGCTTGAGAGACAGCTCGAAAGAAACAATTACCATCAGCCAATATGCTTTCATTTTTGCATGGGACTCCTAATAGACCAACACGTGTAGGTTCCGCTGTGTGTGTTTTTTCATGTTGTATTCTTAAGCGTGTGCACAAAGCTTGTGACACACGTTCACAAATTGGTGTAAAGTCCAGATTGTTATTTTCAACTTCAGTAACAAATTCAACATCCGAGTTAACTTCGGAAACATGTGTTTTATCTAAATCAATCTCAGCAGCAATATTCTCATCAGACGTTGTACCACTCGGTGTTACTTTTAAACGCTTGTTACGCTTGTTACTTCTACCAATGTTGATGTTCAGTTCATCTTCAAGTATCACCAAATCCAAATCCTGAGTTACAAATGTTTTAGAATCTTGACACAACACTGTTGGTTTTGCAACAAGACTACTCACCTGGGGAAGTTCTGGTACATGTGAAGAACCCAACCCAAGCTCATGAGTAGCTAAGCCTATGACAGAATCTATTTGCATCTCTGATGTACTTACGGGCAGACTGTTGGGTTTTGCAGGACTCTCAATGACACAAACACCACTTATTTCAAAAGGCTTTTGATGACCACCAAGCCCTTCAGACAGATGGCAAATGTGCTCGTATACATCGTCCATTGAAGCGAAATACAGAACAACACTCTTTCCCTCTCCATCAACCATGCCACTAGCATTGCGTGCATGCGAGTCAACCATTGCATACTGTCCATTTCCCTTAATGATTGAGCACGTACTGCCACACAACGTCAGAAGACATGTGGTGTATTTGGACAAGATCTGCACCAGTCCACTATGAAGTGTGCTGATGGTATGATTTTCAATCAGGTCACCTTCAACCACATTTACATATCCTGACACAAAGTCGTTAGCATAACTAAATTGAAAATGATGTCCATCAATAAGTCTCTGCTTAGGCAAGTCATTGACACACAACAAAGCAGACGATCCGCTGATCGCCTCGCTTTCTCTCAAACGTGTGTACAACTGGTCACCTGAAAGCAACACCGAGTCCAGATCTGTTGTCTGCCATGAGAAGACACTCTCTCTACTATGTTTTGCTAAACTTACCAACGCAATTGCCATGCACTGAACTCCTCCAAATGTAAACCTCTTATCCCCCTGGTGAAATGATCCCATTACAGTGTTACCAAGCCTGACAGAACTGCCTGCCTCAACATCAGTTGCAACATTCATGTCACCACTGCTGTCAAGATCACAACTGACAGAATGTGTGTCTACACTCTCTGTAAACCCAGTAGCACACTCCATGTCAGTATCAGTTTGGTACTGAACTGAAAGGCTATGAATACCCCACCACCCAGCGTTTAAAGACCTCTTTAGATCCCTAATGTGATACATCAGGTCTGCCATGCACGTGTTGAAAACGGCCACAGGCGTGCCATACGCAGATGCAAACCCGGACGTGGCGTCACGTACGCCACAATCAACTACGACAAAAAACTTGCCGTGTTGAAGAACAGTAATAACTGCACCGCCGAGGTTCAAAAGACACATTTGATCTCTATTGAGTAGTTCTTCCATTTTTCGCGACAGCACAGTCTCACAGGTATTGTACTCAGGCTTGCCCACATCAACTGCCCAGCTAATGCCAAACACAGCACTCTGTTTTAGCACCGTGCACAGTTGTTCCTCTGCTCCACTACTTTCATGGCTTGCCGTTTCCAATTTCATACTTTCTACACGTACGCTATCAACCTCTGGCCCCTTCCATGTGCATACAGGAGTAATCACATGTTTGATTGCAGCAACAACACTACGTGCAAGACCTGTGTTCGCATTAGACTGTCCATCTGCTTTGCAGAACACAGTCCCAGCCACAACAGCCGCTTGCCGTTTGTTTGCACAGATGCACTCATTAGGATTAGAACCAGTCTGACCTTTGATGTTTCTTTGTGTGCAGCCCTTAAGGTGGTCACTCTCTCTCACATCCACTTGCAGAGCCCTGGAAGGTGATGTTGGCGTTGAGGAGAGTTCCACAGCCTGGGGGATCGGCAGACAAAGAACATTTAAAAACATGTACTTGCTTAAAAACTGATTTCAGTGTAATCTAACTGCATTTTCACTAACATGTTCTGTTACATCATGTAATTTTGTAGCTGGTTGTGTAGCCACGTGTATAGCGTTAACATGGTAGCATGTAATGGTCAAAGGAGACACGTGTTTAAAAAGTATGAAGAACACCCACCTCTGCATTCACATCCACTGGCAGTGATGTTGGCATTGAAGACAGTTCCACAGCCTGGTCCTGGGGGATCGGCACCTTATAAAGGGACAAAGAAAAAGAACATTTAAAAACATGTACTTGCTTAAAAACTGATTTCAGTGTAATTGAACTGCATTTTCAATAACATGTTATATTAGCTCATTTCAATACAAGTATGAAGAACACCCACCTCTGCATTCACAGCCACTGGCAGTGATGTTGGCGTTGAAGACGGATCCACAGCCTGGTCCTGGGGAATCGGCACCTTCATAAAGAGATCATAAAGAGAAAAAGAACATTTAAAAACATGTACTTGCTTAAAAACTGATTTCAGTGTAATCTAACTGCATTTTCAATAACATGTTCTATTAGCTCATTTCAATATAAGTATGAACACACACCTCTGCATTCACAGCCACCGTCTCTGATGGCTCCACAGGGATGTTTGCAACACTAGGCGTGTCCACCTACAAAATAATGCATTGACAGTTAACTTTCAGCACAGTGCAATGTACAAATGCAGAAATGTCTTTACTTGCATACACTGCATAAAATTCAATTTGGTATACACAAAAACACACCTGCTGCTCTGTCACCGTCTTGCCTGAAACTGCCTTCTGGAGAAGTCCCATGCGTCGTTCCTAAATTGAGATAAACAACAAACATTTGTAAGCACAACTTGCAACATTTCCGTATGGAAATATAATCATTTCTGACTTTTAAAATGATATAGATAGACAGAGGACATGTAGTTGCAAGTTACCTTTCTGCATTGTGAAACAACTGGTGGGCATGCGGCTGGGGATGCAGCTGGACTTGGAAAATGCGATGGCACAACAGCATCCATGGCATCCAAGATGGCGCTGCTGAACCTCCAGAGACGTACAGAACATTCTTTGACAACCTGAAATATACAGCAGAAGAAATATTATGGACACCTTGCTACACAAACCCTATCCATACTATTATGATCATAAATATTTCCGTGTTTTTCAGCAAATAAATGAAACTTCACAAACCTGCTGATTAACAAGCCTCCTCTTGGGTGCGTCGCAAGACTGTTCTGGTTTCCCCAAATGATGTCTCTGTAATGACAAAAGCATTCCTCATATTAAACACGTGTCTCTTTTGACCATTACATGCTAACGCTATACACGTGTCTGCACAATCAGCTACAAAATAACAGTCTGCAATCATTTACCTTATTGCCACATCCAGCAAATGTCCACTCAGAAGGGTCTGGGCGGCGTGGCACGTAGCGGACCTCTCCCTTCACGACCACCTTCGGCGAGATCCTGCGAGTAGGAGGCGATGTCTTTGGAGAAACATCTGGCTTCTTGGTAGAAACAGGATCCAGCACCTTCCTCAGCAGGTGGTCATGTGCAGCCGAAAAGAACGCCTTTGCCAAGATGGGCATCCCGTCAGAGTCACTCAAATGCACCTACAAAGCAATAACAGAGAAATGACTTAACACACAACCTACGAATCAATATAAATCTGCCATGAATTGATTGCTATAATCTATAAACAAAAATACATCACACTTCTGCACATGTCAACCTATTTTACTTACGCTGTCTTTGTACCACAGCTGGAGGTCGTTCATAGGAAACTGCTCAGCAACAGACCAGTACCGGACACCTTAACATGAGAAGAAAAAGCCAGAGTTACCAAAAAGGCCTAAATGATTTTCAACAGTCTTTTTTGACAGAAAACAAGATGTAGACAAAACAATTATGCAGTGCACAGATGTGATCTCTTTTCTGATATTTCTATCATTATGACTTTTTGGAAGACATGGCCTTGACATTGATTCCATTTACTAACAAAATATGATTGTAATGGAATATATGAATCGTGATTTATGCAAATCAAACAAACAAAATAAATTATAGAAAATCTAAATATCAACTCGTAAACATGTAACTATTCATAAGTGACATTTCATGAAACACACCTGCAGATACAGCCTTAATACGGTACTGATTTCGCAAGTGCTCCTGCACGTCCACCGGTACGTTGAGCCTTGGAGGAAAATCCACCACCACCACCTAAAAATAAACAACAGATGTTCATAAGTTATTTTATCCAAACACGATACCAAACATCACAACTTATACACAAACATCATTTCTAGTAGAAGATATATCTTACCTCATCCCATTTCTCGCAAACACTACCAAGGAGCAGGGCGAACTCTTCACCAGCCTCGATGACGGTTCTACTGGAAGTGAGGTTGTTGGATGGGGCCAAAACACAGACAACATCAGGTGTACGATCCAACGCAGCATTCCGCACCTCAGCCCGCAAGTCCTTCGCGGCGGCCCCGGGCGTAGACATCACACCATAAGAAAATGCTGCTGGCATCTCCACGAAACCATCTGCAATGCCTCGCAGATGTGAGTCGCCTACAAGAAGGACAAACTAAACACAAAATGGCATTTTTAGAATGACAAACAAATAATCATACAGAAATCCACACCGTTCTTGATGATTTGTCAACGCAAATATACCTTCTTGTCTGGAGAGTGCTCTATAAAGACCAACTTGTGTTGCTTCCCGGTCACGGTGGAAGTTGGCCATTTCTTCGCTGGATTGCGAAATCCCGTTCCATCAACTATTGAATAGACAAGGAAAACAAAATAAACACTATGAAACATAATACTACATAATACATTGAAACACAACAGTGCACATTCCAGACATGTAAAAATAAAATACAGCTTACACATAGAACAGCAATTATGAAAAGCAGTTGCCAACATACCAGAAGAAACGGAGGGTCTTTGAGGGTTCATTTCCAAGGGACGACGCATCTCTGCAATCTTCTTGGCTGCCTGAGATCGGCGGTAAGATCGTCCACGAGGCATCTGAAAGTATATTAGTTCATTGATAAGTCATGACATCACAAGATGTTGCTGTTCAGCATTACAAAATGCCACATGCTAGGAAAGCTTATTTCTAATACATCCATGATTATAACATCAATGGCCGTGCAGAGAGACAGACACAGAGACAGAGAGAGAGCTTTATTTTTAAGTACATAGGCTAATGTGTAGCCTACGCAAAAAAAGTCACCAGGAGCCATGCGCACGTGTGCCATGAGGCCTTCACTGACCTCTGTAAATGCAAGAACTAATCTTAGAAAACATCGTAGAACACTTTCCGTAATCACCACAACACCTAACATAACAGGTTAACATTATATGTCACTAAGTCCGTTACACTATTAAAACATCTTAGCTAACCAAACTGTTGTACAAATGTTACTTCATAACAAAGTTCTCGTGAAACTGCCGACACATAACGCACCACTGCTACAGACTGGACGCAAAGTTACGTAACACCACAGAACTGAAACTTACCTTGGCAGAGAAAGAAAGTCGTTTGGAGATCAACCTTCGTAGAGTCCTTTCGGGTCTTGAAGATGTGATCCAGTGGTCTTCTGATAACAGAACAGTGAGCCTTCTAGTTGAAACTAAAAAGCGATTCCTGCGTAGCATGTGAAGCATTTTATCCTAAAAAATAAGTGGGCGTATCAATGACGTCAATGACCGTAGCGTTATTCTGCCAATGACTTCTTGGCGATATCCACAAGGGGCGTTACTACACTCTTGTCACAGGTCTGACCAAAACGTTTGTCCCACGCAGATTTGAGCAGTTGTAGTCGACATACACAGAAATAAGTTTTGGTTTCAAAACGGAGTTGTAACACAAACACGATCTCAGGGTGTTTCAGCATTGTTTGAGAAATTATCTCAGTCCTGAATACAACGCCTGAAAACAAATATCACGTGACTCTTCATGCATCCTGCCCAGACGTAAACAGGAAGTACAATGGCAGTTAAAACTGGAATACGCATGCGCATGGAATACACGAGGCTTCTGCTGACGACAAACTCTCTGTAAGTACTTGTAACAACTTTATTCCATTATTGCAAACCGAAATATTATTACCATACCATTAATATCATGTTATGATCATCATGTCAGGTCAGCATCGTTCCGTTACGTGTTTCTTCAGTTGTATTGTTCATGATACGGGTGCAATCACGTTAACGTTAAATAAACACACACGTCTCCGTTGTATCACGTCACGTATCGTCATTAATGCATGTAGTTCATAGGTAGGTTCATTCATGTCCGAATTTGTTGTGTTTTTGCGGACGAAATCATGTAAACACGAACGTGCATTTAAATATGATTTAACGTTTACTGCTGTACGTCGCTGAATATAATGAAGGCTGACCAGCGGCCCGTTAACGTGAGATATAACGTTACTCTGGACGTTACTTTACGGACACTTAAGCCAGTGGACCTGTTCACAGCAGCAGAGGATCTGGATGAAGACAGAGCTGGAATCCACGGGTCTCTGGCCAGGCTCCTTTCCTGTGCGCAACCTCATGAAGATGGTGTCATTGTGGCGTCTCCCTCCCCAGCCAGAATGAATCCACAGCATCTCTGATCTACACTGGCTGCACCAACTCATCTGAAGGTTTCACAAGTAGATGGTAAATACATCCAACATTTAAACACATCTGTCATATTCACTGTGCTCATATCTGTTATAAACCATTGATTATGTTTTGTGATCCTTCTCTCCTTACAGCCGCCGCTGTAACTGTAAGGAGACCAGTGCCTGTTCCTCAGGAGCTCACGTGTCTGCTGCCAGAAGGAGCGGGTCGTCCAGCAACAGAGGCGACTGTCACAGTCCCTGGTGTGTGTTATTTGACCTGTATTTGCATCTTAAAAATATACTTCATGTAGTGTTCATCAAAACTCAGGCAGGTGTCCTTTCTCTAAACACTGACCTGATGCATCAAGTGGATATGTTTTGCTGAACATAATATTATGCATTGGTCCTCTACATCCCCTAGTCTAATGAGCAGACTTATAAACGCACTGTTACAACTCCTTCATAGTGTCATATTGCTTTTCGGAGAATTATGATGATAAGTTCATAGTAGATGCAAAAGTATACTGATGTACAATATATTATGTTGAACATTGTTGCTCCTGAATGGATCACAGCCAACCCAATTATGTTCAACACAGCTCATGTCCTTGGTCATGGTGCCACAGCGCTTAAAAGAATACACTTCATAATTCTCACAATTCTGACCCTTTGCTTTTTTATTAACAGCATTTACTTGTACTTTTACTTCCAATGAACAGGTTATGATGTACATTTAATATCAGAAAATTCCTTTTGATACTTAAGTACTTTTGTACTTAAGTACAATAAATATCAGATACTTTAAGACTTTTACTCAAGTAGTATTCTAATAGGTGACTTTTTACTTTTACTGGAGTAGTTTTCCAGTAAGGTATCTTTACTTTTACTCAAGTATAGCTTTTGAGTACTTTATACACCACTGTGAGTAAGTAAGATTTGAATGCAGGAATTTTACTTAAAGAGTATTTACACCATGTGGTCGTATTAATACATATTTGTTTACTGAAGTACAAGATGTGTAGACCTTCTTCATCACTGTTAAAAAAATGTGGGAACAGAAAGAGGTTTTTCACCAAAAACGTTCTGCCATCAACCGACAACCATGGGACCATGACTTCTTATCCCACATGAAGCATGACTTGAACCGTTCTGTCTCATGTTTAGGTGTTCTGCTTGTTGTCCTCGTGACTATGAATTGATACCAGTCATGATGAGGGTACGTATCACTCTTCGTTTTCTTATTTGGATAAAAATAAACAATATGTATGTATGAAACTGCTGTGTTACTAACACCTGAATGCATGTGTTTGAAGTGTGCCATGTTGCTTCACCTGCCTAGGTTACATAACAATGACACACACTGAATATTAACCCATTGAAAGACAAACACACGTGTATGAATGAAGTATATTCTTTATATATTAATGTGAGAAACAGTCTGTCATTGGATACGGCTGAGATAGGTGACGTAGCAACAGAGCAACAGAGGCGACTGTCACAGTCCCTGGTGTGTGTTATTTGACCTGTATTTGCATCTTAAAAATATACTTCATGTAGTATTCATCAAAACTGCAGCACTCCAGTGTCCAGCTTGCTGAGTTTCACAGACTACAGTGTAGCTGTCATGTTACATCCTTGCTTCATCCTACTGTCAATAATAATGACAACATGTTTAATATTCTCTGTAGTGTCAGAGGCCCCCCTGATTTCTCCTGAGACGTCTGCAGAGCCCGCTCAACTGTCACCAGCACAGAGAGATCAAAGTTAGTATTAGAAGGTTTTTCATGTCAAAAGATTAAATCAAGACGCAACCAGAATCGTACTAATTTGCTCCGTTTATTCTTGTCTGACTAGGTGAGCCATCACCCAGGACGTTAGCTGTCCCCACCCGTCCTCCTCCACAGCTCCCTGGCTACGAGCATGAAGTCAGCCAGTGGACCTGTTCACAGCAGCAGAGGATCTGGATGAAGACAGAGCTGGAATCCACGGGTCTCTGGCCAGGCTCCTTTCCTGTGCGCAACCTCATGAAAATGGTGTCATTGTGGCGTCTCCCTCCCCAGCCAGAATGAATCGACAGCATCTCTGATCTTCCTCCTCCAAAGTACTTTCAGCGGACATTCTCGGCCGCGCAGGCCGGAGTCCCGCCGGCACCCCGACGTGCATGCACCCCGACGTGCATATTGCGAGGGCCCGCTCATCGCTGCTCGCAGCTTTAATTATTATTATTATTCTTCTTCTTCCACTTTCATGGCAAAAAGGAGGTGCTTGGGATATTGGGAATGTTGTGAAATTTGGCACGCAAGCCAGAATTTGCGAAAATTGCAGTCTGATTGGGGTGTCCAGCTGCAGTATGAAATATTGGCTCGCTAGCGCCCCCTATTGAGTAGCCCCAACATCAGGATTCACCCAGCTGTATGAAAGTTGGTAGTTATGTGGAACGTGATGAGACGCACCAAAAATCCTCTTGGCCGTTTTCTCTAAACCAAACAGGAAGTCGGCCATTTTTGCTTTTATGACGTTTTTTGACCGTTTCAAGGCGTCATACTTTAACGAACTCCTCCCAGAGATTTGACCCGATTGACTTCAGATTCGGCTAGTCTGCTCTTGAGACCTTGGCAGTGAAAAGTTACTCAAAGATCAAAAAGTTATCGAACTATGTGGCCGTGGCGTGGCGTCAAAGAAACACCATTCGCCACGAAACAGGAAGTTGTTGTAACTCGGCCGTACATTGTCGAATCTGCTCCAAATCTCTCATATGTCATAACATCCTGACCCGGAACACATCTATATGATCATTTTGAATCATAGTGATAGCGCCACCTAGTGGCAACCGGAAGTTGTACGCTGCGTACTTTGACATCCTGCTCCTCACAGATTAATCAGATCCCTCTCAAATGTTGTCAAACAAGCCTTAAGACCTTGATAATGCTTCGTTGTGAAGATTGTAAGAAGTTACTGAAGGGCGGCGACGTGGCGGCTCGGCGAATTTCGATCCTTCGCCATGAACGAATAAACTGATGTATCTCGACTCCACATCATCAGATCTTTACCAGATTTCACATGCTTGATTAGACTCCAGGCCTGAAGACATCTGCAGGCCAATTTTGAATCATAGTCATAGCGCCACCTACTGGTAACAGGAAGTTAAAGTCTTGATACTTTGGCTTGTTTCTCTCAGTAGGTAAATCAAATCAATATCAAATTTGTTCCACACAAATACAAGAAGTTCATAATGCCAGATCATGAAGTTTTTGATGTTTCGTCGAACGCCGTTGCCGTGGCGATGCAGTCTTCGCCGTTAACAACGAAGGTCATTTTGACAGGCTAAACATGCTCGAAACATAAGCAAACTTGGCAAGTAGATTACAAGGCCGAAATGTAGTTAGGGAATATGATTTTATTGGTTCAGAGTGGCAAATCGGCTCAATAGCGCCCCCTACAAAATTTCGACGAAGGAGCCCTCGCAGTACGTTTGACCTAGATGTATGAAATTTGGTGGGAACATGTATCACATATGGACTTAAATAAAAGTATATTGGGGCCATGCTCTAAACCTGCATGCAGTGTCTGACGGTCACAGAACTAAATGGCAGCATCAGCCAGAGTCCTCGCGCCGTCCGACGGTCGCGGACGTTCTCGGCCGCGCAGGCCGGAGTCCCGCCGGCACCCCGACGTGCATATTGCGAGGGCCCGCCCATCGCTGCTCGCAGCTTTAATTAGGGCCCGAGCACCGACGTAGTCGGAGCGGAGGACCTATTGAAACCGTAATGTTTATTATTATTCTTATTCTTAGTCTTTCGTCGCAAAAAGGAGGTGCTTGGGATATTGGGAATGTTGTGAAATTTGGCACGCAAGCCAGAATTTGCGAAAATTGCAGTCTGATTGGGGTGTCCAGCTGCGGTATGAAATATTGGCTCGCTAGCGCCCCCTATTGAGTAGCCCCAACATCAGGATTCACCCAGCTGTATGAAAGTTGGTAGGTATGTGGAACGTCATGAGACGCACAAAAAATCCTCTTGGCCGTTTTCTCTAAACCAAACAGGAAGTCGGCCATTTATGCTTTTATGACGCTTTTTGACCGTTTCAAGGCATCATACTTTAACGAACTCCTCCCAGAGATTTGACCCGATTGACTTCAGATTCGGCTAGTCTGCTCTTGAGACCTTGGCAGTGAAAAGTTACTCAAAGATCAAAAAGTTATCGAACTATGTGGCCGTGGCGTGGCGTCAAAGAAACACCATTCGCCACGAAACAGGAAGTTGTTGTAACTCGGCTGTACATTGTCGAATCTGCTCAAAATCTCTCATATGTCATAACATCCTGACCCGGAACACATCTATATGATAATTTAGAATCATAGTGATAGCGCCACCTAGTGGCAACCGGAAGTTGTACGCTGCGTACTTTGACATCCTGCTCCTCACAGATTAATCAGATCCCTCTCAAATGTTGTCAAACAAGCCTTAAGACCTTGATAATGCTTCATTGTGAAGATTGTAAGAAGTTACTGAAGGACGGCGACGTGGCGGCTCGGCGAATTTCGATCCTTCGCCATGAACGAATAAACTGATGTAACTCGACTCCACATCATCAGATCTTTACCAAATTTCACGTGTTTGATTAGACTCCAGGCCTGAAGACATCTGCAGGCCAATTTTGAATCATAGTCATAGCGCCACCTACTGGTAACAGGAAGTTAAAGTCTTTATACTTTGGCTTGTTTCTCTTAGTAGGTAACTCAAATCAATATCAAATTTCTTCCACACAAATACAAGAAGTTCATAATGCCAGATCATGAAGCTTTTGATGTTTCGTCGAACGCCGTTGCCGTGGCGATGCAGTCTTCGCCGTTAACAACGAAGGTCATTTTTAGAGGCTAAAAATGCTCGAAACATAAGCAAACTTGCCAAGTAGATTACAAGGCCGAAATGTAGTTACAGAATATGATGTTATTGGTTCAGAGTGCCAAATCGGCTCAATAGCGCCCCCTACAAAATTTCGATGAAGCAGCCCTCGCAGTACGTTTGACCTAGATGTATGAAATGTGGTAGGAACATGTATCGCATATGGACTTCAATAAAAGTCTCTTGGGGCTATGCTCTAAACCCAACCGGAAGTCAGCCATTTTGCATTTTTTATGAATTTCTCATGTCGTTTTTGCCATTTCCAGCCGCTGCACTTTAACGAACTCCTCCTAGGGAATCCATCAGATCAACTTCAAATTTGGTCGGTACAGTCTAAAGACCTTTGTGATGAAAAGTTACTCAAAGCTTGTTGTTTCGTGAAAAGCTGTTGCCGTGGCGACGGAATTTCGATCCTTCGCCATGAACGAAGAAACTGATGTAACTCGACTCCACATCATCAGATCTTTACCAGATTTCACGTGTTTGATTAGACTCCAGGCCTGAAGACATATGCAGGCCAATTTTGAATCATAGTCATAGCGCCACCTACTGGTAACAGGAAGTTAAAGTCTTGATACTTTGGCTTGTTTCTCTTAGTAGGTAAATCAAATCAATATCAAATTTGTTCCACACAAATAGTTCATAATGCCAGATCATGAAGCTTTTGATGTTTCGTCGAATGCCGTTGCCGTGGCGATGCAGTCTTCGCCGTTAACAACGAAGGTCATTTTGAGAGGCTAAAAATGCTCGAAACATAAGCAAACTTGGCATACACATTTAAAGCCCAAAATGTAGTTGTATAATATGATTTTATTGGTTCAGAGTGGCAAATCGGCTCAATAGCGCCCCCTACAAAATTTCAACGAAGCAGCCCTCGCAGTACGTTTCACCTAGATGTATGAAATTTGGTAGGAACATCTATCACATATGGACTTAAATAAAAGTATATTGGGGCCATGCTCTGAACCTGCATGCAGTGTCTGACGGTCACGGAACCGAATGACAGCATCAACCAGAGTCCTCGCGCCGTCCGACGGTCGCGGACGTTCTCGGCCACGGAGGCCGGAGTCCCGCCGGCACCCCGACGTGCATGCACCCCGACGTGCATATTGCGAGGGCCCGCTCATCGCTGCTCGCAGCTTTAATTAGGGCCCGAGCACCGACGTAGTCGGAGCGGAGGACCTATTGAAACCGCTATGTTTATTATTATTATTATTATTATTTTATGTGTTTCGTCGCAAAAAGGAGGTGCTTGGGATATTGGGAAGTTTGTGAAATTTGGCAAGCAAGCCAGAATTTGCGAAAATTGCAGTCTGATTGGGGTGCCCAGCTGCGGTATGAAATATTGGCTCGCTAGCGCCCCCTATTGAGTAGCCCCAACATCAGGTTTCACCCAGCTGTATGAAAGTTGGTAGGTATGTGGAACGTGATGAGACGCACAAAAAATCCTCTTGGCCGTTTTCTCTAAACCAAACAGGAAGTCGGCCATTTTTGCTTTTATGACGTTTTTTGACCGTTTCAAGGCGTCATACTTTAACGAACTCCTCCCAGAGATTTGACCCGATTGACTTCAGATTCGGCTAGTCTGCTCTTGAGACCTTGACAGTGAAAAGTTACTCAAAGATCAAAAAGTTATCAAGCTATGTGGCCGTGGCGTGGCGTCAAAGAAACACCATTCGCCACGAAACAGGAAGTTGTTGTAACTCGGCCGTACATTGTCGAATCTGCTCAAAATCTCTCATATGTCATAACATCCTGACCCGGAACACATCTATATGATAATTTAGAATCATAGTGATAGCGCCACCTAGTGGCAACCGGAAGTTGTACGCTGCGTACTTTGACATCCTGCTCCTCACAGATTAATCAGATCCCTCTCAAATGTTGTGAGAGAAGTCTTAAGACCTTGATAATGCTTCGTTGTGAAGATTGTAAGAAGTTACTGAAGGGCGGCGACGTGGCGGCTCGGCGAATTTCGATCCTTCGCCATGAACGAATAAACTGATGTATCTCGACTCCACATCATCAGATCTTTACCAGATTTCACATGCTTGATTAGACTCCAGGCCTGAAGACATCTGCAGGCCAATTTCGAATCATAGTCATAGCGCCACCTACTGGTAACAGGAAGTTAAAGTCTTTATACTTTGGCTTGTTTCTCTTAGTAGGTAAATCAAATCAATATCAAATTTGTTCCACACAAATACAAGAAGTTCATAATGCCAGATCATGAAGCTTTTGATGTTTCGTCGAACGCCGTTGCCGTGGCGATGCAGTCTTCGCCGTGAACAACGAAGGTCATTTTGAGAGGCTACAAATGCTCGAAACATAAGCAAACTTGGCAAGTAGATTCCAAGGCCGAAATGTAGTTATAGAATATGATTTTATTGGTTCAGAGTGGCAAATCGGCTCAATAGCGCCCCCTACAAAATTTCGACGAAGCAGCCCTCGCAGTACGTTTGACCTAGATGTATGAAATGTGGTAGGAACATGTATCGCATATGGACTTCAATAAAAGTCTCTTGGGGCTATGCTCTAAACCCAACCGGAAGTCAGCCATTTTGCATTTTTTATGAATTTCTCATGTCGTTTTTGTCATTTCCAGGCGCTGCACTTTAACGAACTCCTCCTAGGGAATTCATCAGATCAACTTCAAATTTGGTCGGTACAGTCTAAAGACCTTTGTGATGAAAAGTTACTCAAAGCTTGTTGTTTCGTGAAAAGCCGTTGCCGTGGCGACGCATTCATCGCCGTTAACAACGAAGGTCATTTTGAGAGGCTAAAAATGCTCGAAACATAGCCAAACTTGGCAAGTAGATTACAAGGCCGAAATGTAGTTATGGAATATGATTTTATTGGTTCAGAGTGGCAAATCGGCTCAATAGCGCCCCCTACAAAATTTCAACGAAGCAGCCCTCGCAGTACGTTTCACCTAGATGTATGAAATTTGGTGGGAACATGTATCACATATGGACTTCAATAAAAGTATATTGGAGCCATGCTCTAAACCTGCATGCAGTGTCTGACGGTCACAGAACTAAATGGCAGCATCAGCCAGAGTCCTCGCGCCGTCCGACGGTCGCGGACGTTCTCGGCCGCGCAGGCCGGAGTCCCGCCGGCACCCCGACGTGCATGCACCCCGACGTGCATATTGCGAGGGCCCGCTCATCGCTGCTCGCAGCTTTAATTATTATTATTATTATTATTTTATGTGTTTCGTCGCAAAAAGGAGGTGCTTGGGATATTGGGAATGTTGTGAAATTTGGCACGCAAGCCAGAATTTGCGAAAATTGCAGTCTGATTGGGGTGTCCAGCTGCAGTATGAAATATTGGCTCGCTAGCGCCCCCTATTGAGTAGCCCCAACATCAGGATTCACCCAGCTGTATGAAAGTTGGTAGTTATGTGGAACGTGATGAGACGCACCAAAAATCCTCTTGGCCGTTTTCTCTAAACCAAACAGGAAGTCGGCCATTTTTGCTTTTATGACGTTTTTTGACCGTTTCAAGGCGTCATACTTTAACGAACTCCTCCCAGAGATTTGACCCGATTGACTTCAGATTCGGCTAGTCTGCTCTTGAGACCTTGGCAGTGAAAAGTTACTCAAAGATCAAAAAGTTATCGCACTATGTGGCCGTGGCGTGGCGTCAAAGAAACACCATTCGCCACGAAACAGGAAGTTGTTGTAACTCGGCCGTACATTGTCGTATCTGCTCCAAATCTCTCATATGTCATAACATCCTGACCCGGAACACATCTATATGATAATTTAGAATCATAGTGATAGCGCCACCTAGTGGCAACCGGAAGTTGTACGCTGCGTACTTTGACATCCTGCTCCTCACAGATTAATCAGATCCCTCTCAAATCTTGTCAAACAAGCCTTAAGACCTTGATAATGCTTCATTGTGAAGATTGTAAGAAGTTACTGAAGGGTGGCGACGTGGCGGCTCGGCGAATTTCGATCCTTCGCCATGAACGAATAAACTGATGTATCTCGACTCCACATCATCAGATCATTCCCAGATTTCACATGCTTGATTAGACTCCAGGCCTGAAGACATCTGCAGGCCAATTTTGAATCATAGTCATAGCGCCACCTACTGGTAACAGGAAGTTAAAGTCTTGATACTTTGGCTTGTTTCTCTCAGTAGGTAAATCAAATCAATATCAAATTTGTTCCACACAAATACAAGAAGTTCAGAATGCCAGATCATGAAGTTTTTGATGTTTCGTCGAACGCCGTTGCCGTGGCGATGCAGTCTTCGCCGTTAACAACGAAGGTAATTTTGACAGGCTAAAAATGCTCGAAACATAAGCAAACTTGGCAAGTAGATTACAAGGCCGAAATGTAGTTAGGGAATATGATTTTATTGGTTCAGAGTGGCAAATCGGCTCAATAGCGCCCCCTACAAAATTTCGACGAAGCAGCCCTCGCAGTACGTTTGACCTAGATGTATGAAATTTGGTGGGAACATGTATCACATATGGACTTAAATAAAAGTATATTGGGGCCATGCTCTGAACCTGCATGCAGTGTCTGACGGTCACAGAACTAAATGGCAGCATCAGCCAGAGTCCTCGCGCCGTCCGACGGTCGCGGACGTTCTCGGCCGCGCAGGCCGGAGTCCCGCCGGCACCCCGACGTGCATATTGCGAGGGCCCGCCCATCGCTGCTCGCAGCTTTAATTATTCTTATTCTTAGTCTTTCGTCGCAAAAAGGAGGTGCTTGGGATATTGGGAATGTTGTGAAATTTGGCACGCAAGCCAGAATTTGCGAAAATTGCAGTCTGATTGGGGTGCCCAGCTGCGGTATGAAATATTGGCTCGCTAGCGCCCCCTATTGAGTAGCCCCAACATCAGGTTTCACCCAGCTGTATGAAAGTTGGTAGGTATGTGGAACGTGATGAGACGCACAAAAAATCCTCTTGGACGTTTTCTCTAAACCAAACAGGAAGTCGGCCATTTTTGCTTTTGTGACGTTTTTTGACCGTTTCAAGGCGTCATACTTTAACGAACTCCTCCCAGAGATTTGACCCGATTGACTTCAGATTCGGCTAGTCTGCTCTTGAGACCTTGGCAGTGAAAAGTTACTCAAAGATCAAAAAGTTATCGAACTATGTGGCCGTGGCGTGGCGTCAAAGAAACACCATTCGCCACGAAACAGGAAGTTGTTGTAACTCGGCCGTACATTGTCGAATCTGCTCCAAATCTCTCATATGTCATAACATCCTGACCCGGAACACATCTATATGATAATTTTGAATCATAGTGATAGCGCCACCTAGTGGCAACCGGAAGTTGTACGCTGCGTACTTTGACATCCTGCTCCTCACAGATTAATCAGATCCCTCTCAAATGTTGTCAAACAAGCCTTAAGACCTTGATAATGCTTCGTTGTGAAGATTGTAAGAAGTTACTGAAGGGCGGCGACGTGGCGGCTCGGCGAATTTCGATCCTTCGCCATGAACGAATAAACTGATGTATCTCGACTCCACATCATCAGATCTTTACCAGATTTCACATGCTTGATTAGACTCCAGGCCTGAAGACATCTGAAGGCCAATTTTGAATCATAGTCATAGCGCCACCTACTGGTAACAGGAAGTTAAAGTCTTTATACTTTGGCTTGTTTCTCTTAGTAGGTAAATCAAATCAATATCAAATTTCTTCCACACAAATACAAGAAGTTCATAATGCCAGATCATGAAGCTTTTGATGTTTCGTCGAACGCCGTTGCCGTGGCGATGCAGTCTTCGCCGTTAACAACGAAGGTCATTTTGAGAGGCTAAAAATGCTCGAAACATAAGCAAACTTGGCAAGCAGATTACAAGGCCGAAATGTAGTTATGGAATATGATTTTATTGGTTCAGAGTGGCAAATCGGCTCAATAGCGCCCCCTACAAAATTTCGACGAAGCAGCCCTCGCAGTACGTTTGACCTAGATGTATGAAATTTGGTTGGAACATGTATCACATATGGACTTAAATAAAAGTATATTGGGGCCATGCTCTAAACCTGCATGCAGTGTCTGACTGTCACAGAACTAAATGGCAGCATCAGCCAGAGTCCTCGCGCCGTCCGACGGTCGCGGACGTTCTCGGCCGCGCAGGCCGGAGTCCCGCCGGCACCCCGACGTGCATATTGCGAGGGCCCGCTCATCGCTGCTCGCAGCTTTAATTATTATTATTTTACCAGTTTGATGGCAAAAAGGAGGTGCTTGGGATATTGGGAAGTCTGTGAAATTTGGCACGCAAGCCAGAATTTGCGAAAATTGCAGTCTGATTGGGGTGTCCAGCTGCGGTATGAAATATTGGCTCGCTAGCGCCCCCTATTGAGTAGCCCCAACATCAGGATTCACCCAGCTGTATGAAATTTGGTAGGTATGTGGAACGTGATGAGACGCACAAAAAATCCTCTTGGCCGTTTTCTCTAAACCAAACAGGAAGTCGGCCATTTTTGCTTTTATGACGTTTTTTGACCGTTTCAAGGCGTCATACTTTAACGAACTCCTCCCAGAGATTTGACCCGATTGACTTCAGATTCGGCGAGTCTGCTCTTGAGACCTTGGCAGTGAAAAGTTACTCAAAGATCAAAAAGTTATCGAACTATGTGGCCGTGGCGTGGCGTCAAAGAAACACCATTCGCCACGAAACAGGAAGTTGTTGTAACTTGGCCGTACATTGTCGAATCTGCTCCAAATCTCTAATATGTCATAACATCCTGACCCGGAACACATCTATATGATAATTTAGAATCATAGTGATAGCGCCACCTAGTGGCAACCGGAAGTTGTAGGCTGCGTACTTTGACATCCTGCTCCTCACAGATTAATCAGATCCCTCTCAAATGTTGTCAAACAAGCCTTAAGACCTTGATAATGCTTCGTTGTGAAGATTGTAAGAAGTTACTGAAGGGCGGCGACGTGGCGGCTCGGCGAATTTCGATCCTTCGCCATGAACGAATAAACTGATGTATCTCGACTCCACATCATCAGATCTTTACCAGATTTCACATGCTTGATTAGACTCCAGGCCTGAAGACATCTGCAGGCCAATTTTGAATCATAGTCATAGCGCCACCTACTGGTCACAGGAAGTTAAAGTCTTTATACTTTGGCTTGTTTCTCTTAGTAGGTAAATCAAATCAATATCAAATTTGTTCCACACAAATACAAGAAGTTCATAATGCCAGATCATGAAGCTTTTGATGTTTCGTCGAACGCCGTTGCCGTGGCGATGCAGTCTTCGCCATTAACAACGAAGGTCATTTTGAGAGGCTAAAAATGCTCGAAACATAAGCAACCTTGGCAAGTAGATTACAAGGCCGAAATGTAGTTACGGAATATGATTTTATTGGTTCAGAGTGGCAAATCGGCTCAATAGCGCCCCCTACAAAATTTCGACGAAGCAGCCCTCGCAGTACGTTTGACCTAGATGTATGAAATGTGGTAGGAACATGTATCACATATGGACTTCAATAAAAGTCTCTTGGAGCTATGCTCTAAACCCAACCGGAAGTCAGCTACTTTGCATTTCTTCTGAATTTCTAGTGTCGTTTTTGTCATTTCCAGGCGCTGCACTTTAACGAACTCCTCCTAGGGAATTAATCAGATCAACTTCAAATCTGGTCGGTCCAGTCTAAAGACCTTTGTGATGAAAAGTTACTCAAAGCTTGTTGTTTCGTGAAAAGCTGTTGCCGTGGCAACGGAATTTCGATCCTTCGCCATGAACGAATAAACTGATGTAACTCGACTCCACATCATCAGATCTTTACCAGATTTCACGTGTTTGATTAGACTCCAGGCCTGAAGACATCTGCAGGCCAATTTTGAATAATAGTCATAGCGCCACCTACTGGTAACAGGAAGTTAAAGTCTTGATACTTTGGCTTGTTTCTCTTAGTAGGTAAATCAAATCAATATCAAATTTGTTCCACACAAATAGTTCATAATGCCAGATCATGAAGCTTTTGATGTTTCGTCGAACGCCGTTGCCGTGGCGATGCAGTCTTCGCCGTGAACAACGAAGGTCATTTTGAGAGGCTAAAAATGCTCGAAACATAAGCAAACTTGGCAAGTAGATTCCAAGGCCGAAATGTAGTTATAGAATATGATTTTATTGGTTCAGAGTGGCAAATCGGCTCAATAGCGCCCCCTACAAAATATCGACGAAGCAGCCCTCGCAGTACGTTTGACCTAGATGTATGAAATGTGGTAGGAACATGTATCGCATATGGACTTCAATAAAAGTCTCTTGGGGCTATGCTCTAAACCCAACCGGAAGTCAGCCATTTTGCATTTTTTATGAATTTCTAGTGTCGTTTTTGTCATTTCCAGGCGCTGCACTTTAACGAACTCCTCCTAGGGAATTAATCAGATCAACTTCAAATTTGGTCGGTACAGTCTAAAGACCTTTGTGATGAAAAGTTACTCAAAGCTTGTTGTTTCGTGAAAAGCTGTTGCCGTGGCAACGGCATTTCGATCCTTCGCCATGAACGAATAAACTGATGTAACTCGACTCCACATCATCAGATCTTTACCAGATTTCACGTGTTTGATTAGACTCCAGGCCTGAAGACATCTGCAGGCCAATTTTGACTCATAGTCATAGCGCCACCTACTGGTAACAGGAAGTTAAAGTCTTGATACTTTGGCTTGTTTCTCTTAGTAGGTAAATCAAATCAATATCAAATTTGTTCCACACAAATAGTTCATAATGCCAGATCATGAAGCTTTTGATGTTTCGTCGAACGCCGTTGCCGTGGCGATGCAGTCTTCGCCGTTAACAACGAAGGTAATTTTGAGAGGCTAAAAATGCTCGAAACATAAGCAAACTTGGCATACACATTTAAAGCCCAAAATGTAGTTGTATAATATGATTTTATTGGTTCAGAGTGGCAAATCGGCTCAATAGCGCCCCCTACAACATTTCAACGAAGCAGCCCTCGCAGTACGTTTCACCTAGATGTATGAAATTTGGTAGGAACATGTATCACATATGGACTTAAATAAAAGTATATTGGGGCCATGCTCTGAACCTGCATGCAGTGTCTGACGGTCACGGAACTGAATGACAGCATCAACCAGAGTCCTCGCGCCGTCCGACGGTCGCGGACGTACTCGGCCGCGCAGGCCGGAGTCCCGCCGGCACCCCGACGTGCATGCACCCCGACGTGCATATTGCGAGGGCCCGCCCATCGCTGCTCGCAGCTTTAATTATTATTATTATTTTACCAGTTTGATGGCAAAAAGGAGGTGCTTGGGATATTGGGAAGTCTGTGAAATTTGGCACGCAAGCCAGAATTTGCGAAAATTGCAGTCTGATTGGGGTGCCTAGCTGCGGTATGAAATATTGGCTCGCTAGCGCCCCCTATTGAGTAGCCCCAACATCAGGTTTCACCCAGCTGTATGAAAGTTAGCAGGTATGTGGAACGTGATGAGACGCACCAAAAATCCTCTTGGAAGTTTTCTCTAAACCAAACAGGAAGTCGGCCATTTTTACTTTTATGACGTTTTTTTGCCGTTTCAAGGTGTCATACTTTAACGAACTCCTCCCAGAGATTTGACCCGATTGACTTCAGATTCGGCTAGTCTGCTCTTGAGACCTTGGCAGTGAAAAGTTACTCAAAGATCAAAAAGTTATCGAACTATGTGGCCGTGGCGTGGCGTCAAAGAAACACTATTCGCCACGAAACAGGAAGTTGTTGTAACTCGGCCGTACATTGTCGAATCTGCTCCAAATCTCTCATATGTCATAACATCCTGACCCGGAACACATCTGTATGATAATTTAGAATCATAGTGATAGCGCCACCTAGTGGCAACCGGAAGTTGTACGCTGCGTACTTTGACATCCTGCTCCTCACAGATTCATCAGATCCCTCTCAAATCTTGTCAAACAAGCCTTAAGACCTTGATAATGCTTCATTGTGAAGATTGTAAGAAGTTACTGAAGGGCGGCGACGTGGCGGCTCGGCGAATTTCAATCCTTCGCCATGAACGAATAAACTGATGTATCTCGACTCCACATCATCAGATCTTTACCAGATTTCACATGCTTGATTAGAATCCAGGCCTGAAGACATCTGCAGGCCAATTTTGAATCATAGTCATAGCGCCACCTACTGGTAACAGGAAGTTAAAGTCTTTATACTTTGGCTTGTTTCTCTTAGTAGGTAAATCAACTCAATATCAAATTTGTTCCACACAAATACAAGAAGTTCATAATGCCAGATCATGAAGCTTTTGATGTTTCGTCGAACGCCGTTGCCGTGGCGATGCAGTCTTCGCCGTTAACAACGAAGGTCATTTTGAGAGGCTAAAAATGCTCGAAACATAAGCAAACTTGGCAAGTAGATTACAAGGCCGAAATGTAGTTACAGAATCTGATTTTATTGGTTCAGAGTGCCAAATCGGCTCAATAGCGCCCCCTACAAAATTTCGACGAAGCAGCCCTCGCAGTACGTTTGACCTAGATGTATGAAATGTGGTAGGAACATGTATCACATATGGACTTCAATAAAAGTCTCTTGGGGCCATGCTCTAAACCCAACCGGAAGTCAGCCATTTTGCATTTCTTATGAATTTCTAGTGTCGTTTTTGTCATTTCCAGGCGCTGCACTTTAACGAACTCCTCCTAGGGAATTAATCAGATCAACTTCAAATTTGGTCGGTACAGTCTAAAGACCTTTGTGATGAAAAGTTACTCAAAGCTTGTTGTTTCGTGAAAATCTGTTGCCGTGGCGACGCATCCTTCGCCGTTAACAACGAAGGTCATTTTGAGAGGCTAAAAATGCTCGAAACATAACCAAACTTGGCAAGTAGATTACAAGGCCGAAATGTAGTTATGGAATATGATTTTATTGGTTCAGAGTGGCAAATCGGCTCAATAGCGCCCCCTACAAAATTTCAACGAAGCAGCCCTCGCAGTACGTTTCACCTAGATGTATGAAATTTGGTAGGAACATGTATCACATATGGACTTAAATAAAAGTCTCTTGAGGCCATGATCTGAACCTGCATGCAGTGTCTGACGGTCACGGAACTGAATGACAGCATCAACCAGAGTCCTCGCGCCGTCCGACGGTCGCTGACGTTCTCGGCCGCGCAGGCCGGAGTCCCGCCGGCACCCCGACGTGCATGCACCCCGACGTGCATATTGCGAGGGCCCGCCCATCGCTGCTCGCAGCTTTAATTATTATTATTTTACCAGTTTGATGGCAAAAAGGAGGTGCTTGGGATATTGGGAAGTCTGTGAAATTTGGCACGCAAGCCAGAATTTGCGAAAATTGCAGTCTGATTGGGGTGTCCAGCTGCGGTATGAAATATTGGCTCGCTAGCGCCCCCTATTGAGTAGCCCCAACATCAGGATTCACCCAGCTGTATGAAATTTGGTAGGTATGTGGAACGTGATGAGACGCACAAAAAATCCTCTTGGCCGTTTTCTCTAAACCAAACAGGAAGTCGGCCATTTTTGCTTTTATGACGTTTTTTGACCGTTTCAAGGCGTCATACTTTAACGAACTCCTCCCAGAGATTTGACCCGATTGACTTCAGATTCGGCGAGTCTGCTCTTGAGACCTTGGCAGTGAAAAGTTACTCAAAGATCAAAAAGTTATCGAACTATGTGGCCGTGGCGTGGCGTCAAAGAAACACCATTCGCCACGAAACAGGAAGTTGTTGTAACTTGGCCGTACATTGTCGAATCTGCTCCAAATCTCTCATATGTCATAACATCCTGACCCGGAACACATCTATATGATAATTTAGAATCATAGTGATAGCGCCACCTAGTGGCAACCGGAAGTTGTAGGCTGCGTACTTTGACATCCTGCTCCTCACAGATTAATCAGATCCCTCTCAAATGTTGTCAAACAAGCCTTAAGACCTTGATAATGCTTCGTTGTGAAGATTGTAAGAAGTTACTGAAGGGCGGCGACGTGGCGGCTCGGCGAATTTCGATCCTTCGCCATGAACGAATAAACTGATGTATCTCGACTCCACATCATCAGATCTTTCCCAGATTTCACGTGTTTGATTAGACTCCAGGCCTGAAGACATCTGCAGGCCAATTTTGAATCATAGTCATAGCGCCACCTACTGGTAACAGGAAGTTAAAGTCTTTATACTTTGGCTTGTTTCTCTTAGTAGGTAAATCAAATCAATATCAAATTTGTTCCACACAAATAGAAGAAGTTCATAATGCCAGATCATGAAGCTTTTGATGTTTCGTCGAACGCCGTTGCCGTGGCGATGCAGTCTTCGCCTTTAACAACGAAGGTCATTTTGAGAGGCTAAAAATGCTCGAAACATAAGCAAACTTGGCAAGTAGATTCCAAGGCCGAAATGTAGTTCAGTTATCACGTGACGTGACGATGGCAGCGGCAGCGGCAGCGGGCGTGAACGGCGCAGTGATTGCGTTCTTACTATATGTTCTGTTATTGAACATTTCGGGCTACAAACATTCCAAACCAGTAGATGACACGCATAGCTGTCAGACATACCCAGCTAGTTATTTCAATACTTTCAGATATCACCAAACAAACAAATCCGAGACGAATCTCGGCTTCGGCAAGCTGAGCCTGTTGCTTATGTTCATTTATCCTACTTGGACAGCAAAGGCTCACAAACGGACCGCTAAAACAAAAAAGCAAGTCAATGCAGTCGGACTTATTATCTGTATTTGTCTACTATTGTCTGGAGATATACATCAATGTCCAGGACCTTCTCCGACAGCAAACAATCTCAATGTTGGGAGTGACAGCGTGGGACGCACAGAGGAACGCAACGCCGATAACTTCCAGGTATGTGTGGATACTGCGGGAGGTGCAAAATTCGAAATACATCCCGTGCCTAATTCCCCTTCGTACCTCTGTTCGAGCGTGGAGGCCCAAGGAGGGGCCAGACGAGGGGCCGGCAGAGAGACCAGCGTTCCGGACCAGGCCACGGATGGGGACGAGCGGAGGGTGTCCAACTCCGTAGCCGCTGGAACTTGCTTGATTCGGGTCGACGAAGATGGTGGCACTGACAAACTACATCTGTCCAACTCCACGGTTGTCGACGATCGGTTCTCCGTTCTGTCCGGGACTACCACCGGAGGTCGCTTCCACGTCGCGCACCTCGGCTCTACTCGGCTGGGGGGTAACGGCGGGCTGGGTGAGTCCTGTTCCACTGCCCCGATGTCGCGCTGCAGGCTGAATGATCGCGACGCTGCAACAAGACCCGCTGCGCGCAAAAGTCTAAACCCAGCGATTCTGAAACTCAGAAAACACAGTTTTCTCCGTACAGTAAACCATGCTAGAATAATTTGGGACACTCACGCCAAACCCAAAGGACTTTTCGGAGGACATCTGAATATCCGCAGTCTCATCCCCAAAAGTGATCAAATAAAACATCTACTTGAGCATTCTAATTTGCACTATTTATGCCTCTCTGAGACCTGGCTACATAGTAACTCCCCCCCGGCTGCTGTTAACATATCTGGATATAATGTATTTAGAAAGGATAGATCCGAAAATAGGTATGGAGGAATAATGTTTTACATCAAAGATACCATTCAATGTAATCAGATTCAATTACCATGTGAAAACGATCTTGAATGTATTGGTTTGAATGTGATATTGTCTCCCCAAATGTCTCTCACCCTTATTGGAATCTATCGTCCACCCACTGCCAAAAGCATTTTCTTTGAGCAAATTCAATCTATGCTAAAAGGATGTAATCTCGAAAAGGAGGTCATAATAATGGGTGATTTCAACATCAACTGGGAGAACAAATCCGTCAGGAAACCCTTAAAGCAGGTTGTTGATGCTTTTGATTTAACTCAGCTGATCAAAGGCCCTACTAGGATCACCTCCACAACCCAGTCACAGATTGATCTTGTATTCAGTAATAAACCAGAAAGGATCACTAAATCATTCAACATGGTGACAGGTCTCTCTGATCACAATCTGACACTCATAGCCCGGAAACTCACTAAACACCGTTTTAATTTTACCACAAACAGAAAGCCACAACGTCCCAGAATACCTAGGGGTAACATCACTGAATTTGAGAACACTATCAAAGAGATTAATTGGATATATAATCTGAAAAATCTTAATGTTGAGGAAGACAGTCAGGTCATGATCTCCACCATCCAGTCCATAAAAGGTAGATTCCAGAAGGTCTCAAAACCAAAACATGGGCAAAAAACATCTCTGCCATGGATAAAGGGTGACATCTGGAAGATCATGAAAGAACGGGATAGGGCACTTAAATCAGCCCTCAGTTCCAAACTAACTGTTGATAGACACAGATTTGTTATGCTTAGAAACAAGGTCACAAAAGAAATCAGGAAGGCAAAAGCTAACTTTTTTATCCAAATATTAACTGAAGCAAAGGGCAACCCTAAAATAATTTGGAAAAATATTAAGCTGCTGGCAGGGAAAACTGGTGACAACTCAGAAGATCAAATCCAGGTTAACTTAAATGGCAACTTAACACGTGACCAGCAGGAGATCGCCACCGCCTTTAATTCTTACTTTGTAGATACCGTTAAGTCTCTCACACAGAATGCAAACAATGGGCCCACCATTCTCCCCTCCACAGACTTTACTCAACCAGTCTTCAGCCTAAGACCCATTTCTGAAACTGATGTGCTGAAGGTGATAGATTCACTTAGAAACTCTAAAGCCTTAGATGTATTCGGACTAGACACCATGTTTCTTAAGAATATGAAGGAGTCACTGTTATATCCCATCACTAAATTAGTTAATCTGTCTTTTGAACAGAATGCTTTCCCTAGGGTCTGGAAGCCAGCTATAATTACACCCATCTTTAAGGCAGGTGATAGAACCCATGTAAATAACTACAGGCCAATAAGCATTCTCCCCGCTTTCTCTAAGGTAGCCGAGAGGTGTGTAGCACAACAAGTAATTGCTCACCTCAATAGCAGTCCCTTCAGACTCCACCCCATGCAGTTTGGCTTTAGAGCCCAGCATTCTACTGCAACAGCCAACTGCTTCTTTACAGAACAGGTTAAAGCCAAGCTAGATAAAGGGGGAGTGGTGGGAGCAGTGTTTCTAGACCTAAAGAAAGCCTTCGATACAGTAAATCATTCCATATTAATTACAAAATTGGCCAAATTTAATTTTTCTCCTGACACCCTATGCTGGTTCAAATCCTACCTGGACAATAGAACGCAGTGTGTACAGATCAACGGTGTTTCATCCCCCATCCTCAATTACAGTGTCGGTGTTCCACAGGGCTCTGTGCTTGGTCCTCTTCTTTTCAGCATGTACATTAATGATCTGCCATCAGTATGTGCACGGGTGGATATACAGATGTACGCTGACGACACAGTCATTTTTGTACATGCACCCAACATCAAACAGGCAGCAGACAAACTCACTGAAGAAATGGTCCATGTCACTAAGTGGCTGTCAGACTCTTGCTTACATCTCAATGTGAAAAAAACAGTCTGCATGTTTTTCTCAAAGAGGGTGAATAATATTACAACAGAGCATCCTGTGTACATATCTGGTGAACAGCTTCAGGTGGTCCCTAACTACAAATATCTGGGGATCATTCTTGACTCCACACTCACATACAAAAAACAAGTGAAGCATGTAATGGCAAAAGTCAAGTTTAGTCTACATAATTTCAGATACATACGCAACAACCTCACAACTGAAGCTGCTAAACTGTACTTTCATGCAATGATCCTCCCTCATATCACTTACTGTCTAACCACCTGGTCACACACTCACAACACAACCCTGAAGCCCCTACAGTCCGTCTATAAGCAGGCTATCAAGGTACTTGACATCAAGCCCAGACACTACCACATTTGCAACATCTTGCCCAAATACCATCTTCTGTGTTGGGATAGTCTTGTCAAATTCCATAACAGCTGCTTAACCTTTAAAATTCTTAATGGCCTTGCACCTCCCCCGTTGAGCACTTTCATAACACAAAAGACCAATAGCAGACTAACCAGAGCAACAGCTCGCGGGGACCTAGTGGTCCCAGGCAGGAGAAGCAAGTTCAGCCAGCTATCATACTCTGTCACAGCTTCCGTCACCTGGAACACTCTCCCATCACACATAAGACAGAGCACCACATACAGGTTCTTCACACACAACCTCAAAGCCTGGCTCATTAACAACCAGGTGTGTCAGCACTAACAGTCTCATGCCTGCCATGTCCGTATGTAGCCTGCCTGTCTGCCTGTCTGCCTGTCTGCCTGTCTGCCTGTCTGTCTGTCTGTCTATCTGTCTGTCTGCCTGCCTGCTTGTCTGTCATGTTTGATCCTGTGTCTGCAGGATTGTATTGCACAGCTCTGTTTGCTTGTTTTTGTGTTGTTGTCTTTTTAAACAGTTTTTAAATGTTTAAATGTTTTTAGCGGCTTCTAACACCGTGCCCAGGGACAACGGTTGAAAATTAGCTTTTTTAGCTAACACTGTCACATTTACAGTCATGTTTTTATTAATGTGTGCTGTCGATTAATGTGAACTGTCCCTGTACAAATAAAATCTTAATAATAATAATAATAATAATAATAGTTACAGAATATGATTTTATTGGTTCAGAGTGCCAAATCGGCTCAATAGCGCCCCCTACAAAATTTCGACGAAGCAGCCCTCGCAGTACGTTTGACCTAGATGTATGAAATGTGGTAGGAACATGTATCGCATATGGACTTCAATAAAAGTCTCTTGGGGCTATGCTCTAAACCCAACCGGAAGTCAGCCATTTTGCATTTTTTATGAATTTCTCATGTCGTTTTTGTCATTTCCAGCCGCTGCACTTTAACGAACTCCTCCTAGGGAATTCATCAGATCAACTTCAAATTTGGTCGGTACAGTCTAAAGACCTTTGTGATGAAAAGTTACTCAAAGCTTGTTGTTTCGTGAAAAGCTGTTGCCGTGGCGACGGAATTTCGATCCTTCGCCATAAATGAATAAACTGATGTAACTCGACTCCACATCATCAGATCTTTACCAGATTTCACGTGTTTGATTAGACTCCAGGCCTGAAGACATATGCAGGCCAATTTTGAATCATAGTCATAGCGCCACCTACTGGTAACAGGAAGTTAAAGTCTTGATACTTTGGCTTGTTTCTCTTAGTAGGTAAATCAAATCAATATCAAATTTGTTCCACACAAATAGTTCATAATGCCAGATCATGAAGCTTTTGATGTTTTGTCGAACGCCGTTGCCGTGGCGATGCAGTCTTCGCCGTTAACAACGAAGGTCATTTTGAGAGGCTAAAAATGCTCGAAACATAAGCAAACTTGGCATACACATTTAAAGCCCAAAATGTAGTTGTATAATATGATGTTATTGGTTCAGAGTGGCAAATCGGCTCAATAGCGCCCCCTACAAAATTTCGACGAAGCAGCCCTCGCAGTACGTTTGACCTAGATGTATGAAATTTGGTAGGAACATGTATCACATATGGACTTCAATAAAAGTCTCTTGGGGCCATGCTCTAAACCTGCATGCAGTGTCTGACGGTCACAGAACTGAATGGCAGCATCAGCCAGCGTCCTCCCGCCGTCCGACGCTCGCGGACGTTCTCGTCCGCGCAGGCCGGAGTCCCGCCGGCACCCCGACGTGCATATTGCGAGGGCCCGCCCATCGCTGCTCGCAGCTTTAATTCTTCTTATTAGGGCCCGAGCACCGACGTAGTCGGAGCGGAGGACCTATTGAATTTCGAATGTTTATTAGGGCCCGAGCACCGACGTAGTCGGAGCGGAGGACCTATTGAATTTCGAATGTTTATTCTTCTTCTTATTCTTAGTCTTTCGTCGCAAAAAGGAGGTGCTTGGGATATTGGGAAGTTTGTGAAATTTGGCACGCAAGCCAGAATTTGCGAAAATTGCAGTCTGATTGGGGTGTCCAGCTGCGGTATGAAATATTGGCTCGCTAGCGCCCCCTATTGAGTAGCCCCGACATCAGGTTTCACCCAGCTGTATGAAAGTTGGTAGGTATGTGGAACGTGATGAGACGCACAAAAGATCCTCTTGGACGTTTTCTCTAAACCAAACAGGAAGTCGGCCATTTTTACTTTTATGACGTTTTTTGACCGTTTCAAGGCGTTATACTTTAACGAACTCCTCCCAGAGATTTGACCCGATTGACTTCAGATTTGGCTAGTCTGCTCTTGAGACCTTGGCAGTGAAAAGTTACTCAAAGATCAAAAAGTTATCGAACTATGTGGCCGTGGCGTGGCGTCAAAGAAACACCATTTGCGAAAATTGCAGTCTGATTGGGGTGTCCAGCTGCGGTATGAAATATTGGCTCGCTAGCGCCCCCTATTGAGTAGCCCCGACATCAGGTTTCACCCAGCTGTATGGAAGTTGGTAGGTATGTGGAACGTGATGAGACGCACAAAAGATCCTCTTGGACGTTTTCTCTAAACCAAACAGGAAGTCGGCCATTTTTACTTTTATGACGTTTTTTGACCGTTTCAAGGCGTCATACTTTAACGAACTCCTCCCAGAGATTTGACCCGATTGACTTCAGATTTGGCTAGTCTGCTCTTGAGACCTTGGCAGTGAAAAGTTACTCAAAGATCAAAAAGTTATCGAACTATGTGGCCGTGGCGTGGCGTCAAAGAAACACCATTCGCCACGAAACAGGAAGTTGTTGTAACTCGGCCGTACATTGTCGAATCTGCTCAAAGTCTCTCATATGTCATAACATCCTGACCCGGAACACATCTATATGATAATTTTGAATCAAACTGATAGCGCCACCTAGTGGCAACCGGAAGTTGTACGCTGCGTACTTTGACATCCTGCTCCTAACAGATTAATCAGATCCCTCTCAAATGTTGTCATACAAGCCTTAAGACCTTGATAATGCTTCATTGTGAAAATTGTAAGAAGTTACTGAAGGGCGGCGACGTGGCGGCTCGGCGAATTTCCATCCTTCGCCATGAACGAATAAACTGATGTATCTCGACTCCACATCATCAGATCTTTACCAGATTTCACATGCTTGATTAGACTCCAGGCCTGAAGACATCTGCAGGCCAATTTCGAATCATAGTCATAGCGCCACCTACTGGTAACAGGAAGTTAAAGTCTTTATACTTTGGCTTGTTTCTCTTAGTAGGTAAATCAAATCAATATCAAATTTGTTCCACACAAATACAAGAAGTTCATAATGCCAGATCATGAAGCTTTTGATGTTTCGTCGAACGCCGTTGCCGTGGCGATGCAGTCTTCGCCGTGAACAACGAAGGTCATTTTGAGAGGCTAAAAATGCTCGAAACATAAGCAAACTTGGTAAGTAGATTACAAGGCCGAAATGTAGTTACAGAATCTGATTTTATTGGTTCAGAGTGGCAAATCGGCTCAATAGCGCCCCCTACAAAATTTCGACGAAGCAGCCCTCGCAGTACGTTTGACCTAGATGTATGAAATGTGGTAGGAACATGTATCGCATATGGACTTCAATAAAAGTCTCTTGGGGCTATGCTCTAAACCCAACCGGAAGTCAGCCATTTTGCATTTTTTATGAATTTCTCATGTCGTTTTTGTCATTTCCAGGCGCTGCACTTTAACGAACTCCTCCTAGGGAATTCATCAGATCAACTTCAAATTTGGTCGGTACAGTCTAAAGACCTTTGTGATGAAAAGTTACTCAAAGCTTGTTGTTTCGTGAAAAGCCGTTGCCGTGGAGACGCATTCATCGCCGTTAACAACGAAGGTCATTTTGAGAGGCTAAAAATGCTCGAAACATAGCCAAACTTGGCAAGTACAAGGCCGAAATGTAGTTATGGAATATGATTTTATTGGTTCAGAGTGGCAAATAGGCTCAATAGCGCCCCCTACAAAATTTCAACGAAGCAGCCCTCGCAGTACGTTTCACCTAGATGTATGAAATTTGGTGGGAACATGTATCACATATGGACTTAAATAAAAGTATATTGGGGCCATGCTCTAAACCTGCATGCAGTGTCTGACGGTCACAGAACTAAATAGCAGCATCAGCCAGAGTCCTCGCGCCGTCCGACGGTCGCGGACGTTCTCGGCCGCGCAGGCCGGAGTCCCGCCGGCACCCCGACGTGCATATTGCGAGGGCCCGCCCATCGCTGCTCGCAGCTTTAATTATTCTTATTAGGGCCCGAGCACCGACGTAGTCGGAGCGGAGGACCTATTGAAACCGCTATGTTTATTAGGGCCCGAGCACCGACGTAGTCGGAGCGGAGGACCTATTGAATTTCGAATGTTTATTATTATTCTTCTTCTTCCGCTTTCATGGCAAAAAGGAGGTGCTTGGGATATTGGGAATGTTGTGAAATTTGGCACGCAAGCCAGAATTTGCGAAAATTGCAGTCTGATTGGGGTGTCCAGCTGCGGTATGAAATATTGGCTCGCTAGCGCCCCCTATTGAGTAGCCCCAACATCAGGATTCACCCAGCTGTATGAAATTTGGTCGGTATGTGGAACGTGATGAGACGCACAAGAAATCCTCTTGGCCGTTGTCTCTAAACCAAACAGGAAGTCGGCCATTTTTGCTTTTATGACGTTTTTTGACCGTTTCAAGGCGTCATACTTTAACGAACTCCTCCCAGAGATTTGACCCGATTGACTTCAGATTCGGCTAGTCTGCTCTTGAGACCTTGGCAGTGAAAAGTTACTCAAAGATCAAAAAGTTATCGAACTATGTGGCCGTGGCGTGGCGTCAAAGAAACACCATTCGCCACGAAACAGGAAGTTGTTGTAACTCGGCCGTACATTGTCGAATCTGCTCCAAATCTCTCATATGTCATAACATCCTGACCCGGAACACATCTATATGATAATTTAGAATCATAGTGATAGCGCCACCTAGTGGCAACCGGAAGTTGTACGCTTCGTACTTTGACATCCTGCTCCTCACAGATGAATCAGATCCCTCTCAAATGTTGTCAAACAAGCCTTAAGACCTTGATAATGCTTCGTTGTGAAGATTGTAAGAAGTTACTGAAGGGCGGCGACGTGGCGGCTCGGCGAATTTCGATCCTTCGCCATGAACGAATAAACTGATGTATCTCGACTCCACATCATCAGATCTTTACCAGATTTCACATGCTTGATTAGACTCCAGGCCTGAAGACATTTGCAGGCCAATTTTGAATCATAGTCATAGCGCCACCTACTGGTAACAGGAAGTTAAAGTCTTGATACTTTGGCTTGTTTCTCTCAGTAGGTAAATCAAATCAATATCAAATTTGTTCCACACAAATACAAGAAGTTCATAATGCCAGATCATGAAGTTTTTGATGTTTCGTCGAACGCCGTTGCCGTGGCGATGCAGTCTTCGCCGTTAACAACGAAGGTCATTTTGACAGGCTAAAAATGCTCGAAACATAAGCAAACTTGGCAAGTAGATTACAAGGCCGAAATGTAGTTAGGGAATATGATTTTATTGGTTCAGAGTGCCAAATCGGCTCAATAGCGCCCCCTACAAAATTTCGACGAAGCAGCCCTCGCAGTACGTTTGACCTAGATGTATGAAATGTGGTAGGAACATGTATCGCATATGGACTTCAATAAAAGTCTCTTGGGGCTATGCTCTAAACCCAACCGGAAGTCAGCCATTTTGCATTTTTTATGAATTTCTCATGTCGTTTTTGTCATTTCCAGCCGCTGCACTTTAACGAACTCCTCCTAGGGAATTCATCAGATCAACTTCAAATTTGGTCGGTACAGTCTAAAGACCTTTGTGATGAAAAGTTACTCAAAGCTTGTTGTTTCGTGAAAAGCTGTTGCCGTGGCGACGGAATTTCGATCCTTCGCCATGAACGAATAAACTGATGTAACTCGACTCCACATCATCAGATCTTTACCAGATTTCACGTGTTTGATTAGACTCCAGGCCTGAAGACATATGCAGGCCAATTTTGAATCATAGTCATAGCGCCACCTACTGGTAACAGGAAGTTAAAGTCTTGATACTTTGGCTTGTTTCTCTTAGTAGGTAAATCAAATCAATATCAAATTTGTTCCACACAAATAGTTCATAATGCCAGATCATGAAGCTTTTGATGTTTCGCCGAACGCCGTTGCCGTGGCGATGTAGTCTTCGCCGTTAACAACGAAGGTAATTTTGAGAGGCTAAAAATGCTCGAAACATAAGCAAACTTGGCATACACATTTAAAGCCCAAAATGTAGTTGTATAATATGATTTTATTGGTTCAGAGTGGCAAATCGGCTCAATAGCGCCCCCTACAAAATTTCAACGAAGCAGCCCTCGCAGTACGTTTCACCTAGATGTATAAAATTTGGTAGGAACATGTATCACATATGGACTTAAATAAAAGTATATTGGGGCCATGCTCTGAACCTGCATGCAGTGTCTGACGGTCACGGAACTGAATGACAGCATCAACCAGAGTCCTCGCGCCGTCCGACGGTCGCGGACGTTCTCGGCCGCGCAGGCCAGAGTCCCGCCGGCACCCCGACGTGCATGCACCCCGACGTGCATATTGCGAGGGCCCGCCCATCGCTGCTCGCAGCTTTAATTATTCTTATTCTTCCACTTTCATGGCAAAAAGGAGGTGCTTGGGATATTGGGAATTTTGTGAAATTTGGCACGCAAGCCAGAATTTGCGAAAATTGCAGTCTGATTGGGGTGTCCAGCTGCGGTATGAAATATTGGCTCGCTAGCGCCCCCTATTGAGTAGCCCCAACATCAGGATTCACCCAGCTGTATGAAAGTTAGTAGGTATGTGGAACGTGATGAGACGCACAAAAAATCCTCTTGGACGTTTTCTCTAAACCAAACAGGAAGTCGGCCATTTTTACTTTGATGACGTTTTTTGACCGTTTCAAGGCGTCATACTTTAACGAACTCCTCCCAGAGATTTGACCCGATTGACTTCAGATTCGGCTAGTCTGCTCTTGAGACCTTGGCAGTGAAAAGTTACTCAAAGATCAAAAAGTTATCGAACTATGTGGCCGTGGCGTGGCGTCAAAGAAACACCATTCGCCACGAAACAGGAAGTTGTTGTAACTCGGCTGTACATTGTCGAATCTGCTCAAAATCTCTCATATGTCATAACATCCTGACCCGGAACACATCTATATGATAATTTAGAATCATAGTGATAGCGCCACCTAGTGGCAACCGGAAGTTGTACGCTGCGTACTTTGACATCCTGCTCCTCACAGATTAATCAGATCCCTCTCAAATGTTGTCAAACAAGCCTTAAGACCTTGATAATGCTTCGTTGTGAAGATTGCAAGAAGTTACTGAAGGGCGGCGACGTGGCGGCTCGGCGAATTTCGATCCTTCGCCATGAACGAATAAACTGATGTATCTCGACTCCACATCATCAGATCTTTACCAGATTGCACATGCTTGATTAGACTCCAGGCCTGAAGACATCTGCAGGCCAATTTTGAATCATAGTCATAGCGCCACCTACTGGTAACAGGAAGTTAAAGTCTTTATACTTTGGCTTGTTTCTCTTAGTAGGTAAATCAAATCAATATCAAATTTCTTCCACACAAATACAAGAAGTTCATAATGCCAGATCATGAAGATTTTGATGTTTCGTCGAACGCCGTTGCCGTGGCGATGCAGTCTTCGCCGTGAACAACGAAGGTCATTTTGAGAGGCTAAAAATGCTCGAAACATAAGCAAACTTGGCATACACATTTAAAGCCCAAAATGTAGTTGTATAATATGATTTTATTGGTTCAGAGTGGCAAATCGGCTCAATAGCGCCCCCTACAAAATTTCAACGAAGCAGCCCTCGCAGTACGTTTCACCTAGATGTATGAAATTTGGTAGGAACATGTATCACATATGGACTTAAATAAAAGTATATTGGGGCCATGCTCTGAACCTGCATGCAGTGTCTGACGGTCACAGAACTGAATGGCAGCATCAACCAGAGTCCTCGCGCCGTCCGACGGTCGCGGACGTTCTCGGCCGCGCAGGCCGGAGTCCCGCCGGCACTCCGACGTGCATGCACCCCGACGTGCATATAGCGAGGGCCCGCTCATCGCTGCTCGCAGCTTTAATTCTTATTAGGGCCCGAGCACCGACGTAGTCGGAGCGGAGGACCTATTGAATTTCGAATGTTTATTATTATTAGGGCCCGAGCACCGACGTAGTCGGAGCGGAGGACCTATTGAATTTCGAATGTTTATTAGGGCCCGAGCACCGACGTAGTCGGAGCGGAGGACCTATTGAATTTCGAATGTTTATTATTCTTATTATTCTTATTTTTAGTGTTTCGTCGCAAAAAGGAGGTGCTTGGGATATTGGGAATGTTGTGAAATTTGGCACGCAAGCCAGAATTTGCGAAAATTGCAGTCTGATTGGGGTGTCCAGCTGCGGTATGAAATATTGGCTCGCTAGCGCCCCCTATTGAGTAGCCCCAACATCAGGATTCACCCAGCTGTATGAAATTTGGTCGGTATGTGGAACGTGATGAGACGCACAAAAAATCCTCTTGGCCGTTTTGTCTAAACCAAACAGGAAGTCGGCCATTTTTGCTTTTATGACGTTTTTTGACCGTTTCAAGGCGTCATACTTTAACGAACTCCTCCCAGAGATTTGACCCGATTGACTTCAGATTCGGCTAGTCTGCTCTTGAGACCTTGGCAGTGAAAAGTTACTCAAAGATCAAAAAGTTATCGAACTATGTGGCCGTGGCGTGGCGTCAAAGAAACACCATTCGCCACGAAACAGGAAGTTGTTGTAACTCGGCTGTACATTGTCGAATCTGCTCAAAATCTCTCATATGTCATAACATCCTGACCCGGAACACATCTATATGATAATTTAGAATCATAGTGATAGCGCCACCTAGTGGCAACCGGAAGTTGTACGCTGCGTACTTTGACATCCTGCTCCTCACAGATTAATCAGATCCCTCTCAAATGTTGTCAAACAAGCCTTAAGACCTTGATAATGCTTCGTTGTGAAGATTGCAAGAAGTTACTGAAGGGCGGCGACGTGGCGGCTCGGCGAATTTCGATCCTTCGCCATGAACGAATAAACTGATGTATCTCGACTCCACATCATCAGATCTTTACCAGATTGCACATGCTTGATTAGACTCCAGGCCTGAAGACATCTGCAGGCCAATTTTGAATCATAGTCATAGCGCCACCTACTGGTAACAGGAAGTTAAAGTCTTTATACTTTGGCTTGTTTCTCTTAGTAGGTAAATCAAATCAATATCAAATTTCTTCCACACAAATACAAGAAGTTCATAATGCCAGATCATGAAGATTTTGATGTTTCGTCGAACGCCGTTGCCGTGGCGATGCAGTCTTCGCCGTGAACAACGAAGGTCATTTTGAGAGGCTAAAAATGCTCGAAACATAAGCAAACTTGGCAAGTAGATTAAAAGGCCGAAATGTAGTTACAGAATCAGATTTTATTGGTTCAGAGTGCCAAATCGGCTCAATAGCGCCCCCTACAAAATTTCGACGAAGCAGCCCTCGCAGTACGTTTGACCTAGATGTATGAAATGTGGTAGGAACATGTATCGCATATGGACTTCAATAAAAGTCTCTTGGGGCTATGCTCTAAACACAACCGGAAGTCAGCCATTTTGCATTTTTTATGAATTTCTCATGTCGTTTTTGTCATTTCCAGCCGCTGCACTTTAACGAACTCCTCCTAGGGAATTCATCAGATCAACTTCAAATTTGGTCGGTACAGTCTAAAGACCTTTGTGATGAAAAGTTACTCAAAGCTTGTTGTTTCGTGAAAAGCTGTTGCCGTGGCGACGGAATTTCGATCCTTCGCCATGAACGAATAAACTGATGTAACTCGACTCCACATCATTAGATCTTTACCAGATTTCACGTGTTTGATTAGACTCCAGGACTGAAGACATCTGCAGGCCAATTTTGAATCATAGTCATAGCGCCACCTACTGGTAACAGGAAGTTATAGTCTTTATACTTTGGCTTGTTTCTCTTAGTAGGTAAATCAAATCAATATCAAATTTGTTCCACACAAATACAATAAGTTCATAATGCCAGATCATGAAGCTTTTGATGTTTCGTTGAATGCCGTTGCCGTGGCGATGCAGTCTTCGCCGTTAACAACGAAGGTCATTTTGAGAGGCTAAAAATGCTCGAAACATCAGCAAACTTGGCATACACATTTAAAGCCCAAAATGTAGTTGTATAATATGATTTTATTGGTTCAGAGTGGCAAATCGGCTCAATAGCGCCCCCTACAAAATTTCAACGAAGCAGCCCTCGCAGTACGTTTCACCTAGAGGTATGAAATTTGGTAGGAACATGTATCACATATGGACTTAAATAAAAGTATATTGGGGCCATGCTCTGAACCTGCATGCAGTGTCTGACGGTCACGGAACTGAATGACAGCATCAACCAGAGTCCTCGCGCCGTCCGACGGTCGCGGACGTTCTCGGCCGCGCAGGCCGGAGTCCCGCCGGCACCCCGACGTGCATGCACCCCGACGTGCACATTGCGAGGGCCCGCTCATCGCTGCTCGCAGCTTTAATTAGGGCCCGAGCACCGACGTAGTCGGAGCGGAGGACCTATTGAAACCGTAATGTTTATTATTATTATTATTATTATTATTATTATTATTATTTTATGTGTTTCGTCGCAAAAAGGAGGTGCTTGGGATATTGGGAAGTTTGTGAAATTTGGCAAGCAAGCCAGAATTTGCGAAAATTGCAGTCTGATTGGGGTGCCCAGCTGCGGTATGAAATATTGGCTCGCTAGCGCCCCCTATTGAGTAGCCCCAACATCAGGTTTCACCCAGCTGTATGAAAGTTGGTAGGTATGTGGAACGTGATGAGACGCACAAAAAATCCTCTTGGCCGTTTTCTCTAAACCAAACAGGAAGTCGGCCATTTTTGCTTTTATGACGTTTTTTGACCGTTTCAAGGCGTCATACTTTAACGAACTCCTCCCAGAGATTTGACCCGATTGACTTCAGATTCGGCTAGTCTGCTCTTGAGACCTTGGCAGTGAAAAGTTACTCAAAGATCAAAAAGTTATCGAACTATGTGGCCGTGGCGTGGCGTCAAAGAAACACCATTCGCCACGAAACAGGAAGTTGTTGTAACTCGGCCGTACATTGTCGAATCTGCTCCAAATCTCTCATATGTCATAACATCCTGACCCGGAATACATCTGTATGATAATTTAGAATCATAGTGATAGCGCCACCTAGTGGCAACCGGAAGTTGTACGCTGCGTACTTTGACATCCTGCTCCTCACAGATTAATCAGATCCCTCTCAAATGTTGTCAAACAAGCCTTAAGACCTTGATAATGCTTCATTGTGAAGATTGTAAGAAGTTACTGAAGGGCGGCGACGTGGCGGCTCGGCGAATTTCGATCCTTCGCCATGAACGAATAAACTGATGTAACTCGACTCCACATCATCAGATCTTTACCAGATTTCACGTGTTTGATTAGACTCCAGGCCTGAAGACATCTGCAGGCCAATTTTTAATCATAGTCATAGCGCCACCTACTGGTAACAGGAAGTTAAAGTCGTTATACTTTGGCTTGTTTCTCTTAGTAGGTAAATCAAATCAATATCAAATTTGTTCCACACAAATACAAGAAGTTCATAATGCCAGATCATGAAGCTTTTGATGTTTCGTCGAACGCCGTTGCCGTGGCGATGCAGTCTTCGCCGTTAACAACGAAGGTCATTTTGAGAGGCTAAAAATGCTTGAAACATAAGCAAACTTGGCAAGTAGATTACAAGGCCGAAATGTAGTTACAGAATATGATTTTATTGGTTCAGAGTGGCAAATCGGCTCAATAGCGCCCCCTACAAAATTTCGACGAAGCAGCCCTCGCAGTACGTTTGACCTAGATGTATGAAATGTGGTAGGAACATGTATCGCATATGGACTTCAATAAAAGTCTCTTGGGGCTATGCTCTAAACCCAACCGGAAGTCAGCCATTTTGTATTTTTTATGAATTTCTCATGTCGTTTTTGTCATTTCCAGGCGCTGCACTTTAACGAACTCCTCCTAGGGAATTCATCAGATCAACTTCAAATTTGGTCGGTACAGTCTAAAGACCTTTGTGATGAAAAGTTACTCAAAGCTTGTTGTTTCGTGAAAAGCTGTTGCGGTGGCGACGGAATTTCGATCCTTCGCCATGAACGAATAAACTGATGTAACTCGACTCCACATCATCAGATCTTTACCAGATTTCACGTGTTTGATTAGACTCCAGGCCTGAAGACATATGCAGGCCAATTTTGAATCATAGTCATAGCGCCACCTACTGGTAACAGGAAGTTAAAGTCTTGATACTTTGGCTTGTTTCTCTTAGTAGGTAAATCAAATCAATATCAAATTTGTTCCACACAAATAGTTCATAATGCCAGATCATGAAGCTTTGATGTTTCGTCGAACGCCGTTGCCGTGGCGATGCAGTCTTCGCCGTTAACAACGAAGGTCATTTTGGGAGGCTAAAAATGCTCGAAACATAAGCAAACTTGGCATACACATTTAAAGGCCAAAATGTAGTTGTATAATATGATTTTATTGGTTCAGAGTGGCAAATCGGCTCAATAGCGCCCCCTACAAAATTTCAACGAAGCAGCCCTCGCAGTACGTTTCACCTAGATGTATGAAATTTGGTAGGAACATGTATCACATATGGACTTAAATAAAAGTATATTGGGGCCATGCTCTGAACCTGCATGCAGTGTCTGACGGTCACGGAACTGAATGGCAGCATCAACCAGAGTCCTCGCGCCGTCCGACGGTCGCGGACGTTCTCGGCCGCGCAGGCCGGAGTCCCGCCGCCACCCCGACGTGCATGCACCCCGACGTGCATATTGCGAGGGCCCGCCCATCGCTGCTCGCAGCTTTAATTATTCTTATTATTATTATTTTATGTGTTTCGTCGCAAAAAGGAGGTGCTTGGGATATTGGGAATGTTGTGAAATTTGGCACGCAAGCCAGAATTTGCGAAAATTGCAGTCTGATTGGGGTGTCCAGCTGCAGTATGAAATATTGGCTCGCTAGCGCCCCCTATTGAGTAGCCCCGACATCAGGATTCACCCAGCTGTATGAAAGTTGGTAGTTATGTGGAACGTGATGAGACGCACCAAAAATCCTCTTGGCCGTTTTCTCTAAACCAAACAGGAAGTCGGCCATTTATGCTTTTATGACGTTTTTTGACCGTTTCAAGGCGTCATACTTTAACGAACTCCTCCCAGAGATTTGACCCGATGGACTTCAGATTCGGCTAGTCTGCTCTTGAGACCTTGGCAGTGAAAAGTTACTCAAAGATCAAAAAGTTATCGAACTATGTGGCCGTGGCGTGGCGTCAAAGAAACACCATTCGCCACGAAACAGGAAGTTGTTGTAACTTGGCCGTACATTGTCGAATCTGCTCCAAATCTCTCATATGTCATAAGATCCTGACCCGGAACACATCTATATGATAATTTAGAATCATAGTGATAGCGCCACCTAGTGGCAACCGGAAGTTGTACGCTGCGTACTTTGACATCCTGCTCCTAACAGATTAATCAGATCCCTCTCAAATGTTGTCATACAAGCCTTAAGACCTTGATAATGCTTCATTGTGAAAATTGTAAGAAGTTACTGAAGGGCGGCGACGTGGCGGCTCGGCGAATTTCGATCCTTCGCCATGAACGAATAAACTGATGTATCTCGACTCCACATCATCAGATCTTTACCAGATTTCACATGCTTGATTAGACTCCAGGCCTGAAGACATCTGCAGGCCAATTTCGAATCATAGTCATAGCGCCACCTACTGGTAACAGGAAGTTAAAGTCTTTATACTTTGGCTTGTTTCTCTTAGTAGGTAAATCAAATCAATATCAAATTTGTTCCACACAAATACAAGAAGTTCATAATGCCAGATCATGAAGCTTTTGATGTTTTGTCGAACGCCGTTGCCGTGGCGATGCAGTCTTCGCCGTGAACAACGAAGGTCATTTTGAGAGGCTAAAAATGCTCGAAACATAAGCAAACTTGGCAAGTAGATTCCAAGGCCGAAATGTAGTTAGGGAATATGATTTTATTGGTTCAGAGTGGCAAATCGGCTCAATAGCGCCCGATACAAAATTTCGACGAAGCAGCCCTCGCAGTACGTTTGACCTAGATGTATGAAATGTGGTAGGAACATGTATCGCATATGGACTTCAATAAAAGTCTCTTGGGGCTATGCTCTAAACCCAACCGGAAGTCAATAACTTTGCATTTCTTCTGAATTTCTAGTGTCGTTTTTATCATTTCCAGGCGCTGCACTTTAACGAACTCCTCCTAGGGAATTAATCAGATCAACTTCAAATTTGGTCGGTACAGTCTAAAGACCTTTGTGATGCAAAGTTACTCAAAGCTTGTTGTTTCGTGAAAAGCTGTTGCCGTGGCGACGCATTCTTCGCCGTTAACAACGAAGGTCATTTTGAGAGGCTAAAAATGCTCGAAACATAAGCAAACTTGGCATACACATTTAAAGCCCAAAATGTAGTTGTATAATATGATTTTATTGGTTCAGAGTGGCAAATCGGCTCAATAGCGCCCCCTACAAAATTTCAACGAAGCAGCCCTCGCAGTACGTTTCACCTAGATGTATGAAATTTGGTAGGAACATGTATCACATATGGACTTAAATAAAAGTATATTGGGGCCATGCTCTGAACCTGCATGCAGTGTCTGACGGTCACAGAACTGAATGGCAGCATCAACCAGAGTCCTCGCGCCGTCCGACGGTCGCGGACGTTCTCGGCCGCGCAGGCCAGAGTCCCGCCGCCACCCCGACGTGCATGCACCCCGACGTGCATATTGCGAGGGCCCGCCCATCGCTGCTCGCAGCTTTAATTCTTATTATTATTTTACCAGTTTGATGGCAAAAAGGAGGTGCTTGGGATATTGGGAAGTCTGTGAAATTTGGCACGCAAGCCAGAATTTGCGAAAATTGCAGTCTGATTGGGGTGTCCAGCTGCGGTATGAAATATTGGCTCGCTAGCGCCCCCTATTGAGTAGCCCCAACATCAGGATTCACCCAGCTGTATGAAATTTGGTAGGTATGTGGAACGTGATGAGACGCACAAAAAATCCTCTTGGCCGTTTTCTCTAAACCAAACAGGAAGTCGGCCATTTCTGCTTTTATGACGTTTTTTGACCGTTTCAAGGCGTCATACTTTAACGAACTCCTCCCAGAGATTTGACCCGATTGACTTCAGATTCGGCTAGTCTGCTCTTGAGACCTTGGCAGTGAAAAGTTACTCAAAGATCAAAAAGTTATCGAACTATGTGGCCGTGGCGTGGCGTCAAAGAAACACTATTCGCCACGAAACAGGAAGTTGTTGTAACTCGGCCGTACATTGTCGAATCTGCTCCAAATCTCTCATATGTCATAACATCCTGACCCGGAACACATCTGTATGATAATTTAGAATCATAGTGATAGCGCCACCTAGTGGCAACCGGAAGTTGTACGCTGCGTACTTTGACATCCTGCTCCTCACAGATTCATCAGATCCCTCTCAAATCTTGTCAAACAAGCCTTAAGACCTTGATAATGCTTCATTGTGAAGATTGTAAGAAGTTACTGAAGGGCGGCGACGTGGCGGCTCGGCGAATTTCGATCCTTCGCCATTAACGAATAAACTGATGTAACTCGACTCCACATCATTAGATCTTTACCAGATTTCACGTGTTTGATTAGACTCCAGGCCTGAAGACATCTGCAGGCCAATTTTGAATCATAGTCATAGCGCCACCTACTGGTAACAGGAAGTTATAGTCTTTATACTTTGGCTTGTTTCTCTTAGTAGGTAAATCAAATCAATATCAAATTTGTTCCACACAAATACAAGAAGTTCATAATGCCAGATCATGAAGCTTTTGATGTTTCGTCGAACGCCGTTGCCGTGGCGATGCAGTCTTCGCCGTTAACAACGAAGGTCATTTTGAGAGGCTAAAAATGCTCGAAACATAAGCAAACTTGGCAAGTAGATTACAAGGCCGAAATGTAGTTAGGGAATATGATTTTATTGGTTCAGAGTGGCAAATCGGCTCAATAGCGCCCCCTACAAAATTTCGACGAAGCAGCCCTCGCAGTACGTTTGACCTAGATGTATGAAATGTGGTAGGACCATGTATCGCATATGGACTTCAATAAAAGTCTCTTCGGGCTATGCTCTAAACCCAACCGGAAGTCAGCCATTTTGCATTTTTTATGAATTTCTCATGTCGTTTTTGTCATTTCCAGGCGCTGCACTTTAACGAACTCCTCCTAGGGAATTCATCAGATCAACTTCAAATTTGGTCGGTACAGTCTAAAGACCTTTGTGATGAAAAGTTACTCAAAGCTTGTTGTTTCGTGAAAAGCTGTTGCCGTGGCAACGGAATTTCGATCCTTCGCCATGAACGAATAAACTGATGTAACTCGACTCCACATCATCAGATCTTTACCAGATTTCACGTGTTTGATTAGACTCCAGGCCTGAAGACATCTGCAGGCCAATTTTGAATAATAGTCATAGCGCCACCTACTGGTAACAGGAAGTTAAAGTCTTGATACTTTGGCTTGTTTCTCTTAGTAGGTAAATCAAATCAATATCAAATTTGTTCCACACAAATAGTTCATAATGCCAGATCATGAAGCTTTTGATGTTTCGTCGAACGCCGTTGCCGTGGCGATGCAGTCTTCGCCGTTAACAACGAAGGTCATTTTGAGAGGCTAAAAATGCTCGAAACATAAGCAAACTTGGCATACACATTTAAAGCCCAAAATGTAGTTGTATAATATGATGTTATTGGTTCAGAGTGGCAAATCGGCTCAATAGCGCCCCCTACAAAATTTCAACGAAGCAGCCCTCGCAGTACGTTTCACCTAGATGTATGAAATTTGGTAGGAACATGTATCACATATGGACTTAAATAAAAGTATATTGGGGCCATGCTCTGAACCTGCATGCAGTGTCTGACGGTCACGGAACTGAATGACAGCATCAACCAGAGTCGTCGCGCCGTCCGACGGTCGCGGACGTTCTCGGCCGCGCAGGCCGGAGTCCCGCCGCCACCCCGACGTGCATGCACCCCGACGTGCATATTGCGAGGGCCCGCCCATCGCTGCTCGCAGCTTTAATTATTCTTATTATTCTTATTATTATTTTACCAGTTTGATGGCAAAAAGGAGGTGCTTGGGATATTGGGAAGTCTGTGAAATTTGGCACGCAAGCCAGAATTTGCGAAAATTGCAGTCTGATTGGGGTGTCCAGCTGCGGTATGAAATATTGGCTCGCTAGCGCCCCCTATTGAGTAGCCCCAACATCAGGATTCACCCAGCTGTATGAAATTTGGTAGGTATGTGGAACGTGATGAGACGCACAAAAAATCCTCTTGGCCGTTTTCTCTAAACCAAACAGGAAGTCGGCCATTTTTGCTTTTATGACGTTTTTTGACCGTTTCAAGGCGTCATACTTTAACGAACTCCTCCCAGAGATTTGACCCGATTGACTTCAGATTCGGCGAGTCTGCTCTTGAGACCTTGGCAGTGAAAATTTACTCAAAGATCAAAAAGTTATCGAACTATGTGGCCGTGGCGTGGCGTCAAAGAAACACCATTCGCCACGAAACAGGAAGTTGTTGTAACTTGGCCGTACATTGTCGAATCTGCTCCAAATCTCTCATATGTCATAACATCCTGACCCGGAACACATCTATATGATAATTTAGAATCATAGTGATAGCGCCACCTAGTGGCAACCGGAAGTTGTAGGCTGCATACTTTGACATCCTGCTCCTCACAGATTAATCAGATCCCTCTCAAATGTTGTCAAACAAGCCTTAAGACCTTGATAATGCTTCGTTGTGAAGATTGTAAGAAGTTACTGAAGGGCGGCGACGTGGCGGCTCTGCGAATTTCGATCCTTCGCCATGAACGAATAAACTGATGTATCTCGACTCCACATCATCAGATCTTTCCCAGATTTCACGTGTTTGATTAGACTCCAGGCCTGAAGACATCTGCAGGCCAATTTTGAATCATAGTCATAGCGCCACCTACTGGTAACAGGAAGTTAAAGTCTTGATACTTTGGCTTGTTTCTCTCAGTAGGTAAATCAAATCAATATCAAATTTGTTCCACACAAATACAAGAAGTTCATAATGCCAGATCATGAAGTTTTTGATGTTTCGTCGAACGCCGTTGCCGTGGCGATGCAGTCTTCGCCGTTAACAACGAAGGTCATTTTGACAGGCTAAAAATGCTCGAAACATAAGCAAACTTGGCAAGTAGATTACAAGGCCGAAATGTAGTTAGGGAATATGATTTTATTGGTTCAGAGTGGCAAATCGGCTCAATAGCGCCCCCTACAAAATTTCGAAGAAGCAGCCCTCGCAGTATGTTTGACCTAGATGTATGACATTTGGTAGGAACATGTATCACATATGGACTTAAATAAAAGTCTCTTGGGGCCATGCGCTAAACCCAACCGGAAGTCAGCCATTTTGCATTTCTTATGAATTTCTAGTGTCGTTTTTGTCATTTCCAGGCGCTGCACTTTAACGAACTCCTCCTAGGGAATTCATCAGATCAACTTCAAATTTGGTCGGTACAGTCTAAAGACCTTTGTGATGAAAAGTTACTCAAAGCTTGTTGTTTCGTGAAAAGCTGTTGCCGTGGCGACGGAATTTCGATCCTTCGCCATAAACGAATAAACTGATGTAACTCGACTCCACATCATCAGATCTTTACCAGATTTCACGTGTTTGATTAGACTCCAGGCCTGAAGACATATGCAGGCCAATTTTGAATCATAGTCATAGCGCCACCTACTGGTAACAGGAAGTTAAAGTCTTGATACTTTGGCTTGTTTCTCTTAGTAGGTAAATCAAATCAATATCAAATTTGTTCCACAGAAATAGTTCATAATGCCAGATCATGAAGCTTTTGATGTTTCGTCGAATGCCGTTGCCGTGGCGATGCAGTCTTCGCCGTTAACAACCAAGGTCATTTTGAGAGGCTAAAAATGCTCGAAACATAAGCAAACTTGGCAAGTAGATTACAAGGCCGAAATGTAGTTAGGGAATATGATTGTATTGGTTCAGAGTGGCAAATCGGCTCAATAGCGCCCCCTACAAAATTTCAACGAAGCAGCCCTCGCAGTACGTTTCACCTAGATGTATGAAATTTGGTAGGAACATGTATCACATATGGACTTAAATAAAAGTATATTGGGGCCATGCTCTGAACCTGCATGCAGTGTCTGACGGTCACGGAACTGAATGACAGCATCAACCAGAGTCCTCGCGCCGTCCGACGGTCGCGGACGTTCTCGGCCGCGCAGGCCGGAGTCCCGCCGGCACCCCGACGTGCATGCACCCCGACGTGCATATTGCGAGGGCCCGCTCATCGCTGCTCGCAGCTTTAATTAGGGCCCGAGCACCGACGTAGTCGGAGCGGAGGACCTATTGAATTTCGAATGTTTATTATTATTATTATTCTTATTATTATTTTATGTGTTTCGTCGCAAAAAGGAGGTGCTTGGGATATTGGGAAGTTTGTGAAATTTGGCAAGCAAGCCAGAATTTGCGAAAATTGCAGTCTGATTGGGGTGCCCAGCTGCGGTATGAAATATTGGCTCGCTAGCGCCCCCTATTGAGTAGCCCCAACATCAGGTTTCACCCAGCTGTATGAAAGTTGGTAGGTATGTGGAACGTGATGAGACGCACAAAAAATCCTCTTGGCCGTTTTCTCTAAACCAAACAGGAAGTCGGCCATTTTTGCTTTTATGACGTTTTTTTACCGTTTCAAGGCGTCATACTTTAACGAACTCCTCCCAGAGATTTGACCCGATTGACTTCAGATTCGGCTAGTCTGCTCTTGAGACCTTGGCAGTGAAAAGTTACTCAAAGATCAAAAAGTTATCGAACGATGTGGCCGTGGCGTGGCGTCAAAGAAACACCATTCGCCACGAAACAGGAAGTTGTTGTAACTCGGCCGTACATTGTCGAATCTGCTCAAAATCTCTCATATGTCATAACATCCTGACCCGGAACACATCTATATGATAATTTAGAATCATAGTGATAGCGCCACCTAGTGGCAACCGGAAGTTGTACGCTGCGTACTTTGACATCCTGCTCCTCACAGATTAATCAGATCCCTCTCAAATGTTGTCAAACAAGCCTTAAGACCTTGATAATGCTTCGTTGTGAAGATTGTAAGAAGTTACTGAAGGGCGGCGACGTGGCGGCTCGGCGAATTTCGATCCTTCGCCATGAACGAATAAACTGATGTATCTCGACTCCACATCATCAGATCTTTACCAGATTTCACATGCTTGATTAGACTCCAGGCCTGAAGACATCTGCAGGCCAATTTTGAATCATAGTCATAGCGCCACCTACTGGTAACAGGAAGTTAAAGTCTTGATACTTTGGCTTGTTTCTCTCAGTAGGTAAATCAAATCAATATCAAATTTGTTCCACACAAATACAAGAAGTTCATAATGCCAGATCATGAAGTTTTTGATGTTTCGTGGAACGCCGTTGCCGTGGCGATGCAGTCTTCGCCGTTAACAACGAAGGTCATTTTGACAGGCTAAAAATGCTCGAAACATAAGCAAACTTGGCAAGTAGATTACAAGGCCGAAATGTAGTTAGGGAATATGATTTTATTGGTTCAGAGTGGCAAATCGGCTCAATAGCGCCCCCTACTAAATTTCGCCGAAGCAGCCCTCGCAGTACGTTTGACCTAGATGTATGAAATTTGGTGGGAACATGTATCACATATGGACTTAAATAAAAGTATATTGGGGCCATGCTCTAAACCTGCATGCAGTGTCTGACGGTCACAGAACTAAATGGCAGCATCAGCCAGAGTCCTCGCGCCGTCCGACGGTCGCGGACGTTCTCGGCCGCGCAGGCCGGAGTCCCGCCGGCACCCCGACGTGCATATTGCGAGGGCCCGCCCATCGCTGCTCGCAGCTTTAATTATTATTATTATTCTTCTTCTTCCGCTTTCATGGCAAAAAGGAGGTGCTTGGGATATTGGGAATGTTGTGAAATTTGGCACGCAAGCCAGAATTTGCGAAAATTGCAGTCTGATTGGGGTGTCCAGCTGCGGTATGAAATATTGGCTCGCTAGCGCCCCCTATTGAGTAGCCCCAACATCAGGATTCACCCAGCTGTATGAAATTTGGTAGGTATGTGGAACGTGATGAGACGCACAAAAAATCCTCTTGGCCGTTTTCTCTAAACCAAACAGGAAGTCGGCCATTTTTGCTTTTATGACGTTTTTTGACCGTTTCAAGGCGTCATACTTTAACGAACTCCTCCCAGAGATTTGACCCGATTGACTTCAGATTCGGCTAGTCTGCTCTTGAGACCTTGGCAGTGAAAAGTTACTCAAAGATCAAAAAGTTATCGAACTATGTGGCCGTGGCGTGGCGTCAAAGAAACACCATTCGCCACGAAACAGGAAGTTGTTGTAACTCGGCCGTACATTGTCGAATCTGCTCAAAATCTCTCATATGTCATAACATCCTGACCCGGAACACATCTGTATGATAATTTTGAATCAAACTGATAGCGCCACCTAGTGGCAACCGGAAGTTGCACGCTTCGTACTTTGACATCCTGCTCCTCACAGATTCATCAGATCCCTCACAAATCTTGTCAAACAAGCCTTAAGACCTTGATAATGCTTCATTGTGAAGATTGTAAGAAGTTACTGAAGGGCGGCGACGTGGCGGCTCGGCGAATTTCGATCCTTCGCCATGAACGAATAAACTGATGTATCTTGACTCCACATCATCAGATCTTTACCAGATTTCACGTGTTTGATTAGACTCCAGGCCTGAAGACATCTGCAGGCCAATTTTGAATCATAGTCATAGCGCCACCTACTGGTAACAGGAAGTTAAAGTCTTTATACTTTGGCTTGTTTCTCTCAGTAGGTAAATCAAATCAATATCAAATTTGTTCCACACAAATACAAGAAGTTCATAATGCCAGATCATGAAGCTTTTAATGTTTCGTCGAACGCCGTTGCCGTGGCGATGCAGTGTTCGCCGTTAACAACGAAGGTCATTTTGAGAGGCTACAAATGCTCGAAACATAAGCAAACTTGGCAAGTAGATTACAAGGCCGAAATGTAGTTAGGGAATATGATTTTATTGGTTCAGAGTGGCAAATCGGCTCAATAGCGCCCCCTACAAAATTTCGACGAAGGAGCCCTCGCAGTACGTTTGACCTAGATGTATGAAATTTGGTGGGAACATGTATCACATATGGACTTAAATAAAAGTATATTGGGGCCATGCTCTAAACCTGCATGCAGTGTCTGACGGTCACAGAACTAAATGGCAGCATCAGCCAGAGTCCTCGCGCCGTCCGACGGTCGCGGACGTTCTCGGCCGCGCAGGCCGGAGTCCCGCCGGCACCCCGACGTGCACATTGCGAGGGCCCGCCCATCGCTGCTCGCAGCTTTAATTATTATTATTTTTAGTGTTTCGTCGCAAAAAGGAGGTGCTTGGGATATTGGGAATGTTGTGAAATTTGGCGCGCAAGCCAGAATTTGCGAAAATTGCAGTCTGATTGGGGTGTCCAGCTGCGGTATGAAATATTGGCTCGCTAGCGCCCCCTATTGAGTAGCCCCAACATCAGGTTTCACCCAGCTGTATGAAATTTGGTCGGTATGTGGAACGTGATGAGACGCACAAAAAATCCTCTTGGAAGTTTTCTCTAAACCAAACAGGAAGTCGGCCATTTTTACTTGTATGACGTTTTTTGACCGTTTCAAGGCGTCATACTTTAACGAACTCCTCCCAGAGATTTGACCCGATTGACTTCAGATTCGGCTAGTCTGCTCTTGAGACCTTGGCAGTGAAAAGTTACTCAAAGATCAAAAAGTTATCGAACTATGTGGCCGTGGCGTGGCGTCAAAGAAACACCATTCGCCACGAAACAGGAAGTTGTTGTAACTCGGCCGTACATTGTCGAATCTGCTCCAAATCTCTCATATGTCATAACATCCTGACCCGGAACACATCTGTATGATAATTTAGAATCATAGTGATAGCGCCACCTAGTGGCAACCGGAAGTTGTACGCTGCGTACTTTGACATCCTGCTCCTCACAGATTAATCAGATCCCTCTCAAATGTTGTCAAACAAGCCTTAAGACCTTGATAATGCTTCATTGTGAAGATTGTAAGAAGTTACTGAAGGGCGGCGACGTGGCGGCTCGGCGAATTTCGATCCTTCGCCATGAACGAATAAACTGATGTATCTCGACTCCACATCATCAGATCTTTACCAGATTTCACATGCTTGATTAGACTCCAGGCCTGAAGACAACTGCAGGCCAATGTTGAATCATAGTCATAGCGCCACCTACTGGTAACAGGAAGTTAAAGTCTTTATACTTTGGCTTGTTTCTCTTAGTAGGTAAATAAAATCAATATCAAATTTGTTCCACACAAATACAAGAAGTTCATAATGCCAGATCATGAAGCTTTTGATGTTTCGTCAAACGCCGTTGCCGTGGCGATGCAGTCTTCGCCGTTAACAACGAAGGTCATTTTGAGAGGCTAAAAATGCTCGAAACATAAGCAAACTTGGCAAGTAGATTACAAGGCCGAAATGTAGTTAGGGAATATGATTTTATTGGTTCAGAGTGGCAAATCGGCTCAATAGCGCCCCCTACAAAATTTCGACGAAGCAGCCCTCGCAGTACGTTTGACCTAGATGTATGAAATGTGGTAGGAACATGTATCACATATGGACTTCAATAAAAGTCTCTTGGGGCTATGCTCTAAACCCAACCGGAAGTCAGCTACTTTGCATTTCTTATGAATTTCTAGTGTCGTTTTTGCCATTTCCAGGCGCTGCACTTTAACAAACTCCTCCTAGGGAATTAATCAGATCAACTTCAAATTTGGTCGGTACAGTCTAAAGACCTTTGTGATGAAAAGTTACTCAAAGTTTGTTGTTTCGTGAAAAGCTGTTGCCGTGGCGACGGAATTTCGATCCTTCGCCATGAACGAATAAACGGATGTAACTCGACTCCACATCATCAGATCTTTACCAGATTTCACGTGTTTGATTAGACTCCAGGCCTGAAGACATATGCAGGCCAATTTTGAATCATAGTCATAGCGCCACCTACTGGTAACAGGAAGTTAAAGTCTTGATACTTTGGCTTGTTTCTCTTAGTAGGTAAATCAAATCAATATCAAATTTGTTCCACACAAATAGTTCATAATGCCAGATCATGAAGCTTTTGATGTTTCGTCGAACGCCGTTGCCGTGGCGATGCAGTCTTCGCTGTTAACAACGAAGGTCATTTTGAGAGGCTAAAAATGCTCGAAACATAAGCAAACTTGGCATACACATTTAAAGCCCAAAATGTAGTTGTATAATATGATTTTATTGGTTCAGAGTGGCAAATCGGCTCAATAGCGCCCCCTACAAAATTTCAACGAAGCAGCCCTCGCAGTACGTTTCACCTAGATGTATGAAATTTGGTAGGAACATGTATCACATATGGACTTAAATAAAAGTATATTGGGGCCATGCTCTGAACCTGCATGCAGTGTCTGACGGTCACGGAACTGAATGACAGCATCAACCAGAGTCCTCGCGCCGTCCGACGGTCGCGGACGTTCTCGGCCGCGCAGGCCGGAGTCCCGCCGCCACCCCGACGTGCATGCACCCCGACGTGCATATTGCGAGGGCCCGCCCATCGCTGCTCGCAGCTTTAATTCTTATTATTATTTTACCAGTTTGATGGCAAAAAGGAGGTGCTTGGGATATTGGGAAGTCTGTGAAATTTGGCACGCAAGCCAGAATTTGCGAAAATTGCAGTCTGATTGGGGTGCCCAGCTGCGGTATGAAATATTGGCTCGCTAGCGCCCCCTATTGAGTAGCCCCAACATCAGGTTTCACCCAGCTGTATGAAAGTTGGTAGGTATGTGGAACGTGATGAGACGCACAAAAAATCCTCTTGGCCGTTTTCTCTAAACCAAACAGGAAGTCGGCCATTTTTGCTTTTATGACGTTTTTTGACCGTTTCAAGGCGTCATACTTTAACGAACTCCTCCCAGAGATTTGACCCGATTGACTTCAGATTCGGCTAGTCTGCTCTTGAGACCTTGGCAGTGAAAAGTTACTCAAAGACCAAAAAGTTATCAAACTATGTGGCCGTGGCGTGGCGTCAAAGAAACACCATTCGCCACGAAACAGGAAGTTGTTGTAACTCGGCCGTACATTGTCGAATCTGCTCAAAATCTCTCATATGTCATAACATCCTGACCCGGAACACATCTATATGATAATTTAGAATCATAGTGATAGCGCCACCTAGTGGCAACCGGAAGTTGTACGCTGCATACTTTGACATCCTGCTCCTCACAGATTAATCAGATCCCTCTCAAATGTTGTCAAACAAGCCTTAAGACCTTGATAATGCTTCATTGTGAAGATTGTAAGAAGTTACTAAAGGACGGCGACGTGGCGGCTCGGCGAATTTCGATCCTTCGCCATGAACGAATAAACTGATGTAACTCGACTCCACATCATCAGATCTTTACCAGATTTCACGTGTTTGATTAGACTCCAGGCATGAAGACATCTGCAGGCCAATTTTGAATCATAGTCATAGCGCCACCTACTGGTAACAGGAAGTTAAAGTCTTTATACTTTGGCTTGTTTCTCTTAGTAGGTAAATCAAATCAATATCAAATTTGTTCCACACAAATAGAAGAAGTTCATAATGCCAGATCATGAAGCTTTTGATGTTTCATCGAACGCCGTTGCCGTGGCGATGCAGTCTTCGCCGTTAACAACGAAGGTAATTTTGAGAGGCTAAAAATGCTCGAAACATAAGCAAACTTGGCATACACATTTAAAGCCCAAAATGTAGTTGTATAATATGATTTTATTGGTTCAGAGTGGCAAATCGGCTCAATAGCGCCCCCTACAAAATTTCGACGAAGCAGCCCTCGCAGTACGTTTGACCTAGATGTATGAAATGTGGTAGGAACATGTATCGCATATGGACTTCAATAAAAGTCTCTTGGGGCTATGCTCTAAACCCAACCGGAAGTCAGCCATTTTGCATTTTTTATGAATTTCTCATGTCGTTTTTGTCATTTCCAGGCGCTGCACTTTAACGAACTCCTCCTAGGGAATTCATCAGATCAACTTCAAATTTGGTCGGTACAGTCTAAAGACCTTTGTGATGAAAAGTTACTCAAAGCTTGTTGTTTCGTGAAAAGCTGTTGCCGTGGCGACGGAATTTCGATCCTTCGCCATGAACGAATAAACTGATGTAACTCGACTCCACATCATCAGATCTTTACCAGATTTCACGTGTTTGATTAGACTCCAGGCCTGAAGACATATGCAGGCCAATTTTGAATCATAGTCATAGCGCCACCTACTGGTAACAGGAAGTTAAAGTCTTGATACTTTGGCTTGTTTCTCTTAGTAGGTAAATCAAATCAATATCAAATTTGTTCCACACAAATAGTTCATAATGCCAGATCATGAAGCTTTTGATGTTTCGTCGAATGCCGTTGCCGTGGCGATGCAGTCTTCGCCGTTAACAACGAAGGTCATTTTGAGAGGCTAAAAATGCTCGAAACATAAGCAAACTTGGCAAGCAGATTAAAAGCCCGAAATGCAGTTATAGAATATGATTTTATTGGTTCAGAGTGGCAAATCGGCTCAATAGCGCCCCCTACAAAATTTCAACGAAGCAGCCCTCGCAGTACGTTTCACCTAGATGTATGAAATTTGGTAGGAACATGTATCACATATGGACTTAAATAAAAGTATATTGGGGCCATGCTCTAAACCTGCATGCAGTGTCTGACGGTCACAGAACTGAATAGCAGCATCGGCCAGAGTCCTCGCGGCGTCCGACAGTCGCTGACGTTCTCGGCCGCGCAGGCCGGAGTCCCGCCGGCACCCCGACGTGCATATTGCGAGGGCCCGCTCATCGCTGCTCGCAGCTTTAATTAGGGCCCGAGCACCGACGTAGTCGGAGCGGAGGACCTATTGAATTTCGAATGTTTATTATTATTATTATTATTATTATTATTTTTAGTGTTTCGTCGCAAAAAGGAGGTGCTTGGGATATTGGGAAGTCTGTGAAATTTTTCATGCAAGCCAGAATTTGCGAAAATTGCAGTCTGATTGGGGTGTCCAGCTACGGTATGAAATATTGGCTCGCTAGCGCCCCCTATTGAGTAGCCCCAACATCAGGATTCACCCAGCTGTATGAAATTTGGTCGGTATGTGGAACGTGATGAGACGCACAAAAAATCCTCTTGGCCGTTTTGTCTAAACCAAACAGGAAGTCGGCCATTTTTGCTTTTATGACGTTTTTTGACCGTTTCAAGGCGTCATACTTTAACGAACTCCTCCCAGAGATTTGACCCGATTGACTTCAGATTCGGCTAGTCTGCTCTTGAGACCTTGGCAGTGAAAAGTTACTCAAAGATCAAAAAGTTATCGAACGATGTGGCCGTGGCGTGGCGTCAAAGAAACACCATTCGCCACGAAACAGGAAGTTGTTGTAACTCGGCCGTACATTGTCGAATCTGCTCAAAATCTCTCATATGTCATAACATCCTGACCCGGAACACATCTATATGATAATTTAGAATCATAGTGATAGCGCCACCTAGTGGCAACCGGAAGTTGTACGCTGTGTACTTTGACATCCTGCTCCTCACAGATTAATCAGATCCCTCTCAAATGTTGTCAAACAAGCCTTAAGACCTTGATAATGCTTCGTTGTGAAGATTGTAAGAAGTTACTGAAGGGCGGCGACGTGGCGGCTCGGCGAATTTCAATCCTTCGCCATGAACGAATAAACTGATGTAACTCGACTCCACATCATCAGATCTTTACCAGATTTCACGTGTTTGATTAGACTCCAGGCCTGAAGACATCTGCAGGCCAATTTTGAATCATAGTCATAGCGCCACCTACTGGTAACAGGAAGTTAAAGTCTTTATACTTTGGCTTGTTTCTCTTAGTAGGTAAATCAAATCAATATCAAATTTCTTCCACACAAATACAAGAAGTTCATAATGCCAGATTACGAAGCTTTTGATGTTACGTCGAACGCCGTTGCCGTGGCGATGCAGTCTTCGCCGTTAACAACGAAGGTCATTTTGAGAGGCTAAAAATGCTCGAAACATAAGCAAACTTGGCAAGTAGATTACAAGGCCGAAATGTAGTTATGGAATATGATTTTATTGGTTCAGAGTGGCAAATCGGCTCAATAGCGCCCCCTACAAAATTTCAACGAAGCAGCCCTCGCAGTACGTTTGACCTAGATGTATGAAATGTGGTAGGAACATGTATCGCATATGGACTTCAATAAAAGTCTCTTGGGGCTATGCTCTAAACCCAACCGGAAGTCAGCTACTTTGCATTTCTTCTGAATTTCTAGTGTCGTTTTTGTCATTTCCAGGCGCTGCACTTTAACGAACTCCTCCTAGGGAATTAATCAGATCAACTTCAAATTTGGTCAGTACAGTCTAAAGACCTTTGTGATGAAAAGTTACTCAAAGCTTGTTGTTTCGTGAAAAGCTGTTGCCGTGGCAACGGAATTTCGATCCTTCGCCATGAACGAATAAACTGATGTAACTCGACTCCACATCATCAGATCTTTACCAGATTTCACGTGTTTGATTAGACTCCAGGCCTGAAGACATCTGCAGGCCAATTTTGAATCATAGTCATAGCGCCACCTACTGGTAACAGGAAGTTAAAGTCTTGATACTTTGGCTTGTTTCTCTTAGTAGGTAAATCAAATCAATATCAAATTTGTTCCACACAAATAGTTCATAATGCCAGATCATGAAGCTTTTGATGTTTCGTGGAACGCCGTTGCCGTGGCGATGCAGTCTTCGCCGTTAACAACGAAGGTCATTTTGAGAGGCTAAAAATGCTCGAAACATAAGCAAACTTGGCATACACATTTAAATCCCAAAATGTAGTTGTATAATATGATTTTATTGGTTCAGAGTGGCAAATCGGCTCAATAGCGCCCCCTACAAAATTTCAACGAAGCAGCCCTCGCAGTACGTTTCACCTAGATGTATGAAATTTGGTAGGAACATGTATCACATATGGACTTAAATAAAAGTATATTGGGGCCATGCTCTGAACGTGCATGCAGTGTCTGACGGTCACGGAACTGAATGACAGCATCAACCAGAGTCCTCGCGCCGTCCGACGTTCGCGGACGTTCTCGGCCGCGCAGGCCGGAGTCCCGCCGGCACCCCGACGTGCATATTGCGAGGGCCCGCCCATCGCTGCTCGCAGCTTTAATTATTATTATTTTTAGTGTTTCGTCGCAAAAAGGAGGTGCTTGGGATATTGGGACGTTTGTGAAATTTGGCACGCAAGCCAGAATTTGCGAAAATTGCAGTCTGATTGGGGTGTCCAGCTGCGGTATGAAATATTGGCTCGCTAGCGCCCCCTATTGAGTAGCCCCAACATCAGGATTCACCCAGCTGTATGAAATTTGGTCGGTATGTGGAACGTGATGAGACGCACAAAAAATCCTCTTGGCCGTTTTCTCTAAACCAAACAGGAAGTCGGCCATTTTTGCTTTTATGACGTTTTTTGACCGTTTCAAGGCGTCATACTTTAACGAACTCCTCCCAGAGATTTGACCCGATTGACTTCAGATTCGGCTAGTCTGCTCTTGAGACCTTGGCAGTGAAAAGTTACTCAAAGATCAAAAAGTTATCGAACTATGTGGCCGTGGCGTGGCGTCAAAGAAACACCATTCGCCACGAAACAGGAAGTTGTTGTAACTCGGCCGTACATTGTCGAATCTGCTCAAAATCTCTCATATGTCATAACATCCTGACCCGGAACACATCTATATGATAATTTAGAATCATAGTGATAGCGCCACCTAGTGGCAACCGGAAGTTGTACGCTGCATACTTTGACATCCTGCTCCTCACAGATTAATCAGATCCCTCTCAAATGTTGTGAGAGAAGTCGTAAGACCTTGATAATGCTTCTTTGTGAAGATTGTAAGAAGTTACTGAAGGGCGGCGACGTGGCGGCTCGGCGAATTTCGATCCTTCGCCATGAACGAATAAACTGATGTATCTCGACTCCACATCATCAGATCTTTACCAGATTTCACATGCTTGATTAGACTCCAGGCCTGAAGACATCTGCAGGCCAATTTCGAATCATAGTCATAGCGCCACCTACTGGTAACAGGAAGTTAAAGTCTTTATACTTTGGCTTGTTTCTCTTAGTAGGTAAATCAAATCAATATCAAATTTGTTCCACACAAATATAAGAAGTTCATAATACCAGATCATGAAGCTTTTGATGTTTCGTCGAACGCCGTTGCCGTGGCGATGCAGTCTTCGCCGTGAACAACGAAGGTCATTTTGAGAGGCTAAAAATGCTCGAAACATAAGCAAACTTGGCAAGTAGATTACAAGGCCGAAATGTAGTTATAGAATATGATTTTATTGGTTCAGAGTGGCAAATCGGCTCAATAGCGCCCCCTACAAAATTTCAACGAAGCAGCCCTCGCAGTACGTTTGACCTAGATGTATGAAATGTGGTAGGAACATGTATCGCATATGGACTTCAATAAAAGTCTCTTGGGGCTATGCTCTAAACCCAACCGGAAGTCAGCCATTTTGCATTTTTTATGAATTTCTCATGTCGTTTTTGTCATTTCCAGGCGCTGCACTTTAACGAACTCCTCCTAGGGAATTCATCAGATCAACTTCAAATTTGGTCGGTACAGTCTAAAGACCTTTGTGATGAAAAGTTACTCAAAGCTTGTTGTTTCGTGAAAAGCTGTTGCCGTGGCGACGGAATTTCGATCCTTCGCCATAAATGAATAAACTGATGTAACTCGACTCCACATCATCAGATCTTTACCAGATTTCACGTGTTTGATTAGACTCCAGGCATGAAGACATCTGCAGGCCAATTTTGAATCATAGTCATAGCGCCACCTACTGGTAACAGGAAGTTAAAGTCTTTATACTTTGGCTTGTTTCTCTTAGTAGGTAAATCAAATCAATATCAAATTTGTTCCACACAAATAGAAGAAGTTCATAATGCCAGATCATGAAGCTTTTGATGTTTCATCGAACGCCGTTGCCGTGGCGATGCAGTCTTCGCCGTTAACAACGAAGGTAATTTTGAGAGGCTAAAAATGCTCGAAACATAAGCAAACTTGGCATACACATTTAAAGCCCAAAATGTAGTTGTATAATATGATTTTATTGGTTCAGAGTGGCAAATCGGCTCAATAGCGCCCCCTACAAAATTTCGACGAAGCAGCCCTCGCAGTACGTTTGACCTAGATGTATGAAATGTGGTAGGAACATGTATCGCATATGGACTTCAATAAAAGTCTCTTGGGGCTATGCTCTGAACCCAACCGGAAGTCAGCCATTTTGCATTTTTTATGAATTTCTCATGTCGTTTTTGTCATTTCCAGGCGCTGCACTTTAACGAACTCCTCCTAGGGAATTCATCAGATCAACTTCAAATTTGGTCGGTAAAGTCTAAAGACCTTTGTGATGAAAGTTACTCAAAGCTTGTTGTTTCGTGAAAAGCTGTTGCCGTGGCGACGCATTCTTCGCCGTTAACAACGAAGGTCATTTTGAGAGGCTAAAAATGCTCGAAACATAAGCAAACTTGGCATACACATTTAAAGCCCAAAATGTAGTTGTATAATATGATTTTATTGGTTCAGAGTGGCAAATCGGCTCAATAGCGCCCCCTACAAAATTTCAACGAAGCAGCCCTCGCAGTACGTTTCACCTAGATGTATGAAATTTGGTAGGAACATGTATCACATATGGACTTAAATAAAAGTATTTTGGGGCCATGCTCTAAACCTGCATGCAGTGTCTGACGGTCACAGAACTGAATGGCAGCATCGGCCAGAGTCCTCGCGGCGTCCGACGGTCGCGGACGTTCTCGGCCGCGCAGGCCGGAGTCCCGCCGGCACCCCGACGTGCATGCACCCCGACGTGCATATTGCGAGGGCCCGCTCATCGCTGCTCGCAGCTTTAATTAGGGCCCGAGCACCGACGTAGTCGGAGCGGAGGACCTATTGAAACCGTAATGTTTATTAGGGCCCGAGCACCGACGTAGTCGGAGCGGAGGACCTATTGAATTTCGAATGTTTATTAGGGCCCGAGCACCGACGTAGTCGGAGCGGAGGACCTATTGAATTTCGAATGTTTATTATTAGGGCCCGAGCACCGACGTAGTCGGAGCGGAGGACCTATTGAATTTCGAATGTTTATTATTATTAGGGCCCGAGCACCGACGTAGTCGGAGCGGAGGACCTATTGAAACCGTAATGTTTATTATTCTTATTTTTAGTGTTTCGTCGCAAAAAGGAGGTGCTTGGGATATTGGGAAGTCTGTGAAATTTGGCACGCAAGCCAGAATTTGCGAAAATTGCAGTCTGATTGGGGTGTCCAGCTGCAGTATAAAATATTGGCTCGCTAGCGCCCCCTATTGAGTAGCCCCAACATCAGGTTTCACCCAGCTGTATGAAAGTTGGTAGGTATGTGGAACGTGATGAGACGCACCAAAAATCCTCTTGGAAGTTTTCTCTAAACCAAACAGGAAGTCGGCCATTTTTACTTTTATGACGTTTTTTGTCCGTTTCAAGGCGTCATACTTTAACGAACTCCTCCCAGAGATTTGACCCGATTGACTTCAGATTCGGCTAGTCTGCTCTTGAGACCTTGGCTGTGAAAAGTTACTCAAAGATCAAAAAGTTATCGAACGATGTGGCCGTGGCGTGGCGTCAAAGAAACACCATTCGCCACGAAACAGGAAGTTGTTGTAACTCGGCCTTACATTGTCGAATCTGCTCCAAATCTCTCATATGTCATAACATCCTGACCCGGAACACATCTATATGATAATTTTGAATCATAGTGATAGCGCCACCTAGTGGCAACCGGAAGTTGTACGCTGCGTACTTTGACATCCTGCTCCTCACAGATTAATCAGATCCCTCTCAAATGTTGTCAAACAAGCCTTAAGACCTTGATAATGCTTCGTTGTGAAGATTGTAAGAAGTTACTGAAGGGCGGCGACGTGGCGGCTCGGCGAATTTCGATCCTTTGCCATGAACGAATAAACTGATGTAACTCGACTCCACATCATCAGATCTTTACCAGATGTCATGTGTTTGATTAGACTCCAGGCCTGACGACATCTGCAGGCCAATTTTGAATCATAGTCATAGCGCCACCTACTGGTAACAGGAAGTTAAAGTCTTTATACTTTGGCTTGTTTCTCTTAGTAGGTAAATCAAATCAATATCAAATTTGTTCCACACAAATACAAGAAGTTCATAATGCCAGATCATGAAGCTTTTGATGTTTCATCGAACGCTGTTGCCGTGGCGATGCAGTCTTCGCCGTGAACAACGAAGGTCATTTTGAGAGGCTAAAAATGCTCGAAACATAAGCAAACTTGGCAAGTAGATTTCAAGGCCGAAATGTAGTTACGGAATATGATTGTATTGGTTCAGAGTGGCAAATCGGCTCAATAGCGCCCCCTACAAAATTTCGACGAAGCAGCCCTCGCAGTACGTTTGACCTAGATGTATTAAAATGTGGTAGGAACATGTATCACATATGGACTTCAATAAAAGTCTCTTGGGGTTATGCTCTAAACCCAACCGGAAGTCAGCCATTTTGCATTTCTTATGAATTTTTTGTGTCGTTTTTGTCATTTCCAGGCGCTGCACTTTAACGAACTCCTCCTAGGGAATTAATCAGATCAACTTCAAATTTGGTCGGTACAGTCTAAAGACCTTTGTGATGAAAAGTTACTCAAAGCTTGTTGTTTCGTGAAAAGCTGTTGCCGTGGCGACGCATTCTTCGCCGTTAACAACGAAGGTCATTTTGAGAGGCTAAAAATGCTCGAAACATAACCTAACTTGGCAAGTAGATTACAAGGCCGAAATGTAGTTATGGAATATGATTTTATTGGTTCAGAGTGACAAATCGGCTCAATAGCGCCCCCTACAAAATTTCAACGAAGCAGCCCTCGCAGTACGTTTCACCTAGATGTATGAAATTTGGTAGGAACATGTATCACATATGGACTTCAATAAAAGTATATTGGGGCCATGCTCTAAACCTGCATGCAGTGTCTGACGGTCACAGAACTGAATGGCAGCATCAGCCAGAGTCCTCGCGCCGTCCGACGGTCGCGGACGTTCTCGGCCGCGCAGGCCGGAGTCCCGCCGGCACTCCGACGTGCATGCACCCCGACGTGCATATAGCGAGGGCCCGCTCATCGCTGCTCGCAGCTTTAATTCTTATTATTATTATTATTTTATGTGTTTCGTCGCAAAAAGGAGGTGCTTGGGATATTGGGAATGTTGTGAAATTTGGCACGCAAGCCAGAATTTGCGAAAATTGCAGTCTGATTGGGGTGTCCAGCTGCAGTATGAAATATTGGCTCGCTAGCGCCCCCTATTGAGTAGCCCCGACATCAGGATTCACCCAGCTGTATGAAAGTTGGTAGTTATGTGGAACGTGATGAGACGCACCAAAAATCCTCTTGGCCGTTTTCTCTAAACCAAACAGGAAGTCGGCCATTTTTGCTTTTATGACGTTTTTTGACCGTTTCAAGGCGTCATACTTTAACGAACTCCTCCCAGAGATTTGACCCGATTGACTTCAGATTCGGCGAGTCTGCTCTTGAGACCTTGCCAGTGAAAAGTTACTCAAAGATCAAAAAGTTATCGAACTATGTGGCCGTGGCGTGGCGTCAAAGAAACACCATTCGCCACGAAACAGGAAGTTGTTGTAACTCGGCCGTACATTGTCGAATCTGCTCCAAATCTCTCATATGTCATAACATCCTGACCCGGAACACATCTATATGATAATTTAGAATCATAGTGATAGCGCCACCTAGTGGCAACCGGAAGTTGTACGCTGCGTACTTTGACATCCTGCTCCTCACAGATTAATCAGATCCCTCTCAAATATTGTCAAACAAGCCTTAAGACCTTGATAATGCTTCATTGTGAAGATTGTAAGAAGTTACTGAAGGGCGGCGATGTGGCGGCTCTGCGAATTTCGATCCTTCGCCATGACCGAATAAACTGATGTATCTCGACTCCACATCATCAGATCTTTACCAGATTTCACATGCTTGATTAGACTCCAGGCCTGAAGACAACTGCAGGCCAATTTTGAATCATAGTCATAGCGCCACCTACTGGTAACAGGAAGTTAAAGTCTTTATACTTTGGCTTGTTTCTCTTAGTAGGTAAATCAAATCAATATCAAATTTCTTCCACACAAATACAAGAAGTTCATAATGCCAGATCATGACGCTTTTGATGTTTCGTCAAACGCCGTTGCCGTGGCGATACAGTCTTCGCCGTTAACAACGAAGGTCATTTTGAGAGGCTAAAAATGCTCGAAACATAAGCAAACTTGGCAAGTAGATTACAAGGCCGAAATGTAGTTACGGAATATGATTTTATTGGTTCAGAGTGGCAAATCGGCTCAATAGCGCCCCCTACGAAATTCCGACGAAGCAGCCCTCGCAGTACGTTTGACCTAGATGTATGAAATGTGGTAGGAATATGTATCGCATATGGACTTCAATAAAAGTCTCTTGGGGCTATGCTCTAAACCCAACCGGAAGTCAGCCATTTTGCATTTCTTATGAATTTCTAGTGTCGTTTTTGTCATTTCCAGGCGCTGCACTTTAACGAACTCCTCCTAGGGAATTAATCAGATCAACTTCAAATTTGGTCGGTACAGTCTAAAGACCTTTGTGATGAAAAGTTACTCAAAGCTTGTTGTTTCGTGAAAAGCTGTTGCCGTGACGACGCATTCTTCGCCGTTAACAACGAAGGTCATTTTGAGAGGCTAAAAATGCTCGAAATATAAGCAAACTTGGCAAGCAGATTACAAGCCCGAAATGTAGTTATAGAATATGATTTCATTGGTTCAGAGTGGCAAATCGGCTCAATAGCGCCCCCTACAAAATTTCAAAGACGCAGCCCTCGCAGTACATTTCACCTAGATGTATGAAATTTGGTAGGGACATGTATCACATATGGACTTAAATAAAAGTATATTGGGGCCATGCTCTAAACCTGCATGCAGTGTCTGACGGTCACAGAACTGAATGGCAGCATCGGCCAGAGTCCTCGCGGCGTCCGACGGTCGCGGACGTTCTCGGCCGCGCAGGCCGGAGTCCCGCCGGCACCCCGACGTGCATATTGCGAGGGCCCGCCCATCGCTGCTCGCAGCTTTAATTATTCTTATTATTTTATGTGTTTCGTCGCAAAAAGGAGGTGCTTGGGATATTGGGAATGTTGTGAAATTTGGCACGCAAGCCAGAATTTGCGAAAATTGCAGTCTGATTGGGGTGTCCAGCTGCAGTATGAAATATTGGCTCGCTAGCGCCCCCTATTGAGTAGCCCCGACATCAGGATTCACCCAGCTGTATGAAAGTTGGTAGTTATGTGGAACGTGATGAGACGCACCAAAAATCCTCTTGGCCGTTTTCTCTAAACCAAACAGGAAGTCGGCCATTTTTGCTTTTATGACGTTTTTTGACCGTTTCAAGGCGTCATACTTTAACGAACTCCTCCCAGAGATTTGACCCGATTGACTTCAGATTCGGCGAGTCTGCTCTTGAGACCTTGACAGTGAAAAGTTACTCAAAGATCAAAAAGTTATCGAACTATGTGGCCGTGGCGTGGCGTCAAAGAAACACCATTCGCCACGAAACAGGAAGTTGTTGTAACTCGGCCGTACATTGTCGAATCTGCTCAAAGTCTCTCATATGTCATAACATCCTGACCCGGAACACATCTGTATGATAATTTTGAATCAAACTGATAGCGCCACCTAGTGGCAACCGGAAGTTGTACGCTGCGTACTTTGACATCCTGCTCCTAACAGATTAATCAGATCCCTCTCAAATGTTGTCATACAAGCCTTAAGACCTTGATAATGCTTCGTTGTGAAGATTGTAAGAAGTTACTGAAGGGCGGCGACGTGGCGGCTCGGCGAATTTCGATCCTTCGCCATGACCGAATAAACTGATGTATCTCGACTCCACATCATCAGATCTTTACCAGATTTCACATGCTTGATTAGACTCCAGGCCTGAAGACAACTGCAGGCCAATTTTGAATCATAGTCATAGCGCCACCTACTGGTAACAGGAAGTTAAAGTCTTTATACTTTGGCTTGTTTCTCTTAGTAGGTAAATCAAATCAATATCAAATTTCTTCCACACAAATACAAGAAGTTCATAATGCCAGATCATGACGCTTTTGATGTTTCGTCAAACGCCGTTGCCGTGGCGATACAGTCTTCGCCGTTAACAACGAAGGTCATTTTGAGAGGCTAAAAATGCTCGAAACATAAGCAAACTTGGCAAGTAGATTACAAGGCCGAAATGTAGTTACGGAATATGATTTTATTGGTTCAGAGTGGCAAATCGGCTCAATAGCGCCCCCTACGAAATTCCGACGAAGCAGCCCTCGCAGTACGTTTGACCTAGATGTATGAAATGTGGTAGGAATATGTATCGCATATGGACTTCAATAAAAGTCTCTTGGGGCTATGCTCTAAACCCAACCGGAAGTCAGCCATTTTGCATTTCTTATGAATTTCTAGTGTCGTTTTTGTCATTTCCAGGCGCTGCACTTTAACGAACTCCTCCTAGGGAATTAATCAGATCAACTTCAAATTTGGTCGGTACAGTCTAAAGACCTTTGTGATGAAAAGTTACTCAAAGCTTGTTGTTTCGTGAAAAGCTGTTGCCGTGACGACGCATTCTTCGCCGTTAACAACGAAGGTCATTTTGAGAGGCTAAAAATGCTCGAAATATAAGCAAACTTGGCAAGCAGATTACAAGCCCGAAATGTAGTTATAGAATATGATTTCATTGGTTCAGAGTGGCAAATCGGCTCAATAGCGCCCCCTACAAAATTTCAAAGACGCAGCCCTCGCAGTACATTTCACCTAGATGTATGAAATTTGGTAGGGACATGTATCACATATGGACTTAAATAAAAGTATATTGGGGCCATGCTCTAAACCTGCATGCAGTGTCTGACGGTCACAGAACTGAATGGCAGCATCGGCCAGAGTCCTCGCGGCGTCCGACGGTCGCGGACGTTCTCGGCCGCGCAGGCCGGAGTCCCGCCGGCACCCCGACGTGCATATTGCGAGGGCCCGCCCATCGCTGCTCGCAGCTTTAATTATTCTTATTATTTTATGTGTTTCGTCGCAAAAAGGAGGTGCTTGGGATATTGGGAATGTTGTGAAATTTGGCACGCAAGCCAGAATTTGCGAAAATTGCAGTCTGATTGGGGTGTCCAGCTGCAGTATGAAATATTGGCTCGCTAGCGCCCCCTATTGAGTAGCCCCGACATCAGGATTCACCCAGCTGTATGAAAGTTGGTAGTTATGTGGAACGTGATGAGACGCACCAAAAATCCTCTTGGCCGTTTTCTCTAAACCAAACAGGAAGTCGGCCATTTTTGCTTTTATGACGTTTTTTGACCGTTTCAAGGCGTCATACTTTAACGAACTCCTCCCAGAGATTTGACCCGATTGACTTCAGATTCGGCGAGTCTGCTCTTGAGACCTTGACAGTGAAAAGTTACTCAAAGATCAAAAAGTTATCGAACTATGTGGCCGTGGCGTGGCGTCAAAGAAACACCATTCGCCACGAAACAGGAAGTTGTTGTAACTCGGCCGTACATTGTCGAATCTGCTCAAAGTCTCTCATATGTCATAACATCCTGACCCGGAACACATCTGTATGATAATTTTGAATCAAACTGATAGCGCCACCTAGTGGCAACCGGAAGTTGTACGCTGCGTACTTTGACATCCTGCTCCTAACAGATTAATCAGATCCCTCTCAAATGTTGTCATACAAGCCTTAAGACCTTGATAATGCTTCGTTGTGAAGATTGTAAGAAGTTACTGAAGGGCGGCGACGTGGCGGCTCGGCGAATTTCGATCCTTCGCCATGAACGAATAAACTGATGTATCTCGACTCCACATCATCAGATCTTTCCCAGATTTCACGTGTTTGATTAGACTCCAGGCCTGAAGACATATCCAGGCCAATTTTGAATCATAGTCATAGCGCCACCTACTGGTAACAGGAAGTTAAAGTCTTTATACTTTGGCTTGTTTCTCTTAGTAGGTAAATCAAATCAATATCAAATTTCATCCACACAAATACAAGAAGTTCATAATGCCAGATCATGAAGCTTTTGATGTTTCGTCGAACGCCGTTGCCGTGGCGATGCAGTCTTCGCCGTTAACAACGAAGGTCATTTTGAGAGGCTAAAAATGCTCGAAACATAAGCAAACTTGGCAAGTAGATTACAAGGCCGAAATGTAGTTACAGAATCAGATTTTATTGGTTCAGAGTGGCAAATCGGCTCAATAGCGCCCCCTACAAAATTTCGACGAAGCAGCCCTCGCAGTACGTTTGACCTAGATGTATGAACTGTCGTAGGAACATGTATCGCATATGGACTTCAATAAAAGTCTCTTGGGGCTATGCTCTAAACCCAACCGGAAGTCAGCCATTTTGCATTTTTTATGAATTTCTCATGTCGTTTTTGTCATTTCCAGGCGCTGCACTTTAACGAACTCCTCCTAGGGAATTCATCAGATCAACTTCAAATTTGGTCGGTACAGTCTAAAGACCATTGTGATGAAAAGTTACTCAAACCTTGTTGTTTCGTGAAAAGCTGTTGCCGTGGCGACGCATCCTTCGCCGTTAACAACGAAGGTCATTTTGAGAGGCTAAAAATGCTCGAAACATAACCAAACTTGGCAAGTAGATTACAAGGCCGAAATGTAGTTATGGAATATGATTTTATTGGTTCAGAGTGGCAAATCGGCTCAATAGCGCCCCCTACAAAATTTCAACGAAGCAGCCCTCGCAGTACGTTTCACCTAGATGTATGAAATTTGGTAGGAACATGTATCACATATGCACTTAAATAAAAGTATATTGGGGCCATGCTCTGAACCTGCATGCAGTGTCTGACGGTCACGGAACTGAATGACAGCATCAACCAGAGTCCTCGCGCCGTCCGACGGTCGCGGACGTTCTCGGCCGCGCAGGCCGGAGTCCCGCCGGCACCCCGACGTGCATGCACCCCGACATGCATATTGCGAGGGCCCGCTCATCGCTGCTCGCAGCTTTAATTAGGGCCCGAGCACCGACGTAGTCGGAGCGGAGGACCTATTGAATTTCGAATGTTTATTAGGGCCCGAGCACCGACGTAGTCGGAGCGGAGGACCTATTGAATTTCGAATGTTTATTATTCTTATTATTCTTATTTTTAGTGTTTCGTCGCAAAAAGGAGGTGCTTGGGATATTGGGAATGTTGTGAAATTTGGCACGCAAGCCAGAATTTGCGAAAATTGCAGTCTGATTGGGGTGTCCAGCTGCGGTATGAAATATTGGCTCGCTAGCGCCCCCTATTGAGTAGCCCCAACATCAGGATTCACCCAGCTGTATGAAATTTGGTCGGTATGTGGAACGTGATGAGACGCACAAATAATCCTCTTGGCCGTTTTGTCTAAACCAAACAGGAAGTCGGCCATTTTTGCTTTTATGACGTTTTTTGACCGTTTCAAGGCGTCATACTTTAACGAACTCCTCCCAGAGATTTGACCCGATTGACTTCAGATTCGGCTAGTCTGCTCTTGAGACCTTGGCAGTGAAAAGTTACTCAAAGATCAAAAAGTTATCGAACTATGTGGCCGTGGCGTGGCGTCAAAGAAACACCATTCGCCACGAAACAGGAAGTTGTTGTAACTCGGCTGTACATTGTCGAATCTGCTCAAAATCTCTCATATGTCATAACATCCTGACCCGGAACACATCTATATGATAATTTAGAATCATAGTGATAGCGCCACCTAGTGGCAACCGGAAGTTGTACGCTGCGTACTTTGACATCCTGCTCCTCACAGATTAATCAGATCCCTCTCAAATGTTGTCAAACAAGCCTTAAGACCTTGATAATGCTTCTTTGTGAAGATTGCAAGAAGTTACTGAAGGGCGGCGACGTGGCGGCTCGGCGAATTTCGATCCTTCGCCATGAACGAATAAACTGATGTATCTCGACTCCACATCATCAGATCTTTACCAGATTGCACATGCTTGATTAGACTCCAGGCCTGAAGACATCTGCAGGCCAATTTTGAATCATAGTCATAGCGCCACCTACTGGTAACAGGAAGTTAAAGTCTTTATACTTTGGCTTGTTTCTCTTAGTAGGTAAATCAAATCAATATCAAATTTCTTCCACACAAATACAAGAAGTTCATAATGCCAGATCATGAAGATTTTGATGTTTCGTCGAACGCCGTTGCCGTGGCGATGCAGTCTTCGCCGTGAACAACGAAGGTCATTTTGAGAGGCTAAAAATGCTCGAAACATAAGCAAACTTGGCATACACATTTAAAGCCCAAAATGTAGTTGTATAATATGATTTTATTGGTTCAGAGTGGCAAATCGACTCAATAGCGCCCCCTACAAAATTTCGACGAAGCAGCCCTCGCAGTACGTTTGACCTAGATGTATGAAATGTGGTAGGAACATGTATCGCATATGGACGTAAATAAAAGTCTCTTGGGGCTATGCTCTAAACCCAACCGGAAGTCAGCTATTTTGCATTTCTTATGAATTTCTAGTGTCGTTTTTGTCATTTCCAGGCACTGCACTTTAACGAACTCCTCCTAGGGAATTAATCAGATCAACTTCAAATTTGGTCAGTACAGTCTAAAGACCTTTGTGATGAAAAGTTACTCAAAGCTTGTTGTTTCGTGAAAAACTGTTGCCGTGGCGACGCATTCTTCGCCGTTAACAACGAAGGCCATTTTGAGAGGCTAAAAATGCTTGAAACATAAGCAAACTTGGCAAGTAGATTACACGGCCGAAATGTAGTTACAGAATATGGTTTTATTGGTTCAGAGTGGCAAATCGGCACAATAGCGCCCCCTACAAAATTTCGACGAAGCAGCCCTCGCAGTACGTTTGACCTAGATGTATGAAATGTGGTAGGAATATGTATCACATATGGACTTCAATAAAAGTCTCTTGGGGCCATGCTCTAAACCTGCATGCAGTGTCTGACGGTCACAGAACTGAATAGCAGCATCAGCCAGAGTCCTCGCGCCGTCCGACGCTCGCGGACGTTCTCGTCCGCGCAGGCTGGAGTCCCGCCGGCACCCCGACGTGCATATTGCGAGGGCCCGCCCATCGCTGCTCGCAGCTTTAATTATTATTATTATTCTTCTTCTTCCACTTTCATGGCAAAAAGGAGGTGCTTGGGATATTGGGAATGTTGTGAAATTTGGCACGCAAGCCAGAATTTGCGAAAATTGCAGTCTGATTGGGGTGTCCAGCTGCAGTATGAAATATTGGCTCGCTAGCGCCCCCTATTGAGTAGCCCCAACATCAGGATTCACCCAGCTGTATGAAAGTTGGGAGTTATGTGGAACGTGATGAGACGCACCAAAAATCCTCTTGGCCGTTTTCTCTAAACCAAACAGGAAGTCGGCCATTTTTGCTTTTATGACGTTTTTTGACCGTTTCAAGGCGTCATACTTTAACGAACTCCTCCCAGAGATTTGACCCGATTGACTTCAGATTCGGCTAGTCTGCTCTTGAGACCTTGGCAGTGAAAAGTTACTCAAAGATCAAAAAGTTATCGAACTATGTGGCCGTGGCGTGGCGTCAAAGAAACACCATTCGCCACGAAACAGGAAGTTGTTGTAACTCGGCCGTACATTGTCGAATCTGCTCCAAATCTCTCATATGTCATAACATCCTGACCCGGAACACAGCTATATGATCATTTAGAATCATAGTGATAGCGCCACCTAGTGGCAACCGGAAGTTGTACGCTGCGTACTTTGACATCCTGCTCCTCACAGATTAATCAGATCCCTCTCAAATGTTGTCAAACAAGCCTTAAGACCTTGATAATGCTTCGTTGTGAAGATTGTAAGAAGTTACTGAAGGGCGGCGACGTGGCGGCTCGGCGAATTTCGATCCTTCGCCATGAACGAATAAACTGATGTAACTCGACTCCACATCATCAGATCTTTACCAGATTTCACGTGTTTGATTAGACTCCAGGCCTGAAGACATATGCAGGCCAATTTTGAATCATAGTCATAGCGCCACCTACTGGTAACAGGAAGTTAAAGTCTTGATACTTTGGCTTGTTTCTCTTAGTAGGTAAATCAAATCAATATCAAATTTGTTCCACACAAATAGTTCATAATGCCAGATCATGAAGCTTTGATGTTTCGTCGAACGCCGTTGCCGTGGCGATGCAGTCTTCGCCGTTAACAACGAAGGTCATTTTGGGAGGCTAAAAATGCTCGAAACATAAGCAAACCTGGCATACACATTTAAAGGCCAAAATGTAGTTGTATAATATGATTTTATTGGTTCAGAGTGGCAAATCGGCTCAATAGCGCCCCCTACAAAATTTCAACGAAGCAGCCCTCGCAGTACGTTTCACCTAGATGTATGAAATTTGGTAGGAACATGTATCACATATGGACTTAAATAAAAGTATATTGGGGCCATGCTCTGAACCTGCATGCAGTGTCTGACGGTCACGGAACTGAATGACAGCATCAACCAGAGTCCTCGCGCCGTCCGACGGTCGCGGACGTTCTCGGCCGCGCAGGCCGGAGTCCCGCCGGCACCCCGACGTGCATGCACCCCGACGTGCATATTGCGAGGGCCCGCTCATCGCTGCTCGCAGCTTTATTAGGGCCCGAGCACCGACGTAGTCGGAGCGGAGGACCTATTGAATTTCGAATGTTTATTATTATTATTATTATTCTTATTATTATTTTTAGTGTTTCGTCGCAAAAAGGAGGTGCTTGGGATATTGGGACGTTTGTGAAATTTGGCACGCAAGCCAGAATTTGCGAAAATTGCAGTCTGATTGGGGTGTCCAGCTGCGGTATGAAATATTGGCTCGCTAGCGCCCCCTATTGAGTAGCCCCAACATCAGGTTTCACCCAGCTGTATGAAAGTTGGTAGTTATGTGGAACGTGATGAGACGCACCAAAAATCCTCTTGGAAGTTTTCTCAAAACCAAACAGGAAGTCGGCCATTTTTACTTTTATGACGGTTTTTGACCGTTTCAAGGCGTCATACTTTAACGAACTCCTCCCAGAGATTTGACCCGATTGACTTCAGATTCGGCGAGTCTGCTCTTGAGACCTTGGCAGTGAAAAGTTACTCAAAGATCAAAAAGTTATCGAACTATGTGGCCGTGGCGTGGCGTCAAAGAAACACCATTCGCCACGAAACAGGAAGTTGTTGTAACTCGGCCGTACATTGTCGAATCTGCTCCAAATCTCTCATATGTCATAACATCCTGACCCGGAACACATCTATATGATAATTTAGAATCATAGTGATAGCGCCACCTAGTGGCAACCGGAAGTTGTACGCTGCGTACTTTGACATCCTGCTCCTCACAGATTAATTAGATCCCTCTCAAATGTTGTCAAACACGCCTTAAGACCTTGATAATGCTTCGTTGTGAAGATTGTAAGAAGTTACTGAAGGGCGGCGACGTGGCGGCTCGGCGAATTCCGATCCTTCGCCATGAACGAATAAACTGATGTAACTCGACTCCACATCATCAGATCTTTGCCAGATTTCACGTGTTTGATTAGACTCCAGGCCTGAAGACATATGCAGGCCAATTTTGAATCATAGTCATAGCGCCACCTACTGGTAACAGGAAGTTAAAGTCTTTATACTTTGGCTTGTTTCTCTTAGTAGGTAAATCAAATCAATATCAAATTTCTTCCACACAAATACAAGAAGTTCATAATGCCAGATCATGAAGCTTTTGATGTTTCGTCGAACGCCGTTGCCGTGGCGATACAGTCTTCGCCGTTAACAACGAAGGTCATTTTGAGAGGCTAAAAATGCTCGAAACATAAGCAAACTTGGCAAGTAGATTACAAGGCCGAAATGTAGTTATGGACTATGATTGTATTGGCTCAGAGTGGCAAATCGGCTCAATAGCGCCCCCTACAAAATTTTGACGAAGCAGCCCTCGCAGTACGTTTGACCTAGATGTATGAAATGTGGTAGGAACATGTATCGCATATGGACTTCAATAAAAGTCTCTTGGGGCAATGCTCTAAACCCAACCGGAAGTCAGCCATTTTGCATTTTTTATGAATTTCTCATGTCGTTTTTGTCATTTCCAGGCGCTGCACTTTAACGAACTCCTCCTAGGGAATTCATCAGATCAACTTCAAATTTGGTCGGTACAGTCTAAAGACCTTTGTGATGAAAAGTTACTCAAAGCTTGTTGTTTCGTGAAAAGCTGTTGCCGTGGCGACGGAATTTCGATCCTTCGCCATGAACGAATAAACTGATGTAACTCGACTCCACATCATCAGATCTTTACCAGATTTCACGTGTTTGATTAGACTCCAGGCCTGAAGACATATGCAGGCCAATTTTGAATCATAGTCATAGCGCCACCTACTGGTAACAGGAAGTTAAAGTCTTGATACTTTGGCTTGTTTCTCTTAGTAGGTAAATCAAATCAATATCAAATTTGTTCCACACAAATAGTTCATAATGCCAGATCATGAAGCTTTTGATGTTTCGTCGAACGCCGTTGCCGTGGCGATGCAGTCTTCGCCGTTAACAACGAAGGTCATTTTGAGAGGCAAAAAATGCTCGAAACATAAGCAAACTTGGCATACACATTTAAAGCCCAAAATGTAGTTGTATAATATGATTTTATTGGTTCAGAGTGGCAAATCGGCTCAATAGCGCCCCCTACAAAATTTCAACGAAGCAGCCCTCGCAGTACGTTTCACCTAGATGTATGAAATTTGGTAGGAACATGTATCACATATGGACTTAAATAAAAGTATATTGGGGCCATGCTCTGAACCTGCATGCAGTGTCTGACGGTCACGGAACTGAATGACAGCATCAACCAGAGTCCTCGCGCCGTCCGACAGTCGCGGATGTTCTCGGCCGCGCAGGCCGGAGTCCTGCCGGCACCCCGACGTGCATATTGCGAGGGCCCGCCCATCGCTGCTCGCAGCTTTAATTCTTATTATTCTTCTTCTTCCGCTTTCATGGCAAAAAGGAGGTGCTTGGGATATTGGGAATGTTGTGAAATTTGGCACGCAAGCCAGAATTTGCGAAAATTGCAGTCTGATTGGGGTGTCCAGCTGCGGTATGAAATATTGGCTCGCTAGCGCCCCCTATTGAGTAGCCCCAACATCAGGATTCACCCAGCTGTATGAAAGTTGGTAGGTATGTGGAACGTGATGAGTCGCACAAAAAATCCTCTTGGCAGTTTTGTCTAAACCAAACAGGAAGTCGGCCATTTTTGCTTTTATGACGTTTTTTGACCGTTTCAAGGCGTCATACTTTAACGAACTCCTCCCAGAGATTTGACCCGATTGACTTCAGATTCGGCTAGTCTGCTCTTGAGACCTTGGCAGTGAAAAGTTACTCAAAGATCAAAAAGTTATCGAACTATGTGGCCGTGGCGTGGCGTCAAAGAAACACCATTCGCCACGAAACAGGAAGTTGTTGTAACTCGGCTGTACATTGTCGAATCTGCTCAAAATCTCTCATATGTCATAACATCCTGACCCGGAACACATCTATATGATAATTTAGAATCATAGTGATAGCGCCACCTAGTGGCAACCGGAAGTTGTACGCTGCGTACTTTGACATCCTGCTCCTCACAGATTAATCAGATCCCTCTCAAATGTTGTCAAACAAGCCTTAAGACCTTGATAATGCTTCGTTGTGAAGATTGCAAGAAGTTACTGAAGGGCGGCGACGTGGCGGCTCGGCGAATTTCGATCCTTCGCCATGAACGAATAAACTGATGTATCTCGACTCCACATCATCAGATCTTTACCAGATTGCACATGCTTGATTAGACTCCAGGCCTGAAGACATCTGCAGGCCAATTTTGAATCATAGTCATAGCGCCACCTACTGGTAACAGGAAGTTAAAGTCTTTATACTTTGGCTTGTTTCTCTTAGTAGGTAAATCAAATCAATATCAAATTTCTTCCACACAAATACAAGAAGTTCATAATGCCAGATCATGAAGATTTTGATGTTTCGTCGAACGGCGTTGCCGTGGCGATGCAGTCTTCGCCGTGAACAACGAAGGTCATTTTGAGAGGCTAAAAATGCTCGAAACATAAGCAAACTTGGCATACACATTTAAAGCCCAAAATGTAGTTGTATAATATGATTTTATTGGTTCAGAGTGGCAAGTCGGCTCAATAGCGCCCCCTACAAAATTTCGACGAAGCAGCCCTCGCAGTACGTTTGACCTAGATGTATGAAATGTTGTAGGAACATGTATCGCATATGGACTTCAATAAAAGTCTCTTGGGGCTATGCTCTAAACCCAACCGGAAGTCAGCCATTTTGCATTTTTTATGAATTTCTCATGTCGTTTTTGTCATTTCCAGGCGCTGCACTTTAACGAACTCCTCCTAGGGAATTCATCAGATCAACTTCAAATTTGGTCGGTACAGTCTTAAGACCTTTGTGATGAAAAGTTACTCAAAGCTTGTTGTTTCGTGAAAAGCTGTTGCCGTGGCGACGGAATTTCGATCCTTCGCCATGAACGAATAAACTGATGTAACTCGACTCCACATCATCAGATCTTTACCAGATTTCACGTGTTTGATTAGACTCCAGGCCTGAAGACATATGCAGGCCAATTTTGAATCATAGTCATAGCGCCACCTACTGGTAACAGGAAGTTAAAGTCTTGATACTTTGGCTTGTTTCTCTTAGTAGGTAAATCAAATCAATATCAAATTCGTTCCACACAAATAGTTCATAATGCCAGATCATGAAGCTTTTGATGTTTCGTCGAACGCCGTTGCCGTGGCGATGCAGTCTTCGCCGTTAACAACGAAGGTCATTTTGAGAGGCTAAAAATGCTCGAAACATAAACAAACTTGGCATACACATTTAAAGCCCAAAATGTAGTTATAATATGATTTTATTGGTTCAGAGTGGCAAATCGGCTCAATAGCGCCCCCTACAAAATTTCAACGAAGCAGCCCTCGCAGTACATTTCACCTAGATATATGAAATTTGGTAGGAACATGTATCACATATGGACTGAAATAAAAGTATGTTGGGGCCATGCTCTGAACCTGCATGCAGTGTCTGACGGTCACAGAACTGAATGGCAGCATCAACCAGAGTCCTCGCGCCGTCCGACGGTCGCGGACGTTCTCGGCCGCGCAGGCCGGAGTCCCGCCGGCACTCCGACCTGCATGCACCCCGACGTGCATATAGCGAGGGCCCGCTCATCGCTGCTCGCAGCTTTAATTAGGGCCCGAGCACCGACGTAGTCGGAGCGGAGGACCTATTGAATTTCGAATGTTTATTATTAGGGCCCGAGCACCGACGTAGTCGGAGCGGAGGACCTATTGAAACCGCTATGTTTATTATTATTAGGGCCCGAGCACCGACGTAGTCGGAGCGGAGGACCTATTGAATTTCGAATGTTTATTAGGGCCCGAGCACCGACGTAGTCGGAGCGGAGGACCTATTGAATTTCGAATGTTTATTATTATTCTTATTCTTATTCTTATTTTTAGTGTTTCGTCGCAAAAAGGAGGTGCTTGGGATATTGGGAAGTCTGTGAAATTTGGCACGCAAGCCAGAATTTGCGAAAATTGCAGTCTGATTGGGGTGTCCAGCTACGGTATGAAATATTGGCTCGCTAGCGCCCCCTATTGAGTAGCCCCAACATCAGGTTTCACCCAGCTGTATGTAAGTTGGTAGGTATGTGGAACGTGATGAGACGCACCAAAAATCCTCTTGGAAGTTTTCTCTAAACCAAACAGGAAGTCGGCCATATTTGCATTTATGACGTTTTTTTACCGTTTCAAGGCGTCATACTTTAACGAACTCCTCCCAGAGATTTGACCCGATTGACTTCAGATTCGGCTAGTCTGCTCTTGAGACCTTGGCAGTGAAAAGTTACTCAAAGATCAAAAAGTTATCGAACTATGTGGCCGTGGCGTGGCGTCAAAGAAACACCATTCGCCACGAAACAGGAAGTTGTTGTAACTCGGCCGTACATTGTCGAATCTGCTCAAAATCTCTCATATGTCATAACATCCTGACCCGGAACACATCTATATGATAATTTAGAATCATAGTGATAGCGCCACCTTGTGGCGACCGGAAGTTGTACGCTGCATACTTTGACATCCTGCTCCTCACAGATTAATCAGATCCCTCTCAAAAGTTGTCAAACAAGCCTTAACACCTTGATAATGCTTCATTGTGAAGATTGTAAGAAGTTACTGAAGGGCGGCGACGTGGCGGCTCGGCGAATTTCGATCCTTCGCCATGAACGAATAAACTGATGTATCTCGACTCTACATTATCAGATCTTTACCAGATTTCACATGCTTGATTAGACTCCAGGCCTGAAGACAGCTGCAGGCCAATTTTGAATCATAGTCATAGCGCCACCTACTGGTAACAGGAAGTTAAAGTCTTTATACTTTGGCTTGTTTCTCTTAGTAGGTAAATCAAATCAATATCAAATTTGTTCCACACAAATACAAGAAGTTCATAATGCCAGATCATGAAGCTTTTGATGTGGAGTCGAACGCCGTTGCCGTGGCGATGCAGTCTTCGCCGTTAACAACGAAGGTCATTTTGAGAGGCTAAAAATGCTCGAAACATAAGCAAACTTGGTAAGTAGATTACAAGGCCGAAATGTAGTTAGGGAATATGCTTTTATTGGTTCAGAGTGGCAAATCGGCTCAATAGCGCCCCCTACAAAATTTCGCCGAAGCAGCCCTCGCAGTACGTTTGACCTAGATGTATGAAATTTGGTGGGAACATGTATCACATATGGACTTAAATAAAAGTATATTGGGGCCATGCTCTAAACCTGCATGCAGTGTCTGACGGTCACAGAACTAAATGGCAGCATCAGCCAGAGTCCTCGCGCCGTCCGACGGTCGCAGACGTTCTCGGCCGCGCAGGCCGGAGTCCCGCCGGCACCCCGACGTGCATATTGCGAGGGCCCGCCCATCGCTGCTCGCAGCTTTAATTATTCTTATTATTCTTATTTTTAGTGTTTCGTCGCAAAAAGGAGGTGCTTGGGATATTGGGAATGTTGTGAAATTTGGCACGCAAGCCAGAATTTGCGAAAATTGCAGTCTGATTGGGGTGTCCAGCTGCGGTATGAAATATTGGCTCGCTAGCGCCCCCTATTGAGTAGCCCCAACATCAGGTTTCACCCAGCTGTATGAAATTTGGTCGGTATGTGGAACGTGATGAGACGCACAAAAAATCCTCTTGGCCGTTTTCTCTAAACCAAACAGGAAGTCGGCCATTTTTACTTTTATGACGTTTTTTGACCGTTTCAAGGCGTCATACTTTAACGAACTCCTCCCAGAGATTTGACCCGATTGACTTCAGATTCGGCTAGTCTGCTCTTGAGACCTTGACAGTGAAAAGTTACTCAAAGATCAAAAAGTTATCGAACTATGTGGCCGTGGCGTGGCGTCAAAGAAACACCATTCGCCACGAAACAGGAAGTTGTTGTAACTCGGCCGTACATTGTCGAATCTGCTCCAAATCTCTCATATGTCATAACATCCTGACCCGGAACACATCTATATGATAATTTTGAATCATAGTGATAGCGCCACCTAGTGGCAACCGGAAGTTGTACGCTGCGTACTTTGACATCCTGCTCCTCACAGATTAATCAGATCCCTCTCAAATGTTGTCAAACAAGCCTTAAGACCTTGATAATGCTTCATTGTGAAGATTGTAAGAAGTTACTGAAGGGCGGCGACATGGCGGCTCGGCGAATTTCGATCCTTCGCCATGAACGAATAAACTGATGTATCTCGACTCCACATCATCAGATCTTTACCAGATTTCACATGCTTGATTAGACTCCAGGCCTGAAGACATCTGCAGGCCAATTTTGAATCATAGTCATAGCGCCACCTACTGGTAACAGGAAGTTAAAGTCTTTATACTTTGGCTTGTTTCTCTTAGTAGGTAAATCAAATCAATATCAAATTTGTTCCACACAAATACAAGAAGTTCATAATGCCAGATCATGAAGCTTTTGATGTTTCGTCGAACACCGTTGCCGTGGCGATGCAGTCTTCGCCGTTAACAACGAAGGTCATTTTGAGAGGCTAAAAATGCTCGAAACATAAGCAAACTTGGCAAGTAGATTACAAGGCCGAAATGTAGTTACAGAATATGATTTTATTGGTTCAGAGTGGCAAATCGGCTCAATAGCGCCCCCTACAAAATTTCGACGAAGCAGCCCTCGCAGTACGTTTGACCTAGATGTATGAAATGTGGTAGGAACATGTATCGCATATGGACTTCAATAAAAGTCTCTTGGGGCTATGCTCTAAACCCAACCGGAAGTCAGCCATTTTGCATTTTTTCATGAATTTCTCATGTCGTTTTTGTCATTTCCAGGCGCTGCACTTTAACGAACTCCTCCTAGGGAATTCATCAGATCAACTTCAAATTTGGTCGGTACAGTCTAAAGACCTTTGTGATGAAAAGTTACTCAAAGCTTGTTGTTTCGTGAAAAGCTGTTGCCGTGGCGACGGAATTTCGATCCTTCGCCATGAACGAATAAACTGATGTAACTCGACTCCACATCATCAGATCTTTACCAGATTTCACGTGTTTGATTAGACTCCAGGCCTGAAGACATCTGCAGGCCAATTTTGAATCATAGTCATAGCGCCACCTACTGGTAACAGGAAGTTAAAGTCTTGATACTTTGACTTGTTTCTCTTAGTAGGTAAATTAAATCAATATCAAATTTGTTCCACCCAAATAGTTCATAATGCCAGATCATGAAGCTTTTGATGTTTCGTCGAACGCCGTTGCCGTGGCGATGCAGTCTTCGCCGTTAACAACGAAGGTCATTTTGAGAGGCTAAAAATGCTCGAAACATAAGCAAACTTGGCATACACATTTAAAGCCCAAAATGTAGTTGTATAATATGATTTTATTGGTTCAGAGTGGCAAATCGGCTCAATAGCGCCACCTACAAAATTTCAACGAAGCAGCCCTCGCAGTACGTTTCACCTAGATGTATGAAATTTGGTAGGAACATGTATCACATATGGACTTCAATAAAAGTCTCTTGGGGCCATGCTCTAAACCTGCATGCAGTGTCTGACGGTCACAGAACTGAATGGCAGCATCAGCCAGAGTCCTCGCGCCGTCCGACGGTCGCGGACGTTCTCGGCCGCGCAGGCCGGAGTCCCGCCGGCACCCCGACGTGCATATTGCGAGGGCCCGCCCATCGCTGCTCGCAGCTTTAATTATTCTTATTATTTTATGTGTTTCGTCGCAAAAAGGAGGTGCTTGGGATATTGGGAAGTTTGTGAAATTTGGCACGCAAGCCAGAATTTGCGAAAATTGCAGTCTGATTGGGGTGTCCAGCTGCGGTATGAAATATTGGCTCGCTAGCGCCCCCTATTGAGTAGCCCCGACATCAGGTTTCACCCAGCTGTATGAAAGTTGGTAGGTATGTGGAACGTGATGAGACGCACAAAAAATCCTCTTGGACGTTTTCTCTAAACCAAACAGGAAGTCGGCCATTTTTACTTTTATGACGTTTTTTGACCGTTTCAAGGCGTCATACTTTAACGAACTCCTCCCAGAGATTTGACCCGATTGACTTCAGATTCGGCTAGTCTGCTCTTGAGACCTTGGCAATGAAAAGTTACTCAAAGATCAAAAAGTTATCGAACTATGTGGCCGTGGCGTGGCGTCAAAGAAACACCATTCGCCACGAAACAGGAAGTTGTTGTAACTCGGCCGTACATTGTCGAATCTGCTCAAAATCTCTCATATGTCATAACATCCTGACCCGGAACACATCTATATGATCATTTAGAATCATAGTGATAGCGCCACCTAGTGGCAACCGGAAGTTGTACGCTGCGTACTTTGACATCCTGCTCCTCACAGATTAATCAGATCCCTCTCAAATGTTGTCAAACAAGCCTTAAGACCTTGATAATGCTTAGTTGTGAAGATTGTAAGAAGTTACTGAAGGGCGGCGACGTGGCGGCTCGGCGAATTTCGATCCTTCGCCATGAACGAATAAACTGATGTAACTCGACTCCACATCATCAGATCTTTGCCAGATTTCACGTGTTTGATTAGACTCCAGGCCTGAAGACATATCCAGGCCAATTTTGAATCATAGTCATAGCGCCACCTACTGGTAACAGGAAGTTAAAGTCTTTATACTTTGGCTTGTTTCTCTTAGTAGGTAAATCAAATCAATATCAAATTTCTTCCACACAAATACAAGAAGTTCATAATGCCAGATCATGAAGCTTTTGATGTTTCGTCGAACGCCGTTGCCGTGGCGATGCAGTCTTCGCCGTTAACAACGAAGGTCATTTTGACAGGCTAAAAATGCTCGAAACATAAGCAAACTTGGCATACACATTTAAAGCCCAAAATGTAGTTGTATAATATGATTTTATTGGTTCAGAGTGGCAAATCGGCTCAATAGCGCCCCCTACAAAATTTCAACGAAGCAGCCATCGCAGTACGTTTCACCTAGATGTATGAAATTTGGTAGGAACATGTATCACATATGGACTTAAATAAAAGTATATTGGGGCCATGCTCTGAACCTGCATGCAGTGTCTGACGGTCACGTAACTAAATGACAGCATCAACCAGAGTCCTCACGCCGTCCGACGGTCGCGGACGTTCTCGGCCGCGCAGGCCGGAGTCCTGCCGGCACCCCGACGTGCATGCACCCCGACGTGCATATTGCGAGGGCCCGCTCATCGCTGCTCGCAGCTTTAATTAGGGCCCGAGCACCGACGTAGTCGGAGCGGAGGACCTATTGAATTTCGAATGTTTATTATTATTATTATTATTATTCTTATTTTTAGTGTTTCGTCGCAAAAAGGAGGTGCTTGGGATATTGGGAATGTTGTGAAATTTGGCACGCAAGCCAGAATTTGCGAAAATTGCAGTCTGATTGGGGTGCCCAGCTGCGGTATGAAATATTGGCTCGCTAGCGCCCCCTATTGAGTAGCCCCAACATCAGGTTTCACCCAGCTGTATGAAAGTTGGTAGGTATGTGGAACGTGATGAGACGCACAAAAAATCCTCTTGGCCGTTTTCTCTAAACCAAACAGGAAGTCGGCCATTTTCGCTTTTATGACGTTTTTTTACCGTTTCAAGGCGTCATACTTTAAAGAACTCCTCCCAGAGATTTGACCCGATTGACTTCAGATTCGGCTAGTCTGCTCTTGAGACCTTGGCAGTGAAAAGTTACTCAAAGATCAAAAAGTTATCGAACTATGTGGCCGTGGCGTGGCGTCAAAGAAACACCATTCGCCACGAAACAGGAAGTTGTTGTAACTCGGCCGTACATTGTCGAATCTGCTCAAAATCTCTCATATGTCATAACATCCTGACCCGGAACACATCTGTATGATAATTTTGAATCAAACTGATAGCGCCACCTAGTGGCAACCGGAAGTTGTACGCTGCGTACTTTGACATCCTGCTCCTCACAGATTAATCAGATCCCTCTCAAATGTTGTCAAACAAGCCTTAAGACCTTGATAATGCTTCATTGTGAAGATTGTAAGAAGTTACTGAAGGACGGCGACGTGGCGGCTCGGCGAATTTCGATCCTTCGCCATGAACGAATAAACTGATGTATCTCGACTCCACATCATCAGATCTTTACCAGATTTCACATGCTTGATTAGACTCCAGGCCTGAAGACATCTGCAGGCCAATTTTGAATCATAGTCATAGCGCCACCTACTGGTAAGAGGAAGTTAAAGTCTTGATACTTTGGCTTGTTTCTCTCAGTAGGTAAATCAAATCAATATCAAATTTGTTCCACACAAATACAAGAAGTTCATAATGCCAGATCATGAAGTTTTTGATGTTTCGTCGAACGCCGTTGCCGTGGCGATGCAGTCTTCGCCGTTAACAACGAAGGTCATTTTGACAGGCTAAAAATGCTCGAAACATAAGCAAACTTGGCAAGTAGATTACAAGGCCGAAATGTAGTTAGGGAATATGATTTTATTGGTTCAGAGTGGCAAATCGGCTCAATAGCGCCCCCTACAAAATTTCGACGAAGCAGCCCTCGCAGTACGTTTGACCTAGATGTATGAAATTTGGTGGGAACATGTATCACATATGGACTTAAATAAAAGTATATTGGGGCCATGCTCTAAACCTGCATGCAGTGTCTGACGGTCACAGAACTAAATGGCAGCATCAGCCAGAGTCCTCGCGCTGTCCGACGGTCGCGGACGTTCTCGGCCGCGCAGGCCGGAGTCCCGCCGGCACCCCGACGTGCATATTGCGAGGGCCCGCCCATCGCTGCTCGCAGCTTTAATTATTCTTATTATTATTATTATTATTATTTTATGTGTTTCGTAGCAAAAAGGAGGTGCTTGGGATATTGGGAAGTTTGTGAAATTTGGCAAGCAAGCCAGAATTTGCGAAAATTGCAGTCTGATTGGGGTGCCCAGCTGCGGTATGAAATATTGCCTCGCTAGCGCCCCCTATTGAGTAGCCCCAACATCAGGTTTCACCCAGCTGTATGAAAGTTGGTAGGTATGTGGAACGTGATGAGACGCACAAAAAATCCTCTTGGCCGTTTTCTCTAAACCAAACAGGAAGTCGGCCATTTTTGCTTTTATGACGTTTTTTGACCGTTTCAAGGCGTCATACTTTAACGAACTCCTCCCAGAGATTTGACCCGATTGACTTCAGATTCGGCTAGTCTGCTCTTGAGACCTTGGCAGTGAAAAGTTACTCAAAGATCAAAAAGTTATCAAACTATGTGGCCGTGGCGTGGCGTCAAAGAAACACCATTCGCCACGAAACAGGAAGTTGTTGTAACTCGGCCGTACATTGTCGAATCTGCTCAAAATCTCTCATATGTCATAACATCCTGACCCGGAACACATCTGTATGATAATTTTGAATCAAACTGATAGCGCCACCTAGTGGCAACCGGAAGTTGTACGCTTCGTACTTTGACATCCTGCTCCTCACAGATTCATCAGATCCCTCTCAAATCTTGTCAAACAAGCCTTAAGACCTTGATAATGCTTCATTGTGAAGATTGTAAGAAGTTACTGAAGGGCGGCGACGTGGCGGCTCGGCGAATTTCGATCCTTCGCCATGAACGAATAAACTGATGTATCTCGACTCCACATCATCAGATCTTTACCAGATTTCACGTGTTTGATTAGACTCCAGGCCTGAAGACATCTGCAGGCCAATTTTGAATCATAGTCATAGCGCCACCTACTGGTAACAGGAAGTTAAAGTCTTTATACTTTGGCTTGTTTCTCTTAGTAGGTAAATCAAATCAATATCAAATTTGTTCCACACAAATAGTTCATAATGCCAGATCATGAAGCTTTTGATGTTTCGTCGCACGCCGTTGCCGTGGCGATGCAGTCTTCGCCGTTAACAACGAAGGTAATTTTGAGAGGCTAAAAATGCTCGAAACATAAGCAAACTTGGCATACACATTTAAAGCCCAAAATGTAGTTGTATAATATGATTTTATTGGTTCAGAGTGGCAAATCGGCTCAATAGCGCCCCCTACAACATTTCAACGAAGCAGCCCTCGCAGTACGTTTCACCTAGATGTATGAAATTTGGTAGGAACATGTATCACATATGGACTTAAATAAAAGTATATTGGGGCCATGCTCTGAACCTGCATGCAGTGTCTGACGGTCACAGAACTGAATGGCAGCATCAACCAGAGTCCTCGCGCCGTCCGACGGTCGCGGACGTTCTCGGCCGCGCAGGCCGGAGTCCCGCCGGCACCCCGACGTGCATGCACCCCGACGTGCATATTGCGAGGGCCCGCTCATCGCTGCTCGCAGCTTTAATTATTCTTATTATTATTATTATTAGGGCCCGAGCACCGACGTAGTCGGAGCGGAGGACCTATTGAATTTCGAATGTTTATTATTATTCTTATTCTTATTCTTATTTTTAGTGTTTCGTCGCAAAAAGGAGGTGCTTGGGATATTGGGAAGTCTGTGAAATTTGGCACGCAAGCCAGAATTTGCGAAAATTGCAGTCTGATTGGGGTGTCCAGCTACGGTATGAAATATTGGCTCGCTAGCGCCCCCTATTGAGTAGCCCCAACATCAGGTTTCACCCAGCTGTATGTAAGTTGGTAGGTATGTGGAACGTGATGAGACGCACCAAAAATCCTCTTGGAAGTTTTCTCTAAACCAAACAGGAAGTCGGCCATATTTGCATTTATGACGTTTTTTTACCGTTTCAAGGCGTCATACTTTAACGAACTCCTCCCAGAGATTTGACCCGATTGACTTCAGATTCGGCTAGTCTGCTCTTGAGACCTTGGCAGTGAAAAGTTACTCAAAGATCAAAAAGTTATCGAACTATGTGGCCGTGGCGTGGCGTCAAAGAAACACCATTCGCCACGAAACAGGAAGTTGTTGTAACTCGGCCGTACATTGTCGAATCTGCTCAAAATCTCTCATATGTCATAACATCCTGACCCGGAACACATCTATATGATAATTTAGAATCATAGTGATAGCGCCACCTTGTGGCGACCGGAAGTTGTACGCTGCATACTTTGACATCCTGCTCCTCACAGATTAATCAGATCCCTCTCAAAAGTTGTCAAACAAGCCTTAACACCTTGATAATGCTTCATTGTGAAGATTGTAAGAAGTTACTGAAGGGCGGCGACGTGGCGGCTCGGCGAATTTCGATCCTTCGCCATGAACGAATAAACTGATGTATCTCGACTCTACATTATCAGATCTTTACCAGATTTCACATGCTTGATTAGACTCCAGGCCTGAAGACAGCTGCAGGCCAATTTTGAATCATAGTCATAGCGCCACCTACTGGTAACAGGAAGTTAAAGTCTTTATACTTTGGCTTGTTTCTCTTAGTAGGTAAATCAAATCAATATCAAATTTGTTCCACACAAATACAAGAAGTTCATAATGCCAGATCATGAAGCTTTTGATGTGGAGTCGAACGCCGTTGCCGTGGCGATGCAGTCTTCGCCGTTAACAACGAAGGTCATTTTGAGAGGCTAAAAATGCTCGAAACATAAGCAAACTTGGCAAGTAGATTACAAGGCCGAAATGTAGTTACAGAATCTGATTTTATTGGTTCAGAGTGCCAAATCGGCTCAATAGCGCCCCCTACAAAATTTCGACGAAGCAGCCCTCGCAGTACGTTTGACCTAGATGTATGAAATGTGGTAGGAACATGTATCGCATATGGACTTCAATAAAAGTCTCTTGGGGCTATGCTCTAAACCCAACCGGAAGTCAGCCATTTTGCATTTTTTATGAATTTCTCATGTCGTTTTTGTCATTTCCAGGCGCTGCACTTTAACGAACTCCTCCTAGGGAATTCATCAGATCAACTTCAAATTTGGTCGGTACAGTCTAAAGACCTTTGTGATGAAAAGTTACTCAAAGCTTGTTGTTTCGTGAAAAGCTGTTGCCGTGGCGACGGAATTTCGATCCTTCGCCATGAACGAATAAACTGATGTAACTCGACTCCACATCATCAGATCGTTACCAGATTTCACGTGTTTGATTAGACTCCAGGCCTGAAGACATCTGCAGGCCAATTTTGAATCATAGTCATAGCGCCACCTACTGGTAACAGGAAGTTAAAGTCTTTATACTTTGGCTTGTTTCTCTTAGTAGGTAAATCAAATCAATATCAAATTTGTTCCACACAAATACAATAAGTTCATAATGCCAGATCATGACGCTTTGGATGTTTCGTCAAACGCCGTTGCCGTGGCGATGCAGTCTTCGCCGTTAACAACGAAGGTCATTTTGAGAGGCTAAAAATGCTCGAAACATAAGCAAACTTGGTAAGTAGATTACAAGGCCGAAATGTAGTTAGGGAATATGCTTTTATTGGTTCAGAGTGGCAAATCGGCTCAATAGCGCCCCCTACAAAATTTCGCCGAAGCAGCCCTCGCAGTACGTTTGACCTAGATGTATGAAATTTGGTGGGAACATGTATCACATATGGACTTAAATAAAAGTATATTGGGGCCATGCTCTAAACCTGCATGCAGTGTCTGACGGTCACAGAACTAAATGGCAGCATCAGCCAGAGTCCTCGCGCCGTCCGACGGTCGCAGACGTTCTCGGCCGCGCAGGCCGGAGTCCCGCCGGCACCCGACGTGCATATTGCGAGGGCCCGCCCATCGCTGCTCGCAGCTTTAATTATTATTATTATTTTATGTGTTTCGTCGCAAAAAGGAGGTGCTTGGGATATTGGGAAGTTTGTGAAATTTGGCAAGCAAGCCAGAATTTGCGAAAATTGCAGTCTGATTGGGGTGCCCAGCTGCGGTATGAAATATTGGCTCGCTAGCGCCCCCTATTGAGTAGCCCCAACATCAGGTTTCACCCAGCTGTATGAAAGTTGGTAGGTATGTGGAACGTGATGACACGCACAAAAAATCCTCTTGGCCGTTTTCTCTAAACCAAACAGGAAGTCGGCCATTTTTGCTTTTATGACATTTTTTGACCGTTTCAAGGCGTCATACTTTAACGAACTCCTCCCAGAGATTTGACCCGATTGACTTCAGATTCGGCTAGTCTGCTCTTGAGACCTTGGCAGTGAAAAGTTACTCAAAGATCAAAAAGTTATCAAACTATGTGGCCGTGGCGTGGCGTCAAAGAAACACCATTCGCCACGAAACAGGAAGTTGTTGTAACTCGGCCGTACATTGTCGAATCTGCTCAAAATCTCTCATATGTCATAACATCCTGACCCGGAACACATCTATATGATAATTTAGAATCATAGTGATAGCGCCACCTAGTGGCAACCGGAAGTTGTACGCTGCGTACTTTGACATCCTGCTCCTCACAGATTAATCAGATCCCTCTCAAATGTTGTGAGAGAAGTCTTAAGACCTTGATAATGCTTCGTTGTGAAGATTGTAAGAAGTTACTGAAGGGCGGCGACGTGGCGGCTCGGCGAATTTCGATCCTTCGCCATGAACGAATAAACTGATGTATCTCGACTCCACATCATCAGATCTTTACCAGATTTCACATGCTTGATTACACTCCAGGCCTGAAGACATCTGCAGGCCAATTTCGAATCATAGTCATAGCGCCACCTACTGGTAACAGGAAGTTAAAGTCTTTATACTTTGGCTTGTTTCTCTTAGTAGGTAAATCAAATCAATATCAAATTTGTTCCACACAAATATAAGAAGTTCATAATACCAGATCATGAAGCTTTTGATGTTTCGTCGAACGCCGTTGCCGTGGCGATGCAGTCTTCGCCGTGAACAACGAAGGTCATTTTGAGAGGCTAAAAATGCTCGAAACATAAGCAAACTTGGCAAGTAGATTACAAGGCCGAAATGTAGTTATAGAATATGATTTTATTGGTTCAGAGTGGCAAATCGGCTCAATAGCGCCCCCTACAAAATTTCAACGAAGCAGCCCTCGCAGTACGTTTGACCTAGATGTATGAAATGTGGTAGGAACATGTATCGCATATGGACTTCAATAAAAGTCTCTTGGGGCTATGCTCTAAACCCAACCGGAAGTCAGCCATTTTGCATTTTTTATGAATTTCTCATGTCGTTTTTGTCATTTCCAGGCGCTGCACTTTAACGAACTCCTCCTAGGGAATTCATCAGATCAACTTCAAATTTGGTCGGTACAGTCTAAAGACCTTTGTGATGAAAAGTTACTCAAAGCTTGTTGTTTCGTGAAAAGCTGTTGCCGTGGCGACGGAATTTCGATCCTTCGCCATAAATGAATAAACTGATGTAACTCGACTCCACATCATCAGATCTTTACCAGATTTCACGTGTTTGATTAGACTCCAGGCCTGAAGACATATGCAGGCCAATTTTGAATCATAGTCATAGCGCCACCTACTGGTAACAGGAAGTTAAAGTCTTGATACTTTGGCTTGTTTCTCTTAGTAGGTAAATCAAATCAATATCAAATTTGTTCCACACAAATAGTTCATAATGCCAGATCATGAAGCTTTTGATGTTTCGTCGAACGCCGTTGCCGTGGCGATGCAGTCTTCGCCGTTAACAACGAAGGTCATTTTGAGAGGCTAAAAATGCTCGAAACATAAGCAAACTTGGCATACACATTTAAAGCCCAAAATGTAGTTGTATAATATGATGTTATTGGTTCAGAGTGGCAAATCGGCTCAATAGCGCCCCCTACAAAATTTCAACGAAGCAGCCCTCGCAGTACGTTTCACCTAGATGTATGAAATTTGGTAGGAACATGTATCACATATGGACTTAAATAAAAGTATATTGGGGCCATGCTCTGAACCTGCATGCAGTGTCTGACGGTCACGGAACTGAATGGCAGCATCAACCAGAGTCCTCGCGCCGTCCGACGGTCGCGGACGTTCTCGGCCGCGCAGGCCGGAGTCCCGCCGCCACCCCGACGTGCATGCACCCCGACGTGCATATTGCGAGGGCCCGCCCATCGCTGCTCGCAGCTTTAATTATTCTTATTATTTTACCAGTTTGATGGCAAAAAGGAGGTGCTTGGGATATTGGGAAGTCTGTGAAATTTGGCACGCAAGCCAGAATTTGCGAAAATTGCAGTCTGATTGGGGTGTCCAGCTGCGGTATGAAATATTGGCTCGCTAGCGCCCCCTATTGAGTAGCCCCAACATCAGGATTCACCCAGCTGTATGAAATTTGGTAGGTATGTGGAACGTGATGAGACGCACAAAAAATCCTCTTGGCCGTTTTCTCTAAACCAAACAGGAAGTCGGCCATTTTTGCTTTTATGACGTTTTTTGACCGTTTCAAGGCGTCATACTTTAACGAACTCCTCCCAGAGATTTGACCCGATTGACTTCAGATTCGGCGAGTCTGCTCTTGAGACCTTGGCAGTGAAAAGTTACTCAAAGATCAAAAAGTTATCGAACTATGTGGCCGTGGCGTGGCGTCAAAGAAACACCATTCGCCACGAAACAGGAAGTTGTTGTAACTTGGCCGTACATTGTCGAATCTGCTCCAAATCTCTCATATGTCATAACATCCTGACCCGGAACACATCTATATGATCATTTAGAATCATAGTGATAGCGCCACCTAGTGGCAACCGGAAGTTGTACGCTGCGTACTTTGACATCCTGCTCCTAACAGATTAATCAGATCCCTCTCAAATGTTGTCATACAAGCCTTAAGACCTTGATAATGCTTCATTGTGAAAATTGTAAGAAGTTACTGAAGGGCGGCGACGTGGCGGCTCGGCGAATTTCGATCCTTCGCCATGAACGAATAAACTGATGTATCTCGACTCCACATCATCAGATCTTTACCAGATTTCACATGCTTGATTAGACTCCAGGCCTGAAGACATCTGCAGGCCAATTTCGAATCATAGTCATAGCGCCACCTACTGGTAACAGGAAGTTAAAGTCTTTATACTTTGGCTTGTTTCTCTTAGTAGGTAAATCAAATCAATATCAAATTTGTTCCACACAAATACAAGAAGTTCATAATGCCAGATCATGAAGCTTTTGATGTTTCGTCGAACGCCGTTGCCGTGGCGATGCAGTCTTCGCCGTGAACAACGAAGGTCATTTTGAGAGGCTAAAAATGCTCGAAACATAAGCAAACTTGGCAAGTAGATTCCAAGGCCGAAATGTAGTTATAGAATATGATTTTATTGGTTCAGAGTGGCAAATCGGCTCAATAGCGCCCCCTACAAAATTTCGACGATGCAGCCCTCGCAGTACGTTTGACCTAGATGTATGAAATGTGGTAGGAACATGTATCGCATATGGACTTCAATAAAAGTCTCTTGGGGCTATGCTCTAAACCCAACCGGAAGTCAATAACTTTGCATTTCTTCTGAATTTCTAGTGTCGTTTTTGTCATTTCCAGGCGCTGCACTTTAACGAACTCCTCCTAGGGAATTAATCAGATCAACTTCAAATTTGGTCAGTACAGTCTAAAGACCTTTGTGATGAAAATTTACTCAAACCTTGTTGTTTCGTGAAAAACTGTTACCGTGGCGACGCATTCTTCGCCGTTAACAACGAAGGTCAGTTTGAGAGGCTAAAAATGCTCGAAACATAAGCAAACTTGGCAAGTAGATTACAAGGCCGAAATGTAGTTACAGAATATGATTTTATTGGTTCAGAGTGGCAAATCGGCTCAATAGCGCCCCCTACAAAATTTCAACGAAGCAGCCCTCGCAGTACGTTTGACCTAGATGTATGAAATGTGGTAGAAACATGTATCACATATGGACTGAAATAAAAGTCTCTTGGGGTCATGCTCTAAACCCAACCGGAAGTCAGCCATTTTGCATTTTTTATGAATTTCTCATGTCGTTTTTGTCATTTCCAGGCGCTGCACTTTAACGAACTCCTCCTAGGGAATTCATCAGATCAACTTCAAATTTGGTCGGTACAGTCTAAAGACCTTTGTGATGAAAAGATACTCAAAGCTTGTTGTTTCGTGAAAAGCTGTTGCCGTGGCGACGGAATTTCGATCCTTCGCCATGAACGAATAAACTGATGTAACTCGACTCCACATCATCAGATCTTTACCAGATTTCACATGTTTGATTAGACTCCAGGCCTGAAGACATCTGTAGGCCAATTTTGAATCATAGTCATAGCGCCACCTACTGGTAACAGGAAGTTAAAGTCTTGATACTTTGGCTTGTTTCTCTTAGTAGGTCAATCAAATCAATATCAAATTTGTTCCACACAAATAGTTCATAATGCCAGATCATGAAGCTTTTGATGTTTCGTCGAACGCCGTTGCCGTGGCGATGCAGTCTTCGCCGTTAACAACGAAGGTCATTTTGAGAGGCTAAAAATGCTCGAAACATAAGCAAACTTGGCAAGTAGATTACAAGGCCGAAATGTAGTTACAGAATATGATTTTATTGGTTCAGAGTGGCAAATCGGCTCAATAGCTCCCCCTACAAAATTTCAACGAAGCAGCCCTCGCAGTACGTTTCACCTAGATGTATGAAATTTGGTAGGAACATGTATCACATATGGACTTCAATAAAAGTCTCTTGGGGCCATGCTCTAAACCTGCATGCAGTGTCTGACGGTCACAGAACTGAATGGCAGCATCAGCCAGCGTCCTCCCGCCGTCCGACGCTCGCGGACGTTCTCGTCCGCGCAGGCCGGAGTCCCGCCGGCACCCCGACGTGCATATTGCGAGGGCCCGCCCATCGCTGCTCGCAGCTTTAATTAGGGCCCGAGCACCGACGTAGTCGGAGCGGAGGACCTATTGAAACCGTAATGTTTATTAGGGCCCGAGCACCGACGTAGTCGGAGCGGAGGACCTATTGAAACCGTAATGTTTATTATTAGGGCCCGAGCACCGACGTAGTCGGAGCGGAGGACCTATTGAATTTCGAATGTTTATTATTAGGGCCCGAGCACCGACGTAGTCGGAGCGGAGGACCTATTGAAACCGTAATGTTTATTATTCTTATTATTCTTATTATTATTTTACCAGTTTGATGGCAAAAAGGAGGTGCTTGGGATATTGGGAAGTCTGTGAAATTTGGCACGCAAGCCAGAATTTGCGAAAATTGCAGTCTGATTGGGGTGTCCAGCTGCGGTATGAAATATTGGCTCGCTAGCGCCCCCTATTGAGTAGCCCCAACATCAGGATTCACCCAGCTGTATGAAATTTGGTAGGTATGTGGAACGTGATGAGACGCACAAAAAATCCTCTTGGCCGTTTTCTCTAAACCAAACAGGAAGTCGGCCATTTTTGCTTTTATGACGTTTTTTGACCGTTTCAAGGCGTCATACTTTAACGAACTCCTCCCAGAGATTTGACCCGATTGACTTCAGATTCGGCGAGTCTGCTCTTGAGACCTTGGCAGTGAAAAGTTACTCAAAGATCAAAAAGTTATCGAACTATGTGGCCGTGGCGTGGCGTCAAAGAAACACCATTCGCCACGAAACAGGAAGTTGTTGTAACTTGGCCGTACATTGTCGAATCTGCTCCAAATCTCTCATATGTCATAACATCCTGACCCGGAACACATCTATATGATAATTTAGAATCATAGTGATAGCGCCACCTAGTGGCAACCGGAAGTTGTAGGCTGCGTACTTTGACATCCTGCTCCTCACAGATTAATCAGATCCCTCTCAAATGTTGTCAAACAAGCCTTAAGACCTTGATAATGCTTCGTTGTGAAGATTGTAAGAAGTTACTGAAGGGCGGCGACGTGGCGGCTCTGCGAATTTCGATCCTTCGCCATGAACGAATAAACTGATGTATCTCGACTCCACATCATCAGATCTTTCCCAGATTTCACGTGTTTGATTAGACTCCAGGCCTGAAGACATCTGCAGGCCAATTTTGAATCATAGTCATAGCGCCACCTACTGGTAACAGGAAGTTAAAGTCTTGATACTTTGGCTTGTTTCTCTCAGTAGGTAAATCAAATCAATATCAAATTTGTTCCACACAAATACAAGAAGTTCATAATGCCAGATCATGAAGTTTTTGATGTTTCGTCGAACGCCGTTGCCGTGGCGATGCAGTCTTCGCCGTTAACAACGAAGGTCATTTTGACAGGCTAAAAATGCTCGAAACATAAGCAAACTTGGCAAGTAGATTACAAGGCCGAAATGTAGTTAGGGAATATGATTTTATTGGTTCAGAGTGGCAAATCGGCTCAATAGCGCCCCCTACAAAATTTCGAAGAACAGCCCTCGCAGTATGTTTGACCTAGATGTATGACATTTGGTAGGAACATGTATCACATATGGACTTAAATAAAAGTCTCTTGGGGCCATGCGCTAAACCCAACCGGAAGTCAGCCATTTTGCATTTCTTATGAATTTCTAGTGTCGTTTTTGTCATTTCCAGGCGCTGCACTTTAACGAACTCCTCCTAGGGAATTCATCAGATCAACTTCAAATTTGGTCGGTACAGTCTAAAGACCTTTGTGATGAAAAGTTACTCAAAGCTTGTTGTTTCGTGAAAAGCTGTTGCCGTGGCGACGGAATTTCGATCCTTCGCCATAAACGAATAAACTGATGTAACTCGACTCCACATCATCAGATCTTTACCAGATTTCACGTGTTTGATTAGACTCCAGGCCTGAAGACATATGCAGGCCAATTTTGAATCATAGTCATAGCGCCACCTACTGGTAACAGGAAGTTAAAGTCTTGATACTTTGGCTTGTTTCTCTCAGTAGGTAAATCAAATCAATATCAAATTTGTTCCACACAAATACAAGAAGTTCATAATGCCAGATCATGAAGTTTTTGATGTTTCGTCGAACGCCGTTGCCGTGGCGATGCAGTCTTCGCCGTTAACAACGAAGGTCATTTTGACAGGCTAAAAATGCTCGAAACATAAGCAAACTTGGCAAGTAGATTACAAGGCCGAAATGTAGTTAGGGAATATGATTTTATTGGTTCAGAGTGGCAAATCGGCTCAATAGCGCCCCCTACAAAATTTCGATGAAGGAGCCCTCGCAGTACGTTTGACCTAGATGTATGAAATTTGGTGGGAACATGTATCACATATGGACTTAAATAAAAGTATATTGGGGCCATGCTCTAAACCTGCATGCAGTGTCTGACGGTCACAGAACTAAATGGCAGCATCAGCCAGAGTCCTCGCGCCGTCCGACGGTCGCGGACGTTCTCGGCCGCGCAGGCCGGAGTCCCGCCGGCACCCCGACGTGCATATTGCGAGGGCCCGCTCATCGCTGCTCGCAGCTTTAATTCTTATTATTATTATTATTATTTTATGTGTTTCGTCGCAAAAAGGAGGTGCTTGGGATATTGGGAATGTTGTGAAATTTGGCACGCAAGCCAGAATTTGCGAAAATTGCAGTCTGATTGGGGTGTCCAGCTGCAGTATGAAATATTGGCTCGCTAGCGCCCCCTATTGAGTAGCCCCGACATCAGGATTCACCCAGCTGTATGAAAGTTGGTAGTTATGTGGAACGTGATGAGACGCACCAAAAATCCTCTTGGCCGTTTTCTCTAAACCAAACAGGAAGTCGGCCATTTATGCTTTTATGACGTTTTTTGACCGTTTCAAGGCATCATACTTTAACGAACTCCTCCCAGAGATTTGACCCGATTGACTTCAGATTCGGCTAGTCTGCTCTTGAGACCTTGGCAGTGAAAAGATACTCAAAGATCAAAAAGTTATCGAACTATGTGGCCGTGGCGTGGCGTCAAAGAAACACCATTCGCCACGAAACAGGAAGTTGTTGTAACTTGGCCGTACATTGTCGAATCTGCTCCAAATCTCTCATATGTCATAAGATCCTGACCCGGAACACATCTATATGATAATTTAGAATCATAGTGATAGCGCCACCTAGTGGCAACCGGAAGTTGTACGCTGCGTACTTTGACATCCTGCTCCTAACAGATTAATCAGATCCCTCTCAAATGTTGTCATACAAGCCTTAAGACCTTGATAATGCTTCATTGTGAAAATTGTAAGAAGTTACTGAAGGGCGGCGACGTGGCGGCTCGGCGAATTTCGATCCTTCGCCATGAACGAATAAACTGATGTATCTCGACTCCACATCATCAGATCTTTACCAGATTTCACATGCTTGATTAGACTCCAGGCCTGAAGACATCTGCAGGCCAATTTCGAATCATAGTCATAGCGCCACCTACTGGTAACAGGAAGTTAAAGTCTTTATACTTTGGCTTGTTTCTCTTAGTAGGTAAATCAAATCAATATCAAATTTGTTCCACACAAATACAAGAAGTTCATAATGCCAGATCATGAAGCTTTTGATGTTTTGTCGAACGCCGTTGCCGTGGCGATGCAGTCTTCGCCGTGAACAACGAAGGTCATTTTGAGAGGCTAAAAATGCTCGAAACATAAGCAAACTTGGCAAGTAGATTCCAAGGCCGAAATGTAGTTATAGAATATGATTTTATTGGTTCAGAGTGGCAAATCGGCTCAATAGCGCCCCCTACAAAATTTCGACGAAGCAGCCCTCGCAGTACGTTTGACCTAGATGTATGAAATGTGGTAGGAACATGTATCGCATATGGACTTCAATAAAAGTCTCTTGGGGCTATGCTCTAAACCCAACCGGAAGTCAATAACTTTGCATTTCTTCTGAATTTCTAGTGTCGTTTTTGTCATTTCCAGGCGCTGCACTTTAACGAACTCCTCCTAGGGAATTAATCAGATCAACTTCAAATTTGGTCGGTACAGTCTAAAGACCTTTGTGATGCAAAGTTACTCAAAGCTTGTTGTTTCGTGAAAAGCTGTTGCCGTGGCGACGCATTCTTCGCCGTTAACAACGAAGGTCATTTTGAGAGGCTAAAAATGCTCGAAACATAAGCAAACTTGGCATACACATTTAAAGCCCAAAATGTAGTTGTATAATATGATTTTATTGGTTCAGAGTGGCAAATCGGCTCAATAGCGCCCCCTACAAAATTTCAACGAAGCAGCCCTCGCAGTACGTTTCACCTAGATGTATGAAATTTGGTAGGAACATGTATCACATATGGACTTAAATAAAAGTATATTGGGGCCATGCTCTGAACCTGCATGCAGTGTCTGACGGTCACAGAACTGAATGGCAGCATCAACCAGAGTCCTCGCGCCGTCCGACGGTCGCGGACGTTCTCGGCCGCGCAGGCCAGAGTCCCGCCGCCACCCCGACGTGCATGCACCCCGACGTGCATATTGCGAGGGCCCGCCCATCGCTGCTCGCAGCTTTAATTATTATTATTCTTCTTCCGCTTTCATGGCAAAAAGGAGGTGCTTGGGATATTGGGAATGTTGTGAAATTTGGCACGCAAGCCAGAATTTGCGAAAATTGCAGTCTGATTGGGGTGTCCAGCTGCGGTATGAAATATTGGCTCGCTAGCGCCCCCTATTGAGTAGCCCCAACATCAGGATTCACCCAGCTGTATGAAATTTGGTCGGTATGTGGAACGTGATGAGACGCACAAAAAATCCTCTTGGCCGTTTTGTCTAAACCAAACAGGAAGTCGGCCATTTTTGCTTTTATGACGTTTTTTGACCGTTTCAAGGCGTCATACTTTAACGAACTCCTCCCAGAGATTTGACCCGATTGACTTCAGATTCGGCTAGTCTGCTCTTGAGACCTTGGCAGTGAAAAGTTACTCAAAGATCAAAAAGTTATCGAACTATGTGGCCGTGGCGTGGCGTCAAAGAAACACCATTCGCCACGAAACAGGAAGTTGTTGTAACTCGGCCGTACATTGTCGAATCTGCTCCAAATCTCTCATATGTCATAACATCCTGACCCGGAACACATCTGTATGATAATTTAGAATCATAGTGATAGCGCCACCTAGTGGCAACCGGAAGTTGTACGCTGCGTACTTTGACATCCTGCTCCTCACAGATTAATCAGATCCCTCTCAAATGTTGTCAAACAAGCCTTAAGACCTTGATAATGCTTCATTGTGAAGATTGTAAGAAGTTACTGAAGGGCGGCGACGTGGCGGCTCGGCAAATTTCGATCCTTCGCCATGAACGAATAAACTGATGTAACTCGACTCCACATCATCAGATCTTTACCAGATTTCACGTGTTTGATTAGACTCCAGGCCTGAAGACATCTGCAGGCCAATTTTGAATCATAGTCATAGCGCCACCTACTGGTAACAGGAAGTTAAAGTCTTTATACTTTGGCTTGTTTCTCTTAGTAGGTAAATCAAATCAATATCAAATTTGTTCCACACAAATAGAAGAAGTTCATAATGCCAGATCATGAAGCTTTTGATGTTTCGTCGAACGCCGTTGCCGTGGCGATGCAGTCTTCGCCGTTAACAACGAAGGTCATTTTGAGAGGCTAAAAATGCTCGAAACATAAGCAAACTTGGCATACACATTTAAAGCCCAAAATGTAGTTGTATAATATGATTTTATTGGTTCAGAGTGGCAAATCGGCTCAATAGCGCCCCCTACAAAATTTCGACGAAGCAGCCCTCGCAGTACGTTTGACCTAGATGTATGAAATGTGGTAGGAACATGTATCGCATATGGACTTCAATAAAAGTCTCTTGGGGCTATGCTCTAAACCCAACCGGAAGTCAGCCATTTTGCATTTTTTATGAATTTCTCATGTCGTTTTTGTCATTTCCAGGCGCTGCACTTTAACGAACTCCTCCTAGGGAATTCATCAGATCAACTTCAAATTTGGTCGGTACAGTCTAAAGACCTTTGTGATGAAAAGTTACTCGAAGCTTGTTGTTTCGTGAAAAGCTGTTGCCGTGGCGACGGAATTTCGATCCTTCGCCATAAACGAATAAACTGATGTAACTCGACTCAACATCATCAGATCTTTACCAGATTTCACGTGTTTGATTAGACTCCAGGCCTGAAGACATATGCAGGCCAATTTTGAATCATAGTCATAGCGCCACCTACTGGTAACAGGAAGTTAAAGTCTTGATACTTTGGCTTGTTTCTCTTAGTAGGTAAATCAAATCAATATCAAATTTGTTCCACACAAATAGTTCATAATGCCAGATCATGAAGCTTTTGATGTTTCGTCGAACGCCGTTGCCGTGGCGATGCAGTCTTCGCCATCAACAACGAAGGTCATTTTGAGAGGCTACAAATGCTCGAAACATAAGCAAACTTGGCAAGCAGATTACAAGCCCGAAATGTAGTAATAGAATATATTTTCTTGGTTCAGAGTGGCAAATCGGCTCAATAGCGCCCCCTACAAAATTTCAACGAAGCAGCCCTCGCAGTACGTTTCACATAGATGTATGAAATTTGGTAGGAACATGTATCACATATGGACTTAAATAAAAGTATATTGGGGCCATGCTCTGAACCTGCATGCAGTGTCTGACGGTCACGGAACTGAATGACAGCATCAACCAGAGTCCTCGCGCCGTCCGACGGCCGCGGACGTTCTCGGCCGCGCAGGCCGGAGTCCCGCCGGCACCCCGACGTGCATGCACCCCGACGTGCATATTGCGAGGGCCCGCTCATCGCTGCTCGCAGCTTTAATTAGGGCCCGAGCACCGACGTAGTCGGAGCGGAGGACCTATTGAAACCGTAATGTTTATTATTCTTATTTTTAGTGTTTCGTCGCAAAAAGGAGGTGCTTGGGATATTGGGAAGTCTGTGAAATTTGGCACGCAAGCCAGAATTTGCGAAAATTGCAGTCTGATTGGGGTGTCCAGCTGCAGTATAAAATATTGGCTCGCTAGCGCCCCCTATTGAGTAGCCCCAACATCAGGTTTCACCCAGCTGTATGAAAGTTGGTAGGTATGTGGAACGTGATGAGACGCACCAAAAATCCTCTTGGAAGTTTTCTCTAAACCAAACAGGAAGTCGGCCATTTTTACTTTTATGACGTTTTTTGTCCGTTTCAAGGCGTCATACTTTAACGAACTCCTCCCAGAGATTTGACCCGATTGACTTCAGATTCGGCTAGTCTGCTCTTGAGACCTTGGCTGTGAAAAGTTACTCAAAGATCAAAAAGTTATCGAACGATGTGGCCGTGGCGTGGCGTCAAAGAAACACCATTCGCCACGAAACAGGAAGTTGTTGTAACTCGGCCTTACATTGTCGAATCTGCTCCAAATCTCTCATATGTCATAACATCCTGACCCGGAACACATCTATATGATAATTTTGAATCATAGTGATAGCGCCACCTAGTGGCAACCGGAAGTTGTACGCTGCGTACTTTGACATCCTGCTCCTCACAGATTAATCAGATCCCTCTCAAATGTTGTCAAACAAGCCTTAAGACCTTGATAATGCTTCGTTGTGAAGATTGTAAGAAGTTACTGAAGGGCGGCGACGTGGCGGCTCGGCGAATTTCGATCCTTTGCCATGAACGAATAAACTGATGTAACTCGACTCCACATCATCAGATCTTTACCAGATGTCATGTGTTTGATTAGACTCCAGGCCTGACGACATCTGCAGGCCAATTTTGAATCATAGTCATAGCGCCACCTACTGGTAACAGGAAGTTAAAGTCTTTATACTTTGGCTTGTTTCTCTTAGTAGGTAAATCAAATCAATATCAAATTTGTTCCACACAAATACAAGAAGTTCATAATGCCAGATCATGAAGCTTTTGATGTTTCATCGAACGCTGTTGCCGTGGCGATGCAGTCTTCGCCGTGAACAACGAAGGTCATTTTGAGAGGCTAAAAATGCTCGAAACATAAGCAAACTTGGCAAGTAGATTTCAAGGCCGAAATGTAGTTACGGAATATGATTGTATTGGTTCAGAGTGGCAAATCGGCTCAATAGCGCCCCCTACAAAATTTCGACGAAGCAGCCCTCGCAGTACGTTTGACCTAGATGTATTAAAATGTGGTAGGAACATGTATCACATATGGACTTCAATAAAAGTCTCTTGGGGTTATGCTCTAAACCCAACCGGAAGTCAGCCATTTTGCATTTCTTATGAATTTTTTGTGTCGTTTTTGTCATTTCCAGGCGCTGCACTTTAACGAACTCCTCCTAGGGAATTAATCAGATCAACTTCAAATTTGGTCGGTACAGTCTAAAGACCTTTGTGATGAAAAGTTACTCAAAGCTTGTTGTTTCGTGAAAAGCTGTTGCCGTGGCGACGCATTCTTCGCCGTTAACAACGAAGGTCATTTTGAGAGGCTAAAAATGCTCGAAACATAACCTAACTTGGCAAGTAGATTACAAGGCCGAAATGTAGTTATGGAATATGATTTTATTGGTTCAGAGTGACAAATCGGCTCAATAGCGCCCCCTACAAAATTTCAACGAAGCAGCCCTCGCAGTACGTTTCACCTAGATGTATGAAATTTGGTAGGAACATGTATCACATACGGACTTCAATAAAAGTATATTGGGGCCATGCTCTAAACCTGCATGCAGTGTCTGACGGTCACAGAACTGAATGGCAGCATCAGCCAGAGTCCTCGCGCCGTCCGACGGTCGCGGACGTTCTCGGCCGCGCAGGCCGGAGTCCCGCCGGCACTCCGACGTGCATGCACCCCGACGTGCATATAGCGAGGGCCCGCTCATCGCTGCTCGCAGCTTTAATTCTTCTTATTTTTAGTGTTTCGTCGCAAAAAGGAGGTGCTTGGGATATTGGGAAGTCTGTGAAATTTGGCACGCAAGCCAGAATTTGCGAAAATTGCAGTCTGATTGGGGTGTCCAGCTACGGTATGAAATATTGGCTCGCTAGCGCCCCCTATTGAGTAGCCCCAACATCAGGATTCACCCAGCTGTATGAAATTTGGTCGGTATGTGGAACGTGATGAGACGCACAAAAAATCCTCTTGGCCGTTTTGTCTAAACCAAACAGGAAGTCGGCCATTTTTGCTTTTATGACGTTTTTTGACCGTTTCAAGGCGTCATACTTTAACGAACTCCTCCCAGAGATTTGACCCGATTGACTTCAGATTCGGCTAGTCTGCTCTTGAGACCTTGGCAGTGAAAAGTTACTCAAAGATCAAAAAGTTATCGAACTATGTGGCCGTGGCGTGGCGTCAAAGAAACACCATTCGCCACGAAACAGGAAGTTGTTGTAACTCGGCCGTACATTGTCGAATCTGCTCAAAATCTCTCATATGTCATAACATCCTGACCCGGAACACATCTATATGATAATTTAGAATCATAGTGATAGCGCCACCTAGTGGCAACCGGAAGTTGTACGCTGCGTACTTTGACATCCTGCTCCTCACAGATGAATCAGATCCCTCTCAAATGTTGTCAAACAAGCCTTAAGACCTTGATAATGCTTCATTGTGAAGATTGTAAGAAGTTACTGAAGGGCGGCGACGTGGCGGCTCGGCGAATTTCGATCCTTCGCCATGAACGAATAAACTGATGTATCTCGACTCCACATCATCAGATCCTTACCAGATTTCACATGCTTGATTAGACTCCAGGCCTGAAGACATCTGCAGGCCAATTTTGAATCATAGTCATAGCGCCACCTACTGGTAACAGGAAGTTAAAGTCTTGATACTTTGGCTTGTTTCTCTCAGTAGGTAAATCAAATCAATATCAAATTTGTTCCACACAAATACAAGAAGTTCATAATGCCAGATCATGAAGTTTTTGATGTTTCGTCGAACGCCGTTGCCGTGGCGATGCAGTCTTCGCCGTTAACAACGAAGGTCATTTTGACAGGCTAAACATGCTCGAAACATAAGCAAACTTGGCAAGTAGATTACAAGGCCGAAATGTAGTTAGGGAATATGATTTTATTGGTTCAGAGTGGCAAATCGGCTCAATAGCGCCCCCTACAAAATTTCGACGAAGCAGCCCTCGCAGTACGTTTGACCTAGATGTATGAAATGTGGTAGGAACATGTATCACATATGGACTTAAATAAAAGTATATTGGGGCCATGCTCTAAACCTGCATGCAGTGTCTGACGGTCACAGAACTAAATGGCAGCATCAGCCAGAGTCCTCGCGCCGTCCGACGGTCGCGGACGTTCTCGGCCGCGCAGGCCGGAGTCCCGCCCGCACCCCGACGTGCATATTGCGAGGGCCCGCCCATCGCTGCTCGCAGCTTTAATTATTCTTATTCTTATTATTTTATGTGTTTCGTCGCAAAAAGGAGGTGCTTGGGATATTGGGAATGTTGTGAAATTTGGCACGCAAGCCAGAATTTGCGAAAATTGCAGTCTGATTGGGGTGTCCAGCTGCGGAATGAAATATTGGCTCGCTAGCGCCCCCTATTGAGTAGCCCCAACATCAGGATTCACCCAGCTGTATGAAATTTGGTCGGTATGTGGAACGTGATGAGACGCACAAAAAATCCTCTTGGCCGTTTTCTCTAAACCAAACAGGAAGTCGGCCATTTTTGCTTTTATGACGTTTTTTGACCGTTTCAAGGCGTCATACTTTAACGAACTCCTCCCAGAGATTTGACCCGATTGACTTCAGATTCGGCTAGTCTGCTCTTGAGGCCTTGGCAGTGAAAAATTACTCAAAGATCAAAAAGTTATCGAACTATGTGGCCGTGGCGTGGCGTCAAAGAAACACCATTCGCCACGAAACAGGAAGTTGTTGTAACTCGGCTGTACATTGTCGAATCTGCTCAAAATCTCTCATATGTCATAACATCCTGACCCGGAACACATCTATATGATAATTTAGAATCATAGTGATAGCACCACCTAGTGGCAACCGGAAGTTGTACGCTGCGTACTTTGACATCCTGCTCCTCACAGATTAATCAGATCCCTCTCAAATGTTGTCAAACAAGCCTTAAGACCTTGGTAATGCTTCATTGTGAAGATTGTAAGAAGTTACTGAAGGACGGCGACGTGGCGGCTCGGCGAATTTCGATCCTTCGCCATGAACGAATAAACTGATGTAACTCGACTCCACATCATCAGATCTTTACCAGATTTCACGTGTTTGATTAGACTCCAGGCCTGAAGACATCTGCAGGCCAATTTTGAATCATAGTCATAGCGCCACCTACTGGTAACAGGAAGTTAAAGTCTTTATACTTTGGCTTGTTTCTCTTAGTAGGTAAATCAAATCAATATCAAATTTCTTCCACACAAATACAAGAAGTTCATAATGCCAGATCATGAAGCTTTTGATGTTTCGTTGAACGCCGTTGCCGTGGCGATGCAGTCTTCGCCGTTAACAACGAAGGTCATTTTGAGAGGCTAAAAATGCTCGAAACATAAGCAAACTTGGCATGCACATTTAAAGCCCAAAATGTAGTTGTATAATATGATTTCATTGGTTCAGAGTGGCAAATCGGCTCAATAGCGCCCCCTACAAAATTTCAACGAAGCAGCCCTCGCAGTACGTTTCACCTAGATGTATGAAATTTGGTAGGAACATGTATCACATATGGACTTAAATAAAAGTATATTGGGGCCATGCTCTGAACCTGCATGCAGTGTCTGACGGTCACGGAACTGAATGACAGCATCAACCAGAGTCCTCGCGCCGTCCGACAGTCGCGGACGTACTCGGCCGCGCAGGCCGGAGTCCCGCCGGCACCCCGACGTGCATGCACCCCGACGTGCATATTGCGAGGGCCCGCTCATCGCTGCTCGCAGCTTTAATTAGGGCCCGAGCACCGACGTAGTCGGAGCGGAGGACCTATTGAAACCGTAATGTTTATTCTTATTATTAGGGCCCGAGCACCGACGTAGTCGGAGCGGAGGACCTATTGAATTTCGAATGTTTATTATTAGGGCCCGAGCACCGACGTAGTCGGAGCGGAGGACCTATTGAAACCGCTATGTTTATTATTAGGGCCCGAGCACCGACGTAGTCGGAGCGGAGGACCTATTGAATTTCGAATGTTTATTATTATTATTCTTATTATTAGGGCCCGAGCACCGACGTAGTCGGAGCGGAGGACCTATTGAATTTCGAATGTTTATTATTAGGGCCCGAGCACCGACGTAGTCGGAGCGGAGGACCTATTGAATTTCGAATGTTTATTATTATTATTCTTATTATTATTTTACCAGTTTGATGGCAAAAAGGAGGTGCTTGGGATATTGGGAAGTCTGTGAAATTTGGCACGCAAGCCAGAATTTGCGAAAATTGCAGTCTGATTGGGGTGTCCAGCTGCGGTATGAAATATTGGCTCGCTAGCGCCCCCTATTGAGTAGCCCCAACATCAGGATTCACCCAGCTGTATGAAATTTGGTAGGTATGTGGAACGTGATGAGACGCACAAAAAATCCTCTTGGCCGTTTTCTCTAAACCAAACAGGAAGTCGGCCATTTCTGCTTTTATGACGTTTTTTGACCGTTTCAAGGCGTCATACTTTAACGAACTCCTCCCAGAGATTTGACCCGATTGACTTCAGATTCGGCTAGTCTGCTCTTGAGACCTTGGCAGTGAAAAGTTACTCAAAGATCAAAAAGTTATCGAACTATGTGGCCGTGGCGTGGCGTCAAAGAAACACCATTCGCCACGAAACAGGAAGTTGTTGTAACTTGGCCGTACATTGTCGAATCTGCTCCAAATCTCTCATATGTCATAACATCCTGACCCGGAACACATCTATATGATAATTTAGAATCATAGTGATAGCGCCACCTAGTGGCAACCGGAAGTTGTAGGCTGCGTACTTTGACATCCTGCTCCTCACAGATTAATCAGATCCCTCTCAAATGTTGTGAGAGAAGTCGTAAGACCTTGATAATGCTTCGTTGTGAAGATTGTAAGAAGTTACTGAAGGGCGGCGACGTGGCGGCTCGGCGAATTTCGATCCTTCGCCATGAACGAATAAACTGATGTATCTCGACTCCACATCATCAGATCTTTACCAGATTTCACATGCTTGATTAGACTCCAGGCCTGACGACATCTGCAGGCCAATTTCGAATCATAGTCATAGCGCCACCTACTGGTAACAGGAAGTTAAAGTCTTTATACTTTGGCTTGTTTCTCTTAGTAGGTAAATCAAATCAATATCAAATTTGTTCCACACAAATAGAAGAAGTTCATAATGCCAGATCATGAAGCTTTTGATGTTTCGTCGAACGCCGTTGCCGTGGCGATGCAGTCTTCGCCTTTAACAACGAAGGTCATTTTGAGAGGCTAAAAATGCTCGAAACATAAGCAAACTTGGCAAGTAGATTCCAAGGCCGAAATGTAGTTACGGAATATGATTTTATTGGTTCAGAGTGCCAAATCGGCTCAATAGCGCCCCCTACAAAATTTCGACGAAGCAGCCCTCGCAGTACGTTTGACCTAGATGTATGAAATGTGGTAGGAACATGTATCGCATATGGACTTCAATAAAAGTCTCTTGGGGCTATGCTCTAAACCCAACCGGAAGTCAGCCATTTTGCATTTTCTATGAATTTCTCATGTCGTTTTTGTCATTTCCAGCCGCTGCACTTTAACGAACTCCTCCTAGGGAATTCATCAGATCAACTTCAAATTTGGTCGGTACAGTCTAAAGACCTTTGTGATGAAAAGTTACTCAAAGCTTGTTGTTTCGTGAAAAGCTGTTGCCGTGGCGACGCATTCTTCGCCGTTAACAACGAAGGTCATTTTGAGAGGCTAAAAATGCTCGAAACATAAGCAAACTTGGCAAGTAGTTTACAAGGCCGAAATGTAGTTACAGAATATGATTTTATTGGTTCAGAGTGGCAAATCGGCTCAATAGCGCCCCCTACAAAATTTCAACGAAGCAGCCCTCGCAGTACGTTTCACCCAGCTGTATGAAAGTTGGTAGGTATGTGGAACGTGATGAGACGCACAAAAAATCCTCTTGGAAGTTTTCTCTAAACCAAACAGGAAGTCGCCCATTTTTTCTTTTATGACGTTTTTTGACCGTTTCAAGGCGTCATACTTTAACGAACTCCTCCCAGAGATTTGACCCGATTGACTTCAGATTCGGCTAGTCTGCTCTTGAGACCTTGGCAGTGAAAAGTTACTCAAAGATCAAAAAGTTATCGAACTATGTGGCCGTGGCGTGGCGTCAAAGAAACACCATCCGCCACGAAACAGGAAGTTGTTGTAACTCGGCCGTACATTGTCGAATCTGCTCCAAATCTCTCATATGTCATAACATCCTGACCCGGAACACATCTGTATGATAATTTAGAATCATAGTGATAGCACCACCTAGTGGGAACCGGAAGTTGTACGCTGCGTACTTTGACATCCTGCTCCTCACAGATTAATCGGATCCCTCTCAAATGTTGTCAAACAAGCCTTAAGACCTTGATAATGCTTCATTGTGAAGATTGTAAGAAGTTACTGAAGGGCGGCGACGTGGCGGCTCTGCGAATTTCGATCCTTCGCCATGAACGAATAAACTGATGTAACTCGACTCCACATCATCAGATCTTTACCAGATTTCACGTGTTTGATTAGACTCCAGGCCTGAAGACATCTGCAGGCCAATTTTGAATCAGTCACAGGGTTTGTGGGCACACCATGAGAAAAGGACTTCTCTGATCTAAATATGTGCAAACTAAGATGCTTGGAGAGCAGAAATTAGATGAAAGTGGTTGTCAAGCCACTGTCAGTAGGCATCAGTATAAATGATCTGTCCAGAGCTTCTTCGTGAGAATCAGGTTGAACGTTATAATGAATGCTTCACACTACAATCTAAAGTTACAGAACAGCTTAAAATGAAAACAGTGTTAAATTAAAGTGTTCAAGTAAAAGTAAATGGCACTGTTTTGTTAACTTTCATGTAAGTCCAAACACAATCAGCAGGACACTGCAGGGAGTTGAACCCCATCCCAGTAAACTGGGAGTACCACTTACCAGTGCCTTTTGCTTTTTGGTCTAGACAGAAGGTCAAGCAAAACCTACATTAACAACAGCATATGAGTGGCAATATTTAATATTACAGAATTCTTGTGAATCACTTGGATTTCAAATGCTCATAAGTAATCGCATTTTTGATTAAGTGCTTAAAGAGCAAAGTACATGTTAATGTGTTATATTTTAAATGCTATGCAGCATAGATTCGGTTTCATAAATGAGCTTAATGTTTAATATGTTTAATTTGAAATTCTGTACTCAGATACAGTATGTTCTTGAACATTTAAACCATGACTATAACTGTTTCAAAATGCTGTTTTAATGCAGGAAAAGAAACCAGAGATTATATATGAATTTTATTTATATAGCGCTTTTCACAGACAATAATATCACAAAGTGCTTAACAGAGCAGACATTTAAAAGCATAAAAACAATGTCAATAAAGTTTCTACACAGAGAAAAGTAAAAACAGCCCAAACACTGAACTTATTGAAAGGTTTGATCTAAATATGTGGAAACTAAGATGCTTGGAGATCAGAAATTAGATGAAAGTGGTTGTCAAGCCACTGTCAGTGGGCATTAGTATAAATGATCTGTCCAGAGCTTCTTCGTGAGAATCAGGTTGAACGTTATAATGAATGAGTCACACTACAATCTAAAGTTACAGAAGAGCTTAAAATGAAAACAGTTTTAAATTAAAGTGTTCAAGTAAAAGTATATGGCACTACTGTTTTGTTAACTTTCATGTAAGTCCAAATACAATCAGCAGGACACTGCAGGGAGTTGAACCCCATCCCAGTAAACTGAGAGTACCACTTACCAGTGCCTTTTGCTTTTTGGTCTAGACAGAAGGTCAAGCAAAACCTACATTAACAACAGCATATGAGTGGCAATATTTAATATTACAGAATTCTTGTGAATCACTTGGATTTCAAATGCTCATAAGTAATCGCAATTTTTGATTAAGTGCTTAAAGAGCAAAGTACATGTTAATGTGTTATATTTTAAATGCTATGCAGCATAGATTCGGTTTTATAAATGAGCTTAATGTTTAATTTAACTCAGTTATAGTCATGGTTTAAATGTTCAAGAACATACTGTATCCGTTTCAAAATGCTGTTTTAATTAGGGCCCGAGCACCGACGTAGTCGGAGCGGAGGACCTATTGAATTTCGAATGTTTATTATTATTATTATTATTATTCTTATTATTCTTATTCTTATTTTTAGTGTTTCGTCGCAAAAAGGAGGTGCTTGGGATATTGGGAATGTTGTGAAATTTGGCACGCAAGCCAGAATTTGCGAAAATTGCAGTCTGATTGGGGTGTCCAGCTGCAGTATGAAATATTGGCTCGCTAGCGCCCCCTATTGAGTAGCCCCAACATCAGGATTCACCCAGCTGTATGAAAGTTGGTAGTTATGTGGAACGTGATGAGACGCACCAAAAATCCTCTTGGCCGTTTTCTCTAAACCAAACAGGAAGTCGGCCATTTTTGCTTTTATGACGTTTTTTGACCGTTTCAAGGCGTCATACTTTAACGAACTCCTCCCAGAGATTTGACCCGATTGACTTCAGATTCGGCTAGTCTGCTCTTGAGACCTTGGCAGTGAAAAGTTACTCAAAGATCAAAAAGTTATCGAACTATGTGGCCGTGGCGTGGCGTCAAAGAAACACCATTCGCCACGAAACAGGAAGTTGTTGTAACTCGGCCGTACATTGTCGAATCTGCTCCAAATCTCTCATATGTCATAACATCCTGACCCGGAACACATCTATATGATAATTTAGAATCATAGTGATAGCGCCACCTAGTGGCAACCGGAAGTTGTACGCTGCGTACTTTGACATCCTGCTCCTCACAGATTAATCAGATCCCTCTCAAATGTTGTCAAACAAGCCTTAAGACCTTGATAATGCTTCATTGTGAAGATTGTAAGAAGTTACTGAAGGGCGGCGACGTGGCGGCTCGGCGAATTTCGATCCTTCGCCATGAACGAATAAACTGATGTAACTCGACTCCACATCATCAGATCTTTGCTAGATGTCATGTGTTTGATTAGACTCCAGGCCTGACGACATCTGCAGTCCAATTTTGAATCATAGTCATAGCGCCACCTACTGGTAACAGGAAGTTAAAGTCTTTATACTTTGGCTTGTTTCTCTTAGTAGGTAAATCAAATCAATATCAAATTTGTTCCACACAAATACAAGAAGTTCATAATACCAGATCATGAAGCTTTTGATGTTTCGTCGAACGCCGTTGCCGTGGCGATGCAGTCTTCGCCGTGAACAACGAAGGTCATTTTGAGAGGCTAAAAATGCTCGAAACATAAGCAAACTTGGCAAGTAGATTACAAGGCCGAAATGTAGTTATAGAATATGATTTTATTGGTTCAGAGTGGCAAATCGGCTTAATAGCGCCCCCTACAAAATTTCAACGAAGCAGCCCTCGCAGTACGTTTGACCTAGATGTATGAAATGTGGTAGGAACATGTATCGCATATGGACTTCAATAAAAGTCTCTTGGGGCTATGCTCTAAACCCAACCGGAAGTCAGCCATTTTGCATTTTTTATGAATTTCTCATGTCGTTTTTGTCATTTCCAGGCGCTGCACTTTAACGAACTCCTCCTAGGGAATTCATCAGATCAACTTCAAATTTTGTCGGTACAGTCTAAAGACCTTTGTGATGAAAAGTTACTCAAAGCTTGTTGTTTCGTGAAAAGCTGTTGCCGTGGCGACGCATCCTTCGCCGTTAACAACGAAGGTCATTTTTAGAGGCTAAAAATGCTCGAAACATAACCAAACTTGGCAAGTAGATTACAAGGCCGAAATGTAGTTATGGAATATGATTTTATTGGTTCAGAGTGGCAAATCGGCTCAATAGCGCCCCCTACAAAATATCAACGTAGCAGCCCTCGCAGTACGTTTCACCTAGATGTATGAAATTTGGTAGGAACCTGTATCACATATGGACTTAAATAAAAGTCTCTTGGGGCCATGCTCTGAACCTGCATGCAGTGTCTGACGGTCACGGAACTGAATGACAGCATCAACCAGAGTCCTCGCGCCGTCCGACGGTCGCTGACGTTCTCGGCCGCGCAGGCCGGAGTCCCGCCGGCACCCCGACGTGCATGCACCCCGACGTGCATATTGCGAGGGCCCGCTCATCGCTGCTCGCAGCTTTAATTCTTATTAGGGCCCGAGCACCGACGTAGTCGGAGCGGAGGACCTATTGAAACTGTAATGTTTATTCTTATTATTATTCTTAGTCTTTCGTCGCAAAAAGGAGGTGCTTGGGATATTGGGAAGTCTGTGAAATTTGGCACGCAAGCCAGAATTTGCGAAAATTGCAGTCTGATTGGGGTGTCCAGCTGCGGTATGAAATATTGGCTCGCTAGCGCCCCCTATTGCGTAGCCCCAACATCAGGATTCACCCAGCTGTATGAAAGTTGGTAGGTATGTGGAACGTGATGAGACGCACAAAAAATCCTCTTGGACGTTTTCTCTAAACCAAACAGGAAGTCGGCCATTTTTACTTTTATGACGTTTTTTGACCGTTTCAAGGCGTCATACTTTAACGAACTCCTCCCAGAGATTTGACCCGATTGACTTCAGATTCGGCTAGTCTGCTCTTGAGACCTTGGCAGTGAAAAGTTACTCAAAGATCAAAAAGTTATCGAACTATGTGGCCGTGGCGTGGCGTCAAAGAAACACCATTCGCCACGAAACAGGAAGTTGTTGTAACTCGGCCGTACATTGTCGAATCTGCTCCAAATCTCTCATATGTCATAACATCCTGACCCGGAACACATCTATAAGATAATTTAGAATCATAGTGATAGCGCCACCTAGTGGCAACCGGAAGTTGTATGCTGCGTACTTTGACATCCTGCTCCTCACAGATTAATCAGATCCCTCTCAAATCTTGTGAAACAAGCCTGAAGACCTTGATAATGCTTCATTGTGAATATTGTAAGAAGTTACTGAAGGGCGGCGACTTGGCGGCTCGGAGAATTTCGATCCTTCGCCATGAACGAATAAACTGATGTAACTCGACTCCACATCATCAGATCTTTACCAGATTTCACGTGTTTGATTAGACTCCAGGCCTAAAGACATCTGCAGGCCAATTTTGAATCATAGTCATAGCGCCACCTACTGGTAACAGGAAGTTAAAGTCTTTATACTTTGGCTTGTTTCTCTTAGTAGGTAAATCAAATCAATATCAAATTTGTTCCACACAAATACAAGAAGTTCATAATGCCAGATCATGAAGCTTTTGATGTTTCGTCGAACGCCGTTGCCGTGGCGATGCAGTCTTCGGCGTTAACAATGAAGGTCATTTTGAGAGGCTAAAAATGCTCGAAACATAAGCAAACTTGGCAAGTAGATTACAAGGCCGAAATGTAGTTACGGAATATGATTTTATTGGTTCAGAGTGGCAAATCGGCTCAATAGCGCCCCCTACTAAATTTCAACGAAGCAGCCCTCGCAGTACGTTTGACCTAGATGTATGAAATGTGGTAGGAACATGTATCACATATGGACTTCAATAAAAGTCTCTTGGGGCCATGCTCTAAACCCAACCGGAAGTCAGCTACTTTGCATTTCTTATGAATTTCTAGTGTCGTTTTTGTCATTTCCAGGCGCTGCACTTTAACGAACTCCTCCTAGGGAATTAATCAGATCAACTTCAAATTTGGTCGGTACAGTCTAAAGACCTTTGTGATGAAAAGTTACTCAAAGCTTGTTGTTTCGTGAAAAGCTGTTGCCGTGGCGACGCATTCTTCGCGTTAACAACTAAGGTAATTTTGAGAGGCTAAAAATGCTCGAAACATAACCAAACTTGGCAAGTAGATTACAAGGCCGAAATGTAGTTATGGAATATGATTTTATTGGTTCAGAGTGGCAAATCGGCTCAATAGCGCCCCCTACAAAATTTCAACGAAGCAGCCCTCGCAGTACGTTTCACCTAGATGTATGAAATTTGGTAGGAACATGTATCACATATGGACTTAAATAAAAGTATATTGGGGCCATGCTCTGAACCTGCATGCAGTGTCTGACGGTCACAGAACTGAATGGCAGCATCAGCCAGAGTCCTCGCGCCGTCCGACGGTCGCGGACGTTCTCGGCCGCGCAGGCCGGAGTCCCGCCGGCACCCCGACGTGCATGCACCCCGACGTGCATATTGCGAGGGCCCGCTCATCGCTGCTCGCAGCTTTAATTATTATTATTATTTTATGTGTTTCGTCGCAAAAAGGAGGTGCTTGGGATATTGGGAATGTTGTGAAATTTGGCACGCAAGCCAGAATTTGCGAAAATTGCAGTCTGATTGGGGTGTCCAGCTGCAGTATGAAATATTGGCTCGCTAGCGCCCCCTATTGAGTAGCCCCGACATCAGGATTCACCCAGCTGTATGAAAGTTGGTAGTTATGTGGAACGTGATGAGACGCACCAAAAATCCTCTTGGCCGTTTTGTCTAAACCAAACAGGAAGTCGGCCATTTTTGCTTTTATGACGTTTTTTGACCGTTTCAAGGCGTCATACTTTAACGAACTCCTCCCAGAGATTTGACCCGATTGACTTCAGATTCGGCTAGTCTGCTCTTGAGACCTTGGCAGTGAAAAGTTACTCAAAGATCAAAAAGTTATCGAACTATGTGGCCGTGGCGTGGCGTCAAAGAAACACCATTCGCCACGAAACAGGAAGTTGTTGTAACTCGGCCGTACATTGTCGAATCTGCTCAAAATCTCTCATATGTCATAACATCCTGACCTGGAACACATCTATATGATCATTTTGAATCAAACTGATAGCGCCACCTAGTGGCAACCGGAGGTTGTACGCTGCGTACTTTGACATCCTGCTCCTCACAGATTAATCAGATCCCTCTCAAATGTTGTCAAACAAGCCTTAAGACCTTGATAATGCTTCGTTGTGAAGATTGTAAGAAGTTACTGAAGGGCGGCGACGTGGCGGCTCGGCGAATTTCGATCCTTCGCCATGAACGAATAAACTGATGTATCTCGACTCCACATCATCAGATCTTTACCAGATTTCACATGCTTGATTAGACTCCAGGCCTGAAGACATCTGCAGGCCAATTTTGAATCATAGTCATAGCGCCACCTACTGGTAACAGGAAGTTAAAGTCTTGATACTTTGGCTTGTTTCTCTCAGTAGGTAAATCAAATCAATATCAAATTTGTTCCACACAAATACAAGAAGTTCATAATGCCAGATCATGAAGTTTTTGATGTTTCGTCGAACGCCGTTGCCGTGGCGATGCAGTCTTCGCCGTTAACAACGAAGGTCATTTTGACAGGCTAAAAATGCTCGAAACATAAGCAAACTTGGCAAGTAGATTACAAGGCCGAAATGTAGTTAGGGAATATGATTTTATTGGTTCAGAGTGGCAAATCGGCTCAATAGCGCCCCCTACAAAATTTTGCCGAAGGAGCCCTCGCAGTACGTTTGACCTAGATGTATGAAATTTGGTGGGAACATGTATCACATATGGACTTAAATAAAAGTATATTGGGGCCATGCTCTAAACCTGCATGCAGTGTCTGACGGTCACAGAACTAAATGGCAGCATCAGCCAGAGTCCTCGCGCCGTCCGACGGTCGCGGACGTTCTCGGCCGCGCAGGCCGGAGTCCCGCCGGCACCCCGACGTGCATATTGCGAGGGCCCGCCCATCGCTGCTCGCAGCTTTAATTATTCTTATTATTATTATTATTATTTTATGTGTTTCGTCGCAAAAAGGAGGTGCTTGGGATATTGGGAAGTTTGTGAAATTTGGCAAGCAAGCCAGAATTTGCGAAAATTGCAGTCTGATTGGGGTGCCCAGCTGCGGTATGAAATATTGGCTCGCTAGCGCCCCCTATTGAGTAGCCCCAACATCAGGTTTCACCCAGCTGTATGAAAGTTGGTAGGTATGTGGAACGTGATGAGACGCACAAAAAATCCTCTTGGCCGTTTTCTCTAAACCAAACAGGAAGTCGGCCATTTTTGCTTTTATGACGTTTTTTGACCGTTTCAAGGCGTCATACTTTAACGAACTCCTCCCAGAGATTTGACCCGATTGACTTCAGATTCGGCTAGTCTGCTCTTGAGACCTTGGCAGTGAAAAGTTACTCAAAGATCAAAAAGTTATCAAACTATGTGGCCGTGGCGTGGCGTCAAAGAAACACCATTCGCCACGAAACAGGAAGTTGTTGTAACTCGGCCGTACATTGTCGAATCTGCTCAAAATCTCTCATATGTCATAACATCCTGACCCGGAACACATCTATATGATAATTTAGAATCATAGTGATAGCGCCACCTAGTGGCAACCGGAAGTTGTACGCTGCGTACTTTGACATCCTGCTCCTCACAGATTAATCAGATCCCTCTCAAATGTTGTGAGAGAAGTCTTAAGACCTTGATAATGCTTCGTTGTGAAGATTGTAAGAAGTTACTGAAGGGCGGCGACGTGGCGGCTCGGCGAATTTCGATCCTTCGCCATGAACGAATAACCTGATGTATCTCGACTCCACATCATCAGATCTTTACCAGATTTCACTTGCTTGATTAGACTCCAGGCCTGAAGACATCTGCAGGCCAATTTCGAATCATAGTCATAGCGCCACCTACTGGTAACAGGAAGTTAAAGTCTTTATACTTTGGCTTGTTTCTCTTAGTAGGTAAATCAAATCAATATCAAATTTGTTCCACACAAATACAAGAAGTTCATAATGCCAGATCATGAAGCTTTTGATGTTTCGTCGAACGCCGTTGCCGTGGCGATGCAGTCTTCGCCGTGAACAACGAAGGTCATTTTGAGAGGCTACAAATGCTCGAAACATAAGCAAACTTGGCAAGTAGATTCCAAGGCCGAAATGTAGTTATAGAATATGATTTTATTGGTTCAGAGTGGCAAATCGGCTCAATAGCGCCCCCTACAAAATTTCAACGAAGCAGCCCTCGCAGTATGTTTGACCTAGATGTATGAAATGTGGTAGGAACATGTATCACATATGGACTGAAATAAAAGTATGTTGGGGCCATGCTCTGAACCTGCATGCAGTGTCTGACGGTCACAGAACTGAATGGCAGCATCAACCAGAGTCCTCGCGACGTCCGACGGTCGCGGACGTTCTCGGCCGCGCAGGCCGGAGTCCCGCCGGCACCCCGACGTGCATGCACCCCGACGTGCATATTGCGAGGGCCCGCCCATCGCTGCTCGCAGCTTTAATTATTCTTATTATTTTATGTGTTTCGTCGCAAAAAGGAGGTGCTTGGGATATTGGGAAGTTTGTGAAATTTGGCACGCAAGCCAGAATTTGCGAAAATTGCAGTCTGATTGGGGTGTGCAGCTGCGGTATGAAATATTGGCTCGCTAGCGCCCCCTATTGAGTAGCCCCGACATCAGGTTTCACCCAGCTGTATGAAAGTTGGTAGGTATGTGGAACGTGATGAGACGCACAAAACATCCTCTTGGAAGTTTTCTCTAAACCAAACAGGAAGTCGGCCATTTTTGCATTTATGACGTTTTTTGCCCGTTTCAAGGCGTCATACTTTAACGAACTCCTCCCAGAGATTTGACCCGATTGACTTCAGATTCGGCTAGTCTGCTCTTGAGACCTTGGCAGTGAAAAGTTACTCAAAGATCAAAAAGTTATCGAACTATGTGGCCGTGGCGTGGCGTCAAAGAAACACCATTCGCCACGAAACAGGAAGTTGTTGTAACTCTGCCGTACATTGTCGAATCTGCTCCAAATCTCTCATATGTCATAACATCCTGACCCGGAACACATCTGTATGATAATTTAGAATCATAGTGATAGCGCCACCTAGTGGCAACCGGAAGTTGTACGCTGCGTACTTTGACATCCTGCTCCTCACAGATTCATCAGATCCCTCTCAAATCTTGTCAAACAAGCCTTAAGACCTTGATAATGCTTCATTGTGAAGATTGTAAGAAGTTACTGAAGGGTGGCGACGTGGCGGCTCGGCGAATTTCGATCCTTCGCCATGAACGAATAAACTGATGTATCTCGACTCCACATCATCAGATCTTTCCCAGATTTCACATGCTTGATTAGACTCCAGGCCTGAAGACATCTGCAGGCCAATTTTGAATCATAGTCATAGCGCCACCTACTGGTAACAGGAAGTTAAAGTCTTGATACTTTGGCTTGTTTCTCTCAGTAGGTAAATCAAATCAATATCAAATTTGTCCCACACAAATACAAGAAGTTCATAATGCCAGATCATGAAGTTTTTGATGTTTCGTCGAACGCCGTTGCCGTGGCGATGCAGTCTTCGCCGTTAACAACGAAGGTCATTTTGAGAGGCTAAAAATGCTCGAAACATAAGCAAACTTGGCATACACATTTAAAGCCCAAAATGTAGTTGTATAATATGATTTTATTGGTTCAGAGTGGCAAATCGGCTCAATAGCGCCCCCTACAAAATTTCAACGAAGCAGCCCTCGCAGTACGTTTCACCTAGATGTATGAAATTTGGTAGGAACATGTATCACATATGGACTTAAATAAAAGTATATTGGGGCCATGCTCTGAACCTGCATGCAGTGTCTGACGGTCACAGAACTGAATGGCAGCATCAACCAGAGTCCTCGCGCCGTCCGACGGTCGCGGACGTTCTCGGCCGCGCAGGCCGGAGTCCCGCCGGCACTCCGACGTGCATGCACCCCGACGTGCATATAGCGAGGGCCCGCTCATCGCTGCTCGCAGCTTTAATTCTTCTTATTAGGGCCCGAGCACCGACGTAGTCGGAGCGGAGGACCTATTGAATTTCGAATGTTTATTAGGGCCCGAGCACCGACGTAGTCGGAGCGGAGGACCTATTGAAACCGTAATGTTTATTATTAGGGCCCGAGCACCGACGTAGTCGGAGCGGAGGACCTATTGAAACCGTAATGTTTATTAGGGCCCGAGCACCGACGTAGTCGGAGCGGAGGACCTATTGAAACCGTAATGTTTATTATTCTTATTATTCTTATTATTATTTTACCAGTTTGATGGCAAAAAGGAGGTGCTTGGGATATTGGGAAGTCTGTGAAATTTGGCACGCAAGCCAGAATTTGCGAAAATTGCAGTCTGATTGGGGTGTCCAGCTGCGGTATGAAATATTGGCTCGCTAGCGCCCCCTATTGAGTAGCCCCAACATCAGGATTCACCCAGCTGTATGAAATTTGGTAGGTATGTGGAACGTGATGAGACGCACAAAAAATCCTCTTGGCCGTTTTCTCTAAACCAAACAGGAAGTCGGCCATTTTTGCTTTTATGACGTTTTTTGACCGTTTCAAGGCGTCATACTTTAACGAACTCCTCCCAGAGATTTGACCCGATTGACTTCAGATTCGGCGAGTCTGCTCTTGAGACCTTGGCAGTGAAAAGTTACTCAAAGATCAAAAAGTTATCGAACTATGTGGCCGTGGCGTGGCGTCAAAGAAACACCATTCGCCACGAAACAGGAAGTTGTTGTAACTTGGCCGTACATTGTCGAATCTGCTCCAAATCTCTCATATGTCATAACATCCTGACCCGGAACACATCTATATGATAATTTAGAATCATAGTGATAGCGCCACCTAGTGGCAACCGGAAGTTGTAGGCTGCGTACTTTGACATCCTGCTCCTCACAGATTAATCAGATCCCTCTCAAATGTTGTCAAACAAGCCTTAAGACCTTGATAATGCTTCGTTGTGAAGATTGTAAGAAGTTACTGAAGGGCGGCGACGTGGCGGCTCTGCGAATTTCGATCCTTCGCCATGAACGAATAAACTGATGTATCTCGACTCCACATCATCAGATCTTTCCCAGATTTCACGTGTTTGATTAGACTCCAGGCCTGAAGACATCTGCAGGCCAATTTTGAATCATAGTCATAGCGCCACCTACTGGTAACAGGAAGTTAAAGTCTTGATACTTTGGCTTGTTTCTCTCAGTAGGTAAATCAAATCAATATCAAATTTGTTCCACACAAATACAAGAAGTTCATAATGCCAGATCATGAAGTTTTTGATGTTTCGTCGAACGCCGTTGCCGTGGCGATGCAGTCTTCGCCGTTAACAACGAAGGTCATTTTGACAGGCTAAAAATGCTCGAAACATAAGCAAACTTGGCAAGTAGATTACAAGGCCGAAATGTAGTTAGGGAATATGATTTTATTGGTTCAGAGTGGCAAATCGGCTCAATAGCGCCCCCTACAAAATTTCGAAGAAGCAGCCCTCGCAGTATGTTTGACCTAGATGTATGACATTTGGTAGGAACATGTATCACATATGGACTTAAATAAAAGTCTCTTGGGGCCATGCGCTAAACCCAACCGGAAGTCAGCCATTTTGCATTTCTTATGAATTTCTAGTGTCGTTTTTGTCATTTCCAGGCGCTGCACTTTAACGAACTCCTCCTAGGGAATTCATCAGATCAACTTCAAATTTGGTCGGTACAGTCTAAAGACCTTTGTGATGAAAAGTTACTCAAAGCTTGTTGTTTCGTGAAAAGCTGTTGCCGTGGCGACGGAATTTCGATCCTTCGCCATGAACGAATAAACTGATGTAACTCGACTCCACATCATCAGATCTTTACCAGATTTCACGTGTTTGATTAGACTCCAGGCCTGAAGACATATGCAGGCCAATTTTGAATCATAGTCATAGCGCCACCTACTGGTAACAGGAAGTTAAAGTCTTGATACTTTGGCTTGTTTCTCTTAGTAGGTAAATCAAATCAATATCAAATTTGTTCCACACAAATAGTTCATAATGCCAGATCATGAAGCTTTTGATGTTTCGTCGAACGCCGTTGCCGTGGCGATGCAGTCTTCGCCGTTAACAACGAAGGTCATTTTGAGAGGCTAAAAATGCTCGAAACATAAGCAAACTTGGCATACACATTTAAAGCCCAAAATGTAGTTGTATAATATGATTTTATTGGTTCAGAGTGGCAAATCGGCTCAATAGCGCCCCCTACAAAATTTCAACGAAGCAGCCCTCGCAGTACGTTTGACCTAGATGTATGAAATGTGGTAGGAACATGTATCACATATGGACTTAAATACAAGTATATTGGGGCCATGCTCTGAACCTGCATGCAGTGTCTGACGGTCACGGAACTGAATGGCAGCATCAACCAGAGTCCTCGCGCTGTCCGACGGTCGCGGACGTTCTCGGCCGCGCAGGCCGGAGTCCCGCCGGCACCCCGACGTGCATATTGCGAGGGCCCGCTCATCGCTGCTCGCAGCTTTAATTATTATTATTTTACCAGTTTGATGGCAAAAAGGAGGTGCTTGGGATATTGGGAAGTCTGTGAAATTTGGCACGCAAGCCAGAATTTGCGAAAATTGCAGTCTGATTGGGGTGTCCAGCTGCGGTATGAAATATTGGCTCGCTAGCGCCCCCTATTGAGTAGCCCCAACATCAGGTTTCACCCAGCTGTATGAAAGTTGGTAGGTATGTGGAACGTGATGAGACGCACCAAAAATCCTCTTGGAAGTTTTCTCTAAACCAAACAGGAAGTCGGCCATTTTTGCTTTTATGACGTTTTTTGACCGTTTCAAGGCGTCATACTTTAACGAACTCCTCCCAGAGATTTGACCCGATTGACTTCAGATTCGGCTAGTCTGCTCTTGAGACCTTGGCAGTGAAAAGTTACTCAAAGATCAAAAAGTTATCGAACTATGTGGCCGTGGCGTGGCGTCAAAGAAACACCATTCGCCACGAAACAGGAAGTTGTTGTAACTCGGCCGTACATTGTCGAATCTGCTCAAAATCTCTCATATGTCATAACATCCTGACCCGGAACACATCTGTATGATAATTTAGAATCATAGTGATAGCGCCACCTAGTGGCAACCGGAAGTTGTACGCTGCGTACTTTGACATCCTGCTCCTCACAGATTCATCAGATCCCTCTCAAATCTTGTCAAACAAGCCTTAAGACCTTGATAATGCTTCATTGTGAAGATTGTAAGAAGTTACTGAAGGGCGGCGACGTGGCGGCTCGGCGAATTTCGATCCTTCGCCATGAACGAATAAACTGATGTATCTCGACTCCACATCATCAGATCTTTACCAGATTGCACATGCTTGATTAGACTCCAGGCCTGAAGACATCTGCAGGCCAATTTTGAATCATAGTCATAGCGCCACCTACTGGTAACAGGAAGTTAAAGTCGTGATACTTTGGCTTGTTTCTCTTAGCAGGTAAATCAAATCAATATCAAATTTGTTCCACACAAATACAAGAAGTTCATAATGCCAGATCATGAAGCTTTTGATGTTTCATCGAACGCCGTTGCCGTGGCGATGCAGTCTTCGCCGTTAACAACGAAGGTCATTTTGAGAGGCTACAAATGCTCGAAACATAAGCAAACTTGGCAAGCAGATTACAAGACCGAAATGTAGTTATAGAATATGATTTCATTGGTTCAGAGTGGCAAATCGGCTCAATAGCGCCCCCTACAAAATTTCAACGAAGCAGCCCTCGCAGTACGTTTCACCTAGATGTATGAAATTTGGTAGGAAGATGTATCACATATGGACTTAAATAAAAGTATATTGGGGCCATGCTCTAAACCTGCATTCAGTGTCTGACGGTCACAGAACTGAATGGCAGCATCGGCCAGAGTCCTCGCGCCGTCCGACGGTCGCGGACGTTCTCGGCCGCGCAGGCCGGAGTCCCGCCGGCACTCCGACGTGCATGCACCCCGACGTGCATATAGCGAGGGCCCGCTCATCGCTGCTCGCAGCTTTAATTATTATTATTCTTCTTCCGCTTTCATGGCAAAAAGGAGGTGCTTGGGATATTGGGAATGTTGTGAAATTTGGCACGCAAGCCAGAATTTGCGAAAATTGCAGTCTGATTGGGGTGTCCAGCTGCAGTATGAAATATTGGCTCGCTAGCGCCCCCTATTGAGTAGCCCCAACATCAGGATTCACCCAGCTGTATGAAAGTTGGTAGTTATGTGGAACGTGATGAGACGCACCAAAAATCCTCTTGGCCGTTTTCTCTAAACCAAACAGGAAGTCGGCCATTTTTGCTTTTATGACGTTTTTTGACCGTTTCAATGCGTCATACTTTAACGAACTCCTCCCAGAGATTTGACCCGATTGACTTCAGATTCGGCTAGTCTGCTCTTGAGACCTTGGCAGTGAAAAGTTACTCAAAGATCAAAAAGTTATCGAACTATGTGGCCGTGGCGTGGCGTCAAAGAAACACCATTCGCCACGAAACAGGAAGTTGTTGTAACTCGGCCGTACATTGTCGAATCTGCTCCAAATCTCTCATATGTCATAACATCCTGACCCGGAACACATCTATATGATAATTTAGAATCATAGTGATAGCGCCACCTAGTGGCAACCGGAAGTTGTAGGCTGCGTACTTTGACATCCTGCTCCTCACAGATTAATCAGATCCCTCTCAAATGTTGTCAAACAAGCCTTAGGACCTTGATAATGCTTCGTTGTGAAGATTGTAAGAAGTTACTGAAGGGCGGCGACGTGGCGGCTCGGCGAATTTCGATCCTTCGCCATGAACGAATAAACTGATGTATCTCGACTCCACATCATCAGATCTTTCCCAGATTTCACGTGTTTGATTAGACTCCAGGCCTGAAGACATCTGCAGGCCAATTTTGAATCATAGTCATAGCGCCACCTACTGGTAACAGGAAGTTAAAGTCTTTATACTTTGGCTTGTTTCTCTTAGTAGGTAAATCAAATCAATATCAAATTTGTTCCACACAAATACAAGAAGTTCATAATGCCAGATCATGAAGCTTTTGATGTTTCGTTGAACGCCGTTGCCGTGGCGATGCAGTCTTCGCCGTTAACAACGAAGGTCATTTTGAGAGGCTAAAAATGCTCGAAACATAAGCAAACTTGGCAAGTAGATTACAAGGCCGAAATGTAGTTACGGAATATGATTTTATTGGTTCAGAGTGCCAAATCGGCTCAATAGCGCCCCCTACAAAATTTCAACGAAGCAGCCCTCGCAGTACGTTTCACCTAGATGTATGAAATTTGGTAGGAACATGTATCACATATGGACTTAAATAGAAGTATATTGGGGCCATCCTCTGAACCTGCATGCAGTGTCTGACGGTCACGGAACTGAATGACAGCATCAACCAGAGTCCTCGCGCCGTCCGACGGTCGCGGACGTTCTCGGCCGCGCAGGCCGGAGTCCCGCCGGCACCCCGACGTGCATGCACCCCGACGTGCATATTGCGAGGGCCCGCTCATCGCTGCTCGCAGCTTTAATTATTATTATTATTCTTATTCTTATTATTATTTTACCAGTTTGATGGCAAAAAGGAGGTGCTTGGGATATTGGGAAGTCTGTGAAATTTGGCACGCAAGCCAGAATTTGCGAAAATTGCAGTCTGATTGGGGTGTCCAGCTGCGGTATGAAATATTGGCTCGCTAGCGCCCCCTATTGAGTAGCCCCAACATCAGGATTCACCCAGCTGTATGAAATTTGGTAGGTATGTGGAACGTGATGAGACGCACAAAAAATCCTCTTGGCCGTTTTCTCTAAACCAAACAGGAAGTCGGCCATTTTTGCTTTTATGACGTTTTTTGACCGTTTCAAGGCGTCATACTTTAACGAACTCCTCCCAGAGATTTGACCCGATTGACTTCAGATTCGGCGAGTCTGCTCTTGAGACTTTGTCAGTGAAAAGTTACTCAAAGATCAAAAAGTTATCGAACTATGTGGCCGTGGCGTGGCGTCAAAGAAACACCATTCGCCACGAAACAGGAAGTTGTTGTAACTTGGCCGTACATTGTCGAATCTGCTCCAAATCTCTCATATGTCATAACATCCTGACCCGGAACACATCTATATGATAATTTAGAATCATAGTGATAGCGCCACCTAGTGGCAACCGGAAGTTGTAGGCTGCGTACTTTGACATCCTGCTACTCACAGATTAATCAGATCCCTCTCAAATGTTGTCAAACAAGCCTTAAGACCTTGATAATGCTTCGTTGTGAAGATTGTAAGAAGTTACTGAAGGGCGGCGACGTGGCGGCTCGGCGAATTTCGATCCTTCGCCATGAACGAATAAACTGATGTATCTCGACTCCACATCATCAGATCTTTCCCAGATTTCACGTGTTTGATTAGACTCCAGGCCTGAAGACATCTGCAGGCCAATTTTGAATCATAGTCATAGCGCCACCTACTGGTAACAGGAAGTTAAAGTCTTTATACTTTGGCTTGTTTCTCTTAGTAGGTAAATCAAATCAATATCAAATTTCTTCCACACAAATAGTTCATAATGCCAGATCATGAAGCTTTTGATGTTTCGTCGAACGCCGTTGCCGTGGCGATGCAGTCTTCGCCGTTAACAACGAAGGTCATTTTGAGAGGCTAAAAATGCTCGAAACATAAGCAAACTTGGCAAGCAGATTACAAGGCCGAAATGTAGTTACGGAATATGATTTTATTGGTTCAGAGTGGCAAATCGGCTCAATAGCGCCCCCTACAAAATTTCGACGAAGCAGCCCTCGCAGTACGTTTGACCTAGATGTATGAAATTTGGTGGGAACATGTATCACATATGGACTTAAATAAAAGTATATTGGGGCCATGCTCTAAACCTGCATGCAGTGTCTGACGGTCACAGAACTAAATGGCAGCATCAGCCAGAGTCCTCGCGCCGTCCGACGGTCGCGGACGTTCTCGGCCGCGCAGGCCGGAGTCCCGCCGGCACCCCGACGTGCATATTGCGAGGGCCCGCCCATCGCTGCTCGCAGCTTTAATTATTCTTATTTTTAGTGTTTCATCGCAAAAAGGAGGTGCTTGGGATATTGGGAAGTCTGTGAAATTTGGCACGCAAGCCAGAATTTGCGAAAATTGCAGTCTGATTGGGGTGTCCAGCTGCGGTATGAAATATTGGCTCGCTAGCGCCCCCTATTGAGTAGCCCCAACATCAGGTTTCACCCAGCTGTATGAAAGTTGGTAGGTATGTGGAACGTGATGAGACGCACCAAAAATCCTCTTGGAAGTTTTCTCTAAACCAAACAGGAAGTCGGCCATTTTTGCTTTTATGACGTTTTTTGACCGTTTCAAGGCGTCATACTTTAACGAACTCCTCCCAGAGATTTGACCCGATTGACTTCAGATTCGGCTAGTCTGCTCTTGAGACCTTGGCAGTGAAAAGTTACTCAAAGATCAAAAAGTTATCGAACTATGTGGCCGTGGCGTGGCGTCAAAGAAACACCATTCGCCACAAAACAGGAAGTTGTTGTAACTCGGCCGTACATTGTCGAATCTGCTCCAAATCTCTCATATGTCATAACATCCTGACCCGGAACACATCTATATGATAATTTAGAATCATAGTGATAGCGCCACCTAGTGGCAACCGGAAGTTGTACGCTGCGTACTTTGACATCCTGCTCCTCACAGATTAATCAGATCCCTCTCAAATGTTGTCAAACAAGCCTTAAGACCTTGATAATGCTTCCTTGTGAAGATTGTAAGAAGTTACTGAAGGGCGGCGACGTGGCGGCTCGGCGAATTTCGATCCTTCGCCATGAACGAATAAACTGATGTAACTCGACTCCACATCATCAGACCTTTGCCAGATTTCACGTGTTTGATTAGACTCCAGGCCTGAAGACATATCCAGGCCAATTTTGAATCATAGTCATAGCGCCACCTACTGGTAACAGGAAGTTAAAGTCTTTATACTTTGGCTAGTTTATCTTAGTAGGTAAATCAAATCAATATCAAATTTCTTCCACACAAATACAAGAAGTTCATAATGCCAGATCATGAAGCTTTTGATGTTTCGTCGAACGCCGTTGCCGTGGCGATGCAGTCTTTGCCGTTAACAACGATGGTCATTTTGAGAGGCTAAAAATGCTCGAAACATAAGCAAACTTGGCAAGTAGATTACAAGGCCGAAATGTAGTTACAGAATCTGATTTTATTGGTTCAGAGTGCCAAATCGGCTCAATAGCGCCCCCTACAAAATTTCGACGAAGCAGCCCTCGCAGTACGTTTGACCTAGATGTATGAAATGTGGTAGGAACATGTATCGCATATGGACTTCAATAAAAGTCTCTTGGGGCTATGCTCTAAACCCAACCGGAAGTCAGCCATTTTGCATTTTTTATGAATTTCTCATGTCGTTTTTGTCATTTCCAGACGCTGCACTTTAACGAACTCCTCCTAGGGAATTCATCAGATCAACTTCAAATTTGGTCGGTACAGTCTAAAGACCTTTGTGATGAAAAGTTACTCAAAGCTTGTTGTTTCGTGAAAAGCTGTTGCCGTGGCGACGGAATTTCGATCCTTCGCCATGAACGAATAAACTGATGTAACTCGACTCCACATCATCAGATCTTTACCAGATTTCACGTGTTTGATTAGACTCCAGGCCTGAAGACATATGCAGGCCAATTTTGAATCATAGTCATAGCGCCACCTACTGGTAACAGGAAGTTAAAGTCTTGATACTTTGGCTTGTTTCTCTTAGTAGGTAAATCAAATCAATATCAAATTTGTTCCACACAAATAGTTCATAATGCCAGATCATGAAGCTTTTGATGTTTCGTCGAACGCCGTTGCCGTGGCGATGCAGTCTTCGCCGTTAACAACGAAGGTCATTTTGAGAGGCTAAAAATGCTCGAAACATAAGCAAACTTGGCATACACATTTAAAGCCCAAAATGTAGTTGTATAATATGATGTTATTGGTTCAGAGTGGCAAATCGGCTCAATAGCGCCCCCTACAAAATTTCAACGAAGCAGCCCTCGCAGTACGTTTCACCTAGATGTATGAAATTTGGTAGGAACATGTATCACATATGGACATAAATAAAAGTATATTGGGGCCATGCTCTGAACCTGCATGCAGTGTCTGACGGTCACGGAACTGAATGACAGCATCAACCAGAGTCCTCGCGCCGTCCGACGGTCGCGGACGTTCTCGGCCGCGCAGGCCGGAGTCCCGCCGCCACCCCGACGTGCATGCACCCCGACGTGCATATTGCGAAGGCCCGCCCATCGCTGCTCGCAGCTTTAATTATTAGGGCCCGAGCACCGACGTAGTCGGAGCGGAGGACCTATTGAATTTCGAATGTTTATTATTAGGGCCCGAGCACCGACGTAGTCGGAGCGGAGGACCTATTGAAACCGTAATGTTTATTAGGGCCCGAGCACCGACGTAGTCGGAGCGGAGGACCTATTGAATTTCGAATGTTTATTATTAGGGCCCGAGCACCGACGTAGTCGGAGCGGAGGACCTATTGAAACCGTAATGTTTATTATTAGGGCCCGAGCACCGACGTAGTCGGAGCGGAGGACCTATTGAAACCGTAATGTTTATTCTTATTCTTATTTTTAGTGTTTCGTCGCAAAAAGGAGGTGCTTGGGATATTGGGAAGTTTGTGAAATTTGGCAAGCAAGCCAGAATTTGCGAAAATTGCAGTCTGATTGGGGTGCCCAGCTGCGGTATGAAATATTGGCTCGCTAGCGCCCCCTATTGAGTAGCCCCAACATCAGGTTTCACACAGCTGTATGAAATTTGGTCGGTATGTGGAACGTGATGAGACGCACAAAAAATCCTCTTGGCCGTTTTCTCTAAACCAAACAGGAAGTCGGCCATTTTTGCTTTTATGACGTTTTTTGACCGTTTCAAGGCGTCATACTTTAACGAACTCCTCCCAGAGATTTGACCCGATTGACTTCAGATTCGGCTAGTCTGCTCTTGAGACCTTGACAGTGAAAAGTTACTCAAAGATCAAAAAGTTATCAAACTATGTGGCCGTGGCGTGGCGTCAAAGAAACACCATTCGCCACGAAACAGGAAGTTGTTGTAACTCGGCCGTACATTGTCGAATCTGCTCAAAATCTCTCATATGTCATAACATCCTGACCCGGAACACATCTATATGATAATTTAGAATCATAGTGATAGCGCCACCTAGTGGCAACCGGAAGTTGTACGCTGCGTACTTTGACATCCTGCTCCTCACAGATTAATCAGATCCCTCTCAAATGTTGTGAGAGAAGTCTTAAGACCTTGATAATGCTTCGTTGTGAAGATTGTAAGAAGTTACTGAAGGGCGGCGACGTGGCGGCTCGGCGAATTTCGATCCTTCGCCATGAACGAATAAACTGATGTATCTCGACTCCACATCATCAGATCTTTACCAGATTTCACATGCTTGATTAGACTCCAGGCCTGAAGACATCTGCAGGCCAATTTCGAATCATAGTCATAGCGCCACCTACTGGTAACAGGAAGTTAAAGTCTTTATACTTTGGCTTGTTTCTCTTAGTAGGTAAATCAAATCAATATCAAATTTGTTCCACACAAATACAAGAAGTTCATAATGCCAGATCATGAAGCTTTTGATGTTTCGTCGAACGCCGTTGCCGTGGCGATGCAGTCTTCGCCGTGAACAACGAAGGTCATTTTGAGAGGCTACAAATGCTCGAAACATAAGCAAACTTGGCAAGTAGATTCCAAGGCCGAAATGTAGTTATAGAATATGATTTTATTGGTTCAGAGTGGCAAATCGGCTCAATAGCGCCCCCTACAAAATTTCGACGAAGCAGCCCTCGCAGTACGTTTGACCTAGATGTATGAAATGTGGTAGGAACATGTATCGCATATGGACTTCAATAAAAGTCTCTTGGGGCTATGCTCTAAACCCAACCGGAAGTCAGCCATTTTGCATTTTTTATGAATTTCTCATGTCGTTTTTGTCATTTCCAGGCGCTGCACTTTAACGAACTCCTCCTAGGGAATTCATCAGATCAACTTCAAATTTGGTCGGTACAGTCTAAAGACCTTTGTGATGAAAAGTTACTCAAAGCTTGTTGTTTCGTGAAAAGCCGTTGCCGTGGCGACGCATTCATCGCCGTTAACAACGAAGGTCATTTTGAGAGGCTAAAAATGCTCGAAACATAAGCAAACTTGGTAAGTAGATTACAAGGCCGAAATGTAGTTAGGGAATATGATTTTATTGGTTCAGAGTGGCAAATCGGCTCAATAGCGCCCCCTACAAAATTTCGACGAAGCAGCCCTCGCAGTACGTTTGACCTAGATGTATGAAATTTGGTGGGAACATGTATCACATATGGACATAAATAAAAGTATATTGGGGCCATGCTCTAAACCTGCATGCAGTGTCTGACGGTCACAGAACTAAATGGCAGCATCAGCCAGAGTCCTCGCGCCGTCCGACGGTCGCAGACGTTCTCGGCCGCGCAGGCCGGAGTCCCGCCGGCACCCCGACGTGCATATTGCGAGGGCCCGCCCATCGCTGCTCGCAGCTTTAATTATTCTTATTATTATTATTCTTATTTTTAGTGTTTCGTCGCAAAAAGGAGGTGCTTGGGATATTGGGAAGTTTGTGAAATTTGGCAAGCAAGCCAGAATTTGCGAAAATTGCAGTCTGATTGGGGTGCCCAGCTGCGGTATGAAATATTGGCTCGCTAGCGCCCCCTATTGAGTAGCCCCAACATCAGGTTTCACACAGCTGTATGAAATTTGGTCGGTATGTGGAACGTGATGAGACGCACAAAAAATCCTCTTGGCCGTTTTCTCTAAACCAAACAGGAAGTCGGCCATTTTTGCTTTTATGACGTTTTTTGACCGTTTCAAGGCGTCATACTTTAACGAACTCCTCCCAGAGATTTGACCCGATTGACTTCAGATTCGGCTAGTCTGCTCTTGAGACCTTGACAGTGAAAAGTTACTCAAAGATCAAAAAGTTATCAAACTATGTGGCCGTGGCGTGGCGTCAAAGAAACACCATTCGCCACGAAACAGGAAGTTGTTGTAACTCGGCCGTACATTGTCGAATCTGCTCAAAATCTCTCATATGTCATAACATCCTGACCCGGAACACATCTATATGATAATTTAGAATCATAGTGATAGCGCCACCTAGTGGCAACCGGAAGTTGTACGCTGCGTACTTTGACATCCTGCTCCTCACAGATTAATCAGATCCCTCTCAAATGTTGTGAGAGAAGTCTTAAGACCTTGATAATGCTTCGTTGTGAAGATTGTAAGAAGTTACTGAAGGGCGGCGACGTGGCGGCTCGGCGAATTTCGATCCTTCGCCATGAACGAATAAACTGATGTATCTCGACTCCACATCATCAGATCTTTACCAGATTTCACATGCTTGATTAGACTCCAGGCCTGAAGACATCTGCAGGCCAATTTCGAATCATAGTCATAGCGCCACCTACTGGTAACAGGAAGTTAAAGTCTTTATACTTTGGCTTGTTTCTCTTAGTAGGTAAATCAAATCAATATCAAATTTGTTCCACACAAATACAAGAAGTTCATAATGCCAGATCATGAAGCTTTTGATGTTTCGTCGAACGCCGTTGCCGTGGCGATGCAGTCTTCGCCGTGAACAACGAAGGTCATTTTGAGAGGCTACAAATGCTCGAAACATAAGCAAACTTGGCAAGTAGATTCCAAGGCCGAAATGTAGTTATAGAATATGATTTTATTGGTTCAGAGTGGCAAATCGGCTCAATAGCGCCCCCTACAAAATTTCGACGAAGCAGCCCTCGCAGTACGTTTGACCTAGATGTATGAAATGTGGTAGGAACATGTATCGCATATGGACTTCAATAAAAGTCTCTTGGGGCTATGCTCTAAACCCAACCGGAAGTCAGCCATTTTGCATTTTTTATGAATTTCTCATGTCGTTTTTGTCATTTCCAGGCGCTGCACTTTAACGAACTCCTCCTAGGGAATTCATCAGATCAACTTCAAATTTGGTCGGTACAGTCTAAAGACCTTTGTGATGAAAAGTTACTCAAAGCTTGTTGTTTCGTGAAAAGCCGTTGCCGTGGCGACGCATTCATCGCCGTTAACAACGAAGGTCATTTTGAGAGGCTAAAAATGCTCGAAACATAAGCAAACTTGGTAAGTAGATTACAAGGCCGAAATGTAGTTAGGGAATATGATTTTATTGGTTCAGAGTGGCAAATCGGCTCAATAGCGCCCCCTACAAAATTTCGACGAAGCAGCCCTCGCAGTACGTTTGACCTAGATGTATGAAATTTGGTGGGAACATGTATCACATATGGACATAAATAAAAGTATATTGGGGCCATGCTCTAAACCTGCATGCAGTGTCTGACGGTCACAGAACTAAATGGCAGCATCAGCCAGAGTCCTCGCGCCGTCCGACGGTCGCAGACGTTCTCGGCCGCGCAGGCCGGAGTCCCGCCGGCACCCCGACGTGCATATTGCGAGGGCCCGCCCATCGCTGCTCGCAGCTTTAATTATTCTTATTATTATTATTCTTATTTTTAGTGTTTCGTCGCAAAAAGGAGGTGCTTGGGATATTGGGAAGTCTGTGAAATTTGGCACGCAAGCCAGAATTTGCGAAAATTGCAGTCTGATTGGGGTGTCGAGCTACGGTATGAAATATTGGCTCGCTAGCGCCCCCTATTGAGTAGCCCCAACATCAGGTTTCACCCAGCTGTATGTAAGTTGGTAGGTATGTGGAACGTGATGAGACGCACCAAAAATCCTCTTGGAAGTTTTCTCTAAACCAAACAGGAAGTCGGCCATTTTTACTTTTATGACGTTTTTTGACCGTTTCAAGGCGTCATACTTTAACGAACTCCTCCCAGAGATTTGACCCGATTGACTTCAGATTCGGCGAGTCTGCTCTTGAGACCTTGGCAGTGAAAAGTTACTCAAAGATCAAAAAGTTATCGAACTATGTGGCCGTGGCGTGGCGTCAAAGAAACACCATTCGCCACGAAACAGGAAGTTGTTGTAACTCGGCCGTACATTGTCGAATCTGCTCCAAATCTCTCATATGTCATAACATCCTGACCCGGAACACATCTGTATGATAATTTAGAATGATAGTGATAGCGCCACCTAGTGGCAACCGGAAGTTGTACGCTGCGTACTTTGACATCCTGCTCCTCACAGATTAATCAGATCCCTCTCAAATGTTGTCAAACAAGCCTTAAGACCTTGATAATGCTTCATTGTGAAGATTGTAAGAAGTTACTGAAGGGCGGCGACGTGGCGGCTCGGCGAATTTCGATCCTTCGTCATGAACGAATAAACTGATGTATCTCGACTCCACATCATCAGATCCTTACCAGATTTCACATGCTTGATTAGACTCCAGGCCTGAAGACATCTGCAGGCCAATTTTGAATCATAGTCATAGCGCCACCTACTGGTAACAGGAAGTTAAAGTCTTGATACTTTGGCTTGTTTCTCTCAGTAGGTAAATCAAATCAATATAAAATTTGTTCCACACAAATACAAGAAGTTCATAATGCCAGATCATGAAGTTTTTGATGTTTCGTCGAACGCCGTTGCCGTGGCGATGCAGTCTTCGCCGTTAACAACGAAGGTCATTTTGAGAGGCTAAAAATGCTCGAAACATAAGCAAACTTGACAAGTAGATTACAAGGCCGAAATGTAGTTACGGAATATGATTTTATTGGTTCAGAGTGTCAAATCGGCTCAATAGCGCCCCCTACAAAATTTCGACGAAGCAGCCCTCGCAGTACGTTTGACCTAGATGTATGAAATGTGGTAGGAACATGTATCGCATATGGACTTCAATAAAAGTCTCTTGGGGCCATGCTCTAAACCCAACCGGAAGTCAGCCATTTTGAATTTGTTATGAATTTCTCATGTCGTTTTTGTCATTTCCAGGCGCTGCACTTTAACGAACTCCTCCTAGGGAATTCATCAGATCAACTTCAAATTTGGTCGGTACAGTCTAAAGACCTTTGTGATGAAAAGTTACTCAAAGCTTGTTGTTTCGTGAAAAGCTGTTGCCGTGGCGACGGAATTTCGATCCTTCGCCATAAATGAATAAACTGATGTAACTCGACTCCACATCATCAGATCTTTACCAGATTTCACGTGTTTGATTAGACTCCAGGCCTGAAGACATATGCAGGCCAATTTTGAATCATAGTCATAGCGCCACCTACTGGTAACAGGAAGTTAAAGTCTTGATACTTTGGCTTGTTTCTCTTAGTAGGTAAATCAAATCAATATCAAATTTGTTCCACACAAATAGTTCATAATGCCAGATCATGAAGCTTTTGATGTTTCGTCGAACGCCGTTGCCGTGGCGATGCAGTCTTCGCCGTTAACAACGAAGGTCATTTTGAGAGGCTAAAAATGCTCGAAACATAAGCAAACTTGGCATACACATTTAAAGCCCAAAATGTAGTTGTATAATATGATGTTATTGGTTCAGAGTGGCAAATCGGCTCAATAGCGCCCCCTACAAAATTTCAACGAAGCAGCCCTCGCAGTACGTTTCACCTAGATGTATGAAATTTGGTAGGAACATGTATCACATATGGACTTAAATAAAAGTATATTGGGGCCATGCTCTGAACCTGCATGCAGTGTCTGACGGTCACGGAACTGAATGACAGCATCAACCAGAGTCCTCGCGCCGTCCGGCGGTCGCGGACGTTCTCGGCCGCGCAGGCCGGAGTCCCGCCGCCACCCCGACGTGCATGCACCCCGACGTGCATATTGCGAGGGCCCGCCCATCGCTGCTCGCAGCTTTAATTATTATTATTTTTAGTGTTTCGTCGCAAAAAGGAGGTGCTTGGGATATTGGGACGTTTGTGAAATTTGGCAGGCAAGCCAGAATTTGCGAAAATTGCAGTCTGATTGGGTTGTCCAGCTGCGGTATGAAATATTGGCTCGCTAGCGCCCCCTATTGAGTAGCCCCAACATCAGGTTTCACCCAGCTGTATGAAAGTTGGTAGGTATGTGGAACGTGATGAGACGCACCAAAAATCCTCTTGGAAGTTTTCTCTAAACCAAACAGGAAGTCGGCCATTTTTGCATTTATGACGTTTTTTGACCGTTTCAAGGCGTCATACTTTAACGAACTCCTCCCAGAGATTTGACCCGATTGACTTCAGATTCGGCTAGTCTGCTCTTGAGACCTTGGCAGTGAAAAGCTCCTCAAAGATCAAAAAGTTATCGAACTATGTGGCCGTGGCGTGGCGTCAAAGAAACACCATTCGCCACGAAACAGGAAGTTGTTGTAACTCGGCCGTACATTGTCGAATCTGCTCCAAATCTCTCATATGTCATAACATCCTGACCCGGAACACATCTATATGATAATTTAGAATCATAGTGATAGCGCCACCTAGTGGCAACCGGAAGTTGTACGCTGCGTACTTTGACATCCTGCTCCTCACAGATTAATCAGATCCCTCTCAAATGTTGTCAAACAAGCCTTAAGACCTTGATAATGCTTCGTTGTGAAGATTGTAAGAAGTTACTGAAGGGCGGCGACGTGGCGGCTCGGCGAATTTCGATCCTTCGCCATGAACGAATAAACTGATGTAACTCGACTCCACATCATCAGATCTTTACCAGATTTCACGTGTTTGATTAGACTCCAGGCCTGAAGACATCTGCAGGCCAATTTTGAATCATAGTCATAGCGCCACCTACTGGTAACAGGAAGTTAAAGTCTTTATACTTTGGCTTGTTTCTCTTAGTAGGTAAATCAAATCAATATCAAATTTCTTCCACACACATACAAGAAGTTCATAATGCCAGATCACGAAGCTTTTGATGTTACGTCGAACGCCGTTGCCGTGGCGATGCAGTCTTCGCCGTTAACAACGAAGGTCATTTTGAGAGGCTAAAAATGCTCGAAACATAAGCAAACTTGGCAAGTAGATTACAAGGCCGAAATGTAGTTATGGAATATGATTTTATTGGTTCAGAGTGGCAAATCGGCTCAATAGCGCCCCCTACAAAATTTCAACGAAGCAACCCTCGCAGTACGTTTGACCTAGATGTATGAAATGTGGTAGGAACATGTATCACATATGGACTTCAATAAAAGTCTCTTGGGGCTATGCTCTAAACCCAACCGGAAGTCAGCTACTTTGCATTTCTTCTGAATTTCTAGTGTCGTTTTTGCCATTTCCAGGCGCTGCACTTTAACGAACTCCTCCTAGGGAATTCATCAGATCAACTTCAAATTTGGTCGGTACAGTCTAAAGACCTTTGTGATGAAAAGTTACTCAAAGCTTGTTGTTTCGTGAAAAGCTGTTGCCGTGGCGACGGAATTTCGATCCTTCGCCATAAATGAATAAACTGATGTAACTCGACTCCACATCATCAGATCTTTACCAGATTTCACGTGTTTGATTAGACTCCAGGCCTGAAGACATATGCAGGCCAATTTTGAATCATAGTCATAGCGCCACCTACTGGTAACAGGAAGTTAAAGTCTTGATACTTTGGCTTGTTTCTCTTAGTAGGTAAATCAAATCAATATCAAATTTGTTCCACACAAATAGTTCATAATGCCAGATCATGAAGCTTTTGATGTTTCGTCGAACGCCGTTGCCGTGGCGATGCAGTCTTCGCCGTTAACAACGAAGGTCATTTTGAGAGGCTAAAAATGCTCGAAACATAAGCAAACTTGGCATACACATTTAAAGCCCAAAATGTAGTTGTATAATATGATGTTATTGGTTCAGAGTGGCAAATCGGCTCAATAGCGCCCCCTACAAAATTTCAACGAAGCAGCCCTCGCAGTACGTTTCACCTAGATGTATGAAATTTGGTAGGAACATGTATCACATATGGACTTAAATAAAAGTATATTGGGGCCATGCTCTGAACCTGCATGCAGTGTCTGACGGTCACGGAACTGAATGGCAGCATCAACCAGAGTCCTCGCGCCGTCCGACGGTCGCGGACGTTCTCGGCCGCGCAGGCCGGAGTCCCGCCGCCACCCCGACGTGCATGCACCCCGACGTGCATATTGCGAGGGCCCGCCCATCGCTGCTCGCAGCTTTAATTATTATTCTTCTTCTTCCGCTTTCATGGCAAAAAGGAGGTGCTTGGCATATTGGGAATGTTGTGAAATTTGGCACGCAAGCCAGAATTTGCGAAAATTGCAGTCTGATTGGGGTGTCCAGCTGCGGTATGAAATATTGGCTCGCTAGCGCCCCCTATTGAGTAGCCCCAACATCAGGATTCACCCAGCTGTATGAAATTTGGTCGGTATGTGGAACTTGATGAGACGCACAAAAAATCCTCTTGGCCGTTTTGTCTAAACCAAACAGGAAGTCGGCCATTTTTGCTTTTATGACGTTTTTTGACCGTTTCAAGGCGTCATACTTTAACGAACTCCTCCCAGAGATTTGACCCGATTGACTTCAGATTCGGCTAGTCTGCTCTTGAGACCTTGGCAGTGAAAAGTTACTCAAAGATCAAAAAGTTATCGAACTATGTGGCCGTGGCGTGGCGTCAAAGAAACACCATTCGCCACGAAACAGGAAGTTGTTGTAACTCGGCCGTACATTGTCGAATCTGCTCCAAATCTCTCATATGTCATAACATCCTGACCCGGAACACATCTGTATGATAATTTTGAATCAAACTGATAGCGCCACCTAGTGGCAACCGGAAGTTGCACGCTTCGTACTTTGACATCCTGCTCCTCACAGATTCATCAGATCCCTCTCAAATCTTGTCAAACAAGCCTTAAGACCTTGATAATGCTTCATTGTGAAGATTGTAAGAAGTTACTGAAGGGCGGCGACGTGGCGGCTCGGCGAATTTCGATCCTTCGCCATGAACGAATAAACTGATGTATCTTGACTCCACATCATCAGATCTTTACCAGATTTCACGTGTTTGATTAGACTCCAGGCCTGAAGACATCTGCAGGCCAATTTTGAATCATAGTCATAGCGCCACCTACTGGTAACAGGAAGTTAAAGTCTTGATACTTTGGCTTGTTTCTCTCAGTAGGTAAATCAAATCAATATCAAATTTGTTCCACACAAATACAAGAAGTTCATAATGCCAGATCATGAAGTTTTTGATGTTTCGTCGAACGCCGTTGCCGTGGCGATGCAGTCTTCGCCGTTAACAACGAAGGTCATTTTGACAGGCTATAAATGCTCGAAACATAAGCAAACTTGGCAAGTAGATTACAAGGCCGAAATGTAGTTAGGGAATATGATTTTATTGGTTCAGAGTGGCAAATCGGCTCAATAGCGCCCCCTTCAAAATTTCGACGAAGCAGCCCTCGCAGTACGTTTGACCTAGATGTATGAAATTTGGTGGGAACATGTATCACATATGGACTTAAATAAAAGTATATTGGGGCCATGCTCTAAACCTGCATGCAGTGTCTGACGGTCACAGAACTAAATGGCAGCATCAGCCAGAGTCCTCGCGCCGTCCGACGGTCGCGGACGTTCTCGGCCGCGCAGGCCGGAGTCCCGCCGGCACCCCGACGTGCATATTGCGAGGGCCCGCCCATCGCTGCTCGCAGCTTTAATTATTATTATTATTATTATTTTACCAGTTTGATGGCAAAAAGGAGGTGCTTGGGATATTGGGAAGTCTGTGAAATTTGGCACGCAAGCCAGAATTTGCGAAAATTGCAGTCTGATTGGGGTGTCCAGCTGCGGTATGAAATATTGGCTCGCTAGCGCCCCCTATTGAGTAGCCCCAACATCAGGATTCACCCAGCTGTATGAAATTTGGTAGGTATGTGGAACGTGATGAGACGCACAAAAAATCCTCTTGGCCGTTTTCTCTAAACCAAACAGGAAGTCGGCCATTTTTGCTTTTATGACGTTTTTTGACCGTTTCAAGGCGTCATACTTTAACGAACTCCTCCCAGAGATTTGACCCGATTGACTTCAGATTCGGCGAGTCTGCTCTTGAGACCTTGGCAGTGAAAAGTTACTCAAAGATCAAAAAGTTATCGAACTATGTGGCCGTGGCGTGGCGTCAAAGAAACACCATTCGCCACGAAACAGGAAGTTGTTGTAACTTGGCCGTACATTGTCGAATCTGCTCCAAATCTCTCATATGTCATAACATCCTGACCCGGAACACATCTATATGATAATTTAGAATCATAGTGATAGCGCCACCTAGTGGCAACCGGAAGTTGTACGCTGCGTACTTTGACATCCTGCTCCTCACAGATTAATCAGATCCCTCTCAAATGTTGTCAAACAAGCCTTAAGACCTTGATAATGCTTCGTTGTGAAGATTGTAAGAAGTTACTGAAGGGCGGCGACGTGGCGGCTCGGCGAATTTCGATCCTTCGCCATGAACGAATAAACTGATGTAACTCGACTCCACATCATCAGATCTTTACCAGATGTCATGTGTTTGATTAGACTCCAGGCCTGACGACATCTGCAGGCCAATTTTGAATCATAGTCATATCGCCACCTACTGGTAACAGGAAGTTAAAGTCTTTATACTTTGGCTTGTTTCTCTTAGTAGGTAAATCAAATCAATATCAAATTTGTTCCACACAAATACAAGAAGTTCATAATACCAGATCATGAAGCTTTTGATGTTTCGTCGAACGCCGTTGCCGTGGCGATGCAGTCTTCGCCGTGAACAACGAAGGTCATTTTGAGAGGCTAAAAATGCTCGAAACATAAGCAAACTTGGCAAGTAGATTACAAGGCCGAAATGTAGTTAGGGAATATGATTTTATTGGTTCAGAGTGGCAAATCGGCTCAATAGCGCCCCCTACAAAATTTCAACGAAGCAGCCCTCGCAGTACGTTTGACCTAGATGTATGAAATGTGGTAGGAACATGTATCACATATGGACTTCAATAAAAGTCTCTTGGGGCTATGCTCTAAACCCAACCGGAAGTCAGCTACTTTGCATTTCTTCTGTATTTCTAGTGTCGTTTTTGTCATTTCCAGGCGCTGCACTTTAACAAACTCCTCCTAGGGAATTAATCAGATCAACTTCAAATTTGGTCGGTACAGTCTAAAGACCTTTGTGATGAAAAGTTACTCAAAGCTTGTTGTTTCGTGAAAAGCTGTTGCCGTGGCGACGCATTCTTCGCCGTTAACAACGAAGGTCATTTTGAGAGGCTAAAAATGCTCGAAACATAAGCACACTTGGCAAGTAGATTACAAGGCCGAAATGTAGTTATGGAATATGATTTTATTGGTTCAGAGTGGCACATCGGCTCAATAGCGCCCCCTACAAAATTTCAACGAAGCAGCCCTCGCAGTACATTTCACCTAGATGTATGAAATTTGGTAGGAACATGTATCACATATGGACTTAAATAAAAGTATATTGGGGCCATGCTCTAAACCTGCATGCAGTGTCTGACGGTCACAGTACTGAATGGCAGCATCGGCCAGAGTCCTCGCGGCGTCCGACGGTCGCGGACGTTCTCGGCCGCGCAGGCCGGAGTCCCGCCGGCACCCCGACGTGCATATTGCGAGGGCCCGCTCATCGCTGCTCGCAGCTTTAATTAGGGCCCGAGCACCGACGTAGTCGGAGCGGAGGACCTATTGAAACCGTAATGTTTATTATTATTATTCTTATTCTTATTCTTATTTTTAGTGTTTCGTCGCAAAAAGGAGGTGCTTGGGATATTGGGAAGTCTGTGAAATTTGGCACGCAAGCCAGAATTTGCGAAAATTGCAGTCTGATTGGGGTGTCCAGCTGCAGTATAAAATATTGGCTCGCTAGCGCCCCCTATTGAGTAGCCCCAACATCAGGTTTCACCCAGCTGTATGAAAGTTGGTAGGTATGTGGAACGTGATGAGACGCACCAAAAATCCTCTTGGAAGTTTTCTCTAAACCAAACAGGAAGTCGGCCATTTTTACTTTTATGACGTTTTTTGTCCGTTTCAAGGCGTCATACTTTAACGAACTCCTCCCAGAGATTTGACCCGATTGACTTCAGATTCGGCTAGTCTGCTCTTGAGACCTTGGCAGTGAAAAGTTACTCAAAGATCAAAAGTTATCGAACTATGTGGCCGTGGCGTGGCGTCAAAGAAACACCATTCGCCACGAAACAGGAAGTTGTTGTAACTCGGCAGCACATTGTCGAATCTGCTCCAAATCTCTCATATGTCATAACATCCTGACCCGGAACACATCTATATGATAATTTAGAATCATAGTGATAGCGCCACCTAGTGGCAACCGGAAGTTGTACGCTGCATACTTTGACATCCTGCTCCTCACAGATTAATCAGATCCCTCTCTAATGTTGTCAAACAAGCCTTAAGACCTTGATAATGCTTCATTGTGAAGATTGTAAGAAGTTACTGAAGGGCGGCGACGTGGCGGCTGGGCGAATTTCGATCCTTCGCCATGAACGAATGAACTGATGTAACTCGACTCCACATCATCAGATCCTTACCAGATTTCACGTGTTTGATTATACTCCAGGCCTGAAGACATCTGCAGGCCAATTTCGAATGATAGTCATAGCGCCACCTACTGGTAACAGGAAGTTAAAGTCTTTATACTTTGGCTTGTTTCTCTTAGTAGGTAAATCAAATCAATATCAAATTTGTTCCACACAAATACAAGAAGTTCATAATGCCAGATCATGAAGCTTTTGATGTTTCGTCGAACGCCGTTGCCGTGGCAATGCAGTCTTCGCCGTTAACAACGAAGGTCATTTTGAGAGGCTAAAAATGCTCGAAACATAAGCAAACTTGGCAAGTAGATTACAAGGCCGAAATGTAGTTAGGGAATATGATTTTATTGGTTCAGAGTGGCAAATCGGCTCAATAGCGCCCCCTACAAAATTTCGCCGAAGCAGCCCTCGCAGTACGTTTGACCTAGATGTATGAAATGTGGTAGGAACATGTATCACATATGGACTTCAATAAAAGTCTCTTGGGGCCATGCTCTAAACCCAACCGGAAGTCAGCCATTTTGCATTTCTTATGAATTTCTCATGTCGTTTTTGTCATTTCCAGGCGCTGCACTTTAACGAACTCCTCCTAGGGAATTCATCAGATCAACTTCAAATTTGGTCGGTACAGTCTAAAGACCTTTGTGATGAAAGTTACTCAAAGCTTGTTGTTTCGTGAAAAGCTGTTGCCGTGGCGACGGAATTTCGATCCTTCGCCATGAACGAATAAACTGATGTAACTCGACTCCACATCATCAGATCTTTACCAGATTTCACGTGTTTGATTAGACTCCAGGCCTGAAGACATATGCAGGCCAATTTTGAATCATAGTCATAGCGCCACCTACTGGTAACAGGAAGTTAAAGTCTTGATACTTTGGCTTGTTTCTCTTAGTAGGTAAATCAAATCAATATCAAATTTGTTCCACACAAATAGTTCATAATGCCAGATCATGAAGCTTTTGCTGTTTCGTCGAACGCCGTTGCCGTGGCGATGCAGTCTTCGCCGTTAACAACGAAGGTCATTTTGAGAGGCTAAAAATGCTCGAAACATAAGCAAACTTGGCATACACATTTAAAGCCCAAAATGTAGTTGTATAATATGATTTTATTGGTTCAGAGTGGCAAATCGGCTCAATAGCGCCCCCTACAAAATTTCAACGAAGCAGCCCTCGCAGTACGTTTCACCTAGATGTATGAAATTTGGTAGGAACATGTATCACATATGGACTGAAATAAAAGTATATTGGGGCCATGCTCTGAACCTGCATGCAGTGTCTGACGGTCACAGAACTGAATGGCAGCATCAACCAGAGTCCTCGCGCCGTCCGACGGTCGCGGACGTTCTCGGCCGCGCAGGCCGGAGTCCCGCCGGCACTCCGACGTGCATGCACCCCGACGTGCATATAGCGAGGGCCCGCCCATCGCTGCTCGCAGCTTTATTAGGGCCCGAGCACCGACGTAGTCGGAGCGGAGGACCTATTGAAACCGTAATTAGGGCCCGAGCACCGACGTAGTCGGAGCGGAGGACCTATTGAATTTCGAATGTTTATTATTATTAGGGCCCGAGCACCGACGTAGTCGGAGCGGAGGACCTATTGAAACCGTAATTAGGGCCCGAGCACAGACGTAGTCGGAGCGGAGGACCTATTGAATTTCGAATGTTTATTATTATTAGGGCCCGAGCACCGACGTAGTCGGAGCGGAGGACCTATTGAATTTCGAATGTTTATTATTATTATTCTTATTATTTTATGTGTTTCGTCGCAAAAAGGAGGTGCTTGGGATATTGGGAATGTTGTGAAATTTGGCACGCAAGCCAGAATTTGCGAAAATTGCAGTCTGATTGGGGTGTCCAGCTGCAGTATGAAATATTGGCTCGCTAGCGCCCCCTATTGAGTAGCCCCGACATCAGGATTCACCCAGCTGTATGAAAGTTGGTAGTTATGTGGAACGTGATGAGACGCACCAAAAATCCTCTTGGCCGTTTTCTCTAAACCAAACAGGAAGTCGGCCATTTTTGCTTTTATGACGTTTTTTGACCGTTTCAAGGCGTCATACTTTAACGAACTCCTCCCAGAGATTTGACCCGATTGACTTCAGATTCGGCGAGTCTGCTCTTGAGACCTTGACAGTGAAAAGTTACTCAAAGATCAAAAAGTTATCGAACTATGTGGCCGTGGCGTGGCGTCAAAGAAACACCATTCGCCACGAAACAGGAAGTTGTTGTAACTCGGCCGTACATTGTCGAATCTGCTCAAAGTCTCTCATATGTCATAACATCCTGACCCGGAACACATCTGTATGATAATTTTGAATCAAACTGATAGCGCCACCTAGTGGCAACCGGAAGTTGTACGCTGCGTACTTTGACATCCTGCTCCTAACAGATTAATCAGATCCCTCTCAAATGTTGTCATACAAGCCTTAAGACCTTGATAATGCTTCATTGTGAAAATTGTAAGAAGTTACTGAAGGGCGGCGACGTGGCGGCTCGGCGAATTTCGATCCTTCGCCATGAACGAATAAACTGATGTATCTCGACTCCACATCATCAGATCTTTACCAGATTTCACATGCTTGATTAGACTCCAGGCCTGAAGACATCTGCAGGCCAATTTCGAATCATAGTCATAGCGCCACCTACTGGTAACAGGAAGTTAAAGTCTTTATACTTTGGCTTGTTTCTCTTAGTAGGTAAATCAAATCAATATCAAATTTGTTCCACACAAATACAAGAAGTTCATAATGCCAGATCATGAAGCTTTTGATGTTTCGTCGAACGCCGTTGCCGTGGCGATGCAGTCTTCGCCGTGAACAACGAAGGTCATTTTGAGAGGCTAAAAATGCTCGAAACATAAGCAAACTTGGCAAGTAGATTACAAGGCCGAAATGTAGTTACAGAATCTGATTTTATTGGTTCAGAGTGGCAAATCGGCTCAATAGCGCCCCCTACAAAATTTCGACGAAGCAGCCCTCGCAGTACGTTTGACCTAGATGTATGAAATATGGTAGGAACATGTATCGCATATGGACTTCAATAAAAGTCTCTTGGGGCTATGCTCTAAACCCAACCGGAAGTCACCTACTTTGCATTTCTTCTGAATTTCTAGTGTCGTTTTTGTCATTTCCAGCCGCTGCACTTTAACGAACTCCTCCTAGGGAATTAATCAGATCAACTTCAAATGTGGTCGGTACAGTCTAAAGACCTTTGTGATGAAAAGTTACTCAAAGGTTGTTGTTTCGTGAAAAGCTGTTGCCGTGGCGACGGAATTTCGATCCTTCGCCATAAACGAATAAACTGATGTAACTCGACTCCACATCATCAGATCTTTACCAGATTTCACGTGTTTGATTAGACTCCAGGCCTGAAGACATATGCAGGCCAATTTTGAATCATAGTCATAGCGCCACCTACTGGTAACAGGAAGTTAAAGTCTTGATACTATGGCTTGTTTCTCTTAGTAGGTAAATCAAATCAATATCAAATTTGTTCCACACAAATAGTTCATAATGCCAGATCATGAAGCTTTTGATGTTTCGTCGAACGCCGTTGCCGTGGCGATGCAGTCTTCGCCGTTAACAACGAAGGTCATTTTGAGAGGCTAAAAATGCTCGAAACATAAGCAAACTTGGCATACACATTTAAAGCCCAAAATGTAGTTGTATAATATGATTTTATTGGTTCAGAGTGGCAAATCGGCTCAATAGCGCCCCCTACAAAATTTCAACGAAGCAGCCCTCGCAGTACGTTTCACCTAGATGTATGAAATTTGGTAGGAACATGTATCACATATGGACTTAAATAAAAGTATATTGGGGCCATGCTCTGAACCTGCATGCAGTGTCTGACGGTCACGGAACTGAATGACAGCATCAACCAGAGTCCTCGCGCCGTCCGACGGTCGCGGACGTTCTCGGCCACGCAGGCCGGAGTCCCGCCGGCACCCCGACGTGCATGCACCCCGACGTGCATATAGCGAGGGCCCGCCCATCGCTGCTCGCAGCTTTAATTATTATTATTTTACCAGTTTGATGTCAAAAAGGAGGTGCTTGGGATATTGGGAAGTCTGTGAAATTTGGCACGCAAGCCAGAATTTGCGAAAATTGCAGTCTGATTGGGGTGTCCAGCTACGGTATGAAATATTGGCTCGCTAGCGCCCCCTATTGAGTAGCCCCAACATCAGGTTTCACCCAGCTGTATGAAAGTTGGTAGGTATGTGGAACGTGATGAGACGCACCAAAAATCCTCTTGGAAGTTTTCTCTAAACCAAACAGGAAGTCGGCCATTTTTGCATTTATGACGTTTTTTGACCGTTTCAAGGCGTCATACTTTAACGAACTCCTCCCAGAGATTTGACCCGATTGACTTCAGATTCGGCGAGTCTGCTCTTGAGACCTTGGCAGTGAAAAGTTACTCAAAGATCAAAAAGTTATCGAACTATGTGGCCGTGGCGTGGCGTCAAAGAAACACCATTCGCCACGAAACAGGAAGTTGTTGTAACTCGGCCGTACATTGTCGAATCTGCTCCAAATCTCTCATATGTCATAACATCCTGACCCGGAACACATCTATATGATAATTTAGAATCATAGTGATAGCGCCACCTAGTGGCAACCGGAAGTTGTATGCTACGTACTTTGACATCCTGCTCCTCACAGATTAATCAGATCCCTCTCAAATGTTGTCAAACAAGCCTTAAGACCTTGATAATGCTTCGTTGTGAAGATTGTAAGAAGTTACTGAAGGGCGGCGACGTGGCGGCTCGGCGAATTTCGATCCTTCGCCATGAACGAATAAACTGATGTAGCTCGACTCCCCATCATCAGATCTTTGCCAGATTTCACGTGTTTGATTAGACTCCAGGCCTGAAGACATATCCAGGCCAATTTTGAATCATAGTCATAGCGCCACCTACTGGTAACAGGAAGTTAAAGTCTTTATACTTTGGCTTGTTTCTCTTAGTAGGTAAATCAAATCAATATCAAATTTGTTCCACACAAATACAAGAAGTTCATAATTCCAGATCATGAAGCTTTTGATGTTTCGTCGAACGCCGTTGCCGTGGCGATGCAGTCTTCGCCGTTAACAACGAAGGTCATTTTGAGAGGCTAAAAATGCTCGAAACATAAGCAAACTTGGCAAGTAGATTACAAGGCCGAAACGTAGTTACAGAATCTGATTTTATTGGTTCAGAGTGCCAAATCGTTCAATAGCGCCCCCTACAAAATTTCGACGAAGCAGCCCTCGCAGTACGTTTGACCTAGATGTATGAAATGTGGTAGGAACATGTATCGCATATGGACTTCAATAAAAGTCGCTTGGGGCTATGCTCTAAACCCAACCGGAAGTCAGCCATTTTGCATTTTTTATGAATTTCTCATGTCGTTTTTGTCATTTCCAGGCGCTGCACTTTAACGAACTCCTCCTAGGGAATTCATCAGATCAACTTCAAATTAGATCGGTACAGTCTAAAGACCTTTGTGATGAAAAGTTACTCAAAGCTTGTTGTTTCGTGAAAAGCTGTTGCCGTGGCGACGGAATTTCGATCCTTCGCCATGAACGAATAAACTGATGTAACTCGACTCCACATCATCAGATCTTTACCAGACTTCACGTGTTTGATTAGACTCCAGGCCTGAAGACATCTGCAGGCCAATTTTGAATCATAGTCATAGCGCCACCTACTGGTAACAGGAAGTTAAAGTCTTGATACTTTGACTTGTTTCTCTTAGTAGGTAAATCAAATCAATATCAAATTTGTTCCACACAAATAGTTCATAATGCCAGATCATGAAGCTTTTGATGTTTCGTCGAACGCCGTTGCCGTGGCGATGCAGTCTTCGCCGTTAACAACGAAGGTCATTTTGAGAGGCTAAAAATGCTCGAAACATAAGCAAACTTGGCATACACATTTAAAGCCCAAAATGTAGTTGTATAATATGATTTTATTGGTTCAGAGTGGCAAATCGGCTCAATAGCGCCCCCTACAAAGTTTCAACGAAGCAGCCCTCGCAGTACGTTTCACCTAGATGTATGAAATTTGGTAGGAACATGTATGACATATGGACTTAAATAAAAGTATATTGGGGCCATGCTCTGAACCTGCATGCAGTGTCTGACAGTCACGGAACTGAATGACAGCATCAACCAGAGTCCTCGCGCCGTCCGACGGTCGCGGACGTTCTCGGCCGCGCAGGCCGGAGTCCCGCCGGCACCCCGACGTGCATGCACCCCGACGTGCATATTGCGAGGGCCCGCTCATCGCTGCTCGCAGCTTTAATGTTTATTATTATTCTTAGTCTTTCGTCGCAAAAAGGAGGTGCTTGGGATATTGGGAAGTCTGTGAAATTTGGCACGCAAGCCAGAATTTGCGAAAATTGCAGTCTGATTGGGGTGTACAGCTGCGGTATGAAATATTGGCTCGCTAGCGCCCCCTATTGAGTAGCCCCAACATCAGGTTTCACCCAGCTGTATGAAAGTTGGTAGTTATGTGGAACGTGATGAGACGCACCAAAAATCCTCTTGAAAGTTTTCTCTAAACCAAACAGGAAGTCGGCCATTTTTACTTTTATGACGGTTTTTGACCGTTTCAAGGCGTCATACTTTAACGAACTCCTCCCAGAGATTTGACTCGATTGACTTCAGATTCGGCTAGTCTGCTCTTGAGACCTTGGCAGTGAAAAGTTACTCAAAGATCAAAAAGTTATCGAACTATGTGGCCGTGGCGTGGCGTCAAAGAAACACCATTCGCCACGAAACAGGAAGTTGTTGTAACTCGGCCGTACATTGTCGAATCTGCTCCAAATCTCTCATATGTCATAACATCCTGACCCGGAACACATCTGTATGATAATTTAGAATCATAGTGATAGCGCCACCTAGTGGCAACCGGAAGTTGTACGCTGCATACTTTGACATCCTGCTCCTCACAGATTAATCAGATCCCTCTCAAATGTTGTCAAACAAGCCTTAAGACCTTGATAATGCTTCATTGTGAAGACTGTAAGAAGTTACTGAAGGGCGGCGACGTGGCGGCTCGGCGAATTTCGATCCTTCGCCATGAACGAATAAACTGATGTATCTCGACTCCACATCATCAGATCTTTACCAGATTTCACATGCTTGATTAGACTCCAGGCCTGAAGACATCTGCAGGCCAATTTCGAATCATAGTCATAGCGCCACCTACTGGTAACAGGAAGTTAAAGTCTTTATACTTTGGCTTGTTTCTCTTAGTAGGTAAATCAAATCAATATCAAATTTGTTCCACACAAATATAAGAAGTTCATAATACCAGATCATGAAGCTTTTGATGTTTCGTCGAACGCCGTTGCCGTGGCGATGCAGTCTTCGCCGTTAACAACGAAGGTCATTTTGAGAGGCTAAAAATGCTCGAAACATAAGCAAACTTGGCAAGTAGATTACAAGGCCGAAATGTAGTTATAGAATATGATTTTATTGGTTCAGAGTGGCAAATCGGCTCAATAGCGCCCCCTACAAAATTTCAACGAAGCAGCCCTCGCAGTACGTTTGACCTAGATGTATGAAATGTGGTAGGAACATGTATCGCATATGGACTTCAATAAAAGTCTCTTGGGGCTATGCTCTAAACCCAACCGGAAGTCAGCCATTTTGCATTTTTTATGAATTTCTCATGTCGTTTTTGTCATTTCCAGGCGCTGCACTTTAACGAACTCCTCCTAGGGAATTCATCAGATCAACTTCAAATTTGGTCGGTACAGTCTAAAGACCTTTGTGATGAAAAGTTACTCAAAGCTTGTTGTTTCGTGAAAAGCTGTTGCCGTGGCGACGGAATTTCGATCCTTCGCCATAAATGAATAAACTGATGTAACTCGACTCCACATCATCAGATCTTTACCAGATTTCACGTGTTTGATTAGACTCCAGGCCTGAAGACATATGCAGGCCAATTTTGAATCATAGTCATAGCGCCACCTACTGGTAACAGGAAGTTAAAGTCTTGATACTTTGGCTTGTTTCTCTTAGTAGGTAAATCAAATCAATATCAAATTTGTTCCACACAAATAGTTCATAATGCCAGATCATGAAGCTTTTGATGTTTCGTCGAACGCCGTTGCCGTGGCGATGCAGTCTTCGCCGTTAACAACGAAGGTCATTTTGAGAGGCTAAAAATGCTCGAAACATAAGCAAACTTGGCATACACATTTAAAGCCCAAAATGTAGTTGTATAATATGATGTTATTGGTTCAGAGTGGCAAATCGGCTCAATAGCGCCCCCTACAAAATTTCAACGAAGCAGCCCTCGCAGTACGTTTCACCTAGATGTATGAAATTTGGTAGGAACATGTATCACATATGGACTTAAATAAAAGTATATTGGGGCCATGCTCTGAACCTGCCTGCAGTGTCTGACGGTCACGGAACTGAATGACAGCATCAACCAGAGTCCTCGCGCCGTCCGACGGTCGCGGACGTTCTCGGCCGCGCAGGCCGGAGTCCCGCCGCCACCCCGACGTGCATATTGCGAGGGCCCGCCCATCGCTGCTCGCAGCTTTAATTCTTATTAGGGCCCGAGCACCGACGTAGTCGGAGCGGAGGACCTATTGAATTTCGAATGTTTATTAGGGCCCGAGCACCGACGTAGTCGGAGCGGAGGACCTATTGAATTTCGAATGTTTATTATTCTTATTATTAGGGCCCGAGCACCGACGTAGTCGGAGCGGAGGACCTATTGAATTTCGAATGTTTATTATTATTATTCTTATTATTTTATGTGTTTCGTCGCAAAAAGGAGGTGCTTGGGATATTGGGAATGTTGTGAAATTTGGCACGCAAGCCAGAATTTGCGAAAATTGCAGTCTGATTGGGGTGCCCAGCTGCGGTATGAAATATTGGCTCGCTAGCGCCCCCTATTGAGTAGCCCCAACATCAGGTTTCACCCAGCTGTATGAAAGTTAGTAGGTATGTGGAACGTGATGAGACGCACCAAAAATCCTCTTGGAAGTTTTCTCTAAACCAAACAGGAAGTCGGCCATTTTTACTTTTATGACGGTTTTTGACCGTTTCAAGGCGTCATACTTTAACGAACTCCTCCCAGAGATTTGACCCGATTGACTTCAGATTCGGCTAGTCTGCTCTTGAGACCTTGGCAGTGAAAAGTTACTCAAAGATCAAAAAGTTATCGAACTATGTGGCCGTGGCGTGGCGTCAAAGAAACACTATTCGCCACGAAACAGGAAGTTGTTGTAACTCGGCCGTACATTGTCGAATCTGCTCCAAATCTTTCATATGTCATAACATCCTGACCCGGAACACATCTATATGATAATTTTGAATCAAACTGATAGCGCCACCTAGTGGCAACCGGAAGTTGTACGCTGCGTACTTTGACATCCTGCTCCTCACAGATTAATCAGATCCCTCTCAAATGTTGTCAAACAAGCCTTAAGACCTTGATAATGCTTCATTGTGAAGATTGTAAGAAGTTACTGAAGGGCGGCGACGTGGCGGCTCGGCGAATTTCGATCCTTCGCCATGAACGAATAAACTGATGTAACTCGACTCCACATCATCAGATCTTTACCAGATTTCACGTGTTTGATTAGACTCCAGGCCTGAAGACATCTGCAGGCCAATTTTGAATAATAGTCATAGCGCCACCTACTGGTAACAGGAAGTTAAAGTCTTGATACTTTGGCTTGTTTCTCTTAGTAGGTAAATCAAATCAATATCAAATTTGTTCCACACAAATAGTTCATAATGCCAGATCATGAAGCTTTTGATGTTTCGTCGAACGCCGTTGCCGTGGCGATGCAGTCTTCGCCGTTAACAACGAAGGTCATTTTGAGAGGCTAAAAATGCTCGAAACATAAGCAAACTTGGCATACACATTTAAAGCCCAAAATGTAGTTGTATAATATGATTTTATTGGTTCAGAGTGGCAAATCGGCTCAATAGCGCCCCCTACAACATTTCAACGAAGCAGCCCTCGCAGTACGTTTCACCTAGATGTATGAAATTTGGTAGGAACATGTATCACATATGGACTTAAATAAAAGTATATTGGGGCCATGCTCTGAACCTGCATGCAGTGTCTGACGGTCACAGAACTGAATGGCAGCATCAACCAGAGTCCTCGCGCCGTCCGACGGTCGCGGACGTTCTCGGCCGTGCAGGCCGGAGTCCCGCCGGCACCCCGACGTGCATGCACCCCGACGTGCATATTGCGAGGGCCCGCTCATCGCTGCTCGCAGCTTTAATTAGGGCCCGAGCACCGACGTAGTCGGAGCGGAGGACCTATTGAATTTCGAATGTTTATTATTATTATTCTTATTATTTTATGTGTTTCGTCGCAAAAAGGAGGTGCTTGGGATATTGGGAATGTTGTGAAATTTGGCACGCAAGCCAGAATTTGCGAAAATTGCAGTCTGATTGGGGTGTCCAGCTGCAGTATGAAATATTGGCTCGCTAGCGCCCCCTATTGAGTAGCCCCGACATCAGGATTCACCCAGCTGTATGAAAGTTGGTAGTTATGTGGAACGTGATGAGACGCACCAAAAATCCTCTTGGCCGTTTTCTCTAAACCAAACAGGAAGTCGGCCATTTTTGCTTTTATGACGTTTTTTGACCGTTTCAAGGCGTCATACTTTAACGAACTCCTCCCAGAGATTTGACCCGATTGACTTCAGATTCGGCGAGTCTGCTCTTGAGACCTTGACAGTGAAAAGTTACTCAAAGATCAAAAAGTTATCGAACTATGTGGCCGTGGCGTGGCGTCAAAGAAACACCATTCGCCACGAAACAGGAAGTTGTTGTAACTCGGCCGTACATTGTCGAATCTGCTCAAAGTCTCTCATATGTCATAACATCCTGACCCGGAACACATCTGTATGATAATTTTGAATCAAACTGATAGCGCCACCTAGTGGCAACCGGAAGTTGTACGCTGCGTACTTTGACATCCTGCTCCTAACAGATTAATCAGATCCCTCTCAAATGTTGTCATACAAGCCTTAAGACCTTGATAATGCTTCATTGTGAAAATTGTAAGAAGTTACTGAAGGGCGGCGACGTGGCGGCTCGGCGAATTTCGATCCTTCGCCATGAACGAATAAACTGATGTATCTCGACTCCACATCATCAGATCTTTACCAGATTTCACATGCTTGATTAGACTCCAGGCCTGAAGACATCTGCAGGCCAATTTCGAATCATAGTCATAGCGCCACCTACTGGTAACAGGAAGTTAAAGTCTTTATACTTTGGCTTGTTTCTCTTAGTAGGTAAATCAAATCAATATCAAATTTGTTCCACACAAATATAAGAAGTTCATAATACCAGATCATGAAGCTTTTGATGTTTCGTCGAACGCCGTTGCCGTGGCGATGCAGTCTTCGCCGTGAACAACGAAGGTCATTTTGAGAGGCTAAAAATGCTCGAAACATAAGCAAACTTGGCATACACATTTAAAGCCCAAAATGTAGTTGTATAATATGATTTTATTGGTTCAGAGTGGCAAATCGGCTCAATAGCGCCCCCTACAAAATTTCAACGAAGCAGCCCTCGCAGTACGTTTCACCTAGATGTATGAAATTTGGTAGGAACATGTATCACATATGGACTTAAATAAAAGTATATTGGGGCCATGCTCTGAACCTGCATGCAGTGTCTGACGGTCACGGAACTGAATGACAGCATCAACCAGAGTCCTCGCGCCGTCCGACGGTCGCGGACGTACTCGGCCGTGCAGGCCGGAGTCCCGCCGGCACCCCGACGTGCATGCACCCCGACGTGCATATTGCGAGGGCCCGCCCATCGCTGCTCGCAGCTTTAATTATTATTATTATTTTATGTGTTTCGTCGCAAAAAGGAGGTGCTTGGGATATTGGGAATGTTGTGAAATTTGGCACGCAAGCCAGAATTTGCGAAAATTGCAGTCTGATTGGGGTGCCCAGCTGCGGTATGAAATATTGGCTCGCTAGCGCCCCCTATTGAGTAGCCCCAACATCAGGTTTCACCCAGCTGTATGAAAGTTGGTAGGTATGTGGAACGTGATGAGACGCACAAAAAATCCTCTTGGCCGTTTTCTCTAAACCAAACAGGAAGTCGGCCATTTTTGCTTTTATGACGTTTTTTGACCGTTTCAAGGCGTCATACTTTAACGAACTCCTCCCAGAGATTTGACCCGATTGACTTCAGATTCGGCTAGTCTGCTCTTGAGACCTTGGCAGTGAAAAGTTACTCAAAGATCAAAAAGTTATCGAACTATGTGGCCGTGGCGTGGCGTCAAAGAAACACCATTCGCCACGAAACAGGAAGTTGTTGTAACTCGGCCGTACATTGTCGAATCTGCTCCAAATCTCTCATATGTCATAACATCCTGACCCGGAACACATCTATATGATAATTTAGAATCATAGTGATAGCGCCACCTAGTGGCAACCGGAAGTTGTACGCTGCGTACTTTGACATCCTGCTCCTCACAGATTAATCAGATCCCTCTCAAATGTTGTCAAACAAGCCTTAAGACCTTGATAATGCTTCGTTGTGAAGATTGTAAGAAGTTACTGAAGGGCGGCGACGTGGCGGCTCGGCGAATTTCGATCCTTCGCCATGAACGAATAAACTGATGTAACTCGACTCCACATCATCAGATCTTTGCCAGATTTCACGTGTTTGATTAGACTCCAGGCCTGAAGACATCTGCAGGCCAATTTCGAATCATAGTCATAGCGCCACCTACTGGTAACAGGAAGTTAAAGTCTTTATACTTTGGCTTGTTTCTCTTAGTAGGTAAATCAAATCAATATCAAATTTGTTCCACACAAATACAAGAAGTTCATAATGCCAGATCATGAAGCTTTTGATGTTTCGTCGAACGCCGTTGCCGTGGCGATGCAGTCTTCGCCGTTAACAACGAAGGTCATTTTGACAGGCTAAAAATGCTCGAAACATAAGCAAACTTGGCATACACATTTAAAGCCCAAAATGTAGTTGTATAATATGATTTTATTGGTTCAGAGTGGCAAATCGGCTCAATAGCGCCCCCTACAAAATTTCAACGAAGCAGCCCTCGCAGTACGTTTGACCTAGATGTATGAAATGTGGTAGGAACATGTATCACATATGGACTTCAATAAAAGTCTCTTGGGGCTATGCTCTAAACCCAACCGGAAGTCAGCCATTTTGCATTTCTTATGAATTTCTAGTGTCGTTATTGTCATTTCCAGGCGCTGCACTTTAACGAACTCCTCCTAGGGAATTAATCAGATCAACTTCCAATTTGGTCGGTACAGTCTAAAGACCTTTGTGATGAAAAGTTACTCAAAGCTTGTTGTTTCGTGAAAAGCTGTTGCCGTGGCGACGCATTCTTCGCCGTTAACAACGAAGGTCATTTTGAGAGGCTAAAAATGCTCGAAACATAAGCAAACTTGGCAAGTAGATTACAAGGCCGAAATGTAGTTATGGAATATGATTTTATTGGTTCAGAGTGGCAAATCGGCTCAATAGCGCCCCCTACAAAATTTCAACGAAGCAGCCCTCGCAGTACGTTTCACCTAGATGTATAAAATTTGTTAGGAAGATGTATCACATATGGACTTAAATAAAAGTATATTGGGGCCATGCTCTGAACCTGCATGCAGTGTCTGACGGTCACAGAACTGAATGGCAGCATCAACCAGAGTCCTCGTGCCGTCCGACGGTCGCGGACGTTCTCGGCCGCGCAGGCCGGAGTCCCGCCGGCACTCCGACGTGCATGAACCCCGACGTGCATATAGCGAGGGCCCGCTCATCGCTGCTCGCAGCTTTAATTAGGGCCCGAGCACCGACGTAGTCGGAGCGGAGGACCTATTGAATTTCGAATGTTTATTATTCTTCTTATTATTATTATTATTATTTTTAGTGTTTCGTCGCAAAAAGGAGGTGCTTGGGATATTGGGACGTTTGTGAAATTTGGCACGCAAGCCAGAATTTGCGAAAATTGCAGTCTGATTGGGGTGTCCAGCTGCGGTATGAAATATTGGCTCGCTAGCGCCCCCTATTGAGTAGCCCCAACATCAGGTTTCACCCAGCTGTATGAAAGTTGGTAGTTATGTGGAACGTGATGAGACGCACCAAAAATCCTCTTGGAAGTTTTCTCAAAACCAAACAGGAAGTCGGCCATTTTTACTTTTATGACGGTTTTTGACCGTTTCAAGGCGTCATACTTTAACGAACTCCTCCCAGAGATTTGACCCGATTGACTTCAGATTCGGCGAGTCTGCTCTTGAGACCTTGGCAGTGAAAAGTTACTCAAAGATCAAAAAGTTATCGAACTATGTGGCCGTGGCGTGGCGTCAAAGAAACACCATTCGCCACGAAACAGGAAGTTGTTGTAACTCGGCCGTACATTGTCGAATCTGCTCCAAATCTCTCATATGTCATAACATCCTGACCCGGAACACATCTATATGATAATTTAGAATCATAGTGATAGCGCCACCTAGTGGCAACCGGAAGTTGTACGCTGCGTACTTTGACATCCTGCTCCTCACAGATTAATCAGATCCCTCTCAAATGTTGTCAAACACGCCTTAAGACCTTGATAATGCTTCGTTGTGAAGATTGTAAGAAGTTACTGAAGGGCGGCGACGTGGCGGCTCGGCGAATTCCGATCCTTCGCCATGAACGAATAAACTGATGTAACTCGACTCCACATCATCAGATCTTTGCCAGATTTCACGTGTTTGATTAGACTCCAGGCCTGAAGACATATGCAGGCCAATTTTGAATCATAGTCATAGCGCCACCTACTGGTAACAGGAAGTTAAAGTCTTTATACTTTGGCTTGTTTCTCTTAGTAGGTAAATCAAATCAATATCAAATTTCTTCCACACAAATACAAGAAGTTCATAATGCCAGATCATGAAGCTTTTGATGTTTCGTCGAACGCCGTTGCCGTGGCGATGCAGTCTTCGCCGTTAACAACGAAGGTCATTTTGAGAGGCTAAAAATGCTCGAAACATAAGCAAACTTGGCATACACATTTAAAGCCCAAAATGTAGTTGTATAATATGATTTTATTGGTTCAGAGTGGCAAATCGGCTCAATAGCGCCCCCTACAAAATTTCAACGAAGCAGCCCTCGCAGTACGTTTGACCTAGATGTATGAAATGTGGTAGGAACATGTATCGCATATGGACTTCAATAAAAGTCTCTTGGGGCTATGCTCTAAACCCAACCGGAAGTCAGCCATTTTGCATTTGTTATGAATTTCTCATGTCGTTTTTGTCATTTCCAGGCGCTGCACTTTAACGAACTCCTCCTAGGGAATTCATCAGATCAACTTCAAATTTTGTCGGTACAGTCTAAAGACCTTTGTGATGAAAAGTTACTCAAAGCTTGTTGTTTCGTGAAAAGCTGTTGCCGTGGCGACGGAATTTCGATCCTTCGCCATGAACGAATAAACTGATGTAACTCGACTCCACATCATCAGATCTTTACCAGATTTCACGTGTTTGATTAGACTCCAGGCCTGAAGACATATGCAGGCCAATTTTGAATCATAGTCATAGCGCCACCTACTGGTAACAGGAAGTTAAAGTCTTGATACTTTGGCTTGTTTCTCTTAGTAGGTAAATCAAATCAATATCAAATTTGTTCCACACAAATAGTTCATAATGCCAGATCATGAAGCTTTTGATGTTTCGTCGAACGCCGTTGCCGTGGCGATGCAGTCTTCGCCGTTAACAACGAAGGTCATTTTGAGAGGCTAAAAATGCTCGAAACATAAACAAACTTGGCATACACATTTAAAGCCCAAAATGTAGTTGTATAATATGATTTTATTGGTTCAGAGTGGCAAATCGGCTCAATAGCGCCCCCTACAAAATTTCAACGAAGCAGCCCTCGCAGTACGTTTCACCTAGATGTATGAAATTTGGTAGGAACATGTATCACATATGGACTTAAATAAAAGTATATTGGGGCCATGCTCTGAACCTGCATGCAGTGTCTGACGGTCACGGAACTGAATGACAGCATCAACCAGAGTCCTCGCGCCGTCCGACAGTCGCGGACGTTCTCGGCCGCGCAGGCCGGAGTCCCGCCGGCACCCCGACGTGCATATTGCGAGGGCCCGCCCATCGCTGCTCGCAGCTTTAATTATTCTTATTATTCTTATTTTTAGTGTTTCGTCGCAAAAAGGAGGTGCTTGGGATATTGGGAATGTTGTGAAATTTGGCACGCAAGCCAGAATTTGCGAAAATTGCAGTCTGATTGGGGTGTCCAGCTGCGGTATGAAATATTGGCTCGCTAGCGCCCCCTATTGAGTAGCCCCAACATCAGGATTCACCCAGCTGTATGAAATTTGGTCGGTATGTGGAACGTGATGAGACGCACAAAAAATCCTCTTGGCCGTTTTGTCTAAACCAAACAGGAAGTCGGCCATTTTTGCTTTTATGACGTTTTTTGACCGTTTCAAGGCGTCATACTTTAACGAACTCCTCCCAGAGATTTGACCCGATTGACTTCAGATTCGGCTAGTCTGCTCTTGAGACCTTGGCAGTGAAAAGTTACTCAAAGATCAAAAAGTTATCGAACTATGTGGCCGTGGCGTGGCGTCAAAGAAACACCATTCGCCACGAAACAGGAAGTTGTTGTAACTCGGCTGTACATTGTCGAATCTGCTCAAAATCTCTCATATGTCATAACATCCTGACCCGGAACACATCTATATGATAATTTAGAATCATAGTGATAGCGCCACCTAGTGGCAACCGGAAGTTGTACGCTGCGTACTTTGACATCCTGCTCCTCACAGATTAATCAGATCCCTCTCAAATGTTGTCAAACAAGCCTTAAAACCTTGATAATGCTTCGTTGTGAAGATTGCAAGAAGTTACTGAAGGGCGGCGACGTGGCGGCTCGGCGAATTTCGATCCTTCGCCATGAACGAATAAACTGATGTATCTCGACTCCACATCATCAGATCTTTACCAGATTGCACATGCTTGATTAGACTCCAGGCCTGAAGACATCTGCAGGCCAATTTTGAATCATAGTCATAGCGCCACCTACTGGTAACAGGAAGTTAAAGTCTTTATACTTTGGCTTGTTTCTCTTAGTAGGTAAATCAAATCAATATCAAATTTGTTCCACACAAATACAAGAAGTTCATAATGCCAGATCATGAAGCTTTTGATGTTTCATCGAACGCCGTTGCCGTGGCGATGCAGTTTCGCCGTTAACAACGAAGGTCATTTTGAGAGGCTACAAATGCTCGAAACATAAGCAAACTTGGCAAGTAGATTACAAGGCCGAAATGTAGTTATGGAATATGATTTTATTGGTTCAGAGTGGCAAATCGGCTCAATAGCGCCCCCTACAAAATTTCAACGAAGCAGCCCTCGCAGTACGTTTCACCTAGATGTATGAAATTTGTTAGGAAGATGTATCACATATGGACTTAAATAAAAGTATATTGGGGCCATGCTCTGAACCTGCATGCAGTGTCTGACGGTCACAGAACTGAATGGCAGCATCAACCAGAGTCCTCGCGCCGTCCGACGGTCGCGGACGTTCTCGGCCGCGCAGGCCGGAGTCCCGCCGGCACTCCGACGTGCATGCACCCCGACGTGCATATAGCGAGGGCCCGCTCATCGCTGCTCGCAGCTTTAATTCTTATTCTTATTCTTATTTTTAGTGTTTCGTCGCAAAAAGGAGGTGCTTGGGATATTGGGAATGTTGTGAAATTTGGCACGCAAGCCAGAATTTGCGAAAATTGCAGTCTGATTGGGGTGTCCAGCTGCGGTATGAAATATTGGCTCGCTAGCGCCCCCTATTGAGTAGCCCCAACGTCAGGATTCACCCAGCTGTATGAAATTTGGTAGGTATGTGGAACGTGATGAGACGCACAAAAACTCCTCTTGGCCGTTTTCTCTAAACCAAACAGGAAGTCGGCCATTTATGCTTTTATGACGTTTTTTGACCGTTTCAAGGCGTCATACTTTAACGAACTCCTCCCAGAGATTTGACCCGATTGACTTCAGATTCGGCTAGTCTGCTCTTGAGACCTTGGCAGTGAAAAGTTACTCAAAGATCAAAAAGTTATCGAACTATGTGGCCGTGGCGTGGCGTCAAAGAAACACCATTCGCCACGAAACAGGAAGTTGTTGTAACTCGGCCGTACATTGTCGAATCTGCTCAAAATCTCTCATATGTCATAACATCCTGACCCGGAACACATCTATATGATAATTTTGAATCAAACTGATAGCGCCACCTAGTGGCAACCGGAAGTTGTACGCTGCGTACTTTGACATCCTGCTCCTCACAGATGAATCAGATCCCTCTCAAATGTTGTCAAACAAGCCTTAAGACCTTGATAATGCTTCATTGTGAAGATTGTAAGAAGTTACTGAAGGGCGGCGACGTGGCGGCTCGGCGAATTTCGATCCTTCGCCATGAACGAATAAACTGATGTATCTCGACTCCACATCATCAGATCTTTACCAGATTTCACGTGCTTGATTAGACTCCATGCCTGAAGACATCTGCAGGCCAATTTTGAATCATAGTCATAGCGCCACCTACTGGTAACAGGAAGTTAAAGTCTTTATACTTTGGCTTGTTTCTCTTAGTAGGTAAATCAAATCAATATCAAATTTGTTCCACACAAATACAAGAAGTTCATAATGCCAGATCATGAAGCTTTTGATGTTTCGTCGAACGCCGTTGCCGTGGCGATGCAGTCTTCGCCGTGAACAACGAAGGTCATTTTGAGAGGCTAAAAATGCTCGAAACATAAGCAAATTTGGCAAGTAGATTAAAAGGCCGAAATGTAGTTATAAAATATGATTTTATTGGTTCAGAGTGGCAAATCAGCTCAATAGCGCCCCCTACAAAATTCCGACGAAGCAGCCCTCGCAGTACGTTTGACCTAGATGTATGAAATGTGGTAGGAACATGTATCGCATATGGACTTCAATAAAAGTCTCTTGGGGCTATGCTCTAAACCCAACCGGAAGTCAGCCATTTTGCATTTTTTATGAATTTCTCATGTCGTTTTTGTCATTTCCAGGCGCTGCACTTTAACGAACTCCTCCTAGGGAATTCATCAGATCAACTTCAAATTTGGTCGGTACAGTCTAAAGACCTTTGTGATGAAAAGTTACTCAAAGCTTGTTGTTTCGTGAAAAACTGTTACCGTGGCGACGCATTCTTCGCCGTTAACAACGAAGGTCATTTTGAGAGGCTACAAATGCTCGAAACATAAGCAAACTTGGCATACACATTTAAAGCCCAAAATGTAGTTATATAATATGATTTTATTGGTTCAGAGTGGCAAATCGGCTCAATAGCGCCCCCTACAAAATTTCAACGAAGCAGCCCTCGCAGTACGTTTCACCTAGATGTATGAAATTTGGTAGGAACATGTATCACATATGGACTTAAATAAAAGTATTTTGGGGCCATGCTCTAAACCTGCATGCAGTGTCTGACGGTCACAGAACTGAATGGCAGCATCGGCCAGAGTCCTCGCGGCGTCCGACGGTCGCGGACGTTCTCGGCCGCGCAGGCCGGAGTCCCGCCGGCACCCCGACGTGCATATTGCGAGGGCCCGCCCATCGCTGCTCGCAGCTTTAATGTTTATTATTCTTATTCTAAGTGTTTCGTCGCAAAAAGGAGGTGCTTGGGATATTGGGAATGTTGTGAAATTTGGCGCGCAAGCCAGAATTTGCGAAAATTGCAGTCTGATTGGGGTGTCCAGCTGCGGTATGAAATATTGGCTCGCTAGCGCCCCCTATTGAGTAGCCCCAACATCAGGATTCACCCAGCTGTATGAAATTTGGTCGGTATGTGGAACGTGATGAGACGCACAAAAAATCCTCTTGGCCGTTTTGTCTAAACCAAACAGGAAGTCGGCCATTTTTGCTTTTATGACATTTTTTGACCGTTTCAAGGCGTCATACTTTAACGAACTCCTCCCAGAGATTTGACCCGATTGATTTCAGATTCGGCTAGTCTGCTCTTGAGACCTTGGCAGTGAAAAGTTACTCAAAGATCAAAAAGTTATCGAACTATGTGGCCGTGGCGTGGCGTCAAAGAAACACCATTCGCCACGAAACAGGAAGTTGTTGTAACTCGGCCGTACATTGTCGAATCTGCTCCAAATCTCTCATATGTCATAACATCCTGACCCGGAACACATCTATATGATAATTTAGAATCATAGTGATAGCGCCACCTAGTGGCAACCGGAAGTTGTACGCTGCGTACTTTGACATCCTGCTCCTCACAGATTAATCAGATCCCTCTCAAATGTTGTCAAACAAGCCTTAAGACCTTGATAATGCTTCGTTGTGAAGATTGTAAGAAGTTACTGAAGGGCGGCGACGTGGCGGCTCGGCGAATTTCGATCCTTCGCCATGAACGAATAAACTGATGTAACTCGACTCCACATCATCAGATCTTTACCAGATGTCATGTGTTTGATTAGACTCCAGGCCTGACGACATCTGCAGTCCAATTTTGAATCATAGTCATAGCGCCACCTACTGGTAACAGGAAGTTAAAGTCTTTATACTTTGGCTTGTTTCTCTTAGTAGGTAAATCAAATCAATATCAAATTTGTTCCACACAAATACAAGAAGTTCATAATGCCAGATCATGAAGCTTTTGATGTTCCGTCGAACGCCGTTGCCGTGGCGATGCGGTGTTCGCCGTTAACAACGAAGGTCATTTTGAGAGGCTAAAAATGCTCGAAACATAAGCAAATTTGGCAAGCAGATTACAAGGCCGAAATGTAGTTACAGAATATGATTTTATTGGTTCAGAGTGGCAAATCGGCTCAATAGCGCCCCCTACAAAATTTCGACGAAGCAGCCCTCGCAGTACGTTTGACCTAGATGTATGAAATGTGGTAGGAACATGTATCGCATATGGACTTCAATAAAAGTCTCTTGGGGCAATGCTCTAAACCCAACCGGAAGTCAGCCATTTTGCATTTTTTATGAATTTCTCATGTCGTTTTTGTCATTTCCAGGCGCTGCACTTTAACGAACTCCTCCTAGGGAATTCATCAGATCAACTTCAAATTTGGTCGGTACAGTCTAAAGACCTTTGTGATGAAAAGTTACTCAAAGCTTGTTGTTTCGTGAAAAGCTGTTGCCGTGGCGACGCATTCTTCGCCGTTAACAACGAAGGTCATTTTGAGAGGCTAAAAATGCTCGAAACATAACCTAACTTGGCAAGTAGATTACAAGGCCGAAATGTAGTTATGGAATATGATTTTATTGGTTCAGAGTGGCAAATCGGCTCAATAGCGCCCCCTACAAAATTTCAACGAAGCAGCCCTCGCAGTACGTTTCACCTAGATGTATGAAATTTGGTAGGAACATGTATCACATATGGACTTCAATAAAAGTCTCTTGGGGCCATGCTCTAAACCTGCATGCAGTGTCTGACGGTCACAGAACTGAATGGCAGCATCAGCCAGAGTCCTCGCGCCGTCCGACGGTCGCGGACGTTCTCGGCCGCGCAGGCCGGAGTCCCGCCGGCACCCCGACGTGCATATTGCGAGGGCCCGCCCATCGCTGCTCGCAGCTTTAATTATTATTCTTATTCTTATTTTTAGTGTTTCGTCGCAAAAAGGAGGTGCTTGGGATATTGGGAATGTTGTGAAATTTGGCACGCAAGCCAGAATTTGCGAAAATTGCAGTCTGATTGGGGTGTCCAGCTGCGGTATGAAATATTGGCTCGCTAGCGCCCCCTATTGAGTAGCCCCAACATCAGGATTCACCCAGCTGTATGAAATTTGGTCGGTATGTGGAACGTGATGAGACGCACAAAAAATCCTCTTGGCCGTTTTCTCTAAACCAAACAGGAAGTCGGCCATTTTTGCTTTTATGACGTTTTTTGACCGTTTCAAGGCGTCATACTTTAACGAACTCCTCCCAGAGATTTGACCCGATTGACTTCAGATTCGGCTAGTCTGCTCTTGAGACCTTGGCAGTGAAAAGTTACTCAAAGATCAAAAAGTTATCGAACTATGTGGCCGTGGCGTGGCGTCAAAGAAACACCATTCGCCACGAAACAGGAAGTTGTTGTAACTCAGCCGTACATTGTCGAATCTGCTCAAAGTCTCTCATATGTCATAACATCCTGACCCGGAACACATCTATATGATAATTTTGAATCAAACTGATAGCGCCACCTAGTGGCAACCGGAAGTTGTACGCTGCGTACTTTGACATCCTGCTCCTAACAGATTAATCAGATCCCTCTCAAATGTTGTCATACAAGCCTTAAGACCTTGATAATGCTTCATTGTGAAAATTGTAAGAAGTTACTGAAGGGCGGCGACGTGGCGGCTCGGCGAATTTCGATCCTTCGCCATGAACGAATAAACTGATGTATCTCGACTCCACATCATCAGATCTTTACCAGATTTCACATGCTTGATTAGACTCCAGGCCTGAAGACATCTGCAGGCCAATTTCGAATCATAGTCATAGCGCCACCTACTGGTAACAGGAAGTTAAAGTCTTTATACTTTGGCTTGTTTCTCTTAGTAGGTAAATCAAATCAATATCAAATTTGTTCCACACAAATACAAGAAGTTCATAATGCCAGATCATGAAGCTTTTGATGTTTCGTCGAACGCCGTTGCCGTGGCGATGCAGTCTTCGCCGTGAACCACGAAGGTCATTTTGAGAGGCTAAAAATGCTCGAAACATAAGCAAACTTGGCAAGTAGATTACAAGGCCGAAATGTAGTTACAGAATCTGATTTTATTGGTTCAGAGTGGCAAATCGGCTCAATAGCGCCCCCTACAAAATTTCGACGAAGCAGCCCTCGCAGTACGTTTGACCTAGATGTATGAAATGTGGTAGGAACATGTATCGCATATGGACTTCAATAAAAGTCTCTTGGGGCTATGCTCTAAACCCAACCGGAAGTCAGCCATTTAGCATTTCTTATGAATTTCTAGTGTCGTTTTTGTCATTTCCAGGCGCTGCACTTTAACGAACTCCTCCTAGGGAATTAATCAGATCAACTTCAAATTTGGTCGGTACAGTCTAAAGACCTTTGTGATGAAAAGTTACTCAAAGCTTGTTGTTTCGTGAAAAGCTGCTGCCGTGGCAACGGAATTTCGATCCTTCGCCATGAACGAATAAACTGATGTAACTCGACTCCACATCATCAGATCTTTACAAGATTTCACGTGTTTGATTAGACTCCAGGCCTGAAGACATCTGCAGGCCAATTTTGAATAATAGTCATAGCGCCACCTACTGGTAACAGGAAGTTAAAGTCTTGATACTTTGGCTTGTTTCTCTTAGTAGGTAAATCAAATCAATATCAAATTTGTTCCACACAAATACAAGAAGTTCATAATGCCAGATCATGAAGCTTTTGATTTTTCGTCGAACGCCGTTGCCGTGGCGATGCAGTCTTCGCCGTTAACAAAGAAGGTCATTTTGAGAGGCTAAAAATGCTCGAAACATAAGCAAACTTGGCAAGTAGATTACAAGCCCGAAATGTAGTTATAGAATATGATTTTATTGGTTCAGAGTGGCAAATTGGCTCAATAGCGCCCCCTACAAAATTTCGACGAAGCAGCCCTCGCAGTACGTTTCACCTAGATGTATGCAATTTGGTAGGAACATGTATCACATATGGACTGAAATAAAAGTATATTGGGGCCATGCTCTGAACCTGCATGCAGTGTCTGACGGTCACAGAACTGAATAGCAGCATCAACCAGAGTCCTCGCGCCGTCCGACGGTCGCGGACGTTCTCGGCCGCGCAGGCCAGAGTCCCGCCGGCACCCCGACGTGCATATTGCGAGGGCCCGCTCATCGCTGCTCGCAGCTTTAATTAGGGCCCGAGCACCGACGTAGTCGGAGCGGAGGACCTATTGAAACCGTAATGTTTATTATTATTATTAGGGCCCGAGCACCGACGTAGTCGGAGCGGAGGACCTATTGAATTTCGAATGTTTATTATTCTTATTATTATTTTATGTGTTTCGTCGCAAAAAGGAGGTGCTTGGGATATTGGGAATGTTGTGAAATTTGGCACGCAAGCCAGAATTTGCGAAAATTGCAGTCTGATTGGGGTGTCCAGCTGCAGTATGAAATATTGGCTCGCTAGCGCCCCCTATTGAGTAGCCCCGACATCAGGATTCACCCAGCTGTATGAAAGTTGGTAGTTATGTGGAACGTGATGAGACGCACCAAAAATCCTCTTGGCCGTTTTCTCTAAACCAAACAGGAAGTCGGCCATTTTTGCTTTTATGACGTTTTTTGACCGTTTCAAGGCGTCATACTTTAACGAACTCCTCCCAGAGATTTGACCCGATTGACTTCAGATTCGGCGAGTCTGCTCTTGAGACCTTGACAGTGAAAAATTACTCAAAGATCAAAAAGTTATCGAACTATGTGGCCGTGGCATGGCGTCAAAGAAACACCATTCGCCACGAAACAGGAAGTTGTTGTAACTTGGCCGTACATTGTCGAATCTGCTCCAAATCTCTCATATGTCATAAGATCCTGACCCGGAACACATCTATATGATAATTTAGAATCATAGTGATAGCGCCACCTAGTGGCAACCGGAAGTTGTACGCTGCGTACTTTGACATCCTGCTCCTCACAGATTAATCAGATCCCTCTCAAATGTTGTCAAACAAGCCTTAAGACCTTGATAATGCTTCATTGTGAAGATTGTAAGAAGTTACTGAAGGGCGGCGACGTGGCGGCTCGGCGAATTTCGATCCTTCGCCATGAACGAATAAACTGATGTAACTCGACTCCACATCATCAGATCTTTACCAGATTTCACGTGCTTGATTAGACTCCAGGCCTGAAGACATCTGCAGGCCAATTTTGAATCATAGTCATAGCGCCACCTACTGGTAACAGGAAGTTAAAGTCTTGATACTTTGGCTTGTTTCTCTCAGTAGGTAAATCAAATCAATATCAAATTTGTTCCACACAAATACAAGAAGTTCATAATGCCAGATCATGAAGTTTTTGATGTTTCGTCGAACGCCGTTGCCGTGGCGATGCAGTCTTCGCCGTTAACAACGAAGGTCATTTTGACAGGCTAAAAATGCTCGAAACATAAGCAAACTTGGCAAGTAGATTACAAGGCCGAAATGTAGTTAGGGAATATGATTTTATTGGTTCAGAGTGGCAAATCGGCTCAATAGCGCCCCCTACAAAATTTCGACGAAGCAGCCCTCGCAGTACGTTTGACCTAGATGTATGAAATGTGGTAGGAACATGTATCGCATATGGACTTCAATAAAAGTCTCTTGGGGCTATGCTCTAAACCCAACCGGAAGTCTGCCATTTTGCATTTTTTATGAATTTCTCATGTCGTTTTTGTCATTTCCAGGTGCTGCACTTTAACGAACTCCTCCTAGGGAATTCATCAGATCAACTTCAAATTTGGTCGGTACAGTCTAAAGACCTTTGTGATGAAAGTTACTCAAAGCTTGTTGTTTCGTGAAAAGCTGTTGCCGTGGCGACGGAATTTCGATCCTTCGCCATGAACGAATAAACTGATGTAACTCGACTCCACATCATGAGATCTTTACCAGATTTCACGTGTTTGATTAGACTCCAGGCCTGAAGACATATGCAGGCCAATTTTGAATCATAGTCATAGCGCCACCTACTGGTAACAGGAAGTTAAAGTCTTGATACTTTGGCTTGTTTCTCTTAGTAGGTAAATCAAATCAATATCAAATTTGTTCCACACAAATAGTTCATAATGCCAGATCATGAAGCTTTTGATGTTTCGTCGAACGCCGTTGCCGTGGCGATGCAGTCTTCGCCGTTAAAAACGAAGGTCATTTTGAGAGGCTAAAAATGCTCGAAACATAAGCAAACTTGGCATACACATTTAAAGCCCAAAATGTAGTTGTATAATATGATTTTATTGGTTCAGAGTGGCAAATCGGCTCAATAGCGCCCCCTACAAAATTTCAACGAAGCAGCCCTCGCAGTACGTTTCACCTAGAGGTATGAAATTTGGTAGGAACATGTATCACATATGGACTTAAATAAAAGTATATTGGGGCCATGCTCTGAACCTGCATGCAGTGTCTGACGGTCACGGAACTGAATGACAGCATCAACCAGAGTCCTCGCGCCGTCCGACGGTCGCGGACGTTCTCGGCCGCGCAGGCCGGAGTCCCGCCGGCACCCCGACGTGCATGCACCCCGACGTGCATATTGCGAGGGCCCGCTCATCGCTGCTCGCAGCTTTAATTAGGGCCCGAGCACCGACGTAGTCGGAGCGGAGGACCTATTGAAACCGTAATGTTTATTATTAGGGCCCGAGCACCGACGTAGTCGGAGCGGAGGACCTATTGAAACCGCTATGTTTATTAGGGCCCGAGCACCGACGTAGTCGGAGCGGAGGACCTATTGAATTTCGAATGTTTATTATTCTTCTTCTTCTTCCGCTTTCATGGCAAAAAGGAGGTGCTTGGGATATTGGGAATGTTGTGAAATTTGGCACGCAAGCCAGAATTTGCGAAAATTGCAGTCTGATTGGGGTGTCCAGCTGCGGTATGAAATATTGGCTCGCTAGCGCCCCCTATTGAGTAGCCCCAACATCAGGATTCACCCAGCTGTATGAAAGTTGGTAGGTATGTGGAACGTGATGAGACGCACAAAAAATCCTCTTGGCCGTTTTCTCTAAACCAAACAGGAAGTCGGCCATTTATGCTTTTATGACGCTTTTTGACCGTTTCAAGGCATCATACTTTAACGAACTCCTCCCAGAGATTTGACCCGATTGACTTCAGATTCGGCTAGTCTGCTCTTGAGACCTTGGCAGTGAAAAGTTACTCAAAGATCAAAAAGTTATCGAACTATGTGGCCGTGGCGTGGCGTCAAAGAAACACCATTCGCCACGAAACAGGAAGTTGTTGTAACTCGGCTGTACATTGTCGAATCTGCTCAAAATCTCTCATATGTCATAACATCCTGACCCGGAACACATCTATATGATAATTTAGAATCATAGTGATAGCGCCACCTAGTGGCAACCGGAAGTTGTACGCTGCGTACTTTGACATCCTGCTCCTCACAGATTAATCAGATCCCTCTCAAATGTTGTCAAACAAGCCTTAAGACCTTGATAATGCTTCATTGTGAAGATTGTAAGAAGTTACTGAAGGACGGCGACGTGGCGGCTCGGCGAATTTCGATCCTTCGCCATGAACGAATAAACTGATGTAACTCGACTCCACATCATCAGATCTTTACCAGATTTCACGTGTTTGATTAGACTCCAGGCCTGAAGACATCTGCAGGCCAATTTTGAATCATAGTCATAGCGCCACCTACTGGTAACAGGAAGTTAAAGTCTTTATACTTTGGCTTGTTTCTCTTAGTAGGTAAATCAAATCAATATCAAATTTGTTCCACACAAATAGTTCATAATGCCAGATCATGAAGCTTTTGATGTTTCGTCGAACGCCGTTGCCGTGGCGATGCAGTCTTCGCCGTTAACAACAAAGGTCATTTTGAGAGGCTAAAAATGCTCGAAACATAAGCAAACTTGACATACACATTTAAAGCCCAAAATGTAGTTGTATAATATGATTTTATTGGTTCAGAGTGGCAAATCGGCTCAATAGCGCCCCCTACAAAATTTCAACGAAGCAGCCCACGCAGTACGTTTCACCTAGATGTATGAAATTTGGTAGGAACATGTATCACATATGTACTTAAATAAAAGTATATTGGGGCCATGCTCTGAACCTGCATGCAGTGTCTGACGGTCACGGAACTGAATGACAGCATCAACCAGAGTCCTCGGCGGCGTCCGACGGTCGCGGACGTTCTCGGCCACGCAGGCCGGAGTCCCGCCGGCACCCCGACGTGCATGCACCCCGACGTGCATATTGCGAGGGCCCGCCCATCGCTGCTCGCAGCTTTAATTATTATTATTTTATGTGTTTCGTCGCAAAAAGGAGGTGCTTGGGATATTGGGAAGTTTGTGAAATTTGGCACGCAAGCCAGAATTTGCGAAAATTGCAGTCTGATTGGGGTGTCCAGCTGCGGTATGAAATATTGGCTCGCTAGCGCCCCCTATTGAGTAGCCCCGACATCAGGTTTCACCCAGCTGTATGAAAGTTGGTAGGTATGTGGAACGTGATGAGACACACAAAAAATCCTCTTGGACGTTTTCTCTAAACCAAACAGGAAGTCGGCCATTTTTACTTTTATGACGTTTTTTGACCGTTTCAAGGCGTCATACTTTAACGAACTCCTCCCAGAGATTTGACCCGATTGACTTCAGATTCGGCTAGTCTGCTCTTGAGACCTTGGCAGTGAAAAGTTACTCAAAGATCAAAAAGTTATCGAACTATGTGGCCGTGGCGTGGCGTCAAAGAAACACCATTCGCCACGAAACAGGAAGTTGTTGTAACTCGGCCGTACATTGTCGAATCTGCTCAAAATCTCTCATATGTCATAACATCCTGACCCGGAACACATCTATATGATCATTTAGAATCATAGTGATAGCGCCACCTAGTGGCAACCGGAAGTTGTACGCTGCGTACTTTGACATCCTGCTCCTAACAGATTAATCAGATCCCTCTCAAATGTTGTCATACAAGCCTTAAGACCTTGATAATGCTTCATTGTGAAAATTGTAAGAAGTTACTGAAGGGCGGCGACGTGGCGGCTCGGCGAATTTCGATCCTTCGCCATGAACGAATAAACTGATGTATCTCGACTCCACATCATCAGATCTTTACCAGATTTCACATGCTTGATTAGACTCCAGGCCTGAAGACATCTGCAGGCCAATTTCGAATCATAGTCATAGCGCCACCTACTGGTAACAGGAAGTTAAAGTCTTTATACTTTGGCTTGTTTCTCTTAGTAGGTAAATCAAATCAATATCAAATTTGTTCCACACAAATACAAGAAGTTCATAATGCCAGATCATGAAGCTTTTGATGTTTCGTCGAACGCCGTTGCCGTGGTGATGCAGTCTTCGCCGTTAACAACGAAGGTCATTTTGAGAGGCTAAAAATGCTCGAAACATAAGCAAACTTGGCATACACATTTAAAGCCCAAAATGTAGTTGTATAATATGATTTTATTGGTTCAGAGTGGCAAATCGGCTCAATAGCGCCCCCTACAAAATTTCAACGAAGCAGCCCTCGCAGTACGTTTGACCTAGATGTATGAAATGTGGTAGGAACATGTATCGCATATGGACTTCAATAAAAGTCTCTTGGGGCTATGCTCTAAACCCAACCGGAAGTCAGCCATTTTGCATTTTTTATGAATTTCTCATGTCGTTTTTGTCATTTCCAGGCGCTGCACTTTAACGAACTCCTCCTTGGGAATTCATCAGATCAACTTCAAATTTGGTCGGTAAAGTCTAAAGACCTTTGTGATGAAAAGTTACTCAAAGCTTGTTGTTTCGTGAAAAGCTGTTGCCGTGGCGACGGAATTTCGATCCTTCGCCATAAACGAATGAACTGATGTAACTCGACTCCACATCATCAGATCTTTACCAGATTTCACGTGTTTGATTAGACTCCAGGCCTGAAGACATATGCAGGCCAATTTTGAATCATAGTCATAGCGCCACCTACTGGTAACAGGAAGTTAAAGTCTTTATACTTTGGCTTGTTTCTCTTAGTAGGTAAATCAAATCAATATCAAATTTGTTCCACACAAATAGAAGAAGTTCATAATGCCAGATCATGAAGCTTTTGATGTTTCGTCGAACGCCGTTGCCGTGGCGATGCAGTCTTCGCCGTTAACAACGAAGGTCATTTTGAGAGGCTAAAAATGCTCGAAACATAAGCAAACTTGGCAAGTAGATTACAAGGCCGAAATGTAGTTACAGAATCTGATTTTATTGGTTCAGAGTGCCAAATCGGCTCAATAGCGCCCCCTACAAAATTTCGACGAAGCAGCCCTCGCAGTACGTTTGACCTAGATGTATGAAATGTGGTAGGAACATGTATCGCATATGGACTTCAATAAAAGTCTCTTGGGGCTATGCTCTAAACCCAACCGGAAGTCAGCCATTTTGCATTTTTTATGAATTTCTCATGTCGTTTTTGTCATTTCCAGGCGCTGCACTTTAACGAACTCCTCCTAGGGAATTCATCAGATCAACTTCAAATTTGGTCGGTACAGTCTAAAGACCTTTGTGATGAAAAGTTACTCAAAGCTTGTTGTTTCGTGAAAAGCTGTTGCCGTGGCGACGGAATTTCGATCCTTCGCCATGAACGAATAAACTGATGTAACTCGACTCCACATCATCAGATCTTTACCAGATTTCACGTGTTTGATTAGACTCCAGGCCTGAAGACATATGCAGGCCAATTTTGAATCATAGTCATAGCGCCACCTACTGGTAACAGGAAGTTAAAGTCTTTATACTTTGGCTTGTTTCTCTTAGTAGGTAAATCAAATCAATATCAAATTTGTTCCACACAAATAGAAGAAGTTCATAATGCCAGATCATGAAGCTTTTGATGTTTCGTCGAACGCCGTTGCCGTGGCGATGCAGTCTTCGCCGTTAACAACGAAGGTCATTTTGAGAGGCTAAAAATGCTCGAAACATAAGCAAACTTGGCAAGTAGATTACAAGGCCGAAATGTAGTTACAGAATCTGATTTTATTGGTTCAGAGTGCCAAATCGGCTCAATAGCGCCCCCTACAAAATTTCGACGAAGCAGCCCTCGCAGTACGTTTGACCTAGATGTATGAAATGTGGTAGGAACATGTATCGCATATGGACTTCAATAAAAGTCTCTTGGGGCTATGCTCTAAACCCAACCGGAAGTCAGCCATTTTGCATTTTTTATGAATTTCTCATGTCGTTTTTGTCATTTCCAGGCGCTGCACTTTAACGAACTCCTCCTAGGGAATTCATCAGATCAACTTCAAATTTGGTCGGTACAGTCTAAAGACCTTTGTGATGAAAAGTTACTCAAAGCTTGTTGTTTCGTGAAAAGCTGTTGCCGTGGCGACGCATTCTTCGCCGTTAACAACGAAGGTCATTTTGAGAGGCTAAAAATGCTCGAAACATAACCTAACTTGGCAAGTAGATTACAAGGCCGAAATGTAGTTAAGGAATATGATTTTATTGGTTCAGAGTGGCAAATCGGCTCAATAGCGCCCCCTACAAAATTTCAACGAAGCAGCCCTCGCAGTACGTTTCACCTAGATGTATGAAATTTGGTAGGAACATGTATCACATATGGACTTCAATAAAAGTCTCTTGGGGCCATGCTCTAAACCTGCATGCAGTGTCTGACGGTCACAGAACTGAATGGCAGCATCAGCCAGAGTCCTCGCGCCGTCCGACGGTCGCAGACGTTCTCGGCCGCGCAGGCCGGAGTCCCGCCGGCACCCCGACGTGCATATTGCGAGGGCCCGCCCATCGCTGCTCGCAGCTTTAATTAGGGCCCGAGCACCGACGTAGTCGGAGCGGAGGACCTATTGAAACCGTAATGTTTATTAGGGCCCGAGCACCGACGTAGTCGGAGCGGAGGACCTATTGAAACTGTAATGTTTATTCTTCTTCTTATTATTCTTAGTCTTTCGTCGCAAAAAGGAGGTGCTTGGGATATTGGGAAGTCTGTGAAATTTGGCACGCAAGCCAGAATTTGCGAAAATTGCAGTCTGATTGGGGTGTCCAGCTGCGGTATGAAATATTGGCTCGCTAGCGCCCCCTATTGAGTAGCCCCAACATCAGGATTCACCCAGCTGTATGAAAGTTGGTAGGTATGTGGAACGTGATGAGACGCACAAAAAATCCTCTTGGCCGTTTTCTCTAAACCAAACAGGAAGTCGGCCATTTTTACTTTTATGACGTTTTTTGACCGTTTCAAGGCGTCATACTTTAACGAACTCCTCCCAGAGATTTGACCCGATTGACTTCAGATTCGGCTAGTCTGCTCTTGAGACCTTGGCAGTGAAAAGTTACTCAAAGATCAAAAAGTTATCGAACTATGTGGCCGTGGCGTGGCGTCAAAGAAACACCATTCGCCACGAAACAGGAAGTTGTTGTAACTCGGCCGTACATTGTCGAATCTGCTCAAAATCTCTCATATGTCATAACATCCTGACCCAGAACACAACTATATGATAATTTTGAATCAAACTGATAGCGCCACCTAGTGGCAACCGGAAGTTGTACGCTGCGTACTTTGACATCCTGCTCCTCACAGATTAATCAGATCCCTCTCAAATCTTGTCAAACAAGCCTTAAGACCTTGATAATGCTTCGTTGTGAAGATTGTAAGAAGTTACTGAAGGGCGGCGACGTGGCGGCTCGGCGAATTTCGATCCTTCGCCATGAACGAATAAACTGATGTATCTCGACTCCACATCATCAGATCTTTACCAGATTTCACATGCTTGATTAGACTCCAGGCCTGAAGACATCTGCAGGCCAATTTTGAATCATAGTCATAGCGCCACCTACTGGTAACAGGAAGTTAAAGTCTTTATACTTTGGCTTGTTTCTCTTAGTAGGTAAATCAAATCAATATCAAATTTGTTCCACACAAATACAAGAAGTTCATAATGCCAGATCATGAAGCTTTGGATGTTTCGTCGAACGCCGTTGCCGTGGCGATGCAGTCTTCGCCGTTAACAACGAAGGTCATTTTGAGAGGCTAAAAATGCTCGAAACATAAGCAAACTTGGCAAGTAGATTACAAGGCAGAAATGTAGTTACGGAATATGATTTTATTGGTTCAGAGTGCCAAATCGGCTCAATAGCGCCCCCTACAAAATTCCGACGAAGCAGCCCTCGCAGTACGTTTGACCTAGATGTATGAAATGTGGTAGGAACATGTATCGCATATGGACTTCAATAAAAGTCTCTTGGGGCTATGCTCTAAACCCAACCGGAAGTCAGCCATTTTGCATTTGTTATGAATTTCTCATGTCGTTTTTGTCATTTCCAGCCGCTGCACTTTAACGAACTCCTCCTAGGGAATTCATCAGATCAACTTCAAATTTGGTCGGTACAGTCTAAAGACCTTTGTGATGAAAAGTTACTCAAAGCTTGTTGTTTCGTGAAAAGCTGTTGCCGTGGCGACGCATTCTTCGCCGTTAACAACGAAGGTCATTTTGAGAGGCTAAAAATGCTCGAAACATAAGAAAACTTGGCAAGTAGTTTACAAGGCCGAAATGTAGTTACAGAATATGATTTTATTGGTTCAGAGTGGCAAATCGGCTCAATAGCGCCCCCTACAAAATTTCAACGAAGCAGCCCTCGCAGTACGTTTCACCCAGCTGTATGAAAGTTGGTAGGTATGTGGAACGTGATGAGACGCACAAAAAATCCTCTTGGAAGTTTTCTCTAAACCAAACAGGAAGTCGCCCATTTTTACTTTTATGACGTTTTTTGACCGTTTCAAGGCGTCATACTTTAACGAACTCCTCCCAGAGATTTGACCCGATTGACTTCAGATTCGGCTAGTCTGCTCTTGAGACCTTGGCAGTGAAAAGTTACTCAAAGATCAAAAAGTTATCGAACTATGTGGCCGTGGCGTGGCGTCAAAGAAACACCATCCGCCACGAAACAGTAAGTTGTTGTAACTCGGCCGTACATTGTCGAATCTGCTCCAAATCTCTCATATGTCATAACATCCTGACCCGGAACACATCTGTATGATAATTTAGAATCATAGTGATAGCACCACCTAGTGGGAACCGGAAGTTGTACGCTGCGTACTTTGACATCCTGCTCCTCACAGATTAATCGGATCCCTCTCAAATGTTGTCAAACAAGCCTTAAGACCTTGATAATGCTTCATTGTGAAGATTGTAAGAAGTTACTGAAGGGCGGCGACGTGGCGGCTCGGCGAATTTCGATCCTTCGCCATGAACGAATAAACTGATGTAACTCGACTCCACATCATCAGATCTTTACCAGATTTCACGTGTTTGATTAGACTCCAGGCCTGAAGACATATGCAGGCCAATTTTGAATCCTAGTCATAGCGCCACCTACTGGTAACAGGAAGTTAAAGTCTTGATACTTTGGCTTGTTTCTCTTAGTAGGTAAATCAAATCAATATCAAATTTGTTCCACACAAATAGTTCATAATGCCAGATCATGAAGCTTTTGACGTTTCGTCGAACGCCGTTGCCGTGGCGATGCAGTCTTCGCCGTTAACAACGAAGGTCATTTTGAGAGGCTAAAAATGCTCGAAACATAAGCAAACTTGGCATACACATTTAAAGCCCAAAATGTAGTTGTATAATATGATTTTATTGGTTCAGAGTGGCAAATCGGCTCAATAGCGCCCCCTACAAAATTTCGACAAACCAGCCCTCGCAGTACGTTTCACCTAGATGTATGAAATTTCGTAGGAACATGTATCGCATATGGACTTAAATAAAAGTATATTGGGGCCATGCTCTGAACCTGCATGCAGTGTCTGACGGTCACGGAACTGAATGACAGCATCAACCAGAGTCCTCGCGCCGTCCGACGGTCGCGAACGTTCTCGGCCGCGCAGGCCGGAGTCCCGCCGGCACTCCGACGTGCATGCACCCCGACGTGCATATAGCGAGGGCCCGCTCATCGCTGCTCGCAGCTTTAATTAGGGCCCGAGCACCGACGTAGTCGGAGCGGAGGACCTATTGAATTTCGAATGTTTATTATTCTTCTTCTTCTTCCGCTTTCATGGCAAAAAGGAGGTGCTTGGGATATTGGGAATGTTGTGAAATTTGGCACGCAAGCCAGAATTTGCGAAAATTGCAGTCTGATTGGGGTGTCCAGCTGCAGTATGAAATATTGGCTCGCTAGCGCCCCCTATTGAGTAGCCCCGACATCAGGATTCACCCAGCTGTATGAAAGTTGGTAGTTATGTGGAACGTGATGAGACGCACCAAAAATCCTCTTGGCCGTTTTCTCTAAACCAAACAGGAAGTCGGCCATTTTTGCTTTTATGACGTTTTTTGACCGTTTCAAGGCGTCATACTTTAACGAACTCCTCCCAGAGATTTGACCCGATTGACTTCAGATTCGGCTAGTCTGCTCTTGAGACCTTGGCAGTGAAAAGTTACTCAAAGATCAAAAAGTTATCGAACTATGTGGCCGTGGCGTGGCGTCAAAGAAACACCATTCGCCACGAAACAGGAAGTTGTTGTAACTCGGCCGTACATTGTCGAATCTGCTCAAAATCTCTCATATGTCATAACATCCTGACCCGGAACACATCTATATGATAATTTTGAATCAAACTGATAGCGCCACCTAGTGGCAACCGGAAGTTGTACGCTGCGTACTTTGACATCCTGCTCCTCACAGATGAATCAGATCCCTCTCAAATGTTGTCATACAAGCCTTAAGACCTTGATAATGCTTCATTGTGAAGATTGTAAGAAGTTACTGAAGGGCGACGACGTGGCGGCTCGGCGAATTTCGATCCTTCGCCATGAACGAATAAACTGATGTATCTCGACTCCACATCATCAGATCTTTACCAGATTTCACATGCTTGATTAGACTCCAGGCCTGAAGACAACTGCAGGCCAATGTTGAATCATAGTCATAGCGCCACCTACTGGTAACAGGAAGTTAAAGTCTTTATACTTTGGCTTGTTTCTCTTAGTAGGTAAATCAAATCAATATCAAATTTGTTCCACACAAATACAAGAAGTTCATAATGCCAGATCATGAAGCTTTTGATGTTTCGTCGAACGCCGTTGCCGTGGCGATGCAGTCTTCGCCGTTAACAACGAAGGTCATTTTGAGAGGCTAAAAATGCTCGAAACATAAGCGAACTTGGCAAGTAGATTACAAGGCCGAAATGTAGTTAGGGAATATGATTTTATTGGTTCAGAGTGGCAAATCGGCTCAATAGCGCCCCCTACAAAATTTCGACGAAGCAGCCCTCGCAGTACGTTTGACCTAGATGTATGAAATGTGGTAGGAACATGTATCACATATGGACGTAAATAAAAGTCTCTTGGCGCCATGCTCTAAACCCAACCGGAAGTCAGCCATTTTGCATTTCTTATGAATTTCTAGTGTCGTTTTTGTCATTTCCAGGCGCTGTACTTTAACGAACTCCTCCTAGGGAATTCATCAGATCAACTTCAAATTTGGTCGGTACAGTCTAAAGACCTTTGTGATGAAAAGTTACTCAAAGCTTGTTGTTTCGTGAAAAGCTGTTGCCGTGGCGACGGAATTTCGATCCTTCGCCATGAACGAATAAACTGATGTAACTCGACTCCACATCATCAGATATTTACCAGATGTCACATGTTTGATTAGACTCCAGGCCTGAAGACATATGCAGGCCAATTTTGAATCATAGTCATAGCGCCACCTACTGGTAACAGGAAGTTAAAGTCTTGATACTTTGGCTTGTTTCTCTTAGTAGGTAAATCAAATCAATATCAAATTTGTTCCACACAAATAGTTCATAATGCCAGATCATGAAGCTTTTGATGTTTCGTCGAACGCCGTTGCCGTGGCGATGCAGTCTCCGCCGTTAACAACGAAGGTCATTTTGAGAGGCTAAAAATGCTCGAAACATAACCAAACTTGGCATACACATTTAAAGCCCAAAATGTAGTTGTATAATACGATCTCATTGGTTCAGAGTGGCAAATCGGCTCAATAGCGCCCCCTACAAAATTTCAACGAAGCAGCCCTCGCAGTACGTTTCACCTAGATGTATGAAATTTGGTAGGAACATGTATCACATATGGACTTAAATAAAAGTATATTGGGGCCATGCTCTGAACCTGCATGCAGTGTCTGACGGTCACGGAACTGAATGACAGCATCAACCAGAGTCCTCGCGCCGTCCGACGGTCGCGGACGTTCTCGGCCGCGCAGGCCGGAGTCCCGCCGGCACCCCGACGTGCATGCACCCCGACGTGCATATTGCGAGGGCCCGCCCATCGCTGCTCGCAGCTTTAATTAGGGCCCGAGCACCGACGTAGTCGGAGCGGAGGACCTATTGAAACCGCTATGTTTATTATTATTATTATTATTCTTATTATTTTATGTGTTTCGTCGCAAAAAGGAGGTGCTTGGGATATTGGGAAGTTTGTGAAATTTGGCATGCAAGCCAGAATTTGCGAAAATTGCAGTCTGATTGGGGTGTCCAGCTGCGGTATGAAATATTGGCTCGCTAGCGCCCCCTATTGAGTAGCCCCGACATCAGGTTTCACCCAGCTGTATGAAAGTTGGTAGGTATGTGGAACGTGATGAGACGCACAAAAAATCCTCTTGGACGTTTTCTCTAAACCAAACAGGAAGTCGGCCATTTTTACTTTTATGACGTTTTTTGACCGTTTCAAGGCGTCATACTTTAACGAACTCCTCCCAGAGATTTGACCCGATTGACTTCAGATTCGGCGAGTCTGCTCTTGAGACCTTGGCAGTGAAAAGTTACTCAAAGATCAAAAAGTTATCGAACTATGTGGCCGTTACGTGGCGTCAAAGAAACACCATTCGCCACGAAACAGGAAGTTGTTGTAACTCGGCCGTACATTGTCGAATCTGCTCCAAATCTCTCATATGTCATAACATCCTGACCCGGAACACATCTATATGATAATTTAGAATCATAGTGATAGCGCCACCTAGTGGCAACCGGAAGTTGTACGCTGCGTACTTTGACATCCTGCTCCTCACAGATTAATCAGATCCCTCTCAAATATTGTCAAACAAGCCTTAAGACCTTGATAATGCTTCATTGTGAAGATTGTAAGAAGTTACTGAAGGGCGGCGACGTGGCGGCTCTGTGAATTTTGATCCTTCGCCATGAACGAATAAACTGATGTAACTCGACTCCACATCATCAGATCTTTACCAGATTTCACGTGTTTGATTAGACTCCAGGCCTGAAGACATCTGCAGGCCAATTTTGAATCATAGTCATAGCGCCACCTACTGGTAACAGGAAGTTAAAGTCTTTATACTTTGGCTTGTTTCTCTTAGTAGGTAAATCAAATCAATATCAAATTTCTTCCACACAAATACAAGAAGTTCATAATGCCAGATCATGAAGCTTTTTATGTTTCGTTGAACGCCGTTGCCGTGGCGATGCAGTCTTCGCCGTTAACAACGAAGGTCATTTTGAGAGGCTAAAAATGCTCGAAACATAAGCAAACTTGGCAAGTAGATTACAAGGCCGAAATGTAGTGACAGAATCTGATTTTATTGGTTCAGAGTACCAAATCGGCTCAATAGCGCCCCCTACAAAATTTCGACGAAGCAGCCCTCGCAGTACGTTTCACCTAGATGTATGAAATGTGGTAGGAACATGTATCACATATGGACTTAAATAAAAGTATATTGGGGCCATGCTCTGAACCTGCATGCAGTGTCTGACGGTCACAGAACTGAATGGCACCATCAACCAGAGTCCTCGCGCCGTCCGACGGTCGCGGACGTTCTCGGCCGCGCAGGCCGGAGTCCCGCCGGCACTCCGACGTGCATGCACCCCGACGTGCATATTGCGAGGGCCCGCCCATCGCTGCTCGCAGCTTTAATTATTATTATTATTCTTATTATTATTTTATGTGTTTCGTCGCAAAAAGGAGGTGCTTGGGATATTGGGAAGTTTGTGAAATTTGGCAAGCAAGCCAGAATTTGCGAAAATTGCAGTCTGATTGGGGTGCCCAGCTGCGGTATGAAATATTGGCTCGCTAGCGCCCCCTATTGAGTAGCCCCAACATCAGGTTTCACCCAGCTGTATGAAAGTTGGTAGGTATGTGGAACGTGATGAGACGCACAAAAAATCCTCTTGGCCGTTTTCTCTAAACCAAACAGGAAGTCGGCCATTTTTACTTTTATGACGTTTTTTGACCGTTTCAAGGCGTCATACTTTAACGAACTCCTCCCAGAGATTTGACCCGATTGACTTCAGATTCGGCTAGTCTGCTCTTGAGACCTTGGCAGTGAAAAGTTACTCAAAGATCAAAAAGTTATCGAACTATGTGGCCGTGGCGTGGCGTCAAAGAAACACTATTCGCCACGAAACAGGAAGTTGTTGTAACTCGGCCGTACATTGTCGAATCTGCTCCAAATCTCTCATATGTCATAACATCCTGACCCGGAACACATCTGTATGATAATTTAGAATCATAGTGATAGCGCCACCTAGTGGCAACCGGAAGTTGTACGCTGCGTACTTTGACATCCTGCTCCTCACAGATTCATCAGATCCCTCTCAAATCTTGTCAAACAAGCCTTAAGACCTTGATAATGCTTCATTGTGAAGATTGTAAGAAGTTACTGAAGGGCGGCGACGTGGCGGCTCGGCGAATTTCGATCCTTCGCCATGAACGAATAAACTGATGTATCTCGACTCCACATCATCAGATCTTTACCAGATTTCACATGCTTGATTAGACTCCAGGCCTGAAGACATCTGCAGGCCAATTTTGAATCATAGTCATAGCGCCACCTACTGGTAACAGGAAGTTAAAGTCTTGATACTTTGGCTTGTTTCTCTTAGTAGGTAAATCAAATCAATATCAAATTTGTTCCACACAAATAGTTCATAATGCCAGATCATGAAGCTTTTGATGTTTCGTCGAACGCCGTTGCCGTGGCGATGCAGTCTTCGCCGTTAACAACGAAGGTCATTTTGAGAGGCTAAAAATGCTCGAAACATAAGCAAACTTGGCATACACATTTAAATCCCAAAATGTAGTTGTATAATATGATTTTATTTGTTCAGAGTGGCAAATCGGCTCAATAGCGCCCCCTACAAAATTTCAACGAAGCAGCCCTCGCAGTACGTTTCACCTAGATGTATGAAATTTGGTAGGAACATGTATCACATATGGACTTAAATAAAAGTATATTGGGGCCATGCTCTGAACGTGCATGCAGTGTCTGACGGTCACGGAACTGAATGACAGCATCAACCAGAGTCCTCGCGCCGTCCGACGTTCGCGGACGTTCTCGGCCGCGCAGGCCGGAGTCCCGCCGGCACCCCGACGTGCATATTGCGAGGGCCCGCCCATCGCTGCTCGCAGCTTTAATTATTATTATTATTTTATGTGTTTCGTCGCAAAAAGGAGGTGCTTGGGATATTGGGAAGTTTGTGAAATTTGGCAAGCAAGCCAGAATTTGCGAAAATTGCAGTCTGATTGGGGTGCCCAGCTGCGGTATGAAATATTGGCTCGCTAGCGCCCCCTATTGAGTAGCCCCAACATCAGGTTTCACCCAGCTGTATGAAAGTTGGTAGGTATGTGGAACGTGATGAGACGCACAAAAAATCCTCTTGGCCGTTTTCTCTAAACCAAACAGGAAGTCGGCCATTTTTGCTTTTATGACGTTTTTTGACCGTTTCAAGGCGTCATACTTTAACGAACTCCTCCCAGAGATTTGACCCGATTGACTTCAGATTCGGCTAGTCTGCTCTTGAGACCTTGGCAGTGAAAAGTTACTCAAAGATCAAAAAGTTATCAAACTATGTGGCCGTGGCGTGGCGTCAAAGAAACACCATTCGCCACGAAACAGGAAGTTGTTGTAACTCGGCCGTACATTGTCGAATCTGCTCAAAATCTCTCATATGTCATAACATCCTGACCCGGAACACATCTATATGATAATTTAGAATCATAGTGATAGCGCCACCTAGTGGCAACCGGAAGTTGTACGCTGCGTACTTTGACATCCTGCTCCTCACAGATTAATCAGATCCCTCTCAAATGTTGTCAAACAAGCCTTAAGACCTTGATAATGCTTCATTGTGAAGATTGTAAGAAGTTACTGAAGGACGGCGACGTGGCGGCTCGGCGAATTTCGATCCTTCGCCATGAACGAATAAACTGATGTAACTCGACTCCACATCATCAGATCTTTACCAGATTTCACGTGTTTGATTAGACTCCAGGCCTGAAGACATATGCAGGCCAATTTTGAATCATAGTCATAGCGCCACCTACTGGTAACAGGAAGTTAAAGTCTTGATACTTTGGCTTGTTTCTCTTAGTAGGTAAATCAAATCAATATCAAATTTGTTCCACACAAATACAAGAAGTTCATAATGCCAGATCATGAAGCTTTTGATGTTTCGTCGAACGCCGTTGCCGTGGCGATGCAGTCTTCGCCGTTAACAACGAAGGTCATTTTGAGAGGCTAAAAATGCTCGAAACATAAGCAAACTTGGCAAGTAGATTACAAGGCCGAAATGTAGTTACAGAATATGATTTTATTGGTTCAGAGTGGCAAATCGGCTCAATAGCGCCCCCTACAAAATTTCGACGAAGCAGCCCTCGCAGTACGTTTGACCTAGATGTATGAAATGTGGTAGGAACATGTATCGCATATGGATTTCAATAAAAGTCTCTTGGGGCTATGCTCTAAACCCAACCGGAAGTCACCTACTTTGCATTTCTTCTGAATTTCTAGTGTCGTTTTTGTCATTTCCAGGCGCTGCACTTTAACGAACTCCTCCTAGGGAATTAATCAGATCAACTTCAAATTTGGTCGGTACAGTCTAAAGACCTTTGTGATGAAAAGTTACTCAAAGCTTGTTGTTTCGTGAAAAGCTGTTGCCGTGGCGACGGAATTTCGATCCTTCGCCATGAACGAATAAACTGATGTAACTCGACTCCACATCATCAGATCTTTACCAGATTTCACGTGTTTGATTAGACTCCAGGCCTGAAGACATATGAAGGCCAATTTTGAATCATAGTCATAGCGCCACCTACTGGTAACAGGAAGTTAAAGTCTTGATACTTTGGCTTGTTTCTCTTAGTAGGTAAATCAAATCAATATCAAATTTGTTCGACACAAATAGTTCATAATGCCAGATCATGAAGCTTTTGATGTTTCGTCGAACGCCGTTGCCGTGGCGATGCAGTCTTCGCCGTTAACAACGAAGGTCATTTTGAGAGGCTAAAAATGCTCGAAACATAAACAAACTTGGCATACACATTTAAAGCCCAAAATGTAGTTATAATATGATTTTATTGGTTCAGAGTGGCAAATCGGCTCAATAGCGCCCCCTACAAAATTTCAACGAAGCAGCCCTCGCAGTACGTTTCACCTAGATGTATGAAATTTGGTAGGAACATGTATCACATATGGACTGAAATAAAAGTATGTTGGGGCCATGCTCTGAACCTGCATGCAGTGTCTGACGGTCACAGAACTGAATGGCAGCATCAACCAGAGTCCTCGCGCCGTCCGACGGTCGCGGACGTTCTCGGCCGCGCAGGCCGGAGTCCCGCCGGCACTCCGACCTGCATGCACCCCGACGTGCATATAGCGAGGGCCCGCTCATCGCTGCTCGCAGCTTTAATTAGGGCCCGAGCACCGACGTAGTCGGAGCGGAGGACCTATTGAATTTCGAATGTTTATTATTAGGGCCCGAGCACCGACGTAGTCGGAGCGGAGGACCTATTGAATTTCGAATGTTTATTATTAGGGCCCGAGCACCGACGTAGTCGGAGCGGAGGACCTATTGAATTTCGAATGTTTATTATTATTATTAGGGCCCGAGCACCGACGTAGTCGGAGCGGAGGACCTATTGAATTTCGAATGTTTATTATTCTTATTCTTATTCTTATTATTATTATTTTACCAGTTTGATGGCAAAAAGGAGGTGCTTGGGATATTGGGAAGTCTGTGAAATTTGGCACGCAAGCCAGAATTTGCGAAAATTGCAGTCTGATTGGGGTGTCCAGCTGCGGTATGAAATATTGGCTCGCTAGCGCCCCCTATTGAGTAGCCCCAACATCAGGATTCACCCAGCTGTATGAAATTTGGTAGGTATGTGGAACGTGATGAGACGCACAAAAATTCCTCTTGGCCGTTTTCTCTAAACCAAACAGGAAGTCGGCCATTTTTGCTTTTATGACGTTTTTTGACCGTTTCAAGGCGTCATACTTTAACGAACTCCTCCCAGAGATTTGACCCGATTGACTTCAGATTCGGCGAGTCTGCTCTTGAGACCTTGGCAGTGAAAAGTTACTCAAAGATCAAAAAGTTATCGAACTATGTGGCCGTGGCGTGGCGTCAAAGAAACACCATTCGCCACGAAACAGGAAGTTGTTGTAACTTGGCCGTACATTGTCGAATCTGCTCCAAATCTCTCATATGTCATAACATCCTGACCCGGAACACATCTATATGATAATTTAGAATCATAGTGATAGCGCCACCTAGTGGCAACCGGAAGTTGTAGGCTGCGTACTTTGACATCCTGCTCCTCACAGATTAATCAGATCCCTCTCAAATGTTGTCAAACAAGCCTTAAGACCTTGATAATGCTTCGTTGTGAAGATTGTAAGAAGTTACTGAAGGGCGGCGACGTGGCGGCTCGGCGAATTTCGATCCTTCGCCATGAACGAATAAACTGATGTATCTCGACTCCACATCATCAGATCTTTCCCAGATTTCACGTGTTTGATTAGACTCCAGGCCTGAAGACATCTGCAGGCCAATTTTGAATCATAGTCATAGCGCCACCTACTGGTAACAGGAAGTTAAAGTCTTTATACTTTGGCTTGTTTCTCTTAGTAGGTAAATCAAATCAATATCAAATTTGTTCCACACAAATAGAAGAAGTTCATAATGCCAGATCATGAAGCTTTTGATGTTTCGTCGAACGCCGTTGCCGTGGCGATGCAGTCTTCGCCGTGAACAACGAAGGTCATTTTGAGAGGCTAAAAATGCTCGAAACATAAGCAAACTTGGCATACACATTTAAAGCCCGAAATGTAGTTGTATAATATGATTTTATTGGTTCAGAGTGGCAAATCGGCTCAATAGCGCCCCCTACAAAATTTCGACGAAGCAGCCCTCGCAGTACGTTTGACCTAGATGTATGAAATTTGGTGGGAACATGTATCACATATGGACTTAAATAAAAGTCTCTTGGGGCCATGCTCTAAACCTGCATGCAGTGTCTGACGGTCACAGAACTAAATGGCAGCATCAGCCAGAGTCCTCGCGCCGTCCGACGGTCGCGGACGTTCTCGGCCGCGCAGGCCGGAGTCCCGCTGGCACTCCGACGTGCATGCACCCCGACGTGCATATAGCGAGGGCCCGCCCATCGCTGCTCGCAGCTTTAATTCTTATTATTATTAGGGCCCGAGCACCGACGTAGTCGGAGCGGAGGACCTATTGAAACCGTAATGTTTATTCTTATTATTATTCTTCTTCTTCCGCTTTCATGGCAAAAAGGAGGTGCTTGGCATATTGGGAATGTTGTGAAATTTGGCACGCAAGCCAGAATTTGCGAAAATAGCAGTCTGATTGGGGTGTCCAGCTGCGGTATGAAATATTGGCTCGCTAGCGCCCCCTATTGAGTAGCCCCAACCTCAGGATTCACCCAGCTGTATGAAATTTGGTAGGTATGTGGAACGTGATGAGACGCACAAAAAATCCTCTTGGCCGTTTTCTCTAAACCAAACAGGAAGTCGGCCATTTATGCTTTTATGACGTTTTTTGACCGTTTCAAGGCGTCATACTTTAACGAACTCCTCCCAGAGATTTGACCCGATTGACTTCAGAGTCGGCTAGTCTGCTCTTGAGACCTTGGCAGTGAAAAGTTACTCAAAGATCAAAAAGTTATCGAACTATGTGGCCGTGGCGTGGCGTCAAAGAAACACCATTCGCCACGAAACAGGAAGTTGTTGTAACTCGGCCGTACATTGTCGAATCTGCTCCAAATCTGTCATATGTCATAACATCCTGACCGGGAACACATCTGTATGATAATTTAGAATCATAGTGATAGCGCCACCTAGTGGCAACCGGAAGTTGTACGCTGCGTACTTTGACATCCTGCTCCTCACAGATTCATCAGATCCCTCTCAAATCTTGTCAAACAAGCCTTAAGACCTTGATAATGCTTCATTGTGAAGATTGCAAGAAGTTACTGAAGGGCGGCGACGTGGCGGCTCGGCGAATTTCGATCCTTCGCCATGAACGAATAAACTGATGTATCTCGACTCCACATCATCAGATCTTTACCAGATTGCACATGCTTGATTAGACTCCAGGCCTGAAGACATCTGCAGGCCAATTTTGAATCATAGTCATAGCGCCACCTACTGGTAACAGGAAGTTAAAGTCTTTATACTTTGGCTTGTTTCTCTTAGTAGGTAAATCAAATCAATATCAAATTTCTTCCACACAAATACAAGAAGTTCATAATGCCAGATCATGAAGATTTTGATGTTCCGTCGAACGCCGTTGCCGTGGCGATGCAGTCTTCGCCGTGAACAACGAAGGTCATTTTGAGAGGCTAAAAATGCTCGAAACATAAGCAAACTTGGCAAGTAGATTACAAGGCCGAAATGTAGTTATGGAATATGATTTTATTGGTTCAGAGTGGCAAATCGACTCAATAGCGCCCCCTACAAAATTTCAACGAAGCAGCCCTCGCAGTACGTTTGACCTAGATGTATGAAATGTGGTAGGAACATGTATCGCATAAGAACTTCAATAAAAGTCTCTTGGGGCCATGCTCTAAACCCAACCGGAAGTCAGCCATTTTGCATTTTTTATGAATTTCTCATGTCGTTTTTGTCATTTCCAGGCGCTGCACTTTAACGAACTCCTCCTAGGGAATTCATCAGATCAACTTCAAATTTGGTCGGTACAGTCTAAAGACCTTTGTGATGAAAAGTTACTCAAAGCTTGTTGTTTCGTGAAAAGCTGTTGCCGTGGCGACGGAATTTCGATCCTTCGCCATGAACGAATAAACTGATGTAACTCGACTCCACATCATCAGATCTTTACCAGATTTCACGTGTTTGATTAGACTCCAGGCCTGAAGACATCTGTAGGCCAATTTTGAATCATAGTCATAGCGCCACCTACTGGTAACAGGAAGTTAAAGTCTTGATACTTTGGCTTGTTTCTCTTAGTAGGTCAATCAAATCAATATCAAATTTGTTCCACACAAATAGTTCATAATGCCAGATCATGAAGCTTTTGATGTTTCGTCGAACGCCGTTGCCGTGGCGATGCAGTCTTCGCCGTGAACAACGAAGGTCATTTTGAGAGGCTAAAAATGCTCGAAACATAAGCAAACTTGGCAAGTAGATTACAAGGCCGAAATGTAGTTATAGAATATGATTTTATTGGTTCAGAGTGGCAAATCGGCTCAATAGCGCCCCCTACAAAATTTCAACGAAGCAGCCCTCGCAGTACGTTTGACCTAGATGTATGAAATGTGGTAGGAACATGTATCGCATATGGACTTCAATAAAAGTCTCTTGGGGCTATGCTCTAAACCCAACCGGAAGTCAGCCATTTTGCATTTTTTATGAATTTCTCATGTCGTTTTTGTCATTTCCAGGCGCTGCACTTTAACGAACTCCTCCTAGGGAATTCATCAGATCAACTTCAAATTTGGTCGGTACAGTCTAAAGACCTTTGTGATGAAAAGTTACTCAAAGCTTGTTGTTTCGTGAAAAGCTGTTGCCGTGGCGACGGAATTTCGATCCTTCGCCATAAATGAATAAACTGATGTAACTCGACTCCACATCATCAGATCTTTACCAGATTTCACGTGTTTGATTAGACTCCAGGCCTGAAGACATATGCAGGCCAATTTTGAATCATAGTCATAGCGCCACCTACTGGTAACAGGAAGTTAAAGTCTTGATACTTTGGCTTGTTTCTCTTAGTAGGTAAATCAAATCAATATCAAATTTGTTCCACACAAATAGTTCATAATGCCAGATCATGAAGCTTTTGATGTTTCGTCGAACGCCGTTGCCGTGGCGATGCAGTCTTCGCCGTTAACAACGAAGGTCATTTTGAGAGGCTACAAATGCTCGAAACATAAGCAAACTTGGCATACACATTTAAAGCCCAAAATGTAGTTGTATAATATGATGTTATTGGTTCAGAGTGGCAAATCGGCTCAATAGCGCCCCCTACAAAATTTCAACGAAGCAGCCCTCGCAGTACGTTTCACCTAGATGTATGAAATTTGGTAGGAACATGTATCACATATGGACTTAAATAAAAGTATATTGGGGCCATGCTCTGAACCTGCATGCAGTGTCTGACGGTCACGGAACTGAATGACAGCATCAACCAGAGTCCTCGCGCCGTCCGACGGTCGCGGACGTTCTCGGCCGCGCTGGCCGGAGTCCCGCCGCCACCCCGACGTGCATGCACCCCGACGTGCATATTGCGAGGGCCCGCCCATCGCTGCTCGCAGCTTTAATTATTATTATTATTCTTCTTCTTCCACTTTCATGGCAAAAAGGAGGTGCTTGGGATATTGGGAATGTTGTGAAATTTGGCACGCAAGCCAGAATTTGCGAAAATTGCAGTCTGATTGGGGTGTCCAGCTGCAGTATGAAATATTGGCTCGCTAGCGCCCCCTATTGAGTAGCCCCAACATCAGGATTCACCCAGCTGTATGAAAGTTGGTAGTTATGTGGAACGTGATGAGACGCACCAAAAATCCTCTTGGCCGTTTTCTCTAAACCAAACAGGAAGTCGGCCATTTTTGCTTTTATGACGTTTTTTGACCGTTTCAAGGCGTCATACTTTAACGAACTCCTCCCAGAGATTTGACCTGATTGACTTCAGATTCGGCTAGTCTGCTCTTGAGACCTTGGCAGTGAAAAGTTACTCAAATATCAAAAAGTTATCGAACTATGTGGCCGTGGCGTGGCGTCAAAGAAACACCATTCGCCACGAAACAGGAAGTTGTTGTAACTCGGCCGTACATTGTCGAATCTGCTCCAAATCTCTCATATGTCATAACATCCTGACCCGGAACACATCTATATGATAATTTAGAATCATAGTGATAGCGCCACCTAGTGGCAACCGGAAGTTGTACGCTGCGTACTTTGACATCCTGCTCCTCACAGATTAATCAGATCCCTCTCAAATGTTGTCAAACAAGCCTTAAGACCTTGATAATGCTTCGTTGTGAAGATTGTAAGAAGTTACTGAAGGGCGGCGACGTGGCGGCTCGGCGAATTTCGATCCTTCGCCATGAACGAATAAACTGATGTATCTCGACTCCACATCATCAGATCTTTACCAGATTTCACATGCTTGATTAGACTCCAGGCCTGAAGACATCTGCAGGCCAATTTTGAATCATAGTCATAGCGCCACCTACTGGTAACAGGAAGTTAAAGTCTTGATACTTTGGCTTGTTTCTCTCAGTAGGTAAATCAAATCAATATCAAATTTGTTCCACACAAATACAAGAAGTTCATAATGCCAGATCATGAAGTTTTTGATGTTTCGTCGAACGCCGTTGCCGTGGCGATGCAGTCTTCGCCGTTAACAACGAAGGTCATTTTGACAGGCTAAACATGCTCGAAACATAAGCAAACTTGGCAAGTAGATTACAAGGCCGAAATGTAGTTAGGGAATATGATTTTATTGGTTCTGAGTGGCAAATCGGCTCAATAGCGCCCCCTACAAAATTTCGACGAAGGAGCCCTCGCAGTACGTTTGACCTAGATGTATGAAATTTGGTGGGAACATGTATCACATATGGACTTAAATAAAAGTATATTGGGGCCATGCTCTAAACCTGCATGCAGTGTCTGACGGTCACAGAACTAAATGGCAGCATCAGCCAGAGTCCTCGCGCCGTCCGACGGTCGCGGACGTTCTCGGCCGCGCAGGCCGGAGTCCCGCCGGCACCCCGACGTGCATATTGCGAGGGCCCGCCCATCGCTGCTCGCAGCTTTAATTAGGGCCCGAGCACCGACGTAGTCGGAGCGGAGGACCTATTGAATTTCGAATGTTTATTATTAGGGCCCGAGCACCGACGTAGTCGGAGCGGAGGACCTATTGAATTTCGAATGTTTATTATTCTTATTATTATTATTTTATGTGTTTCGTCGCAAAAAGGAGGTGCTTGGGATATTGGGAAGTTTGTGAAATTTGGCAAGCAAGCCAGAATTTGCGAAAATTGCAGTCTGATTGGGGTGCCCAGCTGCGGTATGAAATATTGGCTCGCTAGCGCCCCCTATTGAGTAGCCCCAACATCAGGTTTCACCCAGCTGAATGAAAGTTGGTAGGTATGTGGAACGTGATGAGACGCACAAAAAATCCTCTTGGCCGTTTTCTCTAAACCAAACAGGAAGTCGGCCATTTTTGCTTTTATGACGTTTTTTGACCGTTTCAAGGCGTCATACTTTAACGAACTCCTCCCAGAGATTTGACCCGATTGACTTCAGATTCGGCTAGTCTGCTCTTGAGACCTTGGCAGTGAAAAGTTACTCAAAGATCAAAAAGTTATCGAACTATGTGGCCGTGGCGTGGCGTCAAAGAAACACCATTCGCCACGAAACAGGAAGTTGTTGTAACTCGGCCGTACATTGTCGAATCTGCTCAAAATCTCTCATATGTCATAACATCCTGACCCGGAACACATCTATATGATAATTTAGAATCATAGTGATAGCGCCACCTAGTGGCAACCGGAAGTTGTACGCTGCGTACTTTGACATCCTGCTCCTCACAGATTAATCAGATCCCTCTCAAATGTTGTGAGAGAAGTCTTAAGACCTTGATAATGCTTCGTTGTGAAGATTGTAAGAAGTTACTGAAGGGCGGCGACGTGGCGGCTCGGCGAATTTCGATCCTTCGCCATGAACGAATAAACTGATGTATCTCGACTCCACATCATCAGATCTTTACCAGATTTCACATGCTTGATTAGACTCCAGGCCTGAAGACATCTGCAGGCCAATTTCGAATCATAGTAATAGCGCCACCTACTGGTAACAGGAAGTTAAAGTCTTTATACTTTGGCTTGTTTCTCTTAGTAGGTAAATCAAATCAATATCAAATTTGTTCCACACAAATATAAGAAGTTCATAATACCAGATCATGAAGCTTTTGATGTTTCGTCGAACGCCGTTGCCGTGGCGATGCAGTCTTCGCCGTGAACAACGAAGGTCATTTTGAGAGGCTAAAAATGCTCGAAACATAAGCAAACTTGGCAAGTAGATTACAAGGCCGAAATGTAGTTATAGAATATGATTTTATTGGTTCAGAGTGGCAAATCGGCTCAATAGCGCCCCCTACAAAATTTCAACGAAGCAGCCCTCGCAGTACGTTTGACCTAGATGTATGAAATGTGGTAGGAACATGTATCGCATATGGACTTCAATAAAAGTCTCTTGGGGCTATGCTCTAAACCCAACCGGAAGTCAGCCATTTTGCATTTTTTATGAATTTCTCATGTCGTTTTTGTCATTTCCAGGCGCTGCACTTTAACGAACTCCTCCTAGGGAATTCATCAGATCAACTTCAAATTTGGTCGGTACAGTCTAAAGACCTTTGTGATGAAAAGTTACTCAAAGCTTGTTGTTTCGTGAAAAGCTGTTGCCGTGGCGACAGAATTTCGATCCTTCGCCATAAATGAATAAACTGATGTAACTCGACTCCACATCATCAGATCTTTACCCGATTTCACGTGTTTGATTAGACTCCAGGCCTGAAGACATATGCAGGCCAATTTTGAATCATAGTCATAGCGCCACCTACTGGTAACAGGAAGTTAAAGTCTTGATACTTTGGCTTGTTTCTCTTAGTAGGTAAATCAAATCAATATCAAATTTGTTCCACACAAATAGTTCATAATGCCAGATCATGAAGCTTTTGATGTTTCGTCGAACGCCGTTGCCGTGGCGATGCAGTCTTCGCCGTTAACAACGAAGGTCATTTTGAGAGGCTAAAAATGCTCGAAACATAAGCAAACTTGGCATACACATTTAAAGCCCAAAATGTAGTTGTATAATATGATGTTATTGGTTCAGAGTGGCAAATCGGCTCAATAGCGCCCCCTACAAAATTTCAACGAAGCAGCCCTCGCAGTACGTTTCACCTAGATGTATGAAATTTGGTAGGAACATGTATCACATATGGACTTAAATAAAAGTATATTGGGGCCATGCTCTGAACCTGCATGCAGTGTCTGACGGTCACGGAACTGAATGACAGCATCAACCAGAGTCCTCGCGCCGTCCGACGGTCGCGGACGTTCTCGGCCGCGCAGGCCGGAGTCCCGCCGCCACCCCGACGTGCATGCACCCCGACGTGCATATTGCGAGGGCCCGCCCATCGCTGCTCGCAGCTTTAATTATTATTATTATTCTTCTTCTTCCACTTTCATGGCAAAAAGGAGGTGCTTGGGATATTGGGAATGTTGTGAAATTTGGCACGCAAGCCAGAATTTGCGAAAATTGCAGTCTGATTGGGGTGTCCAGCTGCAGTATGAAATATTGGCTCGCTAGCGCCCCCTATTGAGTAGCCCCAACATCAGGATTCACCCAGCTGTATGAAAGTTGGTAGTTATGTGGAACGTGATGAGACGCACCAAAAATCCTCTTGGCCGTTTTCTCTAAACCAAACAGGAAGTCGGCCATTTTTGCTTTTATGACGTTTTTTGACCGTTTCAAGGCGTCATACTTTAACGAACTCCTCCCAGAGATTTGACCCGATTGACTTCAGATTCGGCTAGTCTGCTCTTGAGACCTTGGCAGTGAAAAGTTACTCAAAGATCAAAAAGTTATCGAACTATGTGGCCGTGGCGTGGCGTCAAAGAAACACCATTCGCCACGAAACAGGAAGTTGTTGTAACTCGGCCGTACATTGTCGTATCTGCTCCAAATCTCTCATATGTCATAACATCCTGACCCGGAACACATCTATATGATAATTTAGAATCATAGTGATAGCGCCACCTAGTGGCAACCGGAAGTTGTACGCTGCGTACTTTGACATCCTGCTCCTCACAGATTAATCAGATCCCTCTCAAATGTTGTGAGAGAAGTCTTAAGACCTTGATAATGCTTCGTTGTGAAGATTGTAAGAAGTTACTGAAGGGCGGCGACGTGGCGGCTCGGCGAATTTCGATCCTTCGCCATGAACGAATAAACTGATGTATCTCGACTCCACATCATCAGATCTTTACCAGATTTCACATGCTTGATTAGACTCCAGGCCTGAAGACATCTGCAGGCCAATTTCGAATCATAGTCATAGCGCCACCTACTGGTAACAGGAAGTTAAAGTCTTTATACTTTGGCTTGTTTCTCTTAGTAGGTAAATCAAATCAATATCAAATTTGTTCCACACAAATATAAGAAGTTCATAATACCAGATCATGAAGCTTTTGATGTTTCGTCGAACGCCGTTGCCGTGGCGATGCAGTCTTCGCCGTGAACAACGAAGGTCATTTTGAGAGGCTAAAAATGCTCGAAACATAAGCAAACTTGGCAAGTAGATTACAAGGCCGAAATGTAGTTATAGAATATGATTTTATTGGTTCAGAGTGGCAAATCGGCTCAATAGCGCCCCCTACAAAATTTCAACGAAGCAGCCCTCGCAGTACGTTTGACCTAGATGTATGAAATGTGGTAGGAACATGTATCGCATATGGACTTCAATAAAAGTCTCTTGGGGCTATGCTCTAAACCCAACCGGAAGTCAGCCATTTTGCATTTTTTATGAATTTCTCATGTCGTTTTTGTCATTTCCAGGCGCTGCACTTTAACGAACTCCTCCTAGGGAATTCATCAGATCAACTTCAAATTTGGTCGGTACAGTCTAAAGACCTTTGTGATGAAAAGTTACTCAAAGCTTGTTGTTTCGTGAAAAGCTGTTGCCGTGGCGACGGAATTTCGATCCTTCGCCATAAATGAATAAACTGATGTAACTCGACTCCACATCATCAGATCTTTACCAGATTTCACGTGTTTGATTAGACTCCAGGCCTGAAGACATATGCAGGCCAATTTTGAATCATAGTCATAGCGCCACCTACTGGTAACAGGAAGTTAAAGTCTTGATACTTTGGCTTGTTTCTCTTAGTAGGTAAATCAAATCAATATCAAATTTGTTCCACACAAATAGTTCATAATGCCAGATCATGAAGCTTTTGATGTTTCGTCGAACGCCGTTGCCGTGGCGATGCAGTCTTCGCCGTTAACAACGAAGGTCATTTTGAGAGGCTAAAAATGCTCGAAACATAAGCAAACTTGGCATACACATTTAAAGCCCAAAATGTAGTTGTATAATATGATTTTATTGGTTCAGAGTGGCAAATCGGCTCAATAGCGCCCCCTACAAAATTTCAACGAAGCAGCCCTCGCAGTACGTTTCACCTAGATGTATGAAATTTGGTAGGAACATGTATCACATATGGACTTAAATAAAAGTATATTGGGGCCATGCTCTGAACCTGCATGCAGTGTCTGACGGTCACGGAACTGAATGACAGCATCAACCAGAGTCCTCGCGCCGTCCGACGTCGCGGACGTTCTCGGCCGCGCAGGCCGGAGTCCCGCCGCCACCCCGACGTGCATGCACCCCGACGTGCATATTGCGAGGGCCCGCCCATCGCTGCTCGCAGCTTTAATTAGGGCCCGAGCACCGACGTAGTCGGAGCGGAGGACCTATTGAATTTCGAATGTTTATTATTATTCTTATTATTATTATTATTATTATTTTATGTGTTTCGTCGCAAAAAGGAGGTGCTTGGGATATTGGGAAGTTTGTGAAATTTGGCAAGCAAGCCAGAATTTGCGAAAATTGCAGTCTGATTGGGGTGCCCAGCTGCGGTATGAAATATTGGCTCGCTAGCGCCCCCTATTGAGTAGCCCCAACATCAGGTTTCACCCAGCTGTATGAAAGTTGGTAGGTATGTGGAACGTGATGACACGCACAAAAAATCCTCTTGGCCGTTTTCTCTAAACCAAACAGGAAGTCGGCCATTTTTGCTTTTATGACGTTTTTTGACCGTTTCAAGGCGTCATACTTTAACGAACTCCTCCCAGAGATTTGACCCGATTGACTTCAGATTCGGCTAGTCTGCTCTTGAGACCTTGGCAGTGAAAAGTTACTCAAAGATCAAAAAGTTATCAAACTATGTGGCCGTGGCGTGGCGTCAAAGAAACACCATTCGCCACGAAACAGGAAGTTGTTGTAACTCGGCCGTACATTGTCGAATCTGCTCAAAATCTCTCATATGTCATAACATCCTGACCCGGAACACATCTATATGATAATTTAGAATCATAGTGATAGCGCCACCTAGTGGCAACCGGAAGTTGTACGCTGCGTACTTTGACATCCTGCTTCTCACAGATTAATCAGATCCCTCTCAAATGTTGTGAGAGAAGTCTTAAGACCTTGATAATGCTTCATTGTGAAGATTGTAAGAAGTTACTGAAGGGCGGCGACGTGGCGGCTCGGCGAATTTCGATCCTTCGCCATGAACGAATAAACTGATGTATCTCGACTCCACATCATCAGATCTTTACCAGATTTCACATGCTTGATTAGACTCCAGGCCTGAAGACATCTGCAGGCCAATTTCGAATCATAGTCATAGCGCCACCTACTGGTAACAGGAAGTTAAAGTCTTTATACTTTGGCTTGTTTCTCTCAGTAGGTAAATCAAATCAATATCAAATTTGTTCCACACAAATACAAGAAGTTCATAATACCAGATCATGAAGCTTTTGATGTTTCGTCGAACGCCGTTGCCATGGCGATGCAGTCTTCGCCGTGAACAACGAAGGTCATTTTGAGAGGCTAAAAATGCTCGAAACATAAGCAAACTTGGCAAGTAGATTACAAGGCCGAAATGTAGTTATAGAATATGATTTTATTGGTTCAGAGTGGCAAATCGGCTCAATAGCGCCCCCTACAAAATTTCAACGAAGCAGCCCTCGCAGTACGTTTGACCTAGATGTATGAAATGTGGTAGGAACATGTATCGCATATGGACTTCAATAAAAGTCTCTTGGGGCTATGCTCTAAACCCAACCGGAAGTCAGCCATTTTGCATTTTTTATGAATTTCTCATGTCGTTTTTGTCATTTCCAGGCGCTGCACTTTAACGAACTCCTCCTAGGGAATTCATCAGATCAACTTCAAATTTGGTCGGTACAGTCTAAAGACCTTTGTGATGAAAAGTTACTCAAAGCTTGTTGTTTCGTGAAAAGCTGTTGCCGTGGCGACGGAATTTCGATCCTTCGCCATAAACGAATAAACTGATGTGACTCGACTCCACATCATCAGATCTTTACCAGATTTCACGTGTTTGATTAGACTCCAGGCCTGAAGACATATGCAGGCCAATTTTGAATCATAGTCATAGCGCCACCTACTGGTAACAGGAAGTTAAAGTCTTGATACTTTGGCTTGTTTCTCTTAGTAGGTAAATCAAATCAATATCAAATTTGTTCCACACAAATAGTTCATAATGCCAGATCATGAAGCTTTTGATGTTTCGTCGAACGCCGTTGCCGTGGCGATGCAGTCTTCGCCGTTAACAACGAAGGTCATTTTGAGAGGCTAAAAATGCTCGAAACATAAGCAAACTTGGCATACACATTTAAATCCCAAAATGTAGTTGTATAATATGATTTTATTGGTTCAGAGTGGCAAATCGGCTCAATAGCGCCCCCTACAAAATTTCAACGAAGCAGCCCTCGCAGTACGTTTCACCTAGATGTATGAAATTTGGTAGGAACATGTATCACATATGGACTTAAATAAAAGTATATTGGGGCCATGCTCTGAACGTGCATGCAGTGTCTGACGGTCACGGAACTGAATGACAGCATCAACCAGAGTCCTCGCGCCGTCCGACGGTCGCGGACGTTCTCGGCCGCGCAGGCCGGAGTCCCGCCGCCACCCCGACGTGCATGCACCCCGACGTGCATATTGCGAGGGCCCGCCCATCGCTGCTCGCAGCTTTAATTAGGGCCCGAGCACCGACGTAGTCGGAGCGGAGGACCTATTGAATTTCGAATGTTTATTAGGGCCCGAGCACCGACGTAGTCGGAGCGGAGGACCTATTGAAACCGTAATGTTTATTATTCTTCTTCTTCTTATTTTTAGTGTTTCGGCGCAAAAAGGAGGTGCTTGGGATATTGGGAAGTCTGAGAAATTTGGCACGCAAGCCAGAATTTGCGAAAATTGCAGTCTGATTGGGGTATCCAGCTGCGGTATGAAATATTGGCTCGCTAGCGCCCCCTATTGAGTAGCCCCAACATCAGGATTCACCCAGCTGTATGAAAGTTGGTAGTTATGTGGAACGTGATGAGACGCACCAAACATCCTCTTGCAAGTTTTCTCTAAACCAAACAGGAAGTCGGCCATTTCTACTTTTATGACGTTTTTTGACCGTTTCAAGGCGTCATACTTTAACGAACTCCTCCCAGAGATTTAACCCGATTGACTTCAGATTCAGCTAGTCTGCTCTTGAGACCTTGGTAGTGAAAAGTTACTCAAAGATCAAAAAGTTATCGAACGATGTGGCCGTGGCGTGGCGTCAAAGAAACACCATTCGCCACGAAACAGGAAGTTGTTGTAACTCGGCCGTACATTGTCGAATCTGCTCCAAATCTCTCATATGTCATAACATCCTGACCCGGAACACATCTGTATGATAATTTAGACTCATAGTGATAGCGCCACCTAGTGGCAACCGGAAGTTGTACGCTGCGTACTTTGACATCCTGCTCCTCACAGATTCATCAGATCCCTCTCAAATCTTGTAAAACAAGCCTTAAGACCTTGATAATGCTTCATTGTGAAGATTGTAAGAAGTTACTGAAGGGCGGCGACGTGGCGGCTCGGCGAATTGCGATCCTTCGCCATGAACGAATAAACTGATGTAACTCGACTCCACATCATTAGATCTTTACCAGATTTCACATGCTTGATTAGACTCCAGGCCTGAAGACATCTGCAGGCCAATTTTGAATCATAGTCATAGCGCCACCTACTGGTAACAGGAAGTTAAAGTCTTTATACTTTGGCTTGTTTCTCTTAGTAGGTAAATCAAATCAATATCAAATTTCTTCCACACAAATACAAGAAGTTCATAATGCCAGATCATGAAGCTTTTGATGTTTCGTCGAACGCCGTTGCCGTGGCGATGCAGTCTTCGCCGTTAACAACGAAGGTCATTTTGAGAGGCTAAAAATGCTCGAAACATAAGCAAACTTGGCAAGTAGATTACAAGGCCGAAATGTAGTTACGGAATATGATTTTATTGGTTCAGAGTGGCAAATCGGCTCAATAGCGCCCCCTACAAAATTTCGACGAAGCAGCCCTCGCAGTACGTTTGACCTAGATGTATGAAATGTGGTAGGAACATGTATCGCATATGGACTTCAATAAAAGTCTCTTGGGGCTATGCTCTAAACCCAACCGGAAGTCAGCCATTTTGCATTTTTTATGAATTTCTCATGTCGTTTTTGTCATTTCCAGGCGCTGCACTTTAACGAACTCCTCCTAGGGAATTCATCAGATCAACTTCAAATTTGGTCGGTCCAGTCTAAAGACCTTTGTGATGAAAAGTTACTCAAAGCTTGTTGTTTCGTGAAAAGCTGTTGCCGTGGCGACGGAATTTCGATCCTTCGCCATGAACGAATAAACTGATGTAACTCGACTCCACATCATCAGATCTTTACCAGATTTCACGTGTTTGATTAGACTCCAGGCCTGAAGACATATGCAGGCCAATTTTGAATCATAGTCATAGCGCCACCTACTGGTAACAGGAAGTTAAAGTCTTGATACTTTGGCTTGTTTCTCTTAGTAGGTAAATCAAATCAATATCAAATTTGTTCCACACAAATAGTTCATAATGCCAGATCATGAAACTTTTGATGTTTCGTCGAACGCCGTTGCCGTGGCGATGCAGTCTTCGCCGTTAACAACGAAGGTCATTTTGAGAGGCTAAAAATGCTCGAAACATAAGCAAACTTGGCATACACATTTAAAGCCCAAAATGTAGTTGTATAATATGATTTTATTGGTTCAGAGTGGCAAATCGGCTCAATAGCGCCCCCTACAAAGTTTCAACGAAGCAGCCCTCGCAGTACGTTTCACCTAGATGTATGAAATTTGGTAGGAACATGTATCACATATGGACTTAAATAAAAGTATATTGGGGCCATGCTCTGAACCTGCATGCAGTGTCTGACAGTCACGGAACTGAATGACAGCATCAACCAGAGTCCTCGTGCCGTCCGACGGTCGCGGACGTTCTCGGCCACGCAGGCCGGAGTCCCGCCGGCACCCCGACGTGCATGCACCCCGACGTGCATATTGCGAGGGCCCGCTCATCGCTGCTCGCAGCTTTAATTATTCTTATTATTATTATTATTATTATTTTATGTGTTTCGTCGCAAAAAGGAGGTGCTTGGGATATTGGGAATGTTGTGAAATTTGGCACGCAAGCCAGAATTTGCGAAAATTGCAGTCTGATTGGGGTGTCCAGCTGCGGTATGAAATATTGGCTCGCTAGCGCCCCCTATTGAGTAGCCCCAACATCAGGTTTCACCCAGCTGTATGAAAGTTGGTAGGTATGTGGAACGTGATGAGACGCACCAAAAATCCTCTTGGAAGTTTTCTCTAAACCAAACAGGAAGTCGGCCATTTTTGCTTTTATGACGTTTTTTGACCGTTTCAAGGCGTCATACTTTAACGAACTCCTCCCAGAGATTTGACCCGATTGACTTCAGATTCGGCTAGTCTGCTCTTGAGACCTTGGCAGTGAAAAGTTACTCAAAGATCAAAAAGTTATCGAACTATGTGGCCGTGGCGTGGCGTCAAAGAAACACCATTCGCCACGAAACAGGAAGTTGTTGTAACTCGGCCGTACATTGTCGAATCTGCTCCAAATCTCTCATATGTCATAACATCCTGACCCGGAACACATCTATATGATAATTTAGAATCATAGTGATAGCGCCACCTAGTGGCAACCGGAAGTTGTACGCTGCGTACTTTGACATCCTGCTCCTCACAGATTAATCAGATCCCTCTCAAATGTTGTCAAACAAGCCTTAAGACCTTGATAATGCTTCGTTGTGAAGATTGTAAGAAGTTACTGAAGGGCGGCGACGTGGCGGCTCGGCGAATTTCGATCCTTCGCCATGAACGAATAAACTGATGTAACTCGACTCCACATCATCAGATCTTTACCAGATTTCACGTGTTTGATTAGACTCCAGGCATGAAGACATCTGCAGGCCAATTTTGAATCATAGTCATAGCGCCACCTACTGGTAACAGGAAGTTAAAGTCTTGATACTTTGGCTTGTTTCTCTCAGTAGGTAAATCAAATCAATATCAAATTTCTTCCACACAAATACAAGAAGTTCATAATGCCAGATCATGAAGCTTTTGATGTTCCGTCGAACGCCGTTGCCGTGGCGATGCAGTGTTCGCCGTTAACAACGAAGGTCATTTTGAGAGGCTAAAAATGCTCGAAACATAAGCAAATTTGGCAAGCAGATTACAAGGCCGAAATGTAGTTACAGAATATGATTTTATTGGTTCAGAGTGGCAAATCGGCTCAATAGCGCCCCCTACAAAATTTCGACGAAGCAGCCCTCGCAGTACGTTTGACCTAGATGTATGAAATGTGGTAGGAACATGTATCGCATATGGACTTCAATAAAAGTCTCTTGGGGCAATGCTCTAAACCCAACCGGAAGTCAGCCATTTTGCATTTTTTATGAATTTCTCATGTCGTTTTTGTCATTTCCAGGCGCTGCACTTTAACGAACTCCTCCTAGGGAATTCATCAGATCAACTTCAAATTTGGTCGGTACAGTCTAAAGACCTTTGTGATGAAAAGTTACTCAAAGCTTGTTGTTTCGTGAAAATCTGTTGCCGTGGCGACGCATCCTTCGCCGTTAACAACGAAGGTCATTTTGAGAGGCTAAAAATGCTCGAAACATAACCAAACTTGGCAAGTAGATTACAAGGCCGAAATGTAGTTATGGAATATGATTTTATTGGTTCAGAGTGGCAAATCGGCTCAATAGCGCCCCCTACAAAATTTCAACGAAGCAGCCCTCGCAGTACGTTTCACCTAGATGTATGAAATTTGGTAGGAACATGTATCACATATGGACTTAAATAAAAGTCTCTTGGTGCCATGCTCTGAACCTGCATGCAGTGTCTGATGGTCACGGAACTGAATGACAGCATCAACCAGAGTCCTCGCGCCGTCCGACGGTCGCTGACGTTCTCGGCCGCGCAGGCCGGAGTCCCGCCGGCACCCCGACGTGCATGCACCCCGACGTGCATATTGCGAGGGCCCGCCCATCGCTGCTCGCAGCTTTAATTATTCTTATTATTATTATTATTATTATTTTATGTGTTTCGTCGCAAAAAGGAGGTGCTTGGGATATTGGGAATGTTGTGAAATTTGGCACGCAAGCCAGAATTTGCGAAAATTGCAGTCTGATTGCGGTGTCCAGCTGCGGTATGAAATATTGGCTCGCTAGCGCCCCCTATTGAGTAGCCCCAACATCAGGTTTCACCCAGCTGTATGAAATTTTGTCGGTATGTGGAACGTGATGAGACGCACAAAAAATCCTCTTGGCCGTTTTCTCTAAACCAAACAGGAAGTCGGCCATTTTTACTTTTATGACGTTTTTTGACCGTTTCAAGGCGTCATACTTTAACGAACTCCTCCCAGAGATTTGACCCGATTGACTTCAGATTCGGCTCGTCTGCTCTTGAGACCTTGACAGTGAAAAGTTACTCAAAGATCAAAAAGTTATCGAACTATGTGGCCGTGGCGTGGCGTCAAAGAAACACCATTCGCCACGAAACAGGAAGTTGTTGTAACTCGGCCGTATATTGTCGAATCTGCTCCAAATCTCTCATATGTCATAACATCCTGACCCGGAACACATCTATATGATAATTTAGAATCATAGTGATAGCGCCACCTAGTGGCAACCGGAAGTTGTACGCTGCGTACTTTGACATCCTGCTCCTCACAGATTAATCAGATCCCTCTCAAATGTTGTCAAACAAGCCTTAAGACCTTGATAATGCTTCGTTGTGAAGATTGTAAGAAGTTACTGAAGGGCGGCGACGTGGCGGCTCGGCGAATTTCGATCCTTCGCCATGAACGAATAAACTGATGTATCTCGACTCCACATCATCAGATCTTTACCAGATTTCACATGTTTGATTAGACTCCAGGCCTGAAGACATCTGCAGGCCAATTTTGAATCATAGTCATAGCGCCACCTACTGGTAACAGGAAGTTAAAGTCTTGATACTTTGGCTTGTTTCTCTCAGTAGGTAAATCAAATCAATATCAAATTTGTTCCACATAAATACAAGAAATTCATAATGCCAGATCATGAAGTTCTTGATGTTTCGTCGAACGCCGTTGCCGTGGCGATGCAGTCTTCGCCGTTAACAACGAAGGTAATTTTGACAGGCTAAAAATGCTCGAAACATAAGCAAACTTGGCAAGTAGATTACAAGGCCGAAATGTAGTTAGGGAATATGATTTTATTGGTTCAGAGTGGCAAATCGGCTCAATAGCGCCCCCTACAAAATTTCGACGAAGCAGCCCTCGCAGTACGTTTGACCTAGATGTATGAAATTTGGTGGGAACATGTATCACATATGGACTTAAATAAAAGTATATTGGGGCCATGCTCTAAACCTGCATGCAGTGTCTGACGGTCACAGAACTAAATGGCAGCATCAGCCAGAGTCCTCGCGCCGTCCGACGGTCGCGGACGTTCTCGGCCGCGCAGGCCGGAGTCCCGCCGGCACCCCGACGTGCATATTGCGAGGGCCCGCCCATCGCTGCTCGCAGCTTTAATTCTTATTATTATTATTATTATTTTATGTGTTTCGTCGCAAAAAGGAGGTGCTTGGGATATTGGGAAGTTTGTGAAATTTGGCAAGCAAGCCAGAATTTGCGAAAATTGCAGTCTGATTGGGGTGCCCAGCTGCGGTATGAAATATTGGCTCGCTAGCGCCCCCTATTGAGTAGCCCCAACATCAGGTTTCACCCAGCTGTATGAAAGTTGGTAGGTATGTGGAACGTGATGAGACGCACAAAAAATCCTCTTGGCCGTTTTCTCTAAACCAAACAGGAAGTCGGCCATTTTTGCTTTTATGACGTTTTTTGACCGTTTCAAGGCGTCATACTTTAACGAACTCCTCCCAGAGATTTGACCCGATTGACTTCAGATTCGGCTAGTCTGCTCTTGAGACCTTGGCAGTGAAAAGTTACTCAAAGATCAAAAAGTTATCAAACTATGTGGCCGTGGCGTGGCGTCAAAGAAACACCATTCGCCACGAAACAGGAAGTTGTTGTAACTCGGCCGTACATTGTCGAATCTGCTCCAAATCTCTCATATGTCATAACATCCTGACCCGGAACACATCTGTATGATAATTTAGAATCATAGTGATAGCGCCACCTAGTGGCAACCGGAAGTTGTAGGCTGCGTACTTTGACATCCTGCTCCTCACAGATTAATCAGATCCCTCTCAAATGTTGTCAAACAAGCCTTAAGACCTTGATAATGCTTCGTTGTGAAGATTGTAAGAAGTTACTGAAGGGCGGCGACATGGCGGCTCGGCGAATTTCGATCCTTCGCCATGAACGAATAAACTGATGTATCTCGACTCCACATCATCAGATCTTTCCCAGATTTCACGTGTTTGATTAGACTCCAGGCCTGAAGACATCTGCAGGCCAATTTTGAATCATAGTCATAGCGCCACCTACTGGTAACAGGAAGTTAAAGTCTTTATACTTTGGCTTGTTTCTCTTAGTAGGTAAATCAAATCAATATCAAATTTGTTCCACACAAATACAAGAAGTTCATAATGCCAGATCATGAAGCTTTTGATGTTTCGTCGAACGCCGTTGCCGTGGCGATACAGTCTTCGCCGTTAACAACGAAGGTCATTTTGAGAGGCTAAAAATGCTCGAAACATAAGCAAACTTGGCAAGTAGATTACAAGGCCGAAATGTAGTTATGGACTATGATTGTATTGGCTCAGAGTGGCAAATCGGCTCAATAGCGCCCCCTACAAAATTTTGACGAAGCAGCCCTCGCAGTACGTTTGACCTAGATGTATGAAATGTGGTAGGAACATGTATCACATATGGACTTAACTAAAAGTAGATTGGGGCCATGCTCTGAACCTGCATGCAGTGTCTGACGGTGACAGAACTGAATGGCAGCATCAGCCATAGTCCTCGCGCCGTCCGACGGTCGCGGACGTTCTCGGCCACGCAGGCCGGAGTCCCGCCGGCACCCCGACGTGCATATTGCGAGGGCCCGCCCATCGCTGCTCGCAGCTTTAATTCTTATTATTAGGGCCCGAGCACCGACGTAGTCGGAGCGGAGGACCTATTGAATTTCGAATGTTTATTATTATTCTTCTTCTTCCGCTTTCATGGCAAAAAGGAGGTGCTTGGGATATTGGGAATGTTGTGAAATTTGACACGCAAGCCAGAATTTGCGAAAATTGCAGTCTGATTGGGGTGTCCAGCTGCGGTATGAAATATTGGCTCGCTAGCGCCCCCTATTGAGTAGCCCCAACATCAGGTTTCACCCAGCTGTATGAAAGTTGGTAGGTATGTGGAACGTGATGAGACGCACCAAAAATCCTCTTGGAAGTTTTCTCTAAACCAAACAGGAAGTCGTCCATTTTTGCATTTATGACGTTTTTTGACCGTTTCAAGGCGTCATACTTTAACGAACTCCTCCCAGAGATTTGACCCGATTGACTTCAGATTCGGCTAGTCTGCTCTTGAGACCTTGGCAGTGAAAAGTTACTCAAAGATCAAAAAGTTATCGAACTATGTGGCCGTGGCGTGGCGTCAAAGAAACACCATTCGCCACGAAACAGGAAGTTGTTGTAACTCGGCCGTACATTGTCGAATCTGCTCAAAATCTCTCATATGTCATAACATCCTGACCCGGAACACATCTATATGATAATTTAGAATCATAGTGATAGCGCCACCTAGTGGCAACCGGAAGTTGTACGCTGCGTACTTTGACATCCTGCTCCTCACAGATTAATCAGATCCCTCTCAAATGTTGTCAAACAAGCCTTAAGACCTTGATAATGCTTCATTGTGAAGATTGTAAGAAGTTACTGAAGGGCGGCGACGTGGCGGCTCGGCGAATTTCGATCCTTCGCCATGAACGAATAAACTGATGTAACTCGACTCCACGTTATCAGATCTTTGCCAGATTTCACGTGTTTGATTAGACTCCAGGCCTGAAGACATATCCAGTCCAATTTTGAATCATAGTCATAGCGCCACCTACTGGTAACAGGAAGTTAAAGTCTTTATACTTTGGCTTGTTTCTCTTAGTAGGTAAATCAAATCAATATCAAATTTCTTCCACACAAATACAAGAAGTTCATAATGCCAGATCAAGAAGCTTTTGATGTTTCGTCGAACGCCGTTTCCGTGGCGATGCAGTCTTCGCCGTTAACAACGAAGGTCATTTTGAGAGGCTAAAAATGCTCGAAACATAAGCAAACTTGGCAAGTAGATTACAAGGCCGAAATGTAGTTACAGAATCTGATTTTATTGGTTCAGAGTGCCAAATCGGCTCAATAGCGCCACCTACAAAATTTCGACGAAGCAGCCCTCGCAGTACGTTTGACCTAGATGTATGAACTGTGGTAGGAACATGTATCGCATATGGACTTCAATAAAAGTCTATTTGGGCTATGCTCTAAACCCAACCGGAAGTCAGCCATTTTGCATTTTTTATGAATTTCTCATGTCGTTTTTGTCATTTCCAGGCGCTGCACTTTAACGAACTCCTCCTAGGGAATTCATCAGATCAACTTCAAATTTGGTCGGTACAGTGTAAAGACCTTTGTGATGAAAAGTTACTCAAAGCTTGTTGTTTCGTGAAAAGCTGTTGCCGTGGCGACGCATCCTTCGCCGTTAACAACGAAGGTCATTTTGAGAGGCTAAAAATGGTCGAAACATAACCAAACTTGGCAAGTAGATTACAAGGCCGAAATGTAGTTATGGAATATGATTTTATTGGTTCAGAGTGGCAAATCGGCTCAATAGCGCCCCCTACAAAATTTCAACGAAGCAGCCCTCGCAGTACGTTTCACCTAGATGTATGAAATTTGGTAGGAACATGTATCACATATGGACTTAAATAAAAGTCTCTTGGGGCCATGCTCTGAACCTGCATGCAGTGTCTAACGGTCACGGAACTGAATGTCAGCATCAACCAGAGTCCTCGCGCCGTCCGACGGTCGCTGACGTTCTCGGCCGCGCAGGCCGGAGTCCCGCCGGCACCCCGACGTGCATGCACGCCGACGTGCATATTGCGAGGGCCCGCTCATCGCTGCTCGCAGCTTTAATTAGGGCCCGAGCACCGACGTAGTCGGAGCGGAGGACCTATTGAATTTCGAATGTTTATTATTATTATTATTATTATTTTACCAGTTTGATGTCAAAAAGGAGGTGCTTGGGATATTGGGAATGTTGTGAAATTTGGCACGCAAGCCAGAATTTGCGAAAATTGCAGTCTGATTGGGGTGTCCAGCTGCGGTATGAAATATTGGCTCGCTAGCGCCCCCTATTGAGTAGCCCCAACATCAGGATTCACCCAGCTGTATGAAATTTGGTCGGTATGTGGAACGTGATGAGACGCACAAAAAATCCTCTTGGCCGTTTTCTCTAAACCAAACAGGAAGTCGGCCATTTTTGCTTTTATGACGTTTTTTGACCGTTTCAAGGCGTCATACTTTAACGAACTCCTCCCAGAGATTTGACCCGATTGACTTCAGATTCGGCTAGTCTGCTCTTGAGACCTTGGCAGTGAAAAGATACTCAAAGATCAAAAAGTTATCGAACTATGTGGCCGTGGCGTGGCGTCAAAGAAACACCATTCGCCACGAAACAGGAAGTTGTTGTAACTCGGCCGTACATTGTCGAATCTGCTCAAAGTCTCTCATATGTCATAACATCCTGACCCGGAACACATCTATATGATCATTTTGAATCAAACTGATAGCGCCACCTAGTGGCAACCGGAAGTTGTACGCTGCGTACTTTGACATCCTGCTCCTAACAGATTAATCAGATCCCTCTCAAATGTTGTCATACAAGCCTTAAGACCTTGATAATGCTTCATTGTGAAAATTGTAAGAAGTTACTGAAGGGCGGCGACGTGGCGGCTCGGCGAATTTCGATCCTTCGCCATGAACGAATAAACTGATGTATCTCGACTCCACATCATCAGATCTTTACCAGATTTCACATGCTTGATTAGACTCCAGGCCTGAAGACATCTGCAGGCCAATTTCGAATCATCGTCATAGCGCCACCTACTGGTAACAGGAAGTTAAAGTCTTTATACTTTGGCTTGTTTCTCTTAGTAGGTAAATCAAATCAATATCAAATTTGTTCCACACAAATACAAGAAGTTCATAATGCCAGATCATGAAGCTTTTGATGTTTCGTCGAACGCCGTTGCCGTGGCGATGCAGTCTTCGCCGTGAACAACGAAGGTCATTTTGAGAGGCTAAAAATGCTCGAAACATAAGCAAACTTGGCAAGTAGATTACAAGGCCGAAATGTAGTTACAGAATCTGATTTTATTGGTTCAGAGTGGCAAATCGGCGCAATAGCGCCCCCTACAAAATTTCGACGAAGCAGCCCTCGCAGTACGTTTGACCTAGATGTATGAAATGTGGTAGGAACATGTATCGCATATGGACTTCAATAAAAGTCTCTTGGGGCTATGCTCTAAACCCAACCGGAAGTCAGCCATTTTGCATTTTTTATGAATTTCTCATGTCGTTTTTGTCATTTCCAGGCGCTGCACTTTAACGAACTCCTCCTAGGGAATTCATCAGATCAACTTCAAATTTGGTCGGTACAGTCTAAAGACCTTTGTGATGAAAAGTTACTCAAAGCTTGTTATTTCGTGAAAAGCTGTTGCCGTGGCGACGGAATTTCGATCCTTCGCCATGAACGAATAAACTGATGTAACTCGACTCCACATCATCAGATCTTTACCAGATTTCACGTGTTTGATTAGACTCCAGGCCTGAAGACATATGCAGGCCAATTTTGAATCATAGTCATAGCGCCACCTACTGGTAACAGGAAGTTAAAGTCTTGATACTTTGGCTTGTTTCTCTTAGTAGGTAAATCAAATCAATATCAAATTTGTTCCACACAAATAGTTCATAATGCCAGATCATGAAGCTTTTGATGTTTCGTCGAACGCCGTTGCCATGGCGATGCAGTCTTCGCCGTTAACAACGAAGGTCATTTTGAGAGGCTAAAAATGCTCGAAACATAAGCAAACTTGGCATACACATTTAAAGCCCAAAATGTAGTTGTATAATATGATTTTATTGGTTCAGAGTGGCAAATCGGCTCAATAGCGCCCCCTACAAAATTTCAACGAAGCAGCCCTCGCAGTACGTTTCACCTAGATGTATGAAATTTGGTCGGAACATGTATCACATATGGACTTAAATAAACGTATATTGGGGCCATGCTCTGAACCTGCATGCAGTGTCTGACGGTCACGGAACTGAATGACAGCATCAACCAGAGTCCTCGCGCCGTCCGACGGTCGCGGACGTTCTCGGCCGCGCAGGCCGGAGTCCCGCCGGCACCCCGACGTGCATGCACCCCGACATGCATATTGCGAGGGCCCGCTCATCGCTGCTCGCAGCTTTAATTAGGGCCCGAGCACCGACGTAGTCGGAGCGGAGGACCTATTGAAACCGTAATGTTTATTCTTCTTATTAGGGCCCGAGCACCGACGTAGTCGGAGCGGAGGACCTATTGAATTTCGAATGTTTATTATTCTTCTTCTTCTTCCGCTTTCATGGCAAAAAGGAGGTGCTTGGGATATTGGGAATGTTGTGAAATTTGGCACGCAAGCCAGAATTTGCGAAAATTGCAGTCTGATTGGGGTGTCCAGCTGCGGTATGAAATATTGGCTCGCTAGCGCCCCCTATTGAGTAGCCCCAACATCAGGATTCACCCAGCTGTATGAAATTTGGTAGGTATGTGGAACGTGATGAGACGCACAAAAAATCCTCTTGGCCGTTTTCTCTAAACCAAACAGGAAGTCGGCCATTTTTGCTTTTATGACGTTTTTTGACCGTTTCAAGGCGTCATACTTTAACGAACTCCTCCCAGAGATTTGACCCGATTGACTTCAGATTCGGCTAGTCTGCTCTTGAGACCTTGGCAGTGAAAAGTTACTCAAAGATCAAAAAGTTATCGAACTATGTGGCCGTGGCGTGGCGTCAAAGAAACACCATTCGCCACGAAACAGGAAGTTGTTGTAACTCGGCCGTACATTGTCGAATCTGCTCAAAGTCTCTCATATGTCATAACATCCTGACCCGGAACACATCTATATGATAATTTTGAATCAAACTGATAGCGCCACCTAGTGGCAACCGGAAGTTGTACGCTGCGTACTTTGACATCCTGCTCCTAACAGATTAATCAGATCCCTCTCAAATGTTGTCATACAAGCCTTAAGACCTTGATAATGCTTCATTGTGAAAATTGTAAGAAGTTACTGAAGGGCGGCGACGTGGCGGCTCGGCGAATTTCGATCCTTCGCCATGAACGAATAAACTGATGTAACTCGACTCCACATCATCAGATCTTTGCCAGATTTCACGTGTTTGATTAGACTCCAAGCCTGAAGACATATGCAGGCCAATTTTGAATCATAGTCATAGCGCCACCTACTGGTAACAGGAAGTTAAAGTCTTTATACTTTGGCTTGTTTCTCTTAGTAGGTAAATCAAATCAATATCAAATTTCTTCCACACAAATACAAGAAGTTGATAATGCCAGATCATGAAGCTTTTGATGTTTCGTCGAACGCCGTTGCCGTGGCGATGCAGTCTTCGCCGTTAACAACGAAGGTCATTTTGAGAGGCTAAAAATGCTCGAAACATAAGCAAACTTGGCAAGTAGATTATAAGGCCGAAATGTAGTTACAGAATCTGATTTTATTGGTTCAGAGTGCCAAATCGGCTCAATAGCGCCCCCTACAAAATTTCGACGAAGCAGCCCTCGCAGTACGTTTGACCTAGATGTATGAAATGTGGTAGGAACATGTATCGCATATGGACTTCAATAAAAGTCTCTTGGGGCTATGCTCTAAACCCAACCGGAAGTCAGCCATTTTGCATTTGTTATGAATTTCTCATGTCGTTTTTGTCATTTCCAGGCGCTGCACTTTAACGAACTCCTCCTAGGGAATTCATCAGATCAACTTCAAATTTGGTCGGTACAGTCTAAAGACCTTTGTGATGAAAAGTTACTCAAAGTTTGTTGTTTCGTGAAAAGCTGTTGCCGTGGCGACGGAATTTCGATCCTTCGCCATGAACGAATAAACTGATGTAACTCGACTCCACATCATCAGATCTTTACCAGATTTCACGTGTTTGATTAGACTCCAGGCCTGAAGACATATGCAGGCCAATTTTGAATCATAGTCATAGCGCCACCTACTGGTAACAGGAAGTTAAAGTCTTGATACTTTGGCTTGTTTCTCTTAGTAGGTAAATCAAATCAATATCAAATTTGTTCCACACAAATAGTTCATAATGCCAGATCATGAAGCTTTTGATGTTTCGTTGAACGCCGTTGCCGTGGCGATGCAGTCTTCGCCGTTAACAACGAAGGTCATTTTGAGAGGCTAAAAATGCTCGAAACATAAGCAAACTTGGCAAGTAGATTACAAGGCCGAAATGTAGTTAGGGAATATGATTTTACTGGTTCAGAGTGGCAAATCGGCTCAATAGCGCCCCCTACAAAATTTAGACGAAGCAGCCCTCGCAGTACGTTTGACCTAGATGTATGAAATTTGGTGGGAACATGTATCACATATGGACTTAAATAAAAGTATATTGGGGCCATGCTCTAAACCTGCATGCAGTGTCTGACGGTCACAGAACTAAATGGCAGCATCAGCCAGAGTCCTCGCGCCGTCCGACGGTCGCGGACGTTCTCGGCCGCGCAGGCCGGAGTCCCGCCGGCACCCCGACGTGCATATTGCGAGGGCCCGCCCATCGCTGCTCGCAGCTTTAATTAGGGCCCGAGCACCGACGTAGTCGGAGCGGAGGACCTATTGAATTTCGAATGTTTATTATTATTCTTATTCTTATTCTTCTTATTTTTAGTGTTTCGTCGCAAAAAGGAGGTGCTTGGGATATTGGGAAGTCTGTGGAATTTGGCACGCAAGCCAGAATTTGCGAAAATTGCAGTCTGATTGGGGTGTCCAGCTACGGTATGAAATATTGGCTCGCTAGCGCCCCCTATTGAGTAGCCCCAACATCAGGTTTCACCCAGCTGTATGTAAGTTGGTAGGTATGTGGAACGTGATGAGACGCACCAAAAATCCTCTTGGAAGTTTTCTCTAAACCAAACAGGAAGTCGGCCATATTTGCATTTATGACGTTTTTTGACCGTTTCAAGGCGTCATACTTTAACGAACTCCTCCCAGAGATTTGACCCGATTGACTTCAGATTCGGCTAGTCTGCTCTTGAGACCTTGGCAGTGAAAAGTTACTCAAAGATCAAAAAGTTATCGAACTATGTGGCCGTGGCGTGGCGTCAAAGAAACACCATTCGCCACGAAACAGGAAGTTGTTATAACTCGGCCGTACATTGTCGAATCTGCTCCAAATCTCTCATATGTCATAACATCCTGACCCGGAACACATCTATATGATAATTTAGAATCATAGTGATAGCGCCACCTAGTGGCAACCGGAAGTTGTACGCTGCGTACTTTGACATCCTGCTCCTCACAGATTAATCAGATCCCTCTCAAATGTTGTCAAACAAGCCTTAAGACCTTGATAATGCTTCGTTGTGAAGATTGTAAGAAGTTACTGAAGGGCGGCGACGTGGCGGCTCGGCGAATTTCGATCCTTCGCCATGAACGAATAAACTGATGTAACTCGACTCCACATCATCAGATCTTTGCCAGATTTCACGAGTTTGATTAGACTCCAGGCCTGAAGACATCTGCAGGCCAATTTCGAATCATAGTCATAGCGCCACCTACTGGTAACAGGAAGTTAAAGTCTTTATACTTTGGCTTGTTTCTCTTAGTAGGTACATCAAATCAATATCAAATTTGTTCCACACAAATACAAGAAGTTCATAATGCCAGATCATGAAGCTTTTGATGTTTCGTCGAACGCCGTTGCCGTGGCGATGCAGTCTTCGCCGTTAACAACGAAGGTCATTTTGACAGGCTAAAAATGCTCGAAACATAAGCAAACTTGGCAAGTAGATTACACGGCCGAAATGTAGTTAGGGAATATGATTTTATTGGTTCAGAGTGGCAAATCGGCTCAATAGCGCCCCCTACAAAATTTCGACGAAGCAGCCCTCGCAGTACGTTTGACCTAGATGTATGAAATTTGGTAGGAACATGTATCACATATGGACTTAATTAAAAGTATATTGGGGCCATGCTCTAAACCTGCATGCAGTGTCTGACGGTCACAGAACTGAATGGCAGCATCAGCCAGAGTCCTCGCGCCGTCCGACGGTCGCGGACGTTCTCGGCCGCGCAGGCCGGAGTCCCGCCGGCACCCCGACGTGCATATTGCGAGGGCCCGCCCATCGCTGCTCGCAGCTTTAATTCTTCTTATTATTCTTCTTATTCTTATTCTTCCACTTTCATGGCAAAAAGGAGGTGCTTGGGATATTGGGAATTTTGTGAAATTTGGCACGCAAGCCAGAATTTGCGAAAATTGCAGTCTGATTGGGGTGTCCAGCTGCGGTATGAAATATTGGCTCGCTAGCGCCCCCTATTGAGTAGCCCCAACATCAGGATTCACCCAGCTGTATGAAAGTTAGTAGGTATGTGGAACGTGATGAGACGCACAAAAAATCCTCTTGGACGTTTTCTCTAAACCAAACAGGAAGTCGGCCATTTTTACTTTGATGACGTTTTTTGACCGTTTCAAGGCGTCATACTTTAACGAACTCCTCCCAGAGATTTGACCCGATTGACTTCAGATTCGGCTAGTCTGCTCTTGAGACCTTGGCAGTGAAAAGTTACTCAAAGATCAAAAAGTTATCGAACTATGTGGCCGTTGCGTGGCGTCAAAGAAACACCATTCGCCACGAAACAGGAAGTTGTTGTAACTCGGCCGTACATTGTCGAATCTGCTCCAAATCTCTCATATGTCATAACATCCTGACCCGGAACACATCTATATGATAATTTAGAATCATAGTGATAGCGCCACCTAGTGGCAACCGGAAGTTGTACGCTGCGTACTTTGACATCCTGCTCCTCACAGATTAATCAGATCCCTCTCAAATGTTGTGAGAGAAGTCTTAAGACCTTGATAATGCTTCGTTGTGAAGATTGTAAGAAGTTACTGAAGGGCGGCGACGTGGCGGCTCGGCGAATTTCGATCCTTCGCCATGAACGAATAAACTGATGTATCTCGACTCCACATCATCAGATCTTTACCAGATTTCACATGCTTGATTAGACTCCAGGCCTGAAGACATCTGCAGGCCAATTTCGAATCATAGTCATAGCGCCACCTACTGGTAACAGGAAGTTAAAGTCTTTATACTTTGGCTTGTTTCTCTTAGTAGGTAAATCAAATCAATATCAAATGTGTTCCACACAAATATAAGAAGTTCATAATACCAGATCATGAAGCTTTTGATGTTTCGTCGAACGCCGTTGCCGTGGCGATGCAGTCTTCGCCGTGAACAACGAAGGTCATTTTGAGAGGCTAAAAATGCTCGAAACATAAGCAAACTTGGCAAGTAGATTACAAGGCCGAAATGTAGTTATAGAATATGATTTTATTGGTTCAGAGTGGCAAATCGGCTCAATAGCGCCCCCTACAAAATTTCAACGAAGCAGCCCTCGCAGTACGTTTGACCTAGATGTATGAAATGTGGTAGGAACATGTATCGCATATGGACTTCAATAAAAGTCTCTTGGGGCTATGCTCTAAACCCAACCGGAAGTCAGCCATTTTGCATTTTTTATGAATTTCTCATGTCGTTTTTGTCATTTCCAGGCGCTGCACTTTAACGAACTCCTCCTAGGGAATTCATCAGATCAACTTCAAATTTGGTCGGTACAGTCTAAAGACCTTTGTGATGAAAAGTTACTCAAAACTTGTTGTTTCGTGAAAAGCTGTTGCCGTGGCGACGGAATTTCGATCCTTCGCCATAAATGAATAAACTGATGTAACTCGACTCCACATCATCAGATCTTTACCAGATTTCACGTGTTTGATTAGACTCCAGGCCTGAAGACATATGCAGGCCAATTTTGAATCATAGTCATAGCGCCACCTACTGGTAACAGGAAGTTAAAGTCTTGATACTTTGGCTTGTTTCTCTTAGTAGGTAAATCAAATCAATATCAAATTTGTTCCACACAAATAGTTCATAATGCCAGATCATGAAGCTTTTGATGTTTCGTCGAACGCCGTTGCCGTGGCGATGCAGTCTTCGCCGTTAACAACGAAGGTCATTTTGAGAGGCTAAAAATGCTCGAAACATAAGCAAACTTGGCATACACATTTAAAGCCCAAAATGTAGTTGTATAATATGATGTTATTGGTTCAGAGTGGCAAATCGGCTCAATAGCGCCCCCTACAAAATTTCAACGAAGCAGCCCTCGCAGTACGTTTCACCTAGATGTATGAAATTTGGTAGGAACATGTATCACATATGGACTTAAATAAAAGTATATTGGGGCCATGCTCTGAACCTGCATGCAGTGTCTGACGGTCACGGAACTGAATGACAGCATCAACCAGAGTCCTCGCGCCGTCCGACGGTCGCGGACGTTCTCGGCCGCGCAGGCCGGAGTCCCGCCGGCACCCCGACGTGCATGCACCCCGACGTGCATATTGCGAGGGCCCGCTCATCGCTGCTCGCAGCTTTAATTAGGGCCCGAGCACCGACGTAGTCGGAGCGGAGGACCTATTGAATTTCGAATGTTTATTATTATTATTATTATTATTCTTATTTTTAGTGTTTCGTCGCAAAAAGGAGGTGCTTGGGATATTGGGAAGTCTGTGAAATTTGGCACGCAAGCCAGAATTTGCGAAAATTGCAGTCTGATTGGGGTGTCCAGCTACGGTATGAAATATTGGCTCGCTAGCGCCCCCTATTGAGTAGCCCCAACATCAGGATTCACCCAGCTGTATGAAATTTGGTCGGTATGTGGAACGTGATGAGACGCACAAAAAATCCTCTTGGCCGTTTTGTCTAAACCAAACAGGAAGTCGGCCATTTTTGCTTTTATGACGTTTTTTGACCGTTTCAAGGCGTCATACTTTAACGAACTCCTCCCAGAGATTTGACCCGATTGACTTCAGATTCGGCTAGTCTGCTCTTGAGACCTTGGCAGTGAAAAGTTACTCAAAGATCAAAAAGTTATCGAACTATGTGGCCGTGGCGTGGCGTCAAAGAAACACCATTCGCCACGAAACAGGAAGTTGTTGTAACTCGGCCGTACATTGTCGAATCTGCTCCAAATCTCTCATATGTCATAACATCCTGACCCGGAACACATCTATATGATAATTTAGAATCATAGTGATAGCGCCACCTAGTGGCAACCGGAAGTTGTACGCTGCGTACTTTGACATCCTGCTCCTCACAGATTCATCAGATCCCTCTCAAATCTTGTCAAACAAGCCTTAAGACCTTGATAATGCTTCGTTGTGAAGATTGTAAGAAGTTACTGAAGGGCGGCGACGTGGCGGCTCGGCGAATTTCGATCCTTCGCCATGAACGAATAAACTGATGTAACTCGACTCCACATCATCAGATCTTTACCAGATTTCACGTGTTTGATTAGACTCCAGGCATGAAGACATCTGCAGGCCAATTTTGAATCATAGTCATAGCGCCACCTACTGGTAACAGGAAGTTAAAGTCTTGATACTTTGGCTTGTTTCTCTCAGTAGGTAAATCAAATCAATATCAAATTTCTTCCACACAAATACAAGAAGTTCATAATGCCAGATCATGAAGCTTTTGATGTTCCGTCGAACGCCGTTGCCGTGGCGATGCAGTGTTCGCCGTTAACAACGAAGGTCATTTTGAGAGGCTAAAAATGCTCGAAACATAAGCAAACTTGGCATACACATTTAAAGCCCAAAATGTAGTTGTATAATATGATTTTATTGGTTCAGAGTGGCAAATCGGCTCAATAGCGCCCCCTACAAAATTTCAACGAAGCAGCCCTCGCAGTACGTTTGACCTAGATGTATGAAATGTGGTAGGAACATGTATCGCATATGGACTTCAATAAAAGTCTCTTGGGGCTATGCTCTAAACCCAACCGGAAGTCAGCCATTTTGCATTTTTTATGAATTTCTCATGTCGTTTTTGTCATTTCCAGGCGCTGCACTTTAACGAACTCCTCCTAGGGAATTCATCAGATCAACTTCAAATTTTGTCGGTACAGTCTAAAGACCTTTGTGATGAAAAGTTACTCAAAGCTTGTTGTTTCGTGAAAAGCTGTTGCCGTGGCGACGGAATTTTGATCCTTCGCCATAAACGAATAAACTGATGTAACTCGACTCCACATCATCAGATCTTTACCAGATTTCACGTGTTTGATTAGACTCCAGGCCTGAAGACATATGCAGGCCAATTTTGAATCATAGTCATAGCGCCACCTACTGGTAACAGGAAGTTAAAGTCTTGATACTTTGGCTTGTTTCTCTTAGTAGGTAAATCAAATCAATATCAAATTTGTTCCACACAAATAGTTCATAATGCCAGATCATGAAGCTTTTGATGTTTCGTCGAACGCCGTTGCCGTGGCGATGCAGTCTTCGCCGTTAACAACGAAGGTCATTTTGAGAGGCTAAAAATGCTCGAAACATAAGCAAACTTGGCAAGTAGATTACAAGGCCGAAATGTAGTTACAGAATATGATTTTATTGGTTCAGAGTGGCAAATCGGCTCAATAGCGCCCCCTACAAAATTTCAACGAAGCAGCCCTCGCAGTACGTTTCACCTAGATGTATGAAATTTGGTAGGAACATGTATCACATATGGACTTCAATAAAAGTCTCTTGGGGCCATGCTCTAAACCTGCATGCAGTGTCTGACGGTCACAGAACTGAATGGCAGCATCAGCCAGAGTCCTCGCGCCGTCCGACGCTCGCGGACGTTCTCGTCCGCGCAGGCCGGAGTCCCGCCGGCACCCCGACGTGCATATTGCGAGGGCCCGCCCATCGCTGCTCGCAGCTTTAATTATTCTTATTATTCTTATTTTTAGTGTTTCGTCGCAAAAAGGAGGTGCTTGGGATATTGGGAAGTCTGTGAAATTTGGCACGCAAGCCAGAATTTGCGAAAATTGCAGTCTGATTGGGGTGTCCAGCTGCAGTATGAAATATTGGCTCGCTAGCGCCCCCTATTGAGTAGCCCCAACATCAGGATTCACCCAGCTGTATGAAAGTTGGTAGTTATGTGGAACGTGATGAGACGCACCAAAAATCCTCTTGGCCGTTTTCTCTAAACCAAACAGGAAGTCGGCCATTTTTGCTTTTATGACGTTTTTTGACCGTTTCAAGGCGTCATACTTTAACGAACTCCTCCCAGAGATTTGACCCGATTGACTTCAGATTCGGCTAGTCTGCTCTTGAGACCTTGGCAGTGAAAAGTTACTCAAAGATCAAAAAGTTATCGAACTATGTGGCCGTGGCGTGGCGTCAAAGAAACACCATTCGCCACGAAACAGGAAGTTGTTGTAACTCGGCCGTACATTGTCGAATCTGCTCCAAATCTCTCATATGTCATAACATCCTGACCCGGAACACATCTATATGATCATTTTGAATCATAGTGATAGCGCCACCTAGTGGCAACCGGAAGTTGTACGCTGCGTACTTTGACATCCTGCTCCTCACAGATTAATCAGATCCCTCTCAAATGTTGTCAAACAAGCCTTAAGACCTTGATAATGCTTCGTTGTGAAGATTGTAAGAAGTTACTGAAGGGCGGCGACGTGGCGGCTCGGCGAATTTCGATCCTTCGCCATGAACGAATAAACTGATGTATCTCGACTCCACATCATCAGATCTTTACCAGATTTCACATGCTTGATTAGACTCCAGGCCTGAAGACATCTGCAGGCCAATTTTGAATCATAGTCATAGCGCCACCTACTGGTAACAGGAAGTTAAAGTCTTGATACTTTGGCTTGTTTCTCTCAGTAGGTAAATCAAATCAATATCAAATTTGTTCCACACAAATACAAGAAGTTCATAATGCCAGATCATGAAGTTTTTGATGTTTCGTCGAACGCCGTTGCCGTGGCGATGCAGTCTTCGCCGTTAACAACGAAGGTCATTTTGACAGGCTAAACATGCTCGAAACATAAGCAAACTTGGCAAGTAGATTACAAGGCCGAAATGTAGTTAGGGAATATGATTTTATTGGTTCAGAGTGGCAAATCGGCTCAATAGCGCCCCCTACAAAATTTCGACGAAGGAGCCCTCGCAGTACGTTTGACCTAGATGTATGAAATTTGGTGGGAACATGTATCACATATGGACTTAAATAAAAGTATATTGGGGCCATGCTCTAAACCTGCATGCAGTGTCTGACGGTCACAGAACTAAATGGCAGCATCAGCCAGAGTCCTCGCGCCGTCCGACGGTCGCGGACGTTCTCGGCCGCGCAGGCCGGAGTCCCGCCGGCACCCCGACGTGCATATTGCGAGGGCCCGCCCATCGCTGCTCGCAGCTTTAATTATTCTTATTTTTAGTGTTTCGTCGCAAAAAGGAGGTGCTTGGGATATTGGGAATGTTGTGAAATTTGGCACGCAAGCCAGAATTTGCGAAAATTGCAGTCTGATTGGGGTGTCCAGCTGCAGTATGAAATATTGGCTCGCTAGCGCCCCCTATTGAGTAGCCCCGACATCAGGATTCACCCAGCTGTATGAAAGTTGGTAGTTATGTGGAACGTGATGAGACGCACCAAAAATCCTCTTGGCCGTTTTCTATAAACCAAACAGGAAGTCGGCCATTTTTGCTTTTATGACGTTTTTTGACCGTTTCAAGGCGTCATACTTTAACGAACTCCTCCCAGAGATTTGACCCGATTGACTTCAGATTCGGCGAGTCTGCTCTTGAGACCTTGACAGTGAAAAGTTACTCAAAGATCAAAAAGTTATCGAACTATGTGGCCGTGGCGTGGCGTCAAAGAAACACCATTCGCCACGAAACAGGAAGTTGTTGTAACTTGGCCGTACATTGTCAAATCTGCTCCAAATCTCTCATATGTCATAAGATCCTGACCCGGAACACATCTATATGATAATTTAGAATCATAGTGATAGCGCCACCTAGTGGCAACCGGAAGTTGTACGCTGCGTACTTTGACATCCTGCTCCTCACAGATTAATCAGATCCCTCTCAAATGTTGTCAAACAAGCCTTAAGACCTTGATAATGCTTCGTTGTGAAGATTGTAAGAAGTTACTGAAGGGCGGCGACGTGGCGGCTCGGCGAATTTCGATCCTTCGCCATGAACGAATAAACTGATGTAACTCGACTCCACATCATCAGATCTTTACCAGATTTCACGTGTTTGATTAGACTCCAGGCCTGAAGACAACTGCAGGCCAATTTTGAATCATAGTCATAGCGCCACCTACTGCTAACAGGAAGTTAAAGTCTTTATACTTTGGCTTGTTTCTCTTAGTAGGTAAATCAAATCAATATCAAATTTCTTCCACACAAATACAAGAAGTTCATAATGCCAGATCATGAAGCTTTTGATGTTTCGTCGAACGCCGTTGCCGTGGCGATGCAGTCTTCGCCGTTAACAACGAAGGTCATTTTGAGAGGCTAAAAATGCTCGAAACATAAGCAAACTTGGCAAGTAGATTACAAGGCCGAAATGTAGTTACAGAATCTGATTTTATTGGTTCAGAGTGCCAAATCGGCTCAATAGCGCCCCCTACAAAATTTCGACGAAGCAGCCCTCGCAGTACGTTTGACCTAGATGTATGAAATGTGGTAGGAACATGTATCGCATATGGACTTCAATAAAAGTCTCTTGGGGCTATGCTCTAAAACCAACCGGAAGTCAGCCATTTTGCATTTTTTATGAATTTCTCATGTCGTTTTTGTCATTTCCAGGCGCTGCACTTTAACGAACTCCTCCTAGGGAATTCATCAGATCAACTTCAAATTTGGTCGGTACAGTCTAAAGACCTTTGTGATGAAAAGTTACTCAAAGCTTGTTGTTTCGTGAAAAGCTGTTGCCGTGGCGACGGAATTTCGATCCTTCGCCATGAACGAATAAACTGATGTAACTCGACTCCACATCATCAGATCTTTACCAGATTTCACGTGTTTGATTAGACTCCAGGCTTGAAGACATATGCAGGCCAATTTTGAATCATAGTCATAGCGCCACCTACTGGTAACAGGAAGTTAAAGTCTTGATACTTTGGCTTGTTTCTCATAGTAGGTAAATCAAATCAATATCAAATTTGTTCCACACAAATAGTTCATAATGCCAGATCATGAAGCTTTTGATGTTTCGTCGAACGCCGTTGCCGTGGCGATGCAGTCTTCGCCGTTAACAACGAAGGTAATTTTGAGAGGCTAAAAATGCTCGAAACATAAGCAAACTTGGCATACACATTTAAAGCCCAAAATGTAGTTGTATAATATGATTTTATTGGTTCAGAGTGGCAAATCGGCTCAATAGCGCCCCCTACAAAATTTCAACGAAGCAGCCCTCGCAGTACGTTTCACCTAGATGTATGAAATTTGGTAGGAACATGTATCACATATGGACTTAAATAAAAGTATATTGGGGCCATGCTCTGAACCTGCATGCAGTGTCTGACGGTCACAGAACTGAATGGCAGCATCAACCAGAGTCCTCGCGCCGTCCGACGGTCGCGGACGTTCTCGGCCGCGCAGGCCGGAGTCCCGCCGGCACCCCGACGTGCATATTGCGAGGGCCCGCCCATCGCTGCTCGCAGCTTTAATTAGGGCCCGAGCACCGACGTAGTCGGAGCGGAGGACCTATTGAAACCGCTATGTTTATTATTAGGGCCCGAGCACCGACGTAGTCGGAGCGGAGGACCTATTGAAACCGTAATGTTTATTATTATTATTATTATTATTATTATTATTATTTTACCAGTTTGATAGCAAAAAGGAGGTGCTTGGGATATTGGGAATGTTGTGAAATTTGGCACGCAAGCCAGAATTTGCGAAAATTGCAGTCTGATTGGGGTGTCCAGCTGCGGTATGAAATATTGGCTCGCTAGCGCCCCCTATTGAGTAGCCCCAACATCAGGTTTCACCCAGCTGTATGAAATTTGGGAGTTATGTGCAACGTGATGAGACGCACAAAAAATCCTCTTGGACGTTTTCTTTAAACCAAACAGGAAGTCGGCCATTTTTACTTTTATGACGTTTTTTGACCGTTTCAAGGCGTCATACTTTAACGAACTCCTCCCAGAGATTTGACCCGATTGACTTCAGATTCGGCTAGTCTGCTCTTGAGACCTTGGCAGTGAAAAGTTACTCAAAGATCAAAAAGTTATCGAACTATGTGGCCGTGGCGTGGCGTCAAAGAAACACCATTCGCCACGAAACAGGAAGTTGTTGTAACTCGGCCGTACATTGTCGAATCTGCTCAAAATCTCTCATATGTCATAACATCCTGACCCGGAACACATCTGTATGATAATTTAGAATCATAGTGATAGCGCCACCTAGTGGCAACCGGAAGTTGTACGCTGCGTACTTTGACATCCTGCTCCTCACAGATTAATCAGATCCCTCTCAAATGTTGTCAAACAAGCCTTAAGACCTTGATAATGCTTCATTGTGAAGATTGTAAGAAGTTACTGAAGGACGGCGACGTGGCGGCTCGGCGAATTTCGATCCTTCGCCATGAACGAATAAACTGATGTATCTCGACTCCACATCATCAGATCTTTACCAGATTTCACATGCTTGATTAGACTCCAGGCCTGAAGACATCTGCAGGCCAATTTTGAATCATAGTCATAGCGCCACCTACTGGTAACAGGAAGTTAAAGTCTTGATACTTTGGCTTGTTTCTCTCAGTAGGTAAATCAAATCAATATCAAATTTGTTCCACACAAATACAAGAAGTTCATAATGCCAGATCATGAAGTTTTTGATGTTTCGTCGAACGCCGTTGCCGTGGCGATGCAGTCTTCGCCGTTAACAACGAAGGTCATTTTGACAGGCTAAAAATGCTCGAAACATAACCAAACTTGGCAAGTAGATTACAAGGCCGAAATGTAGTTATAGAATATGATTTTATTGGTTCAGAGTGGCAAATCGGCTCAATAGCGCCCCCTACAAAATTTCAACGAAGCAGCCCTCGCAGTACGTTTGACCTAGATGTATGAAATGTGGTAGGAACATGTATCGCATATGGACTTCAATAAAAGTCACTTGGGGCTATGCTCTAAACCCAACCGGAAGTCAGCCATTTTGCATTTTTTATGAATTTCTCATGTCGTTTTTGTCATTTCCAGGCGCTGCACTTTAACGAACTCCTCCTAGGGAATTCATCAGATCAACTTCAAATTTGGTCGGTACAGTCTAAAGACCTTTGTGATGAAAAGTTACTCAAAGCTTGTTGTTTCGTGAAAAGCTGTTGCCGTGGCGACGGAATTTCGATCCTTCGCCATAAACGAATAAACTGATGTAACTCGACTCAACATCATCAGATCTTTACCAGATTTCACGTGTTTGATTAGACTCCAGGCCTGAAGACATATGCAGGCCAATTTTGAATCATAGTCATAGCGCCACCTACTGGTAACAGGAAGTTAAAGTCTTGATACTTTGGCTTGTTTCTCTTAGTAGGTAAATCAAATCAATATCAAATTAGTTCCACACAAATAGTTCATAATGCCAGATCATGAAGCTTTTGATGTTTCGTCGAACGCCGTTGCCGTGGCGATGCAGTCTTCGCCATCAACAACGAAGGTCATTTTGAGAGGCTACAAATGCTCGAAACATAAGCAAACTTGGCAAGCAGATTACAAGCCCGAAATGTAGTAATAGAATATATTTTCTTGGTTCAGAGTGGCAAATCGGCTCAATAGCGCCCCCTACAAAATTTCAACGAAGCAGCCCTCGCAGTACGTTTCACATAGATGTATGAAATTTGGTAGGAACATGTATCACATATGGACTTAAATAAAAGTATATTGGGGCCATGCTCTGAACCTGCATGCAGTGTCTGACGGTCACGGAACTGAATGACAGCATCAACCAGAGTCCTCGCGCCGTCCGACGGCCGCGGACGTTCTCGGCCGCGCAGGCCGGAGTCCCGCCGGCACCCCGACGTGCATGCACCCCGACGTGCATATTGCGAGGGCCCGCTCATCGCTGCTCGCAGCTTTAATTATTCTTATTATTATTATTTTTAGTGTTTCGTCGCAAAAAGGAGGTGCTTGGGATATTGGGAATGTTGTGAAATTTGGCACGCAAGCCAGAATTTGCGAAAATTGCAGTCTGATTGGGGTGTCCAGCTGCAGTATGAAATATTGGCTCGCTAGCGCCCCCTATTGAGTAGCCCCGACATCAGGATTCACCCAGCTGTATGAAAGTTGGTAGTTATGTGGAACGTGATGAGACGCACCAAAAATCCTCTTGGCCGTTTTCTCTAAACCAAACAGGAAGTCGGCCATTTATGCTTTTATGACGTTTTTTGACCGTTTCAAGGCATCATACTTTAACGAACTCCTCCCAGAGATTTGACCCGATTGACTTCAGATTCGGCTAGTCTGCTCTTGAGACCTTGGCAGTGAAAAGTTACTCAAAGATCAAAAAGTTATCGAACTATGTGGCCGTGGCGTGGCGTCAAAGAAACACCATTCGCCACGAAACAGGAAGTTGTTGTAACTTGGCCGTACATTGTCGAATCTGCTCCAAATCTCTCATATGTCATAAGATCCTGACCCGGAACACATCTATATGATAATTTAGAATCATAGTGATAGCGCCACCTAGTGGCAACCGGAAGTTGTACGCTGCGTACTTTGACATCCTGCTCCTAACAGATTAATCAGATCCCTCTCAAATGTTGTCATACAAGCCTTAAGACCTTGATAATGCTTCATTGTGAAAATTGTAAGAAGTTACTGAAGGGCGGCGACGTGGCGGCTCGGCGAATTTCGATCCTTCGCCATGAACGAATAAACTGATGTATCTCGACTCCACATCATCAGATCTTTCCCAGATGTCACGTGTTTGATTAGACTCCAGGCCTGAAGACATCTGCAGGCCAATTTTGAATCATAGTCATAGCGCCACCTACTGGTAACAGGAAGTTAAAGTCTTGATACTTTGGCTTGTTTCTCTCAGTAGGCAAATCAAATCAATATCAAATTTGTTCCACACAAATACAAGAAGTTCATAATGCCAGATCATGAAGTTTTTGATGTTTCGTCGAACGCCGTTGCCGTGGCGATGCAGTCTTCGCCGTTAACAACGAAGGTCATTTTGACAGGCTAAAAATGCTCGAAACATAAGCAAACTTGGCAAGTAGATTACAAGGCCGAAATGTAGTTAGGGAATATGATTTTATTGGTTCAGAGTGGCAAATCGGCTCAATAGCGCCCCCTACAAAATGTCGACGAAGCAGCCCTCGCAGTACGTTTGACCTAGATGTATGAAATTTGGTGGGAACATGTATCACATATGGACTTAAATAAAAGTATATTGGGGCCATGCTCTAAACCTGCATGCAGTGTCTGACGGTCACAGAACTAAATGGCAGCATCAGCCAGAGTCCTCGCGCCGTCCGACGGTCGCGGACGTTCTCGGCCGCGCAGGCCGGAGTCCCGCCGGCACCCCGACGTGCATATTGCGAGGGCCCGCCCATCGCTGCTCGCAGCTTTAATTATTATTATTCTTATTATTTTATGTGTTTCGTCGCAAAAAGGAGGTGCTTGGGATATTGGGAAGTTTGTGAAATTTGGCACGCAAGCCAGAATTTGCGAAAATTGCAGTCTGATTGGGGTGTCCAGCTGCGGTATGAAATATTGGCTCGCTAGCGCCCCCTATTGAGTAGCCCCGACATCAGGTTTCACCCAGCTGTATGAAAGTTGGTAGGTATGTGGAACGTGATGAGACGCACAACAAATCCTCTTGGACGTTTTCTCTAAACCAAACAGGAAGTCGGCCATTTTTACTTTTATGACGTTTTTTGACCGTTTCAAGGCGTCATACTTTAACGAACTCCTCCCAGAGATTTGACCCGATTGACTTCAGATTCGGCTAGTCTGCTCTTGAGACCTTGGCAGTGAAAAGTTACTCAAAGATCAAAAAGTTATCGAACTATGTGGCCGTGGCGTGGCGTCAAAGAAACACCATTCGCCACGAAACAGGAAGTTGTTGTAACTCGGCCGTACATTGTCGAATCTGCTCAAAATCTCTCATATGTCATAACATCCTGACCCGGAACACATCTATATGATCATTTAGAATCATAGTGATAGCACCACCTAGTGGCAACCGGAAGTTGTACGCTGCGTACTCTGACATCCTGCTCCTCACAGATTAATCAGATCCCTCTCAAATGTTGTCAAACAAGCCTTAAGACCTTGATAATGCTTCGTTGTGAAGATTGTAAGAAGTTACTGAAGGGCGGCGACGTGGCGGCTCGGCGAATTTCGATCCTTCGCCATGAACGAATAAACTGATGTAACTCGACTCCACATCATCAGATCTTTGCCAGATGTCACGTGTTTGATTAGACTCCAGGCCTGAAGACATATCCAGGCCAATTTTGAATCATAGTCATAGCGCCACCTACTGGTAACAGGAAGTTAAAGTCTTTATACTTTGGCTTGTTTCTCTTAGTAGGTAAATCAAATCAATATCAAATTTCTTCCACACAAATACAAGAAGTTCATAATGCCAGATCATGAAGCTTTTGATGTTTCGTCGAACGCCGTTGCCGTGGCGATGCAGTCTTCGCCGTTAACAACGAAGGTCATTTTGACAGGCTAAAAATGCTCGAAACATAAGCAAACTTGGCATACACATTTAAAGCCCAAAATGTAGTTGTATAATATGATTTTATTGGTTCAGAGTGGCAAATCGGCTCAATAGCGCCCCCTACAAAATTTCAACGAAGCAGCCCTCGCAGTACGTTTGACCTAGATGTATGAAATGTGGTAGGAACATGTATCGCATATGGACTTAAATAAAAGTATATTGGGGCCATGCTCTGAACCTGCATGCAGTGTCTGACGGTCACGGAACTGAATGACAGCATCAACCAGAGTCCTCGCGGCGTCCGACGGTCGCGGACGTTCTCGGCCGCGCAGGCCGGAGTCCCGCCGGCACCCCGACGTGCATGCACCCCGACGTGCATATTGCGAGGGCCCGCTCATCGCTGCTCGCAGCTTTAATTATTCTTATTATTCTTATTATTATTTTACCAGTTTGATGGCAAAAAGGAGGTGCTTGGGATATTGGGAAGTCTGTGAAATTTGGCACGCAAGCCAGAATTTGCGAAAATTGCAGTCTGATTGGGGTGTCCAGCTGCGGTATGAAATATTGGCTCGCTAGCGCCCCCTATTGAGTAGCCCCAACATCAGGATTCACCCAGCTGTATGAAATTTGGTAGGTATGTGGAACGTGATGAGACGCACAAAAAATCCTCTTGGCCGTTTTCTCTAAACCAAACAGGAAGTCGGCCATTTTTGCTTTTATGACGTTTTTTGACCGTTTCAAGGCGTCATACTTTAACGAACTCCTCCCAGAGATTTGACCCGATTGACTTCAGATTCGGCGAGTCTGCTCTTGAGACCTTGGCAGTGAAAAGTTACTCAAAGATCAAAAAGTTATCGAACTATGTGGCCGTGGCGTGGCGTCAAAGAAACACCATTCGCCACGAAACAGGAAGTTGTTGTAACTTGGCCGTACATTGTCGAATCTGCTCCAAATCTCTCATATGTCATAACATCCTGACCCGGAACACATCTATATGATAATTTAGAATCATAGTGATAGCGCCACCTAGTGGCAACCGGAAGTTGTAGGCTGCGTACTTTGACATCCTGCTCCTCACCGATTAATCAGATCCCTCTCAAATCTTGTCAAACAAGCCTTAAGACCTTGATAATGCTTCATTGTGAAGATTGTAAGAAGTTACTGAAGGGCGGCGACGTGGCGGCTCGGCGAATTTCGATCCTTCGCCATGAACGAATAAACTGATGTATCTCGACTCCACATCATCAGATCTTTCCCAGATTTCACATGCTTGATTAGACTCCAGGCCTGAAGACATCTGCAGGCCAATTTTGAATCATAGTCATAGCGCCACCTACTGGTAACAGGAAGTTAAAGTCTTTATACTTTGGCTTGTTTCTCTTAGTAGGTAAATCAAATCAATATCAAATTTGTTCCACACAAATACAAGAAGTTCATAATGCCAGATCATGAAGCTTTTGATGTTTCGTCGAACGCCGTTGCCGTGGCGATGCAGTCTTCGCCGTGAACAACGAAGGTCATTTTGAGAGGCTAAAAATGCTCGAAACATAAGCAAACTTGGCAAGTAGATTTCAAGGCCGAAATGTAGTTACGGAATATGATTTTATTGGTTCAGAGTGGCAAATCGGCTCAATAGCGCCCCCTACAAAATTTCGACGAAGCAGCCCTCGCAGTACGTTTGACCTAGATCTATTAAAATGTGGTAGGAACATGTATCACATATGGACTTCAATGAAAGTCTCTTGGGGTTATGCTCTAAACCCAACCGGAAGTCAGCCATTTTGCATTTCTTATGAATTTTTAGTGTCGTTTTTGTCATTTCCAGGCGCTGCACTTTAACGAACTCCTCCTAGGGAATTAATCAGATCAACTTCAAATTTGGTCGGTACAGTCTAAAGACCTTTGTGATGAAAGTTACTCAGAGCTTGTTGTTTCGTGAAAAGCTGTTGCCGTGGCGACGCATTCTTCGCCGTTAACAACGAAGGTCATTTTGAGAGGCTAAAAATGCTCGAAACATAAGCAAACTTGGCATACACATTTAAAGCCCAAAATGTAGTTGTATAATATGCTTTTATTGGTTCAGAGTGGCAAATCGGCTCAGTAGCGCCCCCTACTAAATTTCAACGAAGCAGCCCTCGCAGTACGTTTCACCTAGATGTATGAAATTTGGTAGGAACATGTATCACATATGGACTTAAATAAAAGTATATTGGGGCCATGCTCTGAACCTGCATGCAGTGTCTGACGGTCACGGAACTGAATGACAGCATCAACCAGAGTCCTCGCGCCGTCCGACGGTCGCGGACGTTCTCGGCCGCGCAGGCCGGAGTCCCGCCGGCACCCCGACGTGCATGCACCCCGACGTGCATATTGCGAGGGCCCGCTCATCGCTGCTCGCAGCTTTAATTCTTATTATTATTATTATTTTATGTGTTTCGTCGCAAAAAGGAGGTGCTTGGGATATTGGGAATGTTGTGAAATTTGGCACGCAAGCCAGAATTTGCGAAAATTGCAGTCTGATTGGGGTGTCCAGCTGCAGTATGAAATATTGGCTCGCTAGCGCCCCCTATTGAGTAGCCCCGACATCAGGATTCACCCAGCTGTATGAAAGTTGGTAGTTATGTGGACCGTGATGAGACGCACCAAAAATCCTCTTGGCCGTTTTCTCTAAACCAAACAGGAAGTCGGCCATTTTTGCTTTTATGACGTTTTTTGACCGTTTCAAGGCGTCATACTTTAACGAACTCCTTCCAGAGATTTGACCCGATTGACTTCAGATTCGGCGAGTCTGCTCTTGAGACCTTGACAGTGAAAAGTTACTCAAAGATCAAAAAGTTATCGAACTATGTGGCCGTGGCGTGGCGTCAAAGAAACACCATTCGCCACGAAACAGGAAGTTGTTGTAACTTGGCCGTACATTGTCGAATCTGCTCCAAATCTCTCATATGTCATAAGATCCTGACCCGGAACACATCTATATGATAATTTAGAATCATAGTGATAGCGACACCTAGTGGCAACCGGAAGTTGTACGCTGCGTACTTTGACATCCTGCTCCTCACAGATTAATCAGATCCCTCTCAAATGTTGTCAAACAAGCCTTAAGACCTTGATAATGCTTCGTTGTGAAGATTGTAAGAAGTTACTGAAGGGCGGCGACGTGGCGGCTCGGCGAATTTCGATCCTTCGCCATGAACGAATAAACTGATGTAACTCGACTCCACATCATCAGATCTTTACCAGATTTCACGTGTTTGATTATACTCCAGGCCTGAAGACATCTGCAGGCCAATTTTGAATCATAGTCATAGCGCCACCTACTGCTAACAGGAAGTTAAAGTCTTTATACTTTGGCTTGTTTCTCTTAGTAGGTAAATAAAATCAATATCAAATTTGTTCCACACAAATACAAGAAGTTCATAATACCAGATCATGAAGCTTTTGATGTTTCGTCGAACGCCGTTGCCGTGGCGATGCAGTCTTCGCCGTGAACAACGAAGGTCATTTTGAGAGGCTAAAAATGCTCGAAACATAAGCAAACTTGGCAAGTAGATTACAAGGCCGAAATGTAGTTATAGAATATGATTTTATTGGTTCAGAGTGGCAAATCGGCTTAATAGCGCCCCCTACAAAATTTCAACGAAGCAGCCCTCGCAGTACGTTTGACCTAGATGTATGAAATGTGGTAGGAACATGTATCGCATATGGACTTCAATAAAAGTCTCTTGGGGCTATGCTCTAAACCCAACCGGAAGTCAGCCATTTTGCATTTTTTATGAATTTCTCATGTCGTTTTTGTCATTTCCAGGCGCTGCACTTTAACGAACTCCTCCTAGGGAATTCATCAGATCAACTTCAAATTTTGTCGGTACAGTCTAAAGACCTTTGTGATGAAAAGTTACTCAAAGCTTGTTGTTTCGTGAAAAGCTGTTGCCGTGGCGACGGAATTTCGATCCTTCGCCATAAACGAATAAACTGATGTAACTCGACTCCACATCATCAGATCTTTACCAGATTTCACGTGTTTGATTAGACTCCAGGCCTGAAGACATATGCAGGCCAATTTTGAATCATAGTCATAGCGCCACCTACTGGTAACAGGAAGTTAAAGTCTTGATACTTTGGCTTGTTTCTCTTAGTAAGTAAATCAAATCAATATCAAATTTGTTCCACACAAATAGTTCATAATGCCAGATCATGAAGCTTTTGATGTTTCGTCGAACGCCGTTGCCGTGGCGATGCAGTCTTCGCCGTTAACAACGAAGGTCATTTTGAGAGGCTAAAAATGCTCGAAACATAAGCAAACTTGGCAAGTAGATTACAAGGCCGAAATGTAGTTAGGGAATATGATTTGATTGGTTCAGAGTGGCAAATCGGCTCAATAGCGCCCCCTGCAAAATTCCGACGAAGCAGCCCTCGCAGTACGTTTGACCTAGATGTATGAAATGTGGTAGGAACATGTATCACATATGGACGTAAATAAAAGTCTCTTGGCGCCATGCTCTAAACCTGCATGCAGTGTCTGACGGTCACAGAACTGAATGGCAGCATCGGCCAGAGTCCTCGCGGCGTCCGACGGTCGCGGACGTTCTCGGCCGCGCAGGCCGGAGTCCCGCCGGCACCCCGACGTGCATGCACCCCGACGTGCATATTGCGAGGGCCCGCTCATCGCTGCTCGCAGCTTTAATTAGGGCCCGAGCACCGACGTAGTCGGAGCGGAGGACCTATTGAAACCGTAATGTTTATTATTCTTATTTTTAGTGTTTCGTCGCAAAAAGGAGGTGCTTGGGATATTGGGAAGTCTGTGAAATTTGGCACGCAAGCCAGAATTTGCGAAAATTGCAGTCTGATTGGGGTGTCCAGCTGCAGTATAAAATATTGGCTCGCTAGCGCCCCCTATTGAGTAGCCCCAACATCAGGTTTCACCCAGCTGTATGAAAGTTGGTAGGTATGTGGAACGTGATGAGACGCACCAAAAATCCTCTTGGAAGTTTTCTCTAAACCAAACAGGAAGTCGGCCATTTTTACTTTTATGACGTTTTTTGTCCGTTTCAAGGCGTCATACTTTAACGAACTCCTCCCAGAGATTTGACCCGATTGACTTCAGATTCGGCTAGTCTGCTCTTGAGACCTTGGCTGTGAAAAGTTACTCAAAGATCAAAAAGTTATCGAACGATGTGGCCGTGGCGTGGCGTCAAAGAAACACCATTCGCCACGAAACAGGAAGTTGTTGTAACTCGGCCTTACATTGTCGAATCTGCTCCAAATCTCTCATATGTCATAACATCCTGACCCGGAACACATCTATATGATAATTTTGAATCATAGTGATAGCGCCACCTAGTGGCAACCGGAAGTTGTACGCTGCGTACTTTGACATCCTGCTCCTCACAGATTAATCAGATCCCTCTCAAATGTTGTCAAACAAGCCTTAAGACCTTGATAATGCTTCGTTGTGAAGATTGTAAGAAGTTACTGAAGGGCGGCGACGTGGCGGCTCGGCGAATTTCGATCCTTTGCCATGAACGAATAAACTGATGTAACTCGACTCCACATCATCAGATCTTTACCAGATGTCATGTGTTTGATTAGACTCCAGGCCTGACGACATCTGCAGGCCAATTTTGAATCATAGTCATAGCGCCACCTACTGGTAACAGGAAGTTAAAGTCTTTATACTTTGGCTTGTTTCTCTTAGTAGGTAAATCAAATCAATATCAAATTTGTTCCACACAAATACAAGAAGTTCATAATGCCAGATCATGAAGCTTTTGATGTTTCATCGAACGCTGTTGCCGTGGCGATGCAGTCTTCGCCGTGAACAACGAAGGTCATTTTGAGAGGCTAAAAATGCTCGAAACATAAGCAAACTTGGCAAGTAGATTTCAAGGCCGAAATGTAGTTACGGAATATGATTGTATTGGTTCAGAGTGGCAAATCGGCTCAATAGCGCCCCCTACAAAATTTCGACGAAGCAGCCCTCGCAGTACGTTTGACCTAGATGTATTAAAATGTGGTAGGAACATGTATCACATATGGACTTCAATAAAAGTCTCTTGGGGTTATGCTCTAAACCCAACCGGAAGTCAGCCATTTTGCATTTCTTATGAATTTTTTGTGTCGTTTTTGTCATTTCCAGGCGCTGCACTTTAACGAACTCCTCCTAGGGAATTAATCAGATCAACTTCAAATTTGGTCGGTACAGTCTAAAGACCTTTGTGATGAAAAGTTACTCAAAGCTTGTTGTTTCGTGAAAAGCTGTTGCCGTGGCGACGCATTCTTCGCCGTTAACAACGAAGGTCATTTTGAGAGGCTAAAAATGCTCGAAACATAACCTAACTTGGCAAGTAGATTACAAGGCCGAAATGTAGTTATGGAATATGATTTTATTGGTTCAGAGTGACAAATCGGCTCAATAGCGCCCCCTACAAAATTTCAACGAAGTAGCCCTCGCAGTACGTTTCACCTAGATGTATGAAATTTGGTAGGAACATGTATCACATATGGACTTCAATAAAAGTATATTGGGGCCATGCTCTAAACCTGCATGCAGTGTCTGACGGTCACAGAACTGAATGGCAGCATCAGCCAGAGTCCTCGCGCCGTCCGACGGTCGCGGACGTTCTCGGCCGCGCAGGCCGGAGTCCCGCCGGCACTCCGACGTGCATGCACCCCGACGTGCATATAGCGAGGGCCCGCTCATCGCTGCTCGCAGCTTTAATTATTATTATTATTATTATTTTATGTGTTTCGTCGCAAAAAGGAGGTGCTTGGGATATTGGGAATGTTGTGAAATTTGGCACGCAAGCCAGAATTTGCGAAAATTGCAGTCTGATTGGGGTGTCCAGCTGCAGTATGAAATATTGGCTCGCTAGCGCCCCCTATTGAGTAGCCCCGACATCAGGATTCACCCAGCTGTATGAAAGTTGGTAGTTATGTGGAACGTGATGAGACGCACCAAAAATCCTCTTGGCCGTTTTCTCTAAACCAAACAGGAAGTCGGCCATTTTTGCTTTTATGACGTTTTTTGACCGTTTCAAGGCGTCATACTTTAACGAACTCCTCCCAGAGATTTGACCCGATTGACTTCAGATTCGGCGAGTCTGCTCTTGAGACCTGGACAGTGAAAAGTTACTCAAAGATCAAAAAGTTATCGAACTATGTGGCCGTGGCATGGCGTCAAAGAAACACCATTCGCCACGAAACAGGAAGTTGTTGTAACTTGGCCGTACATTGTCGAATCTGCTCCAAATCTCTCATATGTCATAAGATCCTGACCCGGAACACATCTATATGATAATTTAGAATCATAGTGATAGCGCCACCTAGTGGCAACCGGAAGTTGTACGCTGCGTACTTTGACATCCTGCTCCTCACAGATTAATCAGATCCCTCTCAAATGTTGTCAAACAAGCCTTAAGACCTTGATAATGCTTCATTGTGAAGATTGTAAGAAGTTACTGAAGGGCGGCGACGTGGCGGCTCGGCGAATTTCGATCCTTCGCCATGAACGAATAAACTGATGTAACTCGACTCCACATCATCAGATCTTTACCAGATTTCACGTGCTTGATTAGACTCCAGGCCTGAAGACATCTGCAGGCCAATTTTGAATCATAGTCATAGCGCCACCTACTGGTAACAGGAAGTTAAAGTCTTGATACTTTGGCTTGTTTCTCTCAGTAGGTAAATCAAATCAATATCAAATTTGTTCCACACAAATACAAGAAGTTCATAATGCCAGATCATGAAGTTTTTGATGTTTCGTCGAACGCCGTTGCCGTGGCGATGCAGTCTTCGCTGTTAACAACGAAGGTCATTTTGACAGGCTAAAAATGCTCGAAACATAAGCAAACTTGGCAAGTAGATTACAAGGCCGAAATGTAGTTAGGGAATATGATTTTATTGGTTCAGAGTGGCAAATCGGCTCAATAGCGCCCCCTACAAAATTTCGACGAAGCAGCCCTCGCAGTACGTTTGACCTAGATGTATGAAATGTGGTAGGAACATGTATCGCATATGGACTTCAATAAAAGTCTCTTGGGGCTATGCTCTAAACCCAACCGGAAGTCTGCCATTTTGCATTTTTTATGAATTTCTCATGTCGTTTTTGTCATTTCCAGGCGCTGCACTTTAACGAACTCCTCCTAGGGAATTCATCAGATCAACTTCAAATTTGGTCGGTACAGTCTAAAGACCTTTGTGATGAAAAGTTACTCAAAGCTTGTTGTTTCGTGAAAAGCTGTTGCCGTGGCGACGGAATTTCGATCCTTCGCCATGAACGAATAAACTGATGTAACTCGACTCCACATCATGAGATCTTTACCAGATTTCACGTGTTTGATTAGACTCCAGGCCTGAAGACATATGCAGGCCAATTTTGAATCATAGTCATAGCGCCACCTACTGGTAACAGGAAGTTAAAGTCTTGATACTTTGGCTTGTTTCTCTTAGTAGGTAAATCAAATCAATATCAAATTTGTTCCACACAAATAGTTCATAATGCCAGATCATGAAGCTTTTGATGTTTCGTCGAACGCCGTTGCCGTGGCGATGCAGTCTTCGCCGTTAAAAACGAAGGTCATTTTGAGAGGCTAAAAATGCTCGAAACATAAGCAAACTTGGCATACACATTTAAAGCCCAAAATGTAGTTGTATAATATGATTTTATTGGTTCAGAGTGGCAAATCGGCTCAATAGCGCCCCCTACAAAATTTCAACGAAGCAGCCCTCGCAGTACGTTTCACCTAGAGGTATGAAATTTGGTAGGAACATGTATCACATATGGACTTAAATAAAAGTATATTGGGGCCATGCTCTGAACCTGCATGCAGTGTCTGACGGTCACGGAACTGAATGACAGCATCAACCAGAGTCCTCGCGCCGTCCGACGGTCGCGGACGTTCTCGGCCGCGCAGGCCGGAGTCCCGCCGGCACCCCGACGTGCATGCACCCCGACGTGCATATTGCGAGGGCCCGCTCATCGCTGCTCGCAGCTTTAATTATTATTATTAGGGCCCGAGCACCGACGTAGTCGGAGCGGAGGACCTATTGAATTTCGAATGTTTATTATTAGGGCCCGAGCACCGACGTAGTCGGAGCGGAGGACCTATTGAAACCGTAATGTTTATTATTATTAGGGCCCGAGCACCGACGTAGTCGGAGCGGAGGACCTATTGAAACCGTAATGTTTATTATTAGGGCCCGAGCACCGACGTAGTCGGAGCGGAGGACCTATTGAATTTCGAATGTTTATTCTTCTTATTCTTATTCTTAGTCTTTCGTCGCAAAAAGGAGGTGCTTGGGATATTGGGAATGTTGTGAAATTTGGCACGCAAGCCAGAATTTGCGAAAATTGCAGTCTGATTGGGGTGTCCAGCTGCGGTATGAAATATTGGCTCGCTAGCGCCCCCTATTGACTAGCCCCAACAGCAGGATTCACCCAGCTGTATGAAAGTTGGTACGTATGTGGAACGTGATGAGACGCACAAAAAATCCTCTTGGACGTTTTCTCTAAACCAAACAGGAAGTCGGCCATTTTTACTTTTATGACGTTTTTTGACCGTTTCAAGGCATCATACTTTAACGAACTCCTCCCAGAGATTTGACCGGATTGACTTCAGATTCGGCTAGTCTGCTCTTGAGACCTTGGCAGTGAAAAGTTACTCAAAGATCAAAAAGTTATCGAACTATGTGGCCGTGGCGTGGCGTCAAAGAAACACCATTCGCCACGAAACAGGAAGTTGTTGTAACTCGGCCGTACATTGTCGAATCTGCTCCAAATCTCTCATATGTCATAACATCCTGACCCGGAACACATCTATATGATAATTTAGAATCATAGTGATAGCGCCACCTAGTGGCAACCGGAAGTTGTACGCTGCGTACTTTGACATCCTGCTCCTCACAGATTCATCAGATCCCTCTCAAATCTTGACAAACAAGCCTTAAGACCTTGATAATGCTTCATTGTGAAGATTGTAAGAAGTTACTGAAGGGCGGCGACGTGGCGGCTCGGCGAATTTCGATCCTTCGCCATGACCGAATAAACTGATGTATCTCGACTCCACATCATCAGATCTTTACCAGATTTCACATGCTTGATTAGACTCCAGGCCTGAAGACAACTGCAGGCCAATTTTGAATCATAGTCATAGCGCCACCTACTGGTAACAGGAAGTTAAAGTCTTTATACTTTGGCTTGTTTCTCTTAGTAGGTAAATCAAATCAATATCAAATTTGTTCCACACAAATACAAGAAGTTCATAATGCCAGATCATGAAGCTTTTGATGTTTCGTCGAACGCCGTTGCCGTGGCGATGCAGTCTTCGCCGTTAACAACGAAGGTCATTTTGAGAGGCTAAAAATGCTCGAAACATAAGCAAACTTGGCATACACATTTAAAGCCCAAAATGTAGTTGTATAATATGATTTTATTGGTTCAGAGTGGCAAATCGGCTCAATAGCGCCCCCTACAAAATTTCAACGAAGCAGCCCTCGCAGTACGTTTCACCTAGATGTATGAAATTTGGTAGGAACATGTATCACATATGGACTTCAATAAAAGTATATTGGGGCCATGCTCTAAACCTGCATGCAGTGTCTGACGGTCACAGAACTGAATGGCAGCATCGGCCAGAGTCCTCGCGGCGTCCGACGGTCGCGGACGTTCTCGGCCGCGCAGGCCGGAGTCCCGCCGGCACCCCGACGTGCATATTGCGAGGGCCCGCCCATCGCTGCTCGCAGCTTTAATTATTCTTATTCTTATTAGGGCCCGAGCACCGACGTAGTCGGAGCGGAGGACCTATTGAATTTCGAATGTTTATTATTCTTCTTCTTCTTCCGCTTTCATGGCAAAAAGGAGGTGCTTGGGATATTGGGAATGTTGTGAAATTTGGCACGCAAGCCAGAATTTGCGAAAATTGCAGTCTGATTGGGGTGTCCAGCTGCGGTATGAAATATTGGCTCGCTAGCGCCCCCTATTGAGTAGCCCCAACATCAGGATTCACCCAGCTGTATGAAATTTGGTCGGTATGTGGAACGTGATGAGACGCACAAAAAATCCTCTTGGCCGTTTTCTCTAAACCAAACAGGAAGTCGGCCATTTTTGCTTTTATGACGTTTTTTGACCGTTTCAAGGCGTCATACTTTAACGAACTCCTCCCAGAGATTTGACCCGATTGACTTCAGATTCGGCTAGTCTGCTCTTGAGACCTTGGCAGTGAAAAGTTACTCAAAGATCAAAAAGTTATCGAACTATGTGGCCGTGGCGTGGCGTCAAAGAAACACCATTCGCCACGAAACAGGAAGTTGTTGTAACTCGGCCGTACATTGTCGAATCTGCTCAAAGTCTCTCATATGTCATAACATCCTGACCCGGAACACATCTATATGATAATTTTGAATCAAACTGATAGCGCCACCTAGTGGCAACCGGAAGTTGTACGCTGCGTACTTTGACATCCTGCTCCTAACAGATTAATCAGATCCCTCTCAAATGTTGTCATACAAGCCTTAAGACCTTGATAATGCTTCATTGTGAAAATTGTAAGAAGTTACTGAAGGGCGGCGACGTGGCGGCTCGGCGAATTTCGATCCTTCGCCATGAACGAATAAACTGATGTAACTCGACTCCACATCATCAGATCTTTGCCAGATTTCACGTGTTTGATTAGACTCCAAGCCTGAAGACATATGCAGGCCAATTTTGAATCATAGTCATAGCGCCACCTACTGGTAACAGGAAGTTAAAGTCTTTATACTTTGGCTTGTTTCTCTTAGTAGGTAAATCAAATCAATATCAAATTTCTTCCACACAAATACAAGAAGTTCATAATGCCAGATCATGAAGCTTTTGATGTTTCGTCGAACGCCGTTGCCGTGGCGATGCAGTCTTCGCCGTTAACAACGAAGGTCATTTTGAGAGGCTAAAAATGCTCGAAACATAAGCAAACTTGGCAAGTAGATTATAAGGCCGAAATGTAGTTACAGAATCTGATTTTATTGGTTCAGAGTGCCAAATCGGCTCAATAGCGCCCCCTACAAAATTTCGACGAAGCAGCCCTCGCAGTACGTTTGACCTAGATGTATGAAATGTGGTAGGAACATGTATCGCATATGGACTTCAATAAAAGTCTCTTGGGGCTATGCTCTAAACCCAACCGGAAGTCAGCCATTTTGCATTTGTTATGAATTTCTCATGTCGTTTTTGTCATTTCCAGGCGCTGCACTTTAACGAACTCCTCCTAGGGAATTCATCAGATCAACTTCAAATTTGGTCGGTACAGTCTAAAGACCTTTGTGATGAAAAGTTACTCAAAGTTTGTTGTTTCGTGAAAAGCTGTTGCCGTGGCGACGGAATTTCGATCCTTCGCCATGAACGAATAAACTGATGTAACTCGACTCCACATCATCAGATCTTTACCAGATTTCACGTGTTTGATTAGACTCCAGGCCTGAAGACATATGCAGGCCAATTTTGAATCATAGTCATAGCGCCACCTACTGGTAACAGGAAGTTAAAGTCTTGATACTTTGGCTTGTTTCTCTTAGTAGGTAAATCAAATCAATATCAAATTTGTTCCACACAAATAGTTCATAATGCCAGATCATGAAGCTTTTGATGTTTCGTTGAACGCCGTTGCCGTGGCGATGCAGTCTTCGCCGTTAACAACGAAGGTCATTTTGAGAGGCTAAAAATGCTCGAAACATAAGCAAACTTGGCAAGTAGATTACAAGGCCGAAATGTAGTTAGGGAATATGATTTTACTGGTTCAGAGTGGCAAATCGGCTCAATAGCGCCCCCTACAAAATTTAGACGAAGCAGCCCTCGCAGTACGTTTGACCTAGATGTATGAAATTTGGTGGGAACATGTATCACATATGGACTTAAATAAAAGTATATTGGGGCCATGCTCTAAACCTGCATGCAGTGTCTGACGGTCACAGAACTAAATGGCAGCATCAGCCAGAGTCCTCGCGCCGTCCGACGGTCGCGGACGTTCTCGGCCGCGCAGGCCGGAGTCCCGCCGGCACCCCGACGTGCATATTGCGAGGGCCCGCCCATCGCTGCTCGCAGCTTTAATTATTATTATTTTATGTGTTTCGTCGCAAAAAGGAGGTGCTTGGGATATTGGGAATGTTGTGAAATTTGGCACGCAAGCCAGAATTTGCGAAAATTGCAGTCTGATTGGGGTGCTCAGCTGCGGTATGAAATATTGGCTCGCTAGCGCCCCCTATTGAGTAGCCCCAACATCAGGTTTCACCCAGCTGTATGAAAGTTGGTAGGTATGTGGAACGTGATGAGACGCACAAAAAATCCTCTTGGCCGTTTTCTCTAAACCAAACAGGAAGTCGGCCATTTTTGCTTTTATGACGTTTTTTGACCGTTTCAAGGCGTCATACTTTAACAAACTCCTCCCAGAGATTTGACCCGATTGACTTCAGATTCGGCTAGTCTGCTCTTGAGACCTTGGCAGTGAAAAGTTACTCAAAGATCAAAAAGTTATCAAACTATGTGGCCGTGGCGTGGCGTCAAAGAAACACCATTCGCCACGAAACAGGAAGTTGTTGTAACTCGGCCGTACATTGTCGAATCTGCTCAAAATCTCTCATATGTCATAACATCCTGGCCCGGAACACATCTATATGATAATTTTGAATCAAAATGATAGCGCCACCTAGTGGCAACCGGAAGTTGTACGCTGCGTACTTTGACATCCTGCTCCTCACAGATTAATCAGATCCCTCTCAAATGTTGTCAAACAAGCCTTAAGACCTTGATAATGCTTCGTTGTGAAGATTGTAAGAAGTTACTGAAGGGCGGCGACGTGGCGGCTCGGCGAATTTCGATCCTTCGCCATGAACGAATAAACTGATGTATCTCGACTCCACATCATCAGATCTTTACCAGATTTCACATGCTTGATTAGACTCCAGGCCTGAAGACATCTGCAGGCCAATTTTGAATCATAGTCATAGCGCCACCTACTGGTAACAGGACGTTAAAGTCTTGATACTTTGGCTTGTTTCTCTCAGTAGGTAAATCAAATCAATATCAAATTTGTTCCACACAAATACAAGAAGTTCATAATGCCAGATCATGAAGTTTTTGATGTTTCGTCGAACGCCGTTGCCGTGGCGATGCAGTCTTCGCCGTTAACAACGAAGGTCATTTTGACAGGCTAAAAATGCTCGAAACATAAGCAAACTTGGCAAGTAGATTACAAGGCCGAAATGTAGTTAGGGAATATGATTTTATTGGTTCAGAGTGGCAAATCGGCTCAATAGCGCCCCCTACAAAATTTCGACGAAGGAGCCCTCGCAGTACGTTTGACCTAGATGTATGAAATTTGGTGGGAACATGTATCACATATGGACTTAAATAAAAGTATATTGGGGCCATGCTCTAAACCTGCATGCAGCGTCTGACGGTCACAGAACTAAATGGCAGCATCAGCCAGAGTCCTCGCGCCGTCCGACGGTCGCGGACGTTCTCGGCCGCGCAGGCCGGAGTCCCGCCGGCACCCCGACGTGCATATTGCGAGGGCCCGCCCATCGCTGCTCGCAGCTTTAATTATTAGGGCCCGAGCACCGACGTAGTCGGAGCGGAGGACCTATTGAAACCGTAATGTTTATTAGGGCCCGAGCACCGACGTAGTCGGAGCGGAGGACCTATTGAAACCGTAATGTTTATTATTATTCTTATTCTTATTATTATTATTTTATGTGTTTCGTCGCAAAAAGGAGGTGCTTGGGATATTGGGAATGTTGTGAAATTTGGCACGCAAGCCAGAATTTGCGAAAATTGCAGTCTGATTGGGGTGTCCAGCTGCGGTATGAAATATTGGCTCGCTAGCGCCCCCTATTGAGTAGCCCCAACATCAGGTTTCACCCAGCTGTATGAAATTTGGTAGTTATGTGGAACGTGATGAGACGCACAAAAAATCCTCTTGGACGTTTTCGTTAAACCAAACAGGAAGTCGGCCATTTTTGCTTTTATGACGTTTTTTTACCGTTTCAAGGCATCATACTTTAACGAACTACTCCCAGAGATTTGACCCGATTGACTTCAGATTCGGCTCGTCTGCTCTTGAGACCTTGGCAGTGAAAAGTTACTCAAAGATCAAAAAGTTATCGAACTATGTGGCCGTGGCGTGGCGTCAAAGAAACACCATTCGCCACGAAACAGGAAGTTGTTGTAACTCGGCCGTACATTGTCGAATCTGCTCCAAATCTCTCATATGTCATAACATCCTGACCCGGAACACATCTATATGATAATTTAGAATCACAGTGATAGCGCCACCTAGTGGCAACCGGAAGTTGTACGCTGCGTACTTTGACATCCTGCTCCTCACAGATTAATCAGATCCCTCTCAAATGTTGTCAAACAAGCCTTAGGACCTTTATAATGCTTCATTGTGAAGACTGTAAGAAGTTACTGAAGGACGGCGACGTGGCAGCTCGGCGAATTTCGATCCTTCGCCATGAACGAATAAACTGATGTAACTCGACTCCACATCATCAGATCTTTACCAGATTTCACGTGTTTGATTAGACTCCAGGCCTGAAGACATCTGCAGGCCAATTTTGAATCATAGTCATAGCGCCACCTACTGGTAACAGGAAGTTAAAGTCTTTATACTTTGGCTTGTTTCTCTTAGTAGGTAAATCAAATTAATATCAAATTTGTTCCACACAAATACAAGAAGTTCATAATGCCAGATCATGAAGCTTTTGATGTTTCGTCGAACGCCGTTGCCGTGGCGATGCAGTCTTCGCCGTTAACAACGAAGGTCATTTTGAGAGGCTAAAAATGCTCGAAACATAAGCAAACTTGGCACGTAGATTACAAGGCCGAAATGTAGTTATGGAATATGATTTTATTGGTTCAGTGTGGCAAATCGGCTCAATAGCGCCCCCTACAAAATTTCGACGAAGCAGCCCTCGCAGTATGTTTGACCTAGATGTATGAAATGTGGTAGGAACATGTATCACATATGGACTTAAATAAAAGTCTCTTGGGGCCATGCACTAAACCCAACCGGAAGTCGGACATTTTCAATTTCTTATGAATTTCTAGTGTCGTTTTTGTCATTTCCAGGCGCTGCACTTTAACGAACTCCTCCTAGGGAATTAATCAGATCAACTTCAAATTTGGTCGGTACAGTCTAAAGACCTTTGTGACGAAAAGTTACTCAAAGCTTGTTGTTTCGTGAAAAGCTGTTGCCGTGGCGACGCATTCTTCGCCGTTAACAACGAAGGTCATTTTGAGAGGCTAAAAATGCTCGAAACATAAGCAAACTTGGCAAGTAGATTACAAGGCCGAAATGTAGTTATGGAATATGATTTTATTGGTTCAGAGTGGCAAATCGGCTCAATAGCGCCCCCTACAAAATTTCAACGAAGCAGCCCTCGCAGTACGTTTCGCCTAGATGTATGAAATTTGGTAGGAACATGTATCACATATGGACTTCAATAAAAGTGTCTTGGGGCCATGCTCCAAACCTGCATGCAGTGTCTGACGGTCACAGAACTGAATGGCGGCATCAGCCAGAGTCTTCGCGCCGTCCGACGCTCGCGGACGTTCTCGTCCGCGCAGGCCGGAGTCCTGCCGGCACCCCGACGTGCATATTGCGAGGGCCCGCCCATCGCTGCTCGCAGCTTTAATTAGGGCCCGAGCACCGACGTAGTCGGAGCGGAGGACCTATTGAATTTCGAATGTTTATTATTATTAGGGCCCGAGCACCGACGTAGTCGGAGCGGAGGACCTATTGAAACCGTAATGTTTATTATTATTCTTATTCTTAGTCTTTCGTCGCAAAAAGGAGGTGCTTGGGATATTGGGAATGTTGTGAAATTTGGCACGCAAGCCAGAATTTGCGAAAATTGCAGTCTGCTTGGGGTGTCCAGCTGCGTTATGAAATATTGGCTCGCTAGCGCCCCCTATTGAGTAGCCCCAACATCAGGTTTCACCCAGCTGTATGAAAGTTGGTAGGTATGTGGAACGTGATGAGACGCACCAAAAATCCTCTTGGAAGTTTTCTCTAAACCAAACAGGAAGTCGGCCATTTTTGCATTTATGACGTTTTTTGACCGTTTCAAGGCGCCATACTTTAACGAACTCCTCCCAGAGATTTGACCCGATTGACTTCAGATTCGGCGAGTCTGCTCTTGAGACCTTGGCAGTGAAAAGTTACTCAAAGATCAAAAAGTTATCAAACTATGTGGCCGTGGCGTGGCGTCAAAGAAACACCATTCGCCACGAAACAGGAAGTTGTTGTAACTCGGCCGTACATTGTCGAATCTGCTCAAAATCTCTCATATGTCATAACATCCTGACCTGGAACACATCTATATGATAATTTAGAATCATAGTGATAGCGCCACCTAGTGGCAACCGGAAGTTGTACGCTGCGTACTTTGACATCCTGCTCCTCACAGATTCATCAGATCCCTCTCAAATGTTGTCAAACAAGCCTTAACACCTTGATAATGCTTCGTTGTGAAGATTGTAAGAAGTTACTGAAGGGCGGCGACGTGGCGGCTCGGCGAATTTCGATCCTTCGCCATGAACGAATAAACTGATGTAACTCGACTCCACATCATCAGATCTTTACCAGATGTCATGTGTTTGATTAGACTCCAGGCCTGACGACATCTGCAGGCCAATTTTGAATCATAGTCATAGCGCCACCTACTGGTAACAGGAAGTTAAAGTCTTTATACTTTGGCTTGTTTCTCTTAGTAGGTTAATCAAATCAATATCAAATTTGTTCCACACAAATAGAAGAAGTTCATAATGCCAGATCATGAAGCTTTTGATGTTTCGTCGAACGCCGTTGCCGTGGCGACGCAGTCTTCGCCGTTAACAACGAAGGTCATTTTGAGAGGCTAAAAATGCTCGAAACATAAGCAAACTTGGCAAGTAGATTACAAGGCCGAAATGTAGTTATGGACTATGATTGTATTGGTTCAGAGTGGCACATCGGCTCAATAGCGCCCCCTACAAAATTTCAACGAAGCAGCCCTCGCAGTACATTTCACCTAGATGTATGAAATTTGGTAGGAACATGTATCACATATGGACTTAAATAAAAGTATATTGGGGCCATGATCTAAACCTGCATGCAGTGTCTGACAGTCACAGAACTGAATGGCAGCATCAGCCAGAGTCCTCGCGCCGTCCGACGGTCGCGGACGTTCTCGGCCGCGCAGGCCGGAGTCCCGCCGGCACCCCGACGTGCATATTGCGAGGGCCCGCTCATCGCTGCTCGCAGCTTTAATTATTATTATTTTTAGTGTTTCGTCGCAAAAAGGAGGTGCTTGGGATATTGGGAATGTTGTGAAATTTGGCACGCAAGCCAGAATTTGCGAAAATTGCAGTCTGATTGGGGTGTCCAGCTGCGGTATGAAATATTGGCTCGCTAGCGCCCCCTATTGAGTAGCCCCAACATCAGGATTCACCCAGCTGTATGAAAGTTGGTAGGTATGTGGAACGTGATGAGATGCACAAAAAATCCTCTTGGCCGTTTTCTCTAAACCAAACAGGAAGTCGGCCATTTATGCTTTTATGACGTTTTTTGACCGTTTCAAGGCGTCATACTTTAACGAACTCCTCCCAGAGATTTGACCCGATTGACTTCAGATTCGGCTAGTCTGCTCTTGAGACCTTGGCAGTGAAAAGTTACTCAAAGATCAAAAAGTTATCGAACTATGTGGCCGTGGCGTGGCGTCAAAGAAACACCATTCGCCACGAAACAGGAAGTTGTTGTAACTCGGCTGTACATTGTCGAATCTGCTCAAAATCTCTCATATGTCATAACATCCTGACCCGGAACACATCTATATGATAATTTAGAATCATAGTGATAGCGCCACCTAGTGGCAACCGGAAGTTGTACGCTGCGTACTTTGACATCCTGCTCCTCACAGATTAATCAGATCCCTCTCAAATGTTGTCAAACAAGCCTTAAGACCTTGATAATGCTTCATTGTGAAGATTGTAAGAAGTTACTGAAGGACGGCGACGTGGCGGCTCGGCGAATTTCGATCCTTCGCCATGAACGAATAAACTGATGTAACTCGACTCCACATCATCAGATCTTTACCAGATTTCACGTGTTTGATTAGACTCCAGGCCTGAAGACATCTGCAGGCCAATTTTGAATCATAGTCATAGCGCCACCTACTGGTAACAGGAAGTTAAAGTCTTTATACTTTGGCTTGTTTCTCTTAGTAGGTAAATCAAATCAATATCAAATTTCTTCCACACAAATACAAGAAGTTCATAATGCCAGATCATGAAGCTTTTGATGTTTCGTTGAACGCCGTTGCCGTGGCGATGCAGTCTTCGCCGTTAACAACGAAGGTCATTTTGAGAGGCTAAAAATGCTCGAAACATAAGCAAACTTGGCAAGTAGATTAAAAGGCCGAAATGTAGTTACAGAATCTGATTTTATTGGTTCAGAGTGCCAAATCGGCTCAATAGCGCCCCCTACAAAATTTCGCCGAAACAGCCCTCGCAGTACGTTTGACCTAGATGTATGACATTTGGTAGGAACATGTATCACATATGGACTTCAATAAAAGTATATTGGGGCCATGCTCTAAACCTGCATGCAGTGTCTGACGGTCACAGAACTGAATGGCAGCATCGGCCAGAGTCCTCGCGGCGTCCGACGGTCGCGGACGTTCTCGGCCGCGCAGGCCGGAGTCCCGCCGGCACCCCAACGTGCATGCACCCCGACGTGCATATTGCGAGGGCCCGCTCATCGCTGCTCGCAGCTTTAATTATTCTTATTTTTAGTGTTTCGTCGCAAAAAGGAGGTGCTTGGGATATTGGGAAGTCTGTGAAATTTGGCACGCAAGCCAGAATTTGCGAAAATTGCAGTCTGACTGGGGTGTCCAGCTGCGGTATGAAATATTGGCTCGCTAGCGCCCCCTATTGAGTAGCCCCAACATCAGGTTTCACCCAGCTGTATGAAATTTGGTCGGTATGTGGAACGTGATGAGACGCACAAAAAATCCTCTTGGCCGTTTTCTCTAAACCAAACAGGAAGTCGGCCATTTTTACTTTTATGACGTTTTTTGACCGTTTCAAGGCGTCATACTTTAACGAACTCCTCCCAGAGATTTCACCCGATTGACTTCAGATTCGGCTAGTCTGCTCTTGAGACCTTGACAGTGAAAAGTTACTCAAAGATCAAAAAGTTATCGAACTATGTGGCCGTGGCGTGGCGTCAAAGAAACACCATTCGCCACGAAACAGGAAGTTGTTGTAACTCGGCCGTACATTGTCGAATCTGCTCCAAATCTCTCATATGTCATAACATCCTGACCCGGAACACATCTATATGATAATTTTGAATCATAGTGATAGCGCCACCTAGTGGCAACCGGAAGTTGTACGCTGCGTACTTTGACATCCTGCTCCTCACAGATTAATCAGATCCCTCTCAAATGTTGTCAAACAAGCCTTAAGACCTTGATAATGCTTCATTGTGAAGATTGTAAGAAGTTACTGAAGGGCGGCGACGTGGCGGCTCGGCGAATTTCGATCCTTCGCCATGAACGAATAAACTGATGTATCTCGACTCCACATCATCAGATCTTTACCAGATTTCACATGCTTGATTAGACTCCAGGCCTGAAGACATCTGCAGGCCAATTTTGAATCATAGTCATAGCGCCACCTACTGGTAACAGGAAGTTAAAGTCTTTATACTTTGGCTTGTTTCTCTTAGTAGGTAAATCAAATCAATATCAAATTTGTTCCACACAAATACAAGAAGTTCATAATGCCAGATCATGAAGCTTTTGATGTTTCGTCGAACGCCGTTGCCGTGGCGATGCAGTCTTCGCCGTTAACAACGAAGGTAATTTTGACAGGCTAAAAATGCTCGAAACATAAGCAAACTTGGCAAGTAGATTACAAGGCCGAAATGTAGTTACAGAATCAGATTTTATTGGTTCAGAGTGCCAAATCGGCTCAATAGCGCCCCCTACAAATTTTCGACGAAGCAGCCCTCGCAGTACGTTTGACCTAGATGTATGAAATGTGGTAGGAACATGTATCGCATATGGACTTCAATAAAAGTCTCTTGGGGCTATGCTCTAAACCCAACCGGAAGTCAGCCATTTTGCATTTTTTATGAATTTCTCATGTCGTTTTTGTCATTTCCAGGCGCTGCACTTTAACGAACTCCTCCTAGGGAATTCATCAGATCAACTTCAAATTTGGTCGGTACAGTCTAAAGACCTTTGTGATGAAAAGTTACTCAAAGCTTGTTGTTTCGTGAAAAGCTGTTGCCGTGGCGACGGAATTTCGATCCTTCGCCATGAACGAATAAACTGATGTAACTCGACTCCACATCATCAGATCTTTACCAGATTTCACGTGTTTGATTAGACTCCAGGCCTGAAGACATCTGCAGGCCAATTTTGAATCATAGTCATAGCGCCACCTACTGGTAACAGGAAGTTAAAGTCTTGATACTTTGGCTTGTTTCTCTTAGTAGGTAAATCAAATCAATATCAAATTTGTTCCACACAAATAGTTCATAATGCCAGATCATGAAGCTTTTGATGTTTCGTCGAACGCCGTTGCCGTGGCGATGCAGTCTTCGCCGTTAACAACGAAGGTCATTTTGAGAGGCTAAAAATGCTCGAAACATAAGCAAACTTGGCATACACATTTAAAGCCCAAAATGTAGTTGTATAATATGATTTTATTGGTTCAGAGTGCCAAATCGGCTCAATAGCGCCCCCTACAAATTTTCGACGAAGCAGCCCTCGCAGTACGTTTGACCTAGATGTATGAAATGTGGTAGGAACATGTATCGCATATGGACTTCAATAAAAGTCTCTTGGGGCTATGCTCTAAACCCAACCGGAAGTCAGCCATTTTGCATTTTTTATGAATTTCTCATGTCGTTTTTGTCATTTCCAGGCGCTGCACTTTAACGAACTCCTCCTAGGGAATTCATCAGATCAACTTCAAATTTGGTCGGTACAGTCTAAAGACCTTTGTGATGAAAAGTTACTCAAAGCTTGTTGTTTCGTGAAAAGCTGTTGCCGTGGCGACGGAATTTCGATCCTTCGCCATGAACGAATAAACTGATGTAACTCGACTCCACATCATCAGATCTTTACCAGATTTCACGTGTTTGATTAGACTCCAGGCCTGAAGACATCTGCAGGCCAATTTTGAATCATAGTCATAGCGCCACCTACTGGTAACAGGAAGTTAAAGTCTTGATACTTTGGCTTGTTTCTCTTAGTAGGTAAATCAAATCAATATCAAATTTGTTCCACACAAATAGTTCATAATGCCAGATCATGAAGCTTTTGATGTTTCGTCGAACGCCGTTGCCGTGGCGATGCAGTCTTCGCCGTTAACAACGAAGGTCATTTTGAGAGGCTAAAAATGCTCGAAACATAAGCAAACTTGGCATACACATTTAAAGCCCAAAATGTAGTTGTATAATATGATTTTATTGGTTCAGAGTGGCAAATCGGCTCAATAGCGCCCCCTACAAAATTTCAACGAAGCAGCCCTCGCAGTACGTTTCACCTAGATGTATGGAATTTGGTAGGAACATGTATCACATATGGACTTAAATAAAAGTATATTGGGGCCATGCTCTGAACCTGCATGCAGTGTCTGACGGTCACGGAACTGAATGACAGCATCAACCAGAGTCCTCACGCCGTCCGACGGTCGCGGACGTTCTCGGCCGCGCAGGCCGGAGTCCCGCCGGCACCCCGACGTGCATGCACCCCGACGTGCATATTGCGAGGGCCCGCTCATCGCTGCTCGCAGCTTTAATTATTATTAGGGCCCGAGCACCGACGTAGTCGGAGCGGAGGACCTATTGAAACCGTAATGTTTATTATTATTAGGGCCCGAGCACCGACGTAGTCGGAGCGGAGGACCTATTGAATTTCGAATGTTTATTATTCTTATTATTATTATTATTTTATGTGTTTCGTCGCAAAAAGGAGGTGCTTGGGATATTGGGAATGTTGTGAAATTTGGCACGCAAGCCAGAATTTGCGAAAATTGCAGTCTGATTGGGGTGTCCAGCTGCAGTATGAAATATTGGCTCGCTAGCGCCCCCTATTGAGTAGCCCCGACATCAGGATTCACCCAGCTGTATGAAAGTTGGTAGTTATGTGGAACGTGATGAGACGCACCAAAAATCCTCTTGGCCGTTTTCTCTAAACCAAACAGGAAGTCGGCCATTTTTGCTTTTATGACGTTTTTTGACCGTTTCAAGGCGTCATACTTTAACGAACTCCTCCCAGAGATTTGACCCGATTGACTTCAGATTCGGCGAGTCTGCTCTTGAGACCTTGACAGTGAAAAGTTACTCAAAGATCAAAAAGTTATCGAACTATGTGGCCGTGGCGTGGCGTCAAAGAAACACCATTCGCCACGAAACAGGAAGTTGTTGTAACTCGGCCGTACATTGTCGAATCTGCTCCAAATCTCTCATATGTCATAACATCCTGACCCGGAACACATCTATATGATAATTTAGAATCATAGTGATAGCGCCACCTTGTGGCGACCGGAAGTTGTACGCTGCATACTTTGACATCCTGCTCCTCAAAGATTAATCAGATCCCTCTCAAATGTTGTCAAACAAGCCTTAAGACCTTGATAATGCTTCATTGTGAAGATTGTAAGAAGTTACTGAAGGGCGGCGACGTGGCGGCTCGGCGAATTTCGATCCTTCGCCATGAACGAATAAACTGATGTAACTCGACTCCACATCATCAGATCTTTACCAGATTTCACGTGTTTGATTAGACTCCAGGCATGAAGACATCTGCAGGCCAATTTTGAATCATAGTCATAGCGCCACCTACTGGTAACAGGAAGTTAAAGTCTTGATACTTTGGCTTGTTTCTCTCAGTAGGTAAATCAAATCAATATCAAATTTCTTCCACACAAATCCAAGAAGTTCATAATGCCAGATCATGAAGCTTTTGATGTTTCGTCGAACGCCGTTGCCGTGGCGATGCAGTCGTCGCCGTTAACAACGAAGGTCATTTTGAGAGGCTAAAAATGCTCGAAACATAACCAAACTTGGCAAGTAGATTACAAGGCCGAAATCTAGTTACGGAATATGATTTTATTGGTTCAGAGTGGCAAATCGGCTCAATAGCGCCCCCTACAAAATTTCGACGAAGCAGCCCTCGCAGTACGTTTGACCTAGATGTATGAAATGTGGTAGGAACATGTATCGCATATGGACTTCAATAAAAGTCTCTTGGGGCTATGCTCTAAACCCAACCGGAAGTCAGCCATTTTGCATTTTTTATGAATTTCTCATGTCGTTTTTGTCATTTCCAGGCGCTGCACTTTAACGAACTCCTCCTAGGGAATTCATCAGATCAACTTCAAATTTGGTCGGTACAGTCTAAAGACCTTTGTGATGAAAAGTTACTCAAAGCTTGTTGTTTCGTGAAAAGCTGTTGCCGTGGCGACGCATTCTTCGCCGTTAACAACGAAGGTCATTTTGAGAGGCTAAAAATGCTCGAAACATAAGCAAACTTGGCAAGTAGATTACAAGGCCGAAATGTAGTTAGGGAATATGATTGTATTGGTTCAGAGTCGCAAATCGGCTCAATAGCGCCCCCTACAAAATTTCAACGAAGCAGCCCTCGCAATATGTTTGACCTAGATGTATGAAATGTGGTAGGAACATGTATCACATATGGACTGAAATAAAAGTATGTTGGGGCCATGCTCTGAACCTGCATGCAGTGTCTGACGGTCACAGAACTGAATGGCAGCATCAACCAGAGTCCTCGCGACGTCCGACGGTCGCGGACGTTCTCGGCCGCGCAGGCCGGAGTCCCGCCGGCACCCCGACGTGCATGCACCCCGACGTGCATATTGCGAGGGCCCGCCCATCGCTGCTCGCAGCTTTAATTATTATTATTTTACCAGTTTGATGGCAAAAAGGAGGTGCTTGGGATATTGGGACGTTTGTGAAATTTGGCACGCAAGCCAGAATTTGCGAAAATTGCAGTCTGATTGGGGTGTCCAGCTGCGGTATGAAATATTGGCTCGCTAGCGCCCCCTATTGAGTAGCCCCGACATCAGGTTTCACCCAGCTGTATGAAAGTTGGTAGTTATGTGGAACGTGATGAGACGCACAAATAATCCTCTTGGAAGTTTTCTCTAAACCAAACAGGAAGTCGGCCATTTCTGCTTTTATGACGTTTTTTTACCGTTTCAAGGCGTCATACTTTAACGAACTCCTCCCAGAGATTTGACCCGATTGACTTCAGATTCGGCTAGTCTGCTCTTGAGACCTTGGCAGTGAAAAGTTACTCAAAGATCAAAAAGTTATCGAACTATGTGGCCGTGGCGTGGCGTCAAAGAAACACCATTCGCCACGAAACAGGAAGTTGTTGTAACTCGGCCGTACATTGTCGAATCTGCTCCAAATCTCTCATATGTCATAACATCCTGACCCGGAACACATCTGTATGATAATTTAGAATCATAGTGATAGCGCCACCTAGTGGCAACCGGAAGTTGTACGCTGCGTACTTTGACATCCTGCTCCTCACAGATTAATCAGATCCCTCTCAAATGTTGTCAAACAAGCCTTAAGACCTTGATAATGCTTCATTGTGAAGATTGTAAGAAGTTACTGAAGGGCGGCGACGTGGCGGCTCGGCGAATTTCGATCCTTCGCCATGAACGAATAAACTGATGTAACTCGACTCCACATCATCAGATCTTTACCAGATTTCACGTGTTTGATTAGACTCCAGGCCTGAAGACATCTGCAGGCCAATTTTGAATCATAGTCATAGCGCCACCTACTGGTAACAGGAAGTTAAAGTCTTTATACTTTGGCTTGTTTCTCTTAGTAGGTAAATCAAATCAATATCAAATTTGTTCCACACAAATACAAGAAGTTCATAATGCCAGATCATGAAGCTTTTGATGTTTCGTCGAACGCCGTTGCCGTGGCGATGCAGTCTTCGCCGTTAACAACGAAGGTCATTTTGAGAGGCTAAAAATGCTCGAAACATAAGCAAACTTGGCAAGTAGATTACAAGGCCGAAATGTAGTTACAGAATATGATTTTATTGGTTCAGAGTGGCAAATCGGCTCAATAGCGCCCCCTACAAAATTTCGACGAAGCAGCCCTCGCAGTACGTTTGACCTAGATGTATGAAATGTGGTAGGAACATGTATCGCATATGGATTTCAATAAAAGTCTCTTGGGGCTATGCTCTAAACCCAACCGGAAGTCACCTACTTTGCATTTCTTCTGAATTTCTAGTGTCGTTTTTGTCATTTCCAGGCGCTGCACTTTAACGAACTCCTCCTAGGGTATTAATCAGATCAACTTCAAATTTGGTCGGTACAGTCTAAAGACCTTTGTGATGAAAGTTACTCAAAGCTTGTTGTTTCGTGAAAAGCTGTTGCCGTGGCGACGTAATTTCGATCCTTCGCCATGAACGAATAAACTGATGTAACTCGACTCCACATCATCAGATCTTTACCAGATTTCACGTGTTTGATTAGACTCCAGGCCTGAAGACATATGCAGGCCAATTTTGAATCATAGTCATAGCGCCACCTACTGGTAACAGGAAGTTAAAGTCTTGATACTTTGGCTTGTTTCTCTTAGTAGGTAAATCAAATCAATATCAAATTTGTTCGACACAAATAGTTCATAATGCCAGATCATGAAGCTTTTGATGTTTCGTCGAACGCCGTTGCCGTGGCGATGCAGTCTTCGCCGTTAACAACGAAGGTCATTTTGAGAGGCTAAAAATGCTCGAAACATAAACAAACTTGGCATACACATTTAAAGCCCAAAATGTAGTTATAATATGATTTTATTGGTTCAGAGTGGCAAATCGGCTCAATAGCGCCCCCTACAAAATTTCAACGAAGCAGCCCTCGCAGTACGTTTCACCTAGATGTATGAAATTTGGTAGGAACATGTATCACATATGGACTGAAATAAAAGTATGTTGGGGCCATGCTCTGAACCTGCATGCAGTGTCTGACGGTCACAGAACTGAATGGCAGCATCAACCAGAGTCCTCGCGCCATCCGACGGTCGCGGACGTTCTCGGCCGCGCAGGCCGGAGTCCCGCCGGCACTCCGACCTGCATGCACCCCGACGTGCATATAGCGAGGGCCCGCTCATCGCTGCTCGCAGCTTTAATTATTATTATTAGGGCCCGAGCACCGACGTAGTCGGAGCGGAGGACCTATTGAATTTCGAATGTTTATTATTATTATTATTAGGGCCCGAGCACCGACGTAGTCGGAGCGGAGGACCTATTGAATTTCGAATGTTTATTATTCTTATTATTAGGGCCCGAGCACCGACGTAGTCGGAGCGGAGGACCTATTGAATTTCGAATGTTTATTATTCTTATTATTATTATTATTATTATTTTATGTGTTTCGTCGCAAAAAGGAGGTGCTTGGGATATTGGGAATGTTGTGAAATTTGGCACGCAAGCCAGAATTTGCGAAAATTGCAGTCTGATTGGGGTGTCCAGCTGCAGTATGAAATATTGGCTCGCTAGCGCCCCCTATTGAGTAGCCCCGACATCAGGATTCACCCAGCTGTATGAAAGTTGGTAGTTATGTGGAACGTGATGAGACGCACCAAAAATCCTCTTGGCCGTTTTCTCTAAACCAAACAGGAAGTCGGCCATTTATGCTTTTATGACGTTTTTTGACCGTTTCAAGGCATCATACTTTAACGAACTCCTCCCAGAGATTTGACCCGATTGACTTCAGATTCGGCTAGTCTGCTCTTGAGACCTTGGCAGTGAAAAGTTACTCAAAGATCAAAAAGTTATCGAACTATGTGGCCGTGGCGTGGCGTCAAAGAAACACCATTCGCCACGAAACAGGAAGTTGTTGTAACTTGGCCGTACATTGTCGAATCTGCTCCAAATCTCTCATATGTCATAAGATCCTGACCCGGAACACATCTATATGATAATTTAGAATCATAGTGATAGCGCCACCTAGTGGCAACCGGAAGTTGTACGCTGCGTACTTTGACATCCTGCTCCTAACAGATTAATCAGATCCCTCTCAAATGTTGTCATACAAGCCTTAAGACCTTGATAATGCTTCATTGTGAAAATTGTAAGAAGTTACTGAAGGGCGGCGACGTGGCGGCTCGGCGAATTTCGATCCTTCGCCATGAACGAATAAACTGATGTATCTCGACTCCACATCATCAGATCTTTACCAGATTTCACATGCTTGATTAGACTCCAGGCCTGAAGACATCTGCAGGCCAATTTCGAATCATAGTCATAGCGCCACCTACTGGTAACAGGAAGTTAAAGTCTTTATACTTTGGCTTGTTTCTCTTAGTAGGTAAATCAAATCAATATCAAATTTGTTCCACACAAATACAAGAAGTTCATAATGCCAGATCATGAAGCTTTTGATGTTTTGTCGAACGCCGTTGCCGTGGCGATGCAGTCTTCGCCGTGAACAACGAAGGTCATTTTGAGAGGCTAAAAATGCTCGAAACATAAGCAAACTTGGCAAGTAGATTCCAAGGCCGAAATGTAGTTATAGAATATGATTTTATTGGTTCAGAGTGGCAAATCGGCTCAATAGCGCCCCCTACAAAATTTCGACGAAGCAGCCCTCGCAGTACGTTTGACCTAGATGTATGAAATGTGGTAGGAACATGTATCGCATATGGACTTCAATAAAAGTCTCTTGGGGCTATGCTCTAAACCCAACCGGAAGTCAATAACTTTGCATTTCTTCTGAATTTCTAGTGTCGTTTTTGTCATTTCCAGGCGCTGCACTTTAACGAACTCCTCCTAGGGAATTAATCAGATCAACTTCAAATTTGGTCGGTACAGTCTAAAGACCTTTGTGATGCAAAGTTACTCAAAGCTTGTTGTTTCGTGAAAAGCTGTTGCCGTGGCGACGCATTCTTCGCCGTTAACAACGAAGGTCATTTTGAGAGGCTAAAAATGCTCGAAACATAAGCAAACTTGGCATACACATTTAAAGCCCAAAATGTAGTTGTATAATATGATTTTATTGGTTCAGAGTGGCAAATCGGCTCAATAGCGCCCCCTACAAAATTTCAACGAAGCAGCCCTCGCAGTACGTTTCACCTAGATGTATGAAATTTGGTAGGAACATGTATCACATATGGACTTAAATAAAAGTATATTGGGGCCATGCTCTGAACCTGCATGCAGTGTCTGACGGTCACAGAACTGAATGGCAGCATCAACCAGAGTCCTCGCGCCGTCCGACGGTCGCGGACGTTCTCGGCCGCGCAGGCCAGAGTCCCGCCGCCACCCCGACGTGCATGCACCCCGACGTGCATATTGCGAGGGCCCGCCCATCGCTGCTCGCAGCTTTAATTCTTATTATTCTTCTTCCGCTTTCATGGCAAAAAGGAGGTGCTTGGGATATTGGGAATGTTGTGAAATTTGGCACGCAAGCCAGAATTTGCGAAAATTGCAGTCTGATTGGGGTGTCCAGCTGCGGTATGAAATATTGGCTCGCTAGCGCCCCCTATTGAGTAGCCCCGACATCAGGATTCACCCAGCTGTATGAAAGTTGGTAGTTATGTGGAACGTGATGAGACGCACCAAAAATCCTCTTGGCCGTTTTCTCTAAACCAAACAGGAAGTCGGCCATTTTTGCTTTTATGACGTTTTTTTACCGTTTCAAGGCGTCATACTTTAACGAACTCCTCCCAGAGATTTGACCCGATTGACTTCAGATTCGGCTAGTCTGCTCTTGAGACCTTGGCAGTGAAAAGTTACTCAAAGATCAAAAAGTTATCGAACTATGTGGCTGTGGCGTGGCGTCAAAGAAACACCATTCGCCACGAAACAGGAAGTTGTTGTAACTCGGCCGTACATTGTCGAATCTGCTCAAAGTCTCTCATATGTCATAACATCCTGACCCGGAACACATCTATATGATAATTTTGAATCAAACTGATAGCGCCACCTAGTGGCAACCGGAAGTTGTACGCTGCGTACTTTGACATCCTGCTCCTCACAGATTCATCAGATCCCTCTCAAATCTTGTCAAACAAGCCTTAAGACCTTGACAATGCTTCATTGTGAAGATTGTAAGAAGTTACTGAAGGGCGGCGACGTGGCGGCTCGGCGAATTTCGATCCTTCGCCATGAACGAATAAACTGATGTAACTCGACTCCACATCATCAGATCTTTACCAGATTTCACGTGTTTGATTAGACTCCAGGCCTGAAGACATCTGCAGGCCAATTTTGAATCATAGTCATAGCGCCACCTACTGGTAACAGGAAGTTAAAGTCTTGATACTTTGGCTTGTTTCTCTCAGTAGGTAAATCAAATCAATATCAAATTTGTTCCACACAAATACAAGAAGTTCATAATGCCAGATCATGAAGTTTTTGATGTTTCGTCGAACGCCGTTGCCGTGAGGATGCAGTCTTCGCCGTTAACAACGAAGGTCATTTTGACAGGCTAAAAATGCTCGAAACATAAGCAAACTTGGCAAGTAGATTACAAGGCCGAAATGTAGTTAGGGAATATGATTTTATTGCTTCAGAGTGGCAAATCGGCTCAATAGCGCCCCCTACAAAATTTCGACGAAGCAGCCCTCGCAGTACGTTTGACCTAGATGTATGAAATTTGGTGGGAACATGTATCACATATGGACTTAAATAAAAGTATATTGGGGCCATGCTCTAAACCTGCATGCAGTGTCTGACGGTCACAGAACTAAATGGCAGCATCAGCCAGAGTCCTCGCGCCGTCCGACGGTCGCGGACGTTCTCGGCCGCGCAGGCCGGAGTCCCGCCGGCACCCCGACGTGCATCTTGCGAGGGCCCGCCCATCGCTGCTCGCAGCTTTAATTCTTATTATTATTCTTATTATTATTATTATTATTTTATGTGTTTCGTCGCAAAAAGGAGGTGCTTGGGATATTGGGAAGTTTGTGAAATTTGGCAAGCAAGCCAGAATTTGCGAAAATTGCAGTCTGATTGGGGTGCCCAGCTGCGGTATGAAATATTGGCTCGCTAGCGCCCCCTATTGAGTAGCCCCAACATCAGGTTTCACCCAGCTGTATGAAAGTTGGTAGGTATGTGGAACGTGATGAGACGCACAAAAAATCCTCTTGGCCGTTTTCTCTAAACCAAACAGGAAGTCGGCCATTTTTGCTTTTATGACGTTTTTTGACCGTTTCAAGGCGTCATACTTTAACGAACTCCTCCCAGAGATTTGACCCGATTGACTTCAGATTCGGCTAGTCTGCTCTTGAGACCTTGGCAGTGAAAAGTTACTCAAAGATCAAAAAGTTATCAAACTATGTGGCCGTGGCGTGGCGTCAAAGAAACACCATTCGCCACGAAACAGGAAGTTGTTGTAACTCGGCCGTACATTGTCGAATCTGCTCAAAATCTCTCATATGTCATAACATCCTGACCCGGAACACATCTATATGATAATTTAGAATCATAGTGATAGCGCCACCTAGTGGCAACCGGAAGTTGTACGCTGCGTACTTTGACATCCTGCTCCTCACAGATTAATCAGATCCCTCTCAAATGTTGTCAAACAAGCCTTAAGACCTTGATAATGCTTCGTTGTGAAGATTGTAAGAAGTTACTGAAGGGCGGCGACGTGGCGGCTCGGCGAATTTCGATCCTTCGCCATGAACGAATAAACTGATGTATCTCGACTCCACATCATCAGATCTTTACCAGATTTCACATGCTTGATTAGACTCCAGGCCTGAAGACATCTGCAGGCCAATTTTGAATCATAGTCATAGCGCCACCTACTGGTAACAGGAAGTTAAAGTCTTGATACTTTGGCTTGTTTCTCTCAGTAGGTAAATCAAATCAATATCAAATTTGTTCCACACAAATACAAGAAGTTCATAATGCCAGATCATGAAGTTTTTGATGTTTCGTCGAACGCCGTTGCCGTGGCGATGCAGTCTTCGCCGTTAACAACGAAGGTCATTTTGACAGGCTAAAAATGCTCGAAACATAAGCAAACTTGGCAAGTAGATTACAAGGCCGAAATGTAGTTAGGGAATATGATTTTATTGGTTCAGAGTGGCAAATCGGCTCAATAGCGCCCCCTACAAAATTTCGACGAAGGAGCCCTCGCAGTACGTTTGACCTAGATGTATGAAATTTGGTGGGAACATGTATCACATATGGACTTAAATAAAAGTCTCTTGGGGTTATGCTCTAAACCCAACCGGAAGTCAGCCATTTTGCATTTCTTATGAATTTCTAGTGTCGTTTTTGTTATTTCCAGGCGCTGCACTTTAACGAACTCCTCCTAGGGAATTAATCAGATCAACTTCAAATTTGTTCGGTACAGTCTAAAGACCTTTGTGATGAAAAGTTACTCAAAGCTTGTTGTTTCGTGAAAAGCTGTTGCCGTGGCGACGCATTCTTCGCCGTTAACAACGAAGGTCATTTTGAGAGGCTAAAAATGCTCGAAACATAACCAAACTTGGCAAGTAGATTACAAGGCCGAAATGTAGTTATGGAATATGATTGTATTGGTTCAGAGTGGCAAATCGGCTCAATAGCGCCCCCTACTAAATTTCAACGAAGCAGCCCTCGCAGTACGTTTCACCTAGATGTATGAAATTTGGTAGGAACATGTATCACATATGGACTTAAATAAAAGTATATTGGGGCCATGCTCTAAACCTGCATGCAGTGTCTGACGGTCACAGAACTGAATGGCAGCATCGGCCAGAGTCCTCGCGGCGTCCGACGGTCGCGGACGTTCTCGGCCACGCAGGCCGGAGTCCCTCCGGCACCCCGACGTGCATGCACCCCGACGTGCATATTGCGAGGGCCCGCTCATCGCTGCTCGCAGCTTTAATTAGGGCCCGAGCACCGACGTAGTCGGAGCGGAGGACCTATTGAATTTCGAATGTTTATTATTCTTATTCTTATTCTTATTATTATTATTTTATGTGTTTCGTCGCAAAAAGGAGGTGCTTGGGATATTGGGAATGTTGTGAAATTTGGCACGCAAGCCAGAATTTGCGAAAATTGCAGTCTGATTGGGGTGTCCAGCTGCAGTATGAAATATTGGCTCGCTAGCGCCCCCTATTGAGTAGCCCCGACATCAGGATTCACCCAGCTGTATGAAAGTTGGTAGTTATGTGGAACGTGATGAGACGCACCAAAAATCCTCTTGGCCGTTTTCTCTAAACCAAACAGGAAGTCGGCCATTTTTGCTTTTATGACGTTTTTTGACCGTTTCAAGGCGTCATACTTTAACGAACTCCTCCCAGAGATTTGACCCGATTGACTTCAGATTCGGCTAGTCTGCTCTTGAGACCTTGGCAGTGAAAAGTTACTCAAAGATCAAAAAGTTATCGAACTATGTGGCCGTGGCGTGGCGTCAAAGAAACACCATTTGCCACGAAACAGGAAGTTGTTGTAACTCGGCTGTACATTGTCGAATCTGCTCAAAATCTCTCATATGTCATAACATCCTGACCCGGAACACATCTATATGATAATTTAGAATCATAGTGATAGCGCCACCTAGTGGCAACCGGAAGTTGTACGCTGCGTACTTTGACATCCTGCTCCTCACAGATTAATCAGATCCCTCTCAAATGTTGTCAAACAAGCCTTAAGACCTTGATAATGCTTCGTTGTGAAGATTGTAAGAAGTTACTGAAGGGCGGCGACGTGGCGGCTCGGCGAATTTCGATCCTTCGCCATGAACGAATAAACTGATGTAACTCGACTCCACATCATCAGATCTTTACCAGATGTCATGTGTTTGATTAGACTCCAGGCCTGACGACATCTGCAGGCCAATTTTGAATCATAGTCATAGCGCCACCTACTGGTAACAGGAAGTTAAAGTCTTTATACTTTGGCTTGTTTCTCTTAGTAGGTAAATCAAATCAATATCAAATTTGTTCCACACAAATACAAGAAGTTCATAATGCCAGATCATGAAGTTTTTGATGTTTCGTCGAACGCCGTTGCCGTGGCGATGCAGTCTTCGCCGTTAACAACGAAGGTCATTTTGACAGGCTAAAAATGCTCGAAACATAAGCAAACTTGGCAAGTAGATTACAAGGCCGAAATGTAGTTAGGGAATATGATTTTATTGGTTCAGAGTGGCAAATCGGCTCAATAGCGCCCCCTACAAAATTTCGACGAAGCAGCCCTCGCAGTACGTTTGACCTAGATGTATGAAATTTGGTGGGAACATGTATCACATATGGACTTAAATAAAAGTATATTGGGGCCATGCTCTAAACCTGCATGCAGTGTCTGACGGTCACAGAACTAAATGGCAGCATCAGCCAGAGTCCTCGCGCCGTCCGACGGTCGCGGACGTTCTCGGCCGCGCAGGCCGGAGTCCCGCCGGCACCCCGACGTGCATATTGCGAGGGCCCGCCCATCGCTGCTCGCAGCTTTAATTATTCTTATTTTTAGTGTTTCGTCGCAAAAAGGAGGTGCTTGGGATATTGGGAATGTTGTGAAATTTGGCACGCAAGCCAGAATTTGCGAAAATTGCAGTCTGATTGGGGTGTCCAGCTGCAGTATGAAATATTGGCTCGCTAGCGCCCCCTATTGAGTAGCCCCAACATCAGGATTCACCCAGCTGTATGAAAGTTGGTAGTTATGTGGAACGTGATGAGACGCACCAAAAATCCTCTTGGCCGTTTTCTCTAAACCAAACAGGAAGTCGGCCATTTTTGCTTTTATGACGTTTTTTGACCGTTTCAAGGCGTCATACTTTAACGAACTCCTCCCAGAGATTTGACCCGATTGACTTCAGATTCGGCGAGTCTGCTCTTGAGACCTTGGCAGTGAAAAGTTACTCAAAGATCAAAAAGTTATCGAACTATGTGGCCGTGGCGTGGCGTCAAAGAAACACCATTCGCCACGAAACAGGAAGTTGTTGTAACTTGGCCGTACATTGTCGAATCTGCTCCAAATCTCTCATATGTCATAACATCCTGACCCGGAACACATCTATATGATAATTTAGAATCATAGTGATAGCGCCACCTAGTGGCAACCGGAAGTTGTAGGCTGCGTACTTTGACATCCTGCTCCTCACAGATTAATCAGATCCCTCTCAAATGTTGTCAAACAAGCCTTAAGACCTTGATAATGCTTCGTTGTGAAGATTGTAAGAAGTTACTGAAGGGCGGCGACGTGGCGGCTCGGCGAATTTCGATCCTTCGCCATGAACGAATAAACTGATGTATCTCGACTCCACATCATCAGATCTTTCCCAGATTTCACGTGTTTGATTAGACTCCAGGCCTGAAGACATATCCAGGCCAATTTTGAATCATAGTCATAGCGCCACCTACTGGTAACAGGAAGTTAAAGTCTTTATACTTTGGCTTGTTTCTCTTAGTAGGTAAATCAAATCAATATCAAATTTCATCCACACAAATACAAGAAGTTCATAATGCCAGATCATGAAGCTTTTGATGTTTCGTCGAACGCCGTTGCCGTGGCGATGCAGTCTTCGCCGTTAACAACGAAGGTCATTTTGAGAGGCTAAAAATGCTCGAAACATAAGCAAACTTGGCAAGTAGATTACAAGGCCGAAATGTAGTTACAGAATCTGATTTTATTGGTTCAGAGTGCCAAATCGGCTCAATAGCGCCCCCTACAAAATTTCGACGAAGCAGCCCTCGCAGTACGTTTGACCTAGATGTATGAACTGTCGTAGGAACATGTATCGCATATGGACTTCAATAAAAGTCTCTTGGGGCTATGCTCTAAACCCAACCGGAAGTCAGCCATTTTGCATTTTTTATGAATTTCTCATGTCGTTTTTGTCATTTCCAGGCGCTGCACTTTAACGAACTCCTCCTAGGGAATTCATCAGATCAACTTCAAATTTGGTCGGTACAGTCTAAAGACCATTGTGATGAAAAGTTACTCAAAGCTTGTTGTTTCGTGAAAAGCTGTTGCCGTGGCGACGCATCCTTCGCCGTTAACAACGAAGGTCATTTTGAGAGGCTAAAAATGCTCGAAACATAACCAAACTTGGCAAGTAGATTACAAGGCCGAAATGTAGTTATGGAATATGATTTTATTGGTTCAGAGTGGCAAATCGGCTCAATAGCGCCCCCTACAAAATTTCAACGAAGCAGCCCTCGCAGTACGTTTCACCTAGATGTATGAAATTTGGTAGGAACATGTATCACATATGGACTTAAATAAAAGTATATTGGGGCCATGCTCTGAACCTGCATGCAGTGTCTGACGGTCACGGAACTGAATGACAGCATCAACCAGAGTCCTCGCGCCGTCCGACGGTCGCTGACGTTCTCGGCCGCGCAGGCCGGAGTCCCGCCGGCACCCCGACGTGCATGCACCCCGACGTGCATATTGCGAGGGCCCGCCCATCGCTGCTCGCAGCTTTAATTAGGGCCCGAGCACCGACGTAGTCGGAGCGGAGGACCTATTGAATTTCGAATGTTTATTATTATTATTAGGGCCCGAGCACCGACGTAGTCGGAGCGGAGGACCTATTGAATTTCGAATGTTTATTCTTCTTATTCTTATTCTTAGTCTTTCGTCGCAAAAAGGAGGTGCTTGGGATATTGGGAATGTTGTGAAATTTGGCACGCAAGCCAGAATTTGCGAAAATTGCAGTCTGATTGGGGTGTCCAGCTGCGGTATGAAATATTGGCTCGCTAGCGCCCCCTATTGAGTAGCCCCAACATCAGGATTCACCCAGCTGTATGAAAGTTGGTAGGTATGTGGAACGTGATGAGATGCACAAAAAATCCTCTTGGCCGTTTTCTCTAAACCAAACAGGAAGTCGGCCATTTATGCTTTTATGACGTTTTTTGACCGTTTCAAGGCGTCATACTTTAACGAACTCCTCCCAGAGATTTGACCCGATTGACTTCAGATTCGGCTAGTCTGCTCTTGAGACCTTGGCAGTGAAAAGTTACTCAAAGATCAAAAAGTTATCGAACTATGTGGCCGTGGCGTGGCGTCAAAGAAACACCATTCGCCACGAAACAGGAAGTTGTTGTAACTCGGCCGTACATTGTCGAATCTGCTCAAAGTCTCTCATATGTCATAACATCCTGACCCGGAACACATCTATATGATAATTTTGAATCAAACTGATAGCGCCACCTAGTGGCAACCGGAAGTTGTACGCTGCGTACTTTGACATCCTGCTCCTAACAGATTAATCAGATCCCTCTCAAATGTTGTCATACAAGCCTTAAGACCTTGATAATGCTTCATTGTGAAAATTGTAAGAAGTTACTGAAGGGCGGCGACGTGGCGGCTCGGCGAATTTCGATCCTTCGCCATGAACGAATGAACTGATGTAACTCGACTCCACATCATCAGATCTTTACCAGATTTCACATGCTTGATTAGACTCCAGGCCTGAAGACATCTGCAGGCCAATTTCGAATCATAGTCATAGCGCCACCTACTGGTAACAGGAAGTTAAAGTCTTTATACTTTGGCTTGTTTCTCTTAGTAGGTAAATCAAATCATTATCAAATTTGTTCCACACAAATACAAGAAGTTCATAATGCCAGATCATGAAGCTTTTGATGTTTCGTCGAACGCCGTTGCCGTGGCGATGCAGTCTTCGCCGTGAACAACGAAGGTCATTTTGAGAGGCTAAAAATGCTCGAAACATAAGCAAACTTGGCAAGTAGATTCCAAGGCCGAAATGTAGTTATAGAATATGATTTTATTGGTTCAGAGTGGCAAATCGGCTCAATAGCGCCCCCTACAAAATTTCGACGAAGCAGCCCTCGCAGTACGTTTGACCTAGATGTATGAAATGTGGTAGGAACATGTATCGCATATGGACTTCAATAAAAGTCTCTTGGGGCTATGCTCTAAACCCAACCGGAAGTCAGCCATTTTGCATTTTTTATGAATTTCTCATGTCGTTTTTGTCATTTCCAGGCGCTGCACTTTAACGAACTCCTCCTAGGGAATTCATCAGATCAACTTCCAATTTTGTCGGTACAGTCTAAAGACCTTTGTGATGAAAAGTTACTCAAAGCTTGTTGTTTCGTGAAAAGCTGTTGCCGTGGCGACGGAATTTCGATCCTTCGCCATAAACGAATAAACTGATGTAACTCGACTCCACATCATCAGATCTTTACCAGATTTCACGTGTTTGATTAGACTCCAGGCCTGAAGACATATGCAGGCCAATTTTGAATCATAGTCATAGCGCCACCTACTGGTAACAGGAAGTTAAAGTCTTGATACTTTGGCTTGTTTCTCTTAGTAGGTAAATCAAATTAATATCAAATTTGTTCCACACAAATAGTTCATAATGCCAGATCATGAAGCTTTTGATGTTTCGTCGAACGCCGTTGCCGTGGCGATGCAGTCTTCGCCGTTAACAACGAAGGTCATTTTGAGAGGCTACAAATGCTCGAAACATAAGCAAACTTGGCATACACATTTAAAGCCCAAAATGTAGTTGTATAATATGATTTTATTGGTTCAGAGTGGCAAATCGGCTCAATAGCGCCCCCTACAAAATTTCAACGAAGCAGCCCTCGCAGTACGTTTCACCTAGATGTATGAAATTTGGTAGGAACATGTATCACATATGGACTTAAATACAAGTATATTGGGGCCATGCTCTGAACCTGCATGCAGTGTCTGACGGTCACGGAACTGAATGGCAGCATCGACCAGAGTCCTCGCGCCGTCCGACGGTCGCGGACGTTCTCGGCCGCGCAGGCCGGAGTCCCGCCGCCACCCCGACGTGCATGCACCCCGACGTGCATATTGCGAGGGCCCGCTCATCGCTGCTCGCAGCTTTAATTCTTATTATTATTCTTATTATTATTATTATTATTTTATGTGTTTCGTCGCAAAAAGGAGGTGCTTGGGATATTGGGAAGTTTGTGAAATTTGGCAAGCAAGCCAGAATTTGCGAAAATTGCAGTCTGATTGGGGTGCCCAGCTGCGGTATGAAATATTGGCTCGCTAGCGCCCCCTATTGAGTAGCCCCAACATCAGGTTTCACCCAGCTGTATGAAAGTTGGTAGGTATGTGGAACGTGATGAGACGCACAAAAAATCCTCTTGGCCGTTTTCTCTAAACCAAACAGGAAGTCGGCCATTTTTGCTTTTATGACGTTTTTTGACCGTTTCAAGGCGTCATACTTTAACGAACTCCTCCCAGAGATTTGACCCGATTGACTTCAGATTCGGCTAGTCTGCTCTTGAGACCTTGGCAGTGAAAAGTTACTCAAAGATCAAAAAGTTATCGAACTATGTGGCCGTGGCGTGGCGTCAAAGAAACACCATTCGCCACGAAACAGGAAGTTGTTGTAACTCGGCCGTACATTGTCGAATCTGCTCCAAATCTCTCATATGTCATAACATCCTGACCCGGAACACATCTATATGATAATTTAGAATCATAGTGATAGCGCCACCTAGTGGCAACCGGAAGTTGTACGCTGCGTACTTTGACATCCTGCTCCTCACAGATTAATCAGATCCCTCTCAAATGTTGTCAAACAAGCCTTAAGACCTTGATAATGCTTCGTTGTGAAGATTGTAAGAAGTTACTGAAGGGCGGCGACGTGGCGGCTCGGCGAATTTCGATCCTTCGCCATGAACGAATAAACTGATGTAACTCGACTCCACATCATCAGATCTTTACCAGATTTCACGTGTTTGATTAGACTCCAGGCATGAAGACATCTGCAGGCCAATTTTGAATCATAGTCATAGCGCCACCTACTGGTAACAGGAAGTTAAAGTCTTGATACTTTGGCTTGTTTCTCTCAGTAGGTAAATCAAATCAATATCAAATTTCTTCCACACAAATCCAAGAAGTTCATAATGCCAGATCATGAAGCTTTTGATGTTTCGTCGAACGCCGTTGCCGTGGCGATGCAGTCGTCGCCGTTAACAACGAAGGTCATTTTGAGAGGCTAAAAATGCTCGAAACATAACCACACTTGGCAAGTAGATTACAAGGCCGAAATGTAGTTACGGAATATGATTTTATTGGTTCAGAGTGGCAAATCGGCTCAATAGCGCCCCCTACAAAATTTCGACGAAGCAGACCTCGCAGTACGTTTGACCTAGATGTATGAAATGTGGTAGGAACATGTATCGCATATGGACTTCAATAAAAGTCTCTTGGGGATATGCTCTAAACCCAACCGGAAGTCAGCCATTTTGCATTTTTTATGAATTTCTCATGTCGTTTTTGTCATTTCCAGGCGCTGCACTTTCACGAACTCCTCCTAGGGAATTCATCAGATCAACTTCAAATTTGGTCGGTACAGTCTAAAGACCTTTGTGATGAAAAGTTACTCAAAGCTTGTTGTTTCGTGAAAAGCTGTTGCCGTGGCGACGCATTCTTCGCCGTTAACAACGAAGGTCATTTTGAGAGGCTAAAAATGCTCGAAACATAAGCAAACTTGGCAAGTAGATTACAAGGCCGAAATGTAGTTAGGGAATATGATTGTATTGGTTCAGAGTCGCAAATCGGCTCAATAGCGCCCCCTACAAAATTTCAACGAAGCAGCCCTCGCAATATGTTTGACCTAGATGTATGAAATGTGGTAGGAACATGTATCACATATGGACTGAAATAAAAGTATGTTGGGGCCATGCTCTGAACCTGCATGCAGTGTCTGACGGTCACAGAACTGAATGGCAGCATCAACCAGAGTCCTCGCGACGTCCGACGGTCGCGGACGTTCTCGGCCGCGCAGGCCGGAGTCCCGCCGGCACCCCGACGTGCATGCACCCCGACGTGCATATTGCGAGGGCCCGCCCATCGCTGCTCGCAGCTTTAATTAGGGCCCGAGCACCGACGTAGTCGGAGCGGAGGACCTATTGAAACCGTAATGTTTATTCTTCTTCTTCTTATTCTTAGTCTTTCGTCGCAAAAAGGAGGTGCTTGGGATATTGGGAAGTCTGTGAAATTTGGCACGCAAGCCAGAATTTGCGAAAATTGCAGTCTGATTGGGGTGTCCAGCTGCGGTATGAAATATTGGCTCGCTAGCGCCCCCTATTGAGTAGCCCCAACATCAGGATTCACCCAGCTGTATGAAATTTGGTAGGTATGTGGAACGTGATGAGACGCACAAAAAATCCTCTTGGCCGTTTTCTCTAAACCAAACAGGAAGTCGGCCATTTTTGCTTTTATGACGTTTTTTGACCGTTTCAAGGCGTCATACTTTAACGAACTCCTCCCAGAGATTTGACCCGATTGACTTCAGATTCGGCGAGTCTGCTCTTGAGACCTTGGCAGTGAAAAGTTACTCAAAGATCAAAAAGTTATCGAACTATGTGGCCGTGGCGTGGCGTCAAAGAAACACCATTCGCCACGAAACAGGAAGTTGTTGTAACTTGGCCGTACATTGTCGAATCTGCTCCAAATCTCTCATATGTCATAACATCCTGACCCGGAACACATCTATATGATAATTTAGAATCATAGTGATAGCGCCACCTAGTGGCAACCGGAAGTTGTAGGCTGCGTACTTTGACATCCTGGTCCTCACAGATTAATCAGATCCCTCTCAAATGTTGTCAAACAAGCCTTAAGACCTTGATAATGCTTCGTTGTGAAGATTGTAAGAAGTTACTGAAGGGCGGCGACGTGGCGGCTCGGCGAATTTCGATCCTTCGCCATGAACGAATAAACTGATGTATCTCGACTCCACATCATCAGATCTTTACCAGATTGCACATGCTTGATTAGACTCCAGGCCTGAAGACATCTGCAGGCCAATTTTGAATCATAGTCATAGCGCCACCTACTGGTAACAGGAAGTTAAAGTCTTGATACTTTGGCTTGTTTCTCTCAGTAGGTAAATCAAATCAATATCAAATTTGTTCCACACAAATACAAGAAGTTCATAATGCCAGATCATGAAGTTTTTGATGTTTCGTCGAACGCCGTTGCCGTGGCGATGCAGTCTTCGCCGTTAACAACGAAGGTCATTTTGACAGGCTAAAAATGCTCGAAACATAAGCAAACTTGGCAAGTAGATTACAAGGCCGAAATGTAGTTAGGGAATATGATTTTATTGGTTCAGAGTGGCAAATCGGCTCAATAGCGCCCCCTACAAAATTTCGACGAAGCAGCCCTCGCAGTACGTTTGACCTAGATGTATGAAATTTGGTGGGAACATGTATCACATATGGACTTAAATAAAAGTATATTGGGGCCATGCTCTAAACCTGCATGCAGTGTCTGACGGTCACAGAACTAAATGGCAGCATCAGCCAGAGTCCTCGCGCCGTCCGACGGTCGCGGACGTTCTCGGCCGCGCAGGCCGGAGTCCCGCCGGCACCCCGACGTGCATATTGCGAGGGCCCGCCCATCGCTGCTCGCAGCTTTAATTATTAGGGCCCGAGCACCGACGTAGTCGGAGCGGAGGACCTATTGAATTTCGAATGTTTATTATTCTTCTTCTTCTTCCGCTTTCATGGCAAAAAGGAGGTGCTTGGGATATTGGGAATGTTGTGAAATTTGGCACGCAAGCCAGAATTTGCGAAAATTGCAGTCTGATTGGGGTGTCCAGCTGCGGTATGAAATATTGGCTCGCTAGCGCCCCCTATTGAGTAGCCCCAACATCAGGTTTCACCCAGCTGTATGAAAGTTGGTAGGTATGTGGAACGTGATGAGACGCACAAAAAATCCTCTTGGCCGTTTTCTCTAAACCAAACAGGAAGTCGGCCATTTTTGCTTTTATGACGTTTTTTGACCGTTTCAAGGCGTCATACTTTAACGAACTCCTCCCAGAGATTTGACCCGATTGACTTCAGATTCGGCTAGTCTGCTCTTGAGACCTTGGCAGTGAAAAGTTACTCAAAGATCAAAAAGTTATCGAACGATGTGGCCGTGGCGTGGCGTCAAAGAAACACCATTCGCCACGAAACAGGAAGTTGTTGTAACTCGGCCGTACATTGTCGAATCTGCTCCAAAGCTCTCATATGTCATAACATCCTGACCCGGAACACATCTATATGATAATTTTGAATCATAGTGATAGCGCCACCTAGTGGCAACCGGAAGTTGTACGCTGCATACTTTGACATCCTGCTCCTCACAGATTAATCAGATCCCTCTCAAATGTTGTCAAACAAGCCTTAAGACCTTGATAATGCTTCGTTGTGAAGATTGTAAGAAGTTACTGAAGGGCGGCGACGTGGCGGCTCGGCGAATTTCGATCCTTCGCCATGAACGAATAAACTGATGTATCTCGACTCCACATCATCAGATCTTTACCAGATTTCACATGCTTGATTAGACTCCAGGCCTGAAGACATCTGCAGGCCAATTTTGAATCATAGTCATAGCGCCACCTACTGGTAACAGGAAGTTAAAGTCTTTATACTTTGGCTTGTTTCTCTTAGTAGGTAAATCAAATCAATATCAAATTTGTTCCACACAAATACAAGAAGTTCATAATGCCAGATCATGAAGTTTTTGATGTTTCGTCGAACGCCGTTGCCGTGGCGATGCAGTCTTCGCCGTTAACAACGAAGGTCATTTTGACACGCTAAAAATGCTCGAAACATAAGCAAACTTGGCAAGTAGATTACAAGGCCGAAATGTAGTTAGGGAATATGATTTTATTGGTTCAGAGTGGCAAATCGGCTCAATAGCGCCCCCTACAAAATTTCGACGAAGCAGCCCTCGCAGTACGTTTGACCTAGATGTATGAAATGTGGTAGGAACATGTATCGCATATGGACTTAAATAAAAGTCTCTTGGGGTTATGCTCTAAACCCAACCGGAAGTCAGCCATTTTGCATTTCTTATGAATTTCTAGTGTCGTTTTTGTCATTTCCAGGCGCTGCACTTTAACGAACTCCTCCTAGGGAATTAATCAGATGAACTTCAAATTTGGTCGGTACAGTCTAAAGACCTTTGTGATGAAAAGTTACTCAAATCTTGTTGTTTCGTGAAAAGCTGTTGCCGTGGCGACGCATTCTTCGCCGTTAACAACGAAGGTCATTTTGAGAGGCTAAAAATGCTCGAAACATAACCAAGCTTGGCAAGTAGATTACAAGGCCGAAATGTAGTTATGGAATATGATTTTATTGGTTCAGAGTGGCAAATCGGCTCAATAGCGCCCCCTACAAAATTTCAACGAAGCAGCCCTCGCAGTACGTTTCACCTAGATGTATGAAATTTGGTAGGAACATGTATCACATATGGACTTCAATAAAACTATATTGGGGACATGCTCTGTACCTGCATGCAGTGTCTGACGGTCACAGAACTGAATGGCAGCATCAGCCAGAGTCCTCGCGCCGTCCGACGGTCGCAGACGTTCTCGGCCGCGCAGGCCGGAGTCCCGCCGGCACCCCGACATGCATGCACCCCGACGTGCATATTGCGAGGGCCCGCCCATCGCTGCTCGCAGCTTTAATTATTAGGGCCCGAGCACCGACGTAGTCGGAGCGGAGGACCTATTGAATTTCGAATGTTTATTATTCTTATTAGGGCCCGAGCACCGACGTAGTCGGAGCGGAGGACCTATTGAATTTCGAATGTTTATTATTATTATTTTTAGTCTTTCGTCGCAAAAAGGAGGTGCTTGGGATATTGGGAATGTTGTGAAATTTGGCACGCAAGCCAGAATTTGCGAAAATTGCAGTCTGATTGGGGTGTCCAGCTGCGGTATGAAATATTGGCTCGCTAGCGCCCCCTATTGAGTAGCCCCAACATCAGGATTCACCCAGCTGTATGAAAGTTGGTAGGTATGTGGAACATGATGAGACGCACAAAAAATCCTCTTGGACGTTTTCTCTAAACCAAACAGGAAGTCGGCCATTTTTACTTTTATGACGTTTTTTGACCGTTTCAAGGCGTCATACTTTAACGAACTCCTCCCAGAGATTTGACCCGATTGACTTCAGATTCGGCTAGTCTGCTCTTGAGACCTTGGCAGTGAAAAGTTACTCAAAGATCAAAAAGTTATCGAACTATGTGGCCGTGTCGTGGCGTCAAAGAAACACCATTCGCCACGAAACAGGAAGTTGTTGTAACTCGGCCATACATTGTCGAATCTGCTCAAAATCTCTCATATGTCATAAAATCCTGACCCCGAACACATCTATATGATAATTTTGAATCAAACTGATAGCGCCACCTAGTGGCAACCAGAAGTTGTACGCTGCGTACTTTGACATCCTGCTCCTCACAGATTAATCAGATCCCTCTCAAATCTTGTCAAACAAGCCTTAAGACCTTGATAATGCTTCGTTGTGAAGATTGTAAGAAGTTACTGAAGGGCGGCGACGTGGCGGCTCGGCGAATTTCGATCCTTCGCCATGAACGAATAAACTGATGTAACTCGACTCCACATCATCAGATCTTTACCAGATGTCATGTGTTTGATTAGACTCCAGGCCTGAAGACATCTGCAGGCCAATTTTGAATCATAGTCATAGCGCCACCTACTGGTAACAGGAAGTTAAAGTCTTTATACTTTGGCTTGTTTCTCTTAGTAGGTAACTCAAATCAATATCAAATTTGTTCCACACAAATACAAGAAGTTCATAATGCCAGATCATGAAGCTTTTGATGTTTCGTCCAACGCCGTTGCCGTGGCGATGCAGTCTTCGCCGTTAACAACGAAGGTCATTTTGAGAGGCTAAAAATGCTCGAAACATAAGCAAACTTGGCAAGTAGATTACAAGGCCGAAATGTAGTTACAGAATATGATTTTATTGGTTCAGAGTGGCAAATCGGCTCAATAGCGCCCCCTACAAAATTTCGACGAAGCAGCCCTCGCAGTACGTTTGACCTAGATGTATGAAATGTGGTAGGAACATGTATCACATATGGACTTCAATAAAAGTCTCTTGGGGCCATGCTCTAAACCCAACCGGAAGTCAGCCATTTTGCATTTCTTATGAATTTCTAGTGTCGTTTTTGTCATTTCCAGGCACTGCACTTTAACGAACTCCTCCTAGGGAATTAATCAGATCAACTTCAAATTTGGTCGGTACAGTCTAAAGACCTCTGTGATGAAAAGTTACTCAAAGCTTGTTGTTTCGTGAAAAGCTGTTGCCGTGGCGACCCATTCTTCGCCGTTAACAACGAAGGTCATTTTGAGAGGCTAAAAATGCTCGAAACATAAGCAAACTTGGCAAGTAGTTTACAAGGCCGAAATGGAGTCATGGAATATGATTTTATTGGTTCAGAGTGGCAAATCGGCTCAATAGCGCCCCCTACAAAATTTCAACGAAGCAGCCCTCGCAGTACATTTCACCTAGATGTATGAAATTTGGTAGGAACATGTATCACATATGGACTTAAATAAAAGTATATTGGGGCCATGCTCTAAACCTGCATGCAGTGTCTGACGGTCACAGAACTGAATGGCAGCATCGGCCAGAGTCCTCGCGGCGTCCGACGGTCGCGGACGTTCTCGGCCGCGCAGGCCGGAGTCCCGCCGGCACCCCGACGTGCATATTGCGAGGGCCCGCCCATCGCTGCTCGCAGCTTTAATTATTATTATTTTACCAGTTTGATGGCAAAAAGGAGGTGCTTGGGATATTGGGAAGTCTGTGAAATTTGGCACGCAAGCCAGAATTTGCGAAAATTGCAGTCTGATTGGGGTGTCCAGCTGCGGTATGAAATATTGGCTCGCTAGCGCCCCCTATTGAGTAGCCCCAACATCAGGATTCACCCAGCTGTATGAAATTTGGTAGGTATGTGGAACGTGATGAGACGCACAAAAAATCCTCTTGGCCGTTTTCTCTAAACCAAACAGGAAGTCGGCCATTTTTGCTTTTATGACGTTTTTTGACCGTTTCAAGGCGTCATACTTTAACGAACTCCTCCCAGAGATTTGACCCGATTGACTTCAGATTCGGCGAGTCTGCTCTTGAGACCTTGGCAGTGAAAAGTTACTCAAAGATCAAAAAGTTATCGAACTATGTGGCCGTGGCGTGGCGTCAAAGAAACACCATTCGCCACGAAACAGGAAGTTGTTGTAACTTGGCCGTACATTGTCGAATCTGCTCCAAATCTCTCATATGTCATAACATCCTGACCCGGAACACATCTATATGATAATTTAGAATCATAGTGATAGCGCCACCTAGTGGCAACCGGAAGTTGTAGGCTGCGTACTTTGACATCCTGCTCCTCACAGATTAATCAGATCCCTCTCAAATGTTGTCAAACAAGCCTTAAGACCTTGATAATGCTTCGTTGTGAAGATTGTAAGAAGTTACTGAAGGGCGGCGACGTGGCGGCTCGGCGAATTTCGATCCTTCGCCATGAACGAATAAACTGATGTATCTCGACTCCACATCATCAGATCTTTCCCAGATTTCACGTGTTTGATTAGACTCCAGGCCTGAAGACATCTGCAGGCCAATTTTGAATCATAGTCATAGCGCCACCTACTGGTAACAGGAAGTTAAAGTCTTTATACTTTGGCTTGTTTCTCTTAGTAGGTAAATCAAATCAATATCAAATTTGTTCCACACAAATAGAAGAAGTTCATAATGCCAGATCATGAAGCTTTTGATGTTTCGTCGAACGCCGTTGCCGTGGCGATGCAGTCTTCGCCTTTAACAACGAAGGTCATTTTGAGAGGCTAAAAATGCTCGAAACATAAGCAAACTTGGCAAGTAGATTCCAAGGCCGAAATGTAGTTCAGTTATCACGTGACGTGACGATGGCAGCGGCAGCGGCAGCGGGCGTGAACGGCGCAGTGATTGCGTTCTTACTATATGTTCTGTTATTGAACATTTCGGGCTACAAACATTCCAAACCAGTAGATGACACGCATAGCTGTCAGACATACCCAGCTAGTTATTTCAATACTTTCAGATATCACCAAACAAACAAATCCGAGACGAATCTCGGCTTCGGCAAGCTGAGCCTGTTGCTTATGTTCATTTATCCTACTTGGACAGCAAAGGCTCACAAACGGACCGCTAAAACAAAAAAGCAAGTCAATGCAGTCGGACTTATTATCTGTATTTGTCTACTATTGTCTGGAGATATACATCAATGTCCAGGACCTTCTCCGACAGCAAACAATCTCAATGTTGGGAGTGACAGCGTGGGACGCACAGAGGAACGCAACGCCGATAACTTCCAGGTATGTGTGGATACTGCGGGAGGTGCAAAATTCGAAATACATCCCGTGCCTAATTCCCCTTCGTACCTCTGTTCGAGCGTGGAGGCCCAAGGAGGGGCCAGACGAGGGGCCGGCAGAGAGACCAGCGTTCCGGACCAGGCCACGGATGGGGACGAGCGGAGGGTGTCCAACTCCGTAGCCGCTGGAACTTGCTTGATTCGGGTCGACGAAGATGGTGGCACTGACAAACTACATCTGTCCAACTCCACGGTTGTCGACGATCGGTTCTCCGTTCTGTCCGGGACTACCACCGGAGGTCGCTTCCACGTCGCGCACCTCGGCTCTACTCGGCTGGGGGGTAACGGCGGGCTGGGTGAGTCCTGTTCCACTGCCCCGATGTCGCGCTGCAGGCTGAATGATCGCGACGCTGCAACAAGACCCGCTGCGCGCAAAAGTCTAAACCCAGCGATTCTGAAACTCAGAAAACACAGTTTTCTCCGTACAGTAAACCATGCTAGAATAATTTGGGACACTCACGCCAAACCCAAAGGACTTTTCGGAGGACATCTGAATATCCGCAGTCTCATCCCCAAAAGTGATCAAATAAAACATCTACTTGAGCATTCTAATTTGCACTATTTATGCCTCTCTGAGACCTGGCTACATAGTAACTCCCCCCCGGCTGCTGTTAACATATCTGGATATAATGTATTTAGAAAGGATAGATCCGAAAATAGGTATGGAGGAATAATGTTTTACATCAAAGATACCATTCAATGTAATCAGATTCAATTACCATGTGAAAACGATCTTGAATGTATTGGTTTGAATGTGATATTGTCTCCCCAAATGTCTCTCACCCTTATTGGAATCTATCGTCCACCCACTGCCAAAAGCATTTTCTTTGAGCAAATTCAATCTATGCTAAAAGGATGTAATCTCGAAAAGGAGGTCATAATAATGGGTGATTTCAACATCAACTGGGAGAACAAATCCGTCAGGAAACCCTTAAAGCAGGTTGTTGATGCTTTTGATTTAACTCAGCTGATCAAAGGCCCTACTAGGATCACCTCCACAACCCAGTCACAGATTGATCTTGTATTCAGTAATAAACCAGAAAGGATCACTAAATCATTCAACATGGTGACAGGTCTCTCTGATCACAATCTGACACTCATAGCCCGGAAACTCACTAAACACCGTTTTAATTTTACCACAAACAGAAAGCCACAACGTCCCAGAATACCTAGGGGTAACATCACTGAATTTGAGAACACTATCAAAGAGATTAATTGGATATATAATCTGAAAAATCTTAATGTTGAGGAAGACAGTCAGGTCATGATCTCCACCATCCAGTCCATAAAAGGTAGATTCCAGAAGGTCTCAAAACCAAAACATGGGCAAAAAACATCTCTGCCATGGATAAAGGGTGACATCTGGAAGATCATGAAAGAACGGGATAGGGCACTTAAATCAGCCCTCAGTTCCAAACTAACTGTTGATAGACACAGATTTGTTATGCTTAGAAACAAGGTCACAAAAGAAATCAGGAAGGCAAAAGCTAACTTTTTTATCCAAATATTAACTGAAGCAAAGGGCAACCCTAAAATAATTTGGAAAAATATTAAGCTGCTGGCAGGGAAAACTGGTGACAACTCAGAAGATCAAATCCAGGTTAACTTAAATGGCAACTTAACACGTGACCAGCAGGAGATCGCCACCGCCTTTAATTCTTACTTTGTAGATACCGTTAAGTCTCTCACACAGAATGCAAACAATGGGCCCACCATTCTCCCCTCCACAGACTTTACTCAACCAGTCTTCAGCCTAAGACCCATTTCTGAAACTGATGTGCTGAAGGTGATAGATTCACTTAGAAACTCTAAAGCCTTAGATGTATTCGGACTAGACACCATGTTTCTTAAGAATATGAAGGAGTCACTGTTATATCCCATCACTAAATTAGTTAATCTGTCTTTTGAACAGAATGCTTTCCCTAGGGTCTGGAAGCCAGCTATAATTACACCCATCTTTAAGGCAGGTGATAGAACCCATGTAAATAACTACAGGCCAATAAGCATTCTCCCCGCTTTCTCTAAGGTAGCCGAGAGGTGTGTAGCACAACAAGTAATTGCTCACCTCAATAGCAGTCCCTTCAGACTCCACCCCATGCAGTTTGGCTTTAGAGCCCAGCATTCTACTGCAACAGCCAACTGCTTCTTTACAGAACAGGTTAAAGCCAAGCTAGATAAAGGGGGAGTGGTGGGAGCAGTGTTTCTAGACCTAAAGAAAGCCTTCGATACAGTAAATCATTCCATATTAATTACAAAATTGGCCAAATTTAATTTTTCTCCTGACACCCTATGCTGGTTCAAATCCTACCTGGACAATAGAACGCAGTGTGTACAGATCAACGGTGTTTCATCCCCCATCCTCAATTACAGTGTCGGTGTTCCACAGGGCTCTGTGCTTGGTCCTCTTCTTTTCAGCATGTACATTAATGATCTGCCATCAGTATGTGCACGGGTGGATATACAGATGTACGCTGACGACACAGTCATTTTTGTACATGCACCCAACATCAAACAGGCAGCAGACAAACTCACTGAAGAAATGGTCCATGTCACTAAGTGGCTGTCAGACTCTTGCTTACATCTCAATGTGAAAAAAACAGTCTGCATGTTTTTCTCAAAGAGGGTGAATAATATTACAACAGAGCATCCTGTGTACATATCTGGTGAACAGCTTCAGGTGGTCCCTAACTACAAATATCTGGGGATCATTCTTGACTCCACACTCACATACAAAAAACAAGTGAAGCATGTAATGGCAAAAGTCAAGTTTAGTCTACATAATTTCAGATACATACGCAACAACCTCACAACTGAAGCTGCTAAACTGTACTTTCATGCAATGATCCTCCCTCATATCACTTACTGTCTAACCACCTGGTCACACACTCACAACACAACCCTGAAGCCCCTACAGTCCGTCTATAAGCAGGCTATCAAGGTACTTGACATCAAGCCCAGACACTACCACATTTGCAACATCTTGCCCAAATACCATCTTCTGTGTTGGGATAGTCTTGTCAAATTCCATAACAGCTGCTTAACCTTTAAAATTCTTAATGGCCTTGCACCTCCCCCGTTGAGCACTTTCATAACACAAAAGACCAATAGCAGACTAACCAGAGCAACAGCTCGCGGGGACCTAGTGGTCCCAGGCAGGAGAAGCAAGTTCAGCCAGCTATCATACTCTGTCACAGCTTCCGTCACCTGGAACACTCTCCCATCACACATAAGACAGAGCACCACATACAGGTTCTTCACACACAACCTCAAAGCCTGGCTCATTAACAACCAGGTGTGTCAGCACTAACAGTCTCATGCCTGCCATGTCCGTATGTAGCCTGCCTGTCTGCCTGTCTGCCTGTCTGCCTGTCTGCCTGTCTGTCTGTCTGTCTATCTGTCTGTCTGCCTGCCTGCTTGTCTGTCATGTTTGATCCTGTGTCTGCAGGATTGTATTGCACAGCTCTGTTTGCTTGTTTTTGTGTTGTTGTCTTTTTAAACAGTTTTTAAATGTTTAAATGTTTTTAGCGGCTTCTAACACCGTGCCCAGGGACAACGGTTGAAAATTAGCTTTTTTAGCTAACACTGTCACATTTACAGTCATGTTTTTATTAATGTGTGCTGTCGATTAATGTGAACTGTCCCTGTACAAATAAAATCTTAATAATAATAATAATAATAATAATAGTTACAGAATATGATTTTATTGGTTCAGAGTGCCAAATCGGCTCAATAGCGCCCCCTACAAAATTTCGACGAAGCAGCCCTCGCAGTACGTTTGACCTAGATGTATGAAATGTGGTAGGAACATGTATCGCATATGGACTTCAATAAAAGTCTCTTGGGGCTATGCTCTAAACCCAACCGGAAGTCAGCCATTTTGCATTTTTTATGAATTTCTCATGTCGTTTTTGTCATTTCCAGCCGCTGCACTTTAACGAACTCCTCCTAGGGAATTCATCAGATCAACTTCAAATTTGGTCGGTACAGTCTAAAGACCTTTGTGATGAAAAGTTACTCAAAGCTTGTTGTTTCGTGAAAAGCTGTTGCCGTGGCGACGGAATTTCGATCCTTCGCCATAAATGAATAAACTGATGTAACTCGACTCCACATCATCAGATCTTTACCAGATTTCACGTGTTTGATTAGACTCCAGGCCTGAAGACATATGCAGGCCAATTTTGAATCATAGTCATAGCGCCACCTACTGGTAACAGGAAGTTAAAGTCTTGATACTTTGGCTTGTTTCTCTTAGTAGGTAAATCAAATCAATATCAAATTTGTTCCACACAAATAGTTCATAATGCCAGATCATGAAGCTTTTGATGTTTCGTCGAACGCCGTTGCCGTGGCGATGCAGTCTTCGCCGTTAACAACGAAGGTCATTTTGAGAGGCTAAAAATGCTCGAAACATAAGCAAACTTGGCATACACATTTAAAGCCCAAAATGTAGTTGTATAATATGATGTTATTGGTTCAGAGTGGCAAATCGGCTCAATAGCGCCCCCTACAAAATTTCGACGAAGCAGCCCTCGCAGTACGTTTGACCTAGATGTATGAAATTTGGTAGGAACATGTATCACATATGGACTTCAATAAAAGTCTCTTGGGGCCATGCTCTAAACCTGCATGCAGTGTCTGACGGTCACAGAACTGAATGGCAGCATCAGCCAGCGTCCTCCCGCCGTCCGACGCTCGCGGACGTTCTCGTCCGCGCAGGCCGGAGTCCCGCCGGCACCCCGACGTGCATATTGCGAGGGCCCGCCCATCGCTGCTCGCAGCTTTAATTATTATTCTTCTTCTTCTTCTTCCGCTTTCATGGCAAAAATGAGGTGCTTGGGATATTGGGAATGTTGTGAAATTTGGCACGCAAGCCAGAATTTGCGAAAATTGCAGTCTGATTGGGGTGTCCAGCTGCGGTATGAAATATTGGCTCGCTAGCGCCCCCTATTGAGTAGCCCCAACATCAGGATTCACCCAGCTGTATGAAATTTGGTCGGTATGTGGAAAGTGATGAGACGCACAAAAAATCCTCTTGGCCGTTTTCTCTAAACCAAACAGGAAGTCGGCCATTTTTGCTTTTATGACGTTTTTTGACCGTTTCAAGGCGTCATACTTTAACGAACTCCTCCCAGAGATTTGACCCGATTGACTTCAGATTCGGCTAGTCTGCTCTTGAGACCTTGGCAGTGAAAAGTTACTTAAAGATCAAAAAGTTATCAAACTATGTGGCCGTGGCGTGGCGTCAAAGAAACACCATTCGCCACGAAACAGGAAGTTGTTGTAACTCGGCCGTACATTGTCGAATCTGCTCAAAATCTCTCATATGTCATAACATCCTGACCCGGAACACATCTATATGATAATTTAGAATCATAGTGATAGCGCCACCTAGTGGCAACCGGAAGTTGTACGCTGCGTACTTTGACATCCTGCTCCTCACAGATTAATCAGATCCCTCTCAAATGTTGTCAAACAAGCCTTAAGACCTTGATAATGCTTCATTGTGAAGATTATAAGAAGTTACTGAAGGACGGCGACGTGGCGGCTCGGCGAATTTCGATCCTTCGCCATGAACGAATAAACTGATGTAACTCGACTCCACATCATCAGATCTTTACCAGATTTCACGTGTTTGATTAGACTCCAGGCCTGAAGACATATGCAGGCCAATTTTGAATCATAGTCATAGCGCCACCTACTGGTAACAGGAAGTTAAAGTCTTGATACTTTGGCTTGTTTCTCTTAGTAGGTAAATCAAATCAATATCAAATTTGTTCCACACAAATACAAGAAGTTCATAATGCCAGATCATGAAGCTTTTGATGTTTCCTCGAACGCCGTTGCCGTGGCGATGCAGTCTTCGCCGTTAACAACGAAGGTCATTTTGAGAGGCTAAAAATGCTCGAAACATAAGCAAACTTGGCGTACACATTTAAAGCCCAAAATGTAGTTGTATAATATGATTTTATTGGTTCAGAGTGGCAAATCGGCTCAATAGCGCCCCCTACAAAATTTCAACGAAGCATCCCTCGCAGTACGTTTCACCTAGATGTATGAAATTTGGTAGGAACATGTATCACATATGGACTTAAATAAAAGTATATTGGGGCCATGCTCTGAACCTGCATGCAGTGTCTGACGGTCACGGAACTGAATGACAGCATCAACCAGAGTCCTCGCGCCGTCCGACGGTCGCGGACGTTCTCGGCCGCGCAGGCCGGAGTCCCGCCGGCACCCCGACGTGCATGCACCCCGACGTGCATATTGCGAGGGCCCGCTCATCGCTGCTCGCAGCTTTAATTATTATTATTTTATGTGTTTCGTCGCAAAAAGGAGGTGCTTGGGATATTGGGAAGTTTGTGAAATTTGGCAAGCAAGCCAGAATTTGCGAAAATTGCAGTCTGATTGGGGTGCCCAGCTGCGGTATGAAATATTGGCTCGCTAGCGCCCCCTATTGAGTAGCCCCAACATCAGGTTTCACCCAGCTGTATGAAAGTTGGTAGGTATGTGGAACGTGATGAGACGCACAAAAAATCCTCTTGGCCGTTTTCTCTAAACCGAACAGGAAGTTGGCCATTTTTGCATTTATGACGTTTTTTGACCGTTTCAAGGCGTCATACTTTAACGAACTCCTCCCAGAGATTTGACCCGATTGACTTCAGATTCGGCGAGTCTGCTCTTGAGACCTTGGCAGTGAAAAGTTACTCAAAGATCAAAAAGTTATCGAACTATGTGGCCGTGGCGTGGCGTCAAAGAAACACCATTCGCCACGAAACAGGAAGTTGTTGTAACTCGGCCGTACATTGTCGAATCTGCTCCAAATCTCTCATATGTCATAACATCCTGACCCGGAACACATCTATATGATAATTTTGAATCATAGTGATAGCGCCACCTAGTGGCAACCGGAAGTTGTACGCTGCGTACTTTGACATCCTGCTCCTCACAGATTAATCAGATCCCTCTCAAATGTTGTCAAACAAGCCTTAAGACCTTGATAATGCTTCATTGTGAAGATTGTAAGAAGTTACTGAAGGGCGGCGACGTGGCAGGTCGGCGAATTTCGATCCTTCGCCATGAACGAATAAACTGATGTAACTCGACTCCACATGATCAGATCTTTACCAGATTTCACGTGTTTGATTAGACTCCAGGCCTGAAGACATCTGCAGGCCAATTTTGAATCATAGTCATAGCGCCACCTACTGGTAACAGGAAGTTAAAGTCTTTATACTTTGGCTTGTTTCTCTTAGTAGGTAAATCAAATAAATATCAAATTTGTTCCACACAAATAGAAGAAGTTCATAATGCCAGATCATGAAGCTTTTGATGTTTCGTCGAACGCCGTTGCCGTGGCGATGCAGTCTTCGCCGTTAACAACGAAGGTCATTTTGAGAGGCTAAAAATGCTCGAAACATAAGCAAACTTGGCAAGTAGATTTCAAGGCCGAAATTTAGTTACGGAATATGATTTTATTGGTTCAGAGTGGCAAATCGGCTCAATAGCGCCCCCTACAAAATTTCGACGAAGCAGCCCTCGCAGTACGTTTGACCTAGATGTATGAAATGTGGTAGGAACATGTATCGCATATGGACTTCAATAAAAGTCTCTTGGGGCTATGCTCTAAACCCAACCGGAAGTCAGCCATTTTGCATTTTTTATGAATTTCTCATGTCGTTTTTGTCATTTCCAGGCGCTGCACTTTAACGAACTCCTCCTAGGGAATTCATCAGATCAACTTCAAATTTGGTCGGTACAGTCTAAAGACCTTTGTGATGAAAAGTTACTCAAAGCTTGTTGTTTCGTGAAAAGCTGTTGCCGTGGCGACGCATTCTTCGCCGTTAACAACGAAGGTCATTTTGAGAGGCTAAAAATGCTCGAAACATAACCAAACTTGGCAAGTAGATTACAAGGCCGAAATGTAGTTATGGAATATGATTTTATTGGTTCAGAGTGGCAAATCGGCTCAATAGCGCCCCCTACAAAATTTCAACGAAGCAGCCCTCGCAGTACGTTTCACCTACATGTATGAAATGTGGTAGGAACATGTATCACATATGGACTTCAATAAAAGTCTCTTGGGGCCATGCTCTAAACCTGCATGCAGTGTCTGACGGTCACAGAACTGAATGGCAGCATCAGCCAGAGTCCTCGCGCCGTCCGACGCTCGCGGACGTTCTCGTCCGCGCAGGCCGGAGTCCCGCCGGCACCCCGACGTGCATATTGCGAGGGCCCGCTCATCGCTGCTCGCAGCTTTAATTAGGGCCCGAGCACCGACGTAGTCGGAGCGGAGGACCTATTGAATTTCGAATGTTTATTATTAGGGCCCGAGCACCGACGTAGTCGGAGCGGAGGACCTATTGAATTTCGAATGTTTATTATTATTCTTATTAGGGCCCGAGCACCGACGTAGTCGGAGCGGAGGACCTATTGAAACCGTAATGTTTATTAGGGCCCGAGCACCGACGTAGTCGGAGCGGAGGACCTATTGAATTTCGAATGTTTATTCTTATTATTATTATTATTATTCTTAGTCTTTCGTCGCAAAAAGGAGGTGCTTGGGATATTGGGAATGTTGTGAAATTTGGCACGCAAGCCAGAATTTGCGAAAATTGCAGTCTGATTGGGGTGTCCAGCTGCGGTATGAAATATTGGCTCGCTAGCGCCCCCTATTGAGTAGCCCCAACATCAGGATTCACCCAGCTGTATGAAATTTGGTCGGTATGTGGAACGTGATGAGACGCACAAAAAATCCTCTTGGCCGTTTTGTCTAAACCAAACAGGAAGTCGGCCATTTTTGCTTTTATGACGTTTTTTGACCGTTTCAAGGCGTCATACTTTAACGAACTCCTCCCAGAGATTTGACCCGATTGACTTCAGATTCGGCTAGTCTGCTCTTGAGACGTTGGCAGTGAAAAGTTACTCAAAGATCAAAAAGTTATCGAACTATGTGGCCGTGGCGTGGCGTCAAAGAAACACCATTCGCCACGAAACAGGAAGTTGTTGTAACTCGGCTGTACATTGTCGAATCTGCTCAAAATCTCTCATATGTCATAACATCCTGACCCGGAACACATCTATATGATAATTTAGAATCATAGTGATAGCGCCACCTAGTGGCAACCGGAAGTTGTACGCTGCGTACTTTGACATCCTGCTCCTCACAGATTAATCAGATCCCTCTCAAATGTTGTCAAACAAGCCTTAAGACCTTGATAATGCTTCGTTGTGAAGATTGCAAGAAGTTACTGAAGGGCGGCGACGTGGCGGCTCGGCGAATTTCGATCCTTCGCCATGAACGAATAAACTGATGTATCTCGACTCCACATCATCAGATCTTTACCAGATTGCACATGCTTGATTAGACTCCAGGCCTGAAGACATCTGCAGGCCAATTTTGAATCATAGTCATAGCGCCACCTACTGGTAACAGGAAGTTAAAGTCTTTATACTTTGGCTTGTTTCTCTTAGTAGGTAAATCAAATCAATATCAAATTTCTTCCACACAAATACAAGAAGTTCATAATGCCAGATCATGAAGATTTTGATGTTTCGTCGAACGCCGTTGCCGTGGCGATGCAGTCTTCGCCGTGAACAACGAAGGTCATTTTGAGAGGCTAAAAATGCTCGAAACATAAGCAAACTTGGCATACACATTTAAAGCCCAAAATGTAGTTGTATAATATGATTTTATTGGTTCAGAGTGGCAAATCGGCTCAATAGCGCCCCCTACAAAATTTCGACGAAGCAGCCCTCGCAGTACGTTTGACCTAGATGTATGAAATGTGGTAGGAACATGTATCGCATATGGACTTCAATAAAAGTCTCTTGGGGCTATGCTCTAAACCCAACCGGAAGTCAGCCATTTTGTATTTTTTATGAATTTCTCATGTCGTTTTTGTCATTTCCAGGCCCTGCACTTTAACGAACTCCTCCTAGGGAATTCATCAGATCAACTTCAAATTTGGTCGGTACAGTCTAAAGACCTTTGTGATGAAAAGTTACTCAAAGCTTGTTGTTTCGTGAAAAGCTGTTGCCGTGGCGACGGAATTTCGATCCTTCGCCATGAACGAATAAACTGATGTAACTCGACTCCACATCATCAGATCTTTACCAGATTTCACGTGTTTGATTAGACTCCAGGCCTGAAGACATATGCAGGCCAATTTTGAATCATAGTCATAGCGCCACCTACTGGTAACAGGAAGTTAAAGTCTTGATACTTTGGCTTGTTTCTCTTAGTAGGTAAATCAAATCAATATCAAATTTGTTCCACACAAATAGTTCATAATGCCAGATCATGAAGCTTTGATGTTTCGTCGAACGCCGTTGCCGTGGCGATGCAGTCTTCGCCGTTAACAACGAAGGTCATTTTGGGAGGCTAAAAATGCTCGAAACATAAGCAAACTTGGCATAGACATTTAAAGGCCAAAATGTAGTTGTATAATATGATTTTATTGGTTCAGAGTGGCAAATCGGCTCAATAGCGCCCCCTACAAAATTTCAACGAAGCAGCCCTCGCAGTACGTTTCACCTAGATGTATGAAATTTGGTAGGAACATGTATCACATATGGACTTAAATAAAAGTATATTGGGGCCATGCTCTGAACCTGCATGCAGTGTCTGACGGTCACGGAACTGAATGGCAGCATCAACCAGAGTCCTCGCGCCGTCCGACGGTCGCGGACGTTCTCGGCCGCGCAGGCCGGAGTCCCGCCGCCACCCCGACGTGCATGCACCCCGACGTGCATATTGCGAGGGCCCGCCCATCGCTGCTCGCAGCTTTAATTATTCTTATTCTTAGTCTTTCGTCGCAAAAAGGAGGTGCTTGGGATATTGGGAATGTTGTGAAATTTGGCACGCAAGCCAGAATTTGCGAAAATTGCAGTCTGATTGGGGTGTCCAGCTGCGTTATGAAATATTGGCTCGCTAGCGCCCCCTATTGAGTAGCCCCAACATCAGGTTTCACCCACCTGTATGAAAGTTGGTAGGTATGTGGAACGTGATGAGACGCACCAAAAATCCTCTTGGAAGTTTTCTCTAAACCAAACAGGAAGTCGGCCATTTTTGCATTTATGACGTTTTTTGACAGTTTCAAGGCGCCATACTTTAACGAACTCCTCCCAGAGATTTGACCCGATTGACTTCAGATTCGGCTAGTCTGCTCTTGAGACCTTGGCAGTGAAAAGTTACTCAAAGATCAAAAAGTTATCGAACTATGTGGCCGTGGCGTGGCGTCAAAGAAACACTATTCGCCACGAAACAGGAAGTTGTTGTAACTCGGCCGTACATTGTCGAATCTGCTCAAAATCTCTCATATGTCATAACATCCTGACCCGGAACACATCTATATGATAATTTTGAATCAAACTGATAGCGCCACCTAGTGGCAACCGGAAGTTGTACGCTGCGTACTTTGACATCCTGCTCCTCACAGATTAATCAGATCCCTCTCAAATGTTGTCAAACAAGCCTTAAGACCTTGATAATGCTTCGTTGTGAAGATTGTAAGAAGTTACTGAAGGGCGGCGACGTGGCGGCTCGGCGAATTTCGATCCTTCGCCATGAACGAATAAACTGATGTATCTCGACTCCACATCATCAGATCTTTACCAGATTTCACATGCTTGATTAGACTCCAGGCCTGAAGACATCTGCAGGCCAATTTTGAATCATAGTCATAGCGCCACCTACTGGTAACAGGAAGTTAAAGTCTTGATACTTTGGCTTGTTTCTCTCAGTAGGTAAATCAAATCAATATCAAATTTGTTCCACACAAATACAATAAGTTCATAATGCCAGATCATGAAGCATTTGATGTTTCGTCGAACGCCGTTGCCGTGGCGATGCAGTCTTCGCCGTGAACAACGAAGGTCATTTTGAGAGGCTAAAAATGCTCGAAACATAAGCAAACTTGGCAAGTAGATTCCAAGGCCGAAATGTAGTTATAGAATATGATTTTATTGGTTCAGAGTGGCAAATCGGCTCAATAGCGCCCCCTACAAAATTTTGACGAAGCAGCCCTCGCAGTACGTTTGACCTAGATGTATGAAATGTGGTAGGAACATGTATCGCATATGGACTTCAATAAAAGTCTCTTGGGGCTATGCTCTAAACCCAACCGGAAGTCAGCCATTTTGCATTTTTTATGAATTTCTCATGTCGTTTTTGTCATTTCCAGGCGCTGCACTTTAACGAACTCCTCCTAGGGAATTCATCAGATCAACTTCAAATTTGGTCGGTACAGTCTAAAGACCTTTGTGATGAAAAGTTACTCAAAGCTTGATGTTTCGTGAAAAGCCGTTGCCGTGGCGACGCATTCATCGCCGTTAACAACGAAGGTCATTTTGAGAGGCTAAAAATGCTCGAAACATAGCCAAACTTGGCAAGTAGATTACAAGGCCGAAATGTAGTTATGGAATATGATTTTATTGGTTCAGAGTGGCAAATCGGCTCAATAGCGCCCCCTACAAAATTTCAACGAAGCCGCCCTCGCAGTACGTTTCACCTAGATGTATGAAATTTGGTGGGAACATGTATCACATATGGACTTAAATAAAAGTATATTGGGGCCATGCTCTAAACCTGCATGCAGTGTCTGACGGTCACAGAACTAAATGGCAGCATCAGCCAGAGTCCTCGCGCCGTCCGACGGTCGCGGACGTTCTCGGCCGCGCAGGTCGGAGTCCCGCCGGCACCCCGACGTGCATATTGCGAGGGCCCGCCCATCGCTGCTCGCAGCTTTAATTAGGGCCCGAGCACCGACGTAGTCGGAGCGGAGGACCTATTGAAACCGTAATGTTTATTAGGGCCCGAGCACCGACGTAGTCGGAGCGGAGGACCTATTGAAACCGTAATGTTTATTAGGGCCCGAGCACCGACGTAGTCGGAGCGGAGGACCTATTGAAACCGTAATGTTTATTCTTCTTATTATTCTTATTTTTAGTGTTTCGTCGCAAAAAGGAGGTGCTTGGGATATTGGGAATGTTGTGAAATTTGGCACGCAAGCCAGAATTTGCGAAAATTGCAGTCTGATTGGGGTGTCCAGCTGCGGTATGAAATATTGGCTCGCTAGCGCCCCCTATTGAGTAGCCCCAACATCAGGATTCACCCAGCTGTATGAAATTTGGTCGGTATGTGGAACGTGATGAGACGCACAAAAAATCCTCTTGGACGTTTTCTCTAAACCAAACAGGAAGTCGGCCATTTTTGCTTTTATGCCGTTTTTTTACCGTTTCAAGGCGTCATACTTTAACGAACTCCTCCCAGAGATTTGACCCGATTGACTTCAGATTCGGCTAGTCTGCTCTTGAGACCTTGGCAGTGAAAAGTTACTCAAAGATCAAAAAGTTATCGAACTATGTGGCCGTGGCGTGGCGTCAAAGAAACACCATTCGCCACGAAACAGGAAGTTGTTGTAACTCGGCCGTACATTGTCGAATCTGCTCAAAATCTCTCATATGTCATAACATCCTGACCCGGAACACATCTATATGATAATTTTGAATCAAACTGATAGCGCCACCTAGTGGCAACCGGAAGTTGTACGCTGCGTACTTTGACATCCTGCTCCTCACAGATTAATCAGATCCCTCTCAAATGTTGTCATACAAGCCTTAAGACCTTGATAATGCTTCATTGTGAAGATTGTAAGAAGTTACTGAAGGGCGGCGACGTGGCGGCTCGGCGAATTTCGATCCTTCGCCATGAACGAATAAACTGATGTAACTCGACTCCACATCATCAGATCTTTACCAGATTTCACGTGTTTGATTAGACTCCAGGCCTGAAGACATCTGCAGGCCAATTTTGAATCATAGTCATAGCGCCACCTACTGGTAACAGGAAGTTAAAGTCTTTATACTTTGGCTTGTTTCTCTTAGTAGGTAAATCAAATCAATATCAAATTTGTTCCACACAAATACAAGAAGTTCATAATGCCAGATCATGAAGCTTTTGATGTTTCGTTTAACGCCGTTGCCGTGGCGATGCAGTCTTCGCCGTGAACAACGAAGGTCATTTTGAGAGGCTAAAAATGCTCGAAACATAAGCAAATTTGGCAAGGAGATTAAAAGGCCGAAATGTAGTTATAAAATATGATTTTATTGGTTCAGAGTGGCAAATCAGCTCAATAGCGCCCCCTACAAAATTCCGACGAAGCAGCCCTCGCAGTACGTTTGACCTAGATGTATGAAATGTGGTAGGAACATGTATCGCATATGGACTTCAATAAAAGTCTCTTGGGGCTATGCTCTAAACCCAACCGGAAGTCAGCCATTTTGCATTTTTTATGAATTTCTCATGTCGTTTTTGTCATTTCCAGGCGCTGCACTTTAACGAACTCCTCCTAGGGAATTCATCAGATCAGCTTCAAATTTGGTCGGTACAGTCTAAAGACCTTTGTGATGAAAAGTTACTCAAAGCTTGTTGTTTCGTGAAAAACTGTTACCGTGGCGACGCATTCTTCGCCGTTAACAACGAAGGTCATTTTGAGAGGCTACAAATGCTCGAAACATAAGCAAACTTGGCATACACATTTAAAGCCCAAAATGTAGTTGTATAATATGATTTTATTGGTTCAGAGTGGCAAATCGGCTCAATAGCGCCCCCTACAAAATTTCAACGAAGCAGCCCTCGCAGTACGTTTCACCTAGATGTATGAAATTTGGTAGGAACATGTATCACATATGGACTTAAATAAAAGTATATTGGGGCCATGCTCTGAACCTGCATGCAGTGTCTGACGGTCACAGAACTGAATGGCAGCATCAACCAGAGTCCTCGCGCCGTCCGACGGTCGCGGACGTTCTCGGCCGCGCAGGCCAGAGTCCCGCCGCCACCCCGACGTGCATGCACCCCGACGTGCATATTGCGAGGGCCCGCCCATCGCTGCTCGCAGCTTTAATTATTCTTATTCTTATTATTTTATGTGTTTCGTCGCAAAAAGGAGGTGCTTGGGATATTGGGAATGTTGTGAAATTTGGCACGCAAGCCAGAATTTGCGAAAATTGCAGTCTGATTGGGGTGTCCAGCTGCGGTATGAAATATTGGCTCGCTAGCGCCCCCTATTGAGTAGCCCCAACATCAGGATTCACCCAGCTGTATGAAATTTGGTCGGTATGTGGAACGTGATGAGACGCACAAAAAATCCTCTTGGCCGTTTTCTCTAAACCAAACAGGAAGTCGGCCATTTTTGCTTTTATGACGTTTTTTGACCGTTTCAAGGCGTCATACTTTAACGAACTCCTCCCAGAGATTTGACCCGATTGACTTCAGATTCGGCTAGTCTGCTCTTGAGACCTTGGCAGTGAAAAGTTACTCAAAGATCAAAAAGTTATCGAACTATGTGGCCGTGGCGTGGCGTCAAAGAAACACCATTCGCCACGAAACAGGAAGTTGTTGTAACTCGGCTGTACATTGTCGAATCTGCTCAAAATCTCTCATATGTCATAACATCCTGACCCGGAACACATCTATATGATAATTTAGAATCATAGTGATAGCACCACCTAGTGGCAACCGGAAGTTGTACGCTGCGTACTTTGACATCCTGCTCCTCACAGATTAATCAGATCCCTCTCAAATGTTGTCAAACAAGCCTTAAGACCTTGGTAATGCTTCATTGTGAAGATTGTAAGAAGTTACTGAAGGACGGCGACGTGGCGGCTCGGCGAATTTCGATCCTTCGCCATGAACGAATAAACTGATGTAACTCGACTCCACATCATCAGATCTTTACCAGATTTCACGTGTTTGATTAGACTCCAGGCCTGAAGACATCTGCAGGCCAATTTTGAATCATAGTCATAGCGCCACCTACTGGTAACAGGAAGTTAAAGTCTTTATACTTTGGCTTGTTTCTCTTAGTAGGTAAATCAAATCAATATCAAATTTCTTCCACACAAATACAAGAAGTTCATAATGCCAGATCATGAAGCTTTTGATGTTTCGTTGAACGCCGTTGCCGTGGCGATGCAGTCTTCGCCGTTAACAACGAAGGTCATTTTGAGAGGCTAAAAATGCTCGAAACATAAGCAAACTTGGCATGCACATTTAAAGCCCAAAATGTAGTTGTATAATATGATTTCATTGGTTCAGAGTGGCAAATCGGCTCAATAGCGCCCCCTACAAAATTTCAACGAAGCAGCCCTCGCAGTACGTTTCACCTAGATGTATGAAATTTGGTAGGAACATGTATCACATATGGACTTAAATAAAAGTATATTGGGGCCATGCTCTGAACCTGCATGCAGTGTCTGACGGTCACGGAACTGAATGACAGCATCAACCAGAGTCCTCGCGCCGTCCGACAGTCGCGGACGTACTCGGCCGCGCAGGCCGGAGTCCCGCCGGCACCCCGACGTGCATGCACCCCGACGTGCATATTGCGAGGGCCCGCTCATCGCTGCTCGCAGCTTTAATTAGGGCCCGAGCACCGACGTAGTCGGAGCGGAGGACCTATTGAATTTCGAATGTTTATTATTATTATTCTTATTATTATTCTTATTATTATTATTATTATTTTATGTGTTTCGTCGCAAAAAGGAGGTGCTTGGGATATTGGGAAGTTTGTGAAATTTGGCAAGCAAGCCAGAATTTGCGAAAATTGCAGTCTGATTGGGGTGCCCAGCTGCGGTATGAAATATTGGCTCGCTAGCGCCCCCTATTGAGTAGCCCCAACATCAGGTTTCACCCAGCTGTATGAAAGTTGGTAGGTATGTGGAACGTGATGAGACGCACAAAAAATCCTCTTGGCCGTTTTCTCTAAACCAAACAGGAAGTCGGCCATTTTTGCTTTTATGACGTTTTTTGACCGTTTCAAGGCGTCATACTTTAACGAACTCCTCCCAGAGATTTGACCCGATTGACTTCAGATTCGGCTAGTCTGCTCTTGAGACCTTGGCAGTGAAAAGTTACTCAAAGATCAAAAAGTTATCAAACTATGTGGCCGTGGCGTGGCGTCAAAGAAACACCATTCGCCACGAAACAGGAAGTTGTTGTAACTCGGCCGTACATTGTCGAATCTGCTCAAAATCTCTCATATGTCATAACATCCTGACCCGGAACACATCTATATGATAATTTAGAATCATAGTGATAGCGCCACCTAGTGGCAACCGGAAGTTGTACGCTGCGTACTTTGACATCCTGCTCCTCACAGATTAATCAGATCCCTCTCAAATGTTGTCAAACAAGCCTTAAGACCTTGATAATGCTTCGTTGTGAAGATTGTAAGAAGTTACTGAAGGGCGGCGACGTGGCGGCTCGGCGAATTTCGATCCTTCGCCATGAACGAATAAACTGATGTATCTCGACTCCACATCATCAGATCTTTACCAGATTTCACATGCTTGATTAGACTCCAGGCCTGAAGACATCTGCAGGCCAATTTTGAATCATAGTCATAGCGCCACCTACTGGTAACAGGAAGTTAAAGTCTTGATACTTTGGCTTGTTTCTCTCAGTAGGTAAATCAAATCAATATCAAATTTGTTCCACACAAATACAAGAAGTTCATAATGCCAGATCATGAAGTTTTTGATGTTTCGTCGAACGCCGTTGCCGTGGCGATGCAGTCTTCGCCGTTAACAACGAAGGTCATTTTGACAGGCTAAAAATGCTCGAAACATAAGCAAACTTGGCAAGTAGATTACAAGGCCGAAATGTAGTTAGGGAATATGATTTTATTGGTTCAGAGTGGCAAATCGGCTCAATAGCGCCCCCTACAAAATTTCGACGAAGGAGCCCTCGCAGTACGTTTGACCTAGATGTATGAAATTTGGTGGGAACATGTATCACATATGGACTTAAATAAAAGTCTCTTGGGGTTATGCTCTAAACCCAACCGGAAGTCAGCCATTTTGCATTTCTTATGAATTTCTAGTGTCGTTTTTGTTATTTCCAGGCGCTGCACTTTAACGAACTCCTCCTAGGGAATTAATCAGATCAACTTCAAATTTGTTCGGTACAGTCTAAAGACCTTTGTGATGAAAAGTTACTCAAAGCTTGTTGTTTCGTGAAAAGCTGTTGCCGTGGCGACGCATTCTTCGCCGTTAACAACGAAGGTCATTTTGAGAGGCTAAAAATGCTCGAAACATAACCAAACTTGGCAAGTAGATTACAAGGCCGAAATGTAGTTATGGAATATGATTGTATTGGTTCAGAGTGGCAAATCGGCTCAATAGCGCCCCCTACTAAATTTCAACGAAGCAGCCCTCGCAGTACGTTTCACCTAGATGTATGAAATTTGGTAGGAACATGTATCACATATGGACTTAAATAAAAGTATATTGGGGCCATGCTCTAAACCTGCATGCAGTGTCTGACGGTCACAGAACTGAATGGCAGCATCGGCCAGAGTCCTCGCGGCGTCCGACGGTCGCGGACGTTCTCGGCCACGCAGGCCGGAGTCCCTCCGGCACCCCGACGTGCATGCACCCCGACGTGCATATTGCGAGGGCCCGCTCATCGCTGCTCGCAGCTTTAATTAGGGCCCGAGCACCGACGTAGTCGGAGCGGAGGACCTATTGAATTTCGAATGTTTATTATTCTTATTCTTATTCTTATTATTATTATTTTATGTGTTTCGTCGCAAAAAGGAGGTGCTTGGGATATTGGGAATGTTGTGAAATTTGGCACGCAAGCCAGAATTTGCGAAAATTGCAGTCTGATTGGGGTGTCCAGCTGCAGTATGAAATATTGGCTCGCTAGCGCCCCCTATTGAGTAGCCCCGACATCAGGATTCACCCAGCTGTATGAAAGTTGGTAGTTATGTGGAACGTGATGAGACGCACCAAAAATCCTCTTGGCCGTTTTCTCTAAACCAAACAGGAAGTCGGCCATTTTTGCTTTTATGACGTTTTTTGACCGTTTCAAGGCGTCATACTTTAACGAACTCCTCCCAGAGATTTGACCCGATTGACTTCAGATTCGGCTAGTCTGCTCTTGAGACCTTGGCAGTGAAAAGTTACTCAAAGATCAAAAAGTTATCGAACTATGTGGCCGTGGCGTGGCGTCAAAGAAACACCATTTGCCACGAAACAGGAAGTTGTTGTAACTCGGCTGTACATTGTCGAATCTGCTCAAAATCTCTCATATGTCATAACATCCTGACCCGGAACACATCTATATGATAATTTAGAATCATAGTGATAGCGCCACCTAGTGGCAACCGGAAGTTGTACGCTGCGTACTTTGACATCCTGCTCCTCACAGATTAATCAGATCCCTCTCAAATGTTGTCAAACAAGCCTTAAGACCTTGATAATGCTTCGTTGTGAAGATTGTAAGAAGTTACTGAAGGGCGGCGACGTGGCGGCTCGGCGAATTTCGATCCTTCGCCATGAACGAATAAACTGATGTAACTCGACTCCACATCATCAGATCTTTACCAGATTTCACGTGTTTGATTAGACTCCAGGCCTGAAGACATCTGCAGGCCAATTTTGAATCATAGTCATAGCGCCACCTACTGGTAACAGGAAGTTAAAGTCTTTATACTTTGGCTTGTTTCTCTTAGTAGGTAAATCAAATCAATATCAAATTTCTTCCACACAAATACAAGAAGTTCATAATGCCAGATCATGAAGCTTTTGATGTTTCGTTGAACGCCGTTGCCGTGGCGATGCAGTCTTCGCCGTTAACAACGAAGGTCATTTTGAGAGGCTAAAAATGCTCGAAACATAAGCAAACTTGGCATGCACATTTAAAGCCCAAAATGTAGTTGTATAATATGATTTCATTGGTTCAGAGTGGCAAATCGGCTCAATAGCGCCCCCTACAAAATTTCAACGAAGCAGCCCTCGCAGTACGTTTCACCTAGATGTATGAAATTTGGTAGGAACATGTATCACATATGGACTTAAATAAAAGTATATTGGGGCCATGCTCTGAACCTGCATGCAGTGTCTGACGGTCACGGAACTGAATGACAGCATCAACCAGAGTCCTCGCGCCGTCCGACAGTCGCGGACGTACTCGGCCGCGCAGGCCGGAGTCCCGCCGGCACCCCGACGTGCATGCACCCCGACGTGCATATTGCGAGGGCCCGCTCATCGCTGCTCGCAGCTTTAATTAGGGCCCGAGCACCGACGTAGTCGGAGCGGAGGACCTATTGAATTTCGAATGTTTATTATTATTATTCTTATTATTATTCTTATTATTATTATTATTATTTTATGTGTTTCGTCGCAAAAAGGAGGTGCTTGGGATATTGGGAAGTTTGTGAAATTTGGCAAGCAAGCCAGAATTTGCGAAAATTGCAGTCTGATTGGGGTGCCCAGCTGCGGTATGAAATATTGGCTCGCTAGCGCCCCCTATTGAGTAGCCCCAACATCAGGTTTCACCCAGCTGTATGAAAGTTGGTAGGTATGTGGAACGTGATGAGACGCACAAAAAATCCTCTTGGCCGTTTTCTCTAAACCAAACAGGAAGTCGGCCATTTTTGCTTTTATGACGTTTTTTGACCGTTTCAAGGCGTCATACTTTAACGAACTCCTCCCAGAGATTTGACCCGATTGACTTCAGATTCGGCTAGTCTGCTCTTGAGACCTTGGCAGTGAAAAGTTACTCAAAGATCAAAAAGTTATCAAACTATGTGGCCGTGGCGTGGCGTCAAAGAAACACCATTCGCCACGAAACAGGAAGTTGTTGTAACTCGGCCGTACATTGTCGAATCTGCTCAAAATCTCTCATATGTCATAACATCCTGACCCGGAACACATCTATATGATAATTTAGAATCATAGTGATAGCGCCACCTAGTGGCAACCGGAAGTTGTACGCTGCGTACTTTGACATCCTGCTCCTCACAGATTAATCAGATCCCTCTCAAATGTTGTCAAACAAGCCTTAAGACCTTGATAATGCTTCGTTGTGAAGATTGTAAGAAGTTACTGAAGGGCGGCGACGTGGCGGCTCGGCGAATTTCGATCCTTCGCCATGAACGAATAAACTGATGTATCTCGACTCCACATCATCAGATCTTTACCAGATTTCACATGCTTGATTAGACTCCAGGCCTGAAGACATCTGCAGGCCAATTTTGAATCATAGTCATAGCGCCACCTACTGGTAACAGGAAGTTAAAGTCTTGATACTTTGGCTTGTTTCTCTCAGTAGGTAAATCAAATCAATATCAAATTTGTTCCACACAAATACAAGAAGTTCATAATGCCAGATCATGAAGTTTTTGATGTTTCGTCGAACGCCGTTGCCGTGGCGATGCAGTCTTCGCCGTTAACAACGAAGGTCATTTTGACAGGCTAAAAATGCTCGAAACATAAGCAAACTTGGCAAGTAGATTACAAGGCCGAAATGTAGTTAGGGAATATGATTTTATTGGTTCAGAGTGGCAAATCGGCTCAATAGCGCCCCCTACAAAATTTCGACGAAGGAGCCCTCGCAGTACGTTTGACCTAGATGTATGAAATTTGGTGGGAACATGTATCACATATGGACTTAAATAAAAGTCTCTTGGGGTTATGCTCTAAACCCAACCGGAAGTCAGCCATTTTGCATTTCTTATGAATTTCTAGTGTCGTTTTTGTTATTTCCAGGCGCTGCACTTTAACGAACTCCTCCTAGGGAATTAATCAGATCAACTTCAAATTTGTTCGGTACAGTCTAAAGACCTTTGTGATGAAAAGTTACTCAAAGCTTGTTGTTTCGTGAAAAGCTGTTGCCGTGGCGACGCATTCTTCGCCGTTAACAACGAAGGTCATTTTGAGAGGCTAAAAATGCTCGAAACATAACCAAACTTGGCAAGTAGATTACAAGGCCGAAATGTAGTTATGGAATATGATTGTATTGGTTCAGAGTGGCAAATCGGCTCAATAGCGCCCCCTACTAAATTTCAACGAAGCAGCCCTCGCAGTACGTTTCACCTAGATGTATGAAATTTGGTAGGAACATGTATCACATATGGACTTAAATAAAAGTATATTGGGGCCATGCTCTAAACCTGCATGCAGTGTCTGACGGTCACAGAACTGAATGGCAGCATCGGCCAGAGTCCTCGCGGCGTCCGACGGTCGCGGACGTTCTCGGCCACGCAGGCCGGAGTCCCTCCGGCACCCCGACGTGCATGCACCCCGACGTGCATATTGCGAGGGCCCGCTCATCGCTGCTCGCAGCTTTAATTAGGGCCCGAGCACCGACGTAGTCGGAGCGGAGGACCTATTGAATTTCGAATGTTTATTATTCTTATTCTTATTCTTATTATTATTATTTTATGTGTTTCGTCGCAAAAAGGAGGTGCTTGGGATATTGGGAATGTTGTGAAATTTGGCACGCAAGCCAGAATTTGCGAAAATTGCAGTCTGATTGGGGTGTCCAGCTGCAGTATGAAATATTGGCTCGCTAGCGCCCCCTATTGAGTAGCCCCGACATCAGGATTCACCCAGCTGTATGAAAGTTGGTAGTTATGTGGAACGTGATGAGACGCACCAAAAATCCTCTTGGCCGTTTTCTCTAAACCAAACAGGAAGTCGGCCATTTTTGCTTTTATGACGTTTTTTGACCGTTTCAAGGCGTCATACTTTAACGAACTCCTCCCAGAGATTTGACCCGATTGACTTCAGATTCGGCTAGTCTGCTCTTGAGACCTTGGCAGTGAAAAGTTACTCAAAGATCAAAAAGTTATCGAACTATGTGGCCGTGGCGTGGCGTCAAAGAAACACCATTTGCCACGAAACAGGAAGTTGTTGTAACTCGGCTGTACATTGTCGAATCTGCTCAAAATCTCTCATATGTCATAACATCCTGACCCGGAACACATCTATATGATAATTTAGAATCATAGTGATAGCGCCACCTAGTGGCAACCGGAAGTTGTACGCTGCGTACTTTGACATCCTGCTCCTCACAGATTAATCAGATCCCTCTCAAATGTTGTCAAACAAGCCTTAAGACCTTGATAATGCTTCGTTGTGAAGATTGTAAGAAGTTACTGAAGGGCGGCGACGTGGCGGCTCGGCGAATTTCGATCCTTCGCCATGAACGAATAAACTGATGTAACTCGACTCCACATCATCAGATCTTTACCAGATGTCATGTGTTTGATTAGACTCCAGGCCTGACGACATCTGCAGGCCAATTTTGAATCATAGTCATAGCGCCACCTACTGGTAACAGGAAGTTAAAGTCTTTATACTTTGGCTTGTTTCTCTTAGTAGGTAAATCAAATCAATATCAAATTTGTTCCACACAAATACAAGAAGTTCATAATGCCAGATCATGAAGTTTTTGATGTTTCGTCGAACGCCGTTGCCGTGGCGATGCAGTCTTCGCCGTTAACAACGAAGGTCATTTTGACAGGCTAAAAATGCTCGAAACATAAGCAAACTTGGCAAGTAGATTACAAGGCCGAAATGTAGTTAGGGAATATGATTTTATTGGTTCAGAGTGGCAAATCGGCTCAATAGCGCCCCCTACAAAATTTCGACGAAGCAGCCCTCGCAGTACGTTTGACCTAGATGTATGAAATTTGGTGGGAACATGTATCACATATGGACTTAAATAAAAGTATATTGGGGCCATGCTCTAAACCTGCATGCAGTGTCTGACGGTCACAGAACTAAATGGCAGCATCAGCCAGAGTCCTCGCGCCGTCCGACGGTCGCGGACGTTCTCGGCCGCGCAGGCCGGAGTCCCGCCGGCACCCCGACGTGCATATTGCGAGGGCCCGCCCATCGCTGCTCGCAGCTTTAATTATTATTATTATTATTATTTTACCAGTTTGATGGCAAAAAGGAGGTGCTTGGGATATTGGGAAGTCTGTGAAATTTGGCACGCAAGCCAGAATTTGCGAAAATTGCAGTCTGATTGGGGTGTCCAGCTGCGGTATGAAATATTGGCTCGCTAGCGCCCCCTATTGAGTAGCCCCAACATCAGGATTCACCCAGCTGTATGAAATTTGGTAGGTATGTGGAACGTGATGAGACGCACAAAAAATCCTCTTGGCCGTTTTCTCTAAACCAAACAGGAAGTCGGCCATTTTTGCTTTTATGACGTTTTTTGACCGTTTCAAGGCGTCATACTTTAACGAACTCCTCCCAGAGATTTGACCCGATTGACTTCAGATTCGGCGAGTCTGCTCTTGAGACCTTGGCAGTGAAAAGTTACTCAAAGATCAAAAAGTTATCGAACTATGTGGCCGTGGCGTGGCGTCAAAGAAACACCATTCGCCACGAAACAGGAAGTTGTTGTAACTTGGCCGTACATTGTCGAATCTGCTCCAAATCTCTCATATGTCATAACATCCTGACCCGGAACACATCTATATGATAATTTAGAATCATAGTGATAGCGCCACCTAGTGGCAACCGGAAGTTGTACGCTGCGTACTTTGACATCCTGCTCCTCACAGATTAATCAGATCCCTCTCAAATGTTGTCAAACAAGCCTTAAGACCTTGATAATGCTTCGTTGTGAAGATTGTAAGAAGTTACTGAAGGGCGGCGACGTGGCGGCTCGGCGAATTTCGATCCTTCGCCATGAACGAATAAACTGATGTAACTCGACTCCACATCATCAGATCTTTACCAGATGTCATGTGTTTGATTAGACTCCAGGCCTGACGACATCTGCAGGCCAATTTTGAATCATAGTCATATCGCCACCTACTGGTAACAGGAAGTTAAAGTCTTTATACTTTGGCTTGTTTCTCTTAGTAGGTAAATCAAATCAATATCAAATTTGTTCCACACAAATACAAGAAGTTCATAATACCAGATCATGAAGCTTTTGATGTTTCGTCGAACGCCGTTGCCGTGGCGATGCAGTCTTCGCCGTGAACAACGAAGGTCATTTTGAGAGGCTAAAAATGCTCGAAACATAAGCAAACTTGGCAAGTAGATTACAAGGCCGAAATGTAGTTAGGGAATATGATTTTATTGGTTCAGAGTGGCAAATCGGCTCAATAGCGCCCCCTACAAAATTTCAACGAAGCAGCCCTCGCAGTACGTTTGACCTAGATGTATGAAATGTGGTAGGAACATGTATCACATATGGACTTCAATAAAAGTCTCTTGGGGCTATGCTCTAAACCCAACCGGAAGTCAGCTACTTTGCATTTCTTCTGTATTTCTAGTGTCGTTTTTGTCATTTCCAGGCGCTGCACTTTAACAAACTCCTCCTAGGGAATTAATCAGATCAACTTCAAATTTGGTCGGTACAGTCTAAAGACCTTTGTGATGAAAAGTTACTCAAAGCTTGTTGTTTCGTGAAAAGCTGTTGCCGTGGCGACGCATTCTTCGCCGTTAACAACGAAGGTCATTTTGAGAGGCTAAAAATGCTCGAAACATAAGCACACTTGGCAAGTAGATTACAAGGCCGAAATGTAGTTATGGAATATGATTTTATTGGTTCAGAGTGGCACATCGGCTCAATAGCGCCCCCTACAAAATTTCAACGAAGCAGCCCTCGCAGTACATTTCACCTAGATGTATGAAATTTGGTAGGAACATGTATCACATATGGACTTAAATAAAAGTATATTGGGGCCATGCTCTAAACCTGCATGCAGTGTCTGACGGTCACAGTACTGAATGGCAGCATCGGCCAGAGTCCTCGCGGCGTCCGACGGTCGCGGACGTTCTCGGCCGCGCAGGCCGGAGTCCCGCCGGCACCCCGACGTGCATATTGCGAGGGCCCGCTCATCGCTGCTCGCAGCTTTAATTCTTATTCTTATTCTTATTTTTAGTGTTTCGTCGCAAAAAGGAGGTGCTTGGGATATTGGGAATGTTGTGAAATTTGGCACGCAAGCCAGAATTTGCGAAAATTGCAGTCTGATTGGGGTGTCCAGCTGCGGTATGAAATATTGGCTCGCTAGCGCCCCCTATTGAGTAGCCCCAACGTCAGGATTCACCCAGCTGTATGAAATTTGGTAGGTATGTGGAACGTGATGAGACGCACAAAGAATCCTCTTGGCCGTTTTCTCTAAACCAAACAGGAAGTCGGCCATTTATGCTTTTATGACGTTTTTTGACCGTTTCAAGGCGTCATACTTTAACGAACTCCTCCCAGAGATTTGACCCGATTGACTTCAGATTCGGCTAGTCTGCTCTTGAGACCTTGGCAGTGAAAAGTTACTCAAAGATCAAAAAGTTATCGAACTATGTGGCCGTGGCGTGGCGTCAAAGAAACACCATTCGCCACGAAACAGGAAGTTGTTGTAACTCGGCTGTACATTGTCGAATCTGCTCAAAATCTCTCATATGTCATAACATCCTGACCCGGAACACATCTATATGATAATTTAGAATCATAGTGATAGCGCCACCTAGTGGCAACCGGAAGTTGTACGCTGCGTACTTTGACATCCTGCTCCTCACAGATTAATCAGATCCCTCTCAAATGTTGTCAAACAAGCCTTAAGACCTTGATAATGCTTCATTGTGAAGATTGTAAGAAGTTACTGAAGGACGGCGACGTGGCGGCTCGGCGAATTTCGATCCTTCGCCATGAACGAATAAACTGATGTAACTCGACTCCACATCATCAGATCTTTACCAGATTTCACGTGTTTGCTTAGACTCCAGGCCTGAAGACATCTGCAGGCCAATTTTGAATCATAGTCATAGCGCCACCTACTGGTAACAGGAAGTTAAAGTCTTGATACTTTGGCTTGTTTCTCTCAGTAGGTAAATCAAATCAATATCAAATTTGTTCCACACAAATACAAGAAGTTCATAATGCCAGATCATGAAGTTTTTGATGTTTCGTCGAACGCCGTTGCCGTGGCGATGCAGTCTTCGCCGTTAACAACGAAGGTCATTTTGACAGGCTAAAAATGCTCGAAACATAAGCAAACTTGGCAAGTAGATTACAAGGCCGAAATGTAGTTAGGGAATATGATTTTATTGGTTCAGAGTGGCAAATCGGCTCAATAGCGCCCCCTACAAAATTTCGACGAAGCAGCCCTCGCAGTACGTTTGACCTAGATGTATGAAATTTGGTGGGAACATGTATCACATATGGACTTAAATAAAAGTATATTGGGGCCATGCTCTAAACCTGCATGCAGTGTCTGACGGTCACAGAACTAAATGGCAGCATCAGCCAGAGTCCTCGCGCCGTCCGACGGTCGCGGACGTTCTCGGCCGCGCAGGCCGGAGTCCCGCCGGCACCCCGACGTGCATATTGCGAGGGCCCGCCCATCGCTGCTCGCAGCTTTAATTCTTATTAGGGCCCGAGCACCGACGTAGTCGGAGCGGAGGACCTATTGAATTTCGAATGTTTATTCTTCTTATTCTTATTCTTAGTCTTTCGTCGCAAAAAGGAGGTGCTTGGGATATTGGGAATGTTGTGAAATTTGGCACGCAAGCCAGAATTTGCGAAAATTGCAGTCTGATTGGGGTGTCCAGCTGCGGTATGAAATATTGGCTCGCTAGCGCCCCCTATTGAGTAGCCCCAACATCAGGATTCACCCAGCTGTATGAAAGTTGGTAGGTATGTGGAACGTGATGAGATGCACAAAAAATCCTCTTGGCCGTTTTCTCTAAACCAAACAGGAAGTCGGCCATTTATGCTTTTATGACGTTTTTTGACCGTTTCAAGGCGTCATACTTTAACGAACTCCTCCCAGAGATTTGACCCGATTGACTTCAGATTCGGCTAGTCTGCTCTTGAGACCTTGGCAGTGAAAAGTTACTCAAAGATCAAAAAGTTATCGAACTATGTGGCCGTGGCGTGGCGTCAAAGAAACACCATTCGCCACGAAACAGGAAGTTGTTGTAACTCGGCTGTACATTGTCGAATCTGCTCAAAATCTCTCAGATGTCATAACATCCTGACCCGGAACACATCTATATGATAATTTAGAATCATAGTGATAGCGCCACCTAGTGGCAACCGGAAGTTGTACGCTGCGTACTTTGACATCCTGCTCCTCACAGATTAATCAGATCCCTCTCAAATGTTGTCAAACAAGCCTTAAGACCTTGATAATGCTTCATTGTGAAGATTGTAAGAAGTTACTGAAGGGCGGCGACGTGGCGGCTCGGCGAATTTCGATCCTTCGCCATGAACGAATAAACTGATGTATCTCGACTCCACATCATCAGATCTTTACCAGATTTCACATGCTTGATTAGACTCCAGGCCTGAAGACATCTGCAGGCCAATTTTGAATCATAGTCATAGCGCCACCTACTGGTAACAGGAAGTTAAAGTCTTGATACTTTGGCTTGTTTCTCTCAGTAGGTAAATCAAATCAATATCAAATTTGTTCCCCACAAATACAAGAAGTTCATAATGCCAGATCATGAAGTTTTTGATGTTTCGTCGAACGCCGTTGCCGTGGCGATGCAGTCTTCGCCGTTAACAACGAAGGTCATTTTGACAGGCTAAACATGCTCGAAACATAAGCAAACTTGGCAAGTCGATTACAAGGCCGAAATGTAGTTAGGGAATATGATTTTATTGGTTCAGAGTGGCAAATCGGCTCAATAGCGCCCCCTACAAAATTTCGACGAAGGAGCCCTCGCAGTACGTTTGACCTAGCTGTATGAAATTTGGTGGGAACATGTATCACATATGGACTTAAATAAAAGTATATTGGGGCCATGCTCTAAACCTGCATGCAGTGTCTGACGGTCACAGAACTAAATGGCAGCATCAGCCAGAGTCCTCGCGCCGTCCGACGGTCGCGGACGTTCTCGGCCGCGCAGGCCGGAGTCCCGCCGGCACCCCGACGTGCATATTGCGAGGGCCCGCCCATCGCTGCTCGCAGCTTTAATTATTATTATTATTTTATGTGTTTCGTCGCAAAAAGGAGGTGCTTGGGATATTGGGACGTTTGTGAAATTTGGCACGCAAGCCAGAATTTGCGAAAATTGCAGTCTGATTGGGGTGTCCAGCTGCGGTATGAAATATTGGCTCGCTAGCGCCCCCTATTGAGTAGCCCCAACATCAGGATTCACCCAGCTGTATGAAATTTGGTAGGTATGTGGAACGTGATGAGACGCACAAAAAATCCTCTTGGCCGTTTTCTCTAAACCAAACAGGAAGTCGGCCATTTTTGCTTTTATGACGTTTTTTGACCGTTTCAAGGCGTCATACTTTAACGAACTCCTCCCAGAGATTTGACCCGATTGACTTCAGATTCGGCTAGTCTGCTCTTGAGACCTTGGCAGTGAAAAGTTACTCAAAGATCAAAAAGTTATCAAACTATGTGGCCGTGGCGTGGCGTCAAAGAAACACCATTCGCCACGAAACAGGAAGTTGTTGTAACTCGGCCGTACATTGTCGAATCTGCTCAAAATCTCTCATATGTCATAAAATCCTGACCCGGAACACATCTATATGATAATTTTGAATCAAACTGATAGCGCCACCTAGTGGCAACCGGAAGTTGTACGCTGCGTACTTTGACATCCTGCTCCTCACAGATTAATCAGATCCCTCTCAAATGTTGTCAAACAAGCCTTAAGACCTTGATAATGCTTCGTTGTGAAGATTGTAAGAAGTTACTGAAGGGCGGCGACGTGGCGGCTCGGCGAATTTCGATCCTTCGCCATGAACGAATAAACTGATGTATCTCGACTCCACATCATCAGATCTTTACCAGATTTCACATGCTTGATTAGACTCCAGGCCTGAAGACATCTGCAGGCCAATTTTGAATCATAGTCATAGCGCCACCTACTGGTAACAGGAAGTTAAAGTCTTGATACTTTGGCTTGTTTCTCTCAGTAGGTAAATCAAATCAATATCAAATTTGTTCCACACAAATACAAGAAGTTCATAATGCCAGATCATGAAGTTTTTGATGTTTCGTCGAACGCCGTTGCCGTGGCGATGCAGTCTTCGCCGTTAACAACGAAGGTCATTTTGACAGGCTAAAAATGCTCGAAACATAAGCAAACTTGGCAAGTAGATTACAAGGCCGAAATGCAGTTAGGGAATATGATTTTATTGGTTCAGAGTGGCAAATCGGCTCAATAGCGCCCCCTACAAAATTTCGACGAAGGAGCCCTCGCAGTACGTTTGACCTAGATGTATGAAATTTGGTGGGAACATGTATCACATATGGACTTAAATAAAAGTATATTGGGGCCATGCTCTAAACCTGCATGCAGTGTCTGACGGTCACAGAACTAAATGGCAGCATCAGCCAGAGTCCTCGCGCCGTCCGACGGTCGCGGACGTTCTCGGCCGCGCAGGCCGGAGTCCCGCCGGCACCCCGACGTGCATATTGCGAGGGCCCGCCCATCGCTGCTCGCAGCTTTAATTATTATTATTTTATGTGTTTCGTCGCAAAAAGGAGGTGCTTGGGATATTGGGAAGTTTGTGAAATTTGGCACGCAAGCCAGAATTTGCGAAAATTGCAGTCTGATTGGGGTGTCCAGCTGCGGTATGAAATATTGGCTCGCTAGCGCCCCCTATTGAGTAGCCCCGACATCAGGTTTCACCCAGCTGTATGAAAGTTGGTAGGTATGTGGAACGTGATGAGACGCACAAAAAATCCTCTTGGACGTTTTCTCTAAACCAAACAGGAAGTCGGCCATTTTTACTTTTATGACGTTTTTTGACCGTTTCAAGGCGTCATACTTTAACGAACTCCTCCCAGAGATTTGACCCGATTGACTTCAGATTCGGCTAGTCTGCTCTTGAGACCTTGGCAGTGAAAAGTTACTCAAAGATCAAAAAGTTATCGAACTATGTGGCCGTGGCGTGGCGTCAAAGAAACACCATTCGCCACGAAACAGGAAGTTGTTGTAACTCGGCCGTACATTGTCGAATCTGCTCAAAATCTCTCATATGTCATAACATCCTGACCCGGAACACATCTATATGATCATTTAGAATCATAGTGATAGCGCCACCTAGTGGCAACCGGAAGTTGTACGCTGCGTACTTTGACATCCTGCTCCTCACAGATTAATCAGATCCCTCTCAAATGTTGTCAAACAAGCCTTAAGACCTTGATAATGCTTCGTTGTGAAGATTGTAAGAAGTTACTGAAGGGCGGCGACGTGGCGGCTCGGCGAATTTCGATCCTTCGCCATGAACGAATAAACTGATGTAACTCGACTCCACATCATCAGATCTTTGCCAGATTTCACGTGTTTGATTAGACTCCAGGCCTGAAGACATATCCAGGCCAATTTTGAATCATAGTCATAGCGCCACCTACTGGTAACAGGAAGTTAAAGTCTTTATACTTTGGCTTGTTTCTCTTAGTAGGTAAATCAAATCAATATCAAATTTCTTCCACACAAATACAAGAAGTTCATAATGCCAGATCATGAAGCTTTTGATGTTTCGTCGAACGCCGTTCCCGTGGCGATGCAGTCTTCGCCGTTAACAACGAAGGTCATTTTGACAGGCTAAAAATGCTCGAAACATAAGCAAACTTGGCATACACATTTAAAGCCCAAAATGTAGTTGTATAATATGATTTTATTGGTTCAGAGTGGCAAATCGGCTCAATAGCGCCCCCTACAAAATTTCAACGAAGCAGCCCTCGCAGTACGTTTGACCTAGATGTATGAAATGTGGTAGGAACATGTATCACATATGGACTTCAATAAAAGTCTCTTGGGGCTATGCTCTAAACCCAACCGGAAGTCAATAACTTTGCATTTCTTCTAAATTTCTAGTGTCGTTTTTGTCATTTCCAGGCGCTGCACTTTAACGAACTCCTCCTAGGGAATTAATCAGATCAACTTCAAATTTGGTCAGTACAGTCTAAAGACCTTTGTGATGAAAAGGTACTCAAAGCTTGTTGTTTCGTGAAAAACTGTTACCGTGGCGACGCATTCTTCGCCGTTAACAACGAAGGTCATTTTGAGAGGCTAAAAATGCTCGAAACATAAGCAAACTTGGCAAGTAGATTACAAGGCCGAAATGGAGTCATGGAATATGATTTTATTGGTTCAGAGTGGCAAATCGGCTCAATAGCGCCCCCTACAAAATTTCAACGAAGCAGCCCTCGCAGTACGTTTCACCTAGATGTATGAAATTTGGTAGGAACATGTATCACATATGGACTGAAATAAAAGTATGTTGGGGCCATGCTCTGAACCTGCATGCAGTGTCTGACGGACACAGAACTAAATGGCAGCATCAACCAGAGTCCTCGTGCCGTCCGACGGTCGCGGACATTCTCGGCCGCGCAGGCCGGAGTCCCGCCGGCACCCCGACGTGCATATTGCGAGGGCCCGCTCATCGCTGCTCGCAGCTTTAATTAGGGCCCGAGCACCGACGTAGTCGGAGCGGAGGACCTATTGAAACCGTAATGTTTATTAGGGCCCGAGCACCGACGTAGTCGGAGCGGAGGACCTATTGAATTTCGAATGTTTATTATTATTCTTATTAGGGCCCGAGCACCGACGTAGTCGGAGCGGAGGACCTATTGAATTTCGAATGTTTATTATTCTTATTATTCTTATTTTTAGTGTTTCGTCGCAAAAAGGAGGTGCTTGGGATATTGGGAATGTTGTGAAATTTGGCACGCAAGCCAGAATTTGCGAAAATTGCAGTCTGATTGGGGTGTCCAGCTGCGGTATGAAATATTGGCTCGCTAGCGCCCCCTATTGAGTAGCCCCAACATCAGGATTCACCCAGCTGTATGAAATTTGGTCGGTATGTGGAACGTGATGAGACGCACAAAAAATCCTCTTGGCCGTTTTGTCTAAACCAAACAGGAAGTCGGCCATTTTTGCTTTTATGACGTTTTTTGACCGTTTCAAGGCGTCATACTTTAACGAACTCCTCCCAGAGATTTGACCCGATTGACTTCAGATTCGGCTAGTCTGCTCTTGAGACCTTGGCAGTGAAAAGTTACTCAAAGATCAAAAAGTTATCGAACTATGTGGCCGTGGCGTGGCGTCAAAGAAACACCATTCGCCACGAAACAGGAAGTTGTTGTAACTCGGCTGTACATTGTCGAATCTGCTCAAAATCTCTCATATGTCATAACATCCTGACCCGGAACACATCTATATGATAATTTAGAATCATAGTGATAGCGCCACCTAGTGGCAACCGGAAGTTGTACGCTGCGTACTTTGACATCCTGCTCCTCACAGATTAATCAGATCCCTCTCAAATGTTGTCAAACAAGCCTTAAAACCTTGATAATGCTTCGTTGTGAAGATTGCAAGAAGTTACTGAAGGGCGGCGACGTGGCGGCTCGGCGAATTTCGATCCTTCGCCATGAACGAATAAACTGATGTATCTCGACTCCACATCATCAGATCTTTACCAGATTGCACATGCTTGATTAGACTCCAGGCCTGAAGACATCTGCAGGCCAATTTTGAATCATAGTCATAGCGCCACCTACTGGTAACAGGAAGTTAAAGTCTTTATACTTTGGCTTGTTTCTCTTAGTAGGTAAATCAAATCAATATCAAATTTGTTCCACACAAATACAAGAAGTTCATAATGCCAGATCATGAAGCTTTTGATGTTTCATCGAACGCCGTTGCCGTGGCGATGCAGTTTCGCCGTTAACAACGAAGGTCATTTTGAGAGGCTACAAATGCTCGAAACATAAGCAAACTTGGCAAGTAGATTACAAGGCCGAAATGTAGTTATGGAATATGATTTTATTGGTTCAGAGTGGCAAATCGGCTCAATAGCGCCCCCTACAAAATTTCAACGAAGCAGCCCTCGCAGTACGTTTCACCTAGATGTATGAAATTTGTTAGGAAGATGTATCACATATGGACTTAAATAAAAGTATATTGGGGCCATGCTCTGAACCTGCATGCAGTGTCTGACGGTCACAGAACTGAATGGCAGCATCAACCAGAGTCCTCGCGCCGTCCGACGGTCGCGGACGTTCTCGGCCGCGCAGGCCGGAGTCCCGCCGGCACTCCGACGTGCATGCACCCCGACGTGCATATAGCGAGGGCCCGCTCATCGCTGCTCGCAGCTTTAATTCTTATTATTATTTTACCAGTTTGATGGCAAAAAGGAGGTGCTTGGGATATTGGGAAGTCTGTGAAATTTGGCACGCAAGCCAGAATTTGCGAAAATTGCAGTCTGATTGGGGTGTCCAGCTGCGGTATGAAATATTGGCTCGCTAGCGCCCCCTATTGAGTAGCCCCAACATCAGGATTCACCCAGCTGTATGAAATTTGGTAGGTATGTGGAACGTGATGAGACGCACAAAAAATCCTCTTGGCCGTTTTCTCTAAACCAAACAGGAAGTCGGCCATTTTTGCTTTTATGACGTTTTTTGACCGTTTCAAGGCGTCATACTTTAACGAACTCCTCCCAGAGATTTGACCCGATTGACTTCAGATTCGGCGAGTCTGCTCTTGAGACCTTGGCAGTGAAAAGTTACTCAAAGATCAAAAAGTTATCGAACTATGTGGCCGTGGCGTGGCGTCAAAGAAACACCATTCGCCACGAAACAGGAAGTTGTTGTAACTTGGCCGTACATTGTCGAATCTGCTCCAAATCTCTCATATGTCATAACATCCTGACCCGGAACACATCTATATGATAATTTAGAATCATAGTGATAGCGCCACCTAGTGGCAACCGGAAGTTGTAGGCTGCGTACTTTGACATCCTGCTCCTCACAGATTAATCAGATCCCTCTCAAATGTTGTCAAACAAGCCTTAAGACCTTGATAATGCTTCGTTGTGAAGATTGTAAGAAGTTACTGAAGGGCGGCGACGTGGCGGCTCGGCGAATTTCGATCCTTCGCCATGAACGAATAAACTGATGTATCTCGACTCCACATCATCAGATCTTTCCCAGATTTCACGTGTTTGATTAGACTCCAGGCCTGAAGACATCTGCAGGCCAATTTTGAATCATAGTCATAGCGCCACCTACTGGTAACAGGAAGTTAAAGTCTTTATACTTTGGCTTGTTTCTCTTAGCAGGTAAATCAAATCAATATCAAATTTGTTCCACACAAATAGAAGAAGTTCATAATGCCAGATCATGAAGCTTTTGATGTTTCGTCGAACGCCGTTGCCGTGGCGATGCAGTCTTCGCCTTTAACAACGAAGGTCATTTTGAGAGGCTAAAAATGCTCGAAACATAAGCAAACTTGGCAAGTAGATTACAAGGCCGAAATGTAGTTACGGAATATGATTTTATTGGTTCAGAGTGCCAAATCGGCTCAATAGCGCCCCCTACAAAATTTCGACGAAGCAGCCCTCGCAGTACGTTTGACCTAGATGTATGAAATGTGGTAGGAACATGTATCGCATATGGACTTCAATAAAAGTCTCTTGGGGCTATGCTCTAAACCCAACCGGAAGTCAGCCATTTTGCATTTTTTATGAATTTCTCATGTCGTTTTTGTCATTTCCAGGCGCTGCACTTTAACGAACTCCTCCTAGGGAATTCATCAGATCAACTTCAAATTTGGTCGGTACAGTCTAAAGACCTTTGTGATGAAAAGTTAGTCAAAGCTTGTTGTTTCGTGAAAAGCTGTTGCCGTGGCAACGGAATTTCGATCCTTCGCCATGAACGAATAAACTGATGTAACTCGACTCCACATCATCAGATCTTTACCAGATTTCACGTGTTTGATTAGACTCCAGGCCTGAAGACATCTGCAGGCCAATTTTGAATAATAGTCATAGCGCCACCTACTGGTAACAGGAAGTTAAAGTCTTGATACTTTGGCTTGTTTCTCTTAGTAGGTAAATCAAATCAATATCAAATTTGTTCCACACAAATAGTTCATAATGCCAGATCATGAAGCTTTTGATGTTTCGTCGAACGCCATTGCCGTGGCGATGCAGTCTTCGCCGTTAACAACGAAGGTCATTTTGAGAGGCTAAAAATGCTCGAAACATAAGCAAACTTGGCATACACATTTAAAGCCCAAAATGTAGTTGTATAATATGATTTTATTGGTTCAGAGTGGCAAATCGGCTCAATAGCGCCCCCTACAACATTTCAACGAAGCAGCCCTCGCAGTACGTTTCACCCAGATGTATGAAATTTGGTAGGAACATGTATCACATATGGACTTAAATAAAAGTATATTGGGGCCATGCTCTGAACCTGCATGCAGTGTCTGACGGTCACAGAACTGAATGGCAGCATCAACCAGAGTCCTCGCGCCGTCCGACGGTCGCGGACGTTCTCGGCCGCGCAGGCCGGAGTCCCGCCGGCACCCCGACGTGCATGCACCCCGACGTGCATATAGCGAGGGCCCGCTCATCGCTGCTCGCAGCTTTAATTAGGGCCCGAGCACCGACGTAGTCGGAGCGGAGGACCTATTGAAACCGTAATGTTTATTCTTATTCTTCTTCTTCCGCTTTCATGGCAAAAAGGAGGTGCTTGGGATATTGGGAAGTCTGTGAAATTTGGCACGCAAGCCAGAATTTGCGAAAATTGCAGTCTGATTGGGGTGTCCAGCTGCGGTATGAAATATTGGCTCGCTAGCGCCCCCTATTGAGTAGCCCCAACATCAGGTTTCACCCAGCTGTATGAAAGTTGGTAGGTATGTGGAACGTGATGAGACGCACAAAAAATCCTCTTGGCCGTTTTCTCTAAACCAAACAGGAAGTTGGCCATTTATGCTTTTATGACGTTTTTTGACCGTTTCAAGGCGTCATACTTTAACGAACTCCTCCCAGAGATTTGACCCGATTGACTTCAGATTCGGCTAGTCTGCTCTTGAGACCTTGGCAGTGAAAAGTTACTCAAAGATCAAAAAGTTATCGAACTATGTGGCCGTGGCGTGGCGTCAAAGAAACACCATTCGCCACCAAACAGGAAGTTGTTGTAACTCGGCCGTACATTGTCGAATCTGCTCAAAATCTCTCATATGTCATAACATCCTGACCCAGAACACATCTATATGATAATTTTGAATCAAACTGATAGCGCCACCTAGTGGCAACCGGAAGTTGTACGCTGCGTACTTTGACATCCTGCTCCTCACAGATTAATCAGATCCCTCTCAAATGTTGTCAAACAAGCCTTAAGACCTTGATAATGCTTCATTGTGAAGATTGTAAGAAGTTACTGAAGGGCGGTGACGTGGCGGCTCGGCGAATTTCGATCCTTCGCCATGAACGAATAAACTGATGTAACTCGACTCCACATCATCAGATCTTTACCAGATTTCACGTGTTTGATTAGACTCCAGGCCTGAAGACATCTGCAGGCCAATTTTGAATCATAGTCATAGCGCCACCTACTGCTAACAGGAAGTTAAAGTCTTTATACTTTGGCTTGTTTCTCTTAGTAGGTAAGTCAAATCAATATCAAATTTGTTCCACACAAATACAAGAAGTTCATAATACCAGATCATGAAGCTTTTGATGTTTCGTCGAACGCCGTTGCCGTGGCGATGCAGTCTTCGCCGTGAACAACGAAGGTCATTTTGAGAGGCTAAAAATGCTCGAAACATAAGCAAACTTGGCAAGTAGATTACAAGGCCGAAATGTAGTTATAGAATATGATTTTATTGGTTCAGAGTGGCAAATCGGCTTAATAGCGCCCCCTACAAAATTTCAACGAAGCAGCCCTCGCAGTACGTTTGACCTAGATGTATGAAATGTGGTAGGAACATGTATCGCATATGGACTTCAATAAAAGTCTCTTGGGGCTATGCTCTAAACCCAACCGGAAGTCAGCCATTTTGCATTTTTTATGAATTTCTCATGTCGTTTTTGTCATTTCCAGGCGCTGCACTTTAACGAACTCCTCCTAGGGAATTCATCAGATCAACTTCAAATTTGGTCGGTACAGTCTAAAGACCTTTGTGATGAAAAGTTACTCAAAGCTTGTTGTTTCGTGAAAAGCTGTTGCCGTGGCGACGGAATTTCGATCCTTCGCCATAAACGAATAAACTGATGTAACTCGACTCCACATCATCAGATCTTTACCAGATTTCACGTGTTTGATTAGACTCCAGGCCTGAAGACATATGCAGGCCAATTTTGAATCATAGTCATAGCGCCACCTACTGGTAACAGGAAGTTAAAGTCTTGATACTTTGGCTTGTTTCTCTTAGTAGGTAAATCAAATCAATATCAAATTTGTTCCACACAAATAGTTTATAATGCCAGATCATGAAGCTTTTGATGTTTCGTCGAACGCCGTTGCCGTGGCGATGCAGTCTTCGCCGTTATCAACGAAGGTCATTTTGAGAGGCTAAAAATGCTCGAAACATAAGCAAACTTGGCATACACATTTAAAGCCCAAAATGTAGTTGTATAATATGATTTTATTGGTTCAGAGTGGCAAATCGGCTCAATAGCGCCCCCTACAAAATTTCAACGAAGCAGCCCTCGCAGTACGTTTCACCTAGATGTATGGAATTTGGTAGGAACATGTATCACATATGGACTTAAATAAAAGTATATTGGGGCCATGCTCTGAACCTGCATGCAGTGTCTGACGGTCACGGAACTGAATGACAGCATCAACCAGAGTCCTCACGCCGTCCGACGGTCGCGGACGTTCTCGGCCACGCAGGCCGGAGTCCCGCCGGCACCCCGACGTGCATGCACCCCGACGTGCATATTGCGAGGGCCCGCTCATCGCTGCTCGCAGCTTTAATTAGGGCCCGAGCACCGACGTAGTCGGAGCGGAGGACCTATTGAATTTCGAATGTTTATTATTCTTATTATTATTATTATTATTATTTTATGTGTTTCGTCGCAAAAAGGAGGTGCTTGGGATATTGGGAATGTTGTGACATTTGGCACGCAAGCCAGAATTTGCGAAAATTGCAGTCTGATTGGGGTGTCCAGCTGCAGTATGAAATATTGGCTCGCTAGCGCCCCCTATTGAGTAGCCCCAACATCAGGTTTCACCCAGCTGTATGAAATTTGGTAGGTATGTGGAACGTGATGAGACGCACAAAAAATCCTCTTGGCCGTTTTCTCTAAACCAAACAGGAAGTCGGCCATTTTTGCTTTTATGACGTTTTTTGACCGTTTCAAGGCGTCATACTTTAACGAACTCCTCCCAGAGATTTGACCCGATTGACTTCAGATTCGGCGAGTCTGCTCTTGAGACCTTGGCAGTGAAAAGTTACTCAAAGATCAAAAAGTTATCGAACTATGTGGCCGTGGCGTGGCGTCAAAGAAACACCATTCGCCACGAAACAGGAAGTTGTTGTAACTTGGCCGTACATTGTCGAATCTGCTCCAAATCTCTCATATGTCATAACATCCTGACCCGGAACACATCTATATGATAATTTAGAATCATAGTGATAGCGCCACCTAGTGGCAACCGGAAGTTGTAGGCTGCGTACTTTGACATCCTGCTCCTCACAGATTAATCAGATCCCTCTCAAATGTTGTCAAACAAGCCTTAAGACCTTGATACTGCTTCGTTGTGAAGATTGTAAGAAGTTACTGAAGGGCGGCGACGTGGCGGCTCGGCGAATTTCGATCCTTCGCCATGAACGAATAAACTGATGTATCTCGACTCCACATCATCAGATCTTTCCCAGAGTTCACGTGTTTGATTAGACTCCAGGCCTGAAGACATCTGCAGGCCAATTTTGAATCATAGTCATAGCGCCACCTACTGGTAACAGGAAGTTAAAGTCTTTATACTTTGGCTTGTTTCTCTTAGTAGGTAAATCAAATCAATATCAAATTTGTTCCACACAAATAGAAGAAGTTCATAATGCCAGATCATGAAGCTTTTGATGTTTCGTCGAACGCCGTTGCCGTGGCGATGCAGTCTTCGCCGTTAACAACGAAGGTCATTTTGAGAGGCTAAAAATGCTCGAAACATAAGCAAACTTGGCATACACATTTAAAGCCCAAAATGTAGTTGTATAATATGATTTTATTGGTTCAGAGTGGCAAATCGGCTCAATAGCGCCCCCTACAAAATTTCAACGAAGCAGCCCTCGCAGTACGTTTCACCTAGATGTATGAAATGTGGTAGGAACATGTATCACATATGGACTTCAATAAAAGTCTCTTGGGGCTATGCTCTAAACCCAACCGGAAGTCAGCCATTTTGCATTTTTTATGAATTTCTCATGTCGTTTTTGTCATTTCCAGGCGCTGCACTTTAACGAACTCCTCCTAGGGAATTCATCAGATCAACTTCAAATTTGGTCGGTACAGTCTAAAGACCTTTGTGATGAAAAGTTACTCAAAGCTTGTTATTTCGTGAAAAGCTGTTGCCGTGGCGACGGAATTTCGATCCTTCGCCATGAACGAATAAACTGATGTAACTCGACTCCACATCATCAGATCTTTACCAGATTTCACGTGTTTGATTAGACTCCAGGCCTGAAGACATATGCAGGCCAATTTTGAATCATAGTCATAGCGCCACCTACTGGTAACAGGAAGTTAAAGTCTTGATACTTTGGCTTGTTTCTCTTAGTAGGTAAATCAAATCAATATCAAATTTGTTCCACACAAATAGTTCATAATGCCAGATCATGAAGCTTTTGATGTTTCGTCGAACGCCGTTGCCATGGCGATGCAGTCTTCGCCGTTAACAACGAAGGTCATTTTGAGAGGCTAAAAATGCTCGAAACATAAGCAAACTTGGCATACACATTTAAAGCCCAAAATGTAGTTGTATAATATGATTTTATTGGTTCAGAGTGGCAAATCGGCTCAATAGCGCCCCCTACAAAATTTCAACGAAGCAGCCCTCGCAGTACGTTTCACCTAGATGTATGAAATTTGGTAGGAACATGTATCACATATGGACTTAAATAAAAGTATATTGGGGCCATGCTCTGAACCTGCATGCAGTGTCTGACGGTCACGGAACTGAATGACAGCATCAACCAGAGTCCTCGCGGCGTCCGACGGTCGCGGACGTTCTCGGCCGCGCAGGCCGGAGTCCCGCCGGCACCCCGACGTGCATATTGCGAGGGCCCGCCCATCGCTGCTCGCAGCTTTAATTCTTATTATTATTATTATTTTATGTGTTTCGTCGCAAAAAGGAGGTGCTTGGGATATTGGGAATGTTGTGAAATTTGGCACGCAAGCCAGAATTTGCGAAAATTGCAGTCTGATTGGGGTGTCCAGCTGCAGTATGAAATATTGGCTCGCTAGCGCCCCCTATTGAGTAGCCCCGACATCAGGATTCACCCAGCTGTATGAAAGTTGGTAGTTATGTGGAACGTGATGAGACGCACCAAAAATCCTCTTGGCCGTTTTCTCTAAACCAAACAGGAAGTCGGCCATTTTTGCTTTTATGACGTTTTTTGACCGTTTCAAGGCGTCATACTTTAACGAACTCCTCCCAGAGATTTGACCCGATTGACTTCAGATTCGGCGAGTCTGCTCTTGAGACCTTGACAGTGAAAAGTTACTCAAAGATCAAAAAGTTATCGAACTATGTGGCCGTGGCGTGGCGTCAAAGAAACACCATTCGCCACGAAACAGGAAGTTGTTGTAACTTGGCCGTACATTGTCGAATCTGCTCCAAATCTCTCATATGTCATAAGATCCTGACCCGGAACACATCTATATGATAATTTAGAATCATAGTGATAGCGCCACCTAGTGGCAACCGGAAGTTGTACGCTGCGTACTTTGACATCCTGCTCCTCACAGATTAATCAGATCCCTCTCAAATGTTGTCAAACAAGCCTTAAGACCTTGATAATGCTTCATTGTGAAGATTGTAAGAAGTTACTGAAGGGCGGCGACGTGGCGGCTCGGCGAATTTCGATCCTTCGCCATGAACGAATAAACTGATGTAACTCGACTCCACATCATCAGATCTTTACCAGATTTCACATGTTTGATTAGACTCCAGGCCTGAAGACATCTGGAGGCCAATTTTGAATCATAGTCATAGCGCCACCTACTGCTAACAGGAAGTTAAAGTCTTTATACTTTGGCTTGTTTCTCTTAGTAGGTAAATCAAATCAATATCAAATTTGTTCCACACAAATACAAGAAGTTCATAATACCAGATCATGAAGCTTTTGATGTTTCGTCGAACGCCGTTGCCGTGGCGATGCAGTCTTCGCCGTGAACAACGAAGGTCATTTTGAGAGGCTAAAAATGCTCGAAACATAAGCAAACTTGGCAAGTAGATTACAAGGCCGAAATGTAGTTATAGAATATGATTTTATTGGTTCAGAGTGGCAAATCGGCTTAATAGCGCCCCCTACAAAATTTCAACGAAGCAGCCCTCGCAGTACGTTTGACCTAGATGTATGAAATGTGGTAGGAACATGTATCGCATATGGACTTCAATAAAAGTCTCTTGGGGCTATGCTCTAAACCCAACCGGAAGTCATCCATTTTGCATTTTTTATGAATTTCTCATGTCGTTTTTGTAATTTCCAGGCGCTGCACTTTAACGAACTCCTCCTAGGGAATGAATCAGATCAACTTCAAATTTGGTCGGTACAGTCTAAAGACCTTTGTGATGAAAAGTTACTCAAAGCTTGTTGTTTCGTGAAAAGCTGTTGCCGTGGCGACGCATCCTTCGCCGTTAACAACGAAGGTCATTTTGAGAGGCTAAAAATGCTCGAAACATAAGCAAACTTGGCAAGTAGATTACAAGGCCGAAATGTAGTTAGGGAATATGATTGTATTGGTTCAGAGTGGCAAATCGGCTCAATAGCGCCCCCTACAAAATTTCAACGAATCAGCCCTCGCAGTACGTTTCACCTAGATGTATGAAATTTGGTAGGAACATGTATCACATATGGACTGAAATAAAAGTATATTGGGGCCATGCTCTGAACCTGCATGCAGTGTCTGACGGTCACAGAACTGAATGGCAGCATCAACCAGAGTTCTCGCGCCGTCCGACGGTCGCGGACGTTCTCGGCCGCGCAGGCCGGAGTCCCGCCGGCACCCCGACGTGCATATTGCGAGGGCCCGCTCATCGCTGCTCGCAGCTTTAATTAGGGCCCGAGCACCGACGTAGTCGGAGCGGAGGACCTATTGAATTTCGAATGTTTATTATTAGGGCCCGAGCACCGACGTAGTCGGAGCGGAGGACCTATTGAATTTCGAATGTTTATTAGGGCCCGAGCACCGACGTAGTCGGAGCGGAGGACCTATTGAATTTCGAATGTTTATTATTCTTCTTATTAGGGCCCGAGCACCGACGTAGTCGGAGCGGAGGACCTATTGAATTTCGAATGTTTATTATTCTTATTCTTATTCTTATTAGGGCCCGAGCACCGACGTAGTCGGAGCGGAGGACCTATTGAAACCGTAATGTTTATTATTATTATTATTTTACCAGTTTGATGGCAAAAAGGAGGTGCTTGGGATATTGGGAATGTTGTGAAATTTGGCACGCAAGCCAGAATTTGCGAAAATTGCAGTCTGATTGGGGTGTCCAGCTGCGGTATGAAATATTGGCTCGCTAGCGCCCCCTATTGAGTAGCCCCAACATCAGGATTCACCCAGCTGTATGAAAGTTGGTAGTTATGTGGAACGTGATGAGACGCACCAAAAATCCTCTTGGCCGTTTTCTCTAAACCAAACAGGAAGTCGGCCATTTTTGCTTTTATGACGTTTTTTGACCGTTTCAAGGCGTCATACTTTAACGAACTCCTCCCAGAGATTTGACCCGATTGACTTCAGATTCGGCTAGTCTGCTCTTGAGACCTTGGCAGTGAAAAGTTACTCAAAGATCAAAAAGTTATCGAACTATGTGGCCGTGGCATGGCGTCAAAGAAACACCATTCGCCACGAAACAGGAAGTTGTTGTAACTCGGCCGTACATTGTCGAATCTGCTCAAAATCTCTCATATGTCATAACATCCTGACCCGGAACACATCTATATGATAATTTTGAATCAAACTGATAGCGCCACCTAGTGGCAACCGGAAGTTGTACGCTGCGTACTTTGACATCCTGCTCCTCACAGATTAATCAGATCCCTCTCAAATGTTGTCAAACAAGCCTTAAGACCTTGATAATGCTTCGTTGTGAAGATTGTAAGAAGTTACTGAAGGGCGGCGACGTGGCGGCTCGGCGAATTTCGATCCTTCGCCATGAACGAATAAACTGATGTATCTCGACTCCACATCATCAGATCTTTACCAGATTTCACATGCTTGATTAGACTCCAGGCCTGAAGACATCTGCAGGCCAATTTTGAATCATAGTCATAGCGCCACCTACTGGTAACAGGAAGTTAAAGTCTTGATACTTTGGCTTGTTTCTCTCAGTAGGTAAATCAAATCAATATCAAATTTGTTCCACACAAATACAAGAACTTCATAATGCCAGATCATGAAGTTTTTGATGTTTCATCGAACGCCGTTGCCGTGGCGATGCAGTCTTCGCCGTTAACAACGAAGGTCATTTTGACAGGCTAAAAATGCTCGAAACATAAGCAAACTTGGCAAGTAGATTACAAGGCCGAAATGTAGTTATGGAATATGATTTTATTGGTTCAGAGTGGCAAATCGGCTCAATAGCGCCCCCTACAAAATTTCAACGAAGCAGCCCTCGCAGTACGTTTCACCTAGATGTATGAAATTTGGTAGGAACATGTATCACATATGGACTTCAATAAAAGTCTCTTGGGGCCATGCTCTAAACCTGCATGCAGTGTCTGACGGTCACAGAACTGAATGGCAGCATCAGCCAGAGTCCTCGCGCCGTCCGACGGTCGCTGACGTTCTCGGCCGCGCAGGCCAGAGTCCCGCCGGCACCCCGACGTGCATGCACCCCGACGTGCATATTGCGAGGGCCCGCCCATCGCTGCTCGCAGCTTTAATTATTATTATTTTACCAGTTTGATGGCAAAAAGGAGGTGCTTGGGATATTGGGAAGTCTGTGAAATTTGGCACGCAAGCCAGAATTTGCGAAAATTGCAGTCTGATTGGGGTGTCCAGCTGCGGTATGAAATATTGGCTCGCTAGCGCCCCCTATTGAGTAGCCCCAACATCAGGATTCACCCAGCTGTATGAAATTTGGTAGGTATGTGGAACGTGATGAGACGCACAAAAAATCCTCTTGGCCGTTTTCTCTAAACCAAACAGGAAGTCGGCCATTTTTGCTTTCATGACGTTTTTTGACCGTTTCAAGGCGTCATACTTTAACGAACTCCTCCCAGAGATTTGACCCGATTGACTTCAGATTCGGCGAGTCTGCTCTTGAGACCTTGGCAGTGAAAAGTTACTCAAAGATCAAAAAGTTATCGAACTATGTGGCCGTGGCGTGGCGTCAAAGAAACACCATTCGCCACGAAACAGGAAGTTGTTGTAACTTGGCCGTACATTGTCGAATCTGCTCCAAATCTCTCATATGTCATAACATCCTGACCCGGAACACATCTATATGATAATTTAGAATCATAGTGATAGCGCCACCTAGTGGCAACCGGAAGTTGTAGGCTGCGTACTTTGACATCCTGCTCCTCACAGATTAATCAGATCCCTCTCAAATGTTGTCAAACAAGCCTTAAGACCTTGATAATGCTTCGTTGTGAAGATTGTAAGAAGTTACTGAAGGGCGGCGACGTGGCGGCTCGGCGAATTTCGATCCTTCGCCATGAACGAATAAACTGATGTATCTCGACTCCACATCATCAGATCTTTCCCAGATTTCACGTGTTTGATTAGACTCCAGGCCTGAAGACATCTGCAGGCCAATTTTGAATCATAGTCATAGCGCCACCTACTGGTAACAGGAAGTTAAAGTCTTTATACTTTGGCTTGTTTCTCTTAGTAGGTAAATCAAATCAATATCAAATTTGTTCCACACAAATAGAAGAAGTTCATAATGCCAGATCATGAAGCTTTTGATGTTTCGTCGAACGCCGTTGCCGTGGCGATGCAGTCTTCGCCTTTAACAACGAAGGTCATTTTGAGAGGCTAAAAATGCTCGAAACATAAGCAAACTTGGCAAGTAGATTCCAAGGCCGAAATGTAGTTACGGAATATGATTTTATTGGTTCAGAGTGCCAAATCGGCTCAATAGCGCCCCCTACAAAATTTCGACGAAGCAGCCCTCGCAGTACGTTTGACCTAGATGTATGAAATGTGGTAGGAACATGTATCGCATATGGACTTCAATAAAAGTCTCTTGGGGCTATGCTCTAAACCCAACCGGAAGTCAGCCATTTTGCATTTTTTATGAATTTCTCATGTCGTTTTTGTCATTTCCAGCCGCTGCACTTTAACGAACTCCTCCTAGGGAATTCATCAGATCAACTTCAAATTTGGTCGGTACAGTCTAAAGACCTTTGTGATGAAAAGTTAATCAAAGCTTGTTGTGTCGTGAAAAGCTGTTGCCGTGGCGACGGAATTTCGATCCTTCGCCATGAACGAATAAACTGATGTAACTCGACTCCACATCATCAGATCTTTACCAGATTTCACGTGTTTGATTAGACTCCAGGCCTGAAGACATATGCAGGCCAATTTTGAATCATAGTCATAGCGCCACCTACTGGTAACAGGAAGTTAAAGTCTTGATACTTTGGCTTGTTTCTCTCAGTAGGTAAATCAAATCAATATCAAATTTGTTCCACACAAATACAAGATGTTCATAATGCCAGATCATGAAGTTTTTGATGTTTCGTCGAACGCCGTTGCCGTGGCGATGCAGTCTTCGCCGTTAACAACGAAGGTCATTTTGACAGGCTAAAAATGCTCGAAACATAAGCAAACTTGGCAAGTAGATTACAAGGCCGAAATGTAGTTAGGGAATATGATTTTATTGGTTCAGAGTGGCAAATCGGCTCAATAGCGCCCCCTACAAAATTTCGCCGAAGCAGCCCTCGCAGTACGTTTGACCTAGATGTATGAAATTTGGTGGGAACATGTATCACATATGGACTTAAATAACAGTATATTGGGGCCATGCTCTAAACCTGCATGCAGTGTCTGACGGTCACAGAACTAAATGGCAGCATCAGCCAGAGTCCTCGCGCCGTCCGACGGTCGCAGACGTTCTCGGACGTTCTCGGCCGCGCAGGCCGGAGTCCCGCCGGCACCCCGACGTGCATATTGCGAGGGCCCGCCCATCGCTGCTCGCAGCTTTAATTATTATTCTTATTAGGGCCCGAGCACCGACGTAGTCGGAGCGGAGGACCTATTGAATTTCGAATGTTTATTATTCTTATTATTATTATTATTATTTTATGTGTTTCGTCGCAAAAAGGAGGTGCTTGGGATATTGGGAATGTTGTGAAATTTGGCACGCAAGCCAGAATTTGCGAAAATTGCAGTCTGATTGGGGTGTCCAGCTGCAGTATGAAATATTGGCTCGCTAGCGCCCCCTATTGAGTAGCCCCAACATCAGGATTCACCCAGCTGTATGAAAGTTGGTAGGTATGTGGAACGTGATGAGACGCACAAAAAATCCTCTTGGCCGTTTTCTCTAAACCAAACAGGAAGTCGGCCATTTTTGCTTTTATGACGTTTTTTGACCGTTTCAAGGCGTCATACTTTAACGAACTCCTCCCAGAGATTTGACCCGATTGACTTCAGATTCGGCTAGTCTGCTCTTGAGACCTTGGCAGTGAAAAGTTACTCAAAGATCAAAAAGTTATCAAACTATGTGGCCGTGGCGTGGCGTCAAAGAAACACCATTCGCCACGAAACAGGAAGTTGTTGTAACTCGGCCGTACATTGTCGAATCTGCTCCAAATCTCTCATATGTCATAACATCCTGACCCGGAACACATCTATATGATAATTTAGAATCATAGTGATAGCGCCACCTAGTGGCAACCGGAAGTTGTAGGCTGCGTACTTTGACATCCTGCTCCTCACAGATTAATCAGATCCCTCTCAAATGTTGTCAAACAAGCCTTAAGACCTTGATAATGCTTCGTTGTGAAGATTGTAAGAAGTTACTGAAGGGCGGCGACGTGGCGGCTCGGCGAATTTCGATCCTTCGCCATGAACGAATAAACTGATGTATCTCGACTCCACATCATCAGATCTTTCCCAGATTTCACGTGTTTGATTAGACTCCAGGCCTGAAGACATCTGCAGGCCAATTTTGAATCATAGTCATAGCGCCACCTACTGGTAACAGGAAGTTAAAGTCTTTATACTTTGGCTTGTTTCTCTTAGTAGGTAAATCAAATCAATATCAAATTTGTTCCACACAAATAGAAGAAGTTCATAATGCCAGATCATGAAGCTTTTGATGTTTCGTCGAACGCCGTTGCCGTGGCGATGCAGTCTTCGCCTTTAACAACGAAGGTCATTTTGAGAGGCTAAAAATGCTCGAAACATAAGCAAACTTGGCAAGTAGATTCCAAGGCCGAAATGTAGTTACGGAATATGATTTTATTGGTTCAGAGTGCCAAATCGGCTCAATAGCGCCCCCTACAAAATTTCGACGAAGCAGCCCTCGCAGTACGTTTGACCTAGATGTATGAAATGTGGTAGGAACATGTATCGCATATGGACTTCAATAAAAGTCTCTTGGGGCTATGCTCTAAACCCAACCGGAAGTCAGCCATTTTGCATTTTTTATGAATTTCTCATGTCGTTTTTGTCATTTCCAGCCGCTGCACTTTAACGAACTCCTCCTAGGGAATTCATCAGATCAACTTCAAATTTGGTCGGTACAGTCTAAAGACCTTTGTGATGAAAAGTTAATCAAAGCTTGTTGTGTCGTGAAAAGCTGTTGCCGTGGCGACGGAATTTCGATCCTTCGCCATGAACGAATAAACTGATGTAACTCGACTCCACATCATCAGATCTTTACCAGATTTCACGTGTTTGATTAGACTCCAGGCCTGAAGACATATGCAGGCCAATTTTGAATCATAGTCATAGCGCCACCTACTGGTAACAGGAAGTTAAAGTCTTGATACTTTGGCTTGTTTCTCTCAGTAGGTAAATCAAATCAATATCAAATTTGTTCCACACAAATACAAGATGTTCATAATGCCAGATCATGAAGTTTTTGATGTTTCGTCGAACGCCGTTGCCGTGGCGATGCAGTCTTCGCCGTTAACAACGAAGGTCATTTTGACAGGCTAAAAATGCTCGAAACATAAGCAAACTTGGCAAGTAGATTACAAGGCCGAAATGTAGTTAGGGAATATGATTTTATTGGTTCAGAGTGGCAAATCGGCTCAATAGCGCCCCCTACAAAATTTCGCCGAAGCAGCCCTCGCAGTACGTTTGACCTAGATGTATGAAATTTGGTGGGAACATGTATCACATATGGACTTAAATAACAGTATATTGGGGCCATGCTCTAAACCTGCATGCAGTGTCTGACGGTCACAGAACTAAATGGCAGCATCAGCCAGAGTCCTCGCGCCGTCCGACGGTCGCAGACGTTCTCGGACGTTCTCGGCCGCGCAGGCCGGAGTCCCGCCGGCACCCCGACGTGCATATTGCGAGGGCCCGCCCATCGCTGCTCGCAGCTTTAATTATTATTCTTATTAGGGCCCGAGCACCGACGTAGTCGGAGCGGAGGACCTATTGAATTTCGAATGTTTATTATTCTTATTATTATTATTATTATTTTATGTGTTTCGTCGCAAAAAGGAGGTGCTTGGGATATTGGGAATGTTGTGAAATTTGGCACGCAAGCCAGAATTTGCGAAAATTGCAGTCTGATTGGGGTGTCCAGCTGCAGTATGAAATATTGGCTCGCTAGCGCCCCCTATTGAGTAGCCCCAACATCAGGATTCACCCAGCTGTATGAAAGTTGGTAGGTATGTGGAACGTGATGAGACGCACAAAAAATCCTCTTGGCCGTTTTCTCTAAACCAAACAGGAAGTCGGCCATTTTTGCTTTTATGACGTTTTTTGACCGTTTCAAGGCGTCATACTTTAACGAACTCCTCCCAGAGATTTGACCCGATTGACTTCAGATTCGGCTAGTCTGCTCTTGAGACCTTGGCAGTGAAAAGTTACTCAAAGATCAAAAAGTTATCAAACTATGTGGCCGTGGCGTGGCGTCAAAGAAACACCATTCGCCACGAAACAGGAAGTTGTTGTAACTCGGCCGTACATTGTCGAATCTGCTCAAAATCTCTCATATGTCATAACATCCTGACCCGGAACACATCTGTATGATAATTTAGAATCATAGTGATAGCGCCACCTAGTGGCAACCGGAAGTTGTACGCTGCGTACTTTGACATCCTGCTCCTCACAGATTAATCAGATCCCTCTCAAATGTTGTCAAACAAGCCTTAAGACCTTGATAATGCTTCATTGTGAAGATTGTAAGAAGTTACTGAAGGACGGCGACGTGGCGGCTCGGCGAATTTCGATCCTTCGCCATGAACGAATAAACTGATGTAACTCGACTCCACATCATCAGATCTTTACCAGATTTCACGTGTTTGATTAGACTCCAGGCCTGAAGACATATGCAGGCCAATTTTGAATCATAGTCATAGCGCCACCTACTGGTAACAGGAAGTTAAAGTCTTGATACTTTGGCTTGTTTCTCTTAGTAGGTAAATCAAATCAATATCAAATTTGTTCCACACAAATATAAGAAGTTCATAATACCAGATCATGAAGCTTTTGATGTTTCGTCGAACGCCGTTGCCGTGGCGATGCAGTCTTCGCCGTGAACAACGAAGGTCATTTTGAGAGGCTAAAAATGCTCGAAACATAAGCAAACTTGGCAAGTAGATTACAAGGCCGAAATGTAGTTATAGAATATGATTTTATTGGTTCAGAGTGGCAAATCGGCTCAATAGCGCCCCCTACAAAATTTCAACAAAGCAGCCCTCGCAGTACGTTTGACCTAGATGTATGAAATGTCGTAGGAACATGTATCGCATATGGACTTCAATAAAAGTCTCTTGGGGCTATGCTCTAAACCCAACCGGAAGTCAGCCATTTTGCATTTTTTATGAATTTCTCATGTCGTTTTTGTCATTTCCAGGCGCTGCACTTTAACGAACTCCTCCTAGGGAATTCATCAGATCAACTTCAAATTTGGTCGGTACAGTCTAAAGACCTTTGTGATGAAAAGTTACTCAAAGCTTGTTGTTTCGTGAAAAGCTGTTGCCGTGGCGACGGAATTTCGATCCTTCGCCATAAATGAATAAACTGATGTAACTCGACTCCACATCATCAGATCTTTACCAGATTTCACGTGTTTGATTAGACTCCAGGCCTGAAGACATATGCAGGCCAATTTTGAATCATAGTCATAGCGCCACCTACTGGTAACAGGAAGTTAAAGTCTTGATACTTTGGCTTGTTTCTCTTAGTAGGTAAATCAAATCAATATCAAATTTGTTCCACACAAATAGTTCATAATGCCAGATCATGAAGCTTTTGATGTTTCGTCGAACGCCGTTGCCGTGGCGATGCAGTCTTCGCCGTTAACAACGAAGGTCATTTTGAGAGGCTAAAAATGCTCGAAACATAAGCAAACTTGGCATACACATTTAAAGCCCAAAATGTAGTTGTATAATATGATTTTATTGGTTCAGAGTGGCAAATCGGCTCAATAGCGCCCCCTACAACATTTCAACGAAGCAGCCCTCGCAGTACGTTTCACCTAGATGTATGAAATTTGGTAGGAACATGTATCACATATGGACTTAAATAAAAGTATATTGGGGCCATGCTCTGAACCTGCATGCAGTGTCTGACGGTCACGGAACTGAATGGCAGCATCAACCAGAGTCCTCGCGCCGTCCGACGGTCGCGGACGTTCTCGGCCGTCCAGGCCGGAGTCCCGCCGGCACCCCGACGTGCATGCACCCCGACGTGCATATTGCGAGGGCCCGCCCATCGCTGCTCGCAGCTTTAATTAGGGCCCGAGCACCGACGTAGTCGGAGCGGAGGACCTATTGAATTTCGAATGTTTATTAGGGCCCGAGCACCGACGTAGTCGGAGCGGAGGACCTATTGAATTTCGAATGTTTATTAGGGCCCGAGCACCGACGTAGTCGGAGCGGAGGACCTATTGAATTTCGAATGTTTATTATTATTCTTATTAGGGCCCGAGCACCGACGTAGTCGGAGCGGAGGACCTATTGAAACCGTAATGTTTATTATTATTATTTTACCAGTTTGATGGCAAAAAGGAGGTGCTTGGGATATTGGGAAGTCTGTGAAATTTGGCACGCAAGCCAGAATTTGCGAAAATTGCAGTCTGATTGGGGTGTCCAGCTGCGGTATGAAATATTGGCTCGCTAGCGCCCCCTATTGAGTAGCCCCAACATCAGGATTCACCCAGCTGTATGAAATTTGGTAGGTATGTGGAACGTGATGAGACGCACAAAAAATCCTCTTGGCCGTTTTCTCTAAACCAAACAGGAAGTCGGCCATTTTTGCTTTTATGACGTTTTTTGACCGTTTCAAGGCGTCATACTTTAACGAACTCCTCCCAGAGATTTGACCCGATTGACTTCAGATTCGGCTAGTCTGCTCTTGAGACCTTGGCAGTGAAAAGTTACTCAAAGATCAAAAAGTTATCGAACTATGTGGCCGTGGCGTGGCGTCAAAGAAACACCATTCGCCACGAAACAGGAAGTTGTTGTAACTCGGCCGTACATTGTCGAATCTGCTCCAAATCTCTCATATGTCATAACATCCTGACCCGGAACACATCTATATGATAATTTAGAATCATAGTGATAGCGCCACCTAGTGGCAACCGGAAGTTGTACGCTGCGTACTTTGACATCCTGCTCCTCACAGATTAATCAGATCCCTCTCAAATGTTGTCAAACAAGCCTTAAGACCTTGATAATGCTTCATTGTGAAGATTGTAAGAAGTTACTGAAGGGCGGCGACGTGGCGGCTCGGCGAATTTCGATCCTTCGCCATGAACGAATAAACTGATGTAACTCGACTCCACATCATCAGATCTTTACCAGATTTCACGTGTTTGATTAGACTCCAGGCCTGAAGACATATGCAGGCCAATTTTGACTCATAGTCATAGCGCCACCTACTGGTAACAGGAAGTCAAAGTCTTGATACTTTGGCTTGTTTCTCTCAGTAGGTAAATCAAATCAATATCAAATTTGTTCCACACAAATACAAGAAGTTCATAATGCCAGATCATGAAGTTTTTGATGTTTCGTCGAACGCCGTTGCCGTGAGGATGCAGTCTTCGCCGTTAACAACGAAGGTCATTTTGACAGGCTAAAAATGCTCGAAACATAAGCAAACTTGGCAAGTAGATTACAAGGCCGAAATGTAGTTAGGGAATATGATTTTATTGGTTCAGAGTGGCAAATCGGCTCAATAGCGCCCCCTACAAAATTTCGACGAAGGAGCCCTCGCAGTACGTTTGACCTAGATGTATGAAATTTGGTGGGAACATGTATCACATATGGACTTAAATAAAAGTATATTGGGGCCATGCTCTAAACCTGCATGCAGTGTCTGACGGTCACAGAACTAAATGGCAGCATCAGCCAGAGTCCTCGCGCCGTCCGACGGTCGCGGACGTTCTCGGCCGCGCAGGCCGGAGTCCCGCCGGCACCCCGACGTGCATATTGCGAGGGCCCGCCCATCGCTGCTCGCAGCTTTAATTATTATTATTATTATTATTTTATGTGTTTCGTCGCAAAAAGGAGGTGCTTGGGATATTGGGAATGTTGTGAAATTTGGCACGCAAGCCAGAATTTGCGAAAATTGCAGTCTGATTGGGGTGTCCAGCTGCGGTATGAAATATTGGCTCGCTAGCGCCCCCTATTGAGTAGCCCCAACATCAGGTTTCACCCAGCTGTATGAAATTTTGTCGGTATGTGGAACGTGATGAGACGCACAAAAAATCCTCTTGGCCGTTTTCTCTAAACCAAACAGGAAGTCGGCCATTTTTACTTTTATGACGTTTTTTGACCGTTTCAAGGCGTCATACTTTAACGAACTCCTCCCAGAGATTTGACCCGATTGACTTCAGATTCGGCTAGTCTGCTCTTGAGACCTTGACAGTGAAAAGTTACTCAAAGATCAAAAAGTTATCGAACTATGTGGCCGTGGCGTGGCGTCAAAGAAACACCATTCGCCACGAAACAGGAAGTTGTTGTAACTCGGCCGTATATTGTCGAATCTGCTCCAAATCTCTCATATGTCATAACATCCTGACCCGGAACACATCTATATGATAATTTAGAATCATAGTGATAGCGCCACCTAGTGGCAACCGGAAGTTGTACGCTGCGTACTTTGACATCCTGCTCCTCACAGATTAATCAGATCCCTCTCAAATGTTGTCAAACAAGCCTTAAGACCTTGATAATGCTTCGTTGTGAAGATTGTAAGAAGTTACTGAAGGGCGGCGACGTGGCGGCTCGGCGAATTTCGATCCTTCGCCATGAACGAATAAACTGATGTATCTCGACTCCACATCATCAGATCTTTACCAGATTTCACATGTTTGATTAGACTCCAGGCCTGAAGACATCTGCAGGCCAATTTTGAATCATAGTCATAGCGCCACCTACTGGTAACAGGAAGTTAAAGTCTTGATACTTTGGCTTGTTTCTCTCAGTAGGTAAATCAAATCAATATCAAATTTGTTCCACATAAATACAAGAAATTCATAATGCCAGATCATGAAGTTCTTGATGTTTCGTCGAACGCCGTTGCCGTGGCGATGCAGTCTTCGCCGTTAACAACGAAGGTAATTTTGACAGGCTAAAAATGCTCGAAACATAAGCAAACTTGGCAAGTAGATTACAAGGCCGAAATGTAGTTAGGGAATATGATTTTATTGGTTCAGAGTGGCAAATCGGCTCAATAGCGCCCCCTACAAAATTTCGACGAAGCAGCCCTCGCAGTACGTTTGACCTAGATGTATGAAATTTGGTGGGAACATGTATCACATATGGACTTAAATAAAAGTATATTGGGGCCATGCTCTAAACCTGCATGCAGTGTCTGACGGTCACAGAACTAAATGGCAGCATCAGCCAGAGTCCTCGCGCCGTCCGACGGTCGCGGACGTTCTCGGCCGCGCAGGCCGGAGTCCCGCCGGCACCCCGACGTGCATATTGCGAGGGCCCGCCCATCGCTGCTCGCAGCTTTAATTATTATTATTATTTTATGTGTTTCGTCGCAAAAAGGAGGTGCTTGGGATATTGGGAATGTTGTGAAATTTGGCAAGCAAGCCAGAATTTGCGAAAATTGCAGTCTGCTTGGGGTGTCCAGCTGCAGTATGAAATATTGGCTCGCTAGCGCCCCCTATTGAGTAGCCCCGACATCAGGATTCACCCAGCTGTATGAAAGTTGGTAGTTATGTGGAACGTGATGAGACGCACCAAAAATCCTCTTGGCCGTTTTCTCTAAACCAAACAGGAAGTCGGCCATTTTTGCGTTTATGACGTTTTTTGACCGTTTCAAGGCGTCATACTTTAACGAACTCCTCCCAGAGATTTGACCCGATTGACTTCAGATTCGGCGAGTCTGCTCTTGAGACCTTGACAGTGAAAAGTTACTCAAAGATCAAAAAGTTATCGAACTATGTGGCCGTGGCGTGGCGTCAAAGAAACACCATTCGCCACGAAACAGGAAGTTGTTGTAACTTGGCCGTACATTGTCGAATCTGCTCCAAATCTCTCATATGTCATAAGATCCTGACCCGGAACACATCTATATGATAATTTAGAATCATAGTGATAGCGCCACCTAGTGGCAACCGGAAGTTGTACGCTGCGTACTTTGACATCCTGCTCCTCACAGATTAATCAGATCCCTCTCAAATGTTGTCAAACAAGCCTTAAGACCTTGATAATGCTTCATTGTGAAGATTGTAAGAAGTTACTGAAGGGCGGCGACGTGGCGGCTCGGCGAATTTCGATCCTTCGCCATGAACGAATAAACTGATGTAACTCGACTCCACATCATCAGATCTTTACCAGATTTCACGTGTTTGATTAGACTCCAGGCCTGAAGACATCTGCAGGCCAATTTTGAATCATAGTCATAGCGCCACCTACTGCTAACAGGAAGTTAAAGTCTTTATACTTTGGCTTGTTTCTCTTAGTAGGTAAATCAAATCAATATCAAATTTGTTCCACACAAATACAAGAAGTTCATAATACCAGATCATGAAGCTTTTGATGTTTCGTCGAACGCCGTTGCCGTGGCGATGCAGTCTTCGCCGTGAACAACGAAGTTCATTTTGAGAGGCTAAAAATGCTCGAAACATAAGCAAACTTGGCATACACATTTAAAGCACAAAATGTAGTTGTATAATATGATTTTATTGGTTCAGAGTGGCAAATCGGCTCAATAGCGCCCCCTACAAAATTTCAGCGAAGCAGCCCTCGCAGTACGTTTCACCTAGATGTATGAAATTTGGTAGGAACATGTATCACATATGGACTTAAATAAAAGTATATTGGGGCCATGCTCTGAACCTGCATGCAGTGTCTGACGGTCACGGAACTGAATGGCAGCATCAGCCAGAGTCCTCGCGCCGTCCGACGGTCGCGGACGTTCTCGTCCGCGCAGGCCGGAGTCCCGCCGGCACCCCGACGTGCATGCACCCCGACGTGCATATTGCGAGGGCCCGCTCATCGCTGCTCGCAGCTTTAATTATTCTTATTATTCTTATTTTTAGTGTTTCGTCGCAAAAAGGAGGTGCTTGGGATATTGGGAATGTTGTGAAATTTGGCACGCAAGCCAGAATTTGCGAAAATTGCAGTCTGATTGGGGTGTCCAGCTGCGGTATGAAATATTGGCTCGCTAGCGCCCCCTATTGAGTAGCCCCAACATCAGGATTCACCCAGCTGTATGAAATTTGGTCGGTATGTGGAACGTGATGAGACGCACAAAAAATCCTCTTGGCCGTTTTGTCTAAACCAAACAGGAAGTCGGCCATTTTTGCTTTTATGACGTTTTTTGACCGTTTCAAGGCGTCATACTTTAACGAACTCCTCCCAGAGATTTGACCCGATTGACTTCAGATTCGGCTAGTCTGCTCTTGAGACCTTGGCAGTGAAAAGTTACTCAAAGATCAAAAAGTTATCGAACTATGTGGCCGTGGCGTGGCGTCAAAGAAACACCATTCGCCACGAAACAGGAAGTTGTTGTAACTCGGCCGTACATTGTCGAATCTGCTCAAAATCTCTCATATGTCATAACATCCTGACCCGGAACACATCTGTATGATAATTTTGAATCAAACTGATAGCGCCACCTAGTGGCAACCGGAAGTTGTACGCTTCGTACTTTGACATCCTGCTCCTCACAGATTCATCAGATCCCTCTCAAATCTTGTCAAACAAGCCTTAAGACCTTGATAATGCTTCATTGTGAAGATTGTAAGAAGTTACTGAAGGGCGGCGACGTGGCGGCTCGGCGAATTTCGATCCTTCGCCATGAACGAATAAACTGATGTATCTCGACTCCACATCATCAGATCTTTACCAGATTTCACGTGTTTGATTAGACTCCAGGCCTGAAGACATCTGCAGGCCAATTTTGAATCATAGTCATAGCGCCACCTACTGGTAACAGGAAGTTAAAGTCTTTATACTTTGGCTTGTTTCTCTTAGTAGGTAAATCAAATCAATATCAAATTTGTTCCACACAAATACAAGAAGTTCATAATGCCAGATCATGAAGCTTTTAATGTTTCGTCGAACGCCGTTGCCGTGGCGATGCAGTGTTCGCCGTTAACAACGAAGGTCATTTTGAGAGGCTAAAAATGCTCGAAACATAAGCAAACTTGGCAAGTAGATTACAAGGCCGAAATGTAGTAACAGAATATGATTTTATTGGTTCAGAGTGGCAAATCGGCTCAATAGCGCCCCCTACAAAATTTCGACGAAGCAGCCCTCGCAGTACGTTTGACCTAGATGTATGAAATTTGGTGGGAACATGTATCACATATGGACTTAAATAAAAGTATATTGGGGCCATGCTCTAAACCTGCATGCAGTGTCTGACGGTCACAGAACTAAATGGCAGCATCAGCCAGAGTCCTCGCGCCGTCCGACGGTCGCGGACGTTCTCGGCCGCGCAGGCCGGAGTCCCGCCGGCACCCCGACGTGCATATTGCGAGGGCCCGCCCATCGCTGCTCGCAGCTTTAATTCTTCTTATTATTATTATTATTATTATTCTTAGTCTTTCGTCGCAAAAAGGAGGTGCTTGGGATATTGGGAATGTTGTGAAATTTGGCACGCAAGCCAGAATTTGCGAAAATTGCAGTCTGATTGGGGTGCCCAGCTGCGGTATGAAATATTGGCTCGCTAGCGCCCCCTATTGAGTAGCCCCGACATCAGGATTCACCCAGCTGTATGAAAGTTGGTAGTTATGTGGAACGTGATGAGACGCACCAAAAATCCTCTTGGCCGTTTTCTCTAAACCAAACAGGAAGTCGGCCATTTTTGCTTTTATGACGTTTTTTGACCGTTTCAAGGCGTCATACTTTAACGAACTCCTCCCAGAGATTTGACCCGATTGACTTCAGATTCGGCGAGTCTGCTCTTGAGACCTTGACAGTGAAAAGTTACTCAAAGATCAAAAAGTTATCGAACTATGTGGCCGTGGCGTGGCGTCAAAGAAACACCATTCGCCACGAAACAGGAAGTTGTTGTAACTCGGCCGTACATTGTCGAATCTGCTCCAAATCTCTCATATGTCATAACATCCTGACCCGGAACACATCTATATGATAATTTAGAATCATAGTGATAGCGCCACCTAGTGGCAACCGGAAGTTGTACGCTGCGTACTTTGACATCCTGCTCCTCACAGATTAATCAGATCCCTCTCAAATGTTGTCAAACAAGCCTTAAGACCTTGATAATGCTTCGTTGTGAAGATTGTAAGAAGTTACTGAAGGGCGGCGACGTGGCGGCTCGGCGAATTTCGATCCTTCGCCATGAACGAATAAACTGATGTATCTCGACTCCACATCATCAGATCTTTACCAGATTTCACATGCTTGATTAGACTCCAGGCCTGAAGACATCTGCAGGCCAATTTTGAATCATAGTCATAGCTCCACCTACTGGTAACAGGAAGTTAAAGTCTTGATACTTTGGCTTGTTTCTCTCAGTAGGTAAATCAAATCAATATCAAATTTGTTCCACACAAATACAAGAAGTTCATAATGCCAGATCATGAAGTTTTTGATGTTTCGTCGAACGCCGTTGCCGTGGCGATGCAGTCTTCGCCGTTAACAACGAAGGTCATTTTGACAGGCTAAAAATGCTCGAAACATAAGCAAACTTGGCAAGTAGATTACAAGGCCGAAATGTAGTTAGGGAATATGATTTTATTGGTTCAGAGTGGCAAATCGGCTCAATAGCGCCCCCTACAAAATTTCGACGAAGCAGCCCTCGCAGTACGTTTGACCTAGATGTATGAAATGTGGTGGGAACATGTATCACATATGGACTTAAATAAAAGTATATTGGGGCCATGCTCTAAACCTGCATGCAGTGTCTGACGGTCACAGAACTAAATGGCAGCATCAGCCAGAGTCCTCGCGCCGTCCGACGGTCGCGGACGTTCTCGGCCGCGCAGGCCGGAGTCCCGCCCGCACCCCGACGTGCATATTGCGAGGGCCCGCCCATCGCTGCTCGCAGCTTTAATTCTTATTATTATTTTACCAGTTTGATGGCAAAAAGGAGGTGCTTGGGATATTGGGAAGTCTGTGAAATTTGGCACGCAAGCCAGAATTTGCGAAAATTGCAGTCTGATTGGGGTGTCCAGCTGCGGTATGAAATATTGGCTCGCTAGCGCCCCCTATTGAGTAGCCCCAACATCAGGATTCACCCAGCTGTATGAAATTTGGTAGGTATGTGGAACGTGATGAGACGCACAAAAAATCCTCTTGGCCGTTTTCTCTAAACCAAACAGGAAGTCGGCCATTTCTGCTTTTATGACGTTTTTTGACCGTTTCAAGGCGTCATACTTTAACGAACTCCTCCCAGAGATTTGACCCGATTGACTTCAGATTCGGCGAGTCTGCTCTTGAGACCTTGGCAGTGAAAAGTTACTCAAAGATCAAAAAGTTATCAAACTATGTGGCCGTGGCGTGGCGTCAAAGAAACACCATTCGCCACGAAACAGGAAGTTGTTGTAACTTGGCCGTACATTGTCGAATCTGCTCCAAATCTCTCATATGTCATAACATCCTGACCCGGAACACATCTATATGATAATTTAGAATCATAGTGATAGCGCCACCTAGTGGCAACCGGAAGTTGTAGGCTGCGTACTTTGACATCCTGCTCCTCACAGATTAATCAGATCCCTCTCAAATGTTGTCAAACAAGCCTTAAGACCTTGATAATGCTTCGTTGTGAAGATTGTAAGAAGTTACTGAAGGGCGGCGACGTGGCGGCTCGGCGAATTTCGATCCTTCGCCATGAACGAATAAACTGATGTATCTCGACTCCACATCATCAGATCTTTACCAGATTTCACGTGTTTGATTAGACTCCAGGCCTGACGACATCTGCAGGCCAATTTTGAATCATAGTCATAGCGCCACCTACTGGTAACAGGAAGTTAAAGTCTTTATACTTTGGCTTGTTTCTCTTAGTAGGTAAATCAAATCAATATCAAATTTGTTCCACACAAATAGAAGAAGTTCATAATGCCAGATCATGAAGCTTTTGATGTTTCGTCGAACGCCGTTGCCGTGGCGATGCAGTCTTCGCCTTTAACAACGAAGGTCATTTTGAGAGGCCAAATATGCTCGAAACATAAGCAAACTTGGCAAGTAGATTACAAGGCCGAAATGTAGTTAGGGAATATGATTTTATTGGTTCAGAGTGCCAAATCGGCTCAATAGCGCCCCCTACAAAATTTCGACGAAGCAGCCCTCGCAGTACGTTTGACCTAGATGTATGAAATGTGGTAGGAACATGTATCGCATATGGACTTCAATAAAAGTCTCTTGGGGCTATGCTCTAAACCCAACCGGAAGTCAGCCATTTTGCATTTTTTATGAATTTCTCATGTCGTTTTTGTCATTTCCAGCCGCTGCACTTTAACGAACTCCTCCTAGGGAATTCATCAGATCAACTTCAAATTTGGTCGGTACAGTCTAAAGACCTTTGTGATGAAAAGTTACTCAAAGCTTGTTGTTTCGTGAAAAGCTGTTGCCGTGGCGACGGAATTTCGATCCTTCGCCATGAACGAATAAACTCATGTAACTCGACTCCACATCATCAGATCTTTACCAGATTTCACGTGTTTGATTAGACTCCAGGCCTGAAGACATATGCAGGCCAATTTTGAATCATAGTCATAGCGCCACCTACTGGTAACAGGAAGTTAAAGTCTTGATACTTTGGCTTGTTTCTCTTAGTAGGTAAATCAAATCAATATCAAATTTGTTCCACACAAATAGTTCATAATGCCAGATCATGAAGCTTTTGATGTTTCGTCGAACGCCGTTGCCGTGGCAATGCAGTCTTCGCCGTTAACAACGAAGGTCATTTTGAGAGGCTACAAATGCTCGAAACATAAGCAAACTTGGCAAGTAGATTACAAGGCCGAAATGTAGTTAGGGAATATGATTTGATTGGTTCAGAGTGGCAAATCGGCTCAATAGCGCCCCCTGCAAAATTCCGACGAAGCAGCCCTCGCAGTACGTTTGACCTAGATGTATGAAATTTGGTGGGAACATGTATCACATATGGACTTAAATAACAGTATATTGGGGCCATGCTCTAAACCTGCATGCAGTGTCTGACGGTCACAGAACTAAATGGCAGCATCAGCCAGAGTCCTCGCGCCGTCCGACGGTCGCAGACGTTCTCGGCCGCGCAGGCCGGAGTCCCGCCGGCACCCCGACGTGCATATTGCGAGGGCCCGCCCATCGCTGCTCGCAGCTTTAATTAGGGCCCGAGCACCGACGTAGTCGGAGCGGAGGACCTATTGAATTTCGAATGTTTATTATTCTTCTTATTATTATTATTATTATTTTTAGTGTTTCGTCGCAAAAAGGAGGTGCTTGGGATATTGGGACGTTTGTGAAATTTGGCACGCAAGCCAGAATTTGCGAAAATTGCAGTCTGATTGGGGTGTCCAGCTGCGGTATGAAATATTGGCTCGCTAGCGCCCCCTATTGAGTAGCCCCAACATCAGGTTTCACCCAGCTGTATGAAAGTTGGTAGTTATGTGGAACGTGATGAGACGCACCAAAAATCCTCTTGGAAGTTTTCTCTAAACCAAACAGGAAGTCGGCCATTTTTACTTTTATGACGGTTTTTGACCGTTTCAAGGCGTCATACTTTAACGAACTCCTCCCAGAGATTTGACCCGATTGACTTCAGATTCGGCTAGTCTGCTCTTGAGACCTTGGCAGTGAAAAGTTACTCAAAGATCAAAAAGTTATCGAACTATGTGGCCGTGGCGTGGCGTCAAAGAAACACCATTCGCCACGAAACAGGAAGTTGTTGTAACTCGGCCGTACATTGTCGAATCTGCTCAAAATCTCTCATATGTCATAACATCCTGACCCGGAACACATCTATATGATAATTTAGAATCATAGTGATAGCGCCACCTAGTGGCAACCGGAAGTTGTACGCTGCGTACTTTGACATCCTGCTCCTCACAGATTAATCAGATCCCTCTCAAATGTTGTCAAACAAGCCTTAAGACCTTGATAATGCTTCACTGTGAAGATTGTAAGAAGTTACTGAAGGACGGCGACGTGGCGGCTCGGCGAATTTCGATCCTTCGCCATGAACGAATAAACTGATGTAACTCGACTCCACATCATCAGATCTTTACCAGATTTCACATGCTTGATTAGACTCCAGGCCTGAAGACATCTACAGGCCAATTTTGAATCATAGTCATAGCGCCACCTACTGGTAACAGGAAGTTAAAGTCTTGATACTTTGGCTTGTTTCTCTCAGTAGGTAAATCAAATCAATATCAAATTTCTTCCACACAAATACAAGAAGTTCATAATGCCAGATCATGAAGCTTTTGATGTTCCGTCGAACGCCGTTGCCGTGGCGATGCAGTGTTCGCCGTTAACAACGAAGGTCATTTTGAGAGGCTAAACATGCTCGAAACATAAGCAAACTTGGCAAGTAGATTCCAAGGCCGAAATGTAGTTATAGAATATGATTTTATTGGTTCAGAGTGGCAAATCGGCTCAATAGCGCCCCCTACAAAATTTCGACGAAGCAGCCCTCGCAGTACGTTTGACCTAGATGTATGAAATGTGGTAGGAACATGTATCGCATATGGACTTCAATAAAAGTCTCTTGGGGCTATGCTCTAAACCCAACCGGAAGTCAGCCATTTTGCATTTTTTATGAATTTCTCATGTCGTTTTTGTCATTTCCAGGCGCTGCACTTTAACGAACTCCTCCTAGGGAATTAATCAGATCAACTTCAAATCTGGTCGGTCCAGTCTAAAGACCTTTGTGATGAAAAGTTACTCAAAGCTTGTTGTTTCGTGAAAAGCTGTTGCCGTGGCAACGGAATTTCGATCCTTCGCCATGAACGAATAAACTGATGTAACTCGACTCCACATCATCAGATCTTTACCAGATTTCACGTGTTTGATTAGACTCCAGGCCTGAAGACATATGCAGGCCAATTTTGAATCATAGTCATAGCGCCACCTACTGGTAACAGGAAGTTAAAGTCTTGATACTTTGGCTTGTTTCTCTTAGTAGGTAAATCAAATCAATATCAAATTTGTTCCACACAAATAGTTCATAATGCCAGATCATGAAGCTTTTGATGTTTCGTCGAACGCCGTTGCCGTGGCGATGCAGTCTTCGCCGTTAACAACGAAGGTCATTTTGAGAGGCTAAAAATGCTCGAAACATAAGCAAACTTGGCATACACATTTAAAGCCCAAAATGTAGTTGTATAATATGATTTTATTGGTTCAGAGTGGCAAATCGGCTCAATAGCGCCCCCTACAAAATTTCAACGAAGCAGCCCTCGCAGTACGTTTCACCTAGATGTATGAAATTTGGTAGGAACATGTATCACATATGGACTTAAATAAAAGTATATTGGGGCCATGCTCCGAACCTGCATGCAGTGTCTGACGGTCACGGAACTGAATGACAGCATCAACCAGAGTCCTCGCGCCGTCCGACGGTCGCGGACGTTCTCGGCCGCGCAGGCCGGAGTCCCGCCGCCACCCCGACGTGCATGCACCCCGACGTGCATATTGCGAGGGCCCGCCCATCGCTGCTCGCAGCTTTAATTATTATTATTTTTAGTGTTTCGTCGCAAAAAGGAGGTGCTTGGGATATTGGGAAGTTTGTGAAATTTGGCACGCAAGCCAGAATTTGCGAAAATTGCAGTCTGATTGGGGTGCCCAGCTGCGGTATGAAATATTGGCTCGCTAGCGCCCCCTATTGAGTAGCCCCAACATCAGGTTTCACCCAGCTGTATGAAAGTTGGTAGGTATGTGGAACGTGATGAGACGCACCAAAAATCCTCTTGGAAGTTTTCTCTAAACCAAACAGGAAGTCGGCCATTTTTGCATTTATGACGTTTTTTGACCGTTTCAAGGCGTCATACTTTAACGAACTCCTCCCAGAGATTTGACCCGATTGACTTCAGATTCGGCGAGTCTGCTCTTGAGACCTTGGCAGTGAAAAGTTAGTCAAAGATCAAAAAGTTATCGAACTATGTGGCCGTGGCGTGGCGTCAAAGAAACACCATTCGCCACGAAACAGGAAGTTGTTGTAACTCGGCCGTACATTGTCGAATCTGCTCAAAATCTCTCATATGTCATAACATCCTGACCCGGAACACATCTATATGATAATTTAGAATCATAGTGATAGCGCCACCTAGTGGCAACCGGAAGTTGTACGCTGCGTACTTTGACATCCTGCTCCTCACAGATTAATCAGATCCCTCTCAAATGTTGTCAAACAAGCCTTAAGACCTTGATAATGCTTCATTGTGAAGATTGTAAGAAGTTACTGAAGGACGGCGACGTGGCGGCTCGGCGAATTTCGATCCTTCGCCATGAACGAATAAACTGATGTAACTCGACTCCACATCATCAGATCTTTACCAGATTTCACGTGTTTGATTAGACTCCAGGCCTGAAGACATATGCAGGCCAATTTTGAATCATAGTCATAGCGCCACCTACTGGTAACAGGAAGTTAAAGTCTTGATACTTTGGCTTGTTTCTCTTAGTAGGTAAATCAAATCAATATCAAATTTGTTCCACACAAATACAAGAAGTTCATAATGCCAGATCATGAAGTTTTTGATGTTTCGTCGAACGCCGTTGCCGTGGCGATGCAGTCTTCGCCGTTAACAACGAAGGTCATTTTGAGAGACTAAAAATGCTCGAAACATAAGCAAACTTGGCATACACATTTAAAGCCCAAAATGTAGTTGTATAATATGATTTTATTGGTTCAGAGTGGCAAATCGGCTCAATAGCGCCCCCTACAAAATTTCAACGAAGCAGCCCTCGCAGTACGTTTCACCTAGATGTATGAAATTTGGTAGGAACATGTATCACATATGGACTTAAATAAAAGTATATTGGGGCCATGCTCTGAACCTGCATGCAGTGTCTGACGGTCACGGAACTGAATAACAGCATCAACCAGAGTCCTCGCGCCGTCCGACGGTCGCGGACGTTCTCGGCCGCGCAGGCCGGAGTCCCGCCGGCACCCCGACGTGCATATTGCGAGGGCCCGCTCATCGCTGCTCGCAGCTTTAATTAGGGCCCGAGCACCGACGTAGTCGGAGCGGAGGACCTATTGAATTTCGAATGTTTATTATTATTCTTATTCTTATTAGGGCCCGAGCACCGACGTAGTCGGAGCGGAGGACCTATTGAAACCGTAATGTTTATTATTCTTATTATTCTTATTATTATTTTACCAGTTTGATGGCAAAAAGGAGGTGCTTGGGATATTGGGAAGTCTGTGAAATTTGGCACGCAAGCCAGAATTTGCGAAAATTGCAGTCTGATTGGGGTGTCCAGCTGCGGTATGAAATATTGGCTCGCTAGCGCCCCCTATTGAGTAGCCCCAACATCAGGATTCACCCAGCTGTATGAAATTTGGTAGGTATGTGGAACGTGATGAGACGCACAAAAAATCCTCTTGGCCGTTTTCTCTAAACCAAACAGGAAGTCGGCCATTTTTGCTTTTATGACGTTTTTTGACCGTTTCAAGGCGTCATACTTTAACGAACTCCTCCCAGAGATTTGACCCGATTGACTTCAGATTCGGCGAGTCTGCTCTTGAGACCTTGGCAGTGAAAAGTTACTCAAAGATCAAAAAGTTATCGAACTATGTGGCCGTGGCGTGGCGTCAAAGAAACACCATTCGCCACGAAACAGGAAGTTGTTGTAACTTGGCCGTACATTGTCGAATCTGCTCCAAATCTCTCATATGTCATAACATCCTGACCCGGAACACATCTATATGATAATTTAGAATCATAGTGATAGCGCCACCTAGTGGCAACCGGAAGTTGTAGGCTGCGTACTTTGACATCCTGCTCCTCACAGATTAATCAGATCCCTCTCAAATGTTGTCAAACAAGCCTTAAGACCTTGATAATGCTTCGTTGTGAAGATTGTAAGAAGTTACTGAAGGGCGGCGACGTGGCGGCTCTGCGAATTTCGATCCTTCGCCATGAACGAATAAACTGATGTATCTCGACTCCACATCATCAGATCTTTCCCAGATTTCACGTGTTTGATTAGACTCCAGGCCTGAAGACATCTGCAGGCCAATTTTGAATCATAGTCATAGCGCCACCTACTGGTAACAGGAAGTTAAAGTCTTGATACTTTGGCTTGTTTCTCTCAGTAGGTAAATCAAATCAATATCAAATTTGTTCCACACAAATACAAGAAGTTCATAATGCCAGATCATGAAGTTTTTGATGTTTCGTCGAACGCCGTTGCCGTGGCGATGCAGTCTTCGCCGTTAACAACGAAGGTCATTTTGACAGGCTAAAAATGCTCGAAACATAAGCAAACTTGGCAAGTAGATTACAAGGCCGAAATGTAGTTAGGGAATATGATTTTATTGGTTCAGAGTGGCAAATCGGCTCAATAGCGCCCCCTACAAAATTTCGAAGAAGCAGCCCTCGCAGTATGTTTGACCTAGATGTATGACATTTGGTAGGAACATGTATCACATATGGACTTAAATAAAAGTCTCTTGGGGCCATGCGCTAAACCCAACCGGAAGTCAGCCATTTTGCATTTCTTATGAATTTCTAGTGTCGTTTTTGTCATTTCCAGGCGCTGCACTTTAACGAACTCCTCCTAGGGAATTCATCAGATCAACTTCAAATTTGGTCGGTACAGTCTAAAGACCTTTGTGATGAAAAGTTACTCAAAGCTTGTTGTTTCGTGAAAAGCTGTTGCCGTGGCGACGGAATTTCGATCCTTCGCCATGAACGAATAAACTGATGTAACTCGACTCCACATCATCAGATCTTTACCAGATTTCACGTGTTTGATTAGACTCCAGGCCTGAAGACATATGCAGGCCAATTTTGAATCATAGTCATAGCGCCACCTACTGGTAACAGGAAGTTAAAGTCTTGATACTTTGGCTTGTTTCTCTTAGTAGGTAAATCAAATCAATATCAAATTTGTTCCACACAAATAGTTCATAATGCCAGATCATGAAGCTTTTGATGTTTCGTCGAACGCCGTTGCCGTGGCGATGCAGTCTTCGCCGTTAACAACGAAGGTCATTTTGAGAGGCTAAAAATGCTCGAAACATAAGCAAACTTGGCATACACATTTAAAGCCCAAAATGTAGTTGTATAATATGATTTTATTGGTTCAGAGTGGCAAATCGGCTCAATAGCGCCCCCTACAAAATTTCAACGAAGCAGCCCTCGCAGTACGTTTGACCTAGATGTATGAAATGTGGTAGGAACATGTATCACATATGGACTTAAATACAAGTATATTGGGGCCATGCTCTGAACCTGCATGCAGTGTCTGACGGTCACGGAACTGAATGGCAGCATCAACCAGAGTCCTCGCGCTGTCCGACGGTCGCGGACGTTCTCGGCCGCGCAGGCCGGAGTCCCGCCGGCACCCCGACGTGCATATTGCGAGGGCCCGCTCATCGCTGCTCGCAGCTTTAATTCTTCTTATTTTTAGTGTTTCGTCGCAAAAAGGAGGTGCTTGGGATATTGGGAAGTCTGTGAAATTTGGCACGCAAGCCAGAATTTGCGAAAATTGCAGTCTGATTGGGGTGTCCAGCTACGGTATGAAATATTGGCTCGCTAGCGCCCCCTATTGAGTAGCCCCAACATCAGGTTTCACCCAGCTGTATGAAAGTTGGTAGGTATGTGGAACGTGATGAGACGCACCAAAAATCCTCTTGGAAGTTTTCTCTAAACCAAACAGGAAGTCGGCCATTTTTGCATTTATGACGTTTTTTGACCGTTTCAAGGCGTCATACTTTAACGAACTCCTCCCAGAGATTTGACCCGATTGACTTCAGATTCGGCGAGTCTGCTCTTGAGACCTTGGCAGTGAAAAGTTACTCAAAGATCAAAAAGTTATCGAACTATGTGGCCGTGGCGTGGCGTCAAAGAAACACCATTCGCCACGAAACAGGAAGTTGTTGTAACTCGGCCGTACATTGTCGAATCTGCTCCAAATCTCTCATATGTCATAACATCCTGACCCGGAACACATCTATATGATAATTTAGAATCATAGTGATAGCGCCACCTAGTGGCAACCGGAAGTTGTAGGCTGCGTACTTTGACATCCTGCTCCTCACTGATTAATCAGATCCCTCTCAAATGTTGTCAAACAAGCCTTAAGACCTTGATAATGCTTCGTTGTGAAGATTGTAAGAAGTTACTGAAGGGCGGCGACGTGGCGGCTCGGCGAATTTCGATCCTTCGCCATGAACGAATAAACTGATGTATCTCGACTCCACATCATCAGATCTTTACCAGATTGCACATGCTTGATTAGACTCCAGGCCTGAAGACATCTGCAGGCCAATTTTGAATCATAGTCATAGCGCCACCTACTGGTAACAGGAAGTTAAAGTCTTGATACTTTGGCTTGTTTCTCTCAGTAGGTAAATCAAATCAATATCAAATTTGTTCCACACAAATACAAGAAGTTCATAATGCCAGATCATGAAGTTTTTGATGTTTCGTCGAACGCCGTTGCCGTGGCGATGCAGTCTTCGCCGTTAACAACGAAGGTCATTTTGAGAGGCTAAAAATGCTCGAAACATAAGCAAACTTGGCATACACATTTAAAGCCCAAAATGTAGTTGTATAATATGATTTTATTGGTTCAGAGTGGCAAATCGGCTCAATAGCGCCCCCTACAAAATTTCGACGAAGCAGCCCTCGCAGTACGTTTGACCTAGATGTATGAAATGTGGTAGGAACATGTATCGCATATGAACTTCAATAAAAGTCTCTTGGGGCCATGCTCTAAACCCAACCGGAAGTCAGCCATTTTGCATTTATTATGAATTTCTCATGTCGTTTTTGTCATTTCCAGGCGCTGCACTTTAACGAACTCCTCCTAGGGAATTAATCAGATCAACTTCTAATTTGGTCGGCACAGTCTAAAGACCTTTGTGATGAAAAGTTACTCAAAGATTGTTGTTTCGTGAAAAGCTGTTGCCGTGGCGACGCATTCTTCGCCGCTAACAACGAAGGTCATTTTGAGAGGCTACAAATGCACGAAACATAAGCAAACTTGGCAAGTAGATTACAAGGCCGAAATGTAGTTATGGACTATGATTGTATTGGTTCAGAGTGGCACATCGGCTCAATAGCGCCCCCTACAAAATTTCAACGAAGCAGCCCTCGCAGTACATTTCACCTAGATGTATGAAATTTGGTAGGAACATGTATCACATATGGACTTAAATAAAAGTATATTGGGACCATGATCTAAACCTGCATGCAGTGTCTGACAGTCACAGAACTGAATGGCAGCATCAGCCAGAGTCCTCGCGCCGTCCGACGGTCGCGGACGTTCTCGGCCGCGCAGGCCGGAGTCCCGCCGGCACCCCGACGTGCATATTGCGAGGGCCCGCTCATCGCTGCTCGCAGCTTTAATTCTTATTCTTCTTCCGCTTTCATGGCAAAAAGGAGGTGCTTGGGATATTGGGAATGTTGTGAAATTTGGCACGCAAGCCAGAATTTGCGAAAATTGCAGTCTGATTGGGGTGTCCAGCTGCGGTATGAAATATTGGCTCGCTAGCGCCCCCTATTGAGTAGCCCCAACATCAGGTTTCACCCAGCTGTATGAAAGTTGGTAGTTATGTGGAACGTGATGAGACGCACCAAAAATCCTCTTGGACGTTTTCTCTAAACCAAACAGGAAGTCGGCCATCTTTACTTTTATGACGGTTTTTGACCGTTTCAAGGCGTCATACTTTAACGAACTCCTCCCAGAGATTTGACCCGATTGACTTCAGATTTGGCTAGTCTGCTCTTGAGACCTTGGCAGTGAAAAGTTACTCAAAGATCAAAAAGTTATCGAACTATGTGGCCGTGGCGTGGCGTCAAAGAAACACCATTCGCCACGAAACAGGAAGTTGTTGTAACTCGGCCGTACATTGTCGAATCTGCTCAAAATCTCTCATATGTCATAACATCCTGACCCGGAACACATCTATATGATAATTTTGAATCAAACTGATAGCGCCACCTAGTGGCAACCGGAAGTTGTACGCTGCGTACTTTGACATCCTGCTCCTCACAGATTAATCAGATCCCTCTCAAATGTTGTCAAACAAGCCTTAAGACCTTGATAATGCTTCGTTGTGAAGATTGTAAGAGGTTACTGAAGGGCGGCGACGTGGCGGCTCTGCGAATTTCGATCCTTCGCCATGAACGAATAAACTGATGTATCTCGACTCCACATCATCAGATCTTTACCAGATTTCACATGCTTGATTAGACTCCAGGCCTGAAGACATCTGCAGGCCAATTTTGAATCATAGTCATAGCGCCACCTACTGGTAACAGGAAGTTAAAGTCTTTATACTTTGGCTTGTTTCTCTTAGTAGGTAAATCAACTCAATATCAAATTTGTTCCACACAAATACAAGAAGTTCATAATGCCAGATCATGAAGCTTTTGATGTTTCGTCGAACGCCGTTGCCGTGGCGATGCAGTCTTCGCCGTTAAAAACGAAGGTCATTTTGAGAGGCTAAAAATGCTCGAAACATAAGCAAACTTGGCAAGCAGATTACAAGACCGAAATGTAGTTATAGAATATGATTTCATTGGTTCAGAGTGGCAAATCGGCTCAATAGCGCCCCCTACAAAATTTCAACGAAGCAGCCCTCGCAGTACGTTTCACCTAGATGTATGAAATTTGGTAGGAACATGTATCACATATGGACTTAAATAAAAGTATATTGGGGCCATGCTCTAAACCTGCATGCAGTGTCTGACGGTCACAGAACTGAATGGCAGCATCGGCCAGAGTCCTCGCGCCGT